>NC_062223.1:12079204-13279204 GCF_902686445.1 Sciurus carolinensis
ATGGATTGAAATTAGAAATAAATGACAGAATAAAAAACAGAAACTTCTCCAATACTTGGAGACTAAATAATACACTATTATACGATGAATGGATAACAGAAGACATCAGGAGGGAAATAAAAAAATTCTGAGAAGTAAACGAGAACAAAGACACATCATATCAAAATCTCTGGGACACTATGAAAGCAGTACTTAGAGGAAGATTTATTTCATGGGGTGCATTCAAAAAAAGAAGTAGAAATCAACAAATAAATGACTTAACACTACAGCTCAAAGCGCTAGAAAAAGAAGAGCAGACCAATACCAAAAGTAGTAGAAGACAGGAAATAGTTAAAATCAGAGCCGAAATCAACGAAATCGAAACAAAAGAAACAATTGGAAAAATTAACAAATTAAATAGTTGGTTCTTTGAAAAAATAAACAAAATTGATAAACCCTTAGCCACACTAACAAAGAGAAAGAGGGAGAAAACTCAAATTACTAAAATTCGGAACGAACAAGGAAACATCACAACAGACACGAGTGAAATACAAAACATAATTAGAAGCTATTTCGAAAATCTATACTCCAACAAAACAGAAAACCTCGAAGACATCAACAAATTTCTAGAGACATATGAATTACCTAAACTGAACGAGGAGGACATACACAACCTAAATAAACCAATTTCAAGCAATGAAATAGAAGAGGTCATCAAAAGCCTACCAACAAAGAAAAGTCCAGGACCAGATGGGTTCTCAGCCGAGTTCTACAAAACCTTTAAAGAAGAGCTCATTCCAATACTCCTCAAACTATTCCATGAAATAGAAGAGGAGGGAACCCTCCCAAACTCGTTCTATGAAGCCAATATCACCCTGATACCTAAACCAGACAGAGACACATCGAGGAAGGAAAATTTCAGACCAATATCCTTAATGAACATCGATGCAAAAATTCTCAACAAAATTTTAGCAAATCGCATACAAATATATATTAAAAAGATAGTGCACCACGATCAAGTGGGTTTTATCCCAGGGATGCAAGGTTGGTTCAACATTCAGAAATCAATAAATGTCATTCACCATATCAACAGACTTAAAGTTAAGAATCACATGATTATTTCAATAGATGCAGAAAAAGCATTCAATAAAATACAGCATCCCTTCATGCTCAAAACACTAGAAAAAATTGGGGTAGTGGGAACATTCCTAAACATTATAAAGGCAATCTACGCTAAGCCCATGGCTAATATCATTCTAAATGGTGAAAAACTGAAAGCGTTCCCCCTAAAAACTGGAACAAGGCAGGGATGCCCTCTTTCACCACTTCTATTCAACATCGTCCTTGAGACTCTAGCCAGAGCAATCAGACAAACCAAAGAAATTAAAGGGACACGAATAGGAAAAGAAGAACTCAAACTATCCCTGTTCGCTGATGACATGATTATATATTTAGAGGAACCTGGAAATTCCACCAGAAAACTTTTAGAACTCATAAGTGAATTCAGTAAAGGAGCAGGTTACAAGATCAATGCTCAGAAATCCAATGCATTTTTATACATAAGTGATGAATCTTCAGAAAGAGAAATTAGGAAAACTACCCCATTCACAATAGCATCGAAAAAAATAAAATACTTGGGAATCAATCTCACAAAAGAGGTGAAAGACCTCTACAATGAGAACTACAGAACACTAAAGAAAGAAATTCAAGAAAACCTTCGAAGATGGAAAGATCTCCCATGTTCCTGGATAGGCAGAATTAATATCGTCAAAATGGCTATACTACCTAAAGTGCTATACAGATTCAATGCAATTCCAATTAAAATCCCAATGATGTACCTTGCAGAAATAGAGCAAGCAATTATGAAATTCATCTGGAAGAATAAAAAACCTAGAATAGCTAAAGCAATCCTCAGTAGCAAGAGCGAAGCAGGGGGTATTGCAATACCAGATCTTCAACTCTACTACAAAGCAATAGTAACAAAAACGGCATGGTATTGGTACCAAAATAGACAGGTAGATCAATGGTACAGAATAGAGGACATGGACACAAACCCAAATAAATACAATTTTCTCATACTAGACAAAGGTTCCAACAATATGCAATGGAGAAAAGATAGCCTCTTCAACAAATGGTGCTGGGAAAACTGGAAAACCATATGCAATAGAATGAAATTAAACCCCTATCTCTCACCCTACACAAAACTCAACTCAAAATGGATCAAGGACCTTGGAATCAGACCAGAGACCCTGCATCTTACAGAAGAAAAAGTAGGTCCAAATCTTCAACTTGTTGGCTTAGGATCAGACTTCCTTAACAGGACTCCCATAGCACAAGAAATAAAAGCAAGAATCAACAACTGGGATAGATTCAAACTAAAAAGCTTTCTCTCAGCAAAGGAAACTATCAGAAATGTGAAGAGAGAGCCTACAGAGTGGGAGAATATTTTTGCCAACCATACCTCAGATAGAGCGCTAATTTCCAGAATCTATAAAGAACTCAAAAAACTCTACACCAAGAATACAAATAATCCAATCAACAAATGGGCTAAGGAAATGAACAGACACTTCACAGAAGATGTACAAGTAATCAACAGATATATGAAAAAATGTTCAACATCCCTAGTAATAAGAGAAATGCAAATCAAAACTACCCTAAGATTTCATCTCACCCCAATTAGAATGGCGATTATCAAGAACACAAGCAACAATAGGTGTTGGCGAGGATGTGGTGAAAAAGGAACACTCGTACATTGCTGGTGGGGTTGCAAATTAGTGCAGCCACTCTGGAAAGCAGTGTGGAGATTCCTCAGAAAGCTTGGAATGGAACCACCATTTGACCCAGGTATCCCACTCCTTGGCCTATACCCAAAGGACTTAAAATCAGCATACTACAGAGATACAGCCACATCAATGTTCATTGCTGCTCAATTCACCATAGCCAGATTGTGGAACCAACCTAGATGCCCTTCAGTTGATGAATGGATAAAGAAACTGTGGCATATTTATACAATGGAATATTACTCCGCAATGAAGAATGATAAAATTATGGCATTTACAGGCAAATGGATGAAACTGGAGAATATCATGCTAAGTGAGATAAGCCAATCTCAAAAAACTAAAGGACGAATGATCTCACTGATAAGCGGATGAGGACATATAATGGGGGTGGGAGGGGTTAGCATTAGGTTTAGGGTTAGGTTTAGAGTTAGGCTAAGGAGAGCGGTAAGAATGAAGGAAAGAAGGACTGTATAAAGGGAAAAGGGTGGGAGGGGTGGGGGGGAAGGGAAAAAAAAGAAACATCATTACCCTATGTAAACGTAAAAAAATAAATAAAAAAAAATAAATAAAAAAGTTAAAAAAATAAATAAATAAATAAATAAATAAAAGTGAACTTTGAGGGGGGTGGGGCTGGGCGGGGTGGACAGAGGGGTGGGGTTGGGGGCAGAGCAGGAGGGGGGTGGTTCAGCATGGGGGCATTGGATCCAAATAAACATGGAATCCATCTTCCATGAAAAACAAGAAGGCTCGCTTTGTGCTCAGCGTTGCCTGAATAATCTGTCACGAGGAGAATATTTTAGCCCTGTGGAATTATCCTCCATTGCACATCAGCTGGATGAAGAAGAAAGGATGAGAATGGCAGAAGGAGTTACTAGTGAAGACTATGGCATATTTTTCAGCAGCCTTCTGGAAATATGGATGACAGTGGCTTTTTTTCTTTTCAGATTATAAGCAATGCTTTGAAAGTTTGGTTTAGAACTAATCCTGTTCAACAGTCCAGAGTATCAGAGGTTCTGAATTGATCCTATTAATGAAAAATCATTTATAAGCAATTATAAAGAACACTGGTTTACAGTTAAAAAATTAGGAAAACAGTAGTTTAACTTGAATTCTCTCTTGACGGGTCCTATAAGGTAATCGGCGCTTGACACCCCTAGCAACAAGGCTCACCCAATCAACTCTCACCCCGTTTCATGCCCCAACCAATCAGCCTCTTCCCGGCCCTATATAAGTGTGTACATTTTTAAAATAAAACAGAACTGCTCCAGCGTTTGGCTTTATCTCGTGTCTCCCTGTGATTTCTTTCAGGTCCAGAATTAATATTGGATACATACCTTGCACTTTTCTTGACTCAAGAGGAAGGTTATTTTCTTTTGTTGTTAAAGGTGATCTACCAAATTGTGAAGCTGACCAGCTTCTGTAGATGCATTGGTCCAACAGATGCATTGACCAAAACTTACTGGAGAAGAATTAGCACAATGAAAAGAACAAAGAGTCCTTAGAAGAGACCTGGAACTAGTTTTAGAAGCAAATACTGGATTGGGAATGTTAGGTGAAGATGAGGAGGATTTGCGGAGGGTTCTGGCACTAAGTTGCCAGGAAATTGACCTGGAGGATGAAGAAGCAGATCTTGGCAGGGCTATTCAACTCAGTATGCAAGGTAGCATACTCTAGATATTCCCCAGACATCGGGTACAAATCTTACTTCAGAAGAGCTGTGGAAAAGCAACAGCAGCAACAACAGCAGCAAGTAGATCTACTAGGACAGGCTTCACATTCATGTGAAAGGTCAGTCACAAGTTCAGGAGTACTTGGGAGTGATCTAGGCAATTCCATGAGTGAAAAAGACATGTTTCAGGCAGCTGTGACCATGTCTTTAGAGACTGTTAAAAATAATTTGAGGGGTGGGGAGATAGCTCAGTTGGTAGAATGCTTGCCTTGCATGCACAAGGCCCTGGGTTCGACTGCCAGCACTGCAAAAGAAATAAAATAAAATAAAATAATTTGAAAACAGAAGGGAAAAAATAATACCTTTTAAAAAATCATCTAGATATTCACACTTTCAAACCTTGTCCTGTGTGATTATGGCATAAGATCCATTTTGGTAATGTGTCAAAGAACAATGTTCATCAGAGGAAATAAGACCCTTAGGTGGTTTGCAAAAACAATGAGGAGAAAGTGAAAAATGCATCAGTTGAAGCACTAATGATCCTCCAAAGACTAGCCAAAAAGGTAGACAGCAATTAAAGAAATTTAAAATGGTTTCTAAATGTTTTTCTTTTTGTGTGTGCAATATCTAATGTCTAAAATTAGTATGGTTTTTTTTGACCAAACTAACTTGCTCTTCCACTTAACTTGTTCCATTCGGTTTTGTTCTTTCTCTTTCTTTCTCTCTCTCTCTCTCTCTCTCTCTCTCTCTCTCTCTCTCTCTCTCTCTCGGGTTATAAGTAATTTGGCTCACTTTCATCATCTAATAATTGCTTGTATTTGTCATTAATCAAATAGGTCTAACTGTGTTATGCACTTGGTAGTTTTCTCCTGTTGTTTTCTCTGATCACAATTTTTTTGCTAGCTAGATTTCATTGTTTTTCTACAACTCTTTTGAGAGATGTTAATCTTTTCTGAGGTTTTGCTTTTTAAGCCCTCTAAAATGGGATCATTACTTTATGACTTTGGTGCATTCCTAAATTCTGAAATCAGTTCTGCACAAGTATTTGAGAATAAATGAGCATTTTTTAAAAAGTGAACTTTGAGTCAGACATTAAAGGATCAATGACTTTGAGAGACAAAAGTTGGGTGAAACAGTGAGAAAAGACTATTTTAGAAAGAATGTGCATAGAGAAAAAACACAAAGTACTTGTGAAACTATAATATGTTTAACAACTAGAGATCAAATTTTTCTTAATCTGGTATCCTCATGGTTTTAAATATTTCTCTTCTGATGGCTTGAAATTTTACATGTACATCCTGAAATAATTCCCTAATCTGCAGAAGTGTACAGCCATGATATTCATGGCTCATCACAGGCCCACAAACATCAGAGCCAAATGACCCTGGACTGAAATCATAAGCCAAAATAAGCCTTTTCTCCTTTAAGTTATCTCATATATTTTATCACAGTTGACTAACACATCAGTTAGTTGAAAGTTGACTAACACATTAGGTCATGGAAATCTCTCCTAGATGAAGTTATTCTTAAGCTAAACACAAAGGAATGTGTATCAATTGATGAAATAAAGGGAGTTTGAGGTATAAGGAGAACCACAAGTGAAATTCACATGAGAAGAACAGACTATTGGAGGTTCTGGGATGAGGGTGAGCCAGGTACATGTGAAGAAATGAAAGAAGTTCAGTATTTTGTGGGTTATGCAGAGACAAGTGGTGTGAGGCTATAAAGAGAGACAAGAGCCAACTACCAGAGAAACTAGCAATTCATGAAAGGAATAATTTGTATAAGATTGCATATCCAAGTGCCCATTTCATTAGACCTCAGATTTAGATACAGACCTAGGGAGAATGTCATATGATATGGAGGCAGAGACTGAAGGGATGAGTCTAGAAAACTAAGAAATTTCAAGGATCATGACCTGCTAATGCCAGGAGGAAGTAAATATCCTGTAGAGCCTTCAGAGAGAGAGAGAGAGCTGTTTCTCTGAGGAGTGAAGGGTTTGGACCACACACATGTTGCTCCAATGTTCATAGTTCCTCCTAATGGATTTGGCTCTTAAATCACCTAGCTCTGGGAGTGGAAGGGACTAGGCATTTGAACTCTTATACAATAGAGTCAAAAGAACTTTTTTTAATCTGGAAAGGAATGAAAATGAAACACAACTTCCCAAAATTTACGGGGTGCAGCAAAAGCAGTTCTAAACAGATGTTATGGTGATGAACACCTATGCAAGAAACAAGATCTCAAATCACCTAACTATGCACACGAAAATAATAGAAAAAATTCAAAGTAAACACAAAGTTAGCTGAAGAAAAGAAATACTACAAAGATCAAAGCAGAAATAAATCAAGTAGAGTATACAAAAACTATTTTTAAAAGAATTGGGTATTTTTGAAAAAATAAATGAAATGAACAAATTCTCAACTAGACTAAGAAAAAGACAAAACTCAAATAAATAAAATCAGAAGTAAAAGGGGAGATAAAATAATGGAAGCCACAGGAATAAAACATCTCAAAGAATTATTACAAACATATAACCAAATGAATTGGATAGGGGAGAGGAATTAACAATTCCTTTGAAACACACAATCTGCCATGACTAAATCAAGAATAGCCTACACTTACCAACAACTAACAAGGATATTTAAGTTGTAATTGAAAAATCTCCCAACAAAGAAAATCCAACACCAGATAGTTTTGTTGGTGTATTCTATCAAACATCAAATGAATTAATTCCCATCCTTCTTAAACTCATCCAAAAAACAGGGGCATACTTAAACTCTTTAGCATCACCACATACCAAAACCAGGCAAGGACATTGCAAGAAAATTACAGACCACGATCCCTAATAACGTAGATGTAAAAATCTCAATAAAGTATTAGCAAACTGAATTCAATAATACATTAAAAATACAACACCATGACCAAGAGAATGTATCCCTGGGATGCAATTTTTGGTTTAATATATACGAATAAGTCAATGTGACTATCAATGTGTAATATCACATTAGCAAAATGAAAGAAAAGCTATATGACCTCCTCAAAGTATACAGAAGAAGTATTTGACAAAATTCTACATCCTTTCATGATTAAAAAAAAAACCAATGCACCCTGTATATACATAAGGAAATATCACAGTGAAATCTCATTAATATGCACATATAATATGTATAAATAAAATGTAAATAACTATCAACAAAATAGGTACAGAAGGAAATTCCCCCAACATAATAAAGACCACCTATTAAAAATCCATAGGTAAAAGCATAATCAATAGGGAGAAACAACAAATTTTTTTCTAAGATTCACTACAAAGCAAAGATGCCCTCTCCCACAAATTACATAGTACCACAAGTACTAGAAAAGCAATCAATGAAAATAAATAATTGGAATTCAGGGGCTAGAGCTGAAGCTCAGTAGTAGAGCTCATGCTTAGCACATGTGAAGCAGTGGGTTCAATCCTCAGCACCACATAAAAATAAATAAATAAAATAAAGGTATTGTGTCCATCTAAACTAAAAAAAAAATTTTAAGCAAAATATTTAAAATAATAAATAGGAATCCAAACTGGAAAAAAGGAGTCAATTTTGAGTCAATTTGAGTTTGCAAATTCTGGCTCTCTTATATAAAGAGAATCATAAAGATCAAACACACAACACACATGTGCACATACACAGATACACACCTGATAGAACTATCGCACGTCAAAACACACACCATTGCTAGAACTAACTAGTAGTATTTCTTTACACAAGAACAATCTACCTAAAAATCAAGAAAACAACTCTATTGATTATATCATCAAAAATAATAAAATACTTAGGAATGAATTAAACAAAGCTAAAATCAGTACCCTGAACATTGTAAAACACTGATGAAAGTAAATGAAAAAAACACAAAGAAATGGAAAGATGTCCCATGTCCATGGGCTGGAAGAATAGTTTAAAATGTCCATAACTACCAAACAGAACAAAACAAAACAAAAACAGAGCCAGGAGCATGTAATCCCAGCAGCTAAGGAGGCTGAGGCAGAAGGCTCACAAGTTCAATGCCAACCTCAGCAAAAGCCAGGCATTAAGCAACTCAATGAAACCCTATATTTTGTATAAAATACAAAATAGGGCCAGGATGTGGTTCAGTGGATGAGTGCCCCTCAGTTAAATTCTGGGGAAGAAAAAAAAAAGGAAAGAAAGAAAGAAAAAAAAGAAATAAAAGAAAAGTGTCGCTGACAAGCGGGACACAAAGTGAAACACACACCACACTCTACTTGCTTGGACGGAAAGGACCTTTATTACAGGAAGAACACTCACTTATATACAATTAACAAACCAATCAGAAACTTGTTGCCAAGGGGAAGTAAGTCTTGGAATGTTACTATTGGTAGCTTAGGCATGGTCTGACAGGGACAGCCAGTGTGCTCATCTTCCTGTTTACAGAGAGAGACAAACTACACGCCCACTGGCACTGTGCCAGCCGCCATCTTAGCTTGGTCTTAGCTTGGTCTTTGTGGCACGACCCCGAGCGTCGCCCGCCACATCTCCCCCTTTCTGTTTATAAAAGAGACCGTGCCTGTCTTAGGTTGTCCAGGACAGAGCCACATCCTTACCCGTCATCAGGTATTGAAGTCTAAATCCTTCAATCCCTGTCTTAAGTTGGTATGGGCTCCTCCTGAATCTTACCCGTCATTGACTACCGGTCTAGCATATTTAGCCAGACTGGAGGGGAGGTTCCCACATCTATAGCAACCAGAGCTTGGCGAATGTTAGCTGTCTCTCTTTGTTGACATCTATGTATCTTGTATAAACACCAGATACACAGCATAGATATAACACACAAGAGACCACCAAGGAACAAAAATCCAAACCAACTTTTTCCCCATTGGACAACAGACTGGAAAAAGGAAGCTAATTTGCATACAGAGGCTACCTCCACTCGGGTACTATTAATAGCAAAAATTTGAGATCTTAGGGTAAATGTAAGGTTGTCAAACTTAGAGTTCCAGGTTCCATTAAGATACATGGATAGACTTTTGGATAGATTGGCAGACAAACTTAAGTTTTGATATTCTACAGAAGTTATACACATGGCAGATAAATAATGAACACATCCCACTGACATCAAATGAGTAATGATGTCTAATTGTTCTTGTATTAAGTCCACTCTCTGGTTGACCAATAGAATTCCAGCTCGCAGCTGTTGATTGATCTCTGATTGAACAGTCAAGGCAGAGGTGGTGCCTGACAAGCTATTGACTGCTTCTGCTGTAGGAATTACGGTGGCCAAGGCAGCAGCAGCTGTGGTGGCAGCAGCAGGAGAGACAACAATTGCAATTACTATAGCAGCGGTGATGCCAAAGTCTCTCTTGGATCTGAGTAGAACAGACAGCTCATCCTCTTGGGTTTGTACTGGCATAGGAAGGTAGGCAGGGATGCACATCATGACAGCTATGGGGAAATCGGTTGCATTCCAACATTCTGTAAGAAAACAAGAACTTTCTGGACAAGTAAGGTGGCTACCATTAGTAGTAGCATTGGATACAAGGAACATGAAGGGAGGCCTGACACATACAGGTGTAGGAGGAGGGAAGGCATTTTCCTTAGTACAATTTTGTACTTGGACTGTAGATTCAAAGGTAGCAGACATATTTTGTATATACATGCAATTCTTTAGAACTCCTCCTAGAATCATAGATAAGGCTGAAATATCTGCACACACTCCAAATGAATTACAGAGGAGCCAAACAACAAAAGGATCTGGAGTGATAAATTGTGTGGGGTTTTGTTTAGTAAAGTTATATCCCTGGAGAGTCTCATTTTTATAAGTAAGAAAATTAGGAGAAAAGGTGAAGGAATGTCCTTGATCAATAAACACAGGTGGGGTTCTTGACTAACATTCAGCGGCCCTCAGAATCAAGATTTAAAAAATTTAAAATGAACAAGGCAACAGATAATTTGTCTTTTGGGGATCTGTATGATGCCCCTATTCCCCCTTTTGTTTATAAAGCATGTTTTTAAGTGTTAAATGGGCACACTCAACAATGCTTTGTCCAGTAGGATTATAGGGAATTCCTGTGACATGTTGAATACCAAAGGTGGAACAAAATTGTTTAAAGGCCTGGGACGTATATCCAGGACCATTATCTGTTTTAATTTGTAATGACAAACAGTAACCAAGCAAATAAAAGCAATAAAAATACTAACACAACTAACACTTTAAACACATTCATTTACTATAGGAAGTCCTTTGCTATCTCTCAGGACAACCTTCTGTTAAGTTCCCTCACTAGGGGAGCCTTCCATTAAACCTTTTTTGCTGTCTCTCGGACAGCCTTCTGTTAAACCTTAAGGGCACTGTTTCCTCAAATAGGGAAACCTTCTAGTTAATTACGCTAGCAAAACTGTCTTTTACTTACCTTATCCTTGTGGTGCTGATTCTCCTGGCATTGAAGCAGCCAGGGAAGACCAGCTTGAATCTGAAGTGCCAGTCACTTGGGTGTGAACAGCCACTTCTTCTGGGAGCCCCTTCACCTTCCCCAGGGAGACCTTGGGTATTCTGCTCTCCATTTAAGAAGGAGCTGTTCTTCCTTCTGACTCTGAACTGCTGGATGGAAGGTGAAGCCGCTCCAAGCTCAGGGCGCTGCCCCAGGATGCCAGAGCCACCCAATCCCAGACAAGCACCCAACAGGCAAAATGGTGAAGTCCACTGTCAGGGACCAAGAAGTTCTCATTCTGAGAACATTCTGACCTTTACAATAAGCAGCAGCGCCCCTCCCCCCCTCCTGGCTGATAATTCTGACAGTATGGCGCCTATGGCGCCCACGGCTTCTCTTCTGGGACTATACTTTCCCGCCGGCGCGAACTTCACCTTCCCGCCAGCGTGAATTTGCACCCTATCAGGAACCCAGCAGAAGAACACAACCAACCAGGCTGCACCTCGTCATACCCCTCATTCCCTCAGCATAAATACCCGTGAGAACAATAAAAATTTGCAGCTTGATCAGAATTCCTGTCTTGCTGTCTCTCCCTGCGTCTCTTGTCCCTTCATTCCTTCTCTCTTAGGTTTGCCGTCCGCGTTGATGTCCCGCAGGTCGGGACAGTTGGCGCCCAACGTGGGGCTCGAGCCTTTGTTTGAGAAGCGAACGCTGCCCTCTGGGGAAGCCTTGGCCAAGTGGGATTCGGGATCACCTCGGTAAACGCGACCGGGAGTCAGATCCAGGAGGAGAGTGAGGCCAGCGCAAGGTGAGTGACGCACCATGGGACAAGCAGTTTCGTCACATGATTTGTTTCTGACAGGTCTCAAGGAGGCCCTCAAGACTCAGGGAGCACATGTTAAGAAAAAGGATTTAAGATCATTCTTTTCATACATAGAGGATTTGTGTCCTTGGTTTCCCCTCGAGGGGTCAATTGATGGTAAAAGGTGGCTCAGAGTAGGAGACTGCCTCAAAGATTATTATGAGACTTTTGGTCCTCAAAAGGTGCCTGTCACTGCCTTTTCTTATTGGAATTTAATTAATGAGATTCTTAAAAGCTCACCCTTTGACAGTGGTACTTTAAAACTTGTAAAGATTGGGGAGCAGGCAATGCAATCCACCTCTCGCCCCCCATCGGCATGCCCTTCGGTTAGTATTCATATGCCCCCTACTCAGCCTTCTCAGGACCCTGGGACCCTCCCAGACCCCGGGAACCTCCCAGACCCCACCTTACCAAAAAAGTCCCCTAAAAGTCCCCCTAAGATTTATCCGGTTTTAAATCCCCATGATGAGTTGACCCCAGAGGATGAGGCTACCCTGGAGGAGGCAGCGGCTCGATACCATTCTCCAGACCTGCCACCTCTTAAAAATCCACCTCCCTCTTATATATCCCCTGCCTTTTGTGCTCTGGCCCCTCAGGGACCTAATGCCCCCCCAGACATTTTTTCCCCACTTCCCTTGCCTAATCTAACCCCTTTACGCGAGTCTCTTCAACATAGGCGGGAACAAATTCAACTTTTAAAAGAACTAAAAGCCCTTGATGCCGAGCTTCGCTCACTGGCCTTGGGCATGGAGTTAACACAAACTGGCCCAAGACCCCTCAATACTCGTAAGGTGAAGCCACGTGGTCAGCCTGTTCTTGCCTTTCCAGTCACTCGCAGTCAAGCAGATCAGCCCACACAAACTGAAGCAGAGAATTTAAAAGGAAGTCAGGAAGAGGAATCAGGGGAGGAACAAGAGGTAGAACCAAAGAGGGAAAAAGAGGAGGACCAGGAATCAGGGGATGAGGAGGAGCCCACCTCTGGACAGAGTGGAGCCCTTGGTTCTTATAAAAGGCTGACCCTCCGCTTTCTTGAAAGACTTAAAAAGGCTTGTACACAGTATGGCCCCACTGCACCTTATACACTGGCCTTCCTAGAGAACCATAGTACACAATGGCTCACCCCTAATGATTGGAAATTTTTGGCCCGAGCCACCCTCAGTGCAGGTGACTTCCTGTTGTGGAACGCAGACTTTAGGGAATACTGTCGGGAAACTGCCCAAAAAAATTCAACCAAGGCTTCCTCTAAATCCTGGACCTATGTTAAACTAGTGGGTAATGCGCCATTTGATACTAACCCTAAACAGGCACGCTTTCCTACTGGGCTCCTAGCACAGGTTCACACTGCTGGTTTGCATGCTTGGAGACGGCTCCCTCAAAAGGGCTCGGCCACCACCTCCCTAGCAAAAATTCGTCAGGGTCCTGACGAGCCTTACAGTGACTTTGTTGCCCGGCTTAATCTAACTGCAGAGCGCTTACTTGGACCAAGTGAAAACGAGAGCTCCTTTGTAAAATATCTTGCCTTTGAAAATGCCAACCCGATATGTCAAGATGTTCTTCGGCCCCACAAAGATAAAAGGGACCTTTCTGACTTCATTAGGCTGTGTGCTGGGGTAGGAACAGCCCATGCCATGGGTCTCGCCATTGGTGCCGCCTTCACCAAGGCCCTTCACCACCCTGGCCCACGTACTTGCTTTACTTGCAAACAACCTGGCCATTTTGCGCGAGACTGCCCAACAGGGAAACTGGGTCAAGGACCCATATCTCCTCAAACAGGGACTAAACCACCTCCGCTCACCCTTTGCCCTAAATGTGGTAAAGGTCGCCACTGGGCCAAGGAGTGTAGATCCAAGACCAATGCCCTTGGACAGCCTATTCCCTCTAACTTCTCAGGAAACTCCTCTCGGGGCCAGCCCCTGGCCCCGACCACCCCCAGAGCAAACCCAGGGGCAATAAGGTTTGTTCCCTCTCAGACTCCCAACCCAATCCAGGCTCCCTGTCCTTCTCCACAATCACCTCCCTCCAACGTGCTATCCCAGGCAGCGCAGGATTGGACCTCTGTGCCTCCACCGATACAATATTAGACTCGATGCAAGGACCTCAAATAATACACACTAGGGTTGTAGGCCCCCCTCCACCTCATATGTGTGCTCTTATTCTTGGGAGAGCTTCTACCACCTTACAAGGTGTTCAGGTCTTCCCTGGCATCATTGATGATGATTACACTGGAGAAATTAAAATACTGGCCACAGCTGTTAACGGAGTAGCTGCCATCCCTGCAGGAACAAAAATTGCACAATTAATACTCCTTCCCCTCAATTCAGGAAATTCACCAGGAAACACAGCCTCTTTAGGTTCCTCTGATGTGTATTGGGTCCAACCTATCTCCCACAAAAGACCCACTCTTACCTTATTTATTGAAGGAAAGAAATTCCAAGGGATCCTAGATACTGGTGCGGACACCACAGTTATTTCTCAAAAATATTGGCCATCAGAATGGCCCCTCACCTCATCACTAACTGACCTTAAAGGAATAGGGCAGTCAAGAAACCCCTTAGTTAGCTCCAGGGTGCTTAATTGGACTGACACAAAAGATAACACAGGGAATAAAGGAACCGTTACCCCCTTCGTTGTTCCTGATCTGTCAACCTTTGGGGACGAGACATTCTAAGCCAAATGAAAGTTATTCTTGCTAGTCCCGACTCTTTAGTCACTCATCAAATGCTTCGTATGGGCTTTATCCCTGGTACAGGCCTTGGGAGGCTAGGACAAGGACAGGTTGAGCCTGTACAGCCCATACAAAAAACAGACAAATTTGGACTTGGGTATGTGGATTTTTAGTGTCGGTCCCTGACCCTCCTGTACCCCATGCAGACAAAATTATTTGGGAAACTCAAACTCCTGTGTGGGTGGATCAGTGGCCCCTTACCCAAGAAAAATTAGAGGCTGCCTCCATGTTAGTACCGGAACAGTTGACAGCCAGCCATGTGGAACCCTCAACCTCACCCTGGAATACTCCTATTTTTGTTATTAAGAAGAAATCAGGCAAATGGCGCCTTTTACAGGATTTGCGCGCTATCAATAAGGTTATGCGCCCGATGGGGGCATTACAGCCAGGCATCCCTACACCGGTAGCTATTCCTAGGGACTATTATAAAATGGTCATCGACTTAAAAGATTGCTTTTTTACTATTCCTTTACATCCTGATGACAGACCCTATTTTGCTTTCAGCCTCCCCCGCATCAATTTTCAGGGCCCTATGCAAAGATTTCAATGGAAGGTCCTTCCCCAGGGTATGGCTAACAGCCCTAGTCTTTGCCAAAAATATGTTGCTCAAGCAGTAGACCCTGTGAGAGAGCGGTGGCCACAAGTTTATATATTACATTATATGGATGATTTGTTAATTGCTGCACCTAATACCTATGATCTTAACAATTGTTATTTGGATCTCTATAAAGCCCTTACTGCCTTGGGACTTCAGATAGCCCCTGATAAGGTTCAAACACAGGACCCCTACACCTACTTGGGCCTCAAACTTCAAACTAATCAAATTCAAATCCCTAATATACAATTGCGTGTGGACCATCTCCACACTCTTAACGATTTCCAAAAACTACTAGGGGATATCCAATGGCTAAGACCATATTTAAAACTACCCACCTATGTGCTTTTGCCTCTTAATGATATTTTAAGGGGAGATTCTGACTCTTCTTCTCCTCGAGAGCTTACTCCCGAGGCACAGCAAGCATTAATTCAAGTCACAGAAGCCATCGCTCAACAATTTGTTACACAAATATCTTATAACCTTCCTTTGGTTTTGGTTATATTACACACCCCTCATACACCCACGGGACTATTCTGGCAGCGGGATCCACATTTTAAAAATAAGGGTTGCCCCTTGCTCTGGGTTCATTTGCCCGCCACATCCTCTAAAGTTATTGCTGTCTATCCTGCTCAGGTAGCTTCTATCATTATTAAAGGTTGCTTGCTTTCTCGACAACATTTTGGCAAAGACCCTGATAACATTCTGATTCCATACACTAAGGATCAAACCCAATTTTTGCTACAGACGAGGGATGAATGGGGTATTGCTCTATCAGGCTTTTTGGGAATAATCGATAACCACCTTCCCAATGACCCCCTTTTGCATTTTGCTCAGTTACATCCATTTATTTTTCCTCGGGTTACTCGGAAGGCTCCTATTCCACAAGCCCTTACTGTTTTTACAGATGGCTCCAGCAATGGCCGTGCAGCCTTTGTTGTTGATAATCAGCCCACCACCTTTGACACTGCTTATCCATCAGCACAGCTTGTAGAATTGTTTGCTATAACACAAGTCTTTATGACAGTTTTTGATAAACCTATTAATATTTATACAGACAGTGCTTACATTGCCCATTCTGTGCCCCTATTGGAGATTTCACCCGCCATTAAGGCTTCCTCCAACGCAGCCTTTTTGTTTAACCAGCTTCAACAACTAATTCAGGCTAGAAAACATCCATTTTTCTTAGGACACATTAGAGCACATTCTGATCTTCCCAGTCCCCTATCACGGGGTAATGCTCAAGCTGATGCAGCCACTCGGTCCCTTTTCCCAGTTCTTATTGGATCCATCCAAGAGGCCACAGATTTACACAAACTTCACCACTTAAATTCTCAGAGCCTTCGGTTACTCTGTAAAATTACCAGGCAACAAGCAAGGGAAATTGTAAAAGCGTGTCCTGCTTGCGTTGTCTCCCTTCCTATTCAACATCTGGGTGTTAACCCTCGAGGATTACTGCCCAATCAGATTTGGCAGATGGATGTTACTCACTTTCCTGAATTTGGGAAAACAAAGTACATACATGTTTCCATAGATACCTTTAGTGGCTTTATTTTTGCATCACCGCATTGCGGAGAAGCTACCAAGGATGTCATTTCTCATCTTGTCTCAGCCTTTTCCATAATGGGAAAGCCAGCACATATTGAGACAGATAATGGCCCTGCATATACCAGTACCAAGTTCAAACAGTTTTGTGCCACTCTTCAAATCTCTCATACTACTGGAATTCCATAAACCCTCAAGGTCAAGGCATTGTGGAACGTGCACACCTCACCTTAAAAACCTGGCTTACCGGCCTTAAGGCCTCTTCCCTTGCATTTACCACTCCCAGGGATCGCCTTAATCATGCATTATTTGCTCTTAACTTTCTTACCCTAGACAATGAAGGACATTCGACCGCAGACAGACATTGGCATCCCTCTTCTAATTCTGCTCGCCCATCTGTTATGTGGCGCGATCCTTTAACAAATAAATGGAAAGGCCCAGATCCCGTCCTCATTTGGGGACGAGGCTCAGCTTGTATTTTAGATCAAGAACAAGCAGCCCCAAGATGGTTACCAGAACGCCTGGTCAAACAGGTCAATGATTTACCACAACCCAGGGACAGAAACCTTCCCCCTGAGGATGAATCTTCCTCTCTTATAGATGCAGCCGACAATCTATGCGAAAAATCCCCTGAATGACAGACCCTGTGACTGCACACCATTGCTTCTCTGGATAATGGCTGCCTGTTCACTGCTCTCCCACAGCCATGCAGGACTTGAGGACCCTGCTGCGGCTTGTGAGTATTTACTGGAGCTCAGAAACAAACCATGTAAGTGTGAGGGAGGATTTATATTGAGTACTGATGAGGCAAATCACAAGCCATCATACGTTGGTAATCTCCCAAAACAACGCCAAGAGATAAGATTGCGGCAGTCACATCGCAGTGTGGGAAACGCATACTCAGTGGTCTTGTATCACAAAACCACAAATTATTCCCCCAGTTAATGGCAAACCTGCACCCTGTTCTTGCACAACCTTTCACACTTCCTTCCATAGTTCTTGTTACTCCTCCGCTCAAACCTGTTCCTCAGGGGGTAAAATCTATTTTACTACCACCTTGTTAAGGTCCCATACAGGATCAACTGGAGGGGATTGGTCTAATACCCCTGGAAAATTAAGTGTTGCATCATGTCCTGCAGACTTAGTAGGGCAAACAGTTTGTTGGTCTACTATAGCCCCCCTACATGTATCTGATGGAGGAGGCCCCCAAGATTCTAATAGAGCCAAACAAGTCTATGAGAAAATTCAACGGATGTACGAGGAACTGCATCCTAGTCTCTTATATCACCCACTAGCATTACCTAAACACAGACCTTCTGAGATAGACCCTGCCACTTACGATATTCTTGAAGCCACTTATGCCTTGCTTAATCGGTCTAATTCTCCCTTGACTGCAGATTGTTGGCTTTGCTTGCAGTTAGGATATCCCGCTCCATTAGCTATTCCAATTGATTACAGAAATGACTCAGCTGCTACCCCTACTAGAAAAATTGCTGGAAATGTAACCTATCCTAATACACCATGGTCCAATTTAACCAGTAAAAATTGTCTACCGACTCCACCATTTTTGGTACAGCCATTCACATTTTCCAATACTACTTGCTTTTTCTCACCTGGCTATAATAATACCTGGGATTTAAATGTAGGGATTATGACATTTAGTGATTGCTCTGAGACATTCAAATTTTTACAGCCATTGTGCCCCCCTAATGGCACCGTATTTGTCTGTGGAGGTAATAAGGCTTTCACTCAACTGCCAGCCAACTGGACTGGACTATGTGTCTTAGCTGCCTTGCTCCCAGACGTAGATATTGTTCCAGGAGATGAGCCTGTTCCTATACCAACAATTGATCACATTGCAGGACGAGCTAAACGTGCTGTCACCTTTATCCCTTTACTTGCAGGACTTGGAATAACTACAGCAGTGGCCTCAGGTACTGCTGGTTTGGGGGTCTCTCCTACTCAATATACAAAATTATCCAGACAATTGATTTCTGATGTACAGATACTCTCAAGTACCATACAAGATCTTCAAGATCAGGTGGATTCCTTAGCAGAAGTGGTCCTACAAAATAGGAGAGGTTTAGACCTTCTAACTGCCGAACAGGGAGGCATTTGTCTGGCTTTGCAGGAAAAATGCTGTTTCTATGCCAACAAGTCAGGAATTGTTAAGGACAAGATCAAACAGTTGCAGGAAGACTTAGAAAAACGCCGACAAGCACTGGCTGATAATCCACTATGGACTGGATTCAGTGGACTCCTTCCCTATCTCCTTCCCTTCCGAGGTCCCCTCCTTTGCTTGCTGCTTATTGTATCTATAGGTCCTTTGATATTCAACAAGATCATGGCTTTTCTTAGAGCTCAAATTGAGGCTATACAGGCGAAACCTATTCAGGTTCATTACCATCGACTGGAGATGATGGATCGCGATGGTGATCTTAAAAGACCATCACCCCTGTGAGCTGAACTGGACAGCCAATGACGGGTAAGATTCGTGAGAGCTCATACCAACCTAAGACAGGAAATGAGGGCCAGAGCCTCATTATCCAATGACGGGTAAGGATGTTGCTCTGCCACGGACAACCTAAGACAGGCGCAGTTCCCGAGGGATTGTCACTCCAGCCCTATACCTGTTCAGGCAAGCTGTGCCCCCGTCTCGCCACATAACCTCTATCACCCCCTTAAAATATGGCTATCGAAAAATGGTCAATAATTTTATATAAGAAAGGGGGAAATGTCAGGGACCAAGAAGTTCTCATTCTGAGAACATTCTGACCTTTACAATAAGCAGCAGCACCCCTCCCCCCCTCCTGGCTGATAATTCTGACAGTATGGCGCCTATGGCGCCCACGGCTTCTCTTCCGGGACTACACTTTCCCGCCGGCGCGAACTTCACCTTCCCGCCAGCGCGAATTTGCACCCTATCAGGAACCCAGCAGAAGAACACAACCAACCAGGCTGCACCTCGTCATACCCCTCATTCCCTCAGCATAAATACCCGTGAGAACAATAAAAATTTGCAGCTTGATCAGAATTCCTGTCTTGCTGTCTCTCCCTGCGTCTCTTGTCCCTTCATTCCTTCTCTCTTAGGTTTGCCGTCCGCGTTGATGTCCCGTGGGTCGGGACAGTCCACTCCACCCAAAGACCCGCCCCCCCCAACAGTCGTCGCTTCAACCAGGGGAGAGAGGCCTCCCAGAGCCCCCCGAAAACACCTGGCTCACTCCGAAGGTCCGAACCACCGTGCCCTCCCCAGAGTCCATTGCCGAAAAGTCCTCCCGACCCCGACAAAAGACCGTGCTCTCTATGCGGGGCCCAGCACCACTCTCTGGCCAGTGGTCACCCACAGTAGCCGCGCTCCTGACTCGGGGGGCCCAGCCGAAGCGTTCCCGTGGTGTGGCGGCGCCCGGCACAGGGGCAGTGTGACTGGGGCCGAGGGGCGCGGGCTCACGGTATTTCTGGGGCGGGAGCACAGGTCGTACGCTGCACAGGAGCACTAGGCCGGCCGGGGAGGGAGGCTGACCCGGCGTCCACGGGGCCGCTGGTAGCAGCAGCAGCAGCAGCAGCAGCGGCGGCGGCAGCAGATACAGCAGGAGCGGCGGCGGCGAGGCCATGGCGGCAGCGCCCGCCTGCGCTCACATGCCCAGCACGCAAGGAGGGCGCGGGGCGGCGTGGGTCGAGGGAAGTGGGCGGCCTCTGCCGAGCCGGCCAGGGAAGTGAGGAGAGTGAGGCTGCGAGCGGGCTCCCCACCTCAAAAGTTGTGGGAGCCAAGGGAGGGCGGCCTCCCTCCAGGCCGGGCGGGCGCTCAGCTCAGAGGCCCGGAGCCTGAGCTCGGGCACCTACAGGGACCACACCGAGTCCAAGGCCTACGGCTCCGTCATCCACAAGTGCGAGGACTGCGGGAAGGAGTTCACACACACAGGGAACTTCAAGCGGCACATCCGCATCCACACAGGCTCTCATGCCGGGAGTGCAGCAAGGCCTTCTCCGACCCCGCCGCATGCAAGGCGCACGAGAAGACACGCAGCCCCTTGAAACTCTACAGCTGTGAGGAATGTGGCAAGAGCTACCGGCTCATCAGCCTGCTGAACCTGCACAAGAAGCGGCACTCGGGCGAGGCGCACTACTGCTGCGAGGACTGCGGCAAGCTCTTCACCACCTCCGGCAACCTCAAGCGGCACCAGCTGGTGCACAGCAAGGAGAAGCCCTACCAGTGTGGCCGCTCCTTCTCCCACCCCACGTCCATGATGCGCCACCTGGAGACCCACGACAAGGAGCACAAGTGCCCTCACTGCGACAAGAAGTTCAACCAGGTGGGGAACCTGAAGGCGCATCTTAAGATCCACATCCCCATATGGGCCACCGAATGTCACCAACCAGCAGAACACAAAGTGAAACACGCACCACACTCTACCTGCTTGGATGGAAAGGACCTTTATTACAGGAAGAACACTCACTTATATACAATTAACAAACCAATCAGAAACCTGTTGCCAAGGGGAAGTAAGTCTTGGAATATTACTATTGGTGGCTTAGGCATGGTCTGACAGGGACAGCCAGTGTGCTCATCTTCCTGTTTACAGCGAGAGACAAACTACACGCCCACTGGCACTGTGCCAGCCGCCATCTTAGCTTGGTCTTAGCGACCCCGGTGTTGCCCACCACAAAAAGAAAGAAAGAAAAAAAGAGAGAAAGAAAGAAAAGAAACAAACAAAGCCACCAGATTCAAAGCAATTTCAATTACATTCTTCTCAGAAATAGAAAAAACAACTCTTAAAAACTTGTATGGACCACAAAAGATCCCTAAATAGCAAAAAAAAAAAAAAAAAAAAAAAAAAAAAAAATCATCTTGAGGAAAAAAAAAAAAGGTCACACTTTCTAATTTCAAATCATATTACAAAACTATAGGCATCAAAACAGTATGGTCCTGGCCTAGAAAGAGACATATTTACCAATGAAACAGAATAGAAAGCCCAGACATAAACCCAAGCATATACAAAGGGCTATTTTTCCACAAGGGCACCAAAGAGGCCCAATGGGGAAAAGACAGTCTCTTCAATAAATGGTGATGAGGAAAGTGGTATCTGTTAGGGCGGTTCAGGGCGGCTGGATGGGGCAGGGTATCAAGCAGCTTGTGCGCATGTGCAGAGCAAAAGGAAGCCTGCCCATGCCCAGAGAGGCAACCAATCAGATGATGACAAAGGACCCCAGCCAATCCCAGAAGGACGCGGAGTCCTCAAGCTTACCCTCCTCCACCCCGGTTATAAAAGCATGCCCTATGGGGGCCATCCGGGACTTCTTCAGTCCAGCAAGCCAGAGGCTTTTCTTTTTGATACACACTGGTCTGTCTTCCCGTTACCATCGTCTGATCAGGTCACCCCACTCGGATCTTACAGTATCCACTGGCAAAAGAAAACTGGACCCTTATCATAAGCCATGAACAAAAAATCAACTCGAAACAGGTTATGGAGGCCCGGCCTGCCGCATGCACCCCTCGCATCCTCAGTGGCTCCAGCCGCAGCCGCTCTCCGGCCCTGATCCCATACCGGGCTTCAGTGCGATGCAGCTCCGCCTCCTCCCTACCCAAGGCCTTCGGGACACCAAGCCTTTTCCCCACGTCCCGCTCGCAGTCACTGTCCCTGCAATGTGGACTCAGCCTTATCACTTGGCTGGGGCCTGGCCTACCCCCGGCTGCGGCGTCCGACGGGCTGGACCTGAGCCAGGCGGCCGCCGCATGAGTACACGCTCACCCGCCAACAAGGAGCAGCCGCAGGGCCTCCACGACCGCCACGCGATGTTTGTGGAGGAGCGCAAGCTCGAGGCCGGGGTGGCCTCTGCGAGCCTGTCCTGCCCGACCTGCGCGACCTGCGTGCGCAGCTGGAGGGCAAGCTCGCGCGTGCGCAGACCCGCCCGGCCAGGAGGTACCCGGCTGGTGGGCGCTCTGCGAAGAGGAGAGCCGGGGCTCCGAGGCGCCGAGGGCGTCCTGAAGGCACGGCAGCGCGACGTGGACGGCGCCACTCTGACCCGCCTGGACCTGGAGAAGAAGGTGGAGTCTCTGCTGGACGAACTGGCCTTCGTGCACCAGGTGCACGACGAAGAGGTAGCTCAACTGCCGGCCACGCTGCGGGCATCATCGCCGGTCGCGGCCGAGGTGGACCGGGCTGTGGCCAAACCAGACCGAGGGAGATCCGCGCCCAGTATGAGTCCTTGGCCACTGAGAACCTGCAGTCAGCCGACGAGTGGTACCAGTCCAGGTTCGCCAGCCTGAACAAGCAGGCGGCGCGCAGCACCGAGGCCATCCGAGCCAGCCGCGAGGAGACCCAGAGTACCGGCGCCAGCCACAGGCACGCACCTGCCGAGATCGAGGGCCTGCGCGGGGCCCATGAAGCCTCGGAGAGGCAGAGTGCGGAGGTGACCGGCTGCCAGGATAGCACTGGGCAGCTGCAGAATGAGCTGAGGGACACCAAGAGGGAGATGGCACTGCCACCTACGGGAATACAGGACAGCTCCATTCGAAATGGCCCTAGACATTGAGGTAGCAGCTTACAGGAAACTGCTGGAGGTGGAGACACGATTTAGCTCCAGTGGCTTAAATGTTCCAGGGCTGAATCCAGTTCCCAATCCAAGTTATCTGCTTCCTTCTAGAAGTCTCAGTTCCACAACCTCCGAAGCCTCATTCACTGGGCTGTCACTTAAGGAAGAGGAAGACGGGGAGGAGGCTTCTAAGAGCCTCTTTAAGAAAACCTCCCAGATAGGGGGAAGTTTTGAAGAAATATTGGAAGAAACAGTAATATCTACTAAGGAAACGAAAAAGTCAAATGTACAAGAAAGCACCATTTCAAGCCAAAATATATAATTCTGTTGCTTTAAAAAAAGAAAAAGTTAATGCTAAAGAGGGAATAATACGTATTTGAGGGCTGGGGACATAGCTCAGCTGGTAGCTTGCTTACCTCGCAAGCCCAAGGCCCTGAGTTCAATCCCCAGCACCGCAAAAAAAAAAAAAAAAAAAGTATTTGACTTGTTAAAACAGCCAATTTCTGAACCATAACACCTGTCAGCACTACGTAATGTCTTCAAGTCTTCAGTCTTCTATTTAGTGTTGAATACTCTCTCTAATAGGAAAGCTAGTGCTTAGATTGGAGTAAACTGAAGTCCTGGAGCAATCACAGAGCACTTACCCAAGAATACAGCTTTCTCACCTAAAGCTCAGGCTTCACAATGATAGATGATTCCGGTGCAGAGGAAATACAAAGTAAGGTGCTAACTCTGTGATCATCATCATTTGCTGTGAGCTAAAAGCAAACCCCATATATATTCACTAGCCCAGCCAGTACCCAGATGTATAATCTTATTGTAGGTACCTTAAACCTAAGATCACTGCCAAGTTCCACTCTGATAGAACTGAGTCACAAGTGATAGGACACTTTCTTCCCTACTCCCCCTCAATTCCACATAGCCTTTTCTCCCATCCAGGAAAAAGAGGGGAAAAAAATATATCTGGTGTAGTATGCTTCCCTTTTAAACACACAGCTTTTTCTCAAAAAACTTACCCTATTTAGGTCTCTTTGCTCAATGAAATTAGATGCATGTCAACCATTTTTGTGATTCATGTAATGACTTAACCCCTGCCCATTTCATGTCCTTTCTGTAGGTTAAAAAAAAAATGCAGTGATGAGGGGCTTGGGTTGTGGCTCAGTGGTAGAGCATTTGCCTTGCACGTGTGAGGCACTGAGTTTGATTCTCAGCACCTCATATAAATATATAAAAAGAGATAAAGGTCCATCAACAACTGAAAAAGAATTAAAAAAAAAAAGAATACCAAAGATAGCAGTGGTAAATATAAAGGATTTCCCCCAACAACCAAAATAATGGAAATAATCCCTAGATGTTAGATTTTCCACTTACTCAAATCCATTTAATTAGGGGGGAAAACATTTTATTAAGAATGTAGCTTTCACCTTAACTTTAGAAGTACAGTAATAGTTTTCCCAAGCTGTTTAAGCTGACCTTACATGTAGGATGTGAGAAGAGGTGGGTATTTTTAAGAATGGAAAAAGCCAAGGTCTCATCTGTGTCAGACCCTGTGGAGTACAGAATTAGCTTTTTTGTCCCCTTACCCTTAGAATCCACGTAGTCCCCTTCTTACTAGTCTAGGTCCTAAAGAGGCCTTGCTTTCACTCTCCTATGCCTTTTAAGAAGCTAAGTAGAGGATATTTTATCACCAGGACATAATGCTATTGCCCAAAAGTTAAAAACATTAACAACCCACTTCCAGTCAATCAACATTACCAGCAAACATAAAAAAATTGTTCTCCTTTCTAAGAGCCTTCCCCAACAGTTTCCTCACTGCTGCATGGTTGGCAGGTGTCCCTTCCCTGCTGGAAAGGCAGAGGCACTCAGACCCCAGAAGGGTGTGCACCGCACCCCTCACTTCCTAGGATGTAGTATGGAGGGTCAGTTCTTCTTCCACTCAGCTGTATAGCATTCATGTTGCCCTGTCTGCCACATGTGTCACAGTTGATACAAGACTCCCTCTGTCCCCGTTTACTTCCACAGACCTACAGCTGCCCCTGTCCCTCTCCACATCTCCATTATGAGCTGTGGTGATAAGGACATGATGCATTTACTGAACGTCCTTATTCTAGCACATGCTTCAATAGTACAAGGAACTCAAAAGACACTTTTCTTCTTTTCCTTTATCCTTTCCCTATCTCTACTCCTCACACTTGTAAGATATTAGTAAAACAAGAAATTAAAAGTCACATAAATCCTACCCAAAAAAAAAAAAAAAAATAGGTTAAAGACCTAAATGTAAAGCCTCAAGCTGCAAAATCCTAGAAAAAAACATGAAGGGAAAGGTTCTTTTATTTTTTTTGAGAAAGTATGTTCAGCTTTATTTTTTTCTTTTTTTATTTAAATAAGGAGAGTTCTTTCATATGCAAAGAGCTAGTACAATCACATATTTGAAGGAGAAATAACAGGTACTCAACTGGAGGGGAGGGGAGGGAGGGTGAGTGTCCAGCACAGCTGGGTGAGTCCATGATGCCATTTTTCCCATTGGAGGTAAAAGTTTCCCCAAATCACATATAAACAAGCTGCACAGACACCTTTAGCCATCGTTTGCCCTTTCAAGTATCTACATGAAAAGACAAAGAGAGGAAAGGCCAACATAAAAGCAAAAGGAAACAAAATCAAAACACAACCCTCTCTAAACCAAAACAGAAAACCCTCAAATCCTTTTTACTACACAAGGCATGAGGTCAAAAGCTTAGAGTAGGGCTGGGGAAATAGCTCAGTTGCTAAAGTGCTTGCCTTGCAAGCATAAGGCCATGGGTTCGATTCCCAGCACCACAAAAAACAAAAAAAAAAAAAAAGCTTAGAGTACAGGATCCCCTTTCAACAGGAGAAGAAAGTCACCTGCCCAGAGTCTTTATAGGAGCTTGTGCTTCCAGGCTTCCTGACATGCTGGAGACAGGGCCCTAGAACACTGCTACCACCTTGGAGGCTACCAAATGGGCAGAGAAATGGTGAATGGCAGGTCTCATGCACCTAGGTCATTAGCCAGCTATGCTGGTGACCCCAGTAGAGAACATGGCTGTGTAACAGTGTCTCCAACACTGAGCCACTCCTGTCCAGATGACCTGCTTGTTTAGGTCTGTCTCACAACCAGAGGGCTGACATTCGGGAAGTCTGCATTTCCCATTCATCGCAGAACATGGCAAGGCAGACACACAGACTAGTATCCTTGGTCATTTCCAACAAACCCTCTAACCCAGGTTTGCCTTGCAAGAAGTGAGAAGGGACAAAAAAGATTTGAGGCAAAGGCAGCCCCTTGGCAGAGGGCAGTCAGCAGACCTTAGGGGAGGGCCTTTGCCAGAGTTGCGTGCTCTGCCTCAGCAGGCCAACAGGACACTGCACTGGAACAGACACCAGCTTCCGGGTCTCTGCGGTTAGTCACAGACTTCCTCACTGATGTGCAGGGGGAAAACTTCTTGATATTGACTTTAGCAACAATATTTTGTGTTGGGACTAATGACACGTTAACTAACTCAGGCTGACTCCTTACTCCCTGGCGAGTGAGCAAGATCAAGGCTCAAAGGCGGTTTCAAAGATTCATGAGGATAAACCGGACCACCGTCAGGGATTGGTTAACAACAGTTCCGTGAACGTGATCAGCTCGTGCTTGCCATATAGTCCAATGGGACTCTCGCCTGTGCGAACCCCCATGCCTTGCTGACCTTTAAGCTGATTGGTTCCTGCCTAGCCCCTACCCTACATAAAAGCTGTGCGATTTCCTCAATAAATGAGTTCCTGCTGTGACGGGTCTCCCTGACACGTCTGATTGTCCTCCACCCGGAGGGCTGGGAGCCGGCGGTCAGCCGGTGTCACGAGCACGTCGTAACACTTGCGGCCTGTACTGGATCGGGAACCGGGTAGGAATAAGATAACACTCACGTAGCCGGTCGTTGGTCCTCAGATGAGGTTTTATTGATGCTCGGTTCACAGCAAACGGCAATCAGTCAACGGAGTAACAGCATGCAGCGACCAGGGGCCTCGAGCTGGGGAGCACTATCTTGTCACTTGTCAACGGGACATAGTGACAGACTCTGTCGGTGGAGTAGTGCCCGCTCGCTCCTGATCAGTCTGCAGTTTATATAGTCACATCAAAACAAGTTCACACATTACCTAATTTGTTTTTCAAGTCCTGAATTCTGCAAATTCATCTAGTAAATATTTTTACCAGTTTTACCATTAAAACTAATGTAAATTTGGTGTAAACAAACTGCCAAATGTTTTTCTCAGTGACTGCATAGTCACTATGTGCGTCACTGCTCGTCACTTTACTTATCTTAACACTACACACACATTTTGTTTTGATCTATCACAGCAAACAACATGTTTTTTATAAGTTTCACAAAATGGGGTCAGAAAGCAAAATGGGAGTTGTTTGGTTCACTTCAGCAATGTTCCATACAGCCGGCCCTACCTATCCCAGTCTGACCTTGTTGGGGAGTGTCCCCTTCCCTTGCCGCTGGTCGAGAAGGGCAAGGGGGCTTAAGACCCCGACAATTTTGGAAGTCACAACAAAAAGTCAAAAAACAGCAAAAGGAAGCTAGTAGGACTACATCAAACTAAAAGGGAACAAAACACAGCAAACAATCAACAAAATGAAATACAACCTATGGAATAAAAGAAAATATTTGCAATCATATACCTATCTGAAAGGGGGTTAATAGCCAATATATAAAGAATTCATTCAACTCAATAGCAAAAATAAGTAAATAACCTGATTTTTAAATGAACAAAGGAATTAAATAGACATTTTTCCAAAGAAGGTATACAGATGACCAACTGGTATATGAAAAATTCTCAACATCACATCTTCAGGGAAATGCAAATCAAAAGCATGTTGAGATAGCCCCTCACACATGTTAGGATGGCTATTATAGAAAAGACAAGTGATAGCAAATGTTGGGAGGGTATGGAACAAAAGGAACTCACCCTTGGACTCTGTTAGTGGGAACGTAAATTGATACAGCCATTATGAAAGTATTGAGGTTCCTCAAAAACATAAAAGTAGAACTACAATATGATTCAGCAATCCCTCTGCTGGGTATATACATAAGGAAATGAAATCAACACCTTGTAGAGATATCTACACTCCCACATTCATGGAAGTATTATTCCCTGTAGCCAAGATACAGTCCTAACCTCAGTGTCCAACATGAATGGATGAAGGGATAATGAAATTATGATATGGGATAATGAAATATTGATATGTATATACACATACAAGTTTATTTATATGTATAGGATAATGAAATGTTGATATATATATATTCATACATGCTTTTATATAATTATAAAATATCATTTGTCATTTGGAAAGACACAGTGCCATTTATGACAACATGGATGAACCCAGAGGACATTATGCTAAATGGAGTAAGTCAGATGCAGAAAGAAAAACATTGCGTAAAATACATAGAAATAAAAAGTAGAACAGTGTTAGGACCAAAGGGGGAGAAAACAGAGAGAAGTATCTCTTATGTAGGATGAATAAGTAAAGAGATCTAAAGTACAGCTTGAAAACTATAGCTAATAATACTGTATTACATACCAAAACTTTAGTAGGAAAGTACATTAGATTTTAAGTGTTCTTCCACAAAAATACAATAAGTAGAAAGATGATGGATCAGTTAATTTGCTTGATGGTAGTAATCATTTTATTATGCAGATGTATATCAAAAATCATTTTGTACACCTTAAATACATAAAATAAAAATAAATAAATTTTGAAAAAAGTATTGCAGGAAAAGGGAGGGGTTTCAATTTGAGAGAATAGTGAGCGAGTGGTCTTGAGACAGATTCTTACCTGATTCTTTAACAGTATATATGTTACGTTTCATGTACTCACAATTTTTAAAACTTTTTCAGGGCTGGGGAGATAGCTCAGCTGGTAGAGTGCTTACCTCGCAAGCACAAGGCCCTGAGTTCGATCCCCAGTACTGCCAAATAAAAAAAAAAAAAAAAACTTTTTCATTTTACAGCTTAGACACTGTTCAAGATATGCATTTTTTCCAAGAAATAAACTGAAAAATGGTGTGGGTGTGGAATATATTATTAATTTCATTGTCAATTAATTTTTACTTCATACATTTATTTTAGTAGACTTGAGTTCTAAAACAAACTGCTTTCAAAAATGATGTCTGACATTATGTAAAATGAAATATAAGAAAGAAAATACTGCATGATTTCACTTATTCAAAGAACCTAAAAATGTCAAATTCATTAGAAACAGATTAGAATAGAGGTTACCAGGTCCTGGGGTAAGGGGATATGGGGAGATATTGGTCAAGAAGTACAAAGTTTCAGTTATGTGAGATAAATAAATTATTGAGATATAAGGTACAAAAATGTGACTATAGTTAACAGTACTATATTGTATACTTGAAATTTGTTAAGATGGGAGATATTAAGTTTTCTCACCACAAAAAAGAGCAATAATTATGTGAGATAATGGATGTGTTAATTAGCTTACCCGTGGTGAATATCTCACAGTATGTATAAGTTGTGTACTTTAAATATATACAATTTTTAAGTGTCAACCATAGTTCAATAAAGTTGGGGGAATTTTTTTAATAAAACAAATAATTTAAACAGTTTTTTAAACTGTTGATAATTTTAACTATACTTGGAAAGAAATAATAATCAAGGTGAATGCATAACTTTACTTCATGGCTACCTGGAATTGTGTCTGCCCATCCTTCCCACATGACTTAGACAAGTTTGTTGTGCCAGAGAATTTGGCATCCCAGAGCAGGACATCCTCTAGGGCTGCTGGCAACTGCAGGAAAGATGCTTCTCAGAACCACAATAAGCCAGTCCAGTAACATTTCCACCACCAAAGTGGTTTTTGATGATGCTCAAACAAGTCTTGGACCAAAAAGAATGAATAAAATGGAAAAGGTGATATGGCCATTACAAATGATGGTGCTGCCATATTGAAACAAAAATGTTACATCCAGAAGCCAAAATACTGGTGGAGTTGTCTAAGGCTCAAGGTGCAGAAGCGGGAGATGCAGCCACATCCATGGTCATCATGCTGGCTCGCTCTTAGATTCCTGTATCAAAATTCTTCAAACAGGGATCAGCCAATCATAATTTCTAAGTCATTCCAGAAGGCTCTGGAAAAGGGTTTTGAAATGGGGCAGGGAGATCTTGACTGACATGTCTCTTCCTATGGAACTGGGCGACAGAGAAACTGTTAAATGGAGCAAGCACTTCATTGAACTGAAACACTCTCACTACTAAAGTCTGCTTTCCCCAATAAGTGCACTGTGGCAATGAAAGCGATTGACCAAGCCACCACTACTGGTGCAGATCACAGAGATACTGAAATAGTTGACAAGTTTGGTGGGACAATTGACGAGTATGAGTTGGTAGAAGGGCTGGTTCTCACCCAAACAGTGACAAATTCTGGCATAACCAGAGCTAAAAAGACTGAGATCAAGTTTATTCCGTTTTTCTTATCTACTGCCAAAACAGATATGAATAATCAAAAAGTAGTTTGTACTGTGCCTGAACCAAAGGCTGCAAGAAGAGACAGCATGTATTTTTGATTCAGTGAAGCAAAAACTTTTAAAAGGATATAATGTCCTTCTAACACATTTGAAATGGGGCAGGGAGATCTTGACTGACATGTCTCTTCCTATGGAACTGGGCGACAGAGAAACTGTTAAATGGAGCAAGCACTTCATTGAACTGAAACACTCTCACTACTAAAGTCTGCTTTCCCCAATAAGTGCACTGTGGCAATGAAAGCGATTGACCAAGCCACCGCTACTGGTACAGATCACAGTCTATCCTAAGACATGCTCTTAATGATCTTGCAACCTATGTTCTGAACAAAATGAAAATTATGCTGATTAGGGATATAGAAAGAGAAGGCACTGAATCTACTTGTAAGATAACTTGGAACCAAGTTAGTTGCTCATATTGACCAATTCACTGCTACCATGCTGGGTTCATCTGAGTTAGCCGAGGAGATCAGTTTAAGTGATTCTGGCAAACTTCTCAACTTGATAGGTTGGGCAAGCTCTGGAAAAACAGTTGTTTGTGATTCTAACTAGTGATTAAAGAAACCACACACTCTGTTCATGATGTCCTGTGTGTTATTCTTTACTTAGTAAAGAAGAGAGCTCTTATTGTAGGAGATGGTTCTCCAGAAATAGATTGGCCCTGCAATTAATTGACTAGAATTTCCACTGCACAGTGTGGATTTCCACTGAGTGATGTGCACTCCCATTGCATTCGTTCATACTTCGGCGGGTGCTGTGGAGGTCATCCCATCAACACCTCAATCACCTGAAAATGCTAGCCTCAATCCCATTTCTAAGGTAGCAAAACTAAAAGACCAGAATCCCCAAGGAGAAAAAGCTAGAGGCAGTAATGTCTGAAAGGATGGTATTTCAACATTGTAGAGGAAATAGTTGTCCAGGCCCCATTGATTCCAGTCAGTACTCTGACCCCAGCAACTGAAACTGTCTGCCACACTCTGAAAACTGATAATGTGGTAAACACTCAATAGTCTGGACTGGCACCATAATGGCCACCAGTACTGCAACTGGAGTGGAAGATCACATGGTGTTCCATGTTGTTCAGAAAATCATTTCCTCTATGAGTTCCTGGACTTGGTCTTCCAGGTGGCATCACTTAAAGTCATACTGAACCTGCCTACAGAATATGTTTAATATGTGGTTTCAAATATCAGATTAATTCACCCCCAACATTGTATTATTTCTGGTACTTTTTAAATTATATATAAAGTGTCTTTTATTGGTTCTTTTAGTTGTATATGACAATAGAATCCATTTTGATATAATTATACACACATGGAATACATCTTATTCTAATTATGACCCCAGTCTTGTGGGTATACGTGATGGTGAGATTCAAGGTGTACTCATATATGTACATAGGATAGTTGTGTCACATTCATTCCACTGTCTTTCCTCTTCCTATTCCCCCTCCCTTCCCTTCATTTGCCTTTGTCTAATCTGAATTTCTATTCTTCCCCTCCTCCATGCTTATTGTAGTTTAACTTTCTCATATCAGAATAAAAGAAGAAAACATTTGACCTTTGGGTTTTTATTGTTTGTTCTATTTAGTTATACATGACAACAGAATGCATTTTGGTCCATTGTACACAAATGGAGTACAACTTAGCATTTCTGTGGTCATACACAATGTAAAATCACATCATTGTGTAATCATACATGTACATAGGGTAATAATGTTTGTCTCATTCCACCAGCTTTCCTTCCCTCTGCCCCTTCCTTTCCCCTCTTTTCCCTCTACACAATCCAAAGTTCCTCTATTCTTCCCTTACCCTCCCCAACACCAACCCCCATTATATATCAGCATCCACTTATCAGAGAAAACATTTGGCCTTTGGTTTTTTGGATTGGCTTACTTCATTTAGCAAGATATTCTCCAACTCTACTTATTTACCTGCAAATTCCATAATTTTATTCTTCTTTATGACTGAGTAATATTCCATTGTTTATATATACCACAGTTTCTTTATCCATTCATCTATTGAAGGGTATCTAGGTTGGTTCCACAATCTAGCTATTGTGAATTGAGTTGCTATAAACATTAATGTAGCTGTGTCAATGTAGTATGTTGATTTTAAGTCCTTTGGGTATAGGCCAAGGAGTGGGATAGCTGGGTCAAATGGTGGGTCCATTCCAAGTTTTCTGAGGAATCTCCATACTGCTTTACAGAGTGGCTGCACCAATTTGCAACTTCACCAGCAATGTATGAGTGTACCTTTTTCCCCACATCCTCACCAACACCTATTGTTGCTTGTATTCCTGACAATAAATAGCCATTGGAATTGGAGAGAAATGACATCTTAGAGTAGTTTTGATTTGCATTTCTTTAATTACTAGAGATGGCCAACATTTTTTCATGTATTTGTTGATTGATTGTATTTCTTCTGTGAAGTGTCTGCTCAATTCCTTAGTCCATTTATTGGCTGGGTTATTTGTATTTTTGTTGTTAAGTTTTTTGAGTTCTTTATAAATTCTGGAGATAGTGCTCTATCTGAAGTGCATGTGGTAAAGATTGTCTCCCACTCCGTAGGCTCTCTCTTCACATTATTGATTGTTTCCTGTGCTGAGAAAAAGCTTTTTAGTTTGAATCCATCCCATTTGTTGATTCTTGCTTTTATTTCTTGAACTTTGGGAATCTTGTTAAGGAAGTCTGGTCCTAGGCCAACATGATGAAGATTTGGGCCTGCTTTTTCTTCCATTTGGTGCAGGTGTTTTTTGGGACTGGCTTATTTCACTTAGCATGATAACTTCCAGATCCATCCATTTACTGGCAAATGTCATTTTTTTTGAATAATTATATAAGAATTTTTAAAAATAAATTCACCTTTACTTCTGACTTTCTTATGGCTTAGCCCTAAACACTTTCCTTCACTTTGCACTTTCCACAGGCATTTGTCCATCCCATTGATTTAAGGATTTTTTAATGAGGAAATTATCCGAAACAGTCACAGTCTTCACAGACAGCACTTGTTTTCATCAGCCAAGGCTATAAATTAGTGAGAGCTGAGTGACCTCAGGGAGCAGGAGCAGTGGGGCACATGCCTGAGGGCTTTCCTTGGTCCTCGAATTCTTTTTTAAGATTAAACAAAGAAGTATTTAGAAGAAAATGTGGTCCAATATGCTGAATACTGATACATGCCCACTGGCATAAAAAAATCAAAGCACAATGATATCTGCTATTTTAGAAATTAACAACAGTACAGAAAGATATAAAGCAGAAGATGAACTCTCCCCTTATCATACCTTCCTAATTCCTTTCCCTAAGAATAACTTGTTGAGATTCCCTCTACAAGTAAGACTGTACGTATTTGTGTAGCAAATCTTACTCCATACAAAAAATAAAGAAATAAATAAATGGTAATCCAATTTAGAAGTCAAATAAGAAAAATAGAAGACACTTATAACAAATAAGGTTAATGCAGCACATCAAAAGAGTGTCTATAAATCAATAAGAAAATACAGATAACTCAATTTTTTAAGGCAAGAATGGACATAAAGACTAATTTAATAGAAAAATACAATGCAAAAGCCAGCGAGCATGAACAGATGCTTAACTTAAAACTAATCAAAGAAATGATTCCAATTGAGGCAAATTGATAAAAATTGAAAATATTAGGAGAGATTTTCCTTCTCAGAAAGAGAAGGGGACTTCCGTTTTCTACTCCCTTGAAGGAAACACTAATGGCTTCCCCACTTGCATCTCTTTCTATCCCTCACCCATTCCAGTATGAAGGTTAGACAGAACCTGCTCTTCACTGGACTATGTTAATCGGTATTTTTTTTTTCAACATGCCTAAAATGTTTGCATTGTAACACTACAAATACCACTAGACTGATATTAATAGTTTAAACTTTGTGTCCCTAAAGCATGAGAATAAAGACAGTTTTAAACTGCTGTTTTCTCTCCATCGCAGGTGTGGATAGAATTAATTCCCAACGAACGAAAAGGCAAATTGGATGTAATCATTTCTATTTTTTCTCTCTTAGCCTTGGTTTTCAAATTGTTTGGGACATCTGGATATGTGTTATGTGAGAATTTTGTGTAGATAATTTCAATAAAGATCTAGTTTAAATCATCTTGAAATAAACTTGTGAAAGTATTATCATTACCGGGCTCCTTATTAAGATGTATTTCAACATCAATTTCTCCAGTGCTTTCTGTACTTGACCAGCAGTCAATTGTGTATATATTAAACAATGCAAGGTTAAGAGCAAACAAATTAAAATTCCAGTCTGCATCTTCATCCTGCTGCTTCATCCCACTTCAGCCAAGTGAGAAACTCACCAGGTCGCCAACTCGCTCATCTGATCTCGACAAACCGCCCTCCTTTCGCATGCAGTCCTTCGTGTTCCATTTTCAGGGAACAAATATTTTTAAATTAATTGATTAATTTAGAAAGAGGACATTTGAAACAGGTTCCACATTTTAGACGAGATGTGAAAGGAGCATTTGGTATGTGAGTCTTTGCTGGAGCCCAACCAGAGATGCCAGAGGGGTAGGAGGGATGGTCACAGGTAGAGGCCATCAGAGCCTCAGAGAACCCCGAGTAGGCAGAGGTGCCTGGACCCCAGAACAGCCGCCACACGGGAACAGGTTCCTCCCAGGGGGGAGACTCCAGGTGGGCTGGCCCCCCTCCTCTTATTACTTAGGTTAGATCAGTGCCCCTCTCTCTTTTTTATTGTTGTTTAATTTTTTAAATAAGGTGAGAGTCACATAACATAAAATTAACCACTTTAAAGAGTACAAGTCAGTGGCACTCAGTACATTCACAACATTGCACGACCCTTTCCTCTGTCTAGCCCGACGCACGTTGCCACCCATGGAAGCGACCCCGTGGCCCGCCGCCAGCTGTCAGGTGACTGTCGGGCCGCAGGGACACCCGGCACCGCCGGGGAAAGCTCACGAAGGTCCAGCCCAGCTCCTAGGCACCGCGTCGGGCAGTGACCTGGCTGAGGATGAAGGCCTCCTCTCCCTGCAGGCAAGAGGAAGCCAGCGGGAACCTGCCCGGGAACCCGTGCCGTTCCTCCAGGACTGGCAACAACCCCTACCCTGGGAGCAGAAGCTGAGCCTTTCCGGACAACCAGCCTCTCGGTGCTGCAGATACGTTAACTGGTTCATCAACCCCAGTGGCAGCCGCTCCCAGACATGCTTCAGAAGGGTGGCAAAGACCCTAATCAGTTCACCATTTCCCGAAGTGGCCCTGCCCCCACCAATGTGCTCTCCGTGTGTGTGCTCCAAGCCCTGGCACAGGCCAGGGGCGAAAGCCCGCAGCCCCCTTCCCACATGCGGAGCTGGAGTCCCCCAACTTCCTATGATCGCCGGTAGAACCCTTGCCCTGCTGCCCAGGGCTGAGGCTGGGAGCCCCACAGGTGCACTCTTCAATACACCACCGCCCACACCCCAGAGCAGGACAAGGAGGACTTCAGCAGCTTGCTCCGCTGGTGGAGGTGGTGCTGCACAGGGCTGCTGAGATGGAGCTTCACAAGCAGCAGGACCCCGCACCCCTGTTGCTGCACGCTCCCTTCCCTTTAGTTTCTGAGACCCCCAAGTAGGCAACTGCCACCAGGCGTGGCCAAGGCTCAAGCCTGCTGTTCTGGGTTTCTGGTTTGCTTTCCTTCCCTACAGAGGGTTTTCTATTGATCACTGCCAAGCATCAGGATCATCTCCTCTGTCCAGAAGTCTTCAGCTGCTATCTCTGCATTGTGATGGGCACCTCTCTGCTGACTGTCTCCAGGCCTCAGTGATGAGACCAAGAGATCTGAGGTAGGCCTGGTGCTGCTGCTGCTCTCCAGAGAATCCTTGGGACCCCTTGTTCCAGCCTGCTTTCCAAGGCGGGGCTCAGGAAACCTTCCACATTCAGACCTCTGCTGGGTCCACATTCAGACCTCTGCTGGGTCCATGCTGCTCCTGGACTGGGCCTCTTTCTGTCAAACCAGGTGTGGACATTCCAAGTTCATAAGTGTGGGCAAAAGAAAAGAGGGACCCAGTACATGTAACAGCACAGACTCTGGTTGAATGTTTAGATTTTTGCTGAACTGTTTCTTTTTCCTGTTTTGCTCTGGTTTGCATTAATGGCAGTAGTTAGCCCAGGTGTGGGGAATGAGAGTGTGTGTCCAGATAGAAGATGGAGTCTAATCCTCCCCTGGGAATGATCTACCACTGCAACTGGAGACTGCCTACAAGGAAGGAGTATTTTTATTTGGGGGAATCGGCTAAATCTCTGTATAATGAGAAATTCCTAATGGTTGTTTTATTGTTCCTTTGGTCTACCAAAAAACTGTTTGGGGCAGAAAAAGAAATTTGGCATTGGCTCTTTTGTATCAGGCACAGAAGGGCATAGCCACAGCCAAGGGAGAGTCCAGCAGAACCTGACTCAACCTAGACATGGAACAGAGAAAGGTGATGAAACCAGAGGCTTGTTTTTACTCTTTTGGGGTGGGGGTGGAGGAGTAAGCTAGACTGACACAATGGACCTTTTTTTTTTTTTTCCTTGTTGATATTTTCCCCTTTTTTCTTGAAGGCTTTGCCCTGCAGCCTGAGTTTTAAAATTCCTTTCGGAATTTGGGACTGGAATGTTAGAAGCTCCCACTTGGGGAGCAGTGAGCCATCTGCTGGTCAGGAAGCCCTCCTAGCAACTAGAACAGACAGCTTTTCCCACAAAGGTGGTAGGAAGCTATTCCTGGAGGAAGCAGAGAATTTCCTGCCATGGGGCTGGAAATGGGCCAGAAGCCTGGTAGCTGTGTCTCTGCTTCACCTTTCTTTAGATTGGAGTTGCAGGGGCCTTGCCTGAGTTTCCCAGTGAAACATCACATTTGGTCTTAACCCACACACACACACTTTATTTTGTTGTTTCACTGTTGACCGTGTTCAACGGCAGTATACCCCATCTTTATCTGTCTTAAGAAGCACTAATCCTAGATTTTTATTGGCCAAAATATTTTTGTTCTGAATCACATTGTTACTGGGCCAAAAGACAGGCCAGGAGCCCAGACCTGTTGTAGTTACTGATGTTGCTGGGTTGGGTGTGAGGGGTTCCTGGGAGTTGACTGACTTGGCCATGGTAAAGTGTATGTTTTGTCCTTTCTCAGAAGATCCCTGACACCCTCAGGGAGGCTCCCTTACCTCTCTGAGTGACTTGGCCCATCCCTTGCAGTGGGCTTGGGAATAGGTTACTTACAGAAAGGGAGTTTTGCCCTCCGTGGACGGGCAGGTTTCCTAGGCTGTCTGTTCTACCTCCCTCTGGCCTCTTTGCTGCAAGGAATTGAGCATCTTCACCCTCATGCCACCCAGTTGGGGAAGATCAACATGACAGCGCCAAGGTTATCTGAAGCTGCTGTGCTTCCACCTCTTCCAGAGTGTCTGTGAGCCCAGGCCTGATGGAACTGTTGGAGGACACCTGTCGTAGGTGACTCGGTGCACTGGACTAAGGATTTTCCTTTCCTACAGTGCACTGAACTGGGGAGGGGGGAGGGGCGAGGGAGCCAAGCTGCTGAATTGTCTGGCAACCCTGCTTGTGTAAATGGGGCCTCTGGGGGTGAGGGCGGCGGGCAGCCTCTGCTTGGGTTTGGTTGTAAGATAAACCTGGAGGATAAAGCACAGCTGTCCCATTGAAATATTTTGAGCAAAAAACTGTAAATAACTTTGTTTTTGTCTTTCGTCAAATAAAGGTGTTCAGTTTTTGTTTATGGATTGACCTACTCTGGGTACTTCATATAAATTGAGTCAGACAGTACGTGATCCCTTGTGTCTGGCTTCTTTCACTTAGAACAATGGCTTCGTAAGATTCATCCACGTTGTAGGATGGATTGGTACTTTGTTTTGCTTTGTTTTGTTTTACTGGTTGAATAATATTCCACTAAATGGGTATACTGCCTCTTGTTTACCCATTCATCTATGGATAGACAGTTGGGTTGTTTCAACCTTTTAGCTATTGTGAATAGTACCATTATGAACATTTGTATACATTTTTTTTTTTTTGAACAGTGCAATGAGGCAAGAAAATATGTGAAGACCTAATGATGTGAAGTAAAGAAGAAAAACAAGTTTATTCATAGCCAGCATGTTATTGTATTAGAAAATCTACAACACAACTGCCAGAACCCATGGGTAAATTTGTCAAAGTCACAGTGTACAAGAATAATTTGACAAGCTTGTTGTGTGTTTGTATACTAACAGCAAACAAGTGGAAAATGAAATTTTAAAATTCCTTCAATAGGAACACCTGGTACTAAATTTTACAAAACAGATGGAAGACTGCTACACTCAAAAAAATTGTTACTGAGAGAAATTGAAAACCTAAATAAGCAAGAGATGTCCTTGGATTTTTTTTCTTTTCTCTTTTTTTCCCCCTGTGCTGGTGATTCCCCGGGGCGTTGTGCTTGCCAGACAAGCACTCTACCAACTGAGCTCTATCCCCAGTCCTTGCCCATGGATTTGAGGGTTAAAATTGGTAAGATATCCACTCTGACTCAATGAAATCCCAAACAAAATACTTCCTAATAGGTATTTTCTAGAAATTGACATATTGATTCTAACGTGTATGGAAATGTAAGGGATATAAAAGCCACCATTATTTAAAAAAAACAACAAAGTTAAAGGTCTTACACTGCCTGATTTCAAGACTCACTGTAAAGCCACAATAATAAAGATAGTATTGTATTGGCTCAAAGACAAACAGATCAATGGAAAGGAATAAGAATCCAGAAATAATCCTATACATACAAGGTTAGAGTTGATTTTCAAAACAGCTCAATGAGGAAATGCACGTATTTTCAATAAGATGAAATAACTGGATAAACAAATGAGAAAAAAAGAATTTGCTTGTACCTGTTGTGTTTACTTAAGCATTTTTTTTTGCCCTGTATGGTTAAATTAATACAATATACTATTTTGCAATTGTTATTGGACATTCTAAGAGTACTGACCTCTTAACACATTATATATTTATCACCACACTTTACTCATAGAAAAGAGTCCAGAGAAACTACAAAAGGTAATTGTTGTAAAAAGGAAGGAAGAAAGGGAGAGAAGGAGGGAGGAAGGAAATACTGACCATTAATATATGCTTCCTTCTATCAAACACCAGAATAATGAGCTGCCCTTCATCAAAGATATTAAGCAGAAGCTCAAGATCATTCAACAGAGTTGCAAGAGAAGGACATCTTACAATGGAAGAAGATGAAACCTGTTACTTTCATTTCAAACTTAAGATTCCATGTGACTATTTTTCCAATAAGACTGATGATAAGTAAGGACTTGATAATTGTTAAAGTTGATGAATGAAGTATTAGATTTGATGGAATAAGTACAGGAAAATGCTTAGGTCATCACTACAAAAAACTAAGTGTTGTATGAGTGTCAACCATTGCTATAATTATTTTATGTTATCGTCTTTATTCATTATTACTCAGGTATGGCCAAGCAAATACACTCCTAACAAACCTGCCATCAGAGAATGCACATCTTTTCAAACAGTCACAAAAAATGACTTAGTCCAAAGACAAAGAAGAAATCTCAGCCAAAAAAAATCCCTAAACTTATGTTTATTGAGCATACTGGAATAAAATTAGAAATCAACTAGGATAAGTGATGAGAAAATGTACACCTGGATATGCTAAGAATCACTCCTATGTAGCTATTAAAGACAATGAAAATTACTAACTATTCAGGACCAGATACCAATGAGAATGTTGCTTATAAAAACCTGATGATGATACAAACTTCACAAGGGCAGGAATTTCTGCCTGATTTTCTGTTTTTTTTTTTTTGCTCCTGTATCCTAAAAGCCTAGGACAGTGCCTGGCATATAGTAAGTGCTCAATAAATATGATTATGGAATTCAGGTGAGGCAAAGCTTAGAAGAAAATATCTAGTGCTCATGCATTGATTAGAAAACAACAGGGCAGATAAAGTTAAGCTTTAAACTCAAGAAAAAACTATATAAACCCAATATTGTAATTATTTTATTGTCAACATCCTTTTCTTCTCTATTATAATTATGATTCAGTTATGACCTACCATACGCATTCTTGACAGACATGCCAACAGAGAATGCACAACTTCTTCAAATACACAGGGATAAGGTGATAACACACAAAGACAAGAAAAGAAAGGGAAACAAAAGTCAACATTAACTTTCAAAAAGTACCAAAAATAGGGGGCTGGGGATATAGCTCAGTGGGTAGAGTGCTTGTCTAGCAAACACAAGACCCTGGGTTAGATCCCCAGCACTGCAAAAAATAAAATAAAATAGATAAACCTTTAACAAATATGATTAATATAAATTAGAGAGTTCCAAATGAAAATCAGAATCAAAATTAGGGATACAACTTTTGAACAAAAAGGGAAATACAATTGTAGAACAGGAGATTTTTTAAATTTAAAAAGGATACAGGACTGGGGTTGTGGCTCGGTGGTAGAGCACTTGCCTAGCATGTGTGAGGCACTGGGTTCAATTCTCAGCACCACATAAAAATAAATAAATGAATAAATGTCCATCAACAACTAAAAAAAATGTATTTTTTTAAAAGTTATTTAAAAAGATACAGTATACAATTTATGCATGTTAACCTTATATGAAATAGGCAACTTTTTGAGAAAAATGTGAATTATCCAAATTGACATAGAGAGAAAATATTGAATAGATCAAAACTATAAGAAAAACACTGAATAATAAAAACTTCTATTTCTCCCAAGAAACAACACTATACTTAAGAATACTTAATTTCATTTGTTAGAAGCATATATGACTTTTGAAAGGTAATTAATTCCTTTTTTTTTTCAAGGATTGAATCCAGAGGCATGTAACCACAGAACCACATCCCAGTCCTTTTTATATTTTATTTAGAGACAGGGTCTCTTTGAGTTGCTTAAGGCTCACTACATTGCTAGACTGGCTTTGAACTTACCATCCTCCTGCCTCAGCCTCCCGAGCTACTGGGATTACAGGCATGTGCCACCACAACTGGCTATGTAATGTAATTAATTCTAACTAACATATAATTTTTTTAAATTATACTTCTTTGAATAACCACTAGGTCTAGATATAGGAATTATGTGAACAAACTTTCAGATCATAGAAAAAGTTTAGAAACCACCTAAGCAACTTTGTGCAGTTACTTTAATTCCTAAATCAAACTAAATAGCATGACATAAAAATAAAATTTTGGATCTCCCAGCTTGGCTGCTCTGGAACTCTGGGGTCGAAAGTCTCAGTTTCTTTCTCCATTTCTTGGCTTTGTTTCCATGGTATTGGCTCCATCCTTACATAATCTTCCTCATCTGCCAACATCATCTGGAAATACATGAAAACTCAAGGGAAGACAGTCTTTGACCCCAAATAACTAGCGCAACATTCATTATATTTCACTAGCTCTGATTTGGCCAATGCCCACCAAGGAACAAAACATGGTAGCTGGATAAACATGACTGGCTTGGACCCTGATGTCAGGTATGAAGTCAACAAATTAGGAAACGCATGGGCCAAGAGTGACTGACTGCTCAGAAGGAAAGTGGAATAAAGGTTCTAGAAGTTTGAAGGGATGCATGTGTTCATCTCTTTGTGTCCATCTCTTCCTGAAAGAAATTAATTATACCTACCAAGACAATACTTCTCAATTGCAAAAAATTTTTTAAATCAAATTATGTTGGAGAATTACCCACATCAATGGCAAAACCAATGAGAATCTAACAATTAATATTACATTAGCCTGATTTAGGAAATATAAATATTTAAAGACAATATTTTCAATACAAAAGAATAAGAGCAGCCCTTTGGGAAATTGAAGAAACCCTGTAGTGTTCTGAAAAATTACCTTTTTTTTTTCCTCCAAAGTGATCAGCTTCTTTATTTGTAATTATGGAAAAAAATTAAACTCACATTGCTAAGTTTATAGATAAGGCTTTATTTTCCTTTTTTTTTTTCTTTTGTGAGTGAATCCCAAAAGATAAACACTGTACAAGTTCCTAACCTTAAAAAAGAAATTCTCCCTCTCTCTCTCTCTCTCTCTCTCTCTCTCTCTCTCTCTCTCTCTCTCTCTCTCTCTCTCTCTCTCCTTCCTGGTGTGATGTCCTGAGCTGCTTTCCTCTGCCACTCTCTTCCGCCATGATGTTCTGATTCACCTCAAGCCCCAAGGAATAGAGCCAGGTGTCTATGAACTGAGACCTCTGAAATTGTGAGTGCCAAATAAACTTTTCCTCCTCTAAAATTATTCTTGATGGGTCTTTTGGTCACAGTAACAAAAAAGCTAACTGAAACAGAAATCAGTGCTAAGAAGTGGGATCATTGCTGTGACTAACCTGATCTTGTGGTTCAGAAGCTTTTGGAATTTGTAGGAGGAATTTTGAAAAGTTTAGAAATGAAAGCTGGAAAAACTTTAAACTGGTGTAAGCAGAGCTTTTTTTTTTTTCTTTTTAATTTTCACTTTTACTGAGGTGCATCAACAACTAAAAATCATGTTTAAGGCATACAACTTGATGTTTTGATACACACATACGTTGCAAAATAATCACAAACTAACATTCTTTACTTCACATACCATTTTCTCCTCCCTTCTTTTTTTCCTTCCTCCCTCCTTCCCTTCCTTCCTTTCTTCCTTCTTTCCCACATGAGTGACATCATATGCTATTTGTCTTTCTGCATCTGGCTCATTTCACTTGAAGTACTGTCCTCCATATTCATCCATGCTATGCCATTCCCAAAGGCAGAATTTCTTTATTTATTGTCTTAATAACATTCCAGTTCTTATGCTTCTTTTTTATTTTATTTTTACAGACTGCCTTCTGATTCTTTGTACACAAATGGGGTACAACTTTTCATTTCTATGGTTATACATGATGTAGATTCACACCATTCGTGTAATCATACATGTACATAGGGTAATGATGTCTGTCTCATTCCACTGTCTTTCCTTCTCCTGCCCCCTCCCCACCCCATTTCTCTCTACACAATTCAAATTTCCTCCATTCTTCTCTTATCCCGCTGCCCCACCATTATGTATCATCATCCACTTATCAAAGAAAACATCTGACCTTTGGTTTTGGGAGATTGGCTTATCTCACTAGCATGATATTCTCTAGCTGCAACCATAATTTTATTCCTCTTTATGACTGAATAATATTCCACTGTGTATATATACCACAGTTTGTTTACTCATTTACCTATTGAAGGGCATCTAGGTTGGTTCTACAATCTAGCTATTGTAAACTGAGCAGCTATAAACATTGATGTGGCTGCATCACTGTAGCATGCTGACTTTAAGTCCTTTGGGTATAGGCCAAGGAGTGGGATAGCTGGGTCAAATGGTGGGTCCATTCCAAGTTTTCTGAGGATGCTCCACACTGCTTTCCAGATGGCTGCACCAATTTGGAACTCCACCAGCAATGTACACGTGTGCCTTTTCCCCCACATCCACACCAACACCTATTATTGCTTGTGTTCTTGATAATAACCATTCTAATTGGGGTGAGATGAAATCTTAGGGTGGTTTGATTTGCATTTCTCTAATTACTAGGGATGATGAGCACTTTTTCATATTCGTTGATCACCTGTATATCTTATTCTGTGAAGTGTCTGCCCAGTTCCTTAACCCATTTATTGATTAGGTTCTTTGTATTTTTGGTGCTAAGTTTTTTAAGTTCTTTATAAATTTTGGAGATGAGTGCTCTGTCTAAAGTGTGTGCGGAAAAGATTTTCTCCCACTCTTTAGGCTCTTTTTTCACATTATTCCTTTGCTAAGAAAAACCTTTTTAGCTTGAATCCATCCCATTTATTGATTCTTGCTTTCATTTCTTGCACTCTGGAAGTCTTATTAAGGAAGTCTGGACCTAAGCTGACTTTTTCTTCTATTTGTTGCAGGGTCTCCAATCTAATTCCTGGGTCCTTGATCCAGTAAGCAGAGCTTAATGGGCAATTCTGGTGGGAGCTCAGAAGACCACCATGCCAATAGGACTAAAGACAATAAAGACTGAGCTCACAAGGTTTCAGAAGAGCAGAACTCTTTTGGAAATTGGACTAGAGGCAACTTGTATTCTGTTCTGGCTCAGAAGTTGTCTATATCTTCCCTTGTCCTGGATACTTTGTATGGTACTCAATTTAAAAGTGACAGACTAATCTGATGAAGGAATATCATCATCCCTCATGGCGTGGCAGGGGTATTGCTGGCAGTTTTTCACCAAGCTTATTGTGATAATCAGGAGCAGAAAACAGAGCAGAAAGATTTGGAAAATTTGGATTTGGAAAGTAGGAGTGAAACTGTGGCTAAGGAAATTGTGGTTGTTGAGACATTATAGCCACTAAAGAGACTGCTAAATACTTGACCCAGAAACAACAGAAAGAATGGCTTGAGGGTATCTCAGGAATTGGCAAGAGCACACTGATCTCAGGCTCAAGAGTATAAAAGCAAAAGTTCCTTTGAGAACAGACTATGGGAGCATCCTGCTTATAAAGGGCCCCAGGGAGGCCTAGGAAGTTGTTTCACCATGCTCAGCCACTGGGCACTCAGAGGCTGCTGCAACCATGGTCCTGGAGGTTTGACTGCTGCTCGAGATGGTTGCTGACCTTGGTGGCAGGTACATGGTGCTGGTTATGCAGGAATACAGAATTCTGGAATTAGGAGATCAGGGAAGTTTCCACTGACATTTCAAAGGAAGGCCTGGGAGACCAGGCAAAGTGCAGCAGGGTCAGAGTCCCTGTGAACAGCCCCTGAGAGGGTCATGTATGGAGATGTGAGGAAGAAGTCAAAGCTGCAGCAGAGACACATATTAAGAGATGCCAGTACCAAGGAATGTCTGCTGAGGAAATCCGCAGGAATAGAGCAGAAACAAGTCGAGAGAAAGGCCTTGTGGGCTACAACTATCAAAGCCATGGGGGCAAGTATTTTGGAGAAAACATCACAATGCCACGCGTCCCAGATGCTGGATGTGGAGCTACGGGACCTGTTTACCCAGCTGGATTTCTTTGGTCCCGTCCCTTCTTTCTATACCCCTATTTCTCTCTATACCCCTCTTTCTACCTTCTGGATTGGAACTATTCACTCTCTACTTTTACATATTGGATATATATAACTTAAGAAATCATGAATGGAAACTCCAAGAACTATTTGGATATCGTGAAAAGACCAAATTTAAGAATTATTGGGATTGAGGAAGGCACAAAGATACAAACCAAAGGAACTAACAAACAATATAAGAAAATTTCCCAAACCTGAAGAATGAAATGGAAAATCAAATACAAGAGGCTTACAGAACACCAAATACACAAAATTATAGCAGATCCACACCAAGGCACATTATAATGAAAATGCCTAACATACAAAATAAAAATAGAATTTTAAAGACTGCAAGAGAAAAGTATCAGATTATATATCAGGGGAAACCAAAATAGATATCAGTCCAGACCCTAAAAACTAGAAAGGCTGGGAACAACATATTTCAAGCTCTAAAAGAACATGGTTGCCAACCAAGAATCTTGTACACAGCAAAACTAATCTTTAGATTTGAAGATAAAATAAAATCCATGATAAACAAAAGTTAAATGAATTTACAAATAGAAAACCTGGGCTACAGAACATTCTCAGCAAAATATTCAATGAGGAGGAAATGAAAATCAACAATGTAGGTCAGCAAAGGGAGGAACTACCTTAGAGAAAAACCACTCAAAGGAGAAACCAAGTCAAGTTAAAAACCAAAAATAAGCCCAAATGACTGGGAATATAATATCTCAATAATAACCCTGAATGTTAACAACCTAAACTTATCAATCAAAAGACATGGACTGGCAGAATGGATTCAAAAGAAAAGACCCCATAATATGCTGCCTTCAAGAGACTCATCTCATAGAAAAAGACATCCACAGACTAAAGGTGAAAGGATGGGAAAAAACCTACCTCACACATGGACTCAGTAAAAAAAGCAGGGGTTTCCATCCTCATATTAAGTAAAAGGGACTTCAAGTCAAAGTTAGTCAGAAGGGATAAAGAAGAACATTTCATACTGATTAAGGAAACCATAAATCAAGAAGACGTAACAATCACAAATATTTATGCTCCAAACAACGGTGCATCCATGTACATCAAGCAAATCCTTCTCAATTCTAGGAATCAAATAGACCACAACACAATAACTCTGGGTGACTTTAACACACCGCTGTCACCACTGGATAGATCTTCCAGACAGAAACTATATAAAGAAATCATAGAACTCAATAATACAATCAATAACTTAGACTTAACAGACATATATAGAATATTCCATCCATCAATGAGTGAATACACTTTCTTCTCAGCAGCACATGAATCCTTCTGTAAAATAGAACATATGTTATGCCACAAAGCAGCCCTTAGGAAATACAAAAAAAATAGAGATACTACCTTGTATTCTATCAGATCACATTGGAATGAAATTAGAAATCATTGACAAAATGAAAAACAGAAACTATTCCAACTCCTAGAGACTAAATAATATGCTACTGAATGAAGCATGGATAACAGAAGACATCAGGGAGGAGATAAAAAAAATTCTTAGAGGTAAATGAGAACCATGATACAACATATCAAAATCTCTGGGACACTATGAAAGCGGTACTAAGAGGAAAGTTCATTGCATGGAGCACATTCAAGAAAAGAATAAAAAGTCAACAACTAAATGACCTAACATTACAGCTCAAAGCCCTAGAAAAAAGAAGAACAGAACAACACCAGAAGTAGTAGAAGATAGGAAATGATTAAAATCAGAGCTAAAATCAATGAAATTGAAAAAAGAAACAATTCAAAAAATTGACAAAACAAAAAGTTAACTCTTTGAAAAAGCAAACAAAATAAACCCTTAGCCACACTAATGAAGAGAAGGAGAGAGAAAACCCAAATTACTAAACTTCATGATGAAAAAGGAAATATCATGACAGAGACTACTGAAATACATAACATTATTAGAAGCTACTTTGAAAATCTATACTCCAACAAAATAGAAAATCTCAAAGATATCAACAAATTCTTAGAGACACATGATCCTCCCAAAGTGAACCAATTTAAACAGATCAATTTCAAGCAATGAAATAGAAGAAGCCACCGAAAGACTACCAACCAAGAAAAGTGCAGAACCAGATGGATTCTCAGCTCAGTTCTACAAGACCTTGAAAGAAGAACTTATATCAATACTCCTCAGAGTATTCCATGAAATAGAAAAGGAGGGAACCCTTCCAAACTCATTCTATGAAGCTAGGATTACCCTGATACCAAACCAGAAAAAGACACATCAAGGAAAGAAAACTTTAGACCAATATCCTTGATGAACATAAACACAAAAATCCTTAACAAAATTCTGACAAATCACATACAAAGACATATTTAAAACATAGTGCACTATGATCAAGTGGGGTTCATCCCAGGGATGCAAGGTTAGTTTAACATCTGGAAATCAGTAAATATAATTTACCACATCAATAGGCTTAAGGTTAAGAATCATATGATTATTTCAATAGATGCATAAAAAGCATTTGATAAAATATAGCACCCCTTTATGCTCAAAACACTAGAAAAAAGATGGATAGTAGGAACATACCTCAACATTGTAAAGGCTATGTATGCTAAGCCCATGGCCAACATCATTCTTAATGGAGAAAAACTGAAAACATTCCCTCTAAAAACTGTAACAAGGTAAGGATGCCCTCTTTTACCAATTCTATTCAACATCGTCCTTGAAACACTAGCCAAAGCAATCAGACATACCAAAGAAATTAAAGGGATACAAAGAGGGAAAGAAGAACTCAAGCTAACACTATTTTCTGATGACATGATTCTATATTTAGAGGACAGAGAAAACTCCACCAGAAAACTTCTAGAATTAATAAATGAATTCAGCAAAGTAGCAGGATATAAAATCAACACTCATAAATGTAATACATTTCTATTCATAAGTAATGAATTCTCTGAAAGAGAATTTTAGAAAAATACTCCATTCACAATAGCCTCAAAAAAAATAAAATACTTGGGAATCAATCTAACAAAAGAGGTGAAAGACCTCTACAATGAAAACTACAAAACACTAAAGAAAGAAATTAAAGAAAACCATAGGAGATGAAAAGATCTCCCATGTTCTTGGATAGGCAGAATTAATATTGTCAAAATGACCATTCTACCAAAGACACTACACAGATTTAATGCAAGTATAATTAAAATCCCAATAATGTTCCTCATAGAAATAGATAAAGCAATCATGAAATTCATCTGGAAGAATAAAAGAGCCAGAAGAGCCAAAGCAATCGTGAGCAGGAAGAGTGATGTAGGAGGTCTCACAATACCAGTCCTTAAACTCTACTACAGAGCAATAATAACAAAAACAGCATGTTACTGGAACCAAAATAGACAGGTAGACCAATGGTACAGAATAGAATACACAGAGGCAAACCCACATAAATACAGTTATCTCATACTAGACAAAGGTGCCAAAAACATACAATGGAGAAACATTGGACAGCCTCTGGTGCTGGGAAAACTGGAAATCCATATGCAGTAAAATGAAATTAAACCCCTATCTCTCACCCTGTACAAAACTCACTCAACATGGATCAAGGACTTAGGAATTAGACCTGAGACCCTTTACTAAACAGAACAAAAAGTATACCCGAATCTCCATCACATTGGCTTAGGACCAGACTTCCTTAACAAGACTCCCAGAGTACAAGAATCAATAAATGGGATGGATTCAAACTAAATAGATTTTTCTCAGTAAAAGAATCAATAATGTGAAAAGAGAGCCTACAGAGTGGGAGAAAATCTTTTCCACACATACTTCACATAGTGCACCAATCTCCAAAATTTATAAAGTACTTAAAAAACTTTACACTCAAAATACAAAGAACCCAATCAATAAATGGGCTAAGGAACTGGGCAGACACTTCACAGAAGATGTACAAGCAATCAACAAATACATGAAAAAGTGTTCATCATCTCTAGTAATTAGAGAAATGCAAATCAAAACCACCCTAAGATTTCATTTCACCCCAATTAGAATGGTTATTATCAAGAACACAAGCAATAATAGGTGTTGGTGTGGATGTGGGGGAAAAGGCACACTTGTACATTGCTGGTGGAGTTGCAAACTGGTGCAACCACTTTAGAAAGCAGTGCGGAGATTCCTCAGAAAACTTGGAATGGACCCACCATTTGACCCAGCTATCCCACTCCTTGGCCTATACCCAAAGGACTTAAAATCAGCATACTACAGAGATACAGCCACATCAATGTTTATAGCAGCTCAATTCACAATAGCCAGATTGTGGAACAATCTAGATGTCCTTCAATTGATGAATAGATAAAGAAACTGTGGTATATATACACAATGGAATATTATTCAGTCATAAAAAAATAATAAAATTATGGCATTTGCAGGTAAATGAATGGAGGTGGAGAATATTATGCTAAGTGAAATAAGTCAATCCCAAAAATCAAAGGTCAAATGTTTTCTCTGATAAGTGAATGTTGATACATAACCAGATGGTGATGGTGGGGTAAGAGAAGAATGGGGGAACTTTGGATTGTGTAAAGTGAAATGAGGCAGGAGTGGGGGAAGATAGTGAATTGAGACAGACATCATTACCCTATGTACATGTATGATTACATGAACGGTGTGAATCTACATCTGGTACAACCGTAGAAACAAAAAGTCATACCACATTTGTGTACAGTGAATCAAAATGCAGTCTGTAAAAATAAAAATAAATAAATAATTTTTTTAAAAAATTCTTAGATGTTAAAATAAATAAATTAACAAATACATTTAACTGAGTGGAAAAAAGGACTATGGGGACTTTGGAAATGGACTAAATGTATTTTGAATTGTGAGATGGGCATGATGTTTGGGGGACCAGGGGTTAATGTTATGGTTTAGATATGAGGTATTTCCCCAGAAGCTCAAGGGTGAGACCTGGCAAGAAAGTTTAGAGGTGAGATGATTGGGTTAGGAGAGCATGAACCTAATCCGTGCATTAATTCCCTGACAGGAATTAGCTGGAAGGTAACTGTAGGCGGGTCCGCGTGATGGAGGAGGTGGGTCATTGGGGGCGTGCCTTTGAGGTTTATATTTTGTCCATGGTGAAGGGAGCTCTAAGGCGCTCTCGCGCTCTCTCTCTCTCTCTCTCTCTCTCTCTCTCTCTCTCTCTCTCTCTCTCTCTCTCCCTCTCTCTCTCTCTCTCTCTCCCTCTCTCCTTCCTGGTGTGATGTCCCCAGCTTCTTTCCTCTGTCTCACCCTTCCATCATGCCATTCCGACACACCTCCAGCCCTGAGGAACAGGCCGTCTGTGGACTGAGGCCTGAAACCTTGTGTGCCAAATCAACTCTTCCCACTCTAACAAACGAGAAGAAGAGAGAAAGGTAGTTCTCTTCCAGCTGGTCACGAACACTCGTCCAGCAGAAGCACTTCTGCCCAACACACAATGAGTGTCCCCTGCCTTGGAACCCAGGTTTTCATCAGGAAGGCTGTTCTCTGCAGAAAGGAACCAGGCCTGACTGGAGGACATGTGCATTGAGGTTGGAAATGGGAAAGATCCACGGTAAGTTTATTGTTGCCCAAGAGCCATGGTGCTGTTAAAAATAGGGCAATGAGGGCTGGGGAGATAGCTCAGCTGGTGGAGTGCTTGCCTTGCAAGCACAAGACCTGAGTTCGATCCCCAGTACCGCAAAAAAAAAAAAAAAAAAAAAAAAAAAATAGGTCAACGACCCCGGAGCCAGTTCTTGGGGGCTCCCTTCTTAGTTCAGGGTCAAGGAGAAGCAAGAGAAAAGGAGAATGGAAAGAACAAAGGGGAAGGGTGGTTAATCAAAGAAAGTTGACTATGCAAAATTCTAAGAATTCATAAGATTCAAAAAAGAAAAGTTAATACAAAGTATTCAAAAAGGGAGTTAGAATTTAAAAAAAAAGTGAATGAATGATCTTTGTTGATTTTTAACAAGTAGAAGATTATCATTTGTGGGGAGGGGCTACTAGGAATTGAACCCAGGGCCATGTTACCACTGAATTGCATCCCCAGTCTTTTCTATTTTTCATTTTGAGGCAGGGTCTCCCTCAGTTGCTGAGGTTGGTCTTGAACTTGTGATCCTCCTGGCTCAACCTCCGGTGTTGCTGGGATTACAGGCACGTGCCATCACACCCAACTGAAGAACATTTATATATTTGAGCCTTTTGTTTCTTCTAGTAAGTTTATGTCTGTCTGTAAGCAATTAATATGCATTTATTTCCATTTGCAACTATAGAGAATAGCCTGGAAAGAGCAGGAAGCGTATAAAGAACAGGAAGGATTCGTCAGCATCGATGATAAATCAGGCAGATCAGAACTCCAACAGTGAAGCAGTCCCAGGGGTCACACAGAATGGCCCAGTGGAAGGGATAGGAGTCAACAATGAGTTCCAAAGTGATTCATCAGTCAAATACAAAAAAAAAACAAAAAGAGAGAGCTGACTACCCAGACTTTCTGCTGGTCTCCTGACAAATGAAACTTCCAGATGGCCCTGCTAAATATAATAAGATGCTAATAAGGCAAGCAAATTTTCTAATAATCCTAACAGACCAGTTCAGCAAAATCTTAATAATAAGAGACCAGCCAAAGAAGATTCTAAAAGAATGTCACCCGAGGAGGCTCTGAGTCGTAAAATCCAAAAATCTACTTGCTGTAACCAGTTATATTTAAGTACAAAGAAGGAAGCTAAGACCAAGGACCTGTGGGCTCCAGTCTAAATCACCTTGGAAGTTCCCTGCCCTAATTAAAAACCAGTCCATTTGTAATTCAGATTATTTACCCTCAGCTGGTTTAAGGATTTGTGGCAGAAAGTGACAGTTAACTTCCAATATCCATTTTCCCTGTTCTTTCATTTCAGTCATCCCCCCACCCCACCCCACCCCCCACAGACCCTCTTGCAGAAAAGAGTGGCCCAGGGAGTCCCCAGCTGCAGGACCTTCTGGAGAGTGGAGTGTGAGCAGAGGTCATGTGTGCAACGTCCCGCTCCCATCCCGAACCCCAGTGGAGAAGCGGGTGGGCGTGCTGAATGCTCAACCATCCTGCCCAACATGCTACTTTGCCATGCGATCCAGCTTCCTCTTCTGCTGTCCCTAGGGTGTCCTCTTCATCATCGTGGTCCAAACTGATTCACTCTCCCTCCAGCCCGCCGCTCATGGGGAAGGGGAGAGATGCACCCCAGGGAGCTGACATCAGATCCCCAACTCCTGACACTATGCTGTAGTGCTCTGTAGTGGAATCAACTGGAACTTTAGTCATTAAGTGCAGAAGGCTGAGAGCTGTGTGTGTAAAGGGCCACCAGGTGTCACTACATGATAAGAACAATGTCCGGACACAACAGGCTACGGATGGAGTCTGGCTCATTCTTCCATCACCCGGCTGGAGACTCTCACCCCTTGTTTAGTAAAAAGGACTAAAGGTTTCTACCAGAACTGAGCCCAAAATAACCACGGCTCCTTGTCTGAATCTGTCCTTTGCACTGTAAACATATTCATTGAGCACCCAAGGCTACCAAGCAGGGCTCTATCTCTAGTGATCAAGAAAAATAAAGTCCCTCTCTCAAAGATGTTCCTTCTAATGAGAAAAAGAAGGACATGGTCAGGGAAGGAAAAGACAATAATAAGAATTAAAGCAACCCAATAAAGGTTGATTGTGTAGCGCTTTGAAGGTCAAGGGAAGCAATTGGAAGGTTTTGTTTTGTTTCTTTATCCATGCAACAACGTCTTTTATTATATATAGACTTCTAAAAATCATTTCCTAAATCCCTCTACACACAGGCAAAAATAGTACACTGTTTAATATACTGGAAACTTGCAAACTTGATGATTGTTGACTGCCTAGGGAAGGAAATTTTATTCTTAAAACATGCTTAACCAGGAGTTCAGTTATCATCAGCAGACCTCCAAAGGCATGGAGGTGAACCTGATGGACAATCTGGCCCCCACTGGACCTTCAGTCACCACCATTTTATACCATTTCTTCATGTCTTGCCAACAACTATTAAATGTCCAACAAGACTTTCATCATCTGCTGCTGCTGCAGAAATCCAGGATATGTTTTTTAGGTATCACCAGAAAATGTAGTGGTGCTTGAGGGGAAATGTCATAGAAAACAAGACAACATTCATCCTCAAAAGCGATTTTGGCTGGGACTCTGTGGTGAATGATCTTCCCAAAGCTCGTGCCACCTCCAGGCCCCGTCACCTGAGCACTAGTGATCTGCCAGTGCAGATCTCCATCTCTCCATCTGCTATCTCCATCCTGCATAGAAGCCAGGGAAATGACAATCAGAGAGTTTTGGGGGTTTTTTTAAAAAAATTTTTTAGATGTTGATGGACTTTTTTATTGGTTTATTTATATGTAGTGCTGAGAATCAAATCCAGTGCCTCACATGTGCTGGGCAAGTGCTCCACCACTAAGCCACAACCCCAGCCCCAATCAGAAAGTTTTTGACACAGGATCCTGTGCTTGGATTCGGGGTTTCTAAAACACCACTCAGCATCTTGGTGAGAAATGGATCGTAGGGAACAAGAATAGAAGAAGAACATTTGGAAGATGACCGCTGAGGTCCAGTGGAAAGGGGAAAGTGACTTGGATTAGAAAGAAAGCAGTAGATTGATAAACATGAAAAAGTTGGTCTCCATGGCAGAGGGAAAGCCAGCAGGACTCGCTGATAGACTCGACTGGAAGAGGGATGTCTAGTCCATTTCTGCTGCTATAACAAAGTACCATAGACTGGGTGGCTTATAAATAAGAGAACTTTATTCTCACAGTCCTGAGTCTAGAAGTCCAAGATCAGATTCTGGAAAACTCTCTTGCGTGGTTGAAGATTGCCGTCTTTTCACATGGTAGGAAAGTTTCTAGAAAGTTCTCTGCAGGTTTCTTTCATAAGAGTAATAATTCCACTCATGAGGGCTCCACCTAGTGGCTTACTCACCTCGAAAAGGCCCCACCTACTAATGCCATCACATTGCTGGTGGGGATTTCGACGAGACACAAGCATCCAGTCCATTGTAGGGGAGTTGAAGAAAAATTCATAATTTATATATAGCTCTCATTTGAGACCAGACATCTGCCCATTCTCAGTGCATCCTCTTTTTTCCTTAACAGAATCCCAAATAAAAGAACCATCTGGGGACTGGTCTGGACGGATTCCACCAAACACCCGGGTGATTTTTTTTCTGATAACAGGGATTGAAGCCAGGGTTGCTTTTCCACTGACCACACCCCCAGTCCTTTTTATTCTTTTATTTTGAGGTCTCCCTATGTTACTGAGAGTCTCACTAAGTTGCCAAGGCTGGTCTTCACAAATGTACAATCCTCCTCTGTCAGCCTTCTGAGTCACTGGGACTACAGGTGTGCACCACCATATCTGGCCCAAGATGATTCTCGATTCAGGAAGGGGCAAAACTGGTGTGTTGCCATGCAACTGCCCATTGAGTTTGTAAGTTCCTGGCCTGGAGCAAAATAAGTTGGGCCAGTTCCTCAGCTTGCTCCAAGCATGTGGGGCTGGTAGTCTTTCATCCTCAACCCCAGAACCTGAGAGAACTTCAAGATGCTTTGGAAAGTCCAAGTATGAATATAACACAAGGAATCCCATATACAGATATAGATGTAGATACAGATATAGATGCAGATATAGATACAGATATAGAAACAGATATAGATATATAGATATAGATACAGATACAGATATAGATATATGAAAATAGATACAGATATAGATATAGATATATGGATATAGATAGAGATATATAGATACAGATACAGATATAGATATATGAAAATAGATACAGATACAGATATAGATACAGATAGATATAGATATAGATATATAGATACAGATACAGATATAGATATATAATGCACCACCTGAAATAATAACAGAAGGGAGGTCAGTAGAGCAGAGCAAGCTGAGCAGTGAGGAGGGAGAAGGGCAGGAAGGGAAGGTCCTAGGGAAGGAGACTGATCAAACTCTGTTACACGCACGTGCACGTATGGCCTAGTAATTCCTACCACTGTGTATGATTATAATGCACCAATAAAAATTTTTTTATTTTATATATGGCTACATTTCCTTTTTAAGGAAAAAACTGCATCAGGTACCAATAGAATATGATAGTATTTGTTTTCCTCTCCCTCATAACACTATATCAACATTAAAATTTTTTATTTATGTATTGTTTGTTTGCTTGTTTTTTTGGTATCAGGGATTGAATCAACCCAGGGGTATTTTATCATTGAGTTACACCCCCAGTCTTTTTTTTTTTTTTTTTTTTAATGAGGGGTTTCTCTGAGTTGATGAGGTTGACCTCAAACTTGTGATCCTCCTGCCTCGGCCTCCAAAGTTGCTACAATTGCTGGCATGCGCCACTGCTCCTGGTTCAACATTAAAAAATTTTTAGGCCACACACATACACACACAGTAAAAGAATGCTTTGGGGAAAGCCCTCCCCTGAAGTCCCAGGGACATCCCCTTTTGCCAGTCTGTCAACAGCTCACTATTCTGTCATAGGTGTACTTATAAAGGAAATACCCCTCCAGCCTCAAAGTCTTTGGTCCACACCAGGGTGCAGGTGAAATGTTTGCCCCACGCAGCAGCCCAATTAAATACCTCCTGTGGCTAAAACTGGAACATCCTTTAACCTGTCCAGGAAACCTCAGCATAAAAAGTTTTTTTAAAAAAACTTCAAGCTGAAGGAATCACTTCAAATGCCTTCTTTACTAGGTAAAGAAGAGTAGTTTTCTCTGACTTTCTTTGAACCTGAGCTCAAAGGTAGTGTGCTAAGCCCTACTCTTTTCAGTTCATTGGGGTTCTTATATGGGTTGAATTTTAGCCCCCCCCCCAAAAAAAAGATATAATGAAATCATCACCTTACCTCAGAATGTGAACGTATTTAGAAATAAGAGTTGCAGATGTAATTAGATAAAATAAGGTCATACCGGAATACAGGGGGACCCTAACCCAATGTGACTGGTGTCCTCACAGGGGACACAGACACACATGAGGAATGTGTGTTTTGAAGACAAGGATTGAAGTGATGCACTGACAAGCCAAAGTTTGCCTGGGGCTCCTAGAAGTTGGGACAGACGTGGAACTGATTCTCCCCCAGAGCCCTCAGAAGGAACCTAACCCTACCAATCCCATGATTTTGAACTTCTAACTTTCCAAATTGTAACACGATAAATTTCTGCTATTTTAAGCCACATGGCTCGGGATACTTGGTTATGACAGTCCTCGGAAATGAACACAGAGTCAACCGAGGGGAGAAACTGAGAGCTAGCATGCAATTGAAGGTTGTATTCGCCCAGTTTGCAGTAATAAAATGAAATACCTGAGACTAGAAAACTTTATAAAGAGGTTTATTTAGCTCACAGTTCCAGAAGTTCAGGGGCATGACACGGGCATTACTTCAACTCTCACGTCAAATAGTATCACAACAACAGGAGTGTGTGTGTGTAAGGAAGAGATCACAACTCCAAACAAGAAGCCTGTGTGTCACTGGGGTCCCAGGTCCCCCCAAGGTCACGTTCCTAACTGACCTAAAGACCTTCCACGAGGCCCCAAATCTTAAAGGTTCAGTGCCATCTCTCAACATCACCACCCTGGGGATCAAGTTCCCACCCATGAACTCCTGGGGGACAAATTATACCACAGCAAGAATTCCCCATCAAATCAACTCTCTCCTCAGAAAGCAGTGTGACCCAACAGAAAGATCACAGCTAAGAGGTGGAACTCAGCAGACCTGGGTTTCAAGGCTGTCTTAATGCCGTATATACCCAGAAACATTATGAACTTCTCTAAGCCCTTCTAGAAAAACAAAGGGAGGAGGGAATGCTGCTATTATCCAGCTCAAAATCCTGCTGAGGCATTTGATGGTGGTTTAGTTAATGATTCGGGAATATAAACGTTAGTTTTAAGATCTTTGGGCTGGTAATCATAAATTAGGAAGCAAATCCACTATTAACCTTAAAGGTAATTTGATTCATGCTGAGTCTTCTGTCTATTAGATTTTGGAAACTGTGGGAGGCAGCTTTGAAGATGCCGGCAGTGACCCCCATCTCCTGGTATTGGAATTCTGGTGTAATTCCTCCTCTGAAGTGTGGGCTGCGTTGATTGATGTGTGTCCAACAAATGAAAGCATTCAAAGTGCTAAGCTAGCATTTCCAAGATTAGGCTGGCTTCCCTCTTGCGTCTCCCTCCCCTTCCCTTCCTCTCCATCACTCACTCTGGAGGAAGCCTGCTGCCATGCTTTGAAGGAGCCATAGGAGGCCCAGCAGGAAGGGACTGAAGTCTGACCACAGCCACAAGGAACTGGCTGCCCACAACACAGCCTTCAAAAGATCCAGTCAGAGCCACTGGTCAGACTTTAACCTCAAAAGACAGACACCTTGAGCCAGAGGCACCCCGCTAAGCCTGGCTGGAATCCTGATCCAAAGAAACTGAGCTAATAAAAGTGGACTGTTTTAAGTCTCTTAAGTTTAGGGAATATTTGTTGCACAGTAATAATCAACTAATAAGTGTTCCAGAATAATCGGCGTTTATGGAATGATCTGGAATGTGTGTTTCAGAGACTAGAGTTTGGATTTTCCTCCAACGCTATGGAAATTCAGAGTGGACGGAGGCTCGGGGCTCATTCGAACTGAAAGATGAATGGCACATTTGGGTCTGTGTGCTTTCCTCCATTAAGGAAAGTCCCTGAATCTAAGTCCTCCTCCTTCAGTGCCCACCAACATTGCCCGGTGTGGGGAAAGATGTGATTAAGGACTTTGAAAGGAGGGGCTTGTCCTGGGTATCTGAGTTGGTCTTAAATCCAGTGGCAAATGTCCTCAACAAACGTAAGACGAGGGTGATTCCACTGACCCAGGAGAAAGAGACAATGTAACCACCAAGTAGAGACTGGGGTGATGCGGCCACAGGTCAGGAAATTCCAGGAGCCACCCCGAGCTGGAAGAGGCAAAGAACTGATTGTCCCCTCCGACGTCCAGGGTTGCGCCCCGAGGACCCCTATTCCTAGTCCTCACCCTCACCCTCCAGGAAAGAAGCAGCGCTCAGGAACGCCGGTAGCACCATCCCTTGGGGGTCAGGAGATGTTACGTGACAGCTCCTATATTTCTCCCGCTCCCCAGGCGACCGATCAAGCCCCAAGCCGCTGCATCGATCCAGGGCGGCAGTCAGTCTGGCTTCCTTGCTCGCTGCAGGGAAGGAGGTCACAGTCCCGCGGCAGCAGCCCGGCGCCGCCACACGAGGTCGCTGTCGAGCCAGCCCCGCTCCCGCGCCCTCCCCAGGGCCAGCGTCGCCCCGGGTCTGCTGCACCCGCCACTGTGCCGCTGGGACTCGTACAGGGCACCTGAGTGGGGAGCCCCAGCCCCACTCAGGCTCTGCGGCTCCCGAGTTCCTAACCACTGCCCTGTCACTCACAGTGCGCCCTTTCCCTGCTCCCGTCCCATCCTCGGAGAGGCTGGGCCATGACTGCAGGACCGCTGGCCCTTCCCGAGGAGGACACGGTGGTCAGAGAGGCCTGCGCCCAACTCGGAGCGAAAAGGAGGAGACTTGCTACCGCCTCTCTAAATACAAAGAAAAGATGACCCTCACCCACAAAAAATCTCTGGAGGGCACCTGCCAGGGAAATGCAAATTAGACAAAATCTGCCAACCCATGTGCAAAAGTGAAAGAAGTGGCCGTTTACTAGTTAAAAAAAAAAAAAAAATGCTTTAAACCAGAATGTGATGTGCATGGTGGACAATCCCCTAAGAGTGTGCCAAGACAGGAAGAACTCTCGCCCTTCTATCCAGCCAACTAGAAAACGGCCCACTGCATGCACGTTATAAAATAAACAGCGATGAGGATTTGACAGCACCAGTGGCCACACGGGTTCTTCCAAAATGTACTGCTTATTAGAGTGGCCACCTGTGTCTGCCAATTGCCTTCCTGCACAGGAAAAACGCCTTTCTTCTATCTTTATGATAGGATATAGGTTGGTAACTTGAGGCAGACACCAGCTGAAGTTGGTCTCCTACCTCCCGTAGAAATGAGGCCAGAGGGCACTAACTTCCCTGATGGTTGCATTTCAAGGAGATGCCTTACAGGAAACATTCCTGGGATGGGAAGCCGGGGAGAGGTTTATTTAGCATTTGAAAAGATTGGTGTGCATTTCACAAACAAAAGCTTGTAATTACAAGGGTTCTAAGTTAATGCTCTAAGGGAGTGAGCGAAGTCATTTCCAATTAAACACTTTTTCTCCTTAGCTTTAATTTGTATTCATCCTAACACACCCACAGCAATAGTAAGTAGAGGAGGCCTCCCCCTTTCCTTCCATCTCTCCTCCCCTCCCAGACCCTGATGGCGCTGGAAGCAGCTGCCAGCAAGTGGCAGAGGCGGTGAATCCAAGACAGTAAGAACGCAGGCCACACACCTAATGCCCACCACCACACAGAAAGTCAGGCCCCAGCCCACTCGAAGAGAAGCTGTATATTGGATGGAAGACAATTTTTTTTTATTTAAATGGAATTGGTTATGGGTTTTAATTTGGCAAAAAGTTTCCTTTTTTCACCCAAATATTTATGAGAATTTTCAAACATACAGAATATGTAAACGAATAGTACAACACCCACATATTCATCTCTTACAGTCAAAGATCGTCAACATCCATCTTGACGATGGATGGTGTATGCGTGTATATGTATACAGTTGTCCCTTGGTGTCCATAGGGGACTGGCTTCATGACCCCCTGCAGATACTAAAATCCATGGGTGTTCAAGTCCTTTATGTAAAATGGGATGGTATTTATACATAACCCATGCAACCATTTGATGTACTGGAAGTCATCTCCTTTCATATAAATGCTATGCCGGCAGCTATGCCGGCAGTTGTTACACTGTATTGTTTAGGAAGTGGTGTCAAGGAAAAAGTCTGCCCCGTTCAGCATAGGTGCCTTTTTTTCTAATGTTTCAGTGTGAGGTTAGTTGAATCCTAGGATGTGGAACCCAGGGATACAGAAGGGCACCTATATGGTTTTGCTGTAACACTTGAAAACAAACTTAAGATATCATTACACGTCACTCCTAAATCCTTTGATGTGCATCTTTTTTAAAAATCAGACTTTTTAATGCCTGAAATCAAAATTCCTCTAATACCTGAAAGAAACAGGTATCTGAAACATTGTCCAGAAGAAGGGAAAGAGAAGCAGACAGAGCAAGTACAAATAGGAGAAAATAAGGTACTACCTCCTGTTTTGTGTCCTACAAAGTCCAGCCAATTGAACGAAACGGTGTCATGAAGATCGTTTCAGATCGGGTCAGATGCTATGAAGAAACTAAAACAGGGCAGAAGTGATTAGACTGGAGTGGATGGTAAGGAGTGAAGCCCCCTGCGAGAGGAGGTGACATGTGAGCTCAGAAATGAGGAGAACCCAGAGAACAGTGTTCAAGGAAATGTAACCTTCAAGGTCAAAGGCTTGGAGGCAGAAAGGAGCATGGAGCCATAGCTTGATGGGGGAGGGATGGCAAAAAGTCCTGAGAGAGGAAAGGTGATCAGGAGCCAGATTCTTCTGCCAAGGGGAAGAGTGTGGGGAGAATTTTAAGCAGGAAAGTGACTTGATCTGACTTAGCTTTTTAGGTACTCTGGCTGCTGAGTTGAAAAAGTCTTGGTGGGGAGGTCAAAGTAAAGCTGGGAGACCATCAAGGATGCTGTCTGCAATCCTCAGGGGAGGGAGGATGGTGGTTTGGATCGGGTGGTGGCAATGAGGTAGGCATTATTGCTCCCCATTTTACAGAAGAGGAGACGGAGGTGCAGAAAAGTTGAGTTACTTTGACAGAGGTCATGTAACTTTTTTACATATTTTTTTCACTGTAGTAAAATATACAAAACATAAAGTTTACCGTTTTAACGATGTTTATGTGTACAATTGTTAAGTATATCCACAGTGCTGGGGAGCCATCACCACCCTCCACTTCCTGAACATTTTCATGATCTTGAACAAATCTATACCCATTAATCATTAACTCCTCCCCCCTCAAGCCTGTGACAACCTCCATTCTAATTTCTGAGCGTTTGAATTTCCTACTCTAGGTACCTCCTATCAATGAGATTATGCAGCATTTGCCTTTGTGTCTGGTGTATTTCACTTAAGCGTGTTTTCAGGTTCCTCCATATCGTAGCCTCCGTCAGCAATTCCTTCCTTTTCAAGGCTGAATAACATTCCATATTGTTGTTGGAGGTCTGGGATTTTTCCAAGAAGTCTGATTCTAACCGGGTCCTGGTGAAGGCCGCCCCAAGAACGCCCGCGGAGCCCAGCGCAGTGCCCCCTGCGGCCACCAGAGGGCGAAGAGGGACACCGGGGCGCGCTGCGAGCGAGGGCAGTTTGAGCGAGGCCGAGCGACCCTCGCCTTTCGCACACCGGTCCTCCGCAGAAACGTGGAAATGAGAGGGAAGCCGACCCCGGGAAAACGACTGGACGGCAGGAAGGGCAGCAGGTGGTGACAAGCGGGGACGCCGGCGAGCGGGGAGGCCACCCCTGGAATCCCAGAGCAACGCCCGAAGTGGAAGCGGACGCCCGCGGCCACCCACGGCTTCCCAGCCAGCGTGAACCGCCCTGTGCGGGAGCTCAGTGAGGAACGTGGGGACTGAGTCCAGGGAGGCTCGGGCTCCGAGTCCTGCCCTTCTCCAGCAGCTGGGTGACCTCCAACGGGTGGCCGGCACATTTTACAGATGAGAAAACTGAGGCCGGGAGTTGTTCATTGATGGTCCAGAGCAAGTGGAGGAGCAAAATCTGAATGCCGCCTGGCGGCTCTTGTGAACTTCTCCTCTCTGGGCCCTGATTTCTTCCACCGCACCTCCTGACACGTGGTCCCCAGCCTCGCTGATCACCCCGCGACTTTGTCCTGTTTGGCCTCCCCACGGGGTACAACAGAATGGCATGTGGGTTTTGAGGCTGGCCTAGGCACCGAGCCTCCGCTTTCTGAGCACAGGGCCTCTAATATGCCACCCAAGCTTGCCCCGGCTGCTTTGGCAGCCACCGCGTGTTGCCCAGAATTTCCACCAGTGTAAATTCCTCGGCTTTTCTCACATGTGCTGGTGCGAAGCCGGCTCTCCCCCACTGCAGCCTTGTGCAGCTGGGTCTTTGGATCCCGGTCCAGGAACTGACATTTATCCCTGTCAAATTCATCTTGTTCATTCATCTGACAAACATTTGTTCGGTGCCCACGCAGTACCAGGCACTGGGGATACCGAAATGAAAGACAAGTCCCCTGTCCTTAAGAAGCTCATGCTGGCATTAGTCACAGGAGGAGCCACCAGTTAGTAAGGGCTGACCATGTGTCAGGTGCGGGTCTGGGTGAGGTTCCATGGGTTGTCTCATTAGCCCTCACAACACGACAGGTGGTCCTGTTTTGCAGATGGGAAAACTAAGATTCAGAAAGTTTATGTGACTGAGGCTGGGGGTGTAGCTCAGTGGCAGAACACTCACTTCCCATGACTGAGGCCCCCAGTTCCATCCCCAACAACCCCCCACCCAGGAGGGGGAGAGTTTTTGTGACTTAAATGATGTGGCATTGCTACAAAGTAGCAGGCTCCAATGAAAACCTCCAACTGCTCTGGATCCTGATCCTGTTCTGCTTAGACCACCCTCTAGCCCAGTTTTGGGTTCTCTGAAAACCTGATAAATTTTACTTCTCTAAATTTCATCAATCGTGATGATGAAACTAAGAGGAGGCCAGAACCCGAGGTGGGCAAAGTGCCCCCCACCCCATCTCATCTGACTCTGCATCCTGTCAGTTGGAAGGCACCTGGATACAAACCAGCTGACTCCTCTCCCACTATCAACCCCAGACCCAGGCACCCTTCCCCAGTGGGAGCAGCAATTTATCTAGTTGTTGGCGTCTTTACCATCAAACTGGTTCCCACTGCTGAGTCCTCCATGTGCAGGAGGCCAGTTGTGCCTTTACCACTAAGGTGAAGCTGCTTCTGCCAATCCCTCTCTCCAGGAGGGAAATCCTAAAGCCCAAGGACAAGGACAGGGCAGTTGAGCTGGGCTTCCACAGACTGAGCATCTCCCCTTGCATCTGGGGCTTCTTCTCTTCCATACTGTCTGTTCCTGGGAGCTCAGCCCATCGTTATCACTCAGCTCTTCTATGCTGAGGGAACCAACCAGCAGAGCAGGTCTGTACAGTGGCCTTGGGCAGAAAACATGCACCAGTCTGTGGAGGAGGAGGGTATCAAGTGGGCTCCAAGCTCCCAGCCAGGAGCCAGAGACACAGGGATGCCAGGCCCGGTAACAATCTTTGGGCTTACCACCCCCCAACACCACATGTACCACCCCTGTCACAGCCCCATAAGATTAGAACTATTGTCATTGTTCCCATTTTGTAACTGAGGATACCAAGGCCCCAAAAGTAGGGTCAAGGGCTGATACCACCTCTGGTAAGACTGCTTCTGGAAAGCAGATCAGCGGTGCCCAGGGTCCCAAAGGATGGCAGAAAGCAGGGTCCTGCCACGAACACACCCAGCAGAGGTGGAAGGACTGTCCACGAGGGAGGGGATTCCAGAGTCTTAAGACTCTCAGTTTAGCCAGGCTGGTGGCACACACCTGTAATCCCAACGACTCAGCAGACTAAGGTAGGAGGATCACAAGTTCAAGGCCAGCCTCAGCAATTTCGCAAGACCTGAAGCAACTTAGTGAGACCCTGTCTTGAAATAAAAAATAAAAAGGGCCGGAGGCATAGCTTAGTGGTAAAGCGTCCCTGGACTCAATACCCAGTACCAAAAAGAAAAAAAGAAAACCTCCCGTTTCGTTTTTGTCCATGGAGTGCGTCTGCTAAACATGAAACCAAGCTCCAACCATAAGCCCAAATAGCAGTCAGTATGCCAGAACCAGGGGCTGGGGTTGTGGCTCAGTGGTAGAGCGCTCGCCTCGCATGTGTGAGGCCCTGGGTTCGATCTTCAGCACCACATAAAAATAGAATAAAGGTATTGTGTCCACCTACAACTTAAAAAAAATAAATAAATAAATAAAAATAAATAAATAAAGTCAGAACCAGGCTCTCCCTTCACAACCTCCCAGTCAGCGGCAAGGGGCCAGGTAATAAATGGGCACACAGCTTCAGGCTATCACTGCTGTAAAGAGGGTAAAGTCAGGCAGAGAAAGCATTCCCCGAGGTGGGGTGCTGCTGCAGCTCACATGGTCTGGGAAGGCCCCTCTGAGGAGGTGACATTCAAGGAGATGAGTATAGAGATGCTGAGGGAGAATGAGTGCAGGGTGGTACCAAATCCATCCAGCCCCGCATCACAGGGAGGACACCATGCAGCTCTAAAGTGTGACCTCAGGTGGCGTGGAAGTAAGTATGTGGGACGGTGTCCCCAGGCCCCTGACACCTGGCATGGGTTCCATGGATTCCTGTCCACCCCCTGCTCCCTCCCTGGGTCGGTGAAGCCCCAAAGCAAGGCTGTGTCTTCTCCACTTCCTCCCAACTTCACCAGCTCCCGCATCCATTTCTGCACAAGGCCCAGTTCAGGGCAGGTACCGGATAAATGTTTGCTAAATCAATAAATTTCCCGACGGCCAGCGAGAAGGAGGTGTGAGGACAAATCCAAGGCAATCCTACCTTCCTCCACAAGGAACCACTTGATGGAGCCTGTGTCCCCTCTGGGTGGAAGAAGCAGAGAAGACAAAGGGATTCCAGAAGGTGGGAGGAGGGGTCGCCTACACAATTGGAAAATTTTCACACAAAAGTCCAGATTTCAAGCTATTTTTAAAATATCTGAAGATCTGGCAACCCGGAGCCTGCGCATCCCCATGGCAACACCAGCTGGCGCTGAGCGGCCCCTGCCCCCTTCAGACTGGACCTGCGCTCTGCGTTTCTCTGCAGACCCGCCACCTGCTGTTGTGACATCCGGCCCACCCTACCCGTCACATCACCTGGTCCCCTGGGTATTGGGGTCTGCCAGCCCTGGCTTAAGGCAGTTGATGAGCACAAAACCTTGCTGGGGACATAGGGACTGTGGCATCTGTCCCATCAACTTGCAGCTAAGGAGCAGCAGCCTGGGGTACCCCCCCTCGAGTTCTTAGGGGCAGTTTTCCAGTGTGCGGGGGTTTCCAGATCCACATAAATCTGTTCCCTGTGCTGGGGAACTGAGGGTGGTGAGGGGGCTCCAAATCAGCCACTCCATCTTGAGGAAAGACATGCAGTTTGCGATACAAACCAGAAGGGGGCGACTCTCCCTGCCAATCCTTCAGAGCTGCTCCTGCCAGCCATTTCTAGCCTTGCTCAGCTGCCAGGTCCCAGTTGCAGGAGCACAGCCTCTGTCATTTTGGACCAGAGCCTATTCCAGGTGTCCAGGGAGATATCAAGAGGTCCAGCCTCCTCAAAATCCATCCAGCCTGTACCCTAGGGACCAAAGGTGCCCTCCTGCCTCCCTTTTTCCAGCAGCCTTCTCTTCCTCCTTTTTCCAGGAATGCTCAGCCTTTCTGAGGCCTGTTCCCTCAGAGCTGACCCTCAAATTAAACACTATGTGCGTGGCTCTCTGTTCAGGCTTTACATACTTTATGAATAAAATCTTGACAATCCTATATACCAAAATCGGGGCTTAAGAGGGGGTTATCACCAGCCCAAGGCCAGCTAGCAGGTAGGGGTCAAGGTTCACATCCAGCCCTGTGGAATCCCCTTCCCTGAATGACCTGGTTCCCACGAAGGCAATTTTAGAATCAGTCCATCGAGAGGGGCGGGGATTTGACTTTGAGAGCAGAGGACCTGCTCTTATCTGGGTCCAGCCTAAAGTCTCCCCAAACGGGCCACCTATTCTGTGGACCCTGCCTGAGTCTGTGGTCTCTAATAAGGCAGTGATGAGTTCCAGGCTGAGAGGCCCCTGCTCAACTACCGTGGAAGAAGAGCTCCTGGCCCTTGGGAATTTACCAAAGGCTTCACTGTCCCCGAGTGGTGGGGGGGTCATTCTGAACATGGGGACAGGAGCCACAGGTACTACAGTCCTGCCTTGAACCCTTGAGGAGGTGCAGAGCACACAGGCAGCAGTCGGCAACCTTCCTGGTGGAATCTTCCTAAGGACTGAGAGACCCAGTCTCTGCATGGTGAGCCTGGGTACCACTGAGTGACACTCAGTCAATCCCTGGTGCCTCATTGGTCATAGACCTCAGGAGCTCTCCCTCTTCTCTTCCCACAGGGGACAGAGAAGCCCAGTGAATCATCAGCCTCTCAGGCTGTCACAGAGATGTCCAGCCCCTGAGATCAAGGCCACCAACTGGGGAGAGAAGATTCTGCCCAAATTCATCCATTTTATCTCCCATTTCTCCAGTCCATCCTACACTCACATCCTTCTCCAGTTCTATCTATTGACCCCAGTCCACCCCCTGTCACCACAGACTGCTGTGTCTTTGACTCCAGTCCAGTTCCTCAAACCCGGGGGGTGTAGAGGTCAGTCTCCATTGTGCTCCTGTTCTTCTGGGCTGCTGTCGGGCTCGGACAAGCAAACGGAAGGGGAGGGCAGGCACTGTAACGCCCAGCATGGGGCCTCAGAGGTTCAAGCCCATGGTCCACATTGAACGGATGGAGGGCTGGATGGATGGATAGAAGAAGAAGTAGCAGAATAATAATAAGCCAGGGGGCTGGGGTTGTGGCTCAGTGGTAGAAGCACTCGCTTGGAACGTATGAGGCACTGGGTTCCATCCTCAGCACCACATATAAAAAAATAAAATAAAGGCATTGTGTCCATCTACAACTAAAAAAAAATTATTTAAAAAAATAATAATAATAAGCCGGGGCTGGGGTTGTGGCTCAGTGGTAGGACGCTTGTCTAGCATGTGTGAGGCGCTGAGTTCGATCCTCAGCACCACATATGAATAAATTAATGAAATAAAGGCCCCATTGACAACTAAAAAAGTATTAAAAAAAATAAGAAGAAGAAGAAGAAGAAGACTAGTGGCCCACAGAAAGTTCAGTGTGACTCCCTGCTCCCCCACTGCTCCCAGGGAGCAAGATTCCTCTGCCTCGGCCTCTTCCTGTCTCAGAGAATATAAGACTAAGAAAGACTGTGTGCTGTGGAGGTGCAGGGGAACTGGGACTCAGACCTGTGACCCTTCTCCTTGGACCCCAGTTTCCCAAGGATAAGATGAGGACATTGGACTGGATGATTTCTTCAACTCAAAGCACACATCCCTACCGAGCTCTGGCAGAAACTGACTGGTAACAGGGGAAACTGACCGGACCCAGCTCTGCATAAAGGAGACTCTGGAAGAGTTTAGACAAAGAGGAAAGAAAAAGAGAGAAAGGCAGAGGAAAAGAGAGAAGGAGAGAGGGAAAAGAAGCAGAAAATCGACTACTATATCTCAAATTAAAATGTGTTTAGCATGTAAAATTCCCCAAGCACGTAATTTCTTTTTAAAACAAAAGTCAATTTGAGCATATTCACCTTAGGATCACAGCACGTAAGAAGCGATAGACCCCCTAATATAGTGGAGATGCCTCTGGCAGGGGCAGCCTGGGTACAGAGGGACCAGAGGGGAGGGAGAACTTGGGGAGTGTGGAGAGTAAGGTGGTGGAGGGGGGCCCTTCTGACTACCCTCTGCCCACTTCAGCCAGATCCCCTCTCCTGTTGTCTGACTTGTATATTGATTTTATGAACCCAATTTACAATATATTGTATTTTTTCAATCTCTTTTTTATTTCTTGACCTACTGTTAAGACAATCTATAACAAAAAGAATAGCATATATTAGCACACACAGTATCATCAGACAGGAAACCAGGAGGCAATACGAAATGGTCCTTTAGCCATCTATACTTCTAGAGCAGTAGATCTCATAAATTCACTCACCAAATCCAGAAATAATGACTCCTAAAATCCTGAATATCAACTACAACAAAATTATGCCAACTGTGATTTCTCACATACACTTAGATTGCACAAAGATAAAGCTTTAAATGTGGAAATTTTTCAATTCAGATTTATCTTAAAATGTCTAATCCAAAACTACAAAAGGGAGTAAACAGCAAGCCAAATGATTTGAGTAAAACTCATTGAGAAAGCAGTATCCATACCTAAATATACATGAACATGATTATGTACATATAAGAAACTGATTTTATGGCATTCTACATAATTCATTTAAGTACATTTCTGGCTTTTAAACAAAGATCAAGCTTTAAGTGAATAACGATTTTATTTTTAGTTTTTTAAGTATAAAAAAGAGAGCTAAACAAAGTACAGAGTAGAAAACCCTCATTTAATATAGATTTTGGAAATTAAAAAATTTTAACAAGGTGGTTTTCTATCCTACACTAACATGTAAATAAAATTTCTTTCCCAGATTTATCTTCCAAAGTTAGTAACAACCTAAAATCTGAAAAAAAAAAAAAAAGAGAGAGAGAGAGAGAGAGAGAAATCTATCATGTCCAATTTAAATTACCTGGGAATAGGAGAAAGGATTATTAATAGGAACCAGTTGCACACAGAAGGAAAAATGCTTGCAGTCACTCCCAAATATTACCCTACGATATACATAAATCACAATGAAAATAAAAGTGCCTACATTATGGAACTGTGAAATTTTGTTTTAAAAAATCACAATAAAAATAAACCATTGGGTATCATTGGAATATTATAACACATAAGGCAGAAAAATACTGAGTTACAGGTAAGACTCAAAACACAAGGTGACTTTAAAAAATAAAATAAAAGACTGCCAGAGAAATAGAGGACAGACAAGAGAGCAGGTCTTCCAACAGGATGGCCTTTTAGACACACACAGATACATCCCATCCCATCCCATCCCACCCCATCCTACCCTCCCTCACCCCACCCCACCAGAAGTTCTAGCTGACATAAAAAGGAGGGGGGAAATGTTAAACCGAAGTACAAAATTTATTCCTAAACCTCATGCCCGAATGAATTTAGTGGGGAAAAAAATTCTCCACACTGAAATTTGTCCACCTGGTTCCTCCCTTTAACATCACTTTCATTTTTCTGTGTGACATTTACTCCACCTGTATCTACTCTCAGCAAATCCAATCTCCTGGAATCAGTCTACTGAACACAGGAGATCATGAGTCAAATGAAGAACATATATTAACCGAAAGCTCTAAAGTATAGGCCTCAAATTCTTATTTCCAATTCAGCGTCTGATGTATTTGGCACTAACTGGATAAATAAATCTGTGAGCAGATGAAGTTCAATCATAACCCAGTATTTGTAGTCTATGATTTGGTTTCAAACTTAAAAGGCTGGTATAGATAGCCACACCTAAGAATATTTCAGAGTTGGAGAAGAAACAGTTAACAAAATACAAACAAAACCAGGAAAATTAGCTTGGCGAACAAAAATTCAGGTAAAGGGTTGGGGTATGAACCAACCATATCCATCTGATAATTAGCAAAAATGGGCATTCTTTCACCCTTAAACTAGTTTTAATTACAGGCAGATATCGTTCTACTGTACTAAGATTTCTCTATATCCATTTTTCCTAATCCTTAGAACTCAATGAGAAACCATTTATTCAATAAAGAAATATAGCATTTATGACCACAGTCTACATATGCTTGACTGGAAAATTATGTCACTTACAAAAAAAAAAATCTTGCACTGTTACATCATTACTCTATGGTAACTCATTGGTGCTGGGATCTGCCCTCACCAAAAAGCATGGCACTCACTGCCCAGTTTGAACACTAACACTGCACAGAGAGAAGCAGTAACAGCAAAGTCCATAGAACTCTATTTATTTGTGTGTGAGCATTCAGTTAAGGCTCGAAATTGAGAACGGTGCAATAAAAGCAACTTTTAATATAAAGAGACAAGAAGCTGCGATGCCAGTGGCCACTTGTTACTGCAAATAGGGAAAATTAAGTAGTCTGCATAAGTGAAGCATGAACCGGGACAAGGAGAAAAGGGAGGCACAGGAGGCAGGTTTCAGACAGACAGTGACACAAAACTGTCGTACTGCTGGATGTTTCATTTGAGGATATCTGAGCATGGGCCGAGGACACGTTCAAATCGAGGTCGATCCAGCTTCACACCTTCAAGGGGCCGCGTGCAACCACTGTGGCAGCCCCGGGGCGATTCACCAGCAGTGCAATGTCACCAAAATAACCAGAAGGCCCCAGTCTTCCCACTTCAACCAATTCTTCATTTTCTGGCCATCGTTGCAGCACAGCAGCTGACCCGTCTACGATAATGAAGAACTCATCCCGTGGTCCTCCCTGCACCACAATCTTCTGCCCATCTTCAAACCGGACTGGTTCCAATGCATCAGCTGCAGTGAGACGTTCCCACTTGTCCGAAGACTCTAAAATAGACTCTTTACTAAGGAACTCTTCATAATCTTTCTCTTTCTCAGTGTGCTTCCCATAAGGATTCTTCTATAGCTGTCTCGGTCAATGCCCCACAGTTTCACATTTGTCTTTGCTTTGACAGAGGCCGCTCCAGGTGTTCCATAAGTCAGAGCAAGTTCTCCAAAGCTCCCTCCTTCCCCAACACTGGTTGTCTGTTCATTGTTAACACAGACATCCATCTCTCCTTGATCAATCACACAGAAGTTATCCCCTTCATCACCTTGCTGAATAACTGTCTCTCCAGCAATAAAAGAGACTGGAAACATGGCATCAAAAATACCGCTTCTCTCATTATCATTAAGATGTGAAAACACAAATGGATGAAACTGGAGAATATCATGCTAAGTGAGATAAGCCAATCTCAAAAAACTAAAGGAGGAATGATCTTGCTGATAAGCGGATGATGACACATAATGGGGGGTGGGAGGGGGGGCAAGAATGGAGGAAGGAGGGACTGTATAGAGGGAAAAGAGGGGTGGGAGGGGTGGGGGGGAGGAAAAAATAACAGAATGAATCAAAAATTATTACCCTAGGTAAATGTATGATTACAAAAACAGTATGCCTCTACTTCGAGTACAGAGAAACAAGATGTATCCCATTTGTTTACAATAAATATGAATTTAAAAAAAAAAAGATGTGAAAGCAGTACATTCTTTTCAATGGCTTTAGCTAAAGCAGCCATTGTCTTCTAATCTTTTGGTATAACCTTTCTAACATAAGCCGCAGCATCTTCCTCCAGGTAGACTTCAGCGCTAATAGCTGCCACGTCGCCGCCGACCCTTCACCACTGGACTGGGGGGCGGAGGAGAGATTTCCTCCTCCCTTGAGTCTGTGCGGTGCCTGCTTTCTGCAGATTCTGAATCTGTTTTGCCTCCTCCTTCTCCAGTTTCTCAGAGTCTTCCCTCAGGAATGCCATGGGTCTCTCAGGTCGAGGAGTACACAACTGCACAACAGAGTCCTTGACAGTGCCTGAGTGTTGTGCTTCTGCACACAGCGTTCACATGCCTGGAGCCTGCGCTCCTCACCGGCGGTACCCCCGACGCCATGGCGGACGCGGGACTGCAGGTGCCCGACGGCGCCGGTGCCCAGCTCCCGCAGCGCTTCTCTCGAAGCCCGGCTCCACTCTGTGATAGCCTACAATATATTCTTTGAATAAGAGGTTTCTGATGCTTTTTTTTTTTTTTTTTTTTTTTAAGCCATTTAACTCATGAAGAGAAGCCAGAGGTCGAGGGAGAGGTGATTTTCCCCAAGGTCACACAAGTGCATCACACGATTCCCAGTAGCCTTGATTCAGGTATCAGGAACCCAATCGCATCCGTTGGGGGCTGGGGGTGCTGCCCGGATGGGGCCGCCCCCGACTGGGCAGTTGGGATATGTATACTCTGGCTCAACCCCAGCAGCCTCAGGGAAGTCTCCAGGCGCTTTTAAACAACATTCCACCAGGTCGGGAACAGACGGATAACCCAGGCCAATTAAGAACCAGAAAATCTCTAAGAGGGCGAATACCCAGATCAGGGGGGCTGGGAGCTGCAGCCCAACTCCCTGCAAGCCTCACAGTCGAAAACCTTCCTAAAACAACCCCTCGGCTGCAACCTTCCTAAAACAACCCCTCGGCTGCCTTGGAGCGTGATTTAATCTTCCTTTGATGACTCCGGATCTTGCCCTGCCTCGGGCCACTGGGAGAACATCAATAACCGCTGAGCCCAGGTGGTAAGTGGAGAGGAGGGGCTGGACCCCGGGTGGCCGCTGAGCCTGCTCTGCAGTAGGGGGCTAGAGCTGCAGGCACTTCAGCTGGAGGAACCCAGCCTGAGCACTGAGGCTGGATGCCGCCTTGGTGGACAAGGGGGCCCAGGAAGAGGGGAAGGTGAGCCCTAAGTGGGCCACTCCCTAGCCCCAGAGTCAGCAGGATGGGACAGCTCCCAGGGGTCCCTGGACATAGGAACAGACAGTTTAAGTCAGGCAGGAGTGATGATGGAGACCAGGCTAGGTGACTTTGCTAAGGGAGAAGCAAGACGACAGTGCCCTACAGACGCAGAAAACAGTGGTCCTGAGGATCAGAAACGGGCTCAGAGCCACAGTGCCCCTACCCTGCTGCTTTTCCTGGCCAGGGGACCCTGGGCAAGTTACTTAACCTCTCAATTTCCTTGTTGATTATGCCAGGAGAGTAATAAGGTCCATGTGAGGGTTAATTGACCCTAAAATTGGCTGCTTGAAGACGGGGTCTTAGATGAAAGTATCTGTGGAGGAAAGAGCTAGAAGGACATACCTAAACTCTTCCCAGTTGACTCTCCAGTGAACACTGGCTATGTGGTTTGGTTTGATTTGACTTGTCTGTACACCCTACATTTTGTTCAGGAAGCACATTGTTATCTAATTTAAATTATATTCAGGGAAACAAAAACTATAGAGACTGTAGTTGGTTCTCAGAGGGAAGCACCCACTTGTGTCCATTGAGAGTAGGATGGAAGGGGTTTCTTGGGTCAGAGTCTCAGGCAGGGGAGGCCCTGGTTGTTCCAGCGGGTCAGTGCATGGCAGCCCTGGGCCCAAGGACAGATGTCAGGGACACATTCTGTCTGAATATGTCCTGATACTTCCTGGGAGGCAGTCTTTATGCACCTACCGGGGAGGCACCAGACAGAAATAGGTGATCTGGTAGAGAAAGCTGTCTGCTCACAGGCAATAGCTGCTCCCCATTGGTCGTTCTCAGAACATCAGAGTTGAGGAACCCTGGACCCTGGACTATCAGGGCTCAGGCCAGACCCCTTCCCAGACTCTCCATTAGGTGAACCTGCCTGGGCTGCCCAGCCCTCTTCCAGCCAGCACCCCTGCTAGGCTCAGTCACTCCCCCACCCCCTCCTCCCATCAGGCTTTGCTGAGGCAGCCCTTTCTGGAAAGCTGGGTATGGTGGGTCCAACAGCACTCTCCCTGCCAGTGATGTTAATCCTCCCAAGAAAGTCAAACATTAGCCCAGGAAGCAGCTTATGCCTTATATAAGGCCCCCCTGAGGGAGGCACAAACAGGGCTTGCTGGAGCTGAGCTGTCCAGCCACAGCAGCTGCCGGACCCTAGGACAGAGCAGGGGCCTCATCTCCATCCACCTCCAGCTCCTCCAGAGCCAGACTCAGCCACCAGGTGAGAGGGATGGAGGGCCCCCAAACCCAACACCCAGGACCCCACCCCCACCCCCCGCAAGGCCAGGCCCTACTTTTCCAACACTTGTGTTCAAGTCTCTAACTTGACTCCCAGAGGGTCTAGTACTATGTGGGCTCTTTTAAATATTCCAGTATGGGGGAACAACCAAAAGTCAGGAGGCTGAGAGCTTAGGCTTGGGGAGGCCCTTCCTGACAGGCAACTGAGTCCACTAGCCCTGTGTCTGCCTAGAGCAATCAGGATGTCCCCACCCATCCCCACCATCCGTCCTGTGTAGCCAACATCCAAGACTGGGCCTCTTGGTCTCTTCTATGTGGACTGCGCTGTCCCACGCCTGCAGCCTGTGTGACCCGTCTAGCTAAGGTCACACACAACATGCACACAGTCACCCAGCTGTGCCATTATGCTCCAGCCTCAATGCACACATACCTATAGACACTGCTGTGTCCACACACCTGGACACATGCCCACGCCTGCTAGCCCCCATCTCCCCACGCACCTGGCACATCCTTTTACATCCACACATGCGTCTACGCACACGCCCGAGCCCCCGCATCTCGGCACACATGGACACACGTGCTCGCACATACGCCTGGGCACGTCCATGTGCGAGTGCTCCTGCCCTGTCCCCGAGGCTGGCGTGCACACACCCACATGCCCCTCCCCCCGGCCTGTTGCCTTGCCTGCAGTTCTGGCTCATCTTGTCTGGCACCATGACCTTCTCCGAGATTCTGGACCGAGTGGGCAGCATGGGCCCCTTTCAGTACCTGCATGTGACCTTGCTCGCCCTCCCCATCCTCGGCATGGCCAACCACAACCTGCTGCAGATCTTCACAGCAACCACCCCTGCCCACCACTGTCGCCCGCCTCCCAACACCTCCGCAGGGCCCTGGGTGCTCCCCATGGGCCCGAATGGGGAGCCTGAGAAGTGCCTCCGTTTCGTACATCTGCCCAACACCAGCCTGCCCAATGACACCCAGGGGGCCACCGAGCCATGCCTGGACGGCTGGGTCTACAACAGCACCAGGGACACCATTGTGACAGAGGTATGCCTGGCACCCCCTCTCCCTCAACTCACCTCGGGTCTCCCACATATCCCGAGTCACTCGTGGACAGGAGAAAAAGCAGGAGGCTGAGGCTCACCAGGAATTCCGGACAGGGCACTGGGATGCAGGAGGAGGGGGCTGGGGGCAGACGCAGGCCAACCAAGAGGTCTGGGTTCTCCCGCACTCGTCTCTTCGTGGGTTTGCTGACTTTCTCACCTGCCACATCCAGGAACTGCTGAGTTAAATCAGATTCCTCAGTGAACTGACAGGCCAGTCAGGAGGCTATGATCAGATGAAGATGAGGAAATGGGAACTGGTATTTATTGAGCATCTACTAACCGCCAGGCACATTTTGGTGCTTTGCAGCACTGTTGTTTGATTCCAACAACAATTTTCTGTTGAGGGTGATTTCTATTTCCCTTCCCTACATGTGACCTTGCTCGTCACACACACATACACACACATGCACACACACTAAGACACACACATACACACACACGCACACACACTAAGATTCAGAGAAGGGAAGTGATTGCTCATTGCCACATAGCCAGTTGGTCTCAGAACTAGGACTTAAAGCAAAAACCCATAAGAGGTACATGGGTTTATGAGAGTTCAATGAGGGCAAAACCACAGAATTCAAGGGATGCTTCATGGAGGAGTAGAGATTCATCGAAGGCAGGATCCAGATTTTGCCTCTGTAAAAGAACTACCTGGTAAAAGCCTGGTACCACCCTATGGATGTGGACTCTTAGAATCCCAGGAGATGTAATCTCTTAGAGGGAAATGTTATTATCTCCAGTTCACAGATGAGGAAACAGAGAGGTTCAGCCTGGCTCCCTGAGTTCCCTTTGCTGGCAGAGGTAGGATTTGAGTTCAGTACTATCTATATTGAGTCTTTGTATTCTAATTCCTTTGTTTAATAATTTTTTTATACCATGAATTGAACCAGGGGTGCTTAAACACTGAGTCACATTCCCAACCCTCTTTTTATTTTTTTTTTATTTTGAGAGTTGTTTAGGGCCTCGCTGAGTTGCTGAGGCTGGTTTTGAACTTGCGATCCTCCTGCCTCAGCCTCCTGAGCCACTGGGATTACAGGCATGTGCCACTGCACCTGGCTACATGTTTACTTATATATAAAGCACTTACTGTGTGCCAGACACTATTCTAAGCTCTTAACAAATATTAATACTTTGAATCTTCTTGACAACGCTATAGGATAGTGAGTATTCTGACCCATTTTTCAGATGGGAAAACTGAGGCACAGAGAGGTTAAGTAGCTTGCTGAAGGTTGCATTTTGCATTGCCAGTTAGTGGCAGATTGCGGCTCTGCACTCAGGCACCTGTCCCCAGAGCTGTGCTTCTAACCATTGCATTGGCTGCTCTTGCAGCTCCTAGATGACATTTCTTCCTATGTTCACTTTTCCTCCTCAGCGTCAAGCATAGTTCCTGACATGCACCAAGTATCCAAAGCACTTAGGAACAACACCTAGTGCTGAATACTGAGGCAGCCCCGCCTGCTCTCCGGAAGCCCACCTCTAGTGGGGAGGCGGGCCCATGCCTCACGGGTAGCTTAGAGGGACGCGCCATGCTTCCGCGGCAGGGATTTTCAGCTGCTTCTCACTGCTCTATCCCCGGCACCTGGACTAATGCCTGGCGCAGAGGAGGCACTCTGCGGAATAAATATTTGTGGAATGAATGAATACGTGCTTTGTAAACCCAGAGGGCTCTGGGAGCCCAGAGGGGGCATTTCAGACGGCTTGCTGGAGTCGGCAGTGCTGGCCCTGCGTGTGAAGGAGGGGACCAGTGAGGAAGCAGGCTGAAGAGGGCAGGCGCACTTCAGGCACGAGGCACAGTGTTGGGGGTCAAAGGCAAAGTCACAGACGCGTGAAGAGTGCAGAATGGTCAGGGTCGCAAGTGCTGGGAGCTGGCAACCCGAAAGGGCTGTAGGAGGACCTCCGAGACAAAGGCAATAGGGAGCCATTGAAAGTGGTGCTGCTAAGCAGGAGAGTGGCATGCTCAAATCTCCCTCTCAGAATTGTCACTTTGGCTACAGGTCAGAGAGTGACTCGTAGACCTTTTTAGTCAAGCACCCAGGGTGACACATTAGCAAGTTGCACAGGAATTCAGGAGAGAGATGACAGTAGAAGGAATGGCTGAGGTAGACGCCAGAGAGGTTAGGGAGTTGGAGTCCGCGGGACATGGCCACTGAGTGGGCGTGAGGGTGAGGAGCGAGGAAGGAGTGGAAGATATGTCTGTAAGTTTCCCTATGTCTGGGTGACTTGCTGTGCATCTGGGGAAACAAAGAGAAGGAGTCAAAGCCACCATCCCTGTCCTTCAAAAATGTGACCTAGCAAAGAAATAAAAAACCTACGGGGAACCATTAAGGAGCCCCATCACTAACATCTCCAGCACGCTCACCAGGTGCCACCTGGGTGCACGCTCTGCTCAGATGGCCTCGCAACCACCCTGCTGTTTCCACAGACAAGGAGAACTGAGGGACAGGTGCCTGGGCCAGGCACCACATTCATAAAGGGTGGAGGGGGAGTCAGCCCACTGGGGTCAGGCTCCTGAGCCACACTCCTGGTGCTGCACGGTCCCCAGCCCACAATCTGTGAGACCAGCCACGTCGCTGCACCCCGAGAGGCTACTGGGTGGACAGGCCTGCCCAGAGATCAGCCCCCCAACATACTTTGCAGTGGCCCCTCCGGGTCAAGGAGTCTGCCGCCCATCTCTGTCATCACGGTTCTCGATGTGAAATTAGTGCTCAGTCAGTGCTAAGTGGAGGACATGCTCCCTGGCATCCGTGGGGACACAGACACAGCTGGGAAGTGGCTTCCTTTCCAGGTCATGCCCCAGGCAGGCTCCTTGGCAGGGAAGCCTCACCAAGAACCAAGAGGTTGTAGACCTGTACTCAGTCAAGTGTCAATTCATCTCTGTGCCCACCAAGTTCCTAGTCACTGTTCCAGCGACTGGGCCAGTGTGAACCTGCATCCCAAAGAGATACCAGGGTCCCAGGCCTCAGGGTACTGCGTCCTGCTCCAGGTCAGATCTCATTTAGCTCTGTATCAGAATCTCACTCCCTAGGGACTCTCGATGAGCTCCCACAGGACAGGTCCATAGGGGCAGTCCCAGCCAGCTGCTGGTACCTGCACAGCAGGGCCAGAGCCCTCTGATTGTTCTGTTCATTCAGCTATGAACATGAACGGGGCTCCATCTGCTTGGGGTGGGGTGAAATGTGGTTCTGGCCCCCATGAGGTGGAAGTAGAGCAGCGGCTGGACCTTACCTTGCGATGGATCTCTAGCTCAGAGGCAGGGGACTGGGTGGGGAGGGTGGTAACAAAGAAGGCAGGGTATTTAGTAATGAGCAAGCTGGGTCCACCTGACCCTGATGAGCTTGGGATAGTGGACTAGAGTTAGGCAGCCAGAAATCACCTGACTCTACGGCCCACCAGGAATGTCACAACTCCCAGAAGTCTTGGTGTCCTCAGCCATGAAAAGGAACAAGAAAGCAAGTGTGGAGATTAAAGAAAATAACCAAGGACAGCACTCAGCACGGGGCTGGTGCCTTCGAAGCATTCCATTAATGTCAGCGGCTGTTGCTGCTTTGTTGATGTTGTTAACAGAGATGTCTGAGAACTAGAGGATTAATCCCCACAGACAGTAGGGGGATCCTCTGGTAAAAGGGGGAGTCTGCTGTCTCAGCACTTCATGGCTCACCCAGGTTCCCAGATTTTGCCAATCTCGATGACCCCCGCCTCGAGTTCCTCTGGTGGACTTGGTGGGTCACCTCCCCTCTCCCACTGCAGTCCCCTCATCTGCAGGATGGGGTGAGAGGACTTGATCTGGTGGAGAGGGCAGGCTCAGCACAGGGTCTGGACAGGGGAATGGAGGTGGTCTCCCTCCCCCTTCTGATCCCCTAAGCTTTCCTGGCAGGGGTGACCACGAATTCCTTTCTCTTGGTGCAGCAGAGACGAGGTCAGGATTTTTCAGAAGGAGCTTTACTGGGACATTAAGAGGAAACAAAGGCCTTTCTATTATGTCTGGAAAGCATGGAAGGCTAGTTGCTGGGCCCTGGGTTCCCTGGAGCAGAGTGTAGTCCACAGCACCACCCCATGGAACCTCAGCCCTGTGATCCTTGTGGGCCTGGGCCTGGGTCTGGCTGTGCATGAGCAAGGTGCAGCCCTTTAAAGCCCCCGAGATTCCTATGTGAGCCTTGAGCCGCACCATCCTATTTCCAGGGCCACAAGAAACCCACCCCCCACATACTATACTGGAGGCCCTGGTCAGCTGCTAAAGAAGGAAGAAGCCCACCCAAGAGGTCCTCCCAGATGTAGGTCTCTGCCCTGGAGGCTCCCCTGCAGAGTCCCAGGTCAACCACTTCTGACTTCTCTCCATCCCCATCAACAAATTCCAGGCTACCCAGTTCCAGAGCATGGATCCATCTCTTGTCTCCAGTCCCATTCCAACTTCAATCCCCACTGGTGGCCCTCGACCCTGCCCTGGGCATCCCTCCTTCCACCTCTTTCCTAACCTCCCATCTGAATCCTGGATAAGGACTGGGGGAGTCCCTCCCTGACCACCATTCTGGCAGCATGACTCCCAGTGACATCCCTGACCTAGAAGACTCCTGATCACATGCACAGGAGTGGGATCTCCAGGGTCAAGAACTCACTGAGTGAGCACCTGCTGTATGCAGGGCCCTGAGCTGTAGCTTTGCACTCCTTCTCTCATGACCCTGCAAGTCAGGCATTACAGTTCCCACTTTACAGAGAAATACACTGGGCTAGATCCAGAAGGGAGACTTTCCAGACATGATGGTGACCCAGGGGGTTCTGTATCCAGAACCCATCCCATCTACTGCATCACAGGTTCACAATGGTATGAGACAATAATAATAAAAAGTCTATTGTGAATTGAGTGTCCACTGTTCTCCAGGTGTAGTGCTGGGTGCTCTTCACTGAGTACATCATTTATAATCATTTACAATCCTGAGAAGCAGGTACCACGTACCTACAGGTACAGATGAAGTAGCTAAACTACAGAGAAGTTAAGTAACTGGCTGAGGAACACACAGCTCTTAGGGGGCAGAGCTGGAGCTCAAGTCCTTTTGACGCTCCCCAAGACACTTGGCTCAGTCAGGAGCAGTAATTCCAGCATGCCTGTAATTCCGGCAGCTCAGAAGGCTGAGGCAGGAGGCTCATGAGTTCAAAGCTAGCCTCAGCAACTCAGCAAGGCCGTAAGCAACTCAGTGAGACCCTGTCTCTAAATAAAATGCCAAAAAGGGCTGGGGATGTGGCTCAGTGGTTAAGCGCCCCGGGGTTCAATCCCTGATACAAAAAAAAAAAACCCTGGCTCACCCCCTTTGGCCCTTGTTCCCAGTCCATTTTCGTCAGGGACCTACTAAGGACAGCAGCTGTTCTCCCCAAGGTCTGACCTTTTTTCCACAAGGCCCCAAAGTTAAGACAGGCTGTTTCCTTGCCCTAGATCTAAGAGGAAGAGAGGACATGTGAGGTCCTTGGCAGTTAGCTTGCCCACTCATCCTGCTGATCATGGTGAATGGCTTGTCCTGACCTTCTGCCTACTTTCTGCCTTACCCTCTGAAGGGGTCTCCTGGCCACTCTTCTTGCTGCTGCTTCAACTTCTGAACCTCTCCACACCTCACACTTTAGACTTTGACCAGTTCACCTGGCTCTGACCTCGACCACCTCCTCCAACCGTGATTCCATCCTGGGCTACACTGTTCGGTAGTAGCTCAGAACAACAGCTGCCATGTCTTACGCCTTTCTTCTGGTAGTCCAGGGCTCAAGACGCAGCACACGGTGGGCCATCAGGGAGCTGTAGCCATGGTCGAGGACATCAGTTGGGAATCCAGCAGACCTGACTTTGAGTCTCTGCCTTGAAATAAACCAAGCAATGCTTGCACACATCACTTATCTTCTGAGCCTCTGGTTCTTCAAAAAATGGAGATAATAATAGTACCTATTTCATAACATTGTTATGACATTACTCACAAAAACTTTCTCCTGAGCATAGTAGCCCTTATCTCTCTTCCCTGCCACCTTCCTGGTGCATCAGACCATGCAGGAAGATAGTGAGCTTCCTATCCATTGCTCCCAGAACCCCGTTCCCTTTGGGGCTCAGATAAAATTCCAAGAAAAGAAAAAAAAAAATACTGACATTGGACTAGGAGGGGGGGTGGGGCGGCAAGAATTCTATTACAGTTGCCCAAAGTTGATGAGAAGAATGAACCAAGGCCGTGCCAAGGGCCGGAGAGAAGCACCAGGCAGCTCGTAACTAGATCCCACCAACCAGCAAGTTATCTTTCCCTCTCTGGCCTCATCAGAAAATATGCATAATAACCCAGCCCTGTTCACCCATTAATTTTTCATTAGACAAACATTAATATTTACTATTACTAACAACTCTGATAGCTGCCAGGGATAAAAAGTCAAATGAGATGTTCTCTGTCCTCGGAGAGGTTGCAACTTACAGGAGAGGAAAACAAGTAAATAAGCGTCTGGAATGCTGTGTGACATGCAGCCTGCTGGAGGTGAAAATGGGAGAGTGGAGTGGAAGGAGAGCGTAGGGACACCTGACCACACTGGGAGTCCTGACCACCTACGTGTGCCAGGCATCCAGAAGAGGAGTTCCTGGCACTCAGAAAGGATGATCTTGACGTGAGTTTCAAAGGTCTGGCCACTTTACTGGAGTGAGGCAAGTCAAAAAGCAAAGAGGAGCCCAGTAGCTCTGGAGCCTCTGTTGAATCACAGTATGACCTGATTAAACCCTAGGATGCCACCAGCCTATGCATGGAGTCACAAATCGCTCTCTTTAATCGAGCTTTCTGCTCCAGGTTTTTTTTTTTTTTTTTTTTTTTTTTTTTGCCATGCTGGGGATTGAACCCAAAGCCTTATACTTGGCAAGGCAAGCACTCTACCAACTGAGCTATCTCCCCAGCCCCCAGGTTTTCTTAATAGGGCCTTCTTAGGAACTTTGCACAGCTAACTACCAAGAAGCATGCCAAAAGTCTCTCTAAATATCTTCCTCTCCCCCAAATCTCAGGCTGTCTTTAAAGACCTTTTCCGTTCACTCTATCTCTGGTTCCCTCAGTGTGATGCTCTTCTGTCCCTAACCCCTTCCCACTAGCGCCTCTCAGGCTGCCAGGACCAAGTACTACCAACTGGGGGCTTCCAACAACAGAGATTTTATTGTCTCACAGATCTGGAGACTAGAAGTCCAAATCAAGGTGTCCCTGTGCTCTTTACAAAGCCTTGGGGGAAGACTGCTTCCTTGCCTCGTCTGGCTTCAGGTGGTTGCTGGCAATCCTTGGCATTCCTCACCTTCTAGATGCATCCCACCAACCTCAGCCTCCATCCTATCATTCTCCTGTGTGTCTCTTCTCCTCTTAGAAGGACACCAGTCATGGTGGACTAAGGACCCAACCTACTCCAGTATGACCCCACTTTAACTCAGCTGATTACGTTTGCAATCCTCCTTGCATATGAGGTCAAATTCTGAGGCAACAGAAGGTGGAACTTCAGTGTGTCTTTTGGGGCACATGATTAAACCCATAATAACAGTTGCACACCTCAGATCTGAGCCCCAGGATCTGTGCAGCCCTGCAGGGCAGCCGTAACCACGTTTATCGATCAGTTCTGATGAACTTCAATAACCATGAAATCTCTGGGAGCAATTTAGAGTGCAATGGAAGTTCAGATTTTTAATCTTTAACCATGAAGCACTCCTCCTCCTAAGCTTCAAGACTTCACCCAAAGGTGATAACCCTCCAGTAGACAATTTTCCATAGAAGTTTTTCCAGTGTGATTGTGAAAGAACACTTCTCACTGACATGTGGCTGTGTAATTAGTACTATATACTCATTCTGACAATGTTAGTTCTCACAGCATGTGGAATGTAGTACGGATGACCTCTTCTTTAGACTTTCACAAATCTCTAACCACTAAGGTTCACCCTCCCTCTGTTCTTCCTGTAGAATGTTCACTCATTCAGTTCTGCAAGTATTTACTGAGTGCCTACTATGTGTCAGGCAATTAAAGTTCAGTAGTGAACAAAACAGACTAGAAGTCTTATCCTCATCAAGCTGACTTCTTGGGGAAGAACTAGACAATAAATCAAAAAAAGGAAAGATATGTAGTATGTCTGGTGGTATAAAAACCATAGAAAAAAATGACGTAAGGTAGAGAGAAAGAGTCTTCTGGGGGGTTAAGATTTTAAATAGGAGGGTAAAGGAAGGTCTCTTTGAGATGACATTTGAGCTAAGATCTGGAGGTGGTGTTGGACCAAGACCCAGGGGAAGAGCATTGCAGGTAAAGAGAAAGACATATGCCAGGACTCAAGTAGGAGCATGACTGACAGGTGTATGGAACAGCAAGGTGACCAAGGCATCTACAGCAGAGTGTGCAAGGGAGTAGGAAGCAGCAGTTGAGAGCAGAGACGCAAGAGGGCTAGGGGTGGGAGCAGATCCTACAGGGCCTCGTAGGCCTTTCAAACGTGTCCTAAACATGACTCAAAGTTCATTCCAGGAATACTATTTCTTGGAAATTTCTCAGTGTTCTGGTAGAAACTGGCATGTGGCAGTTATTCTAAAGCCCACAAGATCGTAAGTCCCATAGTAGAAACCAAGACCCAGCAGATCTGGTCTCAGACCGTGAAGCAGGCAGCAGCCTCAAACTAATACAAGCAGGTCTGACACTGACTCTCCCATGATCTGAACAGACCCCTGACTTCTTTTTTTTTTTTTTTTTTTTTAATATTTTTTAATTGTCAGTGGATTTTTTTTTTTTTTAACGTGGTGCTGAGGATCGAACCTAGGGCCTCGCACATGCCAGGCAAGTGCTCTACCACTGAACCACAACTCCAGCCCCCAAACCCTCCATTTCTTAAGACACTAAATATGGTAAAGGTTGAGATAAAAGTCTAATTTCCATTTGCACCTTCTTGTGGTATGTACCAGGATAGGCCGCGTTGCTATTACAAAAGAATTAACAATAATTTGTGGCTTAAAAAATACAGAAGCATTTTTCTTTCTCATGTTAAGAGTTGTGATTCAGTGCTGACGATATAGCCCATCTCGTAGGGCGCTTGACTTGCATGCAGAAGGACCAGGGTTCGCATCCCCAGCACCCCAGGATGGGGAAAAAAGAAAGAAAGAAAAAAAAAAAAAAAAAGAGTTGTAATTTAGGCTGTTGGTGGAATCCAGACTAAGAGTTCTGCCATCTTCAACACTGGGTTTCCAAAGTGATTCCAGTTGTTGCCATCCCCAACAACAAGAGGAGAGATAGCACAGAAGCCCACGCCAGGGATTCTCTCTTGAGCAAGGTGGAAGAAACATGTACCTTCCACTCCCATTCCACTGTCAAGAACCACATGGCAGCAGGTGCTGGGGTGCATGCCTGTAATCCCAGCAGCTCGGGAGGCTGAGGCAGGAGGATCGAGAGTTCAAAGCCAGCCTCAGCATGCAGCTTCGGGGTCACCTGGGAAATGGACTGTATAGTTGGAAGAAGGAGTGAATGAACTTACATGGACAGTAGGCCTTGCCTTTAGATTTTCCTAAAAGGGCTTTACACAGCATGTCACAAAGTACCAGAGTCTGTCTAGACTGGCCTGCTCTTTCCCATGCACCCTCACTTCATGGTTTACCTTCCCCCACCCTCATACCTTCAGGCTCCTTCCCTGCTAGAAGGGACCGCCAGGCTTGCTGGCCATGCTGGGCCTCTCTGGGACATCTGGAAGACCTGGAATCTTCATACAGCCACATCCTCCCTCACTTTCAGCAGAGAAAAGTAGAAAAGAGTTCCCCAGATATGTGGTCCTACCCCCACGCTGTTCTACTTCCAAAACATTCTAGGGAGATATTTCTAGTGAATAAAATTCTCCACTTCATTATACAAATAATTCAGGATGGCTGGGGCAAAGGGTGTGTGCTGGGGATTAGCAGGAGATTAGAGCAGATAGGCCAGGGCCAGAGCATGGAGGGCCTTGGAAACCTGTCAATAGAGCTCCATCATCAGCCAAAGGGAAACAAAGGGAAAGAGGAAGCCAGCGAGTACTCTGGCAAGGCAGAAACCTGGTTGGAGCTGGAGTTGTAGAAAGCCATTTCTCAACTGGAAATGGAAAAAGTGAGACTGGTTCTCGTGGAAGAAATGGAAAAGTGAGAATGAGAATAAAGGAGAGACCAGAAGATTGTCACAATAATTCTCTCTGGGCCTCATTCTATAAAATAGGGATGATGTTAGTCCCTAGATAGTAAATAGCTAGTGAGCCCTTGGTAAACATCAGCTATTATTATTAATCCAAGGAAAGATGGTGAGCCCCACACTAAGGCAGTTTTAGGGGAGAGAGAAGAATCCAGATTCAGGACATTTTTTTTTAATGAGAAGCTTAAGAGTCAGATGATTGTGGGGTTGGGAGAGAGCAGGAGGAGTCAAGAGAGGTTTACCATCATCATCTCACTTGTATGTGAAATCTAAAAGTAGTTAAATTCCTAGCCAGGTTAGGTGATGTGTGCCTATAACTCCATCTACTTGGGAGGCTGAGGCAGGAGGATACAAGTTGGCCAGCCTAGGCAACTTACTGAGACCCTGTCTCAGAAAAATAAAAATAAAAAAGGGCTAGGGATATATTTCAATCCCAGTATTTTTTAGAAATGTCAAATTGCTAGAAATGAGAATAAAGTAATGGTTGGCAGGGGCCTTGGGGGACATGGAGGAGAGTAAGTGGAGCACTGGTGAAGAGATACCAATGGCACCAAGTTTCAGCTAGACAGAGGAGTAGGTGTTAAGATCTACTGCACAGGGTTGGGGAGATAGCTCAGTTGGTAGAGTGCTTGCCTCGGAAGCACAAGGCCCTGGGTTCAATCCCCAGCACCGCAAAAAAAAAAAAAAAAAAAAGATCTACTGCACAGCAAGGTGACAACAGTCAATAATGACACATTGTATATTTCAAAATAACTAAGGTGAAATTTCAAATATCACAAAAAAATGAGTCAGTGAGGCAATGGATAGGTTCATCACCTTGATCTAATGTCTCCACATATATCAAAACATCACACGGCTCTCCATAAAGGTAACACCATTATAATTCATCAATTTAAAATACTATAAATTTATAAAATAGCTCTTTTTAAGAGAGAAAGTTGCCAGTCACTGAGATTGGGACCTTCCAAAGGGTGAGGTGACAAGTCCTCCTGAGTCTGAGATGTGGTTGGCGTCATCCTGGTAGTGGTTTTAAGAAGGCAGCAGAATCTCCTGGTCTGGAGGCCAGAAGAGAGGTTGGGCTGGAGACTTTGGTGTAAATAGTAATGGAAGTCACTGGAAAGACAGCATTGCCTGGGGAAAGCGGACAGAGAGGAGGACCCAGGAGGAGCCAGGCAGAAGGAAAGGCGTTCAGGTAGGGGTAGGCAGAATGGTGAAGAGCGGGAGGGTGGAGGGTGGAGGGAGAGGTCAGCAGTGGCCATGGCTGCCAAGGGCCAAGCCAGTTCAGGACACAGAAGGTCCCATTTTGCTAGTGAAAAGGGATTCACAGGGGCTTTGGCGAGTGCAGCTTCCGTGGCTAGTGGGGGCAGAATTGAGAAACAAGTGGAGATGAGGGCAGAGAGGTGCAAGGGAGAAGAGAAATGGAGTGGACGTGGGAAGGAAAGAGGTTGTTAAGTGGCAGAGATTTGAAGACACAGGAAAGCGGGGGAGGAGTCAGGCGAGAGGGAGAGGACTGGGGATGGGGGTGGGGGAAGTGGCCAGGCTACAGCCCAGGATGAGGTCAAGGGTGCCGGCAGAGGCACTGGCCCTGGGTGTCGGTGGGAGGGGAGAAGGCAAACAGAGCCAAGGAGACACCGGTGAGCTTGAGGAGAGAAGGAAGGAGGTTGGGATAGATCTGAATGGAGAGTTGAGAAGACTCTCAGCCATGTGACGGGACACACATGGCTTGAGGGATGTTGTCATTGCGCAAGTGTGGATCAGGGACCCACAAGCCACAGGCAGACCCAAGGAGCCCCCCAACCAGATGGAAGGAAGAGTTGGTGCTTGGGAGGTAGGGGCCAGGTTCAGGGTGGCGGGAGAGGGAGCGAGGGTCAGGGCTGGGTCTGCGCTGAGCTGGCCTGGCCCTGCCTCGTTCCCGTGCAGTGGAATCTGGTGTGCAGCTCCAGCAAACTGAAGGAGATGGCCCAGTCTATCTTCATGGCTGGCATCCTGATTGGAGGGCTCGTGCTTGGAGAACTGTCTGACAGGTGAGGCCTGGGGCGTAGCCCACGGGGACGGCCTGTCCCCTCGATGTTCCACCCACACACCCTTAAAGAGGAACAGATCTGGGAGAGAGAGAGGAGGGTGGGCCTCTCTGGGCGACCTTGGGCAGGTTCCATCCCCCTTCTAGATCCCAGCCTCCTGTCTGCCCCAAGGCCTGACCATTTAAGTCTTGGGGCCTCCCCACACCCAGAGGCAAAGCCTCCAGGTTTCTGGACACAGCATCATGACCACATGAAGGCGGTACAGATGGACAGCTTAGAGATAAGTGGTCCTTTGACCCCTGCCCAGTCAGCTAAGTTGGGGTAGAGGAGATAACTCATTAACTCAACCCTTTAACCGCAAACTTGTTGAAAAACAACAATTACTGCAAGGATTTGTCTGGGGAGGGAGTTATGTGCTCTACCTGGTCCTTGAGCAGCAGTGGGGAGGCCAAGGAGGGGTCCAGCCCTTTGCCCCAAAGCCTGCAGAGTCACTCACCTTGGCAGGCACACAGTGGCTAACCAGGCCCTTCCTCTCCTTTGAGCTGCAGGTTTGGCCGGAAGCCCATCCTGACATGCAGCTACCTACTGCTGGCCGCCTGTGGCTCAGGCACAGCCTTCAGCCCCTCCCTCCCCATCTACATGGTCTTCCGCTTCCTGTCCGGCTTCAGCATCTCAGGCATTACCCTGAGCACGGTCATCTTGAGTGAGCCACAGTGGGGCCAAGGAACAGGGTTTGGGGGTGGAGGGCACCAGCCAGAAGCTGAAAAAGCAGGTCTGAGCCTGGTTCCATCAGAGGACTCCCTGGGATCTCGAGAAAGGTGCTGCCCCTCTCAGGACCTCAGAGGCCCCCTCTGAACATAACTGCCAAAAGCATAATAATGGCAGCTCTCCATCCTGAGGACTTACCCTGAGCCTGGCACTCCTCCAGGTACAGTCTCATTGTGCCCATAGGCAGGAGTGACAGATACTGTTCTTTCTATTGTACAGAAGAGAAAACTGAGGCAAAACAAGAGAAGTTACCTGCCACTGGAGGGGCAGTGGTCAAGAGTGTGAGCCAGAGGGGCCGGAGGTGTGACTCAGTGACAGAGCACCTGCCTAGATCGTGCAAGGCCCTGGATTCACTTCCCAGCACTGCAGAAACATGAAATTTTTTTTAAAAAAGTGTGAACTGAGAGCAGACAGACCATGGTTTGGGTCCTACCTCCTTGGCCCTCAGGTGCAGTATTTGCAAGCAGGGATGGTGAACCCTTGGGATCAGGAGCAGGTCAGGTAGCTATTGGAAGGCAGGAGCTGGTGCCCTTCACAGGGAGGTGCCTGGGCCCTAACAGGACCCTAATCTGGTCCCTGGGCTCCTCCCACAGATGTGGAATGGGTGCCCACCTGGATGCGGGCCATCTCGTCGACAGCATTTGGGTACTGCTACACCACTGGCCAGTTCATTCTGTCCGGCCTGGCCTATGCCATCCCTCAGTGGCGCTGGCTACAGTTAACGGTGTCTGTTCCCTACTTCATCTTCTCCCTGTTGTCCTGGTATGTGGTCCTCTCTTTTTCTCCTCCCTCCTTAGACCTACCAAGGTCAAACGGGGGGAGCCCATGCCTAACCTGGCTGGCCAACTCTGTCCATCCTCAGCACCCTTCCCAGAGGCAAGGAAGGGCACCCAGGGTCGGGTAGTTACATAAGCAAGGCGTACTGCAGGAAGGAGCAGGGGAGGGGCACTTGGGGCTGCAGGCAGCTGAAGAAGTGGGTGAGTCGAGACAAATGAGATGAGGCCAAACTCTAAAGAGCACAGAAGTCCAAGGAGGCCTCGACCACATGTAGAGGGAGATGGAAAGGTTTCTATGGGGCTGTCAAGCCTAGCCGATGTTCTGTTTGTGAAAGAATGGTCCCAGATGTGTGGGGACAAGCAACAGAAAGGAAGGGACTATGCATGCAGAAGGACTCTGGGGGATAAATATGAGAAACATTTTGAAGGAAGAATCTGCAGAATTTGGGAACTTTCAGATTTGAAGTACAAAGAGTAGGAATGTCCAAAGAGAAACTCCAGCCTGGGAACCTACAACAATTGAAGTGTCTGGGTAGGAGTGGGCAGAGAGCTCGCTATCAGCACGTGGAGCCTGAGCCCACACCGAGACAGGGAATGAGCCTCTGTGGTTCATTGTTGAAGCCAAAGTACTGAAAATCACCAAGGAGCCCAGGAAAAGTTATTTTTTGGAGCAGTCTTTTTTTTTTTATTGAACATTTATTATGTATAAGGCCTCATTCCAGACACCAGCCTATGTCGTCTCTGATTCTCATGACATCTCCCAAGGTTACGTGAAAAGGTGAAGAATTGAGATAGAATCTCAACTTGGAAATCAAAATGGAAGCCTTTAGAGGGGATGGGCAATCTGGGGATAAGAGAGCAAGAGAGGTGGTCTGAGGCCCAGGGTGGAGCCCAGAGGCATGTCCCCAACCTTGGATGGGAACAGAGTAAGAGTAGTCAGAATTGGGAGAGAAAAAAGGAGCAGGTGTCAGCAGAGAAAAAAGTCAAGGGCTCAGACCACCTCACTGTGTGACTTACCTACTCTGAGCCTCAAGATTTCTTAGATAAAATGGGAATGATATTGACTGTTAGTCAGAGTTTTGTGGTCCTGGTCCACAGGGAGCTTCACGAATTAGAAGCTATTGCTGCCATTCTTCTCAGGGAGAGAAGAAGAGTTCAGGTCCTGCCCGTGGTGTGTGGGTCCTTGATGACCTTGGGGACAGCAGACTCAGAAGACGGCCAGAGTAGAAACCAAAACCACAAGACCACGAAGGTGGATAGCAATAGGCCCAGGAAGCCACCACCATCAGCTGAGGGCAGTGGTCTGAGACCAGCACACCAATATCCACTCCCAAGGACCTCACCAGAGCCAGGCCCTGAGAACCCTTGGAGGTCACAACTGGAGATGACCCTACTTTGGACCAGCCTTCTCCAATACCACTCCTTTCTCCCCTCATCTGGGGCTTCTCCTCTTCACCTAGTCCCTCAGGTGACTGCTCAGCATAAGGCAGCCCCAAAAGCCTAGCCTGGGACACAGGAGAGTAGGCTGCCTGCACACGCATGTGTGTGCGCGCGCACACACACACACACACACACACACACACAAAGTTGGTCCTTTGTGGAGGCGAAGGATCCTTCAGCCCAATCCCTAGGCCTCAGCCCTCACCTTGGCCTCCAACCTCCTTCCCAAGCTGTCCTGAGACTGCAACCCTGCCCCTTCTTCAACAAACAGTCAGGAAATTCAGCCCAAGGAAAGCTGGAGAGGTGGACGTGCAGGGCCCTCCATCTGTGCAGCCTCGAACATGCCACCCTGTCCCCAGGCTCCACCTGCCTTAGCCTAGGGCCTGGGGCTCTCAGCCAAGGAAGACACCCAACAACAACAAGAAGCCCAGGTTGGGGGGCGGGGGGCGCAGAGGAAAGTCTCTTCTGGAAGGGGAAGAAGAGAATATCAGAATCTGTGCTGGCCACAGGCAGCCCAGCTGCAAAGTTGGGCCAAGTTTAAATTCACGGATTCTGCCATCTGGCAGCTCAGGTTTCTAGACCTCCTACCCTTTGGCCCTGGCTGCTGATGTTCTTCCAGCCTCTCTAAAGGGACTCTGGAGTGGGAGGAGCAACTGTGACTTGACTCTGGCCCCCAGGTGGATACCAGAGTCTATACGCTGGATGGTCCTAAATGGAAAGTTCTCCAAGGCCCTGAAGACACTCCAACACGTGGCTGCCTTCAATGGCAAGAAGGAGGAGGGGGAAAAGCTCAGCTTGGAGGTAGGGGCAGAGAGGGATTGTAGTCAGGGGCAGGACCCTGTGCTCTGCTCTAGGGTGGCCCTCCACTTGCCTCTGTTTCCTCTGGTCACAGCCCACATCCCATCTGAGCCCCCAATTTAATTCTTCCAGAGGCTCCAGATTTGCACTTCCTTTCCTTCCTTCCTTTCTTCTGTCCACCAGCTGGTCCACTAACAGCACCCCTCCTCCTCTATCCCAAGGAGCTGAAATTCAATCTGCAGAAGGACATCTCCTTGACCAAGATCAAGTATGGCACAACGGACCTGTTCCGGATACCCATCCTGCGCCACATGACCCTCTGTCTTTCCCTGGCCTGGTAAGGCACCATCACTCCCCAGCCACACCTTGCCAAGGCAGGATGATGAACAAGGCCTTCAGTAGTCTCACATATGGGCAAGACCCAGGGCACCCACAAGAGAGGTCAAGGGGCCACCTCCCCTGAGCACCACGGTCCAGACTCAGTCCCAGATATCTGCTGCCTCCCTGCCCCACATCCAGGTTCACCCAACAGGGTATGCTTCCCTCCGAGGTCACACAAACCCCCTCCACCACAGGGCAGGTGCTTCCGACCCCTACACCAGAGTACATCCCAGCAATGGCAGTTTCCCCAAGTTCTGACTCTGTCATTGAATTTGCCCTCTGGAACCCCTCTGGCTGGCAGGCAGAAATTACGTGTCTCCCAAGTCTTCTCTTCGGTCTGACTTTCTCAACTTCCTCGAAGCCCTTTCTCCGACACAGTGGTGAGACCACACTCCATCCTGACCATCCTCATATGAATAGTATCAGACCTGTTCAGCAACCTGCAAAAGGGGTTCCACAGTTCTGAGAGGGGAAGAAGTACTTGACCTCTGTGCGGAGTTTGACTTTTATCTCCCCCAATCCAGATGTTCAACAGCTGCCTACCAAGAAAGAGCATTGATTGCCTCCTTTGGTCTCTGAGAGTCCTTCCCATCCCTCTATTCCCTAGAGAATAATATGGGCACCTGTGCCATGACACCCTTGACCATGCCCACGTCAGACATGGCCAATCAATCCCACACATTCTCACTGAGTGCAGACAGTCTCAGAAACCTCAAAATTCACGCAAGCATTCCTTCCCTGCCAACCAGTTGCAGATGCACAAGAAATGAAACTATTCATCATTCTGGTGACACAGTGACCAGTAGGGGAAGAGGCCTCAGTCTGGCTGCAGATGTTAACCAATCCCTTTCTGTCCCTCAGGTTTTCCACTGGTTTTGCCTACTACAGCTTGGCTATGGGGGTGGAAGAATTTGGCGTCAACCTCTACATCCTCCAGGTCATCTTCGGAGGGGTCGACATTCCAGCCAAGTTCATCACCATCCTCTCCATAAGTTATCTGGGCCGGCACATCACTCAGGCCTTTCTCCTGCTACTGGCAGGAGGGGCCATCTTAGCTCTTATCTTTGTGCCTTCAGGTGAGAGGCTGGGGCTACCCCAGAAACCCTCTAGGAGAAGATGCCTCAGCCTAGAAAATGGGTGACTGAGACTCCAACTCTGTTGGCTCTGCTTCTTATTCACTGTGTTGCTTTGAACTGGTCCCTACACTCTCTGAGGTCAGGTCTCTCCAGCTGAAAATAATTCAGTTGGACTAGGTGATAGCAAAGCTCTTTTCCAGATGTAACTTGGACTGGGCAAAATACGATGATATCTGAACAGTGTGAGGAATTGTTAGGGACCAAAGGTGTCCTAGGTAACATCACTACAGAGAATGATCTGAAATGGGGAAACAACAGAGTCCAATCCATGAGAAAGATCCCACAACCTATTCTACTGTAACTGTGGAAGAACCACTTTCATTTTATTTAGATGTTTATTGATACACATATGTCCTTCCAAAAGAACTTGAGGTATTTTAGAAGAAGAACATATACAACAAAATTTAAATGGGAATAAGAATTGGGGAAAACACAAACAGAGCAGGACATGTGTCAAGCATGCAAAGCATTAGGAATAGCAGAGGGACTACTACCTTTAAGTTTGGGTCTGAGCTTCCTGGCAGCCAAAGCAAAAAGGGAGATAAAGTCTGCTGAGGAATAAGAATACTCAGGTTCTCCTGATCACCAAGATCCTCCACAATTTCTTCTCCCTACAGACATGCAGATCCTGAAGACAGCACTGGCTGTGTTTGGAAAGGGATGCCTGTCTGGCTCCTTCAGCTGCCTCTTCCTCTACACGAGTGAACTCTACCCCACAGTTGTCCGGTAGGTGCTGGACCTGGGACAGGCCCAGCCAAAGCATACGGGGCAAGTTGGGAGTGTGGCATCCTCCCACCCCCACCCAGTGTCCCAGGGCCATCCTTTAAGAACCACACACACAGGCAGCCAATCCCTCCTCTGAACCCTCCCAGGCAAACAGGTATGGGCATTAATAACCTGTGGGCCCGCGTGGGAAGCATGCTAGCCCCACTGGTGAAAATCACGGGTGAGGTGAAGCCCTTCGTCCCCAATGTCATCTATGGGACCATGGCCCTACTGGGAGGCAGTGCAGCCTTCTTCCTGCCTGAGACTCTCAATCGACCTCTGCCAGAGACCATTGAAGATGTGCAAAACTGGTGAGTTCTCTGCCTCTGGCCCCCACCAGGGCTCCTTTGTGGGAAAACAGGTCAGGGCTCAAGTCTTTTCCTGCACTTTCTGTCTCTAGGCGCCATCAAGGAAAGGAGACAAAGCAGGAACCAGAAGCAGAAAAGGCATCCCAGAGGATCCCTCTGAAGCCTTGTGAATCAGGCCAGGACCCCAGCTGAGGAAAACAGATCCCCCTTTCCCAGTCCTTCAGACTGATCCCAGCCAGAATGCTGCCTGCCTCTGGGCTTCTTGGGCACCCTGGAGGTTGGGGGGAGGTCCTGGATGGGTCCATGCTCCCAGGACTAAGCCTTCTAAGAACCCAGTGAAGGCATCTCCACCTCCTCCGCCAGAGTCCCCAGCCCATCCCTGGCCAGTTCAAAGTTCTGGCCACAGCCCTTCCCATACCCACCCCTGAACTCCTCCTTCCTGCAACCCAGGCCCTGCCATTCTTCTGTCTATCCCTTCTCTACTGTGTCCCAGCCTTCCCTCTGTGTTCCAGCTTTGTTCCCCTGAGATCCCCTGAATCAGTCCTTATAGTTTCCCCTTCTCATCCCCAATTCTTTTCTTCAATGGGAAATTTCAATAAACAGCAGTAAATAACTTAAATCTCGTTGCTCAGAAATAGAGGTGAGGAAGGGGGCCAATCACCATGTGAATATGAGGGTACACAATCTGTCCATCTGTATATGAATGTACATACAGATATGGACACCCAGATAAATTCAAGTTGGGTAGGTGTAAACATGTGCATGTATCTCGTCTGTGTGTGCTATTATAACAGACTGCCAGAGGCTGGGTAATTTATAAACAATAGAAGTTATTGCTTCCAGTTCTGGAGGCTGGGAAATCCAAGGTCAATGCACCAGTATTCAATGTCTAGTGAGGCCCTTCTTGCTGCATCCCCAAGTGACAAAATAATGCCAGAGCAGAAATCCAGATCTGGGAATAGAGCTGCCAGCTTTCCATCACTGTGCCCAAATGCCTGAGATGAACAACTTAAAAGAAAGATTAATTTATTTTTGACTCATAGTTCAGAGGTTTCAGTCCATGGTCACTTGGTCCCCTTGCTTTGGGGGCAAGGTAGAACATCATGGTTGGGAACACATGGTGGAGCAAAGCTCACCTCATGGAGACCAGGAAGCAGAGAGAGAGCAAGGGGCTGGGATCCCTTCAAGGGCACGACCCTGTGACCCAACTTATTTCCTCTAGGCTCCACCTCCTAAGGGTTCCACCTTGGGGTCCCAGTTAGGTCCCAGCCTTCAGCACATGAGCATTTGCGGGACATTTAAAATCTAAACCATAACAGCATCCCTGTGACTTCTTCCCTCCCTGAAGTGCCCTGTCTCTTAATACCATCACAACGGGGATTAAGTTTCAACACGAGTTTCGGGGACATGCAGGGCATAGCAGCATGGTGTGCGAGTGCTTTGAGGTATGTGTCCATCTGACCTGTGCTGGGAAACTCAGTGTTCCTCGCATGCCTGTGAGCAGATGACCAAACAAACCCAGAGGGGCTGCAAACAGAAGCTGGGGCTCATCTGGTCTTGGCCCTCCTTCCCTGTGTGTCCCAAATATCTGATCCACGTCCCAACCTCATGCCCCATAGTCAGCTTTATCTCTATTTAACTGAGACCACCACAGCCAAAGCAGACTGCTGTCAACATCTGACGCAATGTTCCCTGGTTCTCTCTAGTCCCTGCAGAGCCTCCGACTGGGGCTCTGCATCCAGTCTCTCCCACCAGCAACCACTCCCTTTCCTCTGTGGGTCTCTGTTCACTCCCTCTCTCCATCCCCAGTTCAATGACCTCAGGCCTCTTCCACATTAACAAGATCCAAAAGCCTCCCTGGATGCCGGAACTCCCTCCAGGGGCCACACTGTCTGTTTCTCTTCTCTGAAGCCATACCTCATAGGTGCCTCCTCATTTGCCTCCTCCACATCTCCTTCCTGACTACATTCACTACCCTCCAGCTCCTGTCCCCTTCTTCTCTGACACTGCTTTCATGAAGGACACTCATCACTTCCCTGTGCTGAATCCACACCTCAGTAGATTCAGTCCCACCTCCTTTTCGGGGGTGGGTACCAGGGATTGAACCACTCAACCACTGAGCCACATCCCCAACCCTATATTGTATTTTATTTGGAGACAGGGTCTCACTGAGTTGCTTAGCACCTCGCTTTTGATGAGACTGTCTTTGAACTTGTGATCCTCCTGCCTCAGCTTCCCGGGTCACTGGGATTACAGATGTGCACCACCACACACAGCTGGCCCCACTGCCTTGGTTTCTGAGATGCTACATGTTTGGAGCTCCCTCCCATGAACTGGATGCTCCTTCTTATTCTCTTTGGAGTTTCCAGTAGATGAGAGTCACTTTGTCACTTTGTCTGTCCTGATCCCACTCCTTCTCCAAGGGTCTGCTAATCCAACAGTTTCATAACCCTCCACTTCTTGTCATCACTAACAAGACCAGAAAGCACTCTAGATCCAAATCTCAATGATCACATGCTCCCTCTTGCTCTGTGTTCTGAGATAGAATGTATTAGTCTGTTTTCTGTGGCTGTAACAAAATTCCCAAGGCTGGATACCTCATAAAGAAAAGAGCCCTATTTATCTCAATGGCTTTGAAAGCTGGAAGTCTAAGATCAGGTGGCCCCATCCATTAGCTTCTGGTAAGGACCCCAAGGCAGATGACAACACGATAGTGGGAGTTCATGTAGATGAGATCTCTTGGTAAGAGGGGGAGCCAGAGAGATTCAGGGGCAAAAATTGCTCTTTTTTATAAAAACCAGCTTCAGTGGGAACTAACTGGGGTCCTACAAGAACTACACTAATTCCTTCTGAAGACAATAACCCCAGTTCCACCTCCTAAAGGCTTTACCACCTCCAAAGGACCCATCTTCCAACACATGAGCCTTTGGGGAATAAATCACATCCAAACCATAGCAGAAAGTTCCAGTCCATCTCTTGGTGCTTGCTCTGGGAAGGCAGGTTAGCATGAGTCTGGGCTGGCCCAGAGCAGAGAAAGACAGTAGCAAAGAGAGAATAACATAGATGCACAGAGGAAAAGAGAATAAGAGGCTCCAGATATTAAAAAAAAGAAAAGAAAAGAAAAAAAGAAAAAGAGGAAAAAGCTGACGAGACTACTTACAATGGTTTTTAATGAATTCCAAGTCTCTGTTCCTTATCAGCCCAGGATGTACTTTCTGCCACTGAGTGCTGTTAAGTAACCCTGAATTCTCCAAATGAATTTCCCTTCTTATTTAAGCTGAGGGGGTTTTGTTCCTTATTATTAAACATTCCAAAAGCAGCAATCCTTCCTCTATCATTTCTGAAGCACTGATGTTCCTCAGAAATCTTTCCCCAGGACTTCTGCCTCTGACATTCCAATGGAAATATAATGGAAGCCATCTGTGTAAATTCTAACTTAAATTTCCTAGTTGCCATTTTTAAAAAGTAAAAAGAAAAAGGTGCAAATAATTTTAATAATCTACTATATATGAAAATACATATTTAGCCTAACAAATCTAAATACTACCATTTCAACATTAATTGATATAAAAGTTATTAATGAAATATTTTGTAGTTTTCAGTTCATCCTAAGCCTTCAAAATCTGGTATCTCTCTTACACCAACACCATAGTTTGATTCAGACCAGCCCAGTTCAAGGACCCAGTGGTGGCTCTTGGCTACCATAATGGACAATTTCAACATACTCTAGAGCTTTGATTGTAAACCACAGAGCTAATGACTATTCTCAAATCTGTATTTAGAGACTTGAAAGAGAGCTTCATAAGTATAGAAAAGATTATATTGCATCCCTGCTTCAACCTTTTGGTGACTTCCCATTGGGATGAAGTTTAAACTCTCTTAGAAGGCCCATCAGGATCAGACCCCAACCCTCCTCAACAACTTCTGTTCTTAACACCCTCTGCCTTGCACCCTGAAACTCAGCCTCCTTCAATTCTTTGGTCAGGGATCTGAAATAGAGTGTATTAGTCTGTTTTCGGTTGTTGTAACAAAATTCCCGAGTCCACCAGCAGTGGTCTTCTCCCCAACCAACCCCCACTACACTGGGCTCACCCAACCCATCCTCAAAACCTGAGTTTGGATTGCTTGCTCCAAAAAGTCTTCTCTGGCTCCCCAGAGCCTGGGTTTAGTGCCCTAGTTATCATATGCAGAATTGTGATTGCAGTTGTCCCCACTGGTCACAAGTCTCATGTTAGCCTTCAAGTGGAAGTCTGTAGATGCACTTATAATGTCTGCACTCTCTGCCAGCCAGAATAGCCTAGGCACAGGCACAAAGCTCAGTTTGGTCGGAATTCCTTGCTCAGAAGGTTGCTGTGGAGCCAGCAGGCATGTGGAGTCTGCTGAACTCTCAGGGTCATTTCAAACCCCTGCTTGGGTGGGTTTGAGCAAGACTGTTTTATTTGATCTACAAAGTATTTATTTGAAAAGTTTTACAAGGTAATCAAAATCACATGTAGTCCCCACTTTAAATCCCATATTTAACAGAATAAAGTTGTACAAAGTCAATACTTATCTCAGAAAATCTGAGATATGTGATAGCAGCTAGCACAGTGGGAAGAACAACAGAGTGGAGAGAGCTGGGTTCTAGACTTGCTTGCTGTGTGATCACAGACAAACCTCTTGCCTGTTCTGGGCCCTGGTCTCCTTATCCACACAGTGAGATGTTTCAACTGAGTAACACCTTTCCGCTCTGATGGTGTGTGGCTCTGGACTAACAGAAAATTCCCAGGTTTGATGCTTTCCCACTGAACACAGCCAGAATCTAACTCCACATTCCAGTTAGCACAGGGGAATCCAGTTCTAAGTTTTTAGTGACCCAGAAGGTCCCCAAGGGAAAAAGGTGCACTCATACATTGCTGGTGGGACTGAAAATTGGTGCAATCACTATGGAAAGCAGTACGGAGATTCCTCAGAAAACTAGGACTGCAACCACCATTTGACCTAGATATCCCACTCCTCGGTTTATACGCAAAGGACTTAAAATCAGCATACTACAGTGACACAGCCACATCAGTGTTTAACAGCTCAAGTCACAATAGCTAAACTATGAAACCAACCTACATGTCCTTCAACAGATGAATGGATAAAAAAATGTGGTACACATACACAATAGAACATTACTCAGTCTTAAAAAAGAATGAAATTATGGCATTTGCAGGAAATGGAAATGGATGGAATGGATGGAAATAGAGAATATCATGCTAAGTGAAATAAGCCAATCCTAATAAAAACAAAAGTCAAATATTTTCTCTGATAAGTGGATGCTGACCCCTAGAGGGGGGAGAATGGAGGAATTTTGGATTGTGCAGAGGGGAGTGGGGGAGGGGTGGGGCAGTAGCAATGGGAAGGACAGTAGAATGAGCCAGACAATATTACCCTATATACATGTATGATTACACTACTGGTGTGACTCAGCACCCTGTACAGCCAGAGGAATGAGAAGTTGTGCTCCATTTGTGTACAATGTGTCAAAATGCATTCTACTGTCATATGTAACAAATAGAACAAATAAAAAATAATAATTAAAAAAAGAAGGTCTCCACGGGATAATTCTCAGCTCTGCAAATCCTTTGACATGGGAGCATTTGCATCCAGAAACTCTCCTTGAACTGGGAGGCTGCTGGGGAATCCCTCTGCTACCTAATGATCCTGAGCGCTGATCACAGTGATCCTAACCACAATTCAGTCCCTGGAGCCTCCAGTGGAGCCTTTCTGGACTCACCCAGGCTTGGAGCTGCTCAGGTGCTAAGGAGGGAGTTCTTCTCCGAGACAGGGTTAGGCACAGGTTTGGAGAAGGAGGGTGCTTTCAAGGGCCCATCACCCCTGCTGCTCCCAGCACTCTTCCCACTCCCCCACAGGGGCACCAAGTCCTGGCAGGAGATTGGCCCTGCAGCCCCCAAGCTGTTTGTCCAGCTGTCCTTGAAGCCCCAGGCCACAGGCTCTTATATACCTTGGCCTGGAGAATGTTGTCAGGCATCTGGACACCCATTGGGCCCAGTCCAAAAACAACAGTGCGTGGGAGGGGGCGCTGGCTGAACCACATCCCCCTTCAGTTCTCCCTTATTCTCCTCTGTACATACAGGAACAGATAATGCAAAAATTCTTTCAGTGGGGCCGTCTACACCTCTGGAGCAGCAGTTAAGAACTCAGCTCCGAAGTTAGAAAAGATGTGAACTAATCTGAGACCTCGTGTGTCCCAGGGTCTCAATGGACAACAGAACTCCACCAACGTACAATTTGCGTAAACACAGCATCTTGACTTTAAACTGCTTGCTATCAGCAGCAAGACTTGGAGATTTCTGCCCAGAAGAATTGAGACATACCCTCCCCCTTATGGCACTTTGCACTGGTTGATTTGTAGAGGGCCTGGGCTCTCTCCTGTTAAACTAGGGAACCCTAATCATCCCTTGTGTTAGGCCAAACATATGCCACCATAGCTGATGTAGTGTGATGGAGGGTCAGTCAAAGGAGAGGAAAAGTCAGAGACCCAAAATAGAAACACACCATACAGGGCAAAGAAAAGTCTAGAATGGTAGCCAATGCCCAAGAACGAAATTAACACACAGCAGAGAAGACCATTAGACTGGACCCAGAGAGATCGGGGTCATGATATGGCCACCCCAGTGGAGAAAGTGTGGGGTCCATCTGGGAAGGGACAGAGCTACAGTACTATGGAGGCCACTCTGCAGAACAGAAGGAAGAGAATTTCTATTACTCACCTTGTAGGACATCTTCCCTACTCAAATGAGTGTCGACTTTCTTAGAAATAGTTTGATAAGAGTCATTTGGAATTTCCTTGACCAAACAGGTATGAGATTGGTCACTGTACAGAAAAGCTCAGAAACATCATTGAGGATAGGGTTTCTCAACCCCAGCACCATTGACACTTTAGGTCAGGATGATTCTTGGTTGTGGGGCTCTCCTGGGCGTTGTTGGGTGCTTCACGGCATCCCTGGCTTCTACCCACCACAAGCCAGTAGCACCCAGTGGTAGCAACCAAAAACATCTCCAGACATTGCCAAAATGGAGGCAAAATGGCCCCTGGTGGAGAATTGCTGTTCATAAGGTCAGATATGCTTAGACATACTTTCTTTCTAAAATCAATGTGATAATCTCACCTTTCTTTCAGAAACAAATAGAAAGCATTCAAAATCACTGAGCTATGGGGCAGAAACTTCTTTTTTGTTCATTTGTTTTGTTTTCTCTTTGTTTCTTGTTGCCCAAGCCAGTCTCAAGCTCCTGGGTTCAAGTGAGCCTCCCACCTCAGTCTCCCAAGCAGCTGGGGCTACAGACGTGCACCACCATACACCTGGCTAGAAGTTTTTTAGGCTCTTTTTACTTGTATTAGCTCATTTAACAATGAGGCAGACAATGAAGTTCAGAGGAGTTTAACAACTTGCACTTTGTCACACAGCCAGCGAATGTGAAGTGAGGACTTGGATCCAAGCAGACTAACTCCAGAGTCCATGTTTTACATAATATGCACTGTGCAAATCAAAAACAGAATGCAGCAACCTGCTCTCTCAGCATCCCTGATCCACGATCTAACCAATCAGATCCCATGGAAAACCAACCAATCAGAGTTCAGCACTACCCTGATCATGAGTGACCAGAACCTGGGAACCAAAAACTGTTGGCAGAATTCAAGTGATGTCTTAGAAAGGTGGCTAAAAATAAAATAAATTCATGCTCATTTTTTTTAAAAAAAATCCCACAGAGAGAAGACCTGACAAAAGGAAAAACCTGTCAGGAAGGTGTAAGCTGGGACTCTGGAAAAGCACACCCACATGATGTGTGATGCTGGTCTTGGGTCCCACTCCATCAAGAGCAGCCTTTAACATCTGTGGTTTCTTCCAATTGAGCAAAGTATGATCCTATAAGATGTGAGCTGTCCAGAGAAGAAGAAGAAGCTGTCCCTAGAAGAGCAGACTGAGGTTGCCCAATTTAGCAAATAAGAATACAAGATGCCCCATTGAATTTGAATTTTTTAAATCAATGAATAATTGTTTAGCATAAGTATGTTCTATGATATTAGGAATATACTCAGGCTTTTTAGAATTATTCATTGATCTGAAGTTCACGCAACTGAGCCTCCTGAATGTTCTCTGGCAACCCTTCCCAGAGAGACTGTTTGGATTCTGTCGACTAAAAAAGATAAAAAACCCTTCAAGAGACCACTGCGTTTCCCAGAGCTCAGTCTTCTCCCTATAAAGAGGACAACAGCGTCCCACTTTTTCCCCTTTTGCTCCCAGACGCCCAGATGGACACTCCCATCTCCTCTCTCCACTCCCACTTCCATCCACCCTCTCCTGCCCTTTATACCCACTTGGAGAAATTCCACTGACACAAGGAATACTCAGAGGGTTAATCCTTCTGATACCAAGTCACACTTTAACTCATTCTGTCCAGGCCAAGGATTAAAAGCTGCCGGTGTAAGGGTCAAGGCTCCAGCAGACCCTGAGAGCCGAGCCATCCGGACCCCTGAAAGTGAGAAGAAGCTGCCAGAGAAAGGAGGGGACAGAACAGGGAGAGGGCAAGAGAAGGAGGGGCAGCCCCCAGGCCGCAGTGCCCCCACAGAGCCAGCTCAGTTTCAGCTCCAGGAGCTGCTCCGCAGTGGAAGCAGTGGCAGCCCCGCTTCTCAGGCAGAGAACCACAGGCAGGCGGCAGACAGACAGACCGAGTCTTGGTTCTGGAAGTCCTCAGCCTCCAGTCAGTTGGCCTGGCTTGGCCCCATGGCCTTCAATGACCTCCTGAAGCAGGTGGGGGGCGTCGGCCGCTTCCAGCTGATCCAGGTCACGCTGGTGGTCCTCCCCCTGTTCCTGATGGCCTCCCACAACACTCTGCAGAACTTCACCGCCGCCATCCCCACCCACCACTGCCGCCCGCCTGCCCACGCCAACCTCAGTGAAGATGAGGGACTGGAGGCCTGGCTACCCCGGGACAGGCAGGGGCGGCCTGAGTCCTGCCTCCGCTTCACCTCCCCACAGCGAGGACTGCCCTTTCCCAGTGGCACAGAAGCCAACAGCACGGAGGTCACGGAGCCCTGCACCGACGGCTGGATCTATGACAACAGCACCTTCCCTTCAACCATCGTAAGTGAGGTGAGTACCTGGGCTCCCCGGTCCGTGTGCCATCTAGACTCTACCTTCCCCTCTGAGACAGACAGACAGACAGACAGACACACTCAACTTCTCCAGGGGCCAAAATTGAAAGATGGAGAAAGGGATTCAAGAAAGGGATTTTTATTTGTAAAAAATAAAATAAAAAATAGATGTGAGAACTTCTAAGTTTTAAAAAATTGCTCTCAGCTCCCAGAACCAGAGGGGCAAACAGGACAGGGAAGTGTCGGGGGAGGAGGGTGACGTGGGGCCCAGAGCGCTAGCCTGGAGGAGGGTAGGGCTCCCGGCTGGTCCCTGCCTGATCTCGCCACCCTCTCTCCACAGTGGAACCTCGTGTGCTCCCACAGGGCCCTACGCCAGCTGGCCCAGTCCTTGTTCATGGTGGGGGTGCTGCTGGGAGCCATGGTGTTCGGCTACCTGGCAGACAGGTCAGTCCTGGGTAAGGCCGAAACACTGGGCTGGGATCAACAGCCCCTTGGTTGGACTCAGGGTCCCTGGGCGGGAGGCCTGCATCCCCAGCTGGGTCTGGTTTTAGGACCTATGGAGCACTAGATTCATCGCACATCATGGGGCTCTCCAAAGACCCTGGCCCAGGCTCTCCTCTCCAGGCCTCCGCTACAGCTCTTCCCTCCCATGACAGGCTGGGCAGGCGGAAGGTGCTGATCTTGAACTACCTACAAACAGCCGTGTCGGGGACCTGTGCCGCCTATGCGCCCAACTTTCCTGTCTACTGTGCCTTCCGGCTCCTCTCGGGCATGTCTCTGGCTAGCATCTCTCTCAACTGCATGACGCTGAGTGAGGATTCTCCCCCGTCCATTCCCCTCTGTCCAGACCCCTTCCAGCCCCGGCCTCCTGAGCCCTGCCTGCACTCCAGTCCCTCCCTTGGGTCTGCCCCTACAGCCAGTATGACAGCCTCCTTTCCGGGATGGGCCATCCCCACCCCTCATTTAGAAATGAGATTGTTGACTCCACTGTTAGAGCCAGCAGGTCATGTAAGTGACTGAGGCAGGCCAGGTACAGGAGGCAATAGGGAACGGTGAGGACTGTATCCAAAGGAAAGGTACATCCCCTCCAGAGACACCACAGACGCACTGCTCCAGCCAAGAGGTCCTAGGGGCATCAGATCCTACCCCTCCTTTTCGATAATGTGAAATATTCCCGATCTTTAATGTTGCAGTAGATCTAGTTGCTCTAAACATAGAACAAACAAACCAACATCATACAGACCAAACACATATGTGCACTGAGAATGGTCTGTCATGGGTCATCAGTGTGCTTCCTCTGATAGATCAGAAGCACACATTGCTTCTCCAAGGAGGAACCTGAGGCTGGGGAGAAGGGAAGGGACTTGCCACAGTCATCCCTCAAGCCCAGAAAGAAATCCAAAAATGTAGAATTCTCTGGACTAAAAAAATTAGCAGACTGGGCTAGAGCTAGGACACAACACCTAAGGATCTGGCTCCAAAGTCCAATCTAAGTACCCAAGGGTAGGACCCACGGTCAAGTCAGGAGCCCACCAGGAGTCTCTGTGGGCCACAGCAGAGAGGTGGCCCCGCTCCCACCTCAACTGAGCTCCAAGATGGAGAAAACCCACTGCTCTGGCCACTCAAAGGAAATCCAGCCCACGGCTGAGGAAAAGGAGAGGAGTTGCTGTTGAGGATAAACTGAGTGGGCAGAGATGCTCGGAAGGGAAAGAGGGCTCTAGGCTGGTCGGTGGGGAAGAGGAAGGTGGCAGGAGCGGAGGAGGGCAGTTCTTGGGGAGCCCACCTCCCCATCCTTACCTCTACCCAAAGTCCCCCACGCCACTCACCCCAGCACCCAAACTCATTTGCTGCATCGTCCACGGAGCCTTGGGAAAGACCAAGGTTGGGAGGAGGGGTGGCCTTTTCCCACCCAGCAGCCTGATTAGTTGCACCACCCTGTTCTCACCCTCTTTGCAGATGTGGAGTGGATGCCCATCCACACGCGCGCCTGTGTGGGCACCGTGATTGGCTATGTCTACAGCCTGGGCCAGTTCCTCCTGGCCGGCCTGGCCTATGCTGTGCCCCACTGGCGCCACCTGCAGCTGCTGGTCTCTGCACCTTTTTTTGTCTTCTTCATCTACTCCTGGTTCGTGGGGCCTGGGGTGGGAGGCTGTGCCACAGGAGCCCAGAGGGTTGCAAGAGACAGAACATCTCCCAGAGCTGGGCCCACACCCTACCCCACAGAGTCAGTCAAAACCAGAAGGCCAAACCCAATCCATCACATCATGTGACAGATGCTGAAACCAAGGCTGTCGGGAGAAGGTTTTGCCAGGTTATCCAGTTCTCTGGCTTCCCCCGTCCTCCAGCCTGCCTGCCCTGCACCCACTGCCTAGCACCCAAGAGCTAGGCTTCTGGGTTGGGAAATGGGTCATCACAAAGCAGGGCACTGCCCTGCGATCATAGAGAGGGGTTTGGCAAGACTTTTTGGGCTCCCAACCTCAAATAAAATCCCAATGAAGGCCTCTGGAAAGCCCAGCCCAGCTGACCGGAACCAAAGCCACACCAACACCCAACCCCATCCCCACACCCAGGTTCTTCATTGAGTCTGCCCGCTGGTACTCCTCCTCTGGGAGACTGGACCTTACCTTGAAGGCCCTGCAGAGAGTGGCCCAGATTAATGGGAAGCAAGAAGAAGGAGCCAAGCTGAGTATGGAGGTGAGACCCCCTGGAACCTCCCACAACACCCCGAATCCCAAACCCAGGACTCAAGACCCAGGACCCAGAGGGATTCTCTGAGAGAGGATCCCTGGGAGGAGCTCAGGCCCTGGGCCCTTCCCATCCCTCAGGTGCTCCGAGCCAGTCTGCAGAAGGAGCTGACCATGGGCAAGAGCCAGGCTTCGGCCATGGAGTTGCTGCGCTGCCCTACCCTTCGCCGCCTCTTCCTCTGCCTCTCCATGTTGTGGTAGGCCCAGACAGACACACTGACAGACGGACAGACAGACTGGCCAAGAGACAAAAAGCAGGCTGGGGAGGGAGGGGATGCTATGAATGGGAGAGACAGATGAGAGGGAGGGAAAGTCAGTGGACCTGCTCTGTGGGGCGGTTTTCCCACACCAGGGAGTCCTGAACACCCAGACAGGCCCCACTTCAACTCAGTCGCAGCCCCCAACCTGGATACCAGTCTCCCCAGCTTCTTCTCTCTCCAACTCTCTTCAAAGACAAAAGCATCTCACCAGGACCACTGATCTCCAGAGTCAACAGAATCACAGCATGCAGTTAGAGGCTGGTGTAGCTTGCAAAACACTCAGAGACTTTACAGGCCTGGTAGTAGCTTCCAGAAGTACAGACAGAGGCAGTAAGAGAACCAACACCCATCTCCACAAGGACATTTCGGTCAAAGATGATATAAACCAAAAATCTTCCTTTCCCTTTGCACTAGTCCCCACTGCTTCATATGTGGTACCCTCTTTCCCATCACCATGGCAATCCCATCACAGTTAGAAGAGCCTCGTCAGAAGGAACAAGGAATTACTGGCTTCCACTCTGGGATTTACTCTCTGTTGTGGGTTCTATCCAAAAACCTGAGCTTCATTTTGTGGGCTCCTAACATCTTTACAACATCCATCCCAGGACCATGGACAGGTTCCAGGCTGTCCTGGCTTCTCCCCACACCTTGGGCCTAAAGAGGTGGCTTGGACATCCACCTGTCCTCCCTTGACCCAGCACCACTAGACAAGATAAAGACTAAAACTACATAAATCCTACATAACAACTAAATGAAAATCCCCCAATACACTGAAGAACCGCCTTATCAGAAGATAAGAAAATTTGGAGTATTGGAGGACTGCCCCAACACTGAAACTGCAGCTTAAATATGCAGCTAAGTATCTGAAGAAATATTAGCGAAGATGTAATTCCAGGCCTTAGGCAGGGTCCCAAATGCAGCCCACCGCATTATTTAAAAGAGCACCCTCCCTTGAGCCTCCCTAAAAACTTCACTCCCCTCCTCTCTTTCCCCTAGGTTTGCCACCAGCTTTGCCTACTATGGGCTGGTCATGGACCTGCAGGGCTTTGGGGTCAGCATCTACCTCATCCAGGTGATCTTTGGAGCCGTGGACTTGCCGGCTAAATTTGTGTGCTTTCTTGTCATCAATTCCCTGGGTCGCCGGCCTGCACAGATGGCCTCACTATTACTGGCAGGCATCTGCATCCTGGTGAATGGGGTGATGCCCCAGGGTGAGCACCCATAAGCACCTTGGCCCTTCATCTTCAGCCCCATCCCCAGACATAACCCAACTTCTCAGAAGAAGGAGAGGCCAATTCCTCCAATCCCCCACTTCCAAGCTTCCGCTGTTCCCCCTCCTTTCTCTCCAGACCAGACAATTGTCCGTACCTCCCTTGCTGTGCTTGGGAAAGGCTGCCTGGCTGCTTCCTTCAACTGCATCTTCCTGTACACTGGGGAGCTGTACCCCACAGTGATCCGGTGAGTGGGAGCCTCATGCAGGGAGGGCTTGGGGAAGGACATTCTCCTGCACACAGTTCACAATCAGTCCAATCCCCCTCCAGCACTCTCAGGTCAAGGCACAGAGTAGTCACTCAAAACACCTCTGCAGTCTCACTCACACTTAGTGTGGCTTCCCAGCCCTGACCTGACACCAGAAGAAGATCTCAAAAGAGTCAGCCACATGGGCAGGATAGGGAGCCCTGGAGACTCATGAAGGAAGAAAGACTGAATGAATTGAAGAATCTTCAAAACACGAGTTAGAAGCTGCCATTAAATCTAAATCCCACCTAAAAACAAAGTGGCCCAACTGAAACCAAAAATGACACAAACTTGAAGGTCATTTCCTGCCCCAGTAGTTACACCTGATGACATGCCAGCAGCACACATAAACAAGCACTGCTTTTTCGAGTGCCAAGATTAGGCAAGAAGGGTATTGTTTCCTCAAGAAACAAGAAATACCTACCTATTTCCAGAATAGACATCACCAGATGTCAGAGAAATTTCTGGCTTCCCTTGGCCACTTGAGATGAGAAACTGGAGGGATCATAGATACCATCTGTGCCCTGATGGGACTTCAGTGGAAAGAACATAGCACAAAGCTCTACTCTGTACCAGGCACTGTCTTAAACTTTTTACAAATATTAACTCAATCCTCATAGCAAGTCACTGAGGCTGGTATGATCATTATTTCCATTTTACAAGATGAAAACAGGGCTGGGGATATAGCTCAGATGGTAGAGTGCTTGCCTCCGATGCACAAGGCCCTGGGTTCAATCTCCAGCACCACAAAAAAAAAAAAAAAAAGTGAAAACAGACACAGAGAAGTTATTGCTCCAAGATCACACAGCAAGTAAGAAATGGAGCTTTCATTTAAATTTCAGCCCCAAGCAGTCTGCCTTCTGAGTCAATGTTTTTAAGCTCTTTTCTCAGAGAGAATTTTCTTAGCTCATTCTTAAACATGCAGAGTCCAGGTCCCTTCCCTGGGGATCCTACTCCAAAAGGTCTGGATGGGACTGAGTCCACTGTAACTCAAAACTTCTTCAAGGCATCTGAAAATCGCTAGTCTAATGCAACTGTCTCATTTGACAAATAAGAAAACTGAGGCCCAGAGAGAATAGGGACCTGCCCAAGGTCACACAGAAAGTTAAGGGTGGAGGTAAAATTCAATCACAAGTCTCCTGATTCTCTGGCCAGAGGTCTCCCAACTTCCCTTTAAAAAAAAAAAAAAAAATCACCAAAAGAACCGTCAAATTCATTTGCTAATCTGTTGAGGAACAGAGGAGACACCCAGGGCTGGCCCTGGGCTGGGCCTGAGCTGCCCTGCTCCAGATGTGGCCAGCACTTCAGCACTTACGCTAACAAATGCCCTACCTGGATCCCACAGGCAGACAGGCTTGGGAATGGGCAGCACAATGGCCCGAGTGGGCAGCATCGTGAGCCCCCTGGTGAGCATGACGGCGGAGCTCTCCCCCACCATTCCTCTCTTCATCTATGGCGCTGTCCCCGTGGTTGCCAGTGCTGCCACTGCACTCCTGCCAGAGACCCTGGGCCAGCCACTGCCAGATACCGTGCAGGACCTGGAGGGCAGGTGGGTCCTCTCTCACAGAGGAGCAGGGACTTACCCAGGTCACACGCCCACACTGGGGTGGCATAGGGCTCTTTGTCCCTTTGTCTCCAAAGATTCTCCTGGAATCCCTGGGGCTCCCAGCTCCAGGGGGCGGTAGACACATGGGGCAGAGAGAAGGTGGGCAGGCAAGCCCAGTGGAGAGCCCACCCTGACTTGCCAGTGCAGGCCTGGAGGCTGAATACACAGAGATCCCTTTTCCTGCCCCCAGGAGAAGAAGGAAGCGGCGACAACAGCAGCAAGAGCAGCAGAAGCAGATGGTGCCACTCCAGGCCTCAGCACAGAACGGACTCTGAGGACCAAAAGGGCCTCACACAGCCCTAAATGGAGTGAGGGTCCCATGGTCCCTCCAGCTCCCCACACAAGGAGGGGGAGGGGTGACAGCCTGAGTGTGGGGACTGTGGTTCAGAGAAGCACCTCCCAGGGGTCCCCCTCCCCAAGTACACCACACTAAGACTACATCATTAAACGGTCTGACTGTGCGCAGCATCTCGAATGGAATCGCCAATCCACGACCGCCAGCTTCTAGCCCCCGGGGTCTCACGGCGCCCCTCCACCGCCACCTCTTCTACCCCCAGGACTTCACGGACGAGCTCGGATGATTAGACAAGACTCTCTCTTCCTACCTCGGCCCCCGCTCACTCTCTTCTCCCTCCCTCCTGCTCTAACCTGTGAGGTTTAGAGACTATCTTCTGCCCCACCCCCTCCCAGAATTTGACAAGAAGTTGAAATGAAAGCAGCCAATCAGAGGGTTTGTCTCAAGCTCCTCCCCTCTCTGTGAGCTCAGGTGGGAACTTCTAGCTGCAAAGGAGGAGAAAAGGGACAGACCTTCCAGAAATTCTCTAGATTACTGCAGCGTGTCCAGACTCAACACCAGCCAGCCCTCCCAGTGCCGAGGTTAGAAGTTTAGCACCCTAGCTAACCTGATCTTTCCCCCTGCACTTGGTGGTCTCTCTTTATTGTTCTGCCTCCTGTGGGCCCAGGGCTGATGGAGGGGAAAAAGGAGGGAGGAAGAGTCTAGATTTCCAGCAGGAAGAACCAGTAGGACTGTTAATTATGTGCCAGTCACTGTCCTAATCAATTTGCATATACTACCTCATTTCCTCCTCCCAGGAGGTAGATACCTTTATATTCCCCACTTTACAGATAAGGAAATCAAGGCACAGAGAGACCAAGTAACTAATCGTGGAGTCAGGATTAGAATCCAGACGAATGCACCAGAATATGTCTGCTTAATCCCTCTACTGCCTGGAGCCATGAGGCACTGAGGCTCTAGCTTTCTCCACCCACAAGGCCTAGTTTCTCCTCCTTCCCCCTCAGATGAAAAGAAAAAGAGAAGGAGAAGGGGAAGAGTGGAGGGGATCATGGGAGGAACCTTGCGAAGGGAGCAATGGAAAGCAATTTAGAGTCTACAGTCAGGAAAATACCAGGATGTGCCACATCTGTGTCAGCAAGGGACCCTGCTTCAGGAGAGCCTGGGGTGGCGTGGGGAAAGGCAGCCCTTTCGGTGGCAGTAGTGAGGGGACCTACAATGCCCTGCCATAAATGTGCTTGTTCAGCCATGCTCTCTGGTGGCACACTGCCTGTGACCCCTTTCCCAGAAGCCAATCCAGACCCTCATCCCCCAGGGAATGTCCACATGCCTCAGGTCATACTCACTGATTGAGACCCTGGGGTTCAAGTGGAGTCTGAGCCATCTGAAGCCGACAGGAGGCCTGGAAAATCCCAAGGCTGTGCGAGAGCTCACAGCAGGACTCTCAGGACAAATCTGGTAGACCTGAAGTCCTCCTCACCCACTCCTCCTGGAGCCTCTGGAGACTTGGCATGGCCCATGGTGCTGCCACTCCCAGGCCATCATGGTCCCGCTAGATGACTGAGGACCATTGATCCCATGCTTGCTGAGATTTCTCAGACAGCTCTGAGCCCCATGGGGCACCAGGAGTCTTCACCAGCCTGGAGCAGGGAGCTGGGACTGAGACTGGGAGGTAGACACATGACGAGACTCCTGGATCTAGCCATGCTTCTACAGATCTGGGATTCTTGAGACCAGTCGGTTTCCCTACCCCTCAAAATCCTGTCAACAACTCTGACATGCTCTGATTCCTCCTGTGGGTCTCTCATCTCTGTGCTCAGATCACCTGGTACTGCACTGGCCTCAATGAGGCTGCCCGGAGCTAGCCCCTGGCCTGCCTAGCTGCTTCCTCACTGGTACAATCCTGGATGCTGACTTAGATAGTTCAGACCATGTCTACAGAATATACTCCCCTAGCTCCTGACCTATACTCATCCTGTGCCCCTGAGTAAATAGAGCCTGTATTAGTCTGGTTTTAATTGCTATAATGCAAAACTTGAGGCAGGCTAACTTTAAAAACATAGCTGTTTATTTTCGCTCAAGGTTCGTTCAAAGGTTGAGGGCCTGTATCTGGTTGGTGATGGCCCTCTTACTGACAACACGGGACAACACGGGACATCACGTGGCAAGAGACAGGAGCACATATGTCTCCTTCAGCCTCTCTCTTCCTGTAAAGCTGACAGTATTCAATCATAATGACCTTATGATAGCTGATCTGGTCACAATTACCTCCCAAAGGTCCCACCTCTAAACACCATCATCAAATTAAGTTTTCACCCTCCTAATACTGCACAATGGAAATTAAACTTCAACACATGAATTCTTGGGGAATACACTCAAGCTATATACAAAGCACAGTAGAACCCGGCCTTCCTCCCACTTCTATGTCACTAGGAGGTGACTTCTGACCCTGCCTCCCCAAGAAGTCACACACACAAACACACACACACACACACACACACACACACACACACACACACACATCTGAATACAGGCTCAGATCCCATTCTCCAGCCTTGGCCCTGAACCTGAGTTCTGACATTGTCCTGCCCCAACCCCAGGGTCATAGATGTTATCCCCAGTCTGAACCACAAGGTCCTACTCTCAGCCAGTGTGGCAAGGACTTTGTGACCACTCTCAGTTTCCTGACCAGGAGAAAGCACTTGAGAGGATCCTCAAGAGGAGATCCTCACCAGATCTGGTAGAGTGCTCACCAGGTCCCACCTCTACAACCCAGGCTTCAATCTACTCCAAAGCCCACCCTTGGGTTCTTTTATCCCCCTTCTCGTGGGACCCCTTAGAGAGCAAATGTCCCACCAGCTAGGCTTTCACATCATGTGGTAGGCTGAACAATGGACCTTCAAGATGTCCACAGCCTCACCCCAGGAACCTGTGAATATGATACCTTCCATGATAAAAGGAATTTTGCAGATATGATTAAATTAAGGATTTTGAGATGAGGAGACTATCCTGGACTATCTGGGTTGGCCCGATGGAATCGTGATTCTAAGTACTTTTAAGAGAGAGACAGATCAGAGTGGGCAGTCGGAGATGTGGCAACAGAAGCAAGAGGCTGGAATAATGCCATGAGGAACCACAATAAGTTCAAGTCAGGATCGATACCATAAACCTCAGTTAACTGTTCACAAGTTAAAATAATTTCTGATCATTTTCAACCAAATAAACACAGTTGGTGTTATTAATTAAAAAATGGAGTGGACTGGGTGGCCAGGCATGGTGGTACATACCTATAATCCCAGCATCTCAGGAGCTGAGGCAGAAAGATCACAAGTTCAAGGCCAGCCCAAGGGCTGGGGATATGGCTCAGTTGGTAGAGTGTTTGCCTCCCAAGCACAAGACCTTGGGTTCTAAACCCCAGCACTGGAAAAAAAAAAAAAAAAAAGAGGTCAGCCTGGACAACTCAAACCCTGTTTCAAATTTTCTTTTTAATTTAAAAGGACTTGGGATGTAGCTCAGAGGTAGAATACTCCTAGGTTCAATCCCCAGTGCTACAAACACACACAAGAAAGAAAAGATGGAGTTTCCTCTGGGTTTGATGATGTCATTGAGGCACTAATCTAACCAATCTCAGAGCTACCTACATCTATTCTAATTGTCTACTTTCAGTTACAGAAGGAGGCGTGTTGTTTTAAAACCTTTAAGAATGGAAAAGAAAAATTTCCAGTTATCAGTCAGCCATGGTGATACACACCTGTAATCCCAGCAGCTTCAGAGGCTGAGCCAGGAGAATGGCAAGTTCAAAACCAGCCTCAACAACTTAGGGAGGTTTCAAAGCAACTCAGTGAGACCCTGTCTCTAAATAAAATATAAAAAGGGCTGGGTACGTGGTTCAGTAATTGAGCATCCCTGGGTTCAATTCCCAATTTAAAAAAAAAAAAAAATCCAATTGTCAGGGAATAACAGGGTCCAAAATAACTCCCCCACTACAAACAACTAGAAAACTGAATGAAATGTGGGAAAAAACTTTCAGATAACTGGCAGTACAGGACTAATTTCTGAGAGAAGAGAAACAAACTAGGTGAGTCCTACCACTGCCCAGACTTTCTTCCTGGGGGCAGCTTGGCTCTTTTTGGATCCCACAGTTCAAAAGTGAGAGCCAAACAGAGCCTGGCAATCTCATGGAGCTGAAGAGAACAAAAGAGAAGTTCAGAGTGGCCAAGGCAAATAGAATTTACAGAACAAAAAAGAGCTATGTAAAATTTCTAGAAAGGAGAAATCTATGCAAGCATGGAGGTCCACAAGTCTGTAGAACATAAAAAGAACCCCTACCACTCAATAAAAAGAAGTCAATTTAAAACTAGGCAAAAATTTTGAACACACACTTCACTGCAGAAGATACATGACTATCCAATAAGCATAAGAAAAGATGCTCAGTCATTAGTCATCAGAAAAATGCAAATTAACCACAATGAGATACCACTTCATATCAGTGCAAATGGCTAAAACTTAAAAGACCTAGTTCTATCTCACAGTGTGATGCCCTGTGCCACCTTGGGACTCTGCAGAGTCCCCAGCAGCAAAAAGACTCTCACCAGATATAACCCTTGACTTTGGACTTCCGGTCTAGAATTCCATGTGACCAAGATGCAGGCACATACCAAGACTCGGCCAGAGAGACATAACCACCCTGGACTTCACCTAGGAGTCAGTGATTCACAGATGAGGCCCAGCAGAGAATCCCCATGGCAGTGGGTCCACAGTTCAGCTGTGGACAAGTGTCTTCACCAGACTAGTTGGTGGGTCACACCATTCAAAGCCAGGTTTGCCAGTTGTTTTATTTGGCTTTTTCACTGCTTTGACTAAATGATCTGACCAGCACAATTACAAAGGAGGAAAGGTTTATTAGAGGGCTTATGGTTTCAGAGGTCTTAATCTATAGAAGGCTGGCTCCATTCTTCGGGGCTCGAGGTGAGGCAGAACATCATGGCGGAAGACTGTGGCAGAGGGAAGCAGCTTGCATCATCGGGAAGCAGAGAGAAGGAGAGACTCCACTATCCAGATACAAAATATATACCTCATAGCTACGCTGCAATTCCCACCTCCTCCAGCCACACCCTACCACTTCAATTAGTTCCATCAGGGATTAATTCACTGATTGGGTTAAGACTCTTACAACCCAATCATTTCTCCTCTGAACCTTCCTGCATTGTCTCTCATGTGAGCTTTTGGGGGACAGCTCACATCCAAACCATAACACCAGTCATCCCTAGAATTTCCCCAGCTACCCAATGGACTGTCAATAAATTCCTTCCCCAACGAAAAAAATAAAATAGAAGACTGATCATATCAAGGTGTTGGCAAGAAGGTGGAGTAAGGGGAACACTCATACATTACTGATTGAAGTGTAAAATCTGGAAACACTTTGGAAAGCAATTTGACAGTTTCTTTTTTTTTTTTTTTTTTTTGCGGTACCGGGGATCGAATTCAGGGCCTTGTGCTTGCGAGGCGAGCACTCTACCAGCTGAGCTGTCTCCCCAGCCCGACAGTTTCTAATAAACATAAGTATAGTCAACCCTCTGCATCCATGGGTTCTGCCATAGGGATTCAACCAGCCACAAACCACAAATATTCAAATAAAATTGTGGGAAAAAAATTGTGTCTATGCTGAACAAGTGTAGACTTTTTTCTGTGCCATTATTCCCTAAATAATACAATATACAATTTACTTTGTATTGGGCATTTTAAGTTATCTAGAGATGAGATGACTTAAAATATATGAGAGAAAACTAAAATAAATGAATAAATAATAAATAGCATCGTTATCAGAAAAAGAAAAGTATATGGGAGATTGTACATAGGTCACGCAAATACGGTTCCATTTTACATAAGGGACCTGGGCATCCACAGATTTGGGTGTCTAAGGAGAAACCTGGTATCAATCCCCTATGGATACCAAGGGACCACATATGACCCAGCATTTCCACTTCTAGGTATTTTCCTAAGAGAAATAAAAGTATGTGTGCACTCACTGTCCACAAGTGTTCAGAGAAGCTTTATTTATAATAGTCAAAAACTAGAAACACCAATAGAGTAGAAGGAGGGGGCTAGGAAAAGGGAGGAAAGGAGGGAAAGAGGGTGACTAAGGACTGAAATAGAGCAAATTAAATCCCATGCAGGGGCTGGGGCTGTAGCTCATTGGCAAAGCACTTGCCTAGCATGTATGAGGCATGCAGGTTCGATCCTTAGCACATTAAAAAAATTAACAACAAAAAAAAGAGGCATTCTGTCCATCCACAACTACAAAAAAAATTTTTTAAGTGAAATAAATAAATCCCACGCATGTAGGTTTATGTCAGAACAAACCTAACTATTATTTATAACTATAATGCACTAATAAAAGCATTTTTTAAAATGTGAGAAACAACCATTTTTACTGACAGGTGAATGGATAAACCAACTGCGGTCACACATGCAATGGAATGCTACTCGGTAATAAAAATGAATGAACTACTGACACACCATGATACCCACGAATCTCAAAAACAATTTTGCTGAGCAAAAGAAGCCAGACACAAAAGAATATGTAATGTATGATATTGTCCACCTGAAACTCTGTAAAAGACTAATCGATTGCTGAGGGCAGAAGACGAGGATTAACTGCAGATCTGGGGAAAGGGTGCTGGAAATGTTCTATGCAGTGCTTATATAGGTGAAAAATTGCCAAAATTTGTCAAACTGTGCCCCCTAAAAAGATGCATTTGACTGTACCTAGTAAACCCCCAAAAAGTTTGTTTTTGTAAAATATTTGAGAATGTTTGATGAGCTAATGAAGTGGATTACAGTGGACATTTCCTGGGTGTTAGCCCAGGTGAGGAAATCCAGTCCTCTGCTACCTTCTAACCCCATGTCCCCATTTTACAATTGCCACACACAGTCACAGACTGTGTGACTCTGAGGTGAGTTTTCTGAACATGGGAAGACCCTGGCGTTACAAAGAGCTTGCCCTAAATGCAGGGAAGAGACTTGCTAGAGTTAGGGGGCTTGATGGCAGAGGGGACGTCAAAACCCCTGCAGGAAGCTGCACTCCCCCGCCCAGCCCCACCAGAGAGTCACTGCCACAGTTTAATGTTCAACTTCAGTATCTCAGAATGTCAAGGACCTGGGGAATCAGACAATTCCACAAGGTGGATAGGTGGTACAGAGGAAGGGAGGAAGAAGGGGTAGGGACAAAGGGGACATTCCTGAAGACATTGGGCTCAGAGTCTTAGAGACAGAAATAGCTCTCGGTAGCTGGGGCTAAGAGACAGAGAACAATCAAGGAGCTCCGATGGGAAAGATAGCAGAGTTGGGAGGGGTCCTTTCATCTCTAGCAAATTAAAACACCTCTCCCCAAACCCAAACATACCAAATTATGTTCACCCAGGCCTGCCAAGTGGTTCATCAGGCTGAATTCTGTGCTTCGTAGCTGTCACACTGATCATGTTCTTAACTTCTGTTCTCATCAGTGGTCTTTGGTCCCAAAAGGGGGCATGACTGCAAGGACACAAAGATTTCAGGGAATCAGGAACAGGAAACAGTGCATTCAGGCCCCTTGGAAACCAGAACCAGGAAGTGGAGCACCATTTCTGCATGCTCACTGCATTTCTTTCTCAACCCACTTCGTCTGTGTACTCATACTGCAAGGTGACCACCAGTCCCCGCTCAGCTTCCTCATCTCACAGACGGAAGGCCCAGCACCAGCTGGAACGTTTCTGTGTCTCTTAATTCAAATTCTTCGAGACGGCTGACTGGCTTCGAGCAACCCATTGCTAGGCTGCCTCACCACTTGGCTCAGGCAACCACATTTCATCTAATAAATGCACCAAGGTGAGCATGGTGGGATTACCAGGCCCCCTGCCAGTTAATCATGGCTGTGTGAAGAGGAGACACCCTGAGAAAGGGCTGTGGTCAGGCACAGCCCCCAAACTTACTAATGCAGCGTCTGAAAGTGGTAAAAGTGGAGCCACATCCCCACTAGGAAGAACCAGGACCCGGAAGCTGAAGGTAACTAAGCACAACTAGTCCTCCCTCGAGGCTCACAGGCAGCCTATGCAAGACTCTCCCTGCATGGTTGTGGGAGCCTCCTTCAGCACATGCCTAACCCAAGTTCTGAGAAATCCTCATCCACTCACCCTGGCTTATATGTAACCAATCCTCCCATTCTACTCCCCACTTTCCCTTCTCTGCTCTCCAAAGGAACTATCAGCCTACCTCTTGCTCTTCTGTTCAAAATAGCAGTTTGATCCAAAAGCTCAGAGTTCTTGTCATCCATAGCAAAGAGTCTGCATGAGTGAGTGAGCATCTTGACTTTCCTCCTAAATGGAAAGTACTCAGTAGTACTCTAACCATTTTTTTATTTCACTGACCGACAGAGTCAGATGCACACGGTTATGCCATTCCCTGAGACAACCCCAAATATGTCTGTGTGGAGATGCCACGGATAATATCATCTTTCAATGGGTACCGTACATGGGACTATCATCCACCACAACATATGGATGGAGCCACTAAAAAGCCTATTTTATATAAAGCACAGCCAAGATACTTCTTCCTTGGGCCAATAATGTCAGTCTGTGGCTGCCTCAGAAGAATATCTCATTAAGATAATAGGCAGCTTACATGCCTAACCCAATGTGAAGCTGGACCTTCTGGGATATTAAGCAAATGAAAAGGCTCACAAGCCAACAGGGACTACTTAAGTGAGATGTTTAATCGTCATAATGAAGACACTCCACCCCAGGCCACATGGCTGCATCTAGTAAGCACAACGACACTGGTAGGTCATCTGAGAAAGACAAGTACAAGCTAGCCCCTTGGGAAGAATTCCCAAATGACCCAATACTTCACCAGTTTGAATGCAAAGCAAAAATAATAAACATAACAAGAAAAAATGGTCAACGCAGGTTATGATAAAAACCTATCCCAACTCTTCTTGTTGTTTTCTCCTGAATTAAATAAACTGGGCAATAAATAGCAGCTTCTCTCTGAACCTATGTTAGTTAGGACTCTTGTTTCCAAGTGGCTATAATTCAACTCTAGCTAATTTGACCATAAAAGGTGAGTATTTAACCAAAACACAAGATGGGCAGAGGTGGGACTGACTCTAGAGACAATGGAAACCAGGACCATGGATGTCACCAGAATCTTTGCTGGTTCTCATCTCTGCTTGTCTTGCATGCTGGGTGTGTCTACTGGGCATACAATGCTTTGCATGGTGGCCCCTTTCCATTCTGGTCTCATTCTTACTAATTCCCTGACTAGGGAGAAAAGGAATCTTTGTCTCCCAACTCCAGCTTGGAAAATTTTTATGGAAGGACTGAGTTCCTGGCGTGAGTTATGTCCCTACCCACCGAGTCAATGACTTTAGGGCAGGGGGCGTGAGTTATTACAAATGACCTAGACCAAGTCTCCTGTTTACACCTGACCTGCAGATTGATACCAGCCACCACCTCACTCTCTACTTCCTGGTGTGACTGCCGTTTGTTTTCTCATTTTCTCTCTATACCCTAAGACCAGTCTCACATCTGTCATTTATCATAGCCTTTATCAAGTTAAGTGCAAGGTTCAATTAGGCAGTAATTCTCTGGGTCTCTCTCAAATCTGCCACTGTCTATTCCTAGATATTGGTTCCTGTTAGTGATGATGTAATTCTCTTGACTCAAGGCACAGAAGTACACATAGATATTTTGATCCCTAGGGGTTTCAGGTGCACACAAGGAGAACACAAATGGTACAAGCCAAGAATAACCCTAAGGTGGCCCCTGCAACTGTTGCTCTTGCTGACGACAGGTGCCTCAGAGCAGACCAAAAGCCCAAAGAGTCTGAGTACTGCACTGAGCAATTTCTAATCTAGGCTACATGTGGATTTCATCGCTAGACTACATACAGATTTTGTTCTTTTCATTCCTCCAACTTCTCGCCTCTGTTCTACATCCTCTTGCTTCCTGTCCTTCTGTTCTTCAGTTTCTGTCCAAAATATCTTTAACCTAGTTACCACAGGGTGTCCCATGTGTAGCTCCAAAGTCCTATTTCATTCATGTATTTCCATTAAAGTGTTGTTAAAATTAATCTGCAGTCTTCTTTGGCATGGCCCCACAATATATTTCTTTTTTTCTTAGTATTTTCAGTTGTAGATGGACACAATATCTTTATTTTATTTATTTATCTTTTATGCGATGCTGAGAATTGAACCCAGTGCCTCTCATACATGCCGGGCAAGCATTCTACCACTGAGCCACAACCCCAGCCCCAACATATTTCAAATAGAAGCTATATAGGACAACATGTAGAATCACAGCAGTTATTTAAATAAAATAGAAATTCCATTGCTCCTGGAATAAGATGTTCGAATGCCAATATCCTGAATTTCATATCATATGGTGTTTGCATACACGTTACTAAAAATCCCACAGTAATAATAAAATTCACGATGAAAGATTTTCCTCCAACAAAATTAAGATTATCAAGCAGCTATGCTTGAAGGACCTACTCGCTTGGACACATGTTAACACATCTTAGGGGCGTCCCCTAATCATCCTAGTCATGCCAGCCCTTTTTCCTCTTTTTCTGATAATAAAAGAAATGGCAGAGGCTGGGGTTGTGGCTCAGTGGCAGAGCGCTTGCCTGGCATGCGTGAGGCCCTGGGTTCAATTCTCAGCACCACATATAAATAAATAAAAGATCCACTGACAACTAAAAATATATATAAAAAAAAGAAATGAAATGACAATTTTACAGCCCACTCAAAAGTATACAAAAATAAGTTTCTTAATTTTAGAGGAAATGCCACATCTCTTTGTTATTTCGACTTAATTTTAGTGGTGCATCCTTCAACGGTATGATTTTTCTGTAGGCTGTGAAGCTGCTTTATTCCACCTAGACAGGAAGCACTTTCAAAATGAGAATTCTTTTCTTATCTTAATTTAAAAGAACAACAAAATTACTCAGCGATGAAAAGGAGTGAGCTATCAAGCTGTGAAAAGACAAGGAGAAACTTAAATGCATATTACCAAATGAAAGAAAACAATCTAAAAGGGCTGTGTGCTGAGCCATTCCAGTTGTATGACATTCTGGAAAAGTATCCGAGGTCACCAGGGGTTGGGGAGGAGGATTTTTAGGCAGTGGCACTTCTTCCTGACACTAGGATGATGGATCCATGTCATTATACATTTGTCAAAACCTACGGAATGTGAGATATCAGGAGTGAGTCCTAATGAACCTGGGATGAAAACTAGTATACTTGAGGTACCATGGACTTGGGGCAATAACGATGTGTCAGTGCAGATTCACTAGTTGTGACCAAAGGACCACTGGACCTGTCTAGCAGGGAGTGTTGGTGGAGGAAACTGTGTGTATGTGGGTGCAGGAGGTACATGGGAAACCTCTCTACCTTCTGCTCCATTTTTCTGTAAACCTCAAACTGCTCTAAATAATAAAATCTATTTTTTAAAAAGAAAACACCATTTAAGTTATCAGTGGTGGTCTATTTCAGGGTTGCAAATGACCACAAATTGAGTATGCCAAAATGGAAAGTTAATAGAAGGATGCAAGAGTATTCTACAGAGCCTAAGTCTGGGAAATTGAATCCAGTCCTGGGAGGGTCCAAGGTGGCGGGTAGCCAGACTCGCCTCTACTTCTGTGGTGCTGACTAAGCTATTTTCCTGACCTATCTCTGGCTGGGCCAAGGTACTTCATTCTTCTCTCCTCTCTCCTCCTCCTCTTCCACCTCTTCCACCTCCTCTGGGGTTGGGTTGTCTTCCTCTCTCTTTCTCTCTCTCTCTCTCTCTCTCGTTTCAAGTTTTCTCAACTTTTCTTTTACATTGGCTCAAACTTGGCCCTCCCACCCCAACTTTAGGCCTCTTTACAAATTCATAATAAAAAGGATCTAACTCACCAGGGAAGTCCCAGAGTCAGGTGTCTTCAGTGGCACGAAGGGGAGGGATGGGCTGGAGGGACAGGAGGGACAGGAAGGACAGTCCTAAGAAGCGTGAGAAGTCACTGCTCAGAAAAGGCTGAGCATGCACCGTGAGAGGCATCTTTCACAAATTATAAAGTAGCTTGACTAATTCTCTCCAGAAGTAGATGATGGGAAAGACTGTGGGTCAGAGAAGGAGGAACGCTCCTTGTGTGCTAGCCCACTGCAAGCCCCTCGGCCCTGCTGGGAGAGGGCGATTCGTGAAAGCTGTCAGGAAATGAGCTCCATTTGCTTCCAATCCAGGTCGTCTTCATGCAGTGGTCCTGAGAAACAGACGAGGTGGGGGCAGTTCATAGACGTGTGGTTTATTGGACTGGTTGCCCCCAAGCCAGCAGCAGAAGTAACAGGCAGATGGCAGAAGTTCTAGGGCACATAGGTCAAGCGTATTCCTTCCCTCACCACGCAAGCCTTCCCCCTTATTAGTACAGTACTCTCAAATGCCCCCTTTCCCTTCTCTCCCTTTCTCTTCGAGACACACACACACACATGTGTGCATTGTACACTCCTCTTTGTCTCCAAGCACCTTGTTCTCCAGACTTTTACAGCTATTATTGAGGGAGCCTTTCCCAGGTGTAACCAAATTACTCTCCAGAAAAGCAAGATTTTACAAAAATTCACACCAAGGACTGACTGAATGTCTCCCCTTTCTACCAAAGACATGTCACAGGTGAAACACTGGCAAACATGCAGGATCACATACAGATTCTCTTACAAATATTTACTGTACATATTACTTTCTCTGATAGTTTCTCCTTGTTTTATTACAATAAATTTTCTCCCGCCTCTGATCAGGATTCCATCTTTAAAGAATACCCTGTGTGGGCTGGGGAGATAGCTTAGTCGGTAGAGTGCTTGCCTTGCATGCACAAGGCCCTGGGTTCGATCCCCAGCACTGCAAAAAAAAAAAAAAGACTACACTGTATTGCATAATTTTACAGTTTATTTTACTAATATGAGTGGTGGCTCTTTCCAGCTCTTTCCAATCTTAAGCAAAGCTGTCATAAATATCCATACATGTGCATCTGTCCAATTAAACCCTTGGGATAAACCTTAAAAGTGTGAATACTGGGTCAAAATTATGAAGAAAATGTAGGCATTTCACAGGTATGGCCAAAATGTAAGATTTTATAAAAATGTATAAGATTTGTTCAACACTGACTATGCTTGCTTTGAGAAGCAGAAAATAATATCTTGTTCTGATTTACATTTATATGATTCTAGAAGGAGTTGATAAATTTTTTTTTAAATTTCGTGTTCATATATCTCTTACCCATTTTTCCTTTGTACTAATTTGTAAGAATCCTCTGTTACATTAACAATGTTAACCTATTACCCTATTTAATCAACAGTTTTTGCATTTGAAAACTCGTCTTTCAAATATTTTTTTTCTTTTTCTTTTTTTTTAATAGAGACCTTTTGTGGGAGGAGTACTGGGGATTGAACTCAGGGGCACTCGACCACTGAGCCACATCCCCAGCCCTATTTTGTATTTTATTTAGAGACAGGATCTCACTGAGTTGCTTAGCACCTCGCTTTTGCTGAGGCTGGCTTTGAACTTGCGGTCCTCCTGCCTCAGCCTCCCAAGCTGCCACCACGCCCAACTTAAGTAGAGACCTTTTATTCCTTTATATAATCACACCTAGGAACCATGTATGGTGGTACTCAGGAGTTTGAGGTGGGAGAATCAGTTAAGGCCAAGAATCACAGACCAGCCTCAGCAACATAATCAGATACCACCTAAAAGAAAGGAAGGAAGGAAGGAAGATAATGCTACACTATTTTTCTTTTCTCTTTCTTTCTTTCTTCCTTTCTTTCTTGCACAACTGGGGTTGGAATCAGAGCCTCACACATGCTAGGCAAGTGCTCTACAACTGAGCTACTTCCACAGCTCATATGCATTTTTTTTTTAATTCAACTTCCACGTTCCAGGTTACTCTTAGAAAGGTGTCCCCTCCCCCTGAGTATAAAATTATTTGCCTAGACTTCTTTCAAATGCATTCATACTTGTTTGAGCTTTAGTATCTTGTCATAATCTGCCAGAAATTTAATTTAGCATAAGGTAGGAAGTCAGATTCTTTTGAGGGTCTAGATTAATTAATTGTCCCAAACCCATTTAATGAACAGGTCCATCTTTACTGGCTGGTATCACATACTGTTACTGAAACACTCAGTCCCATGGATTAGTCTGTCTATTCCAGTGCCAATAGCATTCAGTTTAATTATTGATTTAAATGGGCAAGAGTACTTGCCTGGCATAGTGACACACCATGACTTGGGAGCCTGAGGCAGGAGGATCCTGAGTTCAAAGCCAGCCTCAGCAAAAGCAAGGCACTAAGCAACTCACTGAGACCATGTCTCTAAATAAAATACAAAATAGGACTGGGGACATGGCTCAATGGTCGAGTGCCCCTGAGTTCAATCCCAAGTACCCAGAAAAAAAAAAAAAAAAAGTACTGAGTGTTGATGAGGGTCTCTTACACACTCTGGTCTAATCTTATTTTCCTGGAGAGTAGGGTGGCTCGTTCAAGATTGTCCCCTTGCAGACAGCTTCTTGCTGCGCCCCCCGCAACTCTGAAGCAAGATGCAGCCCTTCATCACGCTGCAAAAGAGCAAAACTGCCCACATGTGTCACCAAACATTGTTGACTTTACAAGATTCCATGGAGAGACAAAAGAGATGCTTATAGCACAGAGCACACAGCAAAAAATGCTTAGCAGGCATTTCAGTTCCCTTCAAACCCATCCTTGGCTAACAACCATTGATTTTTCCCCTCTGTCTCCCGACTGTTCCCTCATGTAACCTCTCAAGTCTCCTCCGTGTCCTAAGAATTCATCTCTAGATTCAAAATGCACACATCACTCAGAAAAACAAAACTCCTGCTGTAATTTTTTTTATGATACTGGGGATTAACCCGGGGTTTCATGCTTACTAGGCAAGTGTTCTACCACATCCCCTGTCCTAAATTAATGTTTTCTTCTTTGAATTCATCAGTTGTTACTTGAGCACACCTAGGGAGAAAACACACACACACACACACACACACACACACACACACACCCTACCTGGGCATTCAGTTAATAACAGCAAGCACCTGTGAAAAATCTATGCTAAGTTTATATATATTATATATATACACACACACACACATATACATAAATATGCCTATATATATATATATATATATATATATATATTCCTAGATAATTTTTAAATGCCATCTAATATCTGATAGGTAATATCCTGTCTTCAGAGTTAAGAAAAGATTTTCTTATCTGTATTTGAAACATAACCTCACTCATAGGGATGATGTAAGACCAAAGGGAGAAAATAGAGGTGGCAGCAATTTGCCAGCTGTGATTGCTGGAAAGACGAGGCACAGCTATCATCCAGAACATATCCCTCAACTTCTGCCCAGGATTGCACTCTTCTTTAGCTTCTATAGCTCAGTCTTGAGTATACACCATTTAGAGATCAATATATACCTGAACCACTTCACAATCATGGACCTACTGTTTTATTTCCTGGACTCTCTGGCCACAAAGCTGCCGAGACACAGGCTTATCCAAATGACTTTATTGCTGTAGTCAAGGGTCTGCATTTTGGTTTGTGCAACTGCCCCCCTAGGTAAGCATATGCCCATCCCTGCCTCCTGTCCCGATATGCCCCAAGCTAGCTGCCAAGAAGACTGGGGAAAACCCCAGGTTCCTTTAAACTTTTCCCATTACACTTTCATCTTCTTCATTCCTTTCTAGACTAGTTATTCCTCTACATCACAATGACTGTGTTAGGAAAAGGTTGTACTGCTGGTCTATAACCTGCATCTCTGGGTACACAGGGAAGCTATACCCTTTGGTAATGCAATAAGATTTGGAGGAGGTATCTGGGAGGTATCCTGGAAATATCCTGGGAAAATCAGGCCCTAGATCAGGAAGAATATTTTCAACTGGAAAAGACACAAATGTCTATCTATTCTTTAAAAGAAAAAAAGGAAGACAAAAAATACGAAGTTGCCACAAATAAAAGACAGAAAATAAGATAGTATTGATAACTCCAAATACATTAATCAACACAATAAATATAAATGGATTAAATTTACCAGTTAAGGAAGCAAAAATAGGACTGGGATGTGGCTCAATGGTGGAGTGCTTGCCTATCAGGCACAAGGCCTTGGTCTAATCCCCACCACTACACATACACACACAGAAAAAGAGAAAAAAGTATTTTAAAAGTCCATAAATAGGGGACTGGGGATATAGCTCAGTTGGTAGAGTGCTCAGTTGGTAGAGTGCTTGTCTTGCAAGCACAAGGCCCTGGGTTCAATCCCCAGCAACGCAAAAAAAAAAAAAAAATCTTTAAACTAGTATATGCTGGAGTTAAGTTTCTATATGAAGTTGACTTTTCCTTTAAAAGATAATAGAGGGGGGCTGGGGTTGTGGTTCAGTGGTAGAGCAGTAGCCCAGCATGTGTGAGGCACTGGGTTTGATTCTCAGCACCGCATATAAATAAAGGTCCATCAACAAACAACTAAAAAATGTTTAAAAAAAATAAAAGATAATATAGGAAAACTAAATAAATTAAAAATTCGAATAGCAAACTTTCAAAATCTGCCTCAAACACCTGTTCTAGATAATATTACACTTGAGTTTTATCACACTTTTAAAAAACAATTCTTCAATCTTACATAAATTCTTCCCCCCAGGTGTGGTGGCACATACCTCTCATCCCAGCAGCTTGGGAGGCAGAGGCAGGAGGATTGTGATTTCCAAGTCAGCCTCAGCAACTTAGCAAGGCAAATTAGTGAGGTCCTATCTCAAAAACCACACCCAAGTTCTCCCCTAAAAGAGAGAAAACCAGGAATTATCTCAAGTTCCTTCTAGGAGGCCAGTGTAAACTTGATACTGAAAACAAAGAAGGGTAATTATGAAAGAAAAAGCATGGAACAGTATCACTCATAAACACACAAAAATCCTAAACAAAATATTAGAAAAATGAATCCAGTGATCTATAAAAAGATACCACATTGTGACAGAATAGAACTTACTCCAGGACAGCAAGGATGGTTTAGCATAAAAAAATGCATCAATAGATTATGATCCCAAAAAAGGCAAAAAAATGCTTAACAAAATTAGCATCTATTAAAAACACTCTTTTTTTTTTTTTTTTTTTTGATACCAGGGATTGAACCCAAGAGTGCTTAACCACTAAGCCACATCCCCATCCCTTTTTGTGTTTTTATATTTTATTTAGAGATAGGATCTTGATAAGTTGCTGAGGCTGGCTTTGAATTTACAATCCTCCTGCCTCAGCCTCCCAAGCAGCTAGGATTACAGGTGTGCACCACTGCACTCAGCTCAATAATAGAATGCTTGCTGAGCATGCCAAGGCCCTATTTCAATCCCCAGCACCACAAAAAACAAAACGAAATTTTTAAAATGCTCTTTAATAAAATAGTAATAGAAGGAAACTGAACTTGCTACGGCACAGATACCAAAGATCCACAGCAAACTATTCTTAAAGGTAAAGCATAAGAACTTAGGAACAAGACCAATGTACTCATTTTCTCCTCCTCAGTTCAATATTATCCTGGAGAGTGTGAAGGATAATAGTAGCAAATAAGAGAAGTAAGACTGAAAAGAACATCAAAACTGTCACTATGATTTATCCAATTGTACTGTTACGTTGTGTGCATGAACCAACACGTAACAACGAACCCCAGTGCTATGTGTAATTATAATACATATAATTATAATACATATATAATTATTGGGAGGCAGAGGCAGAGGCAGGAGGATGGTGACCTCCAAGTCAGCCTCAGCAACTTACCAAGGCCCTAAGCAACTTAGTGAGGCCCTGTCTCAAATAAACACATTATAATATGTATTATAATTATAATTTCCTTCTTATTTCCCAATAAGAAGGAAAAAACATGTCACTGTGTATAGAAAGATAATTCCCTACATGAAATGTAAAATTATCAGAACTACTAAAGTTTGGCAGAGTGGTTGGATACATGGTCCATATATTTAAAAATCAGGATGGTAGGGGCTGGGGTTCTAGCTCAGTAGTAGAGTGCTTGCTGAGCATGTGTGAGGCACTGGGTTTGATCCTGAGCACCACATAAAAATAAATTAATTAATTAAATAATGGTATTGTGTCCTTCTACAACTAAAAATGTAATATCAGGATAGTAGTGGGGGCACACACCTGTTATCCCAGGGACTGGGGAGGCTGAGGAAGGAGTATAGCAAGTTCAAAGCCAGCCTCAGCAACTAAGCAAGTTCCTAAGCAACTTACGAAGATTCTGTTTCGAAATTTTAAAAAACATTTAAAAGGCTAGGGATGTTGCTCAGTGGTGAAGTATCTCTGAGTTCAATCCTTAGTACAAAAAATAAATAAGTAAATAAATAAATTTAATATCAATTATACTCTCTACTAAAAATTTAAAAGTATAATTTTTAAATTCATGTATCAAGAAAATTTAAAGATTATACTGAAAGGTACTAAAGAAAATTTAATTATACCATGTACATGAGTAGGAAACCTCGTGCCAACTCATAATTGGCATAGTATGATATTAAAATGTTGATTATTTTATACTGACTTATAGATTCAGTGCAATTCTGAAATTCCAGTATACATTTTCAAGGAACTGACAAAGCAAATTCTAAAACTTATATGAAAGTGCTTAGTGTAACTAAGATGCTGTTTTGAGAACAAGGTGAAAGGATTGACCTACCAGAAATCAGTACCTGTTATAAACTCTTCATAGAGGACTGGGGATAGTAGCTTAGTGGTAAAGTGCTTGCCTCACATGCCCAATGCCCTGAGTTCAAGCCCCAGGACCACAAAAATAAACAAATAAATCAATAAATAAACTCTTACTATAGAACTGTAGTAATGAAGGCAGTGGGTGATGGAGCAGGAAAAACAAATAGGCCAGTGAAAAAGGATCCCAAGCCCAGAACAGACCTATCCTGGACGGAACCTGGAAAGCTGTGAAGGTAGCCCTGCAGCTCACACAGACTATTCAGTTAGCACCAGGACATCTATTCACCCACGCTGGAAGCCAACAGTATGCAATCCATATTTCAACCTGGAACCAAAAATAAATTCATTCCAAAGAGGGAAGATAATTCTTTTTTCAAGATAGAATCTTGGACCCCTGGGATCAAGTGATCTCCCATCTCAGCTTCCTAAGTGGCTGAGACTACAGATATACTCCACCATTCCTGGCTTGCAGATTTCTTAAGACTTAAAAAAAAAAAAATTGGAGGTGGTCGCAAGCCTATTCTGGGGATATGGCTCAGTGACAGAGTGCTTGCCTAGCATTTTCAAGGCTCTGGATTCAATCCCTAGTACCACAGCTGCCAGCCCAATCGCTGTCCTCCTGCCAGAGATCCTGGGCCTTCACAGCTCAACACAATGCAGGACCTGGAGAAAATGTGGGCTGCACTCTCTCCTACCCACTATCTTCAGGGTCATAAGAAGCTCACAGTTCCTGATACAAACCCTTTTGTCAAAAAATGCCAGACCCAGGGAAGAGCAAAGGGTCACTTATCTGGGCCCTGGTGGAATCAAGGCAAACACCCAGGTCCCCTGCCACCTGAGTCTCCTGAGTCCTATTTCACAGATAGCTGAGTTTCCTGGAATCCTCCCTGCGATTCTTGGCTCTTGGAAACAGTGGGTGGTTTGGGATATAAAGTAGGACAACTAAGCACAGACACCTCAAAAGGATTCCCCAACTCTCCTCCCAAACCCTGCTTCTTCTCCGGGTGAAGTAGAAGCAGCAGGTGGTTCTGCACCAGGCCTTGAGGACAGGGAAGGGGAAAAGGGTGGAAGGAAGTATCCCCTGCATCTCCCAGAGAGTCACACCAAGAAGAGAAATGAAGAATGGCAGCCAGCGGAGGGCAGGAGGGACTGTGGGCCTGGGGTCTCACAGCAGCTCTGCCCCTGGGTCCCCCACGCCTGGCCAGACCCACCAAAGCCACTTCATTAAAAGCAGCTATGCACAACTTCTTCCACTCTTCTCTCCAGTCCCTGCACAGTGGTCACACCACTTTAATCAACCCTTGGTTTAAAAAGTCACACAGTGACTGTCAATGGAGAAAATTCAATGGAATCAACCAAAAAAAAAAAAAAAAAAAAAGGTACTACAACTAAGAAATGAGGTTAGCAAGGCTGCAGGTTCTACGATCAATGTGAAAAAAAGAACTGAAGCTCTATATACTAGCAATAAGCAACCAGAAATTGGAATTAAAAAGACAATTACAATAGCATCTAAAATACAAAATACATGGAAACAGTAAAAAGGTGAGTGGTTGTCATGGGTTTGGAGGAGGAAGATGGATAGACAAAATAGTTTCCAGGGCAGTAGAACTATTCTGTATGATAATGTAATGGTGGACATATGTCATTTTACATGTCTGAAACTCTCAATAACCTATAAGGTTAAGAACTAGCATTATGAAGTACTAGTATTATCCTCAAGGTGAAAAAGATGAGAAACACAGCTAAGAAACAGTGGAGTTATGCTTGAACCCCAGCAATCAGCTTGACAGGATTCATGAATGTGCTCCTCATCCACTTTCTCTGCTCCTTCAAGGCTTTTTCACACCTTGAAAACCTTTATGCACCATTCTCCTCTCCCTCCTCTGTTCACCCTTTCCTGGAAGTGGAAAAGGAACTAAGATGAAGTCAGCTGATCAGGAGGCTTTAAACCTCTTCCCCTCCCGAAGGCAAGTGCAGACATCTGGAAAACAAGGAGAAAGGAAGAAAGGAGAGAAGAATGCTTTGACAGAGGGCAACAGTCCCTCCCTGCTGGCCAGGTCCTGGCTGCAGGAGCAGTTTGTCACCTCCTCTGGGCTCTTGTCCAGGAAGTTAGGCCTCCCAGATAACCTAAACTTTCCTGCTTTATTTCCGGTTTCTTCTGTAATCTGCCTCCAGTAATCTACCTATGTGTTGGCAGTGGTGAGACACCAGCAAGCAAATTGCAGCCAGGAAAGTCTCTGAGGTCTGATCTCTCCATCCTCCATCCCTCGGGCCCTGCCTCCTCCTGGTTGGTAGGAACTGATGGCATTGGGGAGATAAGCAAGAGGGATGGAGGATGGCTGGGATCTGCAGTCGAGAACAGAACTCAGGGTTTCTGGTCCCAGTACAAGTTCTGGTTATCACTTCAGGAAGAACCTGGGGCTGGTTCAGGAGCCCTGGCAATGACAACAGAGAGGCAGAAGGGGCTTAGACACAAGCTGTGACTGCTCAATGACAAAAGTTAGCAGTTCATTCAGATCCATCTTCTCACCCAAGCCATAATCCAGTCCCTTCCTGAACTCATGGGACCCTACCCTAAGCCAAGAAGCCTGACTCCTGCCACATCCAGAAAGAGGCACACATCGCCCCAACCCCAAAGAGGAAAGGAGGAGAACCGGCACGATCTGCAGCTGGCTCTGCAGGGGCAGGGGCGAATGCCTGAAGACCTGTGGCTTAGGCAGACAACAGGTACTTGGTCAAGGTCCCAGTTTCTAGATCCACCTTTTTTCCATTCTCTGATCCCTGAGAGCCCTTAACCTGGGCCCAGCCCATTTTCATTGATTCTGTGAATGCAGCCTTCAGATCACCAACACAGCTCCAACCCCTGAGACACTGTCACCAGGGTCATCTCAAGGTGCCATTCTCCCGATCCTGCCTCAGCTGGGAATGACAGAAGGACTTCTGTGGTATTCACCCTCACTTCTCCACCTGCTGCTGTCCTGACAGGTTCAGGACAGTCTGAATCAAGACAGGTGATCGTCCCTTCACTCACACAGCCCTGTCCCTCCCTGATCTTTACCCAACCAACTTCCCAACCAAACCTGCACCACCACTAAGCACAGGGTTTCTGTCCTTTATGTCATTCACTTCTCTTGAGTCCATTTTTCAGGCCAGGTACTCCTGTCTAACCCACTGCTACTCCCCTGGCCCAGGCCACTGCACCTTATTTTCTCCCTGAACCATTGCATAGTGTACCTGTTCAGCCCATCCCCCATGGTTCTTGAAGGATCTTGAGTCACTGAGCTGCAGTACAAGACCAGGTCTATCATGAATGAGTAAGACTCACCTCTCTCGCCTCACTCTAATCCCAGCCCTGTCTGATCTTTTCTTTAATCATGTTTGATATTTCATTCATCATATTTTTTGCATAGATTTTGGTTTGTTAAAATATTTATCATGATTGTTGAGTTCTTTGGCACCCCCTTAAATTCTCGCTCCTCATCTCACCCTAGTCTCCACCATTCCCTGCACACATACACCTTCCTTGACTGCATGAGTCCTCAGGAACTTTTATGATCTGGCCCCCTGCCAAAGGTCTCTGTGCTCCCGTCTGTGTGGCCCACTGACCCAAGCCTCTCCTTTGCACAATCTCTATCATAACCTTTATTTGTAGAAACCTGACTGTTTACTATTACCTGAGCAAAGTAACAGCTGTACAATGTCCTTGAGGCAGGAAAGTGGTTGGTGTGTCCTGGGCACAGCAAGGCCATTGTGGCTGGAGCAGAGCAGTGAGCAGCAGGAGCGGGAAGGAGGTCAAGGAGAAAGCAGAGACTGCTCTGGGGCCAAGCAGGTCACTAGAAGGACTCTGGCTTTACTCTGAGAAAGAAAGGACCCTTCTGATGCTGTGTTGAGATCAGACTAGAGATGGGTCTGGACAGAAGCAGGTAGACAAATGTGGAGATAGTAATCCAGCAAGAGAAACACTATCAAGGACCACAGTGGCCACCTTTGGATATGCTTAAGGAAGAGACACAGGACTCCAACTAATTAGATTTGGGATGTGAGAAAAAGAATGGAGTCAAGGATGACTCTGGCAGATTGGATCTGTGCTACTAGAAGGACGGAGATGCCATCTACCGTGATGGACAAGGCTACAGAGAGAGCAAGTTTGGGGATGAGGATGAGTCATGTCTGAGATGATTCTAGACATCTGAATGGAGCTGGCAGGCAGTGACAGCAGTAATCACAGCTGCAGTCTTAGTGCTCGCTCTGGACTGGGGGTGCAGCCCGGTGGTAGAGCGCTTGCCTAGCATGCATGCAGCTCTGAGTTTGATCCCCAGCAGCACAAGGGCTCACTTAGCCAACAGTTTACATGTCTGAACTCATGCAACCCTCACAGTAACCCTATGACAGAGAGCTACGGTTGTCCCCGTTGTACATGTGAGGAAGACTACATGTCTGGTGGTCAAAGAAGCCTGAGCTGGAGACATAAATTTGGGATCACTGGTGTGCGGGTGTGGCCTGAACTCACCCAGGGAGCAGGTGCAAAAGTCCAGACAGAGCCAGAGTTCCAAAGTTTAGAGAGTGGAAAGCTGAGACTATCAGCAAAGGAGAATAAGGCACTATAGTCAGGGAGGTAGAGGGGACACCCTAGAGAGGCTGTCCCCAGGGGCTAAGCGTCAAAAAGTATTTCAAGGAGGAAGCAATGGAGAGAAAGCACTTTGGAAACTGCAAACAATTTGGGGTCAGGTATTGGCCACTGAGTTGTAACAGTCTTTGGCAAGTCACAGGGCCTCAGAATCCCCCTTTGCAAATGGTTGGGGGTTTTTTTTTGCTTTTTTGTTTTTGTTTTGTTTGTTTGGTTTTTGGTACCAGGGATTGACTCAGGGCACTGGACCACTGAACCACATCCCCCAAACCCTTTTTTGCATTTTATTCAGAGACAGGGTCTCACTGAGTTGCTTAGTGCCTCACATTGTGTGTGTGTGTGTGTGTGTGTGTGTGTGTGTGTACTGGGGATTGAACCCAGGGCTTTGTGTTTGCAAGGCAAGCACTCTACCAACTGAGCTATATCCCCATCCCTTCAGTGCCTCACTTTTGCTAAGGCTGACTTTGAACTTACGATCCTCCTGCCTCAGTCTCCGAAGCCGTTGGAATCCCAGGCATGTGCCACCGCACCCGGTTGCAAATGGTTCTTCAGAAATTCACCAGTTCAGGCATTGTGTGATTGACCTTTATAACAGCCCCTCTGTCTTCTCCGTATGTCTATTCTTTCCTCCTGCTAAGTTTGGACGTAGTTTGTCCCCCAAAGATTAATGTGCTGGTGTCTTGGTCCCCAGTGCGGTGATGTGCAAGGCGGTAGAAACTTTGAGAGGTGGTCCTAGTGAGAGTCCTTAGGTGGTTGGGGACACCACCCTCAGAAGGGATTAAGACCTTTCTCCTGCGACTCTGGTAAGATAGTGGTTATACAAGCCTGCACCTGGCTCCACCGGGTCTCTCTCTGGCTTTGTCTGGCGTGTGATCTGTTCCTTCCACGTGTACTCCTGCCACTGCCACCCACTACCTAATCAAGGGGGACCCTCACCAGAGCCTGCACCTTGCTGCTTAGACTTTCAGTATCAAAAATGGTTAGTTTAAAAAACCTCTTTTCTGTATAAAGTTAGCCTGCTTCAGTTATTTCACTATAGTAAGAAAAGCAGACTAATCCAGTAAACAGGTACCAGGAGTGAGGCCATTGCTAATAACAAACACCTAAGAGTATAAAAGTATATTTGGAACTGAGTTACAGGTAGGGATTGAGAAAGGTTGGAGGAAAGGGCTGGAAAAGGTCTAGAATGCTATCAGTGGAGCATTATGGGCAATTCTAGGGAAGGTTCCGAAGATAAGACTAGGGACCTAATCTCAGATGTAAATGAGGATTCCACTAGAATCAAGATATTCTGGCTATGCCATGGCAAAGAACTTGGATACCCTGTGTCCATGCCCCAAGACCTCATGGAAGGCTGAAATTAATAGGAATTGACTCTATTTTTAGCAGAAATTCCAAAACAACAAAGCTTTCTGGCTATAGCCTGGGTATCACTGGCTGCTTTAGTTAGATTTACAGTAAGATGAAAAGGAGAGTAAAAAGATTTTGAAAATTCACAGGTTAGCCAAGAAGAGAGCAAAACACTGTTTAGGATGGAAAGATGCAGCCAGGGTACAGAGCAGCGCAGATAAGAGGGAGTCTGTGCTAATTGGGAAAAGTCCTCGAGGGCATCTCAGAAATCTTCCAGGATGCCCCTCCTTTCACAGGCTCGGAGGCCTAGAAGTGCACTTTTGTTTTAAGGACTACACCCCAGGCTTGCTGTCCAGGGCTCCCTGGGGATTCCTGCTTTCCAGCAAAGTGCTCCATAATCATAATTCAAATAGATTCAGGTACGTCTTGCTCAGGCAGCAGACTTCGATATCCACATGGCACTATTTTGCAGGCGTACAGAAAATAAGAGCCGCCGGGTCATGGCAGCTTCCATCAAGATTTCACAGGAAAGCCTGGGAGGCCAAGCAGAGGTTTGCCACAGAGTTGCTGCAAAGAATGCCCAGCGGGGTGGTGTCTAGTGGAGCTGTAGGGATGGAGCCACAGTGGGCACCCAGGAAGGTAAAGCTTCCAGCAGCATGCCACACCCACCCAGGAAAGCTGGGGGCATCTGCATGCAATTCCAGATAGCATTTGGGGAACAACCAGCAAAGCCAGAGAAGTAGGCCCCCAAGGGTCCCTTACACCAGTGGGCACAAGATGCTAGAAGGGAGCTTAAGGATTTAATGTCTGCACTTGCCTATTCCTTCCTTTTGAACTTGTACACTTTGTGCCTTTCCTACCATTGGATGTTAGAAGTTCCTAACTTGCTTTGATTTTATAGGCTCACAGCTAGAAGTCTGTGAGTTTTAGATATGATCTTGAACTTTGGACTCTTTAATTGTTGTTGGAACAAGTTAAGACTCTGGGACTATGTGGATGGAATGATTGCATTGGTATGTGAGAAGCCTAGGAGCTTTGGGAGACCAGGGGCAAAATTTGCTAGGGTTTAAACATGGTACATCTTCTCTGAAACTCATGTCGAAGTTTGATCCTCATCGTGAGGTAATCACAGGGTCAAGCAAGATGGTGAAGGGAGTACCATCCTTTGGAAAGTGTCCTAATAAGACACACACAGTGCCACCGCTGTGGCCCTTCAAGAAGTAACCTGTGACAATTGTGACTACCCTGCCAAGCCCAAGAGAAAGCACAATTGCAGTGCCAAGGCTAAAAGACCACCAGAACTGAGTCACCTAAAACTTGTACGTGGAAGATTCAGGATGAGGAGCGAGACTTAAACCTAAGAGGGCAGTTGTAGCAGCACCCAGTTCATCCTGGAAATGTCAATTATTAGTCACCCAGTAATTGTTCTGGTTTTTAAAAAATGGAAAAGAAAAAGAAGGGAGACCAAAAGACACACACATGCACACGGACTCTGCCTCTTGCCGTGTGAAGCGCTGCACTGCCTCAGGAGTCTGCCAGCAGGAAGGCCATCTCCAGATGTGGCCCTCCACCTTGGACCTTCAGAACTGTGAGCCAGAATAAACTTCTTTTCTTTACAATTCACGCACCGTATGGTATTGTGTTATTAGCAACAGAAAATGGACTAACATGCCCCCAGCCCCCACTTCCCAACATTCAGTGCACTAGAATGTTCCTGTTTATATCTGTACTGTGCCTCCAAGGAGCTCCCTCACCTTGAACCAGGCTGGGCTTTGGGGTAGTCTCACTGTAAACACTTGTCCTCATCTCCTGGGGTTCACCCTTCATCCTGCCAGTATGCTCAATTGCTCTCCTCTGGCCCAGGCCCCTGGCTCAGGCCCAAAAACCAAGTAGGTTACAGCTGCAGCCAGGGAGAGGAAAGGGGCTGCCTGTTAACCCTCAAGAACCCAGAATCTCAGAAATCATTTTGAGAGGAAGGTTGGAAGCCATGATTGGGAAGTTGGATGAGGACTTGGGGCTACAGATTAAGGTATTGGATCGGAGCTGAGAACCAGGAGACTCTCATATAGGAGGATGGTGAATGAGGCCTGTTGACAGGACTGGGGCTGGGGGCTTCAGAACGAGTATGGGAAAGTCAGGGCTGGGCCTGGGACTAGGAACCAGGGCTGCAGGTGGATACCACATTGACCTTGTCAGGAGAACCCAGAGAGTGCCCTTCAGGTTCTCTGGGAACCAGAAAGGTTCAGGGAAAAGGCAGTGGAATTGAAGTTTAAGTCCTTTAGGACCAGGGAGGCCACAGGAAAGGCACTCTCAGGAAAGAACAGTAAGGGAGCCAGAGTGGGCAGTGTACAGGATAGGTTGAGGCCAGGAAAAGGAGCCCTTAAAGAGGTCAAGAATTCAGATTTGCTGGGTGTGGTGGTACACATCTATAATCCCAGTGGCTCAGGAGGCTGAGGCACGAGGATAATGAGTTCAAAGCCAGCCTTGGCAACTTAGAAAGGCTCTAAGCAATTCAGCAAGACCCTGTCCCTAAACTTAAAAAGTATAAAAGGGTTGGGGATGTGGCTCAGTTGTTAAGCACCCCTGGGTTTAATTCCCTGTACCAAAAAAAAAAAAAAAAAAAGAATTGTTTTTTGACCTGACAGGTGGAAGGACATGCCTCAATCACATGTCAGAACTGGAAGATTTCTCAATAAACTAGTCCAGAGTGGCCCAAGCACGCAAGCATGTCTCTCAGCTCCAGTTCCATGAGATGCTCCAAGTGAAAGTAATGTTGTGGTGAATTGAGTCTGGGAAGCCCTATGTGTTCTCTCTGCCTCTCGGGACTCTTGATATACATTCACCATTGAAAAGGCTCTGGTCAGTTAATGCAGTAAAGAAAAGCCTGCCTACTTTTCTACTTTATCACAGAAGTTTTTCTTCCTGTAAGTAACACCTACCAACGTCCATGAAACAGACTTTGAGGAGCACTGAGCCAGCCTGACCTCCCATCCTATTTCCCGGGAAACCAAAGCTCCAAGAAAAGGAAGGCTCTGCTGGGAGAAACAGAACTGAGTGAAATCCCAAGTGTCCCATCTTAAATGTGTCCCATCTTAAAAGAACGCCAGAGCTGCAAGAGTGCCTTGGGGCCATCGGGGCCATCTTTACGCTACCCCCACCCCATTTGCAGATAGGTCGACTGAGGCTATGAGAGAGGCATGGACTCCTTTTCTTCCACACAGTTCTAGATAGGGTTTGAATAGTTCAATTCAGTCTGATTTCTGATATGCTACACAAACTCTGGAACCAGACTGTCTTCCTCCCAGGTTTCCACCCTCTCCACTGGGGACAGCTTCTACTGGCCACCTAGCTCTCTAACTTTCTTCACCTTTTTTTTCCCTCCCAGGAAATTCTGTGGGTTCTGCTTTGCCTGATCCCTTTTCCAAGACCATCTTCTCTACCCATTTAGCTCAAAAGTCCCCCTGGTTTCTCCTGTTCCTGTCCCAGTGTGGAACACAGAGCTGGACATAGACTCCAGAATGTTCTCTTAGTATGGAGCTTCATTACAAATCTGCAGCAGTTAAGACATGTATGGGCTGCCCTGTGTGGTTTTTAAATGAGTCAAACTCTACAGGCCCATCTCCTGAATGCAGGGCAAAGGAACAAATGGTCCCCACCAGGAGGGCTGGAGCTGCAGCTGGGTTTTTATCCAAGTGGTTTGCAGAATCAGCCCACTAACCGTTGAGGTAAAAAAGCTAGCCAGGCTGGGAATGTGCTAAAGAGAGACATTGTTCACAGACCTGTGGGGAACTACAGACACGCAAACTCGCCCCAGAAGTGAGAACACTTGGGGCCCCTGCAGGAGGGCTGTCTTCCACAATCCAAAACACAACCTGGTCCCTAACTGTCTCCCTGCCTTGCCGCCTTTTCCTGTTGGGAGGTAACCCTCAGGGAGGGGCTTCCTTCCCTTCTTGGGCAAGACCTGGGGCTCAGACATACCCAGCCCCTGACCTCTGTGGAAAGGGGATGGGGACAAGAAGGACAGAGAAGTTTGGTTCCCCCACCCCCAAGATTCACATGCTCCTTGTCTCTTCAGGTTAAGCACAGCCCCTTCTCTGTCTCCTCTGGGGGCTCCAGCCTCTTGCAAACCCCTTAAATACCAGAAAGCAGTAGCTACAGCCACCAGGCCCTCCCCCACCCCCTGCAACCCAGAAGCTGGAGCCCTAACTTGATTGTGCTTGGTTAATCACAGCAAGAGCAGGCGACTGAACAAGCAGGCAGCCTCTGTGGTCCTCTCGTCATCAATCCCTGCCCTGGTCAAGCCTCCATCAGTGCTGAGGCTGACAGGAGGCGCCAAGGGGGCTGGGAAGGAGGGCCCTGGGGCCAGGGTCTGGTTAGGCCTTAGCAAAAAGACTGACTGCCTCCCAAGGGGTGGGGAGAGGGAAAAGAGAGGGGCAAGTGATGAGGACACAATGACAATGATATTTGGGGGATCTTTAGGACAAGACAGAAGCAATCATCGGCTCTGCACCTACTACCTGTGTGATCCTGGACAGGTTACTGAACATCTCAATGCCTCCATTTCCTCATGTATAAAATAAGGTTAATAATTCTACCTACTTCATCGGGTTATTACAAAATTTAAGTGAGCTAAAACATGTAAAACGCTGAGAACCAGTACTATGCAAGCGTTTGTTAAATAATGAGACTGCAGAAAGAAAGACCGAGGAAACTGGCTTAGTGACTTTCCAGAATACCCCTTCCTCCTATATGGAGGAACCGGTTCTAAGTCAGGTACCAAGTTAGGGGCAAAACCCACAAACTGTGGAGGGGTCAAGAGGACCCACTGAGTTAACCTACCCTTTCTGGACCACAGTTTTCTCTCTGTGAAATGGGGGCCATAATTGCCCCTACAGCATGGGACTGTTGTGGAGATTGAATGACAATGTACACTGGTAAAGAGCTAATGAATGTGGGAGTTAGGAAGAAGGGCTAACCAGCCAGCTCCTATTGCCTTCTGAGCTTTAGTCATGAGCCATCCCTTACCCACCTCCTCCAATGAAAGGCCTACCCAGTAAGGGCATGACCGAGGTATATGTTATTTCTCCCCTGTGAAGGAAAATGCACAACTCCACACCCGGCACACCCTGTCCCCAGGCACCCCTGCCTCCAGCCCCTCCTGGGCCTGAAGCTGGAGAGGTCGGCGGGCGAGCACTGCGAAGAGCACACTCATGGGTGCCACAACGGCGGCTTCTGCAGGCAGTGAACTCCGAAGCCAGAAAACACTGGAAGCCAGTGGTCCTAGGCTGGCAATGCCTAGGCGGGAAGGTAGGAGGCAACACCTGCCCACCTAGTATTTGTTGCGCCTGAGCCAGAGCCTAGGGTCTCAGGAGAGATGAGTAGAGAAGGCGGCTGAGGGCCCCTCACCTAGCTCCCTCCCATCCCTCACCAATGTAGGCTTTGCACTTCTAGGTTTAGGTGGGGACTGAGAACAGGGCGCCGGTGGGATTGTGTAAGGGGTGCCAGGGAAGGAAGCAAACTTGACAGGGCCAAGGGCAGGGACCTGGAAATCAGCCCTGGCATACCCGCACCACGCCCCTGGACCCCAGGACTCCTCTGCAGACCGGGAGAAACTTTAAGGTCCCGACTGAGACCTTAAAGAAATTCCCACCCCAAGTCCGGCGGGACTGACTCCACTCCAGCAATTTCACGTGAGACCTAGACCTGCGCCTGGAAGAGACTACCCTGTGGTGGTTGGGGTCGTGGCCAACGGAACCGTCATTGACCAATCGAAACAGTCGACGCCATTCATTGATTTTTCGAGCTACTTTGGCAAGGTTAGAGCCGAGGCACCGCCTCTATGGTTCGGGGGAAAGCGCCTTCTTCCTCGTGTGGGCTGCACAACAGTGTTTCCAATTCCAGGCGTGAGCAAGTGACCTAGACTCCGAGGTCCTGTCCTCGTAATAGGTGATAGAGAACGTTCAGGGATGCCCCCATTGGGACGCAGTTCTTTGCCAAGGCCCAGTCTGACATTATCCCGGTTCCCACCCCGGCCGGATCCTGGGTGCCATGTCAACTCAACGGCGTCGCCAGTCGTTCCGACCTGACGGACCAGGGAGCGCTCTGCCCAGATCCCAGGCTGCTCCGGAAAACACCAGGCGCGCGCTCCCGGCTGCCCCAAACCCAGCCTTTTTTCGGAAGCTGACCTCGAGGCTTCCAGGTGGAGATGGGGTCTGCTTCCAAGTCAATCCCCTGTGCGGCGGTGCCCTGCACCGAACTGGGCCGGGAAGGCGACGCTTCCGGCAGTGGTGGGGAATTGTGTCTGCTAGGGCTCAGCTTCGGAGCAGGCTCGGAAAACCTCAATTTCCTGTCCCAAGAGTATTACTTTGTTGTGGCTGTGTCCGCCCTGGCCCTGGGCAGCGGGGCTCCGGACCCCCTTGCTGGGCCACCTGTATCCTCAGCCCCGCCCGGGATTTTAGTTTCTCCTTTTAAGAATTAGTCTCTTGGGGAAAGCGGGGAGGACAGCCATGGAGGGGTTTCGAAGAGGTGCGCCCTGGAAACGTCTCTCTGCTTTCCCACCTATCTCCAAATGGAGGTTGCTTCTCAGGACAGGTGAGACCACATACTAGTCAGTTTCCTGAGGGCCCTGAGGACCAATCAGCTGGGCTGCACAGGCCTGATGGGGAGAAAAGAACCGGATCGCCCATTCTAGTCTCCATCTCCTAGGACAGTAGAATCAGTACCGTGAAGTGTTCAGTTTAGGTAGGTTTGAGTTTCTGACCTGATTCAGGCGTGTAAGGGTTTAATCTTAAGCGGGCTGCCAACTGGGGGGTGCGCTCCCTGAACTGGCTCACTTCCTCTCCACCCAAAGGAGGCCTTCAGACTAGATGGATTTTTTTTTTTTTTTTTTTTTTTTTTTTTTGAGACAGGTCTCCATAAGTTGCTGAGGCTGGTTTTGAACTTGGCCACCCTCCTGCCTCAGCCTCCCGCACCGCTGAGATTACAGGCATGCTCCCCCTGTAAATTTAAAAATACTGTCCCACAGGACCCTGGAACTGTAGCCTGCATGATTCCACTTCATGCCCAACCCCAGGATGGCTTGGTCGCACAGAGTGCACCCTCCATGCAGTCCCTTGGGATGCACAGCTGGTAAATCTACTCATCCATAAAATGGCAACAATAATAAAGCTTCCCTCATGAAGTTGTTAGCAGCCAATGGTTAATGAATATAGAGCGCTTACCAGGGCCTGGCACGTAGTAAGTGTTCAATACATTTAAAAATAACACTAATGACTTTAACGGGCTGTTTGTAGCCTCAGTAGAAGGTTTCCCTAGCATGCACAGACACCCTGGGTTCAATCTGGGCACCACAAATTAATGATAATAATAAGAATGCCTTTCATTTTTAGCAGAGGTACGTGCCACATTTAACTTCTCAAACCCAACTAGTCAGTGGTCAGACAACCCCATCAAAGAATGTATTTCTATCCACCAGCCCACACCAGTGACTTAGAGAGGAGCACTAACTTGCCCACGCAGGTTCGAGTGGGCAAAGGTGGGATGGATTCGTACCCAGGGAAGCCTCTCTCCTCCAACACGGGAAGACTAAGATTGGGACCGAACCACCGAAAGGGCGACCCCGCGTTTCCTTGGTGGCTTGGAGGAGTGAATCCTCCCTTGGAGAAGTGAATCCTACTAAAAATACTAACTAGCAGGAGCTGAGACCCAGAATCCTGCCCTGCACGGCCCGGACAAAAGAAAGCTGGACAGGGGTCAAGGCGGCTGGGGAGTCACGCGGGGGCGGGTCTGGACCCCATGAGCGCTGCCTGCAGCCGCTTTGCAAAGCCCTTTGTCGCTAGCAGCCGCGTTCGTGCCGCACTCGGCGGCTTAAAATAAAGACAATGTTCCCAGCCTCCCTGCGGCTAAATCGGGCGCGGGTGCGGGGGTGGTGAGCGAGCCGGGCGGGAGCGCTTCTCCCCGCCCTACCTCCCTTCTCGCCTCCTGCCTCAGTTTCCCCATTAGTAAGGGGACCTAGACGAGTCTAGGCGGGAGGCAAGAAGAGTTCTACAGGAACAGGGATTGTAGGGGGGCGTTATCCCCCTGCCTCCGGCCGCTGCTCAGACTTAAAGAAGCCTCGTGGGACAGAGCGGGGCAGTCAGGAGGAGGCAGGGGAAAGCTGGACACCCTCCCCTCCCGCCCACCAAATAAGTGTTTTTATTTCTAAAGGGACGTGTGCAGAGGCGGTGGGAGAAGAGAAAAGGGAGACCAAAGAGATTGGGGGGAGGGGTAAGGAGAGTCTGATTCAGACTCGGAAATGGATGTTGAGCGTGGAGGCCTAACACCCCCACACACAGCCACGTGTACGCGCACAAGTACACGCAGCCCCACCGCGCGCAAGGCGCATCCGCAAACCCAGGACAGCCCAGCAGGGGGCAGCCCACTGGCAGGGACCAACTGAGTTATGAGTCAACACTGACCGGCTGTGATCCTGGGGTCGGGGGCGGGGGCGACTCAGATTCCTCTCTGAGCTGCAGTGTCTGCCCAACTTCAGAAATGAGGCATATGGGTGCTTGCTGGAGCCCCAGCTTCTTAAAAGTATAAATGCCCCCACATGTACCTGCCACGTGTACCCACTACTGGCACCGGGTGGCTGCTGATCAAGCCCTAGGGACTCCAGTTTCCGTTCTACCTGGCTCCCTAGGCGACTGGGCTCCTGGGTGAGAGAGCCCCAAATTACCCTCCAACGTGAGCAAGGAAAGGGGTGTTTGGTGGGAAGATGGGCAGAGGAAAGAAAGGAGTGGGGCAAACCCCAGCCCAACCCGGTGTCCCAGGCACAGAGCTCCTGGACCTGAGTCCTAACCGGTGCCCATTGCGTTAATCACCTCTTCAACTTTCTCAGTTCTCATCTGCATAATGGGGATAATGATTTCAATGCTTCCCACCTCCACCCCAGGGCTTTGGCACAGCCCATGGGGCAAAGAACACAGCAGCCCCAGCAGGCAGTCCCTGTAGCCTCCCCAACTCTCCTGTGGTCAGCTCCCCAGGAGGTCTCTAGGGCCAGACAGGGCGGTGCAGGACCAGGTCTCTATGGTAAAGGGCCCCCCAGGGGTTGTATCTCTGAGGAAACGCAACACAGAAATCCAAACGGACCTGGCGGGGAGGGGTGCTGGCCAAGCAGCAGGGCTGAGGGAGGTGAGAAGGAGCAGCTCTGCACTTCCCAGGACACACCTGTGAACCCTAAGTGGGAGTCAGGGGAGACAGAGTTTGACAAACTGGGAGGAGAGCTGTCTGTCTGCCTGTCTGTCTGTCTTCCAAGGGGAAGCTGGGGGTGGAGCAGGAAAGGAGGGAAGAAACTGCCTGGCTTGTCAGAATTAGCAAGTTCCATAGTTGGGCAACACTCGGATATATTCCCGATACAGACACGCACATGCATCCTTCCTCCACACCAACAGGGTCACACCTGCATTTCCACAGGCTGCATGGTGACATGAGTACTAGGGACACACACATGCCGGGCATTCCGCAGCACCTGGAGCAAGCACACAGCCCCCCACTGATCCCCACAGAAAAGACACCCCTGGAGCCTCACACCCAGGCTGTGCCGGCATGGGCAGACGCTCCAGCACAAGCCCAGCACACGGGCACGTCCGCTCAGCCCTGGGGCGGGTGCGCCAGCCCTCTGGGTTTGTTCCAACTTGGAGCCTCTCACGTGAGGCCCAATGTGTCATTTCCAAACAGAAGGAATCTAGCTCCCTCGCAGCAGGGAGGAAGAGCAGGGTGTGTGGCTGGGTGGGTGGGTGGGCGCGTGGGCATGTGCAGGGGGGCATGTGTGCGAGGGAAGCAGGCATGTGAATACCAGGGCATGTGTGTTGGGGCATGGCGCACCGGCTTGGGGGCTCTAAGGTGGGTGGGGGAAGGAGCCTGGGGAAACAGAGTGTGCCTTTGTGAGGGTGTGTGTGTGCCGCGGAGTCTGTGTGCAGTGGGTGTGGGTGTTTGTCTCCCTGTATCCGCCTTCTCTCCCGTCCTGGACTTTTAGCCTTGCTGGGCTTGCCTTCCTCATGTCCTGCCTCCTCCCTCTCGGGGCCCAAAGTGGGTGCCCTGGTGGAGGAGGGGGCCATGCTCCAGGACCTAGTCCAACCCCAGATGCTGCCTGAGGCTTCCCTCCAGCTCCCCCTCCCTTCCTTTCCTCCCTTTCCTCCCTCCCTGTCTTTCCCTTCCTCCCTCCCCCCCCCCAGGCTGGCGTGCCAGGGGGTGGGACATGCCAATCACTGGCTGTGCCTCTCCCGCTGCCAGCACAGGGCGCAGCTCCCCCCCGGGAGCCAGGTGTTTGGGTCCCAGGAGACGCCGCCGGCCCAGAGAAGCAGTGGGGCTGAGGACCCTACAGACCCCTCTCCGGCCCCATGGTGAGTGCATTTGGGAGGGGCTCTGCTGAGGTGGGGGCAGGAGAAGCAGGGTCCTCGGTGGTAGGGCAGGGCTGACGGGGATGAGACAGAAGTGGGGGTGGATCCTGGAGAGAGAGGTATCCAAGGAGGGGTCTAGAGGCCAAGGGAGCTGTGTAGCATTGGACATTGGCTGCTCTAAACACCCTGTCTCCTGGCTTTGAGTGGATGCATCTGATGTTTTTCCTGGGCTTCAGCCAGCAGAGGAGATGGAGACCCCTTGGGAAACTAACTACCTGGAGCCCAGAAAGGCTGCCAAGTAGCAAGCAGAGCCCCCAGCACCCTAAGGTCAGAGTGGGAAGGGCAGGGGGCCAGGAGGCAGCCCCTGTCACAGTATCCTGTGGAAGGTTGCCACCCCTTAACTGGGGCTCCAGTCCCAGAACCTCCTTCTCTCCTCCCTCAGGGCACCCTGAGTCCAACCGCTGCCGTCCACCTTCAGCCCCCCGGGGATGTATTGAACCAGGCTGCTGGCCAAATGGACAAACTGGATGTTAAGGTGGGTGTTGGGCTAGAAGCCAAACAGGAGACCAGGTGGAGAGCCCCAGGGCTCTTCTGGGACAAATGGGCACAGGGACAGCCACTCCAGCCAGTGAACATGGCCCTGACATGTGCAGGGGCTCAGAGGGCCCTCCCTGTATTTTCAGTATTTGGGGCTCCCCTGAGGGAGAGCTCAGCCCAGTGTCCAGGCAGCACATGGATCCTGATGGGCACCTGCTCCAGGTGCTTCCAGATTCCACAATGTGGGGAGGGACCAGGACCAGGAGCTCTGATTCTTACAGAGTTGCCAGTTTCTAGGCGGGCAGCTGGGGAGGTGGTGGTCAGTTCCCATTAGGTCATTCAAACATGTTGCAGCTTAGGGGTTTTCAGTGCCAACAACAAGGGGGTCACCTCGTTCCCACAGAATGCACCTGCAACTCCACCCAGACTGACCCAGGGCCCCCAGTTCAACTGGCCGGAAGGAGCCAGGCAGTCTCCGGTCCCTGGGTGATCAGCTGCTCACTGAGCTGTCAGATGAGAGTTCTCTGCCCCCTGACCTCAGCCACTAGGCAGGCAGTGATCGGTGATCGCTGCTGAGATATGGAAGAGGAGGAGATGGAGCAATGGGCTGCAGATGTGACTCGGCTCCCCTGCTGGGCTGGTGGCTGGAGATTTGAGAACAGGATCCTAACATGCACAGGGAAGTTCAAATTGTCAAGGAGGGGTTAGGCGGAAGTCACTTTGGGTCCAGAAAGGAACCTTCCCATTGTACCAACGGAGAGACTGAGGCTGAGAAAGGGGGATGGACAGGTTCATGGCCACAGAAGGGAGACTTATGGGTCCAGTTGCACTTAGAACCCCATTCTCCTTAACCCTCAGCACAACACTGCCCTGCCACCTCGGTGAGCGAGATGATGGGATGGCGAAGCAGGGGGCGCAGCAAGCTTCGTGAGGCAAGAGCTTGGGCTCCAGGCAGGCAGGCGGGAGAGGTGGGTGAATCTCGCTGGGTTTCTGCTCTGCGGTGGTGCCATGGTGATGCCTGGGAGGATGGGGGAGGGAGGGAGAGAAGAAAGGGAAAAGGGAGGGGAGTGCGAGGAGCGAGGAGCTGGGGGCACGGGGGAGGAGGGCGAGGGACCAGCACCTCTGGCGCTACACCCACCTGCAGAGCTAGGCTAGGCTCTGGCATGGTCTGGCTAAAGAGAGGCGACCGGTTAAGGGCCCTCATGGGTGAGCAAATCTGGCAGTGGCTCTAGACTCTCCTCTTCCCGCTCAGTAGTGTACTTAACTCATGGCCGCTGCCCTCCCCAGGACTAGCTGTCACTCCCAGCGGTGACTTTAGCCTGAAAATACAATGAATTATTTGTGTTCACTCCCTCATTCCCAAGGCCAGGTTTCGGGGTGAAAGTCTTGTGCCTCTTTAATGGGTCAAGAGCCACCTTCAGAGAGAAGTCAACCCAGTGGAAGAGAGCCACCTGGGAAGGGGCTAGCTGCTGCATTAGGGCCAGCAGAGGGGACCAAAAGGAGCATCTCCCTCACTGCATATATGAGTCAGATCCCAGGCCTCGCAGACCCCCTCTTCTCAATATTGCCCCTTTGCCCCGGCCAGGGTCTTCTGCTGGCTTCCAGGCCCAGAACGACAAGATGGCTTCAATCCTCCCTCCTATGTCTTTTCCACACGCCCTTTATCCGGTCTCCTCTCCATACTCCTTGACCAGTGGTAAGGCTTAGGAAAGCCTAGTGTTCAGGAATCTCTCTCCCCATCTCTTCTCCTGCCTCCCTCAGTGACTCTCCCCTCCTGCTTCCTCTCTCCAGCCAGATCCCCAGCCCCTAGGGATTGGTCCAGGGTACTGGCAGTCTACAGTCTGGCCTGCCTGTGCGAGAGGCTCTGACCTCATCCCTTAACTCTTTGAGACCAGGCTGACTTACACACTGACACACACACGTGACTTACACACTGTCTCTCTCTCTCACTCACACACACACACTGATAGGCACCAGGCCAATCTACACCTGTCCTGTAACCTCACTTAGCTTCCCTGCAGCCAGGTAAGGAGAGTTTTCTTGGTCCATTTTAATGATAAGGATGCTCTTGGCTATTTTTCTTCTGAGCTCTCAAGTCAGGAAGGGCCTTGCCCGAGGGAGAAGAGGCTGACCAGATGAGGGTATGGGAGCCGAGCCAGTCCTGACCCCCTTAGGCTCATTTTCTGCTCCAGGGCCTACTGTCAATAAGGAGGAGGACCCCACAAGCACATTTGTATATTTAGCCCACAGATATTTATTGAGCAACTACTATGTGCCAAGCCCTGAGACACAGTAGTGAAGGAAGCAGACAGAGGCCCCAATCTTGCCTCTCCCTCAGAGAGCTCTGATTAGACCGCCCCCTCTGCCCAGCGCTGTCATCATCACATCACACAGATAAACAGTAGACGGTCACATACAGGCCATGTTCTAAAGGGAGGACCCACTCCTCACTGTTGACTGATTCAAACTAAGGTTTGGCCCAGCTGGTTGAGATGGGCAGGGAGGCTAATAAACAACCCCATCCCCTCAACAACAATTTCCAGCAGGGGTCTAGGAGGTTGGTCTCAGAGGCAGACTGCCTTTGTCCAAATCTTGGTCACACTGCTGATGAGCTGTAAGTTCCATAAGGTCTTAAAGTCTCAGTGGCTCTTTTTGCAAAATGGAGATAATAGAACCTATTTCACAAGGAGTCATAACAAGTAAATTAAATCATGCATGTAATGCATAGAGTCATGTCTGGTATATTCGAGCAGTCAGTAAATATGAGTTGCTATGATGATATTAGTAATCTCATTAAAGGCTCTCAGCATCCTTCATCAGGAGGCCACAGTACTGGCAGAAATTCACCCCCGCCTCCTTGCCACCTTCCTGTATCCCCAACATGACATCCTCCACAAATGAGTCCCAGCCCAGCCCCACAAAGCTGTGGTCTCACCCGACCCTTCCCTCGTCTCACTCAGCAATGCCCACACCCTCACACACCGATGCTGGGGTTAACCCAACCCACAGAAGGGTGCCCAGGTCAGGAGGATGACTTGCCCAAGGTCATATAGCAAGACGAGAGCTTAAAGTCAGGCAGAGGCTGTGTCAGGGACTGCCCCTCGCCCACTGCATTCCTGGTCCACCAGCTCCCCTGATACACCCCTAGGCATGTTTTCAGAGATCATGCTCTGCCATCCCCCTTCCAACCAGATAGCTGACCCTAAACCCCTCCTCTGTAGAAATTCTGGGGGCAGCAGAACCCCAGCACCCTGTCAGCCCAGGACTGATCTTTCCAGGACAATCCGTCACAATCATAGGAAACCTGGTTCATTCACAACCACCGTCATGCTGATCCCCAGTAGCCTTGAACAGATAGGGGATTATTCCCAATTAAGACTTAAAGAGGGCTGAGGATACAGCTCAGGTGGTAGAGTGCTTGCCTCACATGCACAAGGCCCTGAGTTCAATCCCCAGCACCGCCAAAAAAAAAAAGAGTTAAAGAGCTATGTGCATGGCACATATCTTAACCAGTCTCAGCAGATTAGTGAGGCACTTAGCCACTCATTGAGACCTTGACTCTAAATAAAATATTTTTTTAAAGGACTGGGGATGTGACTCAGTGGTTAAGCACCCCTGGGTTCAACCCCCAATACCAAAAAAAGAAAAAAGTTAAAAATATCAAAAGACTAGAAATGGAACCACCATTATAACCCAGCTATACCTACTCTTCAGTATTGTCCCAAAGAAGTACTTACCTTAAAGATACGTGCATGCTCGCATTTATAGCAGCATAACTCATGGGAGCCAAGTTATGGAACCAACCTAGGTGTCCATCAACACACCAATGGATAAAGAAAATGCAGCATATATACACAACAGAGTTTTATTCAGCCATAAGGAAGACTGAAATTATTTCATTTGCTGGGAAATGGATGGAACTGGGGAACATCATGTTAAACAAAATAAGCCAGACTCAGAAGTCAAGGGTCATATTTTTCTCTCATACATGGAAAGTAGAGAGAAGAAAAGAAAAAATGTGATTTTGTGAATATAGAAGGAAAACCAGTTGGATAGAGGAAGGGGGTAGGGATGGGAGGGGAGGGCAAGGGAAGGCACTGGAAAATGAAATTGATCAAATTATGTTATGTGCATGTACGAATATGTCACAATAAACCCCACTATTAAACGTAATTATTATGCACCAATAAAACTTATTTTTAAACACTGGAAAATTTCAGGTGACAGTAAACAAAATTCTCTCTTAGTGGTCAAAAAAAAAAAAAAAAAATAGAGTAAAGGAGAGCCAAGAATGCCAGCACGTACTGTAGCCCCAACTACTTGGAGGTTAAGGCAAGAGGACTGAAAGTTTGAGGCCAATCTGGGCAACTTGGTGGGACCTTCTCTCAAAATAAAACAAAAGGGATTATGATATAGCTCAGTATCAGAGCACTTGCCCCAAATGCACAAGGCCCTGCATTTAGTCCCCAGGGCTGCAAAGAAAAAAAGAATTAAAGTGACTTACCCAAAGTCACACGGGAGGAACCAGAGTATCCCCACCAGGAACCTTCTGATCTCTCACTAACCAAGAGAGTGTGGGAGGAGCGAGGACCCCTGCTCAGATTGTGGAGGAAAGGCTGAGTCACCGAAGGTCTGTTCTTGGGCTGCATTACAGAGGAAGGTCCACAGGGTGGTAAGAATCCAGCAGCAGTTCCCCAGAACCGCTGCCCCTTTTTTTTCCCCCACCAGCTGTCCCCAGTGGGAGGCTTTAGCCCCCCAAGTTCATAGAGTAGTTGGTCAAGTATAAAGAACACCAGCCCTGGAGGCCACGATTCAAGGTCAGAATCCCACTGCCACCATTTCCATCAGAAAGCCACTTAGACCTCTTAGCCCCCATTGGGATGCCATGAGTACAGTTGCAGGAGGTATTGGTCATGGTGGTTATCAACATGACCATAAAATGGGAGAGTTGGAAGGCCTTTCCAGACAACGGGTGAGGGACTGCCAGGCTCTTCACCTCCAAGGACCACTCAGGTTACTTCTTCTCGCAGGTCCCCTGTTCAGAGTCATAGCTAGCCTCCAGCAAGAGCTTGTGATGGGCAGAGGTCACTGAGCCCCCACCCCAAGGGGCTGTCACTCCAACCCCAAGTGAGGCAACCTAGGTGAGCCTTGAGCCTCACCTCGGAGACTTGGGTCCTTTCTGTGCAACATCTAAAGATGTTGGTTTCAGCACCCCACAGAATTTACCCAGAAGCCAGGCTGGTCCATCTCCTCCATTGAACAATGAGCAAACGGGGAACCAGAGAGGAGCTGGGGCTGGGGTCTGAAGAGAAGGGGCACAAGGAGAGGGAGTCAGGGAAAACAGCAGAGGCTTTTAAGTGAGTGTCATCTTCAGGACACAGGCTCATGAGCTGGGGGTGACCGGCAGCAGGAGAACAAAAGGTTAAGTGATTGCTGATCGTCACAGCTGGGAGGGAACAACCCTAAGCTTCAATCCCAGGGCCTGGGCCACAGTGCCAAAACTACAGTGAGCCAAGTTGGCTCACCTAGGAGAAAAATTTAAGAGGCGGTCACAGGGTCAGGGGTGCAGCTCAGCAGGTACACCTGCTTAGCATGAGTGAGGCCCAGCTTCCACCCCAGCACCACCAAAATAATAAAAATAAAATTTAAAAAGAGGGTGCAACCAAAAAGAACCCTCACTAGCCCAGAGAAATAATATAGTAATGTAACTTCTTTTTAAATCAAATAACAAGCCGACAGCCTCAGCAACTTAGCAAGGCCCTAAGCAACTAATGAGATTCTGTCTCAAAAAAAAAAAATAGGACTGGGATATGGCTCAGTGGTTATGCACCCCTGGGTTCAATCCCCAGACCAAAAACAAATAATAAGCCAAGCACAGTTTCACACACCTGTTAATCCCAGGGACTGCAGAGACTGGAACAGAAGGATTACAAATTTGAGACCAGTCTTAGCAACTTAGTAAGACTCTCAGCAAATTAGGGAGACTCTATCCCAAAATAAAAACTAAAACAGGACTGGGAAATGTAGCTCAATGATAAAGTGTCCCTGGGTTCAGTCCTCAATACCAAAAAAAGAAAAATCAAATAACAAACTACAGCCCACGGACTGGTCGTCTGTTTTTGTAAATAAAGTTCCACCAGTCACAGGACCAGGGTTAGGGTGAGATGAGTGAGACAGTGTGGACTGGATCCCGTCTTTGATCAACTTTTGTTCATCATGGATTCTTTGCCTTGATTTCTTTCTTTTTTTTTTTCTTGGTACTGGGAACTGAATTCGAGGGTACTTTACCACTGAAGTACCTCCCTAGTCCTTTCTATTTTTCATTTCCTCCCTAGTCCTTTCTATTTTTCATTTTGAAACAGTTCTTGTGAAGTTGCTGAGGGTCTTACTAACATGCTGAACCTGACCTTGAACTTGCGATCCTCTAGCCTCAGCCTCCAGAGCCACTAGGATTACAGGCATGTGCCACCGCACCCAGCAAAGCAAATATTTTTAAAATTCAGATTGGCAAACCAACCTCTCTTGTCAAACGAAGTTTTGCTGGAACAAACTGCTTGAATTCAAATCCTAGTTCCTACCTTATTGGAATGATCATGTGAAAATTCTCTCACTTTTTTCAGCCTCAACTTGCTCATCTATAAAATGGGAGATGAGAGTAATACCTAGGCCACAGGTTTCTGTGAAGATTTAGATAATATATATATATAAGACCTAAGAGACTAGCTCTCAGGGAGTACTACACAACAGCAATGAGCACTATTACTATTAATTATTACGATTTTTATTGGTATTGGCTTCTGCTGTAGTATCAGAGGTTTTTTGTTTGTTTGTTTGCATGTTTATTGTGTGTGCTGGCAAGCAAGCCCAGGACCTCAGGCAGGCCAGGCAAGTGCTCTACCACTGAGCTACTTCCCTAGCCTTTTTATTTTTATTTTATTTTGAGACAGCATTACTCTAAATTGCCTAGGCTGCCCTCAAACTTGTGATCTTCCTGCCTTAGCCTCCCAAGGGGCTGGGTTTAAAGATGTGTGCCACCATTCCAGAATAGACTCAGAGACTTTTAATTGCAGAAATGGACACTACTAGGCAGGAGGAAACTCATTGCTCCTCAGAGAGCTCATGGGGACCTAATGCTTAGCATGTGCCAGGGACTCTTCTAAGCACTTCACATGTACTGACTCAATTAATCCAACGATCCCTTGAGTTGTTAGCTAACGGTATTAACCTATTATCCCAATTTTTAGTTGAGGAAACTAAGGCATATAGAAGTTACATCGCTAGCAATAATCTCATACTGAATAAATGGCAAAGCCTAGATTCAAATCCAAACAGTCAGGCTCCAGGTTCTGGATTCTTTTACCATGATGCTTCATGCAAACGATCCCATACACACAAGAGCATCCCAATGGCCACAGTCCTTCATGTTCATGCTGTCACGAGTGTGTCTCCCCACACTGCTGGCTCCTCTCACATGCTGACAGCTCACCACAAGCTACGGAGATGACCACACACAGTCCGGGTCACACACGATGAGCCACATTCCACCAAGGCCCTCTATCACAGGCACAACACTTTAGTCAATCTCTCACATGATGGGTACCCAAGGAACACCAGGGCTTGGTGGACCCTGGCCCAACATCTCTCCCTTGAAACTTTCTCAACAATACAACTCCTGAAGGCCACAGCTGTGGACTAGGGAGACCCCAATCTCTTCAATGAATGCATGGGTGCTGAGGCCCAGGACAGGAGGGAACTGACCAAATCACATAGCAGCAAGGCCATGTCTGAGCTGCGCCCTCTTCAATCTGGCTTTGCCTTGACTGTGGGGCTCCTGCCTATTCAGGAGGTTGCTATCCCAGCCTTCTTTGCTACCCAGCCTCAGTGCCTGGGCCAGACTCCAGATCCCAGAAAAGTTTGGGGGGATCTTCCCGTTCCCCTTGCTGCCCCCAACTCAGCTGGGACCCAGGAACAGAGCCGGGAGCAGGAGGGAGGCCTCCCACGTCCCATCTGGGGCCAGACCCCCACTTAGCTGGTAACTGAGGCCCTTGTCTCTGTTGCTGCTCCAGACCTTCATACCACAAGGCACAAGTCCCTTGCTCATCCAGGGTCCTGTCCAGCCCCAAACACTCCCTGTTCTTACACAAACACAGAAAAATGTGCAGACATACCTGTGTGTACACTACATGTGCGTTCACACACACACACACACACACACACATGCATGTCCTTTCCTCTCTTCTCATCTCCCCTCTCTTCCCATCTCTCCGTATTTGATGACTTCACATACTCGGCGAGAGTGAGAACCGGGTTCTAATCCTATTCACCATCTTGTCGCCAAGGTGAAGACTTGCAACCGCCCAGGGCCACCATTGCCCAGCAGGGAGATGGGGATAATGAGGACCTTCCTCCTAGAGATGCACAACGGCTAAAGCAGATAATTCGATTAAGCGCTTAAGTGCTATGTCTGGCATGTAGCGACTGCTCAGTAAATGAAGGCTTTAATAAGGTTGACTGAAATGCTTTGAAAATTTGGCAGGACTGTATACAAAGTGAGTCTCCCAACTCCTGCCACATGAGTTAAGCAAGACAGGAATTGGTAGCAATTTCCCAATGAGAAAATTGAAGCTCTAAGTCTGAACGGCGTTGCTGGGGTGAGGACTCACATTCTCTGGATTTCAAAGCCACCCCGGGCTGCTGGTAAATCTCCTTGTGGCAGGAAAAGTGCGCTGCAAATGACCGTGTGTGGGTGCCAGTGAGGGAGGGCGATGCTGGCTAGCCTGGGGTTCTGGGAGGGCATCGACTGTGTCCTTTAACCCTTCTGCTCTGGGCTACCAGAGAAGTGCAGGGGCCCAACCAAAGCTCATGTCCTCTATTTTCAGGTGATGACCCTCCTCTGAGGAAGCCCTTGGTGTGACTGGAGGAAGGGACTGGCCCCTCATCCTACCTGGCCACCATGAACACCTCAGCCCCACCCGCCGTCAGCCCCAACATCACTGTTCTGGCCCCTGGGAAGGGTCCCTGGCAGTTGGCCTTCATCGGGATCACCACGGGCCTCCTGTCACTGGCCACAGTGACAGGCAACTTGCTGGTACTCATCTCCTTCAAGGTCAACACAGAGCTCAAGACAGTCAATAACTACTTCCTGCTGAGCCTCGCCTGTGCCGACCTCATCATCGGCACCTTCTCCATGAACCTCTATACCACGTACCTGCTCATGGGCCACTGGGCTCTGGGCACGCTGGCCTGCGACCTCTGGCTAGCCCTGGACTACGTGGCCAGCAATGCCTCTGTTATGAATCTGCTCCTCATCAGCTTTGACCGCTACTTCTCTGTGACCCGGCCCCTGAGCTACCGTGCCAAGCGCACACCCCGCCGGGCAGCTCTGATGATTGGCCTGGCCTGGCTGGTTTCTTTCGTCCTCTGGGCCCCAGCCATCCTCTTCTGGCAGTACCTGGTAGGGGAGCGGACCGTGCTGGCCGGCCAGTGTTACATCCAGTTCCTCTCCCAACCCATCATCACCTTCGGCACGGCCATGGCCGCCTTCTACCTCCCTGTCACAGTCATGTGCACGCTGTACTGGCGCATCTACCGCGAGACGGAGAACCGGGCCCGGGAGCTGGCGGCCCTTCAGGGCTCCGAAACACCAGGCAAAGGAGGGGGCAGCAGCAGCAGCTCAGAGAGGTCCCAGCCAGGTGCTGAGGGCTCACCAGAGACTCCTCCAGGCCGCTGCTGCCGCTGCTGCCGGACCCCCCGGCTGCTGCAGGCCTACAGCTGGAAGGAGGAAGAGGAGGAGGACGAAGGCTCCATGGAGTCCCTCACGTCTTCTGAGGGTGAGGAACCAGGCTCTGAAGTGGTGATCAAGATGCCCATGGTGGACCCTGAGGCACAGGCCCCCCCCAAGCAGCCCCCAAAGAGCTCCCCGAACACAGTCAAGAGGCCCACCCGGAAGGGGCGAGATCGCGCTGGCAAGAGCCAGAAGCCCCGGGGGAAGGAGCAGCTGGCCAAGAGGAAGACCTTCTCGCTGGTCAAGGAGAAGAAGGCGGCTCGGACCCTGAGTGCCATCCTCCTGGCCTTCATCCTCACCTGGACACCGTACAACATCATGGTACTGGTGTCCACCTTCTGCAAGGACTGTGTTCCCGAGACCCTGTGGGAGCTGGGCTACTGGCTGTGCTATGTCAACAGCACCATCAACCCCATGTGCTACGCACTCTGCAACAAAGCTTTCCGGGACACCTTCCGCCTGCTGCTGCTCTGCCGCTGGGACAAGCGACGCTGGCGCAAGATCCCCAAGCGCCCCGGCTCTGTGCACCGCACCCCCTCCCGCCAATGCTGATGGCCCCCTCTCCTGCATCCTTCCACCCCAGTCCCAAGGAGAAGCCGGTGCAAAGCAGGCAAGGGCTGTGTCCCCAGCCCCAGGGCTCTGCTCAGGCCTCACCGGGCGTCCCAGGCCCCTGGGTCACCTTCCTGGACAGCCCAGAGAGACCCTGCCAGCTTTCCAAGCTTGGCTGTTCCCAAGCAGGGAGTGAAACCCGGGGAACTGGTTTTTCTGTTCCCTGCTGGGTGGGAATGGGCTCTTCACCAGGAAGAAGGCCTGGGAGGAGGATCCGGGCTTTGGACTCCTTGTTTGCCTTTAGACAGGAAGTCAGGAGCCAGCAGGGCGAGCCAGTAATTTAACATCACAGTCTTCCTTGGCCCTGCTGTGGCCCAGGTTGCAATAGAGATGGCGCCCCCTGGGGACCACAGCTGGGAACTGACACCAACCATTGAGAGAAAAGCTTGGCTCGGAGGAAGCTGGAACTTCCTGGCTGGAGGGCTCCTCCCTCTCCAGACAAAGCCTGCCCAGTTGGGCCCTGGGCACACTCTCCAGGATTGTCCACCTCCCGAAACATGTCCACAGAACATCCCTATGTGGGTTACCTTCGAGGCAAATGTCCAAGCATCAGCCAGTCAATGACACCAGAGGGGATCAACTTGCTTAATCACACATCGAGTCCCAAGGCATCAGCAGGACCAGGGACCACATGTCCTAAGCGTCCCACTATGTCATTTTCCTGGGGTAGGGGTAGGGACAGGGGTGCCTTCTATCCAGTGCCACACCCATCCTTCCCTCCCCCTGCCCCAGAGTAACCTCAGTCCCTCCCTCCTGGCTCACAGCCACCACCTGGATGGATCTGCTCTGTTCGGATCTAGCCAGGCCTCCTGCATGCTGCCTGCCTCCAGCCCTGCCCCACACAGGCCTGGCCCAGCCAGCAGGTTCTCTCCTGTGAGCTCCCCAAACTGATCCATGCATGGCCTCCTTATCTCCAGGCTCAGCCTGGCCCCAAATGTTCTTTCCTTCCATCCTCAGCAAGTGCTGAGTCTGTGAATAAAGCCACATAACCAGCGGGCACTAAGGGGCCTTCCTCCCTGCGTTGGCTCAAGGCCCTGGTCTCAGGCCAGGACAGGATGGGGCATGGAGGGCCCAGAACTGTGGAATGTGGGCCAATTCCCTGAAGTGGTTCCAGCAGGGGCAGCCTGTGGGCCCCAGCACCCCGGGGACGCTGGCTCAGGTAAGTGGGGCTGAATTAGGCAGACCTGGTCTCTGAAAGTGGGACAGCTGGGTAAAATAAACTGCCCCTGTGCAGATCCCTGTGTGTTCTCTGCCATATGTGGCTGCTCTGGGGTCTTGTCACACCAAAGGACAATAAAACTCCTTCAAACCCTCATTATAGAGGGCGGGCCTGAGGCCCAGAGACCCAGGAGCAATTTTTAGTGTTATCCCACCAAGCAACACCCAAGTTTCCAGACAACATAGTCTCCTGACCCCTAGATGGTGGAGACGGGGGCCTGGGGTACTCTTAAGTCAAAGCGCTCCATCAAGATGACCTGCAGGGTCACATTATAAAGCATTGCATTGGTGTGGAGTCTCCAAAATCCTAACAGAGGTTATTCCCACAGCCTAGAGCGGTAGTTCTCAAAGTGTGATGGTGATGGGGGTCTCCAAGATCATGGGTTTAATAATTTGCTAGAAGGAATGACACACAGAACTCAGCAAAGGTTTTAGAGCCACAGTTACAGTTTATTATAGTGAAAGAACACAGAGAAAATTAGCAAGAGGTACAGAGTCCAGGAGACACCAGGTGCAAGCTTCCAGTTGCCCCCTCCTGATAAAGCCACGTGGACAGAGCTTAATCCTCCCAGAAATGATGCGTGACAACATACATGACATACTTCAGCCAGAAAAGCTCACCAGAGCCTTAGTGCCCAGGATTTGGGGGATTTTGTTGTTTGGTTTCAGGATAGGGAGTGAACCCAGGGCCTCCTGCATACTAGACAAGTGCTCTACCACTGAGCTACATCCCCAGCCTTTTTGTTTTTATTTTATTTTAAGACAGGGTCTCACTAAATTGCCCAGGCTACCTTGAACTTGAGATCCTCCTGCCTCAGCTTCCTGAGTAGCTGGGATTTCAGGTGAATGCCCCCATACCCAGCTGGTGTTTTTACTACAGGTTGGTCATATAGGCATGGCTGACTTTAGTTACTCAGTCTTCAGCCTCTGCAGAGGTGTTTAACCTATGGGTATAGGGTGGCCCATGGCCTCCACCAGAAATCACATTTTTAGCAAGATCATCTGGTGTGGTCCAAGGCATACAGGTGAGCAAAGACACTCTTGCCAGGCAGGATATTCCACAGGCTTGACTTTCCAAGGAGCCAGACAAAGCCAAATCTTTCTTTGAAATGTACAGAGTTTGGAACAACCAGTAGTATCAGCAGGACCTAAGAACTTGTTAGACAAGTAAATTCTTGGAGTCACACTAAATTAAAATGGGAACTCGGAGGATGGAAACCAGCCATGTGTTTTAACAAGCCCTCCAGGTGATCCTGAGGCAGGCTGAGGTTGAGAAACACTGGCCTTAGAAGGATGAGGTCCTTGGTGGGCCTGAATCATTGCAGAGGGAAAAGCGGAGATTTGCCCCACACTCAGAAACCTTTGGAAAGGGATCTTCCAAAACCATGGTCAAGGCCAATCTGGGAAAAGTGGACAGGACAGGCTTAGCCAGGACCCAGCAGGAAGTGTAGCCCTATGGGAATGACTCTCAGACACAAAGCCCTACCCCACCAGGGCAGCTTCCTAGATTGTCAACTCAAGACTCAGAGAAGGCCCCTCTCTTGCTACTGTTCCCTCACGGCCCTGAACCCCCTTTGGGGATAAATGTCCTGTCCAGTGTTGAAGGCATCAGAACTAAGGTTCGGGGAGGAGGAGAGACTGAGGAAGCTGCGCAGCATTGGGAGAATGTAAGCTTTGTAGTCAGCTGGCTGGCCTCTCCCGAAGAGTGGGAGTGGGGCTCAAAGCTGGTATCGGATCCCCAGTCAAATAAACTTGGGCATGTCTCCTGTGTCCAAAAGGGGAAGGAGTCCCTTGCAGAAAAGGAAGGAGGATGAGATAGATTACAGGGAAAGGACTCAGTGGCTTTATGATCAGCCTCATCACAGGGCAAGGCTGCCACCAGTAGAAGTTAGAAAACAAGTCTAGTTTCAGACCCAGTTCTTTCCCTATACCTCCAGCCTGGCTTGGGAAAGTTCAGAATTCCATCTCTCCAGCCCAAGGAGAAGAAACTTTGCATCCTGATGTTGCTTGTTAAAGGAGTATTCAGGGAGCAACCCTGGGTGGGAAAGGGAGTGTGATCCAGGAAGGCCTCCCAGAGATGGGATCTGTGTCCTGCAGGCTTCCAAAACAAGATTCCTGAAAACCCAGCGGCCAAAAAAGGAGAAAATGACATGCACTGTAAGGGAGGGGGTGGTCTTTCTGCATCAGTTCACCCCCACACCGTAACTACTCCTACCCTCAGGAAGTCCTTCTTTGCCCCTTTCGTTCCTGAGCAGGAAGGAGAGAGAGAATGAAGTGACCTTGTGCATGCCACCTCCTCTCCTGCCACCCCCACCACCCTGGGGCAAGGCGGGAGAAGGGGAATGCCCAGCCCCGCCCCGACCTCCAGTCCCACTGTGACATTTTAGCGCCATCTGCTGGTCATGAAGGAAATAGCCCTCCAGAGAAACCTGGTCCTCGAACCTGCAGGGACCTGTGCAGACAATTAAGACCACAGGAAAATGATGGAGAAGATGATCTGCGTCCTGCCTCCGCAGGAACTCAAGACCCCCAAAGGGTGTGCTCACTGGGCTTCTACTGTAAATGTGCAAAAACAGGCCCTGCCTCTCAGCAGTATGCCAACCTCACCAAGTATGCCCTGGATGAGAGGGCACTTGGCACCAGCCGCACAGCTCCACATTCCCCCAGAGTCTCCCAGGCCTTTGAAATCCTTGGTTTCATTCTTAGGAATCTGGTTCAGGTTTCACAGAACTCATGCTGAACAACTGGAAATTCAGACAGGTACCCACCCATGTTTAGAGCAGGAACGTCTTGTTTGTTTGTTTGTTGTTTGTTTGTTTTGTGATACTGGTGATTTAACCCAGGGGTGCTCTACCACTGTGCTACACCTCCAGCCCTTCTCTTCCTTCCCCGCCACTGCCCTGGAGTTCCAGGTGTACACCACCACATCAGGCCCCCAAATGCCTTTTGAAGGCCCAAGCCAGTCTCAGGCTCTTGAGGGCTCAAGGTTCTTGCTTCTGACATCTTTGTTTTTAGCTTCTTTGATAAGGAACGACAGAATTCCAGGAATCAGGGCTGGGGATCTAGCTCAGTTGGTAGAGTGCTTGCCTCGCAGGTACAGGCCCTGGGTTCAATCCCCAGCACCACAAAAAAAAAAAAAAAAAAAAAAAAAGAATTCCAGGAATCAGACTATCCCACAAAATAGACCTGAATATGGTTCTCACCCTCCCAACTCCCAACCCCTGTCTTTCCTCCGCCCTCCTCCCCCCCACCACTCTGTTCTCCCCCTTGGTGTTCCTGACCGACACCATTCACACCATTCACACCATTCACGTAGCTGCTGCTCAAGCCAGAAAGCCTGGAGTCAGTTCAGACTCCTCTTTTTCACTCCCTGTGTCCAGTCTACTCCTGAACCCTTCCCAAGTTCATTCAGTTTTCTCCGTCCCCACCGCCACTATCCCCTTGCAGGCCTCTTGCCTATGGCACTTAAACAATCCCTTAATTTGGAGGTTAGCAAACATTTTCTGTCAAGGGCCAGATTGCAAACATTTTAGACTCTGCAAGTCAAGAGACAAAATCAAAGCTATTACGTCAGTACTTACAAAGTCTTCGTACTGTTTCCGTCAAAAGCAAAGAGCAGTCGCAGACAACATACAGAAGCAACGGAGCATAGCTGGGTTCCAATAAAATTTCATTGAATTTTGCAAAATTTTCATGTGCCCCCAAATAATATTATTTTGATTTGTTTTTCAGTTTTTAAAAAACAAAACACATTCTTAGCTCAGAATTGGTACCAAAACAAACCCACTAGCCATGAGTGGCCCCTCTCCCACCTATTCTCCATGCTCAGCCAAAGCGATTCGCCAAAACACAGGTTCGTGTTTTCGATCTCTTGCATACAAAGAGCCAATAACTTGGGATTAAAAAAAAAAAAAAAAAAAAAAAGCTGGGGAGATAGCTCAGCTGGTAGAGTGCTTGCCTCACATGCACAAGACCCTGGGTTCAATCCCCAGCACCACAAAAAAAAGAATGAGCTTCTTGGGGCTGGGGCGTAGCTTCATTTTGGAGTGTTCGCCTGGCATGTCTGAGGTCCAACCCCAGCAAAATAAAAAGAGTGCAAAAGCTTCTTGGCCTTCAAAAGTTCTCACATTCGACCTCTTGGGCAACCCTTGGGTAACTGGAACTCTCTTGGTCCTCACACGGGCCCCAAGCTCGTTCCTTCATGCTTTCATTCCTCCAGTTCCTATGCTTGGGATATCTTTGCCTGCTGTCTGGAAAATTCCTATGTTTCCTTCAAGGTTCAGAGAGAAAAGACAGCCTCCTCCTCCCCGACCTCCGACTCCCCCACCAAACACACACGCACCTCAGGGGACATCAGGTTTTAGCTGAAGTCAGAAGGTGGAGAAGAGAGGAGGCTGGGATACAGGGGCAATAGAAGACCCCCAAATAGAGAGGGCAACCGAGAGGTCCGAAAGGAAGGGCATTACAGTGGAGAGAGGAGATATGGACACAGCCCACTCCTCCTCAGCAGTCCACCCTAAGAACCCATCCTGTGGGGGGTTTTGTCTGCTGGACCAGCTCCTAGGTCCTGGAGAGAATGGACCTTGTCTTTATGACCTCATCGCGCCCCTAATGCCGTCCCCTGCCCCCCGCCCACCGCTGCTTTGTCTGGTTAACTGGGGGGAGACCTCTCCTAAGGAAATGGCCCGAAGGGTTCAGCCTTGGGCAGCCGGAGTGCTTTCTTGGAACCAGACTAGTAATGCCAGGGCCAGGCCAGAAAGCCAGAGCCAAAGCAAGGCTTCATCTCAGCACTGACTATTGACAAGCTAGATGACTCTGTGCAACTTATTCGACCTCTCTGACCCTTCATATTCTCACTGGGAAAGTAGAGCTGCTGTAGCTACCTAATGGTGGGTTCAGTTAGCTAAACACTGGCTAAGCCCCCACTTGATTGCCGAGGCTGAGGGGAAGGCAGAGGTAAAGAGAACAGGGCTTCGCTGGGCACAACTGCGCACACCTGTAATCCTAGACTCAGGAGGCCGAGGCAGGAGGATTGCAAGTTTGAGGCCTGTCTGGGCACAGAGCAAGACTCTGTCACAAAACAAAAAATGAAAAGGTCTGCGGATGTGGTTCAATGGTAGAATTCCCCTGGGTTAGATCCCCCCTCAAAAAAGTGCACGCTGGATCTTGACCTCTCCTGCAGTACGTGCTTCCTCATTCAAACCTCCCAGGAGTGGACTCCCCATCCCTTCCTCCCCTTGTCTCCCAGGCCCCTCATTGAAGACAAAATGGGGTGCAGTATGAGTTGGGAGCCAGAGTTTGTGAACCTAGACAAATTACTTCTTTAGGCCAAGCCTCAGTTTCCTCATCTGTAAAAGGGTAACAGTCATGCTGGGTCTTTTGTATGTCACTCAGAAAACATGGTGTTCCTTCCCTTCCCCTACAGTCTCCATTTTCCCCTTCGCATGCATTTGTCCCTCTACCCAACCAAGCCCAGGAGGTGCCCCCTGCACACTGCAGACCCTGGCCCCTCTGGAACAGTAAGCAAACTACTGGGAAGTGGTGGAAAGTGTAGGAGGTGGGGCCAGTTGAAGAGAGTGGGTCTCCCTGCCTCCCCGCCCCTCTTTCCTGAATGCCATGAGCTGAGGAGACCTCCTGGGCCATGACCTCCCACTGTGATGTTCCTCCTCACCTCAGCCTCCAAGCCAGGAGGCCAATCAGCCATGGACTGAAACCTCTGAAACCACGAGCCAAAACAAATCATTCCTCCTCTAAGTGGATCTCCTCAGGTTTTTTCCACACTGCTCAAAATTTGATTAACACTCCTCTTGCCTCCCACCCTCTGCTGGTCTCCAGCATGTTGATATGAATATTTACCCAGATAAGACTGTCTAGCTACCATGGCAGTGGGCACCTGTGATCCCAGCTGCTGAGAAGGTTGAGAAGGAGATTGGCTTGAACCCAGGGATGTAGACCAGTCTAGGCAACATAGCAAGACCCTCCCTCAAAAGGAAGAAAATAGGGCCCCGGGATGTGGCTCAGCAGTAAAGCACTTGCCTAGGGATGTGGCTCAGTAAGAGAGCACTTGCCTAGCATCCGCAAGACCTAGAATTCAATTCCTAGCATCCACCACCCCTCACCCCCGCCCAAAAAAAAAAAAAAGATAGAAGGAAGAAAGAGAAAGGCAGGCAAGGGTCTCAAACTCTTTGATTAAGAAATCTTTCAGCTCCTGGGTTTATTTTACCTCCCACAAGTGGGAGAGGAGGGATGTGTCAATGCTTCCTCTCTGGCTTAACAAAGAAAATCCACAGGTATTTATACCTTCTAGAAAACAGAGATGTGAATTTAAATAGTATTGCCAGGGCAACACATTATTAAGAAAGATAGGCAATCCTAATCACAGCTTTTTAAGTTAAAGGTTACTTCCATGGGCAAAGCAACAGCCTGTGTCTGACACAATTGGTGTTAGAGATAACATTTACAAGAATGGCTTTATAATACAGGGGGCGGGGGGTTGGGGGGAATCCTGCTTTTATTTCTGCAACTGCAGAACAGGAGGGAATATTTTTTTCCCTTCTTATCATAACAGGGGGGTTTGGGGTTTTGGTGTTTTGTCACCACTGATACAGAAAAGAAAGCCCAGGTCTTGTCCCCATAACCACAAGCCAGACAAGGTTTTGAAAAAAAAGGAAGAAAAAAAAAAAAAAGGAAAAAGAAGTTTAACTGCTTTACTAGCAAAGGAGAATACACAGGGGACTCCTTTCTCAGAGGCTGGGATTCTGACTGCCCAGGGGAACAGTGGACTTTTAAAGGGGATACAAAGGTTAAATTCCAGGTGGGCTCAGGAGTCCTTGTTTATTCATAGCCTTGAGAGATAACCATTTTTCAGCCTGGCTGATGCCAGCCCAGAAGTCTGGATCTCTTCATTCCTGGGCTCAGGGAGCCAAAGAATAGATAACTCGGAGAGAAAGAAGGTAAGTTTTGCTTCCCCCATGGTTAGGGAGTGGGAGAAGGAGAAGGGGAAAAATACATCAGTTTAAAAATAAGACACAGTGAGATTTATATTTAAAGCATAAAGCAGACTCCCATTTCACTACCAGTTAGGGAGACCACCTGCAGTGGTTCAAGGTAATACCAGAGAAACAAAGACAGGTCTGGGTTGGCAGGGTGGGTCAATGGGACAGCGCTTGCCTAGCACACATGAGGCCCTGGGTATAATCCCCAAAACTGCAAAAAATAAAGATAAAAATAAAGAAGCAGATCTGACCTCCAGCTGGTTGTCCCAACATCTGCTACCTGCCAATCAACTTATACTTCTTCTGTCAAACAGTGTGACTCATAGCCAGGTACAGTGGCCCATACCTGTAATCCCACTCACTCCGGAAGCTGATGGAGGAGGATGGCAAGTTGGAGGCCAGCCTCAGCAATTTAGCAAGACCCTCAGCAACTTAGCCAGACCCTGTCTCAAAATAAAAAATATAAAGGGCTGGGATGTGGCGCAGTGGTTAAGCACCCCTGGGTTCAATCTCCAATACCAAAAAAAAAAAAAAAAAAAAAAAAAGGAAAGAAAGAAAGAAAGAAAAAGAATTGGTAACTCCCTACTCTCCCGCATCAGGGTTTATCACACTTCAGTGCACATATGAATTTCCTGGGAGCTCATTAAAATGCAGATTCTGATTCAGTAGATCTGGGGTAGGACGGAGATTCTGTATTTCTAACGAGTAAGATGTTACAGGATAGTGGTGGGGTTTATTCATTATTTCTTTCTCCTCAAACCTCCAGCGCTTGGAAAGCAGCCATCCTCAGTCTCAGTTAACAATTTTGTTTCCCATGGAGAAAATAAAAGCAACCTGGGATACATACATCAAAATATCACATTGTGCCCCATAAACATATATAGTTATTGCTTGTCAATTAAAAGTTAATTTAATCATTTTAAAACAAACTGGAGAGACACACCAGGGCATGTCTGCACAAAGGGAAGACCAGGTGAAGAGGGAGCAAGAGAACTGCCATGAGCAAGCTAAAAAGAGAGACCTCAGAGGAAACTACTGGCATCTTGATCTTGGACTTCCAGCCCCTTCTTTCTTTCTTTTTTTTTTTTTTTTTTTTTTCAGCCCCTTCTTTCTACAAGAAGAAGAAAAAGGAGAAGGAGCTGGGTGTGGTGATGCACATTTGTAATCCCAGTAACTTCGGAGGCTGAGGCAGGAGGATCATGAGTTCAAAGCCAGCCTCAGTCACTTAGTGAGGCCCTGCCTCTAAATAAAACATAAAAAGGGTTGGGATGGAGTTCAGTGGTAAAGCACCCCTGGGTTCAATCCCCAATACAAAAAAAAGGAGAAGGGGAAGAAAAGCAATCTGTGAGAGACACTCCACAAAGTTCCCCCTTGTCTTCCCACCAGCTCTATGCTCATGTATGCTGCTTCCTCTGGGACCAAGCTCCTAGCCAGGCCAGCCCTCCCTTCTTCCCCAACCCCATCCAGACTCAGAGGCTTCTATGCAACAAGATTCCTCTCCCACCTCCTCAAGGTCAGTCTCTCTACTAAAGTAAACAGGCTGTTTTTGCTTCCTTTAAAAAAAAAAAAAAATTGCAAGGGAGAGAATAAAAACACTTTTTGTTCCCTTTCTTCCTGAGCTGCTGCCTCCTTTCTCTCCCTTCCTTCTCAACAACCCATCTGTAGTCACCCCACGTACTCTCTAAAGCACTGGACTCCTAAAGCACGTCCAGTAGGACATCTGCCCCCACCCCCATCAAAACTGCTCTCATCAAGGTCACCAAAGACACCCATGCAGCAAAGCTCCATAGCCAGTCCTCTGTCCACTCACCTGACCCTTCAGCAGCAACTGACAGAGTTGAGCAGGTTCCAGAACACTCCTGCCTGTGCATTGCCCTCCTTGGTCTTCACGCAGAGCTTGGCCATTGGTCCTCTTCTCGTCCCTCCCATCATCTCATGGTTTTAAATTCCAGCTGTACATACAACTCCCAAACCGTTCCCCACCTCCAGAGGCTGGGGATGTAGCTCACTAGGAAGTAGAGCACTTACCTAGCCCACAAGAAGTCCTGAGTTCAGTTCCTCGTTTCTCTCCACAAACACAACAGTTAAGTCCAATTATTTATTCTCTTCACTTTCCACCTAAATCTCAGATCTCAAAGTCATTATGGCCCAAACTGAGCTGCCTATTTCCCCTCTTCAGCCCCCTTCCCACAGTCCTACACATCTCATGAAGTGGCAAATCCAATCTTACAGGTGCTTGAGCCAAAAAAAAAAATTAGACTCATCCTTAATTCTTCCATTTCTAGGGCACTCCAGCTCCATAGACACTACCGTGTGAATTACAACAGGACACCCCTCAGTGCAGGGACAGTAACACGATACATGACTTGGCAAAAAAAAGGTAACCCTGTTTAGTCCTGGGACTCAGGACACTCCAGGGACACTGCAAGGAGAACATGTTCTGAATTTCAGCAACACCCACACCCCACCCAGGGTGGCCAGTGCCTTTGTGCCCAGCCACACACATCTTGGCAGTGTGTCCCTTGTGGCAGCATCCCAGGCTATTCCAGTCAAAAGACAATTGTACTTCCTGCTTCTTGGTGCTGGCTTCCTGCCCATTTTCCAAGTCTGGTTCTGCTTCCTCCTGGCAGTCCCGGCTGGCCTTCCAACAAATTCTTTTGGTGCTTAAGAAAATCAGGTATTCCAACTGGTACTATCTAGAAATATGTATACATTTCTCTCCCACTTAAAATTAGAAAACTCCATTTCTCCACCAGCCCCTAAGAGTGCTCTGGAGAAGACCACCAGAAACCCACCAATGATATAGTTGTCACCAGATCTGAAAGTGTATCACAATGACCAAAGAAAGTACAAGTCTTGTGAAACCAATGATTTCATATGGGAATGCCCGTAACCATTAAGGAGGCCCTCGATGCTTCGAATTTCAAGCATGTTGCCTTTTGGAGATTGGAAATCCTGTTGGGTTTTTTTTCTTCTGGTCTGTTTGTTTGGTTGGTTGGTTGATTTTTCAGTGCTGGGGATCAAACCCAGGCTTTGCATATGCTAGGCAAGTGCTCTGCCACTAAGTTACACCCCGTGTTCAGGCCAGGTCTCGTCATCCTGTACCCAGAAAGTTGAGGGTAGTATCAGGGACAGAGCAGTAACTGCAAAACTGTTGAATGAATGAAGGAATGAGGGCAGAGGAACAAAGTGCCTCCCTTCCTGTGGGAGCTGCCTGTGCGCCTCCCCCACCCCTCAGTAAGTCCTGCTGAGGTCATGCTGCCCTTGGAAGAGGCATCCAGCTTGATGAGGCAGTTTCTATGATTGCACTTGATTCCTTAGTTTCGTCATTTCCTCCTCATCCTCCAGGATAAACTTGGTCAGTGTGTCTGTTTTAATGCTGGTACCATACTGTTTTGACTACTGTAACTCTGTAATAAATTTTCAAAGGAAGACTGATGGTGTTAGTCAGCTTTTCATTGCTGTGACCATAGATCGGTGAGGTAGAATAGAGACCCCACAAATAAAATCACACATGGGATCTTCAACAAGGGTGCCAAGAATACACAATGAGGAAAGCACAGCCCAGCCAGGTGGTGCACCCTCCCAGAGACTCCGGAGGTCAAGGCAGGAGAATGACAAGTTCCAGGCCAGACTCAGCAACTTAGCAAGGCCCTGTCTCAAAATAAAAAAATAAAATGGGCTGAAGATGTGGTTCATTGGTCAAGTGCCCCTGGGTTCAATTCCCAGTACCTAAAAATAAATAAATAAAAACAATGGAGAAAGGACAATATCCCAACAAATGGCGTTCAGAAAACTGGAAAGCCACATGCAAAGAAATGAATATGGACCCTTCTCTTAAACCATATACAAAAAAACAACTCAAAATGGATTAAAGATTTAAACATGCTAGGTGTGAGGGCACATGCCTGTAATCCTAGCAGCTCAGAAGACTAAGGCAGGAAGATGGCAAGTTCAAAGACGGCCGCAGTAACTGAGCAAGACCCTATCTCAAAAAATAAAAAGGTCTGGGGATGTAACTGGGTGTCACTGGGTTCAATTCCCAATATCAAAAGAAAAAAAAAAACAAAAAAACCTGACACATGATCCAGTCATCTCACTTCCAGTTATTTACCCAAAAGAACTGAAATCAGAATCTTGAAGAAATATTAACACACCCAAATTCTTTGCAGCCCTGCTAACAATAGCCAAGACATGAAAACAATATAAATGTCCATTGACAGATGAATGGAAATAGAAAAATGGAATACTATTTGGCCTTATAAAAGGAAATGCTGCATTATACAGCAACAAGAATGAATTCAGAGGACATTATGCCAAGTGGAAAAAAACAGGCACAGAAAAACAAACACTACATATTCCACTTATATGAAGTATCTAAAATACAGTAGTCCCCCCTTATCCTTGGACCCTTGTTCAAGACCCCCAGTGGATGCCTGAATCCAAGGATAGCACCAAACCAATTTATGTCTTTTTTCCCCCATACTTGCACAAGATGAAGTTTAATTTACAAATTAGGCATGGTCACTAGTAATAAAATAGAATTAACTATAGGCTGTAAAAGTTGTGTAAATGTGGTCTTTCAAAATCTTATTGTATGTAGATCTTAGCAACTTGGTGCAAGATTCTTTTCTTTCCTTGAGAACTTTCACCTTCTCAAAGAACTTAATGGCTTCTCTTTGTCATATGCAAATTGCTAACACTGCTACTCTTGAACTTCAGGGTTATTATTAAGCAACATAAGGGCTACTTGAACACAAGCTCTGCCACACAACCAGTCAATCTGATAACTCAGCTACCAAGCACCTAAAAGGCAGGTAGCACATACAGTATGAATACATTGGATAAAAGAACAATTTTTATCGCAAGCAGGACAAATTTCATCACACCACTCATAATGCACAATTCAAAACTTATTATTTCTGAAATTTCCTACTTAATATTTTTGGACCAAAGATGGCCATGGGTAACTAAAACCACAAAAGCAAAATCATAGCTAAGGAAGGACAAGTGTACTCAAATTCAGATTCAAAGAGAATAGTGGTAGTTAGGCCCTGGAGGGAGGGGAACATGAGGAGTTACCAGTCAGTCCATGGGGATAAAGTCTCAAGTAACCAAGATGAACAACGTCTAGAGATCTGCTGTACAATATTGCACCTGTAGCCAATAATGTATTATACATTTAAAAATTTGAGAGTAGATCTCATGTTTAGTGTTCTTACAATATTTTTAAAAACAAACAAGGGAGTTATTATTTAATGGATGATTGCAAAACAATGTGAACACAATTCCACTGTATCATATATCTAAAATTGATTTATAGTGTTTTATGTCATGTATATTTTATCACAATTTTTTAAAAGCCAAAGTCCACAGCACAGTACATAACCCTGCTGAGGTTCCATCTGTAGCAACAGCAGCATAAAAACTGTCAGAAGGGAAATGAGGCAGCAGAGAAAGGAAAGGGGACGGGGAGGGCTGTAGCTGGGACCCTGGGAAAGGCCATGAAGAGGGAAGGGGTGAGGAACCTCAGGAAGAGGCCTAGACAAGAGGCGGCGGGGTGGCCAGGAGGGAGAAGTCTCCTCAGGAACCGTGCTCCAGAGCGCCTCAGTGACAGCATGTACTCCTGCCCGACAGGGCTCTTGCTGGGCAAGGCAAACAAAGATGAGCAAACAAGGACTGGGCCTTAATTTGGGCTTTCTGATCTCGATGTTGTCCCCCACAAGATTCCCTCAGAGGCTCAGGCTCACCCCATGTCCCAGTCCATGGAAGGGAAGCCCCGTGCCCAGTGTAAGTGATGTGTTCTGTCCCATTGGGCGGAGAGCCAAAGTTAACCTCAAGGACTGTGAGGTCTAAGGGTCACAGAAGGATCCAACAGCAATCAGGTGGGCCTGCTTAGAAAGGAAGGACAGGACACAACCCCCTCTACCACCTCCCAGTTCACCATCCTAGTGAATATTCAAGGTTGCAGTAGCAAACTAGCCTCACTAGCCAAACAGCCAGTGGGCTTCTGAAAATCAGCCAGATCACATTGCTCTACTCAAAACCCCTCACTCCCTGATGCTGTGCACGGAAGAACCGCGCTTATCCCAAAGTACAGCCTTTGTCCTTAGCCCCGAGGTGTCCTTAGCCCCGAGGTAATCTCTAAACCCCTGGGATGTCCTGATAGGAGTCTGTCTGGGAACTTCAGCTACCAGCAATGTGGTTTAAAGCACATGCCCTCCGATCTGCGTAGGAAGTGGAGACTACAGTATTGGCTCAAGGTCCTGGCAGGGGCTGGAGAGTACAGCTCAGCCAGGCAGACAGCATGTGCTTAAGCTCCAAGGCAATACCCACAAAGGCTTCCTGCTTCCCTCCCATACATTATGGCTGGGAGGTACTGTGCCTGGAGACCACACTCACGGAGGACTGCAGTCAATCTCAGATCTGGACTCTTCCCAGATTCTGCCCAATGCATCTCAGCTTTCAGCTGGCTGTGAATCCTTTTGCTGTAAAATTGAGTCTGAGACATTCTAATGTGTTACACACCTGAAAGTAGTCATGGGGACCCCCGGCTTGCAGTTGGGGTCTGAAGTGAGGGGTCTTATGGGAACTGTGCCCACCATACCATAACATGCCCTTAAAATCTGCCCAACCTGTACCAACTAGACCTCTTTCATTTTTTTTGTACTGGAGGTTGAACTCAGGGGCACTTCCCTCTCAGCCCTTTTCGAGACAGGGTCTCAATAAGTTGCTGAGGTTGGTCTCAGACTTGGGATACTCCTGCATCAGCCTCCTGAGGCACTGCAGACTGTTTCTTACCCATCTCCTGCTTCATAAGCATCATCTTTTTCCCACCCCAGGGCACCAGAAAGCCCCTTCCCCAGATTAACAACCCCCCCACACAACTTATGTTACGTCTATTACTCCAAGGTCACCTCCAGATGTGGCCTCCTCTAGACCCCTCCACAAACTCCCTCTTCCCACAAACATCTCTCCTACCCTACCTCTTCCTCCTTGCACCATCACCATATCCACTATACATTTTATTCCTCTAATTTCTTCTTCATCTCCCCATGAGAATACGGGCCCCAGAGGCAGGCACAGTTGGCTTGTCGCTGGAGATCAAACCCAGGGCCTGCCGCACACTAGGTGAATGCCAATCCGCCAAGCTACACCCCCAGCAAGGCAAGGCTTTGTTCCCTGTTGTAAACCCAACTTTGAACAGTCCCTGGCATGTACTGTGTTTAACACATCCCTGTTAAATAAATGATCTCAGGTACCCTTTGGAAGTACCTTTAGGAAACCAGGTCATCCCACCCTTACTTTCTCCCTGAAAGACCAAATCTACAAAAACAGAAAAACTGAGAACACTTAGCTGGAAATCTTTGCTCTAGGGGATATAAACTGGCAATACCCAATACCTCTAGGAGAACACTCTGAGTCAGACTGAGTGGGACATGGAGGGGTCCCAGCCCTGACACCTCCTTGCTGTTCACCTTGCAAAGCCCCATCTCTCGGCCTTGTATCCTAGGGTGAATAATAGAAGAGCTGGAGCAGAGGAATGAACCTCTGGCTAAGATCACTGTGGGGCAGACTCAGGAGGGAAAGGGGGAAAGAAATTTCTGCGGTGACAGAAGGACAAAGGGAAGACAGGACCTCACCAAGCAGGGGTGACTTTTATTTGGAGGCAGAAGACACCCTACTTGGGGGTTCATTTGTAATCGACAAGTTTAAAAAAAAAAACCAAAAAAAAAAAAAAAAAACAAAACAAAACAGAACCCAAGGGGCTGGGAGGGACCAGGGAGGGTACTGGGACCTAGACAGATGGGGTCAGGCCACATAGGGGAAGTGCAGCAGGAGCCCCTCATGAGGATTCAGGTTCAGGTTTTCCAGCTCCAGGGAAGCCCCTTCCTCACGGCCTGCCTGGGTACTGAGCAGCAGATCAGCCCTGTCTGGCAGGCTGGGGCTGCCAGGCAGGGTGGAGGCTCCTAGCCTGGCTGGCAGGTCCATGTCTCCAAAGTTAAGCACCACCAGGAAACGCTTATTCTGGTCCCAGTGGCGGACATAGGAGAAGAGGCCAGCACTGGAGGAGAGTGGATGGAAGTCCCCATGCATCAGGGAGCGCTCTTTACCCCGCTCATCACTCAGGCGCCGGAACAGGGAAAGGAAGGAGCCTGGGTCACCATTCTGGCCCTGAGAATAATGAAAACACAGAAAGAGGGGGTGAGGGATCTTCTAGGAACAGACTTCTACAAGCCACCTGCCCATCCTCTGCTGGTCAGACCCCACCCATCAAAACCTCTCACCTTCACTGTCAAGTTGACGTTTACTAAAGATTGGGGGAGGCTGGATTCATCCCACAGCATGACCGGGGCCTCCACAGGCTGTAGAACAGAGAGGATAAGGTTTTAAGAAGACCAGGCCCCCTCTCACTCCTCTCCCTCCACCTCATCAATGCACAGCCTTCTCCACCAAGGTGTGGCTAACTCCTACTGGACAGACAAGGCAGACTCCTACCTCCTTGTACACACACTGTCCCCTCAGCCTGCAGGACTTCCAGACAGCCACAGACCAACTCCCTCACTTCCCTCAAGTCTCTGCTCAATTATCTCTCCAGGTTTTATGCCCCATTCCTAGTCCCTAGGCACCTTCCTCGCTCTCTTTTCCACAGCACTTATCAGCAGCTGGTGTCTTTACTATATCTACTTATTATCCAATTCCACCACCTCCAGTATTTTCATGTGCTATTGCTATCCTCAGTGTGTAGCACACAAGACTTATTAGTAAGACCTGCGAGTTAAGTGAATGACTGGTTCTACAAGTATCAGCTGGGCACCAACTCCAATGTATGGCTACAGCCAGCAAATGCCTTAATGGCAGGATCCCCACACAGAGCTCACTCGCCACCATGTATGTCTCTGCTTACTGGTCTGGTTCCCTCACTAAACAGTAAGCTGCTAGAGGACTCAAAGCCTAGACTGAGAACCCACCGTGGAATGAATGAATGATGGCTACCACACTGAACATCTACCAGGTACCAGGCACTGCCATTAAAAAGAGCCCTTAGAGCCAGGTGCAGTGGTACAGGCCTGTAATCCCAGAGGCAAAGACAAGATTGCAAGTTTAAAGCCAGGCCCAGCAAGTTAGTGAGCCTCTAGACAACTTTTTTTTTTTTTTTTTTTTTTTCCTGCAGTGCTGGGGATCAAACCCAGGGCTTTGTGTTTGCAAGGCAAGCACTCTACCAACTGAGCTATCTCCCCAGCCCGCCCCTAGACAACTTAATGAGATCCTGTCTCAAAATAAAAAATAAAAAGGGTTGGGGATGTAGCTCAGTGGCAAAGTACCCCCCAGGTTCAATCCCCAGTACCTACCAAAAAAAGCCTCTGGGGGATGAGAGATATTGTTTAGAGGTAGACAGAACACTTAGTTAGCAAACACAAGACCCTGGGTTCAACTCTCCAGCAATAATCAATCAATTAATTAAAAAAAAAAATTCATTCATTAATAAGCCCTTGGAGGGGCACCTTGGTGGTACACAGATATAGTCCCAATTACTAAGTAAACTGATTTTTGGTGTTTTTGCAGTGTTAACAATCAAACCCAGGATCTTGACAATGCTAGCCAAGTGCTCCACCACTAAGCTACATCCCCATGTCCTACTAAGGAAACTGAGGCAAGTGGACTGCTGAGCCTATGAGTTCAGAGCCAGCCTGGACAACATAACAAGAGCCCATCTATTTAAAGGAAAAAAAAAAAAAAAAAAACAAAAAAAAAAACATTTAATTCCAACTACTCTACAAGGAATGCAGTGTCACAGAAAAGATGACCAACATTCCTAAGAGTAAAATAATACCCAAGGTCATATAACTACTGATTAAGCGGCAATTGACCAGGAACCAAAAACAGTACCATCCCAAGGGTGGTATCTATCTGCCACTATCCACAGGAGCCACATGACATGATGAGTGAACAAGACCTCTTCTACTGTGCCAGGCAGAAAGCAAGGGGTACCTGTCCAGGAACAGCCGCTGCCTGCAGGCCAATCTCATCTCCGTAGCTGAAAACGGGAGTCCCTGGCAGAGTGAAGAGCAGCAGGTGGTAGAGTCGGAGGAGCTGAGTTGGCACGAAGGAAGTCAAGAGCCCTGCTTGAGACAACTGCAGGGACAGACACCAGTGAGCCCCAGAGCCTGCCTCTGCCTCCACCTCCCAACCAGCCTTTCCTGTCCCAAAGGCCCTGTCCCCATACCCGACAACACAGTACTCACACTCCAGCTACACCATCGATTGTCAGTGGCATTCAAATACTGGGTGACGAGGAATTTTACATGCTCCCCACTGGAACTGGGTCTTGACAGGTATGAGCTGGTTAACAGCATGTCCTTGGCATTCTCAAGGACGCTCAGGATCTGATGCAGATTGGAGGAATCTGTCCCTGCAATCAAGAGCCTGCACAGGAGGAGAGAGAGGTCAAGGTTGGTACAGGACAGAAAATACAGAGGGGTAAAGAGAGTTCTCTGAATTAGGAACGCCCCTCTTGGGGTCTCATACTCCACTGAGCTAAGTCAGGAAGGGGGCCTGGCACCCACCTATCTTCACTGAAGCTCTTGGTGATGTTTTGCCACTCAGCCAATAAGGATGCATCCTAGAAGGAAAACAGCAGAATCAAGGAAAAGGTAACATTTCCTGACCTTGGTTGGGACCCTCTGTTCTCACCCCAGCTTTGCTCCTGATGTGGAAAGGACACTCACTGTCAGATTCTCCACATTCCGAAGTTGGAATCCATCCACATCAGCCTGCAGCCAAAAATTCAGAGCTGCCTACAGGGGACAATGAACATAAGAAAGGTATCATTATACAGGCAAAGCTCCGGGAATGAGAATCCCAGCCCGCTTCTCTACAACCCCAGGCAGCAGCCAGCCTTGCCTGGGCCTCACTCTCCCAGTCCTCTTACAAAGGGTCTTAACATCCCCTGTCCTTTTTATTTTTGAGACAGGATCTTGCTAAGTTGCTTAGGGTTTCACAAAGTTTTGCTGTCCTCAAATCCTGCCTCACCTCCTGAGTCACTGGGATTATAGGTATGCCCCACCATGCCCAGAGGTCCCTTCCATCTCTAACTTCCCCTTGATTCTCTTACATTTGCAGCATTTTGGGGTTTTTTGGGTTTTTTTAGCATTTTATTTCTCTATTCCTGCTTCTGGCAAATCACACAGCTTCATCTTTAATAGCTATGCAAAGGCCAAAAAGAAGACCTATCCATAAACATAACTCCTTTTAACATTTAGCATGTGAAATACTAGTATCCTCTATTGTGGAGATGAAGAAACAGGCTAAGAGAAGGAAGACATGCCAAAGATCATAATCAGGAAGCAGCAGAGACTATCTAAAATGCCTGTGAAGATCCCAAGGCAAATACATTTACTCCTCTCCCAGTTTTCTGGGGCCTGAGAAGGGTATGAGCACAAAAGTTGGTCAGAGCAAGACCAAGAATGAAAGCTCAGAATTCAAAGCACAGCCCCAGGGCAGCAGAGATGGTTTGAAAGGAGGCCAGCTCTGCAGAACAGGCCCCAGCCTGAAGCTCTGGCATTCTCTGGCACACAGTGTGGAACCCCACCTCCACCTCTGTTCTTCCCTTTCTCTCTTCAATGTACTCTCCCCTCTGGCCCCCATTTTCACCTGAAGCTACTCCTGGTACCCTACCATCTGAAAACAATCTATTACCAGTAACTTTCAAAGGATCTCCCAGCAATAGGCAAGGGCCAAACTGGATGGTCCCAGGGGTCCTACCCAAATGCTGGGAGTCCTGAATTCTCCTTCAAAATCACAGCTACCAGAATCTGCCTCTACTTTTATTCTGTCCACTCTGAGCCTGTCTGTGTTCCAGAACTCAAGCATTAGGAGCTGAAGTGATATTGAAAGCCCATACCCAGCCTGCTGGGTACTGAGTTTGATCCACTACCTTGAAGAAAGGCAAATTAGAGAAGAATACTCCAGACTGCAAATCTTGGGCACTTGAAGCTCCTCTGAACCTCACCTTCCTCATTTACAGATTAGGGAGAATACGTATTTTGTATGGTTATATAGGCAATTAGAAAACATCTACAAAACACTTGCACAGTCCCGACACAACGGAAGACCCCATCCTTACAATTTCAGACTGGGCTCCACTCCAAACACATCAAACAAGAACTGGAAACCAGTCAGGACAGGATTCCCACAGAGAAAAGAAAGGACTTCCTATTCCAAAAGGATGAAAAAATCGAACTTCCACACTGCCCTCTGAGAAACTCCCTTCCTGTCACTGTCCCATCCCAAGAGTCAAGTAAACAAGAAAACTCAGTGGTCAGAAAAGATCGAGAAAAAAACAGGTTTACTGCTGGCCTGTCCTCCTGCCTACAGGCCAGAGGCAGGCGAGATGTAACGGGCTTACTGTGAAAGGAAGAGCACAGCCCCACACCTGCCTCCCACCAATGATTAGCTCCAACACACTCACTTTCATCTTGATGGCTACAGCGTCAACCTGAGTGGGGAGGAACCATGAGTTCTCGCCCCGGTAGTTGGGAGTAAGGTCCAGAATGACTCGAATGCCTGGAACAATGAAGGAAGAGACAGCTGTGACAAAGTCTTAAGTCTTTAGAGTAAGGGAATACAAGGACGTGTTTCCCATGTTACTAGGTACAAAGGTTAAAAGTTCTAAGGCAAGTTTGTAGCTTAGCAAAGTAGACTGAGCTGTGGAGGCCCAAACTCCCCACCCAAAAGAGAATGCTTTTAAACATCTGTGTGGGGTTTTTTCCTTTTTTTTTTTTTTTTTTTTGATAGTAAGTATTGTACTCAGAAACACTTTACTACTGGGCTACATCCCCAGGTTTTTTTTTCTTTTGGGTACCGGGAATTGAACCCAGGGCACTCTACCACTGAGCCACATCCCCAGGCCTATTTTTTGTATTTTTATTTAGACACTGGGTTCCCACTGAGTTGCTTAGGGCCTTACTAAGTTGCTGAGGTTGGCTTTGAACTCCTCCTGCCTCAGCTTCTGGAGCTACTGGGATTACCGGTGTGCACTACCATGCCCAGCTCCCCAGTTCTTTTTTTTATCTTGGAACAGAGTCTCACTAAGTGGTTAAGGCTGACCTCTCAACCTTGCAATCCTCTTGCAGTAGCCTCTTAAGTCATGAACGTATTTCTACAGTGAATTGTAAGACAGTATTTGCCACCCACCAAGGATCCACAGATTTACAAGTGTAAAAACCACTGATGAACAGATTAGGAAGGTTCTGATTTAGTAAAAGTCAGCCTTTTGCAAATAAGGGCACTAAAGCCCAGAAGTTAAATGACCTGGTCAAGACTGCCCAGCCATGTAGAAAGTCCCTAAGCCACTTGATAAATCCATTTTAGGCTGAAGGCTGACAGATCTCCCCTGTGCCTGGTCTAGAAAACTCAGGAGAGTCAGACAAAAAACCCTATCCTGCTTTCCTTCTGTCCAGGACGTCAAGCCCTTTGGGAAGCCCTGGGAACCCACTCTTTTTCTTGGCCAGTTGAAGGAAACTGTCAAAATCTTCCTTGGAGCCCAGTGCAGGGTCTATCTGTTCCAAGTCGGTCCCAGCAACATCATCCTTCTGGTTCTTGTGAATTGGGCCCAGCACAAGGCCCTTTACTTTCAGAGTGCTCAGGTAATCAAGATGCTTCTTCAGACCTGAAATGGGAGTGGGGAAAGGGAAGCTGGGTTAAGGAGCGAGGCCCCTGATCTCCCGGTTCTCTCCTCTCTCAGGCCTAAGGCAGTGTAGGGCTGGGGTGGGAGGGAGCGGATCACGAGGCACTGAGGAGCTGATGTAAGGAACCTTGCACATTGCTTCAGAAACCGGTTGTGACCGGCTCTGGCACCGCGTGGCGTGTGAGAGCAAGAGCGGAATGCTGAGTCAGCCACCCTTGAGTAAAGCACGGGCCGGGTTGTTTTCTTCAAAGAAAAGAGGGGGCAGTCCTAGACAACGGGGCGGGGTGGAGAACTGTCCCCAGTCGTCTAGGGAAGAAGAGGGGGAAGGGAGTCCAATGCAGGTGGCCAGGTGAAACCAGGGGTGCGCCGAGATGGGGACAGGGAGGGAGGTGTGCACCAGAACTCACCTTCCAGGTTGCCTGCGTCGCTGCCCTGGAAGGCCTGAAGGTCGCCGATGCGGTAGAGGGCGCCTTTGTGCCACCACCTCTGGACAGGCAGCTCGCGACAGCGCGGCGCCTGCACGATGATGACCACGGCGCCGGCCAGCATACCGAGCCAGCCCAGCCAGAAGAGCAGCAGCAGCGCCCAGCGGGTGCGAACCCAGCCAGGGCTGCCCGCCACTTTCAACAGCTCCTCCTTAGATAGGCCCGTGAACTTGGCCGCGGCCTCCGCCTCTGCGTCGTCTTCGGCCACCTTGATCTTCACCAGACCGTTCTTTTCCCCACCGCCTGCCACCGCCACGGCTGCCCCCGACGCCGCGTTCATCGGTTGCTTCTCGGGTTCCAGCTCATTCAGCTCCACCTCCTTCATATCCACCTCGGCGTCCTGGCTCATGGTGCCTGCGGACCGGGGACACAAGGCAGCCTGCGGTCAGCTTCAACCAGAGGAGTCCTCCCGGCCCGTGTGGCTCGGCGTAGCTTGCTCTCCGGCCTCTGGAAAGCTGAGGGCGCGGCGTCTGGGAAGTGGCAGGGCAGCCCCGCCCCGGCCCGCCCCGGCCCGCCCCTTAAAGCGCAACCTCTGGGACTGCTCTTTCTGGGACGTCCTGGGTCAGCCTGCTGGTGATCATGGCCAGAGAGAACACGCCTCTGACCGACACGAGGTACAGTATCTCAGCTTGAACCTGTCTACCCCTAAAATTCCTTTGAACGGACCCCTGGAGGGCACTGCACAGATCCACCTTCAGGAGGATGAATTCTGTGGGTTGGCCTTGCCCCACAAAGGCTTGCCTGAGGTCCCCATTTGCCTACTCCGCAGGCTGGTAGCTTCCCTGGACGTGATCATCTGTTTACCCCTGCAGGCCAATTTCGCATGTGCACCGGCACTCAGAGCCAGCCAGACTCAACTTCTGCTTTTGACCCCCCGCCCCTCCAGCCTTGTCCTCTCAGGTCTCTGGACTTAGTGCTAGACCTTCAGGGCTTATTCCCACTCATCTTTGAAGACACATTAATTCTGAAATTATTGACTCCGCACCTACTAGTCCTCTGCTTCATTAACTTTACTGACTTAACTAACCCATTTTTCTCCATGACTTCGAATGAATCTGAGCTGGGGATGCCGCTCAGTGGTAGAGGGCTTGCCTAGTACGCACAAGGCCCTGGGTTCAATCCTCTGCAACATGGCGGGGGGGGGGGGGGGGGGGGATATTTGGGCAAGAATGTTGAAATGGACAACCCTCTTCTTACCCTAACCCAGCTCAGATACTGACACTAAGATATTGGGCAACTAGGAGTCAAACATCCAGAAGAGACTAATGAGTTGTAGCAAATATTACAGAACTGGGTCTCAGGCATTGAGGTGTCCACCCTTTTCCTAGGACAGGCCAGATGCCATGAACAGACTCTTCCCCGCCTTGCAGGGCCTCCAGAACTCCCCTAGGTGTCAAGGGTGTCATTTCACTATGTTAGGCCTGGGAGGAAGCAGATTCTGCAAGGTTTGTTTTTTGGTTTTGGGTTTTTTTTTTTTTTTTTTTCCCAGTACTAAAGATGGAACCTAGGGTCTTGCACACACTAGGCAAGTGCTCTACCCCTGAGCTACATCCCCAGTTCTTTTTAAATTTTTATTTTAAATCTGGGTGTGATGGCACACACCTGTAATCCCAGCAACTTGGGAAGCTGAGGCAAGAGAATCACAAGTTCAAGGCGAGCCTCAGCAACTTAGTGAGGCCCTAAGCAACTTGGCAAGACCCTGTCTCAAAATATAAAATGAAAAGGGCTGGGGATGTAGTTCAGTGGGAAACTGCCCCTAGCCTCAATCCCCAGTACAAAACAAAAACACAACAAAAAATAAATTTTATTTTACATTGAGACAGGGTTTCCCTAAATTCCCCAGGCTAGCCTTGAACTTGCAATCTTCCTACCTCAGCCTCCTGAGTAGCCTTTGCCACCACACCCAGTTTCTGCAAGGGTTTTGTCTGTTTGTCTGTTTGTACTGGGGATTGAACCCAGGGTGCTATGCCACTGAGCTACATCCCTATATCTTTTTATTTTTTCTTTTCTTTTTTTTTTTTTTGCGGTGCTGGGGCTCGAACCCAGGGCCTTGTGCTTGCAAGGCAAGCACTTTACCAACTGAGCTATCTCCCCAGCCCTCTTTTTATTTTTATTTTGAGACAAGATCTCACTAAGTTGCTGAGGCTGGCCTTGAACTTGCAATCCTCCTGCCTCCGATTTCTGAGTTTAGTCACTGGAACTACAGGCATGTGCCACTGGGCTCAGCTCTGCAGGAGCGTTTGAAGAACTGAATTCCCTCCACAGAGATTCTTGGATAGAGAAAGGGTCAGTGGAGCAGAGACAAGGTTCAAAGCAGAGACAAATGGACATCAACACCAGGAGGTGCCAACACTCTCAGGAACTACTTGTTCTTGAGCAGAGCCAGAGGGGTGAAACGAATGGGTTGGTTCTTTCTTTCGCTCTCACCTAGGCTAGAAGCCAGGATTTGAAATAAAGCAGAAGCCAAGATTTGAAGTATAACAAAGAAAAAAAGAGGTGTGAAGTCTTGTCCTCTGCAATTGCCCTTCTGTATCCCAAAGGATACTCTCCCATCCCCACCAAGAAAAGCTAAAACCAGCTCATAGGGGAAGGCAGGCAAATGGGTAGAGGTTGGGATTCATAACAGTGCTCACAGACGATAAGAGGCCCAAGGTGCCCTGGGCATGCTAGATAAGAAATGCCATCCAGTGGTTCCAAACAGACCTTATCCTCAGCATGAAAGTCCAAGGTCGAGAGAATTGTGGGGTCAGAAGCTCTTGTTGAGATGGTTCAACATAACACCCCCTAGATACAGTAGCTCAAAGCCCCATATGGCTCCAGATGGCTGAAGCCTATTCCTTCTCCATATCTTAAAGAAGCTTACACCTTACCCCACACCTTCTTACCCACACCTTCCACAGGCACTACCCTACAGACACATCAACTTTCAAACATCTGCCAGTCTCTCAACACACCAGACTTTCTCAGGCTTTCTTTTTTATATATATTTTTTAGATGTTGATGGACCTTTATTTTATTCGTTTATTTATATGTGGTGCAGCACCAGTGCCTCACACATGCTAGGTAAGTGCTCTACCACTGAGCCACGACCCCGACCCCCCTTTTTCAGGCTTCTGCATCTTGTACAATCCCTCTGGTGTTTGGTTCTTCTTGTTCTGCAGCTCAGAAGCTCCTATATGTTCAAGACCTAGCTCAACTGACAGCTTTTTTCAATTCCACAGACAAAAGTACTTTCCCACCACAGTGCATCTACCTCTGCTACATTTCATGTCCCATTTGTTTATATTTCTTTTCCGAATGTCTGTTTGCCCTTGTAGGCAAATGGCAAGGGCCTTGTGGTATTTGCCAATGAACTTGTCTGCTCAGAAACAGCATATAGTAGACCCTTCCTAAGTAAATGAGTGGATGAACTGTATCAATTAAACTCACATATTTTCCTTCTTAAACAACTGAGCATGTGAAGGTAAAGGACAGAAACGAAAAGGAATTTAACACTGTATAATACCAAGATGAAACTTGTTTATGCAGGAAAACAAACCTGAGACTTGTAACTGTTCAACCAAAATAAAACCAGGAGAGGGAGGACAGAAAAACAAAAGAGGTCCAAGCCCAGCACTGTGGCATACACCTATAATCCCAGTGACCCCAGAGGCTGTTTGAGGACAGCCTCAGCAACTTAGGGAGATCCTGCTCAAAATAAAAATATAAAGGACTAGGGATGTAGCTGAATGGAAAACACCCCTGGGTTCAATCCCCAGTACCAATAAATAAATAAAGGTTAAAGGTCTTACAAACATATGTTGACTGAAATCCCAGATACTCATGAGCCTGAGGCAGGAAGATTACAAATGCAAGCCCAGTCTAAGCAATTTAGCAAACCTTATCTCAAAATAAAAAATAAAAAAGGGCCAGTGATATAACTCAGTGGTAGAGTGCTTACCTAACATGTGTAAGGCCCTGGGTCCATACCAATACCACAAATAATGACAACAACAATAATAATAAAACTTAATGTTTACTATAAGAATACAAAATATATAATCTGTCAAGAATTTAACCTTCCAGTCAGGGACCAGCTCACCTGCCTATAATCCTAGCAACACTGGAGGCTGAGGTAAGTTTAGGGACAGCCTCCCCAATTTAGCAAGACCCTATCTCAAAATTAAAAAAAATAAAAATGGCTGGGGATGTATCTCATTGTTAGAATGCCCCTGCATCCAAAAAAAAAAAAAAAAAAGTTGACATGAATTTGTTAATAGGAGGATAATATAAACCTTGCTTGCTAGGGGGATGGAAGAATAGAAGTTCATAGGATTAGACAAAGGGGAATGAATGGAAGGAAGGGGGATAGGAAAGGAAAGACAGTAGAATGAATCACACGATTTTCCCATGTTCACATATGAATACACTGTGGTAGAACAGAAGGGAATCTTTAGCAGTTTAAGAGTTGACAGGCTGTGGTTTTGCATGCTGACACACGGCAGCTTTGTTTACTGACATTTAACCATAGAGGCTTGTAGTGATAATCTCGGTAGCAGAAGCAGGAAACAAAGCAACAGGGATACAACAATCCCCCTTTAGGCTTAGTGCAGTAAAAGTCCTAAAGCTGTATGACCTATGAGACCTAGGTTGTTGACAAGCGAGTACCTATATAAGGAATATAGAATGCATCCTCCAATAGAATTGCACCAACTCTCTTGCCCAATGTACCCAAATCTTGCTTATGTATAAAAGTAAAATCCCTGCTGTGCTTGGAGCTCAGACTTTGGGAATTACCCCTCTGGGCCCTGGCACCACTAATAAAGTGTTGCTTCCAGATCTTGGTGTCCTGCTACTACACCACCAGTGAAACTCCACATCATGTACAACCACAAGAATGGGTTCCTAATTAGAATAAGTTATGTTCCATGTATGTATAATATGTCAAAATACACTCTATCATGTATATCTAAGAACAAATTTTAAAATTTAAAAATAAAAATTAAATTAAATAAAAACTTGCTTGCTAAGGATTTACAAGATAATTAGAGGGCAAAATATCCAAATCAATAATAACCAGGAACCAGGCTCAGTGACACATGCCTGTAATCCCAGTGACTTGGGAGGCTGAAACAGAAGGATTGCAAATTTGAGATCAGCCTCAGTAACTTGGGCCCTAAGCAACTTAGTGAGACCCTATCTCAAAAGAAAAAATAGGACTGGGGAGATAGCTCAGCTGGTAGAGTGCTTGCCTTGCAAGCACAAGGCCCTGAATTCCATCCCCAGTACCACAAAAAAAAGAAAAAGAAAAAGGGCAGGGGATATGGCTCAGTGGTAAAGTGCCCATGGGTTCAATCCCCAATACCCCCGAGAGAGAGAGAGAGAGAGAGAGAGAGAGAGAGAGAGAGAGAGAGAGAGAGAAAAGAAATAATAACTGGGAAGTAAAACAGAGACATATACCCCTAGAAAACTAGATAATCCCTAGGCAATGTAGGCCTCCTTTTTACATCAGGATACTTTTTTTTCTTTTTGTGGTACTGAGTGTTGAAACCAAGACTGCTGTACCATGAGCTACATCCCCAGCCATCCCCCTTTTCTTTTGAGAAGGGTCTCGCTAAGTTGCTTAGGGCCTCACTCAGTTGCTAAGGCTGGCCTCAAACTTGGCAATCCTCCTGTCTTGGCTATGAATATAGACATGTGCCACCACACCCAGCCAGGATATTTTTTAACAAGGTCAGAAGCACAGACTAAATTTATATAAAAACTCTGCCACACTAGTTGTGCTTGAATAAGCAACGTAATCTAATCTCGATTTTCTCAAATGTAAAATGAGGATGGGCATAATAACAACACAGTGTTTATCATGAAAAAGCACTCAATAAATACTAATGTTTTAATATTCAATACCCTCATGTCCCCCAAAAGGTCATGTGTGAGACAATGGAAGAATTTCAGAAGTGAAATAAGATTATGAGAGATATAACCTAATCAGTGGGTTAATCCATGTTGTGGAATAACTGGGTGGCAACTGTAGGCAGGAAGGGTGAGACTGGAAAAGAAAGATCACTGGGGGCATGGCTTTGGGGTTTATATTTTGTCCCTGGTAAGCAGAGACGCTCTCTACTTCTTAGTTACCATGTGCTCAATATGTTCCTTCACCATCCCTTCCAACATGATGTTCTAACTCAGGCCCAGAGCTATGGAGTCAGCCAAACTCCTGAAACCTTGAGCCAAAACAAACTTTTCCTCCTTTTAAATTGTTCTTGTCAGGTCTTTTAGTCACAGAAAAGAAAAACTGACTAAAACACTCTCCTCATTTTACCTCATTGTTTTTTCTCATTTGAGAGAAAACAAATATATTTATACACATATATACACAAGACCACTATATTATGCTCATAAAACATCCTCTTTACTTTATTCAAAGAAAAAAAGTTTGGGGCTGGGGCTGTAGCTCAGTGGCAGAGTGCTTGCCTAACACGTATGAGGCACTGGGTTTGATCCTTAGCACCACATAAAAAAATAAATAAAGGCATGATGTGCATCTACAACTACAAATAATTTTTTTTTTTTTTTTTTGCAGTGCTGGGGATTGAACCCAGGGCCTTGTGCTTGCAAGGCAAGCACTCTACTAACTGAGCTATATCCCCAGCCCCAAATAAATTTTTTTTAAATAAAAAGAAAAAAAGATCAAATTCAACTATTCCATGGAAAATGAAACTTGCATTATTTTCACCAAACCTCAATGTCTTCTTGACAAAAATAAGTAAAATTTCCTGTTTTATTTAAAAATTTCAAAGCATGAAAAATAACAAGAACAAAAAATTCCTAAGCACACCCAGTAATTTTACCTACAGATCAATAAGCACAGTTCTGTTCTCTGGTCCTTCTGCCATGAACAATTTACCCCATTCAGCTCTCTCCTCCATCTCCTTTAGAGTTCTGTGCAAATGCCACCCCATGAGAAAGGCCCTATCTGAGTGAAATAAATCTCCCCCTGTACCTCAGCGCTCCCTCTCACCTGCCCTGCCAGTACCAGATCAGTACCACTACACTGATCTCCACTGGAAATTTTCTTTCTTTCTCTTTGTTTATCCATTATAAGCTCCAAGTGGGCACAAGATAGACTTTTGCTTTGTTCCCTATTGCATTCCTATGCCTAATAAGTGTTCAACAAATTAATGCTGGTACAATAATTGTTGAACCAAAGACACCTGTGTCTCAAAGTGCTAAGAACATTGGTTTTGGGGGGCTTTGTTTTGTTCTTATCTCCTTCAGTCCTTTTAAGCTTCCCAAAAGAGCATCCACTATTTTGGAAAAGCCCCCTTTCCAACGGATTCCTTGTCGTACCCAAGAGGTGGCATACTCATAACGATGAGCCATCTGAGAGCCACAAGCCTATTTTCATTAGCTCACAGAATATGCTTGAAATGTTTAAGTTAGAGGCTGGGGCTATAGCTCAGTGGTAGAATGTTTGCTTTGCATGTATAAGGCCCTGGGTTTAATCCCCAGAACAACAACAAAAACAAAATTCAAATCAGATTTCAAATGGGATGTCAACATTTTCTTTTTCTTTTTCTTTTTTTTCCTTGTTTTTTAGATGTCAACATTTTCAAATGGCAATTAACACAGAACTCTGGATTCTATTCTCTTGAAAACTCTAACCATATGATCACACAGTGAAACTCCACATCACACAGGAACAATATTCTAGTAAGGAAACAATCAGCTGGAGCTGAGACAGAGCTACCCAGTCTGCATAACTTATTTGAAAACTTGCCTGATTTTGGTAGGCACATAAGTTGGAGACCCCTGACTTAAGTCCCTACCCTATATTTCCACTGCCAATTCACTTGCTGGTACAGAATCCACTTACCTCTTGTTTAAACTACTATGATAATCTAATTAATGTCCTTCTCGCCCTCTTATTTCCCAATTTTTCCTCAACCCTTGCTTAGCTTTCACTAGCTTCTTTCTCACTATCTACAATTCCAATGATTTAGCTTTTCTCCTTTTTTTTGGTACTGGGATTCAAACCCAGGGGTCTCTACCCCTGAGCCCCCCTTTTTATTTTTAGTCTGAGATAGGGTTAACTAAGTTGCTTAGGGCCTCACTAAATTGTTGAGGATGGTTTCAAAATTGTGATCCTCCTGTCTTGGTCTCCAGAGCTGCTGGGATTATAGGCCTGCGACATCACCCCTGGCTCCAGTGATCCATAGCTTTGCATTCCAGGCTCCCCTCATCTGGCCTTTCCCTGGAAATCTTTCCAAGTTTTATATCCTACCAATCTCCTTTAACCCATCTTTCATGAATTTTATTGATACACTTCTTTCCTAGCACCAGGTCTGTGCTCAAATTGTTTAAGTAGGAATTCCCTCCCTCCACTCTGTTTATCTATCCTTCCAGGCCCAGATACTCTATAAACCATTTCCTCAATTTTCATTCCCACATTCAACCTCCCCAGTATTGTCTGCCAGAGTAGGACCTTGATTTTTCAGCCTATCTGTTCTATTTTCTAAATATTTTGTTAAAACTTCTTAATCTGTATTTAGGGTCTTTATATATACATCCTAATACCCTCCCAACCAGACCAAAATCTCTTTAGGCAGAGTGCCTTTTCTCTTCCCCCATATGTTGTACCATGCACAGAACAAGCACTTAATAGTTACTGAATAAATCGATTCATTCCAGTCCATAACTTAATCCAAACTGGAATTCTTTCAGTATTTGTGTGCAATGTCATTCATTGTTACCCTGAGACATGTATGGGAATAACACTGGCCCCAAGGGAGTGAAAACTGCTTTGTAGCAGGTGGTAAATCTCAGATATTAAAAAGGTTTCTGGCACTCCAAATGGTGAAGGAGAGATGCAGAAAGACAGTATTACCTGTGGCACTAATATTTCATGACAGATTAGGAGGAAAAAAATGTGTTTTTTAGCTTAGGCAGGGTGACAGAAAGATTAAGAAACAGTGCCCAAGGATTATTCCACTTGTTTCCTGTGTCTCTGCTTGCTCCCCAACTATCTTCAGAGGTCAGAAGCACAGGCTCTGAAATAATACTGACTGGATGTTTAACTTGGCTTTGGTATTACTTAGCTAGGTAACACTCACTGGAATTCCTTAACCTCTCTAGGTCTCAGGCTCCTCATCTATAACAATACCTTCACACCTTCCTCCTAAGATAGCAGTATTAAATGAGGACATGCAGAAGACCTGTAAGCTTAATGCACACTTGTACATAGGTGTTTATAAATGCCGGCCGATCTCAGTAACAATAATTTATAGTTGACTGCAACCCAGATAATCAGGAGGGAATTGTAAGCACTTCCACGAGAGCTCTTTATACCTAAAGTCGTTCATCTATAAAACAGGATTCCTACCTCTTGGAATTTTGGAGAATTAATCAACCCATATAGTGCTTAAAATCGTGCTCCAGGCTTGGGGTGTAGTTCGCAGGTGGCGCCTTTGCCTAACATGCGTAATACCCAGGGTTTGATCCCTGCCACAAAGGGAAAAAAGCAAAAAGCCAGTGCTCCCTGAACGTCCCCTAATGTTGGTCTTATTATTAGAGGTCAGGCTCCTAGCAAAATCGGATCAGACAGAAGGGTGGCAGTCAGGAAAAATCAGACCCTGTCTTCAGAATCAGGTGGGGTACTTACAGGCTGACTTACTTTCCCCATATGGCTCCCTGCAAGGAACCTCCACTAGAGGTCAGCCCGGGACCCAGTACCTGAGTCGCCCCCCGCGCTGTGACCCTGGACATCAGGCCCTGAAAGGGCGCCGGGAGGCTGGCGCGGAGCAGAGAGGTCGCTGGTCGAGGGCTCTTGAGGTTCGGGATCCATCGAGGCGGGTCCGTACACAGGTTTAGCGTGTGTGGGTAAGAGGGGAATTAGGACAGGGTGCAGGGGTAGGCCTAGCGGTGACCGGAACAGTTAGCCCTGGATCCGCCCCAAGCGGGAATCTTCAGAACTGCTGTCACATCCGCGGGAGTAAAGAAACAGCGGCCAAGCCGCAGAGCGGTCGGCGCGCCTGCGCACTCCTGTGGGGCGCATGCGCGTCTTTTTCGCGCCGCAAGTTCTGTGACCCAGCGTTCGAGGCCCGCCCTACCTAGAATTCTCTACCCACAATTCCTCAATATTGTGCGTCGTTCCCATCTGCGCGTGCGCTCGCTATGGGCCCGCCCCCAATCCCGTGGGCCTTTACGGAAAAGTATTTAAGCGCCTCGCGTTGCTTCTTTCGGTCTCATTTTTCCTTACAGATGGTAAGTACTTGCGTTAGCGGGTTTCTTGGTTTTATTTTCTTTGCTTTTTTTGACGGCATGGGGGATTGAACCCAGCGGTGCTTTTGCCACTGAGCCACATCGCCAGCCCTTTTGATTTGGGGGACAGTCCCGCTGAGCTGCGCAGGCTGACTTTGACCTGGCGATCCTGCTGCCTCCACCTCCCGAGTTGCTGAGGTCATAGTCGTCGTGTCGCGCGCCTTAGACCTCCCTCCTTTTACCTATTGGTGGGCAGGGAGAGAAGGTCTCGTCCCGGGCCTCCAGTTATCTCCCAAGCAGTAGCGGGGTTTTGCGAAGGACAAAATGGCGGTAGTGGGCCGCGCCAGTCGCCCTCCCTGTGATGAGGACCTTTTCACAGACCTGTACTGAGCTCCGTGAGGATGAGGAACTCTGAGGAGACGGGCCCTGCACAGCTTGTGCTCCATGCGGCTGTTGCTCTGTAGGAAGCATCTTTAAATGCCCTGTGCTAATCTGCTGTTTTGTCTGCAGGGTTAAGGCGCACAGAGAACAATCGAAGAAAGCCCTCTGGTTGGAGTAAGTGACTTTGGCTCTTTCATTCTTATTCTTTAGTTGACTGGAAGTCCTATTGGATATGCTACAGGGATGATTTGCAATTTGAACTCTCTCTTTCTGATGGTTTAGTGGAGAAAATGTGAAAGTTCTGAGTAGCACCGTCTGCAGCAAGCGGCTGAGTTTGCTTTGTTTTCCTTTGGTTTTAAATTGAGGTGTTAGTGAAGGGCGTTCTATTTTCAGATGTGGTTCAGCTCACAGAAGCCGTGGTGTTTGGAGAAGGAAGATGCTTTCTGCAATTTCAGTGATGCTCCATGTAGGTGTACACGGTTTGTGGAGAGGGGAATACTTTAGGGATGCCCGCGCTGTGATGAATGTAAAATGACAAGCATATGACTGAATTCTAAGTGATGTCATCTTAATACTGAGGAGTGGGCCAGAGGTAATAGAGTGATTTTAAAGGTAATTCTTAGATATAATTTTTTTTTTTTTTTTTTTTTTTTTTTTTTTTCCTTAAACCAGGGATTGAACCCAGGGGCACTTAACCACTCCTGTTTTTGTCTTCAGTATCTCATGACCTGTCCTAAGGAATTTGCCTCCCAGGGTGAATGCAGGTAATTGTCCAAATAGGATCTCTGGTTATTTTATCTCACAAGTGTTCTCCACAACCAGGAGGGCAAATGGTCAGTGGAGCAGTGTTACCTTCTTGCTCCATCCACCTTGTTCCTCTTGAAGCGATTTTCTGGGGAAGGGAAGGCAGCAACCAACAGTACAATTGGTTCTTACAATGATATGCTCTTCCCTCATCCATATATCACTGTCAGATGATTTGAATCAGTAAGCTGATGCTCTGTGAGGTACAACAGTTAATAGCATGTTAGAGTTCTGATGGCAGTTGTTGATAATGAAGGAAAATATTGTTCTGTCCTAATACTTTGGAGTAACCATGTGTACCTTTTTCCCAGGTTGCCCTGATGGTGATATATTTTTCCATCTTACGGTAAGTTGCTAGTACTGATACTGTTGTAAATTATATGAGTAAATGAGCCCATTTTCATCTGTAGGGTGTCTTTACCATCATGATATTAGTCACAAGAGCCCTGATTCTGCCTTAAAGATGTCTGATTCCTCTGGTTTCCATGGTGATGTTTCCTGACAAATACTCTTTCTCCTAGATAGTCATTGGTCTGCCCAGGACCAGACATCTGAAAGAGTTGGAAGTGGTGAGTACTTGCCAATTGTAGCTTGCCATAGCCAGTGCCAGTGAGGACAAACAATCCTGTCTTACTCCCTGTTCTAGCCCCAGAGCCAGTAATGGTGAACCCACTGGGGTAGCTGGGAGAGAGGATGAGAACTTGGTTCCATAAGGAACTGTCTGAGGTCTAGTAAATGGCAGTAGCAGTTGCTTTGCTTTGTTTGGACTATTTACAATAGCTGGGTATTTTGAATACTTTGCTAATTCAGTGTTTTTCTTGATTTAGGAGCAGCTCATTTCCATCCAGCATTAACAGGTTAGTTGGGTTTTTGTCTGTTTCATGGCTTATGGCACCAAGTAGGAGTTTCTGTGATGACTCAAACTAGCTCACTATGATTGACAATGAAAATTCATGAACACCTGAGAAACTAGAAGATGGGGTGGGGGTGGTATCCTGATGTGCCATATATAGTCTTACCCACAGTTTTATCTTTCTTCAGGCACTGTTACCAGTACTTGATTCAAAGGTGAGTGATTTCAGTGTATGTGGCATAGTGAGTAGAGAAAATGCCTTTTGGGGCCTGTTCCTACATGATGACTTACATGGAATCTCGTTCGGCTGATGTTTTGCTGTTGAGACTCGGAAATCTGATTTCCTAGGAATGATGGTTTAGTGGGAACAACTGATACAGAATGTAAGCTTTGCTCTTTTGATCTTACTTGTTTCAGGTCCATCATGTTATCTGGATCCCAGGAATGATTTGAGGTACATACCTTTGCAGTGCTTGACGACTGTCATATAACATTGATTTTTTTGTGTGTGGTGGGGTACCACCAGTAATGGATTCCTGCTCACTAGTGATGAGTTGAATACCGCCCCAGTCTGATCATTGTGACAGAAAGGTATACTCTGAGTTGTGAGCTCATCTTACAGTGATAAACTATAACAATAGGAAGCTAAAATAAATAGGTTTTTTTATAACTAATAACATTCCTATGAAGTGTGCCTTTCCTTTAAGCAATACAAATAGATATGACACTTGATTCTAATTTCTTTCTATTGCAGAGAAAGCAACCTATGTCTCTGCCCAATTTCAACCTGAAGTTAAAGGTGAGTGGACTTAAAGTAGGTACACTAAGCTGAAATTTCCCAATGAAGAAACATTTCACATGTCTTACTTCCTGTCCTAGTCCCAGAGCCTGTAAAGGTGAACCCACTGGGGCTGGCTGGGGGAGAAGAGGAAACTTTGTTTCAGAAGGAACTGTCTGAGGGATGATCAGAATTTCTGCATGGGAAAGGGGAGAATGATCAGTTGTTTGACACAGGTTGTTTTTTTTCCTAGGTCCGAGGAAAAAAGGTGCAGGTAAGTGGTAGGTACCTGTTTTAGTGCTTAATAGCCAAGATAAAATGTACCTAAAAGCAGGCCTTTTTTAAATGTTGGTCTTTGAAGCATTCATTGCCCCTTATAAATTCAAAGGGTATGCATTACATACATTTTGCTTTCCCATCTAGTAAGGACTTCTTTCCTTCAGCAGGTGTCCAAGTCTTAAAGGACATCAGGAAGTGGATTTCCAGATCCTTTGTTGTTAGCACACATCTTCCTAATAAAGCTCTTTCTTAACCTTTACTGTGTGGTTCATGACTTTCACCGGGAGTATAGGCCAAGTAATGTGAATTCCCTGGCTTGGGGAAGCATTGAAGGAGCTTCATCTCTGTTCTCAACTATTATGCCTGATTCCTGCTTTCTAATCTACATTTTAATTGGCCCTGGGAGTGAGGAGACAGTGCTGACCCTGTAGGTTCTATGGGATAAGAGGCTGCATACAGTGTAGGTAAATACTTCTGGATGTTCAGATGAGGTTGCTTTGGTGAGTGGGGGGTACTGAGGATTCAACCCTGGGACATTTGAACACTGAGCTGCAATCAGGCCTTTTGTTTTGAAGCAGGGTCCTCCTAAATTCTCAGAACTGGCCTTGCATTTGTGATCTTACCCCAACCTCTTGGATTGCAGCACCAGATCAGTTATGGCACAAGTGTTGTGCATTCACTTTAGAGTATTTGGTCACCAGAGCTTTTTTGTGGGGGGTGCTGGGGATTGAGCCTAGGATACCACGCCACTGAGCTACGAACCCTTTGAGAGTTTTCCCCACTAAATCACTTAGGCCTTGTTAAATCGCCAAGGCTAGCCTTGAACTTGGAATCCTCCTGAGTCTCTGGTGGCAGCTTAATTCCAGTCGTGGCATACCTGTAATTTCACTGGCAGAGAATAAGGCAGAAAATTCACAAATTTAAGGCCAGCCTGAGTAAAATAAAGGAAATTTTTTTATTTATTATTTTTTACTTTTTTTTTTTTTTTTTTTTTTTTTTCTTTTTCTTTTTTTTTTTTTTTGCAGTGCTGGGGATTGAACCCAGGGCCTTCTGCTTGTGAGACGAGCACTCTACCAATTGAGCTATCTCCCCAGCCCAGGGAAATTTTAATGGAAGTTTGATGCACTGGTGCACACCTGTAATCCTAGTGACTCAGGCCTGTGTCTCCAAAAAATGTTAAAAGGTGGGAGACACATCGCCCTGTGAGATGACCCACTTTTTTTTTTTTTTTTTTTTTTTTTCTGCTGCTGGAGATTGAATCCAGGGTCTTAGTGTTTTCAAGGCAAGCACCTTACCAACTGAGCTATATCCCCAGCCCGTCCTCTTTCCTTTTTCCTATCCCTTCAATAAACTGCAACATGTCTGAAATTTTTTACTTGATCACAAGAACCGGGTTATGAAGGGGAAACAGGTATACTGCCTCAGTTTCTCAGAAGGGTTCAACTATAATAGCACCAAGGCTGGAAAGAACTACAATCTGGTGTGAAACTGCTCCAGATCAGCCAGTCTGCATTATTTCATCTCACCCTCCCGCCAACCCTGGCAGGCACCTTCCAGAAGTATCCGTGAATAAAGGAAACAGTAAAGAGAAGATAAGCATTTGGCTGCTATCAGAAAAGGAAGTGGGAGGGTGGTGAGTTGCCAAAGCCTCCAACTCTGGGAGTTGGAACCTGTCTAACCCAAACCTAGCAAAGTGAAACAAGAAGTGAAGGAACCAAAGCTAGGAAGGCGTCACAGGGGCCTTATGAAAGAGTTGAGTGGGTAATGAAACTTCTGCAAATGCTATTTTCGCCACTTGACAAGTGAATTAAAAATTAGGCCCAAGTTAGCCGTGTGTGGTGGTGCATGCCTGTAGTCCCAGCGACTCAGGAGGCTAAAACAGGAATTCAAATCCAGCCTCAGCAAGAGAGACCACAACTCAGTGAAACCCTACCTCTAAATAAAATAGAAGACAGGGCTGGGGTTGTGGCTCAGTGGAGTGCTACTGAGTTCAATCCCTGGTACCCTACCCTGGCAAAGAAAATATGACCCAAGTTAATGATGATCTATACTGAGATGAGAGGAATGAGATTGGGACCATCTGTAGAATTAGGGGACAGGGATGGGATAATTTGAGTTCTGACTCCCCATGTCATTTTTGAACACTGGTGACTCAAATTACAATGCTTCTAGCCTGAGCCACCTCCTAAGCTGCAGATATGGACAACTGCACACATGAGCCCAACGGAATACAGATTCCTGATTTCCTGCCCGTGTCTTCTCCCCACTCCATCTCACCTTAGTCAATGGCACCACTACCAACAAGCACCATCCCAACCCAGCAGCACACTCACCTAAAAAGGCATGACCTTGTTCTTGTCTTCGATGACTGCTATTTGGTTCCATCTTCCATCCTAGAGGAAGGAGGAAAGACAATAATGGGAGAAGATCATTTAAACGAGTAAGCAACCCTGGTGTGGGCACACACGCCTGAACCCCAGTAACTTGGGAGATTGAGGCAGGAGGATTGCAAGTTCTGGGCAACTTAGCCAGACACTGTGTCAAAATAAAATTAAAAGGGCTGGGGATATAGCTCTGTGGCCTCTGGGTTCAATTCTCAGCACCACCACAAATAAGCAGCAGCAGTAGCCGTGCCAGGCATGAAGGCACGTGCCTATAATCCCAGCAACTTGGCATGCTGAGGCAGGAGAACTGCAAGCTCAAGACAAGTCTCAGCAACTTAGTGAGACCCTGTCTCTAAAACAGTAAGGGCTAGAGATGTGGCTCAGTGGTGTATACCCCTGGGTTCAATCCCCAGTACCAAAATCATCATCATCAATAGCTCTCAACCATGCCTAATTTCGCTCCCCAGGTGACATCTAGCAATGTCAATAGACATTTTTGTTTGTCACGACTTGGGGGAAGAGGGGAATTCTATTAACACTTAGTGGATAGAGACCAGGGACGCTGCTAAACACCTCATAACACACAGGCCTTTTTCCCTGACCCCCAAGCAGCCCCAAATGGCAACAGTGTTGAGTTTCATGCACCCAGGAATTTATAATAATTTCTGGCAATGAAGAAATGGTGATGCAGTAAGAATAGCATTTGACCTGGGATTCGTGGAAGAAAACAGGGAGACTGGGAGCAGAAAGATCCAGGTAGAGGCTGGGCATGGAGCCGCAGGCCTGTAATTCCAGGAACTTGGGAGTCTGAGGCAGGAAGATGGCAAATTCAAGGCCAGGTTCAACCTCAGCTACTTAATGAGACCTTGTCTCAAAATAAAGATTAAAAAAACATAAGGGGTTATGGATGTATCTCAGTAGTAAAGCAAACACCTCTGGGTTCAATTTAAAAAAAAAAAAAAAAAAAAACAGGCATGGTGGCACTTGCCTGTCATCCCAGCAGCTCTGGAGGCTGAGGCAGGAGGATCTCAAGTTCAAAGTCAGCCTCAGCAAAAGCGATGTGCTAAGTAACTCAGTGAGATCGTGTATCTAAATAAAAGACAAAAATAGGACTGGGGATGTGGCTCAGTGGTTGAGTGTCCCTGAGTTCAATCCCCAGTAGCACCCCACCCACCCAAAAAAAATCCAGGTAGGAGAAAGCCAAGTGGAATGAAATCAAGTGATTCAGAATGTTTTACAGGCAGAAGCAGCAACAGGACTGGCTGACGCAGAAGGTGTGGGGTGAGTAGAAGGGAACGTAAAGGATAATTCAACAGGGGCAGGAAAGTCTCATTCCAGACATACTGAGTTTGAGATGCCTCCCACACATCCAAGGACAGTCAAGCAGATAGTGTGGAACAGGGTTTAGGATGTGCACGCCAGAGACAGGTTGCTAGGATTTTGGGGTCTGCCTCTCTTACTAGCTGTGTGGCCTAAGAAAATCACTTGACCTGCACTGCTTCATTTCTCCATCTGTAAAAGAGGGAAGATGAGAGTATCTACTTCTCTCTGAATGTCATTAATACATACGAAGTTCCTGGAACACTGCCTGGCATTGTTGACTAGTTAGGCAGAAGAAAAGGAACTAGCGTCACCAGGGGATAGATGGGAAGGAAACTCAGGCCCTGGATAAAACTGTGTAAATAGGAGGAGACATTTTGAATTTCTAGAGAACTAGGGAGCTAATAACAAATTAGCAAGGGTAAGGCTGGCCCCAACAGAAGAGGGTCTTGCTAAATTGGGGAGGCTGGCCCTGAACTTGCCTTAGCCTCCAGCATTGCTGGAATTACAGGCACACAAGGTGGTACCTGGCTGGAAAGCTAAATTCTTGAAAAATTATATACTTTGTATTCTTATAGTAAATATTAAGTTCCTTTTTTGGGGGGAGGGGGTTACTGGGGATTGAACTCAGAGGTACTCGAGCCCTATTTTTTATTTCATTTAGAGACAGGGTCTCACTGAGTTTGCTTAGCATCTTGCTTTTGCTGAAACTGACTTTGAACTCTCAATCCTCCTGCCTCAGCCTCCTGATGCTTTGATGCTTCTATTTATTTCCTACAAATTAACTACCACCCTTTGCTTTGCTTTCTCCTCTACTTTGGAAGTAGTTTAAAGGACACTAAAGTAATTAAAAGAATACTTGCGACCTTGCCTGCATTTCACTGCTCATTGCTAGCTACTACCTAACACTGGGATTACAGGTGGCCAGCTGTCTGTAACACTTTAGGTGAGGGGATACCTAGCAATGTTTTACTTTTTGGTACTGAGATTGAACCCAGGGGTGCTTTACCACTGAGCTACATGGCAGTAGGGTCCATTTTGATACAATTATACATGCTGGGACATATCTTATTCTAATTAGGGCCCCAGTCCTTTTAATTAATTTTAATTACTATTAGTAGTAGTAGTGGGGATTGAACTAGGGGTGCTTAACCACTGAGTCACATCTCTAGCCCTTTTTATGTATTTCTTTAGAGATAAGTTCTTGCTGAGTTGCTTAGGGTCTCCATAAATTGCTGAGGCTGGCTTTGAATTACCAATCCTGCCTCAGCCACCTGAGTAGCTGGGATTACAGGCATGTATGACCACACCAAGCAGAGGATACCTGTGTTTCTTGTCTGCCTGGAAAAACAAACAAACAAACAAACAACAAAAAACAAAACAAAAACGAAAACAGCTCAAGAAGCTTATAGGCGTTTAGGGCATGAGTGAAGCGAGAATTAAAGACAGGCAGCCAGTGTAGATAGGTAATCCAGTTGGATCCCAAGAACGGAAGCTGATTTGGGTCGGAGAAGTTGGAAACCGCCCCTGGGAGACTGAAATGTTAATGCCTCCAGAGCCCTTTCATTACCACAATTACCTGCCTCTTCTACCCCTCCCAGAAGGTTGTTAATGAAGCACCCTGAGCAGACAGGAAGCTGCTTATTTTTGCCCCCTGGGCTGCTGCTCCCTTCCTGTCGGATCACTCCACCTTGGCCCTTCCAGTCCACCTGCTTCTCACCTTCCAGCCATCCCACTGGCATCTCCTGGGCCTAGTCCCGGACGCAGAAAGGAGATAAGGAGAAAGAGGAGAGAACTTCTTGGGATACCAGGACACCAGCTATGGCCCCCTTCTTCCCGGGAGAAATCTGTTATTGTTTTTTAAATAAAACTTGTTTCCTACCCTTGCCTTGCACACTTCTCTAATGTTCAAAGTGCAACGTTTCCGGAAGCAGAACTCGGCACCGATAACCCGCGATATCAGGATACAAGGGCGGAGACCTCTCCCTCTGCCAGATCCCAGGTTTAGGAATCAGAAACCAATGAAACGTCTTACTCAGGGCTTTCCTTCTCTATGGAGGCTGGACGGATGGTGCAAACAGCAGGTGTGGGTGGGGCACGGGTGGTGGTGTAGAAAAGAGCCAGGAGTCCCAGGATGCCAAGGGGAACAGTCATGAAGGCCACCTTTTGGGTTGGGAGTGTAGCTAGCTGAGTGGCAGAATACTTTCCTACTATTCTTAGCTATCAGGTGAGGTCCTGGATTCCATTCCCAGCACCTAAGTTGCGGGAGTGAGGGGAGAACGGGAAAGCAACCTCCTTCACCGTCCGCAGCTCTGTGTCAGGAACAGGAGCAGGGACCACAGCCCAGTTCGCTGGACTCCAAAATCAGAGCTCTGAAACTGCGTGGTCGCCCCGGGCTGCCCCAGGGAGCTCCCCAAAACCTTCGAAATAGGAGACTAACGCCACCCTAGAAGAGACAGCGATCACGTGAGCATTGAAATCGCCACTCATTTGCAAACCAATCCCAAGAAGTTAAAAAAGTGAAGGGGCGGGTTTATGCAAAATACACCGAACCGTGAGCCCGCGAGCGAAGCAGTAAAGGGTCAAATTTAAGGTCTATTTCAAAAAGTGTAGTTCCTATCATAAAATAATCATTTTGAAAAAATTCATTTCAGGAATATTACGTATAGAAGGGTAATTTGGTTTTCGGTTATGAAAGACACCACACCTGAAAAAGGGACTGCAAATCTCAACGTTTCTGAGAGAAGGTAGCTTCAGTATCGCTTCTCGGCCTTTTGGCTAAGATCAAGTGTAGTATCTGTTCTTATCAGTTTAATATCTGATACGTCCTCTATCCGAGGACAATATATTAAATGGATTTTTGGAAATAGGAGATGGAATAGGAGCTTGCTCCGTCCACTCCACGCATCGACCTGGTATTGCAGTACTTCCAGGAACGGTGCACCCCCCTCTGGGGGAACAAATCAGTAGCTTAAAAAAAGAACTTGGATTGTTCTGCTGCATTGGTTTTTCCCTCTTTCTTGCGAGGGAGATGTTGGTGTAGGACTAATAGACGAGGTTGAGCTCAGTAGTGCTTCAAGAGTGTTTGGTGTTTGTAGTATGTATTCCTGGGCTGTAGTTGTTTAACTTTGTAGTATGCGCTTCTAACCTGTAGTTGCTTAATGTTCTTTAGCTCTAAATATGGGTTAAAAGTTGCCTGACATGAGCGTATCCACCCTGCGGATTTTTAGTTTAAGAAGTCTGTAACCCAGGGAACCAGGCTAACTTCACTCTGGGAATTTTCAGTTAGCAATTCAAAAGTAAGATATATATATGTGAAGGCCTGAAGATGGAGCTATAGAACAAGATTCCAGGCAGAGTTTACATTCTAGAGAAGGGAGCTAGTTAGCGGTAGGAGACGGGGGTGGTGGCAGGGGAGACCATTCTGGACATAGAACAGCCTAACAGATGCCGAAAAGGCTAGTCATGGAAGCAATTTCAGAAGGAAGGGAACCGCCAGTGGGGAAGAGTTTAGGAGTAAAGCAAGCTGCCATGGCTGGGAGAGGAAGAAATACAAGAGGTCAGAGGGAGTACTGAGCAGGTGAGCAGGGATTTGACACTTTCATTTAAGTATTTTACTTGTTTTTGGTACTGGGGCTTGAACTCTGGGCTTTAGCCCCAGGTGTGCCCCTCAGCCTAAAATGCAGTTAGACATGGGACTTTTGTTTTGTACTGGGATTGAACCCAGGGGCACTACCACTAAGGAACATCTCCAGCCCCATGTTTATTTGGTGCCAGGAATTGAACCCAGGGAAACTCTGAGCTCCAGTCCTCTTTATTTTTTATTCTGAGACAGAGTCTTGCTAAATTTGTTAGGGCCTCACTAAATTGTCAAAACTGCCTTCAAATTTGTGATCCTCCTGGTTCAGCCTCTGAAGTCACTGGGATTACAGTTACAGTACTTAGAAAAAAATGGAGTTTAGGTTTAATTTTAATTTTTTATTTTTTGGTACCAGGGATTGAATACAGGGGTGCTTAACCACTGAGCCACATCCCCAGCCCTTAGGTTTGATTTTAAATAGGGATGAGTTTTCACAGGCTCAATATGAAGTGGGCTGTGTGCAAAGGGACCAACATCAAGTCTGGAATGTGAAGTGACGCAGAATGCTGTTTCCTTGGTTAAGACACATGGAATGTTGAGCTCAGAAACCCTTACCTGAACAAGTGCTGTTGGACACATTTGTAATCCCAGGTACTCAGGAGACTGAGGCAGGAGGATTGCAAGTCTGAAGCAATTTAGTGAGGCCCTGTCTCAAAAATAAGAAATAAAAAGTGTTTCGGATGTAGCTCAGTGGCAGAGTGCCCTTGGGGTCAATCCCCAGTACCCCAAGCAAAACAAATTTTAAGAGAAACAAAACCACCACCACCAAAAATCCCTTACCTGAAGCTCTGTACCTGAACTACAAATCAAGACGTGTGTGAGTGCATGTGAGACTCAAATCCACCAGACAAAAATGGGATTCCCCCAGGCTGGGGAGACAGCTCAGTTGGTAGAGTGCTTGCCTTCCAAGCACAAGGCCCTGGGTTTGATCCCCAGCACAGAAAAAAAAAAAAAAAAAAAAAAAAAAGGATGGAATGCCTCCTTCTTACTGATATAATTTAATAAAAAAAAATTTTTTTGAACCCAGGGGTTCTTAACCACTGAGCCACATCCCCAGCCCCTTTTATTTTTTATTTTGAGACAGGGTCTCACTAAGTTTCTTAGAGCCCTGCTAAGTTGCTGAAGATAGGTTTGAGCTCTCTATCTTCTTGCCTCAGCCTCTGGAGCAGCTGGGATTATAGGTGTGTGCCACCACACTGGCACTGGATATAATTTCAACCAGCAACATTTGCAACAGTCTGATTTCAGAAAACAAAGTTTCTCAATAAGTGAGCAGTGGTCACTCAAAAAAGGGGGCTGTTACAATATTTTACAGCTTGGGAGGAAAATGTTTTAATTTTGTAGATTTGTACCAAATTTGAATTTTCTTAAGTTTTTTTTTTTATTTTTTGGATTTTTTGGTGGTATTGGAAATTGAACCCAGGGGTACTTTACCAGTGTGCAACATCCCCAACCCTTTTTAAATTTATTTTGAGACAGGGTCTTGCTAAGTTGCTTAGGGCCTTGCTAAATTGCTGAGTTTGGCCTTGAACTTGCAATCTTCCTGCTTCAGCCTCCTGAGCAGCTGAAATTATAGGCATGCGCCAAGTTTGAACCAATTTTTATCACCATGAAGTTTCAAATCGAGCATTAAAAGCAAGCCCAAGCTGGGGGTGGTGACGCAGGCCTGTAGTTCCAGCGGCTGTAAATAAATAAGGGACGTCGGAAAGTAAAGGTTTATAAGATCATCGGTTGCATTTTCCCCACTTTTCCTTAGTTTGTGTCTTTTGCACTTTAAAATGAAGCCACGCACCTCATTAATGATTTGAGCCGTTTCTAAAGTGCACTCTTTTGTTCTCTAATTAATAGTTCCAGACTATGTGATGGAGCAGGGAGACTGACTAGGGCTGGCTCTGTAAGGAATCCCATGAAAACCATGCCAGATGCGGGAAATCACATAAGGGAGTTTATCAAGCAAACAGAGTGTCTCCCTACAGGGTAAGAGACAAAATGAGAGGAAAAGAAAGGGAGAGAGACCGAGTGCGCTAGAGAGAGTGGAAAAGCGAGGAGGAGGGGCTGGGGAGATAGCTCAGTTGGTAAAGTGCTTGCCTTGCAAGCACAGGGCCCTAGGTTCGATCCCCAGCACCACAAAAAAAAAAAAAAAAAAAAAAAGAAAGAAAGAAAAGAAAAGCGAGGAGGAGAAAGAAAGTGAGTCAGGGGCGAGAAAAGCAGGAGAAAAGATGGCAGGGTAGCTACCCTCAAGCAGTTGAATTCACCGGGCTAACAGGGGACCAATAACGGGGAAGGATACTTGCAAGCTGACTGATGAACCAGTAGCTAGCTAGGATGGTCACAGACTGACAGTAGTTGGGAGGTGGGGAAATGGCTGCGATGGAAAGTGGGGGGAGCAGCTTTGTACATTACAGGCTCCACCAAGCCTGGGAGGCCAGGAAGGATGCGTCCTCCTCCAAGCGCAAAAAGATCAAGTTCTTAAGATCTCTGTAAACAAGCATCTCCTGAGTCCTGATTTCGGTTTTCTTTGTTGTTTTTTATGTGTGGTAGTGGGGCTTGAACCCAGGGGCTCTCTACCCACTGAGATACATCCCCAGCATTTTTTTTTTAAACGGAAGGCCTCATTAAATTGCCGAAGCTGGCCTCAAACTTGAGCTCCTCCTGCCTTAGCCTGGTGAGCCACACCGCACAGCCCCACTTCCTCTTCCTGAACCTCCACCCTTTCCGCTGGGCAGTCCGGGAAATGACTCCTGGGTCGGCGCAGGGCCCAGACGGATGACGCGCTCCTGCGCCGGAAGGACGCGGGTCAGCCAGGGGCGGTGGCATGGCGGCCTCCGCGGCGCGCTGGAACCATGTGTGGGTCGGCACTGAGACTGGGATCCTGAAAGGTGCGTGGCGGGGCTGGACATCGGGAAGTACAGGGGTCGCTCGCTCGCCACCCCGGTGCGACTGACGCCTTCGTCCCGCAGGGGTGAACCTTCAACGGAAACGGGCCGAGAACTTCACGGCGGCCGGACAGCCGCGGCGGGAGGAGGCGGTAAGCGCGCTGTGCTGGGGCGCGGGCGGCGAGACCCAGGTAAGTGGCCCTGGCCGCGCCGGAGTTGGGACCGTGACGCGGCAGCCTCGCCCTCCTGGCCATCACGCCCCTCTGTCCGCAGATCTTGGTGGGCTGCGCGGACCGAGTGGTGAGGCACTTCAGCACCGAGGACGGTACATTCCAGGGCCAGAGGCACTGCCCGGGCGGGGAGGGCGCGTTCCGGGGCCTCGCCCAAGCCGACGGGTAAGCCGGATCCCCTCGAGGAGAGCGTCGAGGCGCCCAGAGGAGGACGGAGTAATGTCGTTAGACCCTTGGGTGACCCGAGGCGGGTGACGGGGACCAGGTTTCTGCCTTAAGTTCGTTCATTCCTATAACACGCATCTACCGAATATCTGCTGAGTTCCGAGCTCAGAGAGCAAGGGCTGCTGGTGAAGTTTCTGTCTTTGTTAAGTGTGCATACTTTGGGGTTTTTCCTCTGAGATCCATTGTAACTTTCTGCTCAAAATGCAGGGCAAGCCATTTAATCGCTTTGAGCATGCTTTTAATTGGGAACGAACCACCACCAAGGTGATGAAGCTTCCAGAGTAAAGGATAGGAAGGTGTGATGGTTAGGTAATTGGCCAAGTTTCTTTCCCAAGGTAAAGAAAGAAGGCTGTGTACAGGCTGCTTTTGTTTGGTGGTAGTGTTAATTCTGACAAGTGAGGCCTGGAAAGGATCTGTAGGGAATGGGGTTTTTGAACTGGGCTTGAAGGATAGGTAGAATTTTGACAGATGAAAAGGAATTTTGACATTTGAAAGGAATGAGGGCCTTTCAGAATGGATACTGCAGAGGCCAAGAATTGGTAGCAGGGTACATAAATAGGATAAATAGCATTTGGTTGTCGAAACCAGGGAAGCATTTAAATGTAAATCACTTTAAGTGCTAGGTTGAGAGATTTGCACTTTTATTTTGTAGGTGGTGGGGATTACTGGGTTTTGAGTGGGAAGTACTACAGCTGGAGCTGAGAGCCTGTAGGAGTTAAGAGAATTGGAGAAAGCAACTGGGAGACTGTTGCCAGGGCCCAATCAAGAGTCTGAACCTAGGCAGGGAGGGTGGGTAGATGTGAGCAAGAATGTAGGTCCAGGCTGTGTGGATCCTGGGAAGAGAATACCTTGGGCTTCTTGGGAGGAGTATTTTGAGGGAGGGGCTGATATTAGTACCCAAAAAACAGGGAACTCAAGAGTAGAGCCTGAGGCAGCTCCATGGTAGACCACTAGCCTAGCATGAGTGAAACCCTATTAAATGACCAAACCCTAAATCTGGACAAGTCTTGTTTCAGTCCTTTCTGAGTTAATGATCCTGACCCCCACCCCTACCCCACAAAGAACCAACCCAAGAATCAGAAAGATCAGGAAGGCCAGGTACCCTAACTTAATTGAGGAACAGGAAAAGAATTCTGCTTTGGAGTGTCACAAATTTGATTTCCAGTTCTGGATCTGACATTTATAGCAGACTGGAAAATGTTTTAAGTTCTCAGAGCCTGCAGTTTCCACATAAAACTGGTAACCACCTGATTGTTGAGTAAATTGAGTTGACGGGTAAACTGGATGCTCTCAGGCCCTGCTTATATCCCAGGTATCTAAGAGGCTCCCTTTTAAACTGGGCTGTTAGAATAGGGCCTAGTTAACAGGAATTTGGAGGTGTGTCAGCTGGGGCCTAGACAACACTTTTTTTTTTTAATATCCCAACTGTATCCTCCCGTTTGCAGCACTCTCATCACATGTGTAGATTCTGGCATCCTTAGAGTCTGGCGTGACAATGATAAGGAAGCATCCTCTGACCCAGTAAGGTTCCCTACCCTGATGGTTGGGAAGGGTGGAAGTCAGGATAGGGGCCTAATGAAGTCTTTGGGAAAGATTAAGAACTCTGGAACTGACTCATCTCTCATTCCTTTCAGCTCCTGGAATTGAGGGTCGGTCCTGGGGTTTGTAGGATGCGCCAAGACCCAGCACGACCCCGTATAGTTGCCACAGGTGGGAAGGAGAATGCTTTGAAGGTGTGGGACCTGCAGGGATCTGAGGAGCCTGTGTTCAGGGCCAAGAATGTGAGTGATGGGATCAGGAGGGGCTGTGTCTCTGGTTGAGGGAATCTGAGGCCACTGACTGATCAGAGACCAGATGGCCTTTAGGGGGTGATAAGGGGGACTGAAAGCAGTGGCACTTCGAACCTATCTCCATCCTGTCCCCCATTCACCTGTATCACTAGGTGCGGAATGACTGGCTAGACCTTCGAGTTCCCATCTGGGACCAGGATATACAGTTCCTCCCTGGATCACAGAAGCTTATTACATGCACAGGGTACCACCAGGTGAGGCACCATCTCATCCCTGCCCATACCTGGGCAAGGCAACTTCCTAGTAAGACAGCTTCCCTGGGCACAGTGGGCTGTTGTGATGTGGCACAGCCACCTTCTCCATCCTTCTTCCTTCCTGAGCAATCAGGGGTATACACTACTTCCCTGTGCATTTGAGCCTTGGCACTAGTCCTGTGACCTTCTCTTACTGCATTCTAGAATGGAGTTTGCTCAACCATAGTTGAGAAAGAGAAGGGAGCATCCCCTTCACAGTGGGATCCACAGGGCACAAGTGTCAAGAATGGACATTGGACTGGGTGTCAAGGAGAATTCTGGTCCTGATGCATCTTCTCTGGTTTGCTTTGGGACCTAGGCCTGACCCTCCCCTTAGCTCCTCAGCTTTGCATGAAGGGCTCAACTAGGGATCTTTATGGCTTGTCTCATTTGAAACCCTGAAACCCAGGTAGGGCTGGGTCACTGTTTAAATCTCAGGTCTGATCTCGATATACTTCTGCTTAATCCACTTATGAGGACTTCCTCTCTCCTCTCTCATTCATGCTAAAATATCTTGAAATTCAGCACCCTCTGACTATTGGACCAACTTGCTTTTCCAACCCTCCACTCCTTAATGGGAGAATGCAATGCTCACACCCCCTGAAGTGGAGACCTGTCCCCAATAGCCCTGTCCATTCATGCTCCTGAGCAGCTCTGCTCACCCCAGCAACACTCAAATGAGTATTTCCAGTGAGAACATTTCTCTGAGGGTAGGTCAGAAATAAGAAAGCAGTGCTCAGAAGAAAGAATGAGCATACAGAGATGCCAGGGGGCAGCGTGCAGGGCGAGGATGCTTTTGTGATGCCTCATTTTTCCTCTCTAGGTTCGTGTCTATGATCCAGCTTCCCCTCAGCGCCGGCCAGTTCTAGAGACCACCTATGGAGAGTACCCACTGACTGCTATGACCCTCACTCCTGGGGGCAAGTGAGTGATGAGAGGAGTTGGGGTGGGGCTCAGGAAGGATTCAGTAGAGTCCTGTTAACCTCCTCCCTCTGGTCTTCTTAGTTCTGTCATCGTAGGAAACACTCATGGGCAACTGGCAGAAATTGACTTTCGGCAAGGTGAGCGGACTAGGGGATTTGGGGGAAGGGAAAAAGTCAGGGTTCCTTCTGACAGTGATGCAGTGTAGGGATTGGATTCATTTAGCCCTCATGGAGATGCCAGATTGCCTGAATTCAAATCCTGTTTCAACAAAAGCTGTATGGCCTTGAACTAATTACTTAACTCCCTGTGCCCTAGGTTCGTCACCTATAAAATAGAAATATTATTGGTAACTCTTGGTTATGTTGAGGATTAAATGTTGAAATAGAAAGTGGTGTGAGGGCTGGGGATATAGCTCAGTTGGTAGAGTGCTTGCCTGTCAAGCACAAGACCCTGGGTTCAATCCCCAGCACTGCATAAAGGAAAAAAAAAAAAGGAAAGAAAGTGGTCTGAATAGTAAACGCTCAGTATCGGTTAGCTGGCTAGCTAGCAAGCACTGATGCCATTGCCTTCTTTAGGGCGCCTTTTGGGCTGTCTGAAAGGACTGGCAGGTAGTGTCCGGGGGTTGCAGTGCCACCCTTCAAAGCCCCTCCTAGCCTCCTGTGGCTTAGACAGAGTCTTGAGGATACACAGGATCCGGAATCCACGTGGCCTGGAGCATAAGGTGAGAGCTCAATTTTCTAGCCCTCACCCCTTGATGTTTCTATATGTTTCAGCCTGCCTGAGCTCTTCAAGGTCCCTCTCTGTTTTGCAGGTTTATCTTAAGTCCCGACTGAACTGCCTCCTCCTATCTGGCAGGGATAACTGGGAGGTGAGCAGTCTGGTATGGGAAAGTGGGAGCTAAGGGCATGGATGTGAGGGTTCCCTGTGGGAAAGAAAAAGGAGGCAGCTGGGATGGAGACCTAGGACTACCACGGCCACTTAATTTCTCTGAGGGGTGTTAACAGTTATAGTTCTGACAGGTTATCACAAAGGGTGATATACCCCAGAAAATGGTGGCAGTGGTTTTTGGGAGATATAGGTGATGGTGCCCAGAGGGATATTGATTCCCAGCAGTTTCCTTGTTCTTGACCCCTAAGCTTTCTTCCCACTCACCAGGATGAGCCCCAAGAGCCTGAAGAGCCCAACAAGGTGCCTCCAGAAGACACAGAGACAGATGAACTTTGGGCATCCTTGGAGGCAGCTGCTAAGAGGAAACGACCAGATCTGGACCAGACCCAAAGGGCTGTCCAAACCAAACAGAGAAAAAAGAAGCGGCCAAGGTCCACTAGCCCCTGAAGACCCTGTGCCCATTTTGTAAATAAACACCTCAGTACCCACCATGATCTGAACCTTTTGTGATGGGAGAAATGAGAGGGGTGGCTTGGGGTGGGGGCTCCCTGAGCTGGGGCAGCAGGATACCTGACGTCACAAAAGCGGGCCTGGAGCCAGGCAGGCTGGCGAGGGTAGCACGGAGTGGCACCGGGCCGCGCGGGGCCATGGGCTGCTGCCAAGACAAGGATTTTCAGACCTCGGATGATCAGGGCAAGGATGGCGGGTCTGAGGAAAATGGGGAAGGTGGGATTAGAGCCGGAGGTGCCCCGTAGGGACCACCCAGGAGGTTGGATCGGGTAGGGTGGGGCTAAGCTTGGCCTCATCGCCCCCGTAATCGCCCCAGCAACCGATTTGGATTCCCCAGGCCGCCAGAATCGCAGGTCTAACGAAAGTCTTCTGATCACCGTGCTGTGGAGGCGGCTATCTATGTTCAGTCGTCGGGGTTCCTCGCGGTCAACAAAGAGGCATTCAGACCATATTCAAAGGCCGGGGAAGCCAATAGAGGACATCCAGGATGAGCCGGAGAAGGGGTGAACTCAAACCTGCTCTCAGTGCGCCCCAGCCTCCAGAGAATAAAATTTCTAATGCGGGCCTGCCGGAGCACTGGTGCCTCTACAGCCCGCTTTGGGGGCCGCGGGCTCTTTAAGGCTCCTCCCCCGAGGCTGGTTCAGTCCCCTGGGCTCCGCTCTTGTTCCTCAGGGGCGGGGTCGCCGCGGCAGCCTAGCCAATGGAAGGGCGGAGTCGCGCTTGCGTTAGAGGGGGCGTGTCTCGGGTCGCCGGGCTAGGAAAGGCGTGGCGTAGCCCTTCGTCACGGGGGCGGGGTTACGTGTAGGTGACGTGGCGGCTCCTAGTCTTTGGTCGGGTTTCGGCGGCTCCGGCGCCCCGGGAGGAGGCGGTGACGGCCGAAGAGGTTGTGTCGGTGGCGGCGGCAGGCGGTAGAGAGGAGGTAGGACCCGCTCTAAGAGGGACTGGCCGCTGTGTCAGCTCCGGGGCAGCGGTCTCTCGGGGACGGCGACGGGCGGGGGGAAGGGAACCAGGGGCGAGCGGGCAAGTCCTGCCGGCCGGGCTCTGGTGAGCGAATACCTCGCCGTCCAACCAGGAAAGCCCTGTGGAGAACGACGTCGGCATTAGCTAATCAGTGTTTGCAGCCTTCCAGAAGGCGGAACTTTGGAGGGGGCGGGACTTCCTGTTTCAAATAAACACCTAGAGGTTTCCCCCTCCGCCCACCGAAGTGTGTCGGCTCTCGGGGGTCCTTCGCCGTTTCTCCCTGAGAAGTTGAAGGAAATCGCGAATACTAGAGGGCCCTGTTAGCGCCTGGGACAGTTGCACAGGCCAGGCTGGAGCCTCAGTGCCACAGGACCGGGCTCTGGCTCTATCTCGGCTTCAGGACCCCGGCCCGCGCTCTGGCCGCCGGAGCCAAGTTGGAAGAAGAGCCCGAGAGGGGTTCGCCTTGGGCCAGGAGGAAGCGGGCCCTTTCCCACAGCGGGCCGGTCTCAGGATCCGCGGGTGGCCTTGGGAACGAAAGACTGCCAAGTGCAGGAAGGGCCGCAGGATTTGCTGGTTGAGGGGGGAGTTGTGGGGAAGGAGGCTGCTTGGGGAATGACACTCTCCCCTTCATGACAGTCCGAGGTTATGCGACTCAATGATCCCGCGGAAACGCTACGGGTCTAAGAACACGGATCAGGGTGTCTACCTGGGTCTCTCAAAGACACAGGTCCTGTCCCCTGCAACTGCTGGCAGCAGCAGCAGCGACATCGCCCCTCTGCCCCCACCAGTGGTCCTGGTCCCTCCCCCTCCCGACACCATGTCTTGCCGGGATCGGACCCAGGAGTTCCTGTCTGCCTGCAAGTCGCTGCAGAGCCGTCAGGTAAGGACCTGGAGGGGAAGGGCTGGTATGAGCTCTACTAAATCTGGGTAGGGCTGTACTGCAGCACTGTTCAGTGAAATAATTTGGGGGGGAAACCTGATGGAGAGCTGACAGGTTGGATGGGGTTCATAAGATCTGCTAAGCCACAAAAAGTAGACTTGTTGATGGGAGGCAACGACTTGGTCTTTTTTTTTTGGGGGGGGGGGGGTTAAGGAATTCCCTAGAGAGTATGATTGTTATTCTGGAAAGAATACCTCAGGGATTGAGGTGACCAAGGTAATTGGATAAAGAACAAGTTCTGGAAAAGAGCTTTTACTTGAGAGATATGCACCTTGGATTCTAGTTCCAGTATAGTTCTATCACAAGTTTGCTCTGCCACCATGGGGAACCTAGTTAATCTAGGTGGGCCTCAGTTTTTCTATGTGTATAGTAGAGAGTGGGGAAAGGAAAAAAGTCTTCTAGATCAGTAATTTTTATTAAAATTACTTTGGAGGGTTTTGTTTTATTTTGTTGGTGGTACTGGTGATTGAGCTCAGGGCTTGTCTATGCCAGGAACTCACTCTTCCTAGTCCTTTTTATTTTTTAAAAAAATTTTCTTAGATGTCAAGAGATGTTTATTTTATTCACTTATTTATATGTAGTGCTGAGAATCAAACTCAGTGCTTCACACGTGCTAGGCAAGTGCTTTACCACTGAACCACAACCCCAGCCCTTAAATTTTATTTTGACCAGGGTCTTAATCTTAAGTTTTGGAGGCTGGCCTGCCTCAGCCTCTGGAGTAAATAGGATTATAGTAATGGAGAATACCTTGTCCAGCCAGAGTTCTTTTTTTTAAATTGGATTCTTTTGTTTCAGTAAAGACTTTGTGAATCCAAGGGAGACCTGAGAAACTTATTTAAAATTTTTGGTACTGGGGATTGAAACCACAGGTGCTTTACTACTGAGCTACATCCCCAGCCCTTTTTGTATTTTATTTTGAGACAGGGTCTTGCTAAGTTACATACGGCCTCAGTAAATTGCTGAGGCTGGCCTAGAAATTGTGATCTTCTTGCCTCAGCCTCCTGAATTGCTGGAATTAGAGATATGACCCACTGTGCCCAGCTTGAATAACTGTATTTTAAATACTTCTCGACTCTTGTTAACAACTGTTCTCTAAGAATTTTGTGATCTCCAAGAACTTTCCAGTTTTCCTCATTGATTCCCTGATTCCAGGGATGGGATGGCAATACTAGCTACCATTTATTTAATGCTTACAATGTATTAGATAGTTGGCTGTAGTACTTTACAGCCCTTATATTGTCTAATCTTAATAGCAATAGGAGGTAGTTAGATTGTCTTCATTTTGTAGAAGAGGAAATAGAGATTCAAAATAAGTAATTTGCCCTAAATCTTTTAGTTCCTGAGTGGTGAACCCAGGTCTTACTTGTCTTCTTCTTGGCTACATTACCACTGATAAATCTGGATTATCTGATGGTAGATGTCCCCAGTACCAGAGAGAGTTTATTGGACATGTGAACAGTGAAGGCTGCAAATAGGTAGGGAGGAGCTAAGTTGTCGCCTCTTGGCATTGCTTTTCAGAATGGAATCCAGACAAATAAGCCGGCTCTGCGTGCTGCCCGACAGCGCAGTGAATTTACCCTCATGGCCAAGTGAGTTGAGATAAGTTTTGTGGTGGGGTGACATAATGTCCAAGGAGAAGTAGGATTACAGACTTTGTGACTTGGCCATGAGGGCTGGGATTGGTTGTGTTGGAACTAATGTGGAAATAGCCCATTTCCTGCCTTTTCCACAGTGTTCTCACTAGTGATTGTTTACAGGCGCATTGGGAAAGACCTCAGCAACACATTTGCCAAGCTGGAGAAGCTGACAATCTGTGAGTGTCATGGGGTCTTTCAGAGGTGGGCTGTGAACCAAAGAAGGTGCTCCTTGAGCTTTGTCTTTTTTGTGTTTATGTGTGTGTGATGCTGGGGACTGACCCAGTGTCTTGCATATACTCTACCAATAAGCTAACCCCCAGCCTTTAACCTGTTGTAATTTCCTGTTTGTCTCTCCAGTGGCAAAGCGCAAGTCCCTTTTTGATGATAAAGCAGTGGAAATTGAGGAGCTAACATATATCATCAAACAGGTGAGCTGCTAGTGATCAGAACAGCCAGCATTCTAATCAGATCACTTCTTTCATTTTCCATTGACTCACAGGCCCAGAGCAAGTTTCTAGAGCCAACTCTAAACATCTTGTTCCTTCATTGAGTCAGTAGACACTGATTATCTATCAAGTACTGTTCTGGGTTCTGGTGACACAAACATGAAGCAAGGTTCTTACTTTCAAGGACTTACTGTGTAAAAGAGAGATCCAGCTCCATAGGTCTGTACTTATAGTGAGTAGGAATGAATGATAAAGAAAAGGTCTTACAAAAAGATGATTGATAAGAGTTTGGGGATACTGGGAAAGATTGATAGACAAGAGGGTAAACTCTGAGCAGAATTCAAGGCTTATGTAGAGATAGTGGGAGGACATTCCAGGAAGATGAAGCTATGTAGATATGTGGCTTATAAAAGGAAAAGTTTGGGCTGGAGGCATAGCTCAGTGGTAGAGAGCTTGCCTAGCGTGTGTGAGACTTGGAGTTCCATCCCAAATACTATAAAAACAAACAAACAATGATGGTGAGTTCAAGTTTACTCAGATGTCACCTGCTCAGGGAGGCCTACCCCAATCCTGGTGTGGCTTTTTTTTTTTCCCTTGGTACTTGGGATTGAACCCAGGATTGCTTAACTACTGAGCCACATCCCCACCTCTCCTCCCCACCTTTTTTTTTTTTTCTTTCCAATTTTGAGACAGGGGCTTGCTATGTTGCTGAGGCTGGCTTTGAACTCTTGATCCTCCTACCTCAGCAGTCACTGGGATTATAGGCATGTGCCATCACACTCAGCAGTCATGGTGTGTAATACTCCATCAACCCAAACTCTTGTTCTTACTCTGCTCTATTTTCTTTTTTCATGGTATTTGAATTTCTAAAATTCTTTATAATTAGCTTATTTTTACTTACTGTTTATTCCCTCCTACCTCCTCCTCCTCCTCCTCCTCCTCCTCCACTCCCCACCCCCCAATAAAAAGAAAGAGAAAAGATACATGAACACCACAAGACCAGGGATTTTTTTCCCATCTTGTTCACAGATGTAGTCTAAGGGCATATAAGTGTCCATAAGTGTCACCTCGTAGGCACTGATCATTGATCGATTGCTTAAGTGATTGGCAGGAGGCTGGAAAGGTAGTTTCGTGTCTGGTTATGAAGAGCAGTGTGGGCTCTGCTATGGGCTGTGGAATCATCTAGAATGTTGTGGACTACATATGGAGTCTGACTTGGAATATGGACAGGGCAGAGACTAGGAAAGAGACTGCTTTGATTGTCCTGTATAAGATGATGATGGTGCAGAGACCAAAGGGCAGACCTATTCAAGAGATACCAACCTGGTATAAAAAAGAGAGTTCCACTAACTGTTGTCATGTTATTGCTTAGGCATTAAGAAGCAGCCCACTGGGTTCTGAAGGGCTTGAGTTCAAATGGTCTGCCACTTAGGTTGTGACCTGGGTACCTCCTAACTTCTCTGAGCTTTAGTTCTCTTATCTGTAAGGAGGGGATGATAATGATACCTACCTCACAGGGCTCTTACCAGGATTCATTTGTTTCCCTCAATCACTAACATTAATGAGTGACTTTTTCAGAGCTATGACTACTGTACATGGGGTGATTCTTATAAGCTGGCCTGACTAAAGAAGTGACTTTTGAGGAAAAGAAATGTGGGAGCACATTCCAGAACGTGGGAAGGCATTCTGTAAAGTGGAAACAGCAAAGGGAAAAGGTCCAAAGTGTGGGTGACCTTGAGGTACAAAGGGGGCCAGTATGACTACACCCCAGCAGGTAGAGAGACTAGGCAGGGTGAGGTCAAAGAGTTGGCAGGGGTCAGACCAGAAAGCCTGTGCAGTCCAGCTAAGGAGTTGGGTTGTATTCTAAATTTAGTGGTAAGAGCCTGGGAAATTTTGTTTTTGTTTGTTTGTGTGTGTGTGTGTGTGTGTGGCTTGCTAGACAAGTGCTTTAGCACTGAGCTATACCACCAGCCCTTGGTTTTTAGTTTAGAAGATCACTGGCTGCTGTACAGGGAGTATATTATAGGAAGGTTAAACTAGAAAAAGGACTCTCATTTAGGAGGCTCTTGGAGATTTTTTAGAAAGGAAAGGAAGACAGTTTAGACTAGGATGGCCACAGTAGAAAAGGAGAAATGTGGACAGAGTGTATGTTGGAACTACGCATTTATTTTTATTTTAAAACAGGGTGTCACCAAGGTGCTGAGGCTGCCCTTGAACTTGCGATTCTCCTGCCTCAACTTCCCAAGTTTTTGGGATTCTGGGCGTGCACCACTGTCGTTGGCATTGTTTGGGTTCTTTGTGAGTTCCTGATAGGCTCCCTGTGGATTTAAGGGAAGAGATGAATTAAGAATGGCTTTTGGGTTTTTGGTTTGAGCATCTGATGAATGGTGGTGTCATTTACCAAAAATGGAAAAGAATGAAGGGGAGAATAGCTTTTGAGGGTCAGTTAAAACCTGTTAAGTAAAAGAATTTTCTTTATTAAATTTAAGGACAGAGATAAAATTGTAACATTCTCAGCACGTTACATGGCACACTGTAAACAAATACAAAGCACTTCTGGAGTTTTGAGTTTTGGTCTGCTTTTGGCTCTGGGCATCAAACCTAGGGCCTCACACGTGCTAAGCACTCTACCACTGAGCTACATACACTCCCAACTCAGGCGTTTAGTTTAAGACAGTGCTAAGTACACAGTAAGCATTCAGTAGTTTACAGTTGTATAGTAGCAAATAGCTGGGCTAAGGAGATGTTAGTATGTGATTTAGGCACATTTTGCTTGTGTCCTATGTGGGAAGGTGCCTTTTCTAAGCTGGAACCCTAAGGGAGGAGATTTTGTCAGGAAGAAAACTACACAGTCCTCCTGCCTCAGCTTCCTAAGTAGCTATGTATCACAGATTCTGCTCTCTTGCTTTTTTTTTTTTTTTTTTTTTTTTTTTTTGGCAGTACTGAGGATTGAACCCAGGGCATCAGTGAACCACTGAGCTACATCCCCAGCCCTCTTTCTTTCTTATCTGAGCTTGTTACTTGTTACATGGATTCTGGTGTCCACCCAAGACCTCCTATAACATCCAGGAGAAAAATTCAGAACTTTTCTTTCTAGTCATGTGTTACTATGCCTAGCTCTAGCCTATTTATTTATTTATTTATTTACTTACTTACTTACTTACTTACTTACTTATTTTGGTACCAGAGATTAAACCCAGGAATGCTTAACCACTGAGCCACATCCCCAGCCCTTTTTTCATTTAAAATTTTTTAAATATATTTTTTTGTAGTTGTAGATCAACAGGATGCCTTTATTTTATTTATTTATTTTTATGTGGTGCTGAGGATTGAACCCAGTGCCTCACATGTTAGGCCATTGCTCTGTCACTGAGCTATACCCCCAGCCCCAAAAGTCACCATTTTTAAAATTTTTGAGACAAGGTCTCACTAAGTTGCTGAGGCTGCCTTTGAACTCACGATCCTCCTGCCTCAGCCTCCTGAGCTGCTGGGGTCACAGGCATGGGCCACCACACCTGGCACTCTATCTAGCCTGTTTCTTATACTTACTACTTACTCTTGAGCACCTCCTCTCCTTACCCTTTCTTCATGGGACTGGAACCCAGGTGGTGGCACATGCCTGGGAAGTACTCTGCCACTGAGCTACTACATCCCTAGGTCTCCTTTTCTCACCCTGGCTCAGGCTATGCTGGGACAAACTTTCTCAGTCACCTGCTGGCTGCCGCCTCCATTCTTTGTCTCACTTAGTCCTTGGCAGATTCGTTTGAGGAGCAGATGACACTGACGTAGAAAGCATGGCTCTGCTACTAACTCACTGTGTGTGACCCTGGACAAGTCGCAGTTTTCCTCTTGCCATAATATTAGGAATTCTTGGTGTAAAGATCATTTTGCTGATGGCTCTGGGAAACCTTGGGGCCTTTGACTCCTTCCTTTTCCTGAGTACTGTGTAGGTGCTTTGTTGATCAGCATGCTCTGGGCCCATGGTTTGTCCTGTGAAAGTGGACAGGGTGGAGCAGGACATTAAGTGGAGGGGTAAATGAGAATCAGTCACCTACAAATGGATGAGGCCCTACTTTGCCTTTTTCTGGCTCTTCTCTGCAGGTACTGAGACAGAGCAAACACAAGAGCTTGGAAAATCCTAGCAAGCCCTTCTGATCTGACTGTCTGGGACACTCACTCCTGCTAGTAACTTTCATCCTGCCTTCCCTGCCAGACATGGCCATGGATAGAGACGCTGGCTGAGGACTCCTTGGTTAATACTCGGTTTTTCTATGGGCTCTTTTACCAGGACATCAATAGCCTCAACAAACAAATCGCTCAGCTTCAGGATTTTGTGAAGGCCAAGGGCAGCCAGAGTGGCCGGCACCTGCAGACCCATTCCAACACCATTGTGGTCTCCTTGCAGGTGGGACCTTGGGGATGGAGGGAGGATGGGAGGGAGAAAAGTGGTATCTTCTTTGCTTGACCCTTTCTCCTTTTCTTCTAGTCAAAACTGGCTTCCATGTCCAATGACTTCAAATCAGTTTTAGAAGTGAGGACAGAGGTGAGAGGAATCTGTAAGAAGAGTAGAAATGTGGGAGTAAGGGCTCAAGAGAAAATGGAAAAGGGACAAGTTCCACAGGGTTATGGGGCCAACAAAAGGGATCTCTTTAATATGCCCACTTGCCAGAAGCCTCAGAACCTTTGTATTTTTCCCCCAACCCCAGAACCTGAAGCAGCAAAGGAGTCGGCGGGAACAGTTCTCCCGGGCACCTGTGTCAGCCCTGCCCCTTGCCCCCAACCACCTGGGTAAGTCACAGGCTATATGGGAAGCCCTGGTGGCTACTCTTGGTTACTGTGGCTGTGATGGCATCCTCTAGAGACAGTGTTGGATAGGAAAATGGAGGGGCCAGGAAGTTGGTAGGCATTTCTCAGATGTCAGACCTGGTTATGGGGATTCATTATTCACAATTAGTCTCCCACATTCTGTTGGAATTCAGTTCTGTTGTGAATTCAATCAAGTTGAGATTGAATTAGAGTATCTAAATGTTTTGTGCACTTATTCACATTCTCTCATTTAATTGTCACAGCCACCCTTTGAAAAAGCAACTACTATTATTATCCCCATTTTACAGGTGAGGAAACTGAGGCTCAGAGAGGTTAAATGACCTGTCCAGGGTCACAAGGCTAGTAAGTGCCAGAGCTGGGATTCAAATCCAGAGCATGTGGGCTTTGAACCTGCCTTTAACTGTTAAGATGTGCCATGTCCTCTTTCCTCCCCAGGGGGTGGTCCTGTAGTTTTGGGGGCAGAGTCTCATGCCTCCAGGGATGTGGCCATTGACATGATGGACTCCCGGACCAGCCAGCAGCTACAGCTCATTGATGAGCAGGTACTTAGGCTCTGAATTGGGGAGGATGACCTCTTCTGTTTTCCTCTGTGGACCCCAAGAGAGTGGAGTGTGCTATGGGCAGAATGGCAAACTGGGAAAATCCTAAAGACCCTTACCTTGAAGTAGCTCACACTGCTCATTTGCTCTCTCCCTCCTCTAAAGGATTCCTATATCCAGAGTCGGGCAGATACCATGCAGAACATAGAGTCTACAATTGTTGAGCTGGGCTCCATCTTTCAGCAGTTGGCACACATGGTTAAGGAACAGGAGGAAACCATTCAGAGGTGAGGCACTGGCTTATCCCACATAGAGGAGCCTTCTTTTCCCTATTGATTGGCATCTCAGAGTACCCAGAGATAGCTTAATGTCCTTTGGAAAAGCAGAGTGGATTCTGCCAACCCATAAGGCCCAGTTCACCTGCTTCCAACCACTCATCAAGTTCCATGTCAGGTACCAGTCTAGGTGCTGGCACCCAGTGAGGAATCACTGTACAGCGAAGTTTCTTGCATGAAGCTCTCTTTGTTGTGTGTATATGGAATTTGATAGCGTGGGTATGGAAAGTTGTTAAAAAGAGCTTAAAAGTAAGCAATTTCAAGTACTGTGGTAATAAGGGCTATACAGAGACTTAAAGTAGGTTGATGTCTTAAGAATAAAGTGACAGAACTGGGCATGTTGACATACACCTATAATCCCAGTGACTTGGGAGGCCAAGGCAAGAGTATCTCGAGTTCAAAACCAGCCTCACCAACTTAGTGAGGCCCTAAGTAGCTTAGTGAGACCCTGTCTCAAAATTTAAAAAAAAAAAAAAAAAAGAAGAAGAAAAAGAAAGAAGGAATGATAGAAAAGTGACTGTGAGTATAGGTGATGCTCACTGTTAATCCCAGCTACTCTGGAGACTGAGGCAGAAGGAAGATCCCTTGGGCCCAAGAGTTTGAGGCCAGGCTGGGTAACATAGTGAGACCCTACCACAAAGAAATTAGTAAAATAAAATAAAAAAGAAGGCCACCGAGTAGGTACATCAGATTGGGTGGCAGGGAAGACCCCTCTGAAGAAGGTAGGATATTTGTTTCAGTTAGTTTTTCATTGCTGCAACCAAAAGACCTGACAAAAACAACTTTAGAGGAGAAAAAGTTTATTTGGATTTCATGGTTTCAGAGGTCATATTCCATAGATAACTTACTCCATTCCTTAGGACCTGAGGTGAGGCAGAACATTCAGGCAGAAGTGTATGGAGAGGAAAGCATTTGAGAACATGGCATCAGGAAGCAAAGAGACAGAGTGACACAGATTCCCTCCCCACAGACAAAATATATACCCAAAAGGCACACTGGCCCCTATGACCCTCCTCTTCCAGCACACCCTACCCACTCTACACTTACCACCCAGTTAATCCCTATCAGTGGATTGATGTACTGATTAGGTTAAGGCTCTCATAACTGAATCATTTCACCTCTAAGCCTTCTTGCATTGTCTTACACATGAGCTTTTGGGGGGCACCTAAAATCTAACCATAACATTGTGCCCTTGGCTCCCAAAAGTTCATGCCTCACATGCGAAATACGTTTAGTCCATTTTTAAGAGTACCCGTGGTGTCAATAGGACTTGGTGTCCAGGATTTCCCAAAAGTACAAGTCCAAAGTCTTCTCTAAGACTCACGGCAACTCAGTGTGAGCCCCTGTAAAAATCAAAAGCAAGTTTGACATGGTGGCACACGCTTATAATCCCATTAACTTGGGAGGCTGAGGTAGGATCACAAATTGGAGGCCAGCCTCAGCAACTTAGCAAGGCCCTGTCACAAAATAACAAATAAAAAGGGCTGAGATGTGGCTCAGTGGTAAAGTACCTCTGGGTTCAATTCCAGGACTAAAAAAAAAAAAATCAAAAGCAAGTTATATATATCCAATATAAAGGCACAGAGTAAGCATTTCCATTCCAAAAGGGAGAAGTAGGGACAAATACAAAGAAGGGATGGGACCAAAGAAAGATCAAAATCCAGTTGGGCAAACAAGTCCTATAGTTCCATGTCCAACATCTGGGACAAGCATCTCTCCAGTGGACTTGTGTAGCTCTGCCCCTGTGGCTTTGCTGGTTGCAGCCTACACCTCTCTCTTGGCTTGTTGCTGATGGATTCCTGCAGCTTTCTTAGGCAGACGTTCCATGGTACTGGCATTTCATAATCTAAATCTAAATCTTAATCTAAATCACTGCAGCTTTGTTTTTCTTCTCACTTGTTCACGCATAGCCCTCTCACTTGTTCACAGAAAGCCCGCAGATTCTGACCTTGGTGCACTTGCCTGGCCTCTCAGGTCTTTGAAATCTTGGTGAAAGCCTCCATGACCACCTCATTCCAGCATGGACAGCTGAGCTTGGTGAAACAATTTTGTAGACCACCGCCCCCACCCCCATGCAGGCAGGGTAACCCACTGTTCTCAAAGGAAATTTTCCTTTTCCTTCCTGGAGTATGAGATGGGTGTTATTTTGCCAATTCCTGAGATCCCCTTAAGCCATCATTCTTATCATCTCTGGGCAAAGCCTTTGGTGTTTAGTGACTATAATGGCTTTAAAAACAACACATTCCAGGCACAGTGACTCATGCTTGTAATCCCAGCAGTTTAGGAGGCTAAGGCAGGAGAATAACAAATTCAAATCCAGCTTCAGAAATTTAGCAAGGTCCTAAGCAACTTAGCAAGACTATCTAAAAAAATAAAATAAAATAAATAAAAAAATAAAAATACATAGAAAGGGCTTGGAAGGACTCAGTGGTTAATCATCCTGGGTTCAATCCAAAACAAACAAACAAAAAAGTTCCACATATTCCTTGGCCCCAGTTTTTTGGACAAATTGCAAATTTTCCCAGTCTTTCTGCTTTGCTTTCTATTCCTAATTATCACAATAAACTTGGTTAAAAGCTGCCAACAATGCCTATGCCACCAGCTGAATGCTGTGCTGCCTAGAAATTTTTTCTACCAGATTACTTAGTCCATCACCATTAAATTCAGTGTCACAGCAAGTCTCAGGACATGGGCAAAATGTAAACAGCACATGAATGACCTCAAGTCAATTACCAGTAGAATTCTCCATTTCCTCAAACCTCATGAATCCTGTCATTACTGTCTGCAATCCTGTTGGCATTCTGGTTTTCTGAGCTCTCACTCAGAAATTACCCTTAGTGGGTAATTCCACTTACAACATTCTAAAGCTTTTCAGCTTTCATTACTAGACGTTCCAAATTTTCCTCCCACAAATTCCAAAAAGCTCCAAAAGCTTCTGAACCACATGGTCCGGGTACTCACAGCAGCAAACCTACTCCTGGTACAAATTACTGTTTTAGTCAGCTTTTTCATTGCTGCAACCAAAAGACTTGACAAAAACAATTTTAGAGGAGAAAAGTTTATTTGGGTTTCTTAATTTCAGAGATCTTTAATTCTATAGATAGCCTACTCCATTCCTTAGGGCCTGAGGTGAGGGAGAACATCAGGACAGAAGTGTATGGCAAAGGAAAGCAGCTGGAAACATGGCACCAGGAAACAGAGAGAGATGTGGGGGGAGAGATTGATTCCCTCACCACAGATGTATATAACCAGTGAAACACCTCCAGCCACACCCCACCTGCCCTACAGTTACCACCCAGTTAATCTTGATCAGGACTGATGTACTGTTTAGGTTAAGGCTCATAACTGGATCATTTCACCTTTAAGCCTTCTTGCATTGTCTCTTACATAAGCTTTTGGGGGACACCTAAAATCTAACCATAACAATATTACTGCCTGGTATACTTATAATCCCAGCAACTTGGGAGGTAAGACAGGAGGATCTCAAGTTCAAGACCACTCTCAGCAATTTAGCGAGGCCCTAAGCAACTTGGGGAAACGGTCTCTAAAAAATAAAAGGGGTTGGGGAGGGGCTGGAGTTGTGTCTCAGTGGTAGAGTGCTTGCCTGGCATGTGTGAGACCCTGGGTTCCATACTCGGCACCACATATAAATAAATAAAAATAAAAGATCCATTGACAAACACTTGGCCACTGAGCTACACCCCAGCCATGTCTCATAAGAGAATTAGCAGGGCATGGTGATGCTTGCCTGTAATCCCAGTGGCTTGGGAGGCTGAGGCAGGAGAATTGCAAGTTTGAAGCTAGCCTCAGCAACTTAGTGAGACCCTAAGCAACTTAGTGAGACCCTGTCTCAATAAAATAAAAGATGAAAAGGGCTAGGATGTGACTCAGTGGTAGAGTGCCCCTGGGTCCAATCCCCAATACCAAAAAAAAAAAAGAAAGAAAGAAAAAGAAAAAAGAAAAGATTAATCTTTTGGTCCCATTGTGCAGATCTAGGGCAGAACAGAAGCAGGGAGATCATTGCAGGGGCCTTTTCAGTAATGTAGGCAGGAGGTGATGGTGGCAGAGACCATGATAGCTATGGAGATGGTGAGTAGTTATTTATATATGTATTTTAAGGTTACTTGAGCTTAACTAAGAGTATTAAAGAAGTGGAAATGGGCAGGGTGGCACTTACCTATTAATCCTAGCAGCTGGGTAGGCTGAGGCAGGAGGTTCACAAGTTTGAGGCTATCCTCCTGGGCAAATAGAAAGGGTTAGGGAAATAGTTCAGTGGCAGAGAACTCCTGGGTTAATTCTCCACTTAAAAAAAAAAAAGAAAGAAAAAAAAGAAAGCGTGAAGTGGAGGGTAGAGTTTATGATAATTCAGATATTGGATGTGAGCAAGCAAGATTATTCATGACCTTTCCTTAAAATAGAGCTGGTTACCTTGGATAGAATAAATGTGCACGGAAAATAAGCTCTATGTTCAACACCTCCAGCAATAGGTTAGACATTTAAGTGGAGATATTCAACAGGTAGGTGGCTGTGTGGAGAGCCAGAAATAATGTGGGCAGAATTGGATTTTTTTTCTCTCCTCAGTACAGGCTATTGAACCCAGGGGTACTCTCTCACTTTTTATTTTAAGACAGGGTTTTGGTAAGTGGCCTGGAACTTGCAAATCTTCTACCTCAGCCTCCCAAGTAGCTGAAATCATAGGTTTGCATCACAGAATTGGACTTTGAAACAGAATAAGGAGTATATATAAAGAGGAAAAATCAAGCACTGAGTTCTTGGGCCATTTTTTTATTCAAGTCTTAGTCCTGGGAGGACACTAAAAATGAGACCAGCTGGGAGGGAGGAATAAAAAATATGGTGTCCTAGGAGGCAAGAGAAGAAAATGAGTAAAGGAAAGAGTGTTAGTTGGGACAAATGTTGCTGACAGGCCAGCCAGATGGAAGCTGAGAATTTTAATCTGAGTGTTTTAGTTCACTGACTTGGTGTTTTTTTTTTGTTTTTTGTTTTTTTTGACACTGAGGATTGAACCCAGGGGCACTTTGCCACTGAGCCATATCCCCAGCCCTATTTGTTTATTTATTTATTGATTTTTGTGTGTGGTGCTGGGCCTTGTGCCCGCAAGGCAAGCACTACCAACTAAGCCATATTCCCAATCCCTTTTTTATTTTTTATTTTGAGACAGGATGTCACTAAGTTGCTGAGACTGGCTTTGAACTTGGGATCTTTCCGCCCCAGGCTTCCAAATCCCACTGGCATTATAGGTGTGAGCCACCAGGCCAGGTTAATAAACATTTAATGTAATTTTTTATAAGGTTGGATTTAGGTCCGCCATTCTTCCCTGTTTTCAATTTTTCCCTTGTTTTTCCTTTTCTGTCTTTTCGAACTGATTAAAATATTTGCTTTTGAATTCCATTTAAATTAATCTTTTGGTATTATAATTATTTATTATTGACTTTTTTAAGGGGTTGCTCTAGGGATTATAATATGCATAATTAGCTTTTCATAGTTATTTTGTATAAAATGAGAGAACTTTGCCACCTTTTCCTCTTATCTTCAAGCTGTGTATTATCATATTTGTTATATTTACATAACTTTATATAAATCCCACAGTACAATATTATAATTTTTGTTTTAAAGTTAAGTGTATTTAAAGAAAGTAAGAGGGGAAGCTATTCTCTTTACTGTTGCCAGTGTTCTTTCTTCTTTCCTAAATGTCCAGGTCACCCTTGGCATCACTTCCCTTTAACATGAAACATGAAAGAAGCACTTCCCTTAGCGCTTTTGTGGCAGTACAGATCTGCTGATGACAGATTCTTTCAGTTTTAATTTATCTGAAAATGTATTTACTTTAACTTTTTTTTTAATGGTTCTTGGGGTTGAACCCAGAACTTGTGGGTACTCTTGGTATTTTTGGCTTTTAGCAGTTGACTGTGATATATCTAGATGTGGTTTCCTTTGCATTTATTCTGTTTTTGTTTTTTTGGGGGGGGGTTCACTGAGATTCTTACATTTGTAAATTTATGTCTTTCACCAAATTTTAGAAGTATTAGTCCATTACATTTTTCTACCTCTTTCTGTTGTCTTCATCTGAGAATACATATGTATATATACATATTCCTCTACCTGTTTTATATATATATATGTCTATGTATGTATATATGTATATTCCTTTCCAGTGTCCTCTTCAGTCTGCTGTTAAGCCTATCTTGTGAATTTTTAAATTTCAGATAATCATATTTTTCAGTTTTTAAATTGCCATGTGGTTCTTCCGTGTGTGTGGTGGTGGTGGTGGTGGTGGTGGTGGTGGTGGTGGTAGGGGTAGGGTTTGTACCCAGAGCCTCTTGCTAGGCAAACACTTTATCATTGAGCTATAACCCAGCCCTCTATAGCTTCTGTTCATATGCTGAGATTTACTATGTTTCAGTCATTACAAGCGTTTTTCTCCAGTTAAAATAGCTGCTTTAAGATCCTTGTCTGCGGGCTGGGGAGATAGTTCAGCTGGTAGAGCGCTTGCCTCACAAACATAAGACCCTGAGTTTGATCCCCAGTACTGCAAAAAAAAAAAAGATCCTTGTCTGCTAATTTCTAATATCTGGTTTCCTAGGTTTTGTCATGTTCTTTGCCTCCTCTTGAGTTTAGGTCAGATCACACTTTCTTATTTCACTGTGTGTTTACTAATTTGCGATTATACTTTGTCATGATTGATAAGCGATAGAGTTGCTGTTTCTCTAAAAAATGCTGACTTCTTTTTGTTTGTTTGTTTGTTTGTTTGTGGTACTGAGGATTGAACCCGGGGCTTCATACATGTTAGTCAAGTACTCTACCACTGAGGTATATCCAGAGCCCTGAGAATGTTGACTTTTGTTTTAGCAGGCAGTTAACTTGACTGAACTAGGGTAGTTGATGTTTACATTTTGTATGATATTTCTAGCTGTTATTTGTGGAATGGTTGGCCAATAGGACCTACCTAGCCATTACTGGAATCAGCAGAACCTTGAAGAATAAGAAGTAGTCGTTGGATTCAGCTGCATGGATATTGGTGACTTTGATTCAGGTTCAGTGGAGGGAGGGGAGCAATATCCTGAATGAGCTAGGCTTGGTGACACACACCTGTAATCCCAGTAATTAAAAGTCTGAGGCAGGAAGATCACAAGTTCAAAGCCATTCTCAGCAATTTAGCAAGACCCTGTCTCAAAATATAAAGGGCCAGGGATGTAGTTCAGAGGTTCTAGTACCTAGATTCAGAAGTTGTTAACATTTGGCTGTTTTAGCTTTATCTTTTATTTTTCTGAACCATTTCAGAGAGGCTGAAGATGTCATGATACTTTATCTCTAGGTACTTTTATAAGCTTCTCCTGAGAATAAGGTAATTCTCCAAAAACCATAGCCTGTTAACCACATCCATGAACATTAACAATTTCCTAAATTTTTTTTTTTTTTTTTTTTTTTTTTTTTTTTTTTTTTGCGGTACTGGGGATCGAACTCAGGGCCTTGTGCTTGCAAGGCAAGCACTCTACCAACTGAGCTATCTCCCCAGCCCTTAATATTTTTTAATATCCAAGCAGTGTTCAGATTTTTCCATTTGTCCCTAAGCTGGTTTTTGTTTGTCTTTTTTTTTTTTTTTCCCCTTGAAAGAAATGTTTATTTATTGGTGGGAAATAAGACAATTTTATTGAATAATATTCTGGAAAATTCTGGAAGATTTTACTCCCCAGCTCTGTTACTGATTATACCAAGATGCTGTTAGGGTGATGGATTCCCCGTGCTTATTTCTAAAGGGGGCATATCACAGAGCTTTAGGGATCCTGAGATATAAATGAGATTAGTGTCTAAACCTCTCAGCTTGCAGGAACATGGTTGCTCCCTGAGTCCATTGCAGGATAGGCTGTACTTTCTGGCTGGCTCCAGACTTGGACTGCTGAGGCCATGGCAGACATGTGAAAGCTAGCAAGAAAAAGGCCTTTCCTCTGCAGCTGGGTCCTGTTTTCCCCTCATGGGACCCTGAGAGCAGATGCTTCTCACAAGGCTGACTCAAGAGGGAAGGAGATGCTCTTTTGGAAAATGCCTCCTAGTACCAGGCTTAGAGCAGCCGTCATCAAGGATACCTCAACCCTTTCTCCACTGACAGCTGAATCTACATTTCCCTGTGTGCAGGGCAGTTAACACTTGCTGTCCTAGAGCAATTATTTTTATTTTCAAAAGCATCCCAGTTTGGGTGAAAAATTATGACTGTCATACTCTACTGACAAGGCCCTACATGCTGATATGTTTCTAGTCTACTACTGTCTTGATCGCCAAAACAAAGCATACCCCAAACTCCAGCAGGGTTAAGTAAATTGAGAATGGGTGGCATAGGGCTCGTCGCATTCTGATGTGGTATGACAGACCCTTGACTGGCGGCAGCCCAGGAACTTGGGCAAGCCAGGAAAGCCAGGTGACTTCTCTGGAACATAGCCTGACCAAGTTCAAGTTAGCAAGTGAGAGGGTCATAGAGCAGCCTGACCCTCACCTAGTCTCTGAGAGCAGAATATCTGCATGTTCTTCCTCCAGTGCTCTGCTCAAAAAATTTTTAATAGCTTTTATTTATTGATTGATTTGCAGTACTGGGAATTGAGCCCATTGGAGCTCTACCATTGATCTACATCCCTAGCCCTTGCTTTTTATTTTGAGACAGGGTCTCACTAAGTTGCCTAGGCTGGCCCTGAACTTGTGATCCTCCTGTCTCAGCCTCCAAAGTAGCTGAGATTACAGGTATGCACCACTGAACCCAGTTATAATAGCTTTTACAAAAACAAATTCAAGCCAGGCATGATGGCTTGTGATCCCAGAAGCTTGGGAGACTGAGGCACGAGTATCCATGTTCAAAGCCAGCCTCAGCAACTTGGCAAGGCCCTAAGCAACTCAGCAAGACTCTGTCTCTACAAAAAAGGTCTGGGAATGTGGTTCAGTGGTTAAGTGCCCCTGGGTTCAGTCCCTAGTACTGCTCCCCGCCAAAAAAAAAAAAAAAAAATCCAAGGGGACAGGGAAGACCAAAGTAGTCTCAGGGGAACCTCCACCTACTATATAACCTGCCTTTTTCTCATCTACTCTCAGCAACTCTTACAGTCAAATCCTAGACTTATAAATTGGATCCCACTTATAAATTGGATTCTTCTCTGATCTCAAGAACATCATTTTGTTTTGTTTAATGATAATGGAGATTGAACCATTACCGGTTGCTCTTCCACTGAGCTACACCCCCAGACTTTTTTACTTTTTATTTGAGACAGGGTCTCACTACATTGCCTAGGTGGCCTTGGACTTGCTCTCCTTCTGTCTCAGCCTTCCTGAGTAGCTGGAATTACAGGCAGGCACCACTGTGCCTGGCTTGAGCCCTTTTTTTTTTTTTAATTGTTAGCATGCAGTGTTGGGTTGAGCACTTTCTTGAGAAGCGGCTAATTTAATCTGAAATTCAGTGTGTAGATTCCTGGGCTTCAATTTATATTCTGTGTAAGATCTGAGAATTTTTTCATTTTTGAGAAACTCAAAACAGGTGGTCATTTTTTGAACATGATTACCTGATCTAATGTTACTCAATCATTTTCTTTTTTCTTTCTATTTTGTAAATAAAGATATTCAAACTACAGAAAAGTTGGGAGGATAACTTAAGGAAGACCTTATTCCCTTCACCTACAGCCACCAGTTGTAAATATTTTATCACATGTGCTTCCTTTCCCCAGTGAATGCTTTGAAAGTGGGGCAAACATGAAAGTTCATCCCTAAATACTTCAGCATGCCCCTTGCTAAGGGTAAAGCTGTTCTAAACAGCTGCATTACATCAGCATAACAAAGAAAATTAACAGTAATTCTCCAACACTAACCATACCTTGCCCATATATGGGTTTCCCCAACTAGATTTTTTTTTTTAAGTTTTAATTTATTTCCCTACACATCAGAACCCAGACAAGATTCACACCTGTTTGATTCTTATGTCTATAGTCTACCTTTTGTATTTTTTTTTTTGTAACATCAACATATTTTGGGTTTCCTCATAATCCGATTAAGGCCAAATAATTTTGGTGTGATGATCACATTAGTGGATGCTTGATGAGGTCGTCCCTTTCTTGGTGATGTAGTTTTGTCACATGTTTATAGTGGTGACCATCAGACAGAGTGCCTGTGGAGTGATGCTTTGAATTGCTGTGAATGTCTGGCCACTACCACACAGTGATCCTCGCTTGAATCATTTGTTAGATTGAGATAATGGTGATTTTCTAACATTCCTTCTACATTTATTATTTTACTTTATTCTGTAAAGGAACTTTCTCTTTCTTTAAGTTACCACTATGGAATTGTGGGTTTTTTGTTTTTTATTCAATGTATTATAATCCATTAGCATCACTTTTTTTTTTCTTTCTGATACTGGGAATTGAATTCAGAAGTGCTCTACCAATTAGCTGTATCCCCAGCTCTTTATGTGTTTGAGAAAGGGTTCTTGCTAAGCTCAAACTTGTGATCCTCCTGCTTTAGCCTCCTGAGTAGCTGGGATTACAAACCTTTACCACCACTCCTGGTTTAGTGTCATCATTCTTTATGATGATCAGGTTTCCTAAATCTGGCTGTATGGAGCCCCTTCAGGTTCACTTCTGTGTCCTCTTAACATGATTCTATTACTCTTAATTATTTAGTGGTGCTGGGAATGGAGCCTAGGGCTTTGTGTGGTAGGCAAGCACCTTACCACTGACCCATACCTTGAGTCCAACTCCATTACTTTTAATCAGAAAATTTTGGGAAAACAGACTCAGAAAACTAAAATCTCAGCTCTCCTAATCATAGTCAAGTAATTTTTTTTTTTTTTTTTTTTTTTTTTTTTTTGTACTGGGTATTGAACCCAGGGGCACTTAACCACTGATGAGCTACTTCCCCTGGCCCTTTTTTTTAATATTTTATTTAGAGATAGTCTCATTGAGTTGCTTAGAGCCTCTCTAAGTTGCTGAGGCTGGCTTTGAACCTGCTATCCTCCCGCCTCAGCCTCCCAAGCCACTGGGATCATAGGCTTGCGCTACTGCACCCAACTGTCAAGTAATCTTTCTAGTCTTTGGGCTGTCTTCTCAGGTTCAATCTTTTTTTTTTTTTCCACCATCCCATATTCTAGTCCCTTTATATCAGTTTCATCATCTCTTCTTTTCATACAAACTGCAGCTTCATGTTGCTTTTTTCCCCCTTGCAGATTGAACACAGGGATGCTCCATATCCACTCCTTTTAATTTTTTTATTTTGAGACAGGATCTCACCACATTGCCCAGTCTGGCTTGGCATTTGTCATCCTTCTGCCTCAGCCTCAGGAGTCACTGGGATTATAGTAATATACCACTGCACCTGTCTCACTTTACTTCTGCTTGATTCCTTAACTCTGTGTTTTTTCTTTCTTTTCATAGGTATTCTTTTGTCCTCTTCTACTTGCAGACTTTCCCCCTTTTTGATTTCCCTGGTCATTTCCTTTTTGTGCCACTTTTTTCTGTCTCGTTCATTTCCAATTTCTAATTCCCATACTATTTCCTCTGAGTATCCATTGATTCCTAACTTTTTCATCACCAGACTTTCCTTCCATTAATTTTCATTCATGAATTCTTGACTACACTCTTATACGCCAGATTGCTTTTTTGAGGGGTGGGGAGGAGAACTAAGGATTGAACCCAGGAATGCTATACCAAAACTATATCCCCAGTCTTTTTTATTTTGTGAAAGGGTCTTACTAAATTGTAGACAGTGAACTTGAACTTGAGATCCTCAACATACTCGAGTTCCTAGGATCATAGGTGTGTGCCATCACACCCATCTCAGATTATTTGTTTGTTTTTGGTATCAGGGATTGAACCCAGGAGCACTTAACCACTGAGCCATATCCCCAGCCCTTTTTATGTTTTATTTTGAGATAGGCCCTAACTAAGTTGCTGAGGCTGACCTCAAACTTGCAGTCCTCCTGCCTCAGCCTCCCACTGGGATTGCAGGCATGAGTCACTGCGCCTGGCTCAGATTACATTTATAAAACTTATCTTTCTTTATTAAGCACAGCCATTCATAATTGCCAAGATGAGCTTCATTTGATATGAGGTAACAAATATATCCACACTGAGAAATGTAATTATATCCTGAAGCTAGAATACCTGACACCTTAGCCTCTCCAACATAAAAGTGGAACCACAATTCAGACATCTGTACTTTAGACACAGATCAGTTCAGTCCTTATGACTGCCTTCCCAAAACATTGGACTTGAAACCATCTTTTCCTCTTACTTTCCAACTGGATTGCCAGGCCCCACCTGATCCATACTTACAGGTCACAAAAGTGTTTGTTCTCAGGGACTTCCTTTGCAAAGGTCAGTTTTTTCTGTCATGCATCACTGAATGACAGGGAATATATTATTTGAAATTTGTCTTTAGGCAATGTCAGCATTGTGTGAACATCATAGAGCATACTTCAATGAAAATAGCTATGATATTGCTAAACAATATAATCTTATAGGACCACTGTGATATATGCAGCCCACTGTAAACTGAAACATTGCGATGTGGTGCCTAATTATATTTTGTTTTTAGGATTGCATATGCAGGTTGGCTGCCAAGTATTTTGTTTTGCTCAATAATTTCTCAAGCAATTGTTCTTCCTCTGAGGACTTCTGTATTCTCTGGAGAGAATGTTCTAGTCTACAACTTTTCTCATCTTCTGACCTCCCATCTATATCATTTAAGTTTTTCCTCTTCCTGACTCAGGATGAAGATATCCTGAGTATACAGGTCTGTGAACTTCTTCCCCTTATTACCAATAAAGTACAGGCATGGTGGTGCACGCTGTAATCACATCGACTTGAGAGGCTGAAGCAGGAGGATCACAAATTTGAGGCCAGCCTGAGCAACTTAGCAAGACCCTGTCTCAAAATAGAAAGGGCTGGGGAATGCAGCTCAATGGTAGAGCACACATAGGATCAATATCCAGTACTATGAAAATAAAAAACAAAAACAAAAAACATTACATGTGTATTATATAAAAATTAATACAGATTAGCAAAAATAATAACTAACTTTTGCGGGGCTTATGTGGGTTGGGGACTTCATATTAACTTGGTGAAGACTGACAGCCTGAGAGGAGATAGGGTTTGTGTCTTTTATTTGCAAATAAGGAAAATGTTACTTAAGGTTAAATGATTTAGAGAAGTAAACTAATATGTGGCAGAGCTGGTTTTGAAACTTGAACCAAATTTTATATTGCCCTACAAGAGCCTTTTCTGTAAACAAATATATAGACACATTTTTCATTTCTACATATTGTGACCATCTTTTCCATGTCAATAAATAAGACTTCAACAGCATCTCTTTAATCCAGTGTCCTGTTTCCTTCTCTCCCGGCCCTGTTCCTAGGATCGACGAGAACGTGCTAGGAGCCCAGCTGGATGTTGAGGCCGCCCACTCAGAGATCCTCAAGTACTTCCAGTCGGTCACCTCCAACCGGTGGCTTATGGTTAAAATCTTCCTCATCCTCATTGTCTTCTTCATCATCTTCGTGGTCTTCCTGGCCTGAACCCTCTCCACTCTGAGGCACTCCATGGGGGTTTGGGACCCTCCTAGAAGGGCATGTGGCCAGTGCCTGCCACTGAGCCTGTGCAGGGTGCTTGGGAGAAAGGCCCTGTTTCCCTGGAACTGCTAAGAATGGCCACTGACCCTGATCCCCCACCCCTTGCCTCTGGCCACCCCATACTCCCCTTACTACCGTCAGACCCATGGAACATACGTGGTTCTGAATTTGGACTCTGCTGTGAAGTGGCTGGAAGGGAGCAGAGGCCATCTGGGGGCTGGTGGAGGAGGAGGTTGTCTCCACCAGATTTTTAGAACTGTCCCCAGTCTCTCCCAAAGAAAACTTTGGCAGCAAGGGAAGATAATGCCCCTTTCTTCCTTACTGGGAGTGAGGAGAGGAAGCAAAACTGTCCCAGGGACCAACTTCCCATCTGGGTTAGAACTTGACCTCCTTCCTCTCTTCACCATGTGAGGCAGGGGCCCTTGAGCCCTTCAGCTGCCTGCACAACCCCTGACTTTGGCTGCTGGTGACTCTTGATCTGCCAAATGCGCTACAGCCCGTTTCCTCTAAATTACAGCAAGACTGTCAGCCTCACTAGCCATGTTGTCATTTCTGGGTGGGAGCGTCGAAGGGCCTCTGCATGTAGAGTGAGCCCGCTGCCCAGAACCAGACTGAAAGGTTTGGGCGAGTGCTCTGAGGGGCCCCACTGCCAACCCAGGCAGCTTTGGAGCTTTGTACACTACATGGGTCTCCAGGCAGGGAATAACCAAGCACAGCAGCATCTTATTAGCATGGAAACTTCCTTTTGAAAGGGAAAGCTGGATCCCAGAGTGGGTCCCTGATTGGTGGCAACTAACGGGACCATCTCAAGCAGTGTGTGAACCTGTTTCATCTGTATCCTCCAACCAGTTGACCCCAATTCTTCCTATACTGTATAAGCGAGAGTTCTGCCTACTGCGAGAAGCAGAAGGGAAGTGAAGAATTTGTCCTCATTCCAGCTGAGGTTCCCTCCAAGCCCCTCATCAAATCCAAGGCAGTCATGGAGGATGAAGAGACCTGCCCGCACTACCTTCCTTCCAGGGAGGTTACGGCACTGCTTTGTCCTTCCTGTTCACCCACAATCCACCAGTCTGGTCACTCAAGAACCCCATCTTACACATCCCAAAGGAAGCTCAAGGTATAAAGAACAACCACCACACTCGGGCAGGTCCTGGTATTTTGGGGGTTCTCGGAGAGCCCACATCTCTCGGCATGTTAAACTTCTCTTTCCTTGGTGTTTTCAGCAAGTGGCCCACCACTGCTGACTACCTTCCGTGTCTACTCGGTTGACACGTGATGGGGGTGCGGCCGGTATGCTGGTGGTGGGTGGGGCGGTTTGTGAGGATGAAAGCTCGCCCAAACCGGCGGGCGAGGTTAGCCAGGCATACGTCCGCAGCTGGCAAGACGCAAACCCTGACTGGAGCCCGGCAGGGACCTGTGAGCCATTACTCCCGCTCCGAGGCTCGGTCTCCATTTCTCGGAAGCACTCCGTGCGGCCCCCTTCCCCGCTCCTCAGTCCTGGCTGCAGCAGCCTGTACTGTCCCAGCACAAAGTCTGGAGCTGCGAAACAGCGTCCGCAGAGGAGCAAGGGGCTGGGTGAATCCGCCGCGAAAGCAGAGCTGAGGGGTGGGCTCCGCCCCTCGCGGTGGCCCTGCGTTTGCGCACGCGCAGACGGTACGCTTACTCCGCGCGGCCCCGCCCACAGCCTGGGACGTCGGCGGCGCGCGACGTGCTTCGCCGGATAAATGCCGTGGCGCCGGGTGTAGGAAAGCTACTGTCCTGAGCGGCTGGGCGTTCGGACGTTCGAGTCAGTCGGCTCCCCAGCCTGAGACCGCCCCCTGCTCTTCGCAGTGCCATGGCGGACGAGGGAAAGTCGTACAACGGTGAGTGCTGGCCCTCGGCCCCGGAGCGGACGATCTGGGCCTGGGTGGGCGGCGCCGGCCTAGGCCGCAGCCCCGGGGCGGGAGGCCGCGAGGGGCCCAGCGTCCGCGGGCGGCGGCGGCGGCGGCGCGGGCCCTGCCGGTCCGGGGGCCAGGCAGCCCAGGGGCACCGACGGGACTCGCGGCGCCTAGTTGTTGACTCGGGAACCCTGGCGTTGGAGGACCTGTGGCTCGGAGCCGATGGCTCAGGGTGCGGTGACCAGATTCCTTTGAACTTTGAGGGTGGTTGATGCCTGTCAGTTCAGTTGGGCGGCCTGTCTCTTCCTTTAATGTGAGTCTGCCCAGCTACTGGGCTGTTCTGGTGCCCTATTTTTGACCGCGTCCAGTGGGTCTTGCCCCCGCCTTCAGCTTTCCTTTAGCCTTTGAGACCTGCCCACCACTTGGATGTTCTCGTCGCAGCACTAGACTGGCTGGTAGTCCATTGTAGTGCTTAGGAGAGCATGACAACCCAGGTTTGAGTCCTGCGTTGACTACACCGAGTTTGAGCGAATTAAGCTTTCAGACCTTATTTTCTACGCCCTAATGTGGCTAGTAAGAGTACCTATCTCCCAAGTTTTGTGTGTGTTTATTTAAATGAAATCATTCCTATCAAGTGCTTGGAGCTTAGTGACTGGCACTGCAGAAAGTTTTTGTTTATTTTTTGATTTTGGGCACTGGGGATTTAATCCAGGAGTGCTTTATCACTGAGCTACATCCCAGCTCTTTTTATTTTTAATTTTGAGACAGGGTCTCCCTGGGTTGCTGAGGGCCTCACGGTAAGTAAATGCGACTGGTCTTAAATTTATGACCCTCCTGCCTCGGCCTCCTTAGTCCCTGGGATTACAGGTCTGTGCCTCTGCTCCTAGATGAAGAAAGTTTTTTTGTTTTGTGTTTGTACTGGGGATTGAACCCAGGGGCACTTAACCACTGAGCCACATCCCCAGTCCTTTTTATATTTTATTTTGAGACAGGTTCTCACTAAGCTGCTGAGGATCTCACTAAATTGTTTAGGAGGGACTTGAACTCAAGATCCTTCTGTCTCAGCCTCCCAAGTCGCTGGGATTACCCAGGTGTGCATTACCCCACCTGACTGGAGAAAGTTCTTAATGAAAATCAGCTGCAGCTTTTATTCATTTATTCTCTTTTCCTAGGGTTATTTGTTGAAGTTCATTGTTTACAGAGTACTAGGTATTAGGCAGACTTCTTGGACTCCTCCCCCCTTTCTGTGTGTGTGTGTGTGTGTGTGTGTGTGTGTGTGAGAGAGAGAGAGAGAGAGAGAGAGAGAGAGAGAGTGTATGAGAGAGAGAGAGAGAAAAAATGTGTGTGTTTTGCTGGAGATTAAACCTAGGCCCTCACCAATGCTTGGGAAATGCTCTAGGAGTCAGGCCATATATAAATATATTTTTGTTCATTTTTGGTTTTACTGGGGATTGAACCCAGCTAATCTTTACCACTCAGTTACATCCCTGGCTCTTTTAATTTTATTATTGTTTTTTTGGTACCCTGGATTGATTCCAGGGGTGCTCAACTACTGAGCCACACCCCCAGACCTTTTCAAATTTTATTTAGAGACAAATAAGTCGATGAGGCTGGCTTTAGACTCATGATCCTCCTACCTTAACCTCCTGAGCCTCCCGGATGACAGGTGTGCACCACTGCACCCTGCTCGGGCCATATTCTTGGAGAGCATTCCAGGAGCCTGGATTTAGCACCCTAGTGTGAAGCTGTGACCAGAGCCTGAGTTAAGAAGTTGTCTCATGAGTTAAAGGGCATTCCTGGTCAAACAAGCATTTCACAGTGGCAGTTTGAGAATAAGATTTTTTTAGGAGGCCCTTAAATTTGTGATATTTGTGATTAGTATTTGTATTGTTTAGGCAAGAGAAATACTGAGTGGTAGGTCCCGAGTGGTTTTCAGGAGTCTGATTTGTGGCTAATTATGTGTTTGGGTTGCTTACAGTTCTACACTCTGGTGCTTTTTTCTGGTTTCTGCTTCATTTTTCAAAAGCACTATCCTGTTTCCTTGATGCTGCCATCCCAGAGAGGTTTCTTTCCTCTGGACAGGCTGAGGCATTTGTGTGGAGATGGCTTGTATAATATGTATCTCTCCCAGTGCTAGAGTGCTAGAAACTGCAATTACCACGGACCAAAGTATTTGGACCAGTGATGTATTTACTAAAATTTTAAGTAATTTTTTTCAGTACAGGGAGTTAATCCTAGGATTTCACACATGCTAGGGAAGCACTTTACTACTGAACTACTTCCCCACCCCACGTATTTACTAATTTGTGTACCTGTTTCAATTCCAGAGCATGATGACCGTGTTAGTTTCCCTCAAAGAAGAAAGAAAGGCCGGGGTCCTTTCCGGTGGAAGTATGGTGAGGGGAACCGTCGGTCAGGACGAGGCGGTTCTGGTATTCAGTCTTCCCGGCTTGAGGAAGATGATGGAGATGTGGCAATGAGTGATGCCCAGGATGGTCCCCGTGTACGCTAGTAAGTGACCAATTGGTCTGCTTTAAATTTGGTTACCTACTTGATTATATAGCCCTCTTACTGTCCTTGTTTGCTTTTGCCACCTAGAAGAGTGATAAACATGTCAAGACCAGCTGAATGGTTGAACAGTCTTAATTGTAGTCCTGCTAACAGTGCAGGATGGTTTTCTCTAGTAGTTATGAATTTGTAATTCTCTACTTCCCCACAGCAACCCTTATGCCACCCGACCTAATCGTCGGGGTGATACTTGGCATGATCGAGATCGCATTCACATTACTGTGCGGAGAGACAGAGCTCCTCCAGAGAGAGGAGGGGCTGGCACCAGCCAGGATGGGTCCTCAAAGAAATGGTTCAAGATTACAGTGAGTACCTTGGGAAATCAGATAGTGCAGGAGACTGGACTCTGAATGAAAGTGTTTACTTTTTTGCCCATAAAAATCCATTTTTTTTTTTTTTGGCTGTTTACTTCACAATTAAGTATTCATTCTTCCTTCTTTATAAATAGTATTTTTTGCTGAGTGTGGTGGCACACGCTAATAATCCCAGCAACTCGGGCATGAGGCAGGAGGATCTCAAGTTCAAGGACAGTCTCAGCAGTTTGATAGGACCCTCAGTAACTTAGTGAGAAATCCTGCCTCAAAGTAAAAGCAACTAGAGATATAGCTCAGTGGTAAAATGCCCCTGAGCTCATTCCCAGCCCCCTCACCCCTAGTCAATATTCTTTTTTCTTTTTTTTTTTCCTTCTCTTTTTTTTTTTTTTTTTTCTTTCTTTGAGTACCTGGGATTGAATCCAAAACTTTGCACAAGCTAGGCAAGTGCTGTACCACTGAGCAACATCCCCAGCTGGAATCACTATCCTAGAACACCTAATGGCACGTTCAAGGAAAGACAACAGAGTAGAATGAAAATGTGATACCTGGTTGGGAGGGAGAGTAACTCCTCTGAAGAGCTTCATTTGGTTCAAGCTGAGTGTAGGGCTTGGAGTTCTCTAAGGTATAGGCAAGGTGCAAATAATACCTTGGAGCTTTTAGAAGTTTAAAAAAAAAAATGCTTTTGAGGAATAATAAGTATAAGTGAATAGAGAGGAGGTTAAGAAATTTACATGTGTCTTAGGTGTAAAACCTATGACTGATTTTATTTATTTTTTATTTTTTGTGCTGAGGATTGAACCTAGGGCCTCATGCATGTGAGGCAAATGTTGTACTGCTGAGCTGCATCCCCAGCCCTTTTATTTTGATACAGGGTCTCACTAAATTACCTGTGCTGTCCTGGAACTTAAGATCCTCCTGCCTCAGCCTCCCAAGTTGCTAGGGTTACAGGCATGCATGAGCATGCCCTGTCTATTTTCCTTTTTTGTGGTGCTGGGGATGGACCCAGGACCTTGAACCCTCTAGGCATGTGCCCTACCACTGAGCCATGTTCCCAGCCCTAGAAAAGTTTGTAGTTTGGCAGAAGGTACAAAAGGAGTGCTGGGTTGAGACAGTCCTTCAATCTTGGTTACAAAGTGTTCTCTTCTGTTTTGCTTTCTCTCACTTCTAGATTCCTTATGGCAGAAAGTATGACAAAGCTTGGCTTCTGAATATGATTCAGAGCAAGTGCAGTGTCCCTTTCACCCCCATTGAGGTAAGATAAAAACCGAGTGACTGACTAGGCACCAGGGAGGGTATGGGCCCAGCTGGATAAGGTGCCCTTGATTCAAGTCTAATGCTCTTGTTTCCTCTTCTTAGTTTCACTATGAGAACACACGGGCCCAGTTTTTTGTGGAGGATGCCAGTACTGCCTCTGCATTAAAGGCTGTCAACTATAAGATTGTGGATCGGGATAACCGAAGGGTATGTGTAAAGGGCCTGGCTTGGCTGGTGGTGGGAACTAGTACAGGACAGGGACCAGATATCAGTCCTGGGGCTTTCCCTGGAGTTTACTCTCTTTTTCTTCTCCCCAGGTATCTATCATCATCAACTCCTCTGCTCCACCCTTTACTGTACAAAATGAATTGAAACCAGAACAAGTAGAGCAACTAAAGGTAAGGCCAGCACAAGTAACATGTGTTTCACCAAGTCTTACTACTCACATCTACCACCCACCCACCCCAACACACACACACAGCCTCATTGACCACTGAATCCTTTGTCTTCCTGTATAGCTTATTATGAGCAAACGATATGATGGTTCCCAACAAGCACTTGATCTCAAGGGCCTCCGTTCAGACCCAGGTATGTCTGACAGCAATGATTCCCAGCTAGGTGGAGACAGAATGGGATTTGTCACCCAAGGAAAGGTTGAGGACGATATAGTGCTAAAGCTGGCCTGGGCAAGCCTTCTTAGTCTTCCCTTTCTTTCTGCTTTCTGAAGATTTGGTGGCCCAGAACATTGATGTTGTCCTGAATCGTCGGGGCTGTATGGTAGCTGCCCTTCGAATCATTGAAGAAAATATCCCTGAGGTGAGAATTTGGGCCCAGTATTAAGCATGAGGAAGCAGGGAGAGCGGTAGGATGGGGTGGGGAGATTACTCACTGCCTCCCCTTGTTCTAAACTGTTTTCTACCCACAGCTTTTATCTTTGAACTTGAGCAGCAACAGGCTCTACAGGCTGGATGATATGTCCAGCATTGTGCAGAAGGCGTCCAACCTGAAGATCTTAAACCTTTCTGGAAATGAAGTGAGGATTGATAGCCTGATGTGGTTTGGAAGGGGTAGCAGACAACAGGGAAGGCTTGCTTGACTGGTGGGAGGCAAGAGAGAGACCTTATAGAGGAGGGTAGGGGTTGGAGGTCTAAGGATCCCATTGCTTTCCTCACCATGTCCATTTTCTCCCTTTTTCCCCTTTGTAGTTGAAGTCTGAGCGGGAGTTGGACAATATAAAAGGGCTGAAACTGGAAGAACTGTGGCTTGATGGAAATCCCCTGTGTGACACCTTCCGAGACCAGTCCACCTACATCAGGTCAGTTGTAGCCTCTGTTTCCCCTCCTGGGGACCTTCACCCCCTGGGAGGCTGAGTTAATGCACCCTGACCAGTGCCCGTCTGCAGGAGACGTGCAGCCCTGAGCTGGAACCACCTGTCCTTTGGGAGGACCACATGCTCCTCCTCTTCGTCTGTCTGTGTCTCTCAGCTTTGTCCCAAGATCCCTTCTTCTTCTCACCCGATTACCGTTTGCTGGTTCTGTGGCCTTTCTCCTTCCTTCCTGAACACAGCCTTTTTTAGAATCTCCCTACCCTTTTGTTCCAGGAAGGGCACCTCCTCATTTCTACTTTGACTAGGGGGTGTCTTGTATATGCCCCATCCATGGGGTTACTTTGGGCTAAGAGCCTGGTATCCTCAGGCTGAGAAAGCCCTCCCTAACTGGGACTTCCTGCTGAGATGGGCCTTCTCCCCTTTGTCCTTGGATGACCCCTCTTGCATTGTTTCAAGAGGGTCACTATTCTCATAAGCTACTTGTCCAAGGCTGCAACTTGGGCTTTCCTGCCCGTGCTGAGGTTGAAGCCTCCTGGAGGCTGGTACCATGCTGTATGTCTCTCTCACCCAGTGCTGTGAGCTGGGCCCTCCCTGGAGAAGAAACCTGGGTTCCCCAAAACCTGTGACCAGAGCCGGGGCCCCGCCAGCGGGCGAGGGGATCCCAAGGCAGATGCTGGGCGTGGAGGCCACGGGGGCATTGGCTACCAAGGAGACAGAGAACTGACCCTCTCGGGGGCAATGCCCCTCCCTCACTCGCACACCTCACATCACCCTGCTTGGCCCCGGAGGATGGCTGGTTAGCCAGAGACGGGTAAGATTCCTCAGGGAAGGAACAACCTAAGACAGGCACAGTCGCAGAGGGGCCATCAGGAGAGAACTTGGGGGCCAACAGAGGTGGGGCACAGACCCTCACCCCCCCAACATTGTAGGGGCCTGAACCCTCACCCCTTCTGAGGGAGGTCTCCTGCCCCCATGGCTGCTTTGCTTCCCACGCCCAGCTCAGATCGGGACCCAGGTAGCAGACTGAGACCTGGCCAACAGCAACTGCCCACCCACCACAGCAGGATTTGCTTTCCAACTTTACCTTGGACCACAGGGAAAGGGCAGCTGAAGGAAAGGGCTGTGTCAGGATGTCTTTCTGCTTTACACCTCTTCTATATGCCTCTTTGCCTGCAGTCCTTTCCCTTTTTCTTTGCTTTTCCTCTCTTCTCTCTCCCATCTGTCCCTTGCCTCTGCTCCATCCTACCTTTATTCCTTTCTCTTCTTTCCTCTCTTCCTCTGCCTCCTTCCTCCTGAGCCCCACCTTGCTCATCTCCCTGCCCCAACATCCTGTGCCATCCCTGTGGTGTATTCTGGTCTCGGCCAAGGCCAGACCTGGCAGAACCGATGGATACCTGGTGAGGCAGCGGAGCCCATGGGCTCCCACCCCATTCCCTCCTCCCGGGGCTGCACAGGTGAGTAGGTGGAAGGTAAGGGGGGCAAGAAGGGGGAAGGAGGTCCTAGGCTTAAAGCCTGGGCTGGGAGTGCTGCTCTGGTGGCACTCGGGGTCAGGCAGAGAGAAAAGAGACAGGCTTCAAGGTAGCCCAGTCTGGGTGCCCCAGGTGAGGTGGGGAATGGGGCTGCTTTTCTCTGAGTACAGGCTGGGGAGGAGCGGGGCGATGAGCAATGGGACGGGCTGTCCCTGGGGTGTTGGTGTTATTTGCTCCTAGAGCAGCCCAGGAGGCATTGGTGGCTCTGAAGCATCACTCACTTCTGTCCCGTTCTTGACAGCGCCATTCGCGAACGATTTCCCAAGTTACTACGCCTGGTAAGTCTAAACTTTTCATTTTCTTCCTATAAGCGTGGCATCTTCCACCTCTCAAGATTGTGCCTACGTGACCATTAATTCAGGGACATGGATTAAGAATTTGATGATTATAATCCTCCCCAGAGAAATGCCTGGAGGCTGAAGTTGCGTACATCAGGATTCCTGAGTGCTTTTCATGCTTCTTTATGCTTGATTGCCGACCCTTCACTCTTGGCTCTTCCATCTGCTTACACGCTAGCCTTTTCTCTCTGGTTTATAGTCAGTGTTCATTTCTTTCCACAGGATGGCCATGAGTTACCCCCACCAATTGCCTTTGATGTCGAAGCCCCCACGATGTTGCCACCCTGCAAGGTGAGGAGTGGGAACGGAGGTAGAACGTGTGGGGAGAGAACTGCTTCCATGTTCCTAATGTCTGTTTGGTTCCAGGGAAGCTATTTCGGAACAGAGAACCTGAAGAGCCTGGTTCTGCATTTCCTGCAGCAGTAAGTTTCCTAGGGCCCCTAAGGTTGGGGAAAGTGGCAGGCCAAGCAGAGCTCACTCTTGGGAGCTGCTATGTCCCTTTATGGCTCTAAACAACAGAACTCAGACTTTTTCCTTTTTATCCTCATAGGTACTATGCAATTTATGACTCTGGAGACCGGCAGGGGCTTTTGGATGCCTACCATGATGGGGCCTGCTGTTCGCTAAGCATTCCATTCACCCCCCAGAACCCTGCCCGGTGAGTGTCACATCCTAGCACCTGCCCAGGACCACAGGATCCCCCAGCAGATACGTAGCCCACACTGCTGATCACCACCTCCTTTCCCTCCTTTTTCCACAGAAGCACCTTGGCCGAATACTTCAAGGACAGCAGAAATGTGAAGAAGCTTAAAGACCCAAGTAAGTGTGTGATATGGGCAAAATAGGATGGGAGCAGCAAATGAGAAAGAATCCTAGAGCTCAGCAGTGCATGGCTACCCCAACGTGGCTTTCTCCTCCCTCTGCCCACAGCCCTGCGGTTCCGGCTGCTAAAGCACACACGTCTCAACGTTGTTGCCTTCCTCAATGAGTTGCCCAAAACTCAGCACGATGTCAATTCCTTTGTGGTAGACATAAGCGCCCAGACGGTAAGCACCTATTTCTGTCTTTACAGAAGCCTAGCATTGGGGGGAGGGCATAGAGGGGACAGCATTTACAAGGTCGGGTAGAGGTGCTCAGGCTCTGGCTGGAAACCTGTATCACATCTGCTACTACTTCTCTTCCAGAGCACATTGCTGTGTTTTTCTGTCAACGGGGTCTTCAAGGAAGGTGAGAATCTTTTGAGTTTTGAGTTCGTGGTGTGTTTCCTCCCCCAGCAAGACTCTTTCTCAGCATGCTTGGCTCCCCAACTACCTTCACATTCCTTTTCTTCCCTGGCCTCCTTCTCATTGTGCCCCACACCACTTTCATTTGGCCTGCCTTCTTTACCTGTCCTGTCCACAATGTGGGAAAAGCCTAGGGATTAGGTGAATACAGGCTGTAAAGTCAGGCAGGTCTTTGTTTTCATCCAGTCTTGGTTCTATGGGTAAAATTGCATTAACTCTGAGCTTCAGATGCTTTATTTGTCATCCTCTCATAGTGGTGTGAAGTGACTTAGAAAGTGCTTGACCCTACGACCTGGCACATGTGCTTTGTGAGAGGATTGGTAGTTGTTATTGTCCTCTCTGACCTTTGACTTTTGACCTCACTATTGTTCCCCTGTACATACACAGTCATCCCTATTTGGCCCAGTTAGTGTTCTTTGTATCAAAGACCATGATTTCAGAACCTGTTTGTAAATATAAAACATGAGTGATTCTAAGGGGTCATTGCTGCTGTTCTCACTGCAGTGGATGGAAAGTCTCGAGATTCTTTGAGAGCCTTTACGAGGACATTCATCGCTGTTCCTGCCAGCAATTCAGGGTAAGTGTTCTGACTACTGCACTAGGTACCAATTCCAGTACCTGGTCAGCAGCATGGTAAGTGGAAGGTAGTCAGTCCTCAGGGTATTTTCAGAATTTCACAAAGGAAGCAGGAACCCAGGAGACTGTTGTAGTGGTTAAGTGTGTGGCTTTAGTTTAAAGACTGGGTTTTCTTAGTGGCTCCATCTCCTTTAGCTACAGCCAGGTTTCCTCAACGGAAATTTTTATAACAATAATCACTGCCTAAGTTTGTTTTTAAAAAAACCAGAAGAATAACAACTATCCATTAATTGGGGGATAATGTATAATTCTAGCGTTTGGGAGATAATCCTTCTAAACATGGAGTCCATGAGAGGAAGGGGTAAATGATAAAAGGTAACAGCTAAGAGTGGGCGGTATCGAAAGAATCCGAGTGTCAAATGTCAGAGAATAGAAATACAGTTGGGAGGTGGTGAGGTTATTTGTCTATCCAGCTGTTTAAGGTGCCCTTTGTCCCCAAGGTTATGTATTGTAAATGACGAGCTATTTGTGCGGAATGCCAGCCCTGAAGAGATCCAAAGAGCCTTTGCCATGCCTGCACCCACACCTTCTTCCAGTCCTGTGCCCACCCTCTCCCCAGAGCAGCAAGAAATGTTACAGGCATTCTCTACCCAGTCTGGCATGAACCTCGAGTGGTCCCAGAAGTAAGTGCTGTACACGTGTAGGGACGGGTACACTGAGGTGGGACTGGTAGAGAATAATGAGTACTCCTGAAATTTTAAGATGCCAAACTTTTTTGTTCCTTAAAATACAAACCAGGTGAGGTGGTGCATGCCTGAAATCCCAAATGCTTAGGAGTCTGAGACAGGAGTACTGCAAGTTCAAGGCTAGCCTCAGCAATTTAGTGGGATCCTCTCTCAAAAATAAAAAATATAAAGGTGTTGATTAAAAGGACTAGGGATGTGGCTCAGTGGTAGAGAGACCCTGAGTTCAATCCCCTATACTAAGTGGAAGAAAAATCTTAAAGTGAGGTGGGGTGGTGCATCCTTGTAATCTCAGCTACTTGGAAGACTGAGGCAGGAGAATCACAAGTTGAAGGCCAGCCTGTGCAACTTAAGTGAGACCCTGTCTCAAAATAAGAAGGGCTGGAGATACCATTTGGATTTTTACTCATTGTTCATTTGTGTAAGTGTTGCAGTGTATAATTGGTGGCGAGTGTCTCTAGGATGGTTTCTGAAGTGGCCTTTATACGGGCATGGTGGCACATGCCTGTAATTCCAGCCTGTAATCCCAGCAGCTTGGGAGGCTGAGGCAGGAGGATCAAGAAAGGCCCTAAGCAACTCAATGAGATCCTGACCCTAAATAAAACACAAAATAGGGCTGGGGATGTGGCTCAGTGATTAATCACCCCTGGGTTTAATCCCTGGTACTAAAATAAAAAGTGCTAATTGAAGTGGCCCTTAGTGTTCAGGGTGAGTGCACTTTGGTTCTCATGGAGCTTCCTGTTCATCACTCCAGGTGCCTTCAGGACAACAACTGGGACTATACCAGATCTGCCCAAGCCTTCACTCATCTCAAGGTAAGATTTGGGAATACAGTGGCAAAAAGACAGGGCTCTCGACCTTGGAGAGGGTTAAGTGAGGGTCAGAAGAGTGAGGCATCGGGGGCAGGAAGGGGGCACCTGGCTCTACTGACCTTTCATTTTTTTCCCAGGCCAAGGGTGAGATCCCAGAAGTGGCATTCATGAAGTGATCCGTAGTTGTGCCCCGGAGTGCGTGTGTAAATAGCCCTTGGATATTGCGTGGTTGTCATCTGTCGTCTTCTGTCCGGCCGGAGGCCACCCTGTGACTGTGACCGAGGAGGGAGGTCTGTGGATCCGCTCCTCACCTGCCTTCTGGAAGACTTCCCGAAGACTTCCAGAAGATCGAGCCTCACTGGTGCCAGGAAGCCAAAGCTCTCTTTGTAGAACTGACACTAAATGCCGAAGGACTTAGGTGCTTTGTGTACTTAGCCCCAGGATTCCCCCTACTTTTTAAGATAAAGAGTGATATTGTATTTTGCCTCTGCCTACTGGGTTGCTTCTCGCGGCGGGCGGGGCCTCGGCAGGAAGTCCCGCCTCGGAGGCGGAAGCGGCCGGCCCACCATGGCGGCTCCTTCACGGTGGCCTCAAGGGCTGCTTGTGGCCCTGCGGTTCCTGCCCGCGCGCCGCGCTCTGCACGACGCGACCCCAGCGCGAGACGTGCTGCTCTTCGAGCATCAGCGGGGTCGCTTCTTCGCCGTCCTCGGGCTCTTCTGCGCCGGCCAGGGCATCTTCTGGGCCTCCCTGGCCGTGGCAGCTTGGTCTGCACCCCCGGCTCGGGCGCGACCCCTTGATGCAGAGGCCCCAGATCGCGGCCGTTTGGACCTGCGCGCTGTGCTCTGGCGCTACGGGCTGGCGGTCGGCTGCGGTGCCATCGGTAAGGCGCGGTGGTGGGCTCACGGCTCAGGCGAGGGGAGGTCGGGGTTCCAGTCTTCCCAGATGAGCACAAGGGGCGCTGCCTCACCGCGGCGCGCAACTCTGCAGCCCTGGGTGGCACGCCCTCTCAGAACTGTACTTTCTCTCAAGCCCTTTTTCTAACTTATGAGATGTCCATCCCCGTTTTAAAAGTTTGTTGGGTGGGAAAAACCTACAATTCTAGAACACAAGAGGAACTCAAACATGTTACTATCACACTCATTTCTTTTACTCAAAGGGAAAGGGCTGGTGTGTAGCCTTCCGGTGAACACACCTCACACCACGCTGCTCTTCTGTAGGGACCCTGGTACTGGGTGCTGGCCTTCTCTTCTCTCTCCGATCTGTGCGTTCAGTGATACTTCGAGCAGGAGGGCAGCAGGTGACCCTGACCACTCATGCCCCTTTTGGCTTGGGGGCCCATTTCACCGTCCCCTTGAACCAGGTATCCTGCATGGCCCACCGAGGAGAAGTCCCTGCCATGCTGCCTCTGAAGGTCAAAGGCCGTCGCTTCTATTTCCTCTTGGACAAAGCTGGACACTTCCCCAATGCTCAGCTCTTTGACAACACTGTGGGTGCCTACCGGAGCTTGTGAAGAAACCACCTTGGGTCATTCACCCCCTCCTAGAGGGAGATTTAGAAAAAAGGAAAAAAACAAAACAACCTTATGGATGGGGTGACAACAGGGTCCCGAAAGGGAACCTAAAATTCAACAGTAACAATTAAAAGAGGAGTTGTCCAAAGGGAATCTGCCCGATCCATGCCTGTTTAGCCTTCACTCCTTCCTACCACCTACTTGTTTTAATATCAAGAACACAATGCCAAGATGAAGAAAGTAATGTAATATTTTGGTACAAAACAGCTATAGGAAGAAGGTGGAGAGGGGCCTGTTACCTTTCCCTCCTGGAGGGAAAACTGAGGCTTTCAGCACAAACAGGGCTGTGTGGGGACAAGAGGATTACAGGCACTTGGGCACAAAGTCTTTGGCTGCAGAATGCACTCTGGTTACTCTTCAGGAATGGGATGCGCGTGGCCCAACAAGAACATCTGTCTCAGAGCTCCACTCAGGGTCTCCCCTCTCCAGAGGCCGGTATGGGGTGGCTTCGGACTTCCACTGCATGACCTGGAGCACCAAGACCACACACCACAACACCAGATTCACCCATGAAGAGGTCTGCGGGAGACAGAACAGGAATGTGAGGAGTCATTCCATCTCAGATCCAGTCCTTCCACCCCCACACCAGTCTGCCAGGCTGACAAGCCCCTCAGCTCCTCTTAGCTTGTCAGTGGTGGGCCAAGCTTATGTCCATTGGCGAGCACCCTTATAGCTACTTGTATGAATCTTTCAGTGTGTCTCTGGGTCTCACTTCAGCATTGTGTAGGTTGGAGTAAAACTGCAAAGCTGTTCCAGGGGGTGTCCATGGGATTTTCTGAGCTTCAGAGCAGCTGTGAGGTCAAAGAGACAGTTATGAGAAAAGAAGGGAGATATACCCTAAGCACACCTGTACCCATGTGTCCTTTAAGGTGGAGAGCAACAGACAGGGTTAAAATGAGAGGTTACAGGACTTACCCTCTGCAGCCAGGCTTTCCTCTCTCCCTCCCCCATTACCTAATTGTACTGTTTAGGGAGATGATGGAATTGCAGAAAGATCTGGTGCCAAATCGAAGGATACAGGCAGACACTAAGACCAGGAAGACGGCTATAGCTGAGATGGCCAGTGCAACGCGGAGCCCTATGAGACCTCTGGGGGAGAGAACAAACTTCGTGATTGAGATAAGCTTCAACCCACCTCAGCCCCTGGTCCCTGGGGTGGGGCATTCACCTTTGTGAGTCCTCGATGCAGCTGCTGTAGACCCAGAAGAGCAGAAGCAGGAGGCAGTAGAGGGCCAGGAAGCCAGAAGCCCCAGCCACAAAGTAGCAGAGGGATGGGGCCGCGGGATGGGATAAGGCCAGGGTGGAGCCATTCAGGGCGGTCACACCATACAACGGACAGCTACCCCTGAAGGAGCCCTGTGGAGAGAAGCTGCTAATTCTCAGATTTCAGTCAGTGCCTCAGGATGCAGGTTCCCGGCAGGTGTTAGGAATAACTAGGCCAGGGCCACAACAGAAGTTAGGTGTGCATTGTTAGTTCCTATTTTTGGGAAACTGACAGCCTGTCTGGGAACCAAAACCCGCAGTGGCCAGAATGATCAGGAAGTAGGCAGTGGTTATAGAACACAAAGAGCTTCAGAAGTCTCACAAATTTTGGTTGAACTTCGTGCAGAAATCCTAGAGTAAGCCCAAACCTTGTGTATCTTCAACTAGTACCTCCAATGTTTTCTACTCTGTAGGAGGCACCCTAGTGCCTGCTTTGCAGTGATTTAATATTCCCACGTTAACAAGATTGCCTAGCAGCAGTAGACAATTCAAGTTTCACAGGGCTGTTCTGTCACTTAACAGAGTCCCAAGTGTGGCTGCTAGATCATCTTCACTACGCTGCTTCCCTTCTCGGATAGCTCAGCACGAACGGCTGCCGGTCCATCCATGGACGCAGGACCTGGGCTGAGGTCTCAGAACCAGGGGTCACGCGGAGGGAAGCACTGGCTCTAGGTGGTGCGGCACGACGCTCCCGGCGTCCGGTCACTGTCTAGGGAACGCCTCGGTAGGACCCGGCCGGGTCGAGCCAGAGCACGAGCGTCGTTGCATTTCGGCCGCAGACTGGCGGCCCCCGGCCCCCCGCCCGGGCCCGCCCGCGCCCGCCCGCAGCCGCACCTGGGTCCGGGTGAGCGCCGCGGCCGCCACAGCGCCGCACAGGAAGGCGGCGGCGAACAGCGCGAGCTCGACGCGCTGCAGCCAGGGCAGCGCCATGGCGCCCAGGCCCCGGGAGGCAGCGCCGCGGAGCCGGCCGCCCAGCCCCGCCTCGTCCGGCGCGACCCAGGGACGCGGAGCCACCACTTCCGGGCGCGACATTTATTTGGGAGGCGGGGACGGCAGCCTCAGAGCGGCAGGTACAGCGAGTAGTCCGAGAGCGCCCAGCGACGGGCCGGGCGGCCGGTGCGGCCGATCATGGGCAGCTTCTGCACGTAGCGGGAGGCCGGGCCCGGCCCGTAGGGCGCGGGGAAGGCGGTCTGGAAGAGGCGCCCGCGGCAGCGTCGCCCCGCCTGCCGCCCGGCGATGATGAAGCGGAAGTGCGGGGCGCCGCGCGGGGCGAAACGGCTCTTCTGGAAGACGTCGCGCGTGCCGGCGCCCGGGCCCTGCTGCCGGGGCGGACCCCGCGCCCGGTGCACGCGCGGCAGCGGCCTGCCCTCCGGGGGCGCGGGCGCCGAGGCCGACGGGGGCCCGCCGCCGCCCCGCGGGCTCTCGTCGCCCTGCGGGCTGACCACCGCGCTGGCCGTCAGCTGCGGCATTTTCCGCACCGAGTCCGGGGCGGCCGCCGGCTCTTTCTTCTCCCCGGGCGGCCTCGGGGCGGTGGGCGCAGGCTGGCCCGTGCCGAAGCGGATGGCCAAGCTGTCACCGAAGAAGGCGTAGAGCTCCCGGTAGATGTCCGCCAGGGTCACTGAAGGAAAGGGGTCTTCAGGCCCCGCTCCCCCGGGTGGCAGCGGGAGGCCAGACCCAAAGCCTGGCTCCGCACCGCCACCGGAGGGCGACTCCTGCAGGAGAAGGCTGTCCCAAGGCAGGTCCTCGGAGCGCCGGAGTCCCCTGCCGCCTAGGCCGCCCGCGCTGGGCTCTGCTGCCTGCGCCTTCATCTTCAGCAGTCGCTCCACGGCCACCTGTAGGAGCCAGGGACTGCGATGAACCTGAGCCCGTCAGGTACTCCGCAGGAAGCGTGCCGAGCTCATGCCGGGAAGGGAGGTTGGAAGGGGCTGATACTCACCAAAATGGCTCCGTAAACTTTGTGTCCATCTGCTTTGACCTGGGCATTAGATACAGAATAATCATCCAGTACAGCCTGCAGGTTTGTCCAGTAGGTAGACAGGTGTGGGTACAGGACTCTTTCTACTGCCTAGAAAGAAGAAATGCAATAAGCGCTTCTTTGTTGTGTTGCTTACTGCCTTTCAAGTACCCTTTCCTAGGAAAGACCTAATTTTATCTCTGATCCTAGACAGGGCTCAGTTCTCCTATATTCTGATTGGGAGAGTCAACCAACGTTTATTTGGAACCTGCTATATGCCCAAGGCTTTGCTAAGCAATGGGGATTAAGATTTAAGTCAGACAATATGAAGTGACCCCACCATTACTGCCACATTTGCCAGAGGCTAAGACGGCATAAGTTACAATCATTGCTAGCGACACAGATTAAGGGTTTGCAGACTACAGTGAACACAATCATTAGACAAGTTCTGTTCTCATTTAGATGTAAAGTGTAATTTAAACCATCTGCACAAAAACACCAGAGACACAGACTCTATACAATTTTAAATCTTGTAATTAATTTGGGGAAATACAATTAAGACTTCACAGAGGAAATGACATTTGTTGGATAAGGCACATTTTGGTCATGTGTGCACAGCATGAATATTTGAAGATGTTGACAAAACTCAAAATTCCTAGAAAAACTATAACTTACTGCTGACTCACAAGAAATATGAAAGTTAAAATATTTGAAAGACATTGAAACAGTGGTTATGTTACAAAGAAAACCATGCCAAAATTTACAAAGGTCTACCCAAAAAAAAGTAAAAAAAGGTTATCTCAATTTATAAAAACAAATATTTAAAAAACTAATCTTTGCTGCTTCATTCTGTGTGGCCAATACAATCCTGATGCTAAACCTGGACAATACATGAGAGAAACATAATTGATTTAACTCAATATAAATACTTTTGCTGGGCATGGTGGCACGTGCCTGTAATCCCAGCAGCTGGGGTGGTTGAGGCAGGAGGATCATGAGTTCAAAGCCAGCAACCTAAGTGAGGCCCTAAGCAACTTGGTGAGACCCTGTCTCAAAATATAAAATAGGGCTGGAGATGTTGCTCAGTGGTTAAGCACCCCTGAATTCAATCCTGGTACCATAATAAGTAGATAAATAGTTTTAAACTTTAGCAAACCCAATAGTATAAACGTTTTGGGTTTTCTTTAAGACTAAACCATGGCCAAGTTGAGTTCATCCTAGAAATGTAACAATAGATATCAAAAAATCCAGTTGGTGTGGTGGTGTGCACCTATAGTCCCAGCTGCTCAGGTGGATGAAGGAGGATGATCACTTGAGCACAGGAGTTCAGTGCCAGCCAGCCTGAACATATGGTGAGACTCCATCTCAAAAATACAACAAAACAACAAAAATTAGGGTTTAGCTCAATGGTGGAGAACTTGCCTAACATGCCTGAGGCCCTGGGCTCCATCCCCAGTACTGGGAGAAAAAATATATATCCATAATCACAATGGCAGATAAAAGCAGAAAAATCTTAGGATCATTTGAAAAGCAGCACAGAGCCAGGTGCCGTGACAATCCTATAAACTCACCTACTCAAGAGACTGAGGCAGGAGGATCACAGTTGCCTCAGCAACTTAGCGAGGCCCTAAGAAACTCAGTGAGACTCTGTCTAAATAAAATACAAAAAGTGGGTGGGGATGTGCCTTAGTGATTAATGCCCCGGAGTTCAATCCTTGTTACCAAAACTAAATAAATAAGAGCGGGGGCTGGGGTTGTAGCTCAGTGGTAGTGCTTGTCAAGCACATGTGAGTCCCTGGGTTTGATTCCCAGCACCACATAAAAATAATAAAATAAAGGTATAAAAAAGAAAAAAATAAATAAAGAATACCTAATTAGAACAAATAAAAAATAAAAAACAAATAAATAAAAATTAAAAAGAGCTGGGCACAGTGTGGCATACCTGTAATCCCAGTAACTTGGGAAGTTGAGGCAGGAGAATTGCAAGTTGAAGACCAACCTCAGCAACTAGTGAGTCCCTATCTCATTTAAAAAAAAAAAAAAAAAAAAAAGATCCCCAATACCGCCCTCCCCCAAAAAAAGTTATTTTCTTACAGCAATAGTCAGAAACCTATCTGCATCTTTGGGAGATGGTACTGGGGATTGATCCCAGGAGCCCTCTATCCCCAACCTTTTTGTTATTTATTTATATAATTTATTTTGGTGTTGGGGACTGACCCCAGAGCTGCTTTACATCTGAGCCCTTTTTATTTTTTATTTTGACACAGGGCCTCATTAGGTTGCTTATGGCCTTAGTAAATTGCTAGGCCTGGTCTCAATCTTGCAGTCCTCTTGCCTCAGCCTCCTGAGTTGCTGGGATTATGGGTACAAAAATAACATTTCTTAACTGAAAAAAGAAATTTAGAAAAAGCACCCCATAAAAGTTCAATATTAATAATAAAACTAAGAACATATAATAATTTTACTAATCTGAGAATATGTAATACATATACACAGTAAAAATTACCCTAAGTGGGAAAGTTTATCAGCACTTTTTTTTTTCCTTGGTACTGGTGATTGAATCCAGGGTGCTTAAACACTGAGCCATATCCCTGGCCCTTTTTTGTATTTTATTTAGAGACAGGGTCTCACTAAGCTGCTGAGGCTGGCTTTGAACATGAGGTCCTCCTGCCTCAGCCTCCCAACCTATTGGGATTACAGGCATTCGCTAGCGCCTGGCTAGCACTTTTTTTTTTTTTTTTCCAACAAGGTGCTGAGAATTGAATCTAGGGCTTCATGCATGCTAGGCAAGCTCACTACCATTGAGTTACACACCCTACCACTTCTTTGAAAATTGGAAATGACAAAATTACCTTACACAAAAACAGTACTAGTAATCCTTGCAATAAATTTTAAAAAGCATCACAATTAGAAAAGAAAGCTGCCATCATTTGCACACATCGTCATCTACATTAAAACCCCAAAAGAATTTTCAGTGATAGTTTAGGAAAATAGATGGATCAATACACAAAAAGTCAACTGCATTTCTGTATACCAACAAAAACCAAAACCATGAGGACACCATTCATTGCAGCAGCATCAAGGACAGCAAGGATCTAAGAATAAATGTAATAAAAGAGGCTGGGAATGCAGCTTAGTGGTAGAACACTTGCTGCCTAACAAGCTCATCTGATCCCCAGCATGAAAAAATATATTTATGTGGGAGGAGGGGGAGTATCCTTAGAGAAATTATGAAAGCACCCTAAGACTGAAAACCTTAAAAAAAATAAGGAAATACATTTCCATGGTCAAGACAACTTAATGATGTCACTTTTCTCCAAAACTAATATTTTCTGTATAATTCCAAGAAAAATCTCCACAGCAGCAAACAATTATTCCAAGAATGCAAAAATGGCTCAGTATAAAAACCCACTAATAGGGGCTGCAAATTAGTGCAGCCATTCTGGAAAGCAGTGTGGAGATCCTTAGAAAAATTGGAATGGAACCACCATTTGACCCAGCTATCCCACTCCTCAGCCTATACCCAAGGACTTAAAATCAGCATACTACAGAGATACAGCCACATCAATGTTCATGGCTGCTCAATTCACAATAGCCAGACTGTGGAACCAACCTAGATGTCCTTCAATTGATGAATGGATAAAGAAACTGTGGTATATATATACAATGGAATATTACTCAGCTATAAAGAATAATAAAATTATGGCATTTGCAGGCAAATGGATGAAATTAGAGAATATCATGCTAAGTGAGATAAGCCAATCTCAAAAATCCAAAAGACGAATGATCTCACTGATAAGCGGATGATGACCCATAATGGGGGGTGGAAGGGGGGCAAGAATGGAGGAAGGAGGGACTGTATGGAGGGAAAAGTGGGGTGGGAGGAATGGGGGGGAAAGGAAAAAAATAACAGAATGAATCAAACCTCATTACCCTATGTGAATGTATGATTACGCAAATGGTATGCTGTTACTCCATGTACAAACAGAAACAACATGTATCCCATTTGTTTACAATAAAAATAAATTTAAAAAAAAAAAAACACTAATATACCTGTCATATTAACAGAACTAAGCCACAAAATCATTTGGTAATCTCTATAGAGATGCTAAAAAGATTTGACAACATTCAATAGCTATTCATATTTAAAATACTCAATACAAGAGAACTGAGATTATTTCTAAATGGGCAGGAATTTATAATATGAGGTTATATAAACATCTGCCACAAAGGACTTTTGAAGGGATAAAACATTTATATGCAGAAAGTCAAACTAAGTCTGGCTTAAGGCAAGAACTCAATACATAGCAACAGCAAGCATATATCCTTTTCATGATAAAAGACACACACCAGTACTATTTTTTCCAACACAATCAGGAACTCTTGTGGCTCTGTGAGAAAGACCAGGGTCCTCACCTTCCAACCAAGAGCATGCAGCCCCACCACAGCCCCATAGTGAGAGCAGAGAGGCCGCACAGGGTCTGCCAGGACCTTCTGCAGGGAAAGCAGGATCTGCTGATAGAGGCCACTTACAAGGTCCCCATGAGTCCTGTGAGAGCAACATTCAGTCACAGAAAGGAATGAGGCACAGCACTACCCAACTGGGTTGACATGGCACACACAGAGACTAGTATTTGCGTGGCACTTGGGGGCATGCTAAGGTAAGTGGACAAGGCTGCCAGGGGTGACTGGCCCAAGGGCTGAAGGAACGATACCTCTGTATATTTGTAGAATCCCAGTGTGCCACAGCACACCAGCTAGGCAGCTCTAAAGAAAGAAGTTCCCATCCTCTAACATACAGTCTCAAACCAGAGGATTCACCCCACCTCCCTACCCCGACCCACTTGAGTGCAGCAATCCCACCCTTTGTTAAGGCCCAGTGGCTACCAGAAGATGTGGCTGAGTAGAAGGGCAGCCCCATCCCGCAGAGTCCAGTGGTCATTCAGGGGGTTGATGGAGGCAGCCAGTGGCTCCAAAACGCAGTAAAGAACACTGCCCACCAGGGAGCGGACATAGGGCCCCAGGCAGAGGTGTGGGTTACGAACCAGGCTCCGTGCTACCTGCAGCAGCCGGTGCAGCTGCTCCAGGTCATGGCTTACAGATTTCACCTGTTGGTAGAGAGGGTGGCTTAGAGGGACACAAGGGAGCAGGCAGGAGCCTACCATTCTGGCAGCACCTTCAGTGAGCCCTACACACTGCTGGGTCATCTCCCTACCCAGACTGGTCACTTACCCCACTGACCACATAAACAAAGTAAGGCAGGAGTGCTGCGATCTTGGAGTTCGTCTGCAGGTCCTGCAGAGCGACCTGAAAGGAAGGGACCAGGATGCACTAAAACTATCACCCCAAGATTAAACTGCCTGGTTCTGGAGAATAGTTAAGCACCATCTTCATGTATTTCTGTGTTAAGTGTTCTTTAATCCAACAATTGTCAATTTAACCTACAGAAACACACTATAATGCAGTCACACACAGCACTGTCTGTAATAATAAAGAAGTGAATAAAACTAAATGGTCAACATTTTTAAATAAGAAAAGCAAGTTGTAAAACCAGATGTTTAATATAATGCCACTTAGGTTTATATTAGAGTAACCATAGTTTATACATTCGGGAAATATGAGTGGAAAAAAGGAACACTCTACTTTGTGTGTTTTTATAGTATATGTACTCCTACAATAAATGTATTGTTATTACTTTTATAGGCAAAATAAATTTATTAGAGTGAGTAAAAGCACCTCAGTCCTGAATCTTTACACCTGGATCTCCCAAACGCCTCTGAAGAAGAATCCTAAATCTAGTAGCCATGAAAACAGACAACAAGAGAGTGAGAAAGGAGCTCAGCCCCCAGGCCCCAGAGCCAGACAACTACACTGTGCCTAGGGAAGAGGAACCAAGCTGTTTTTGTTTTTTTCTTGCAGTGCTGGAATCAAACCCAAGACCTCACATATGCTGGGCAAGTACTATAGCTGAGCTACACCTTCAGCTATGAGGCAAGGAATGAATGGCAGCACTGGTGCTAATTTGGCAAAGGAAATATCTGCAGCCAGACACATAAAAACATGAAGGATATAAAACATTCACATAAAATGGGCAAGGTAGCCCACACCCGTAATCTCAGTAACTGAGGAGGATTGCGAGCCAGCCTCAGCCATCTAGTAAAACCCTGTCTCAAAATACAATGTGCTGGGGCCAGCCATGGTGGCATGCCTGCAATCCCAGTAGTTTGGAAGGATGAGAGGCAGGAGGATCACAGGTTCAAAGCCAGCTTCAACAACTTAGTGAGACCCTGGCTCTAAATAAAATACAAAAAAGGGCTGGGGATGTGGCTCAGTGGCTAAATGCCCCTGAGTTCAATCCCCAGTACCAAATAAATAAATTAAATTAATGGGCTAGGGATGCAGATCAGTGGTAGAACAACTCTTAATATGCCCAAGGCCTTGGGTTTAACTGCCAGTACCACACACACACACAAAAAAGCCATGTGATTGAGCAAACCACCTTCTGTCCAGAGACAGATGAGACTGAACAGACAGATGACACGTGGTGTCCAGCAGGCCCTGTGGAGCCCAGAGGCTAAAGCAGCTTGGGCTGTATGAGGCCCAGGGACCAAGTGCTGCAGAGCAGGCCAGGCACACAACTCTGGCTTCTTCTATTGGCTCTTCTCTTTTCCTGCCCAAGTCCAGGCAAATAAAGGATGCGATATGGATGCCTCATTTGACCCCAGATCAACAGATACCACAAAGAATGGGCTCTAGAATGAAGATGTGAGGGAGTCCCCCCAGGGCCCTGCCTAGCTAATCATTCCCCAAGGAACAACAAAAGCTACTAGAGGATCAAGGGGTGAGGAGTGACAGGAAGGCTGGCTCACAGCACTATACCCACCCTGAGAACAGCTTCCACCCACATTGGTCAGCTGGTCTGGAGAGGCCAAGAACTAGGTAACTGAAATAATTTCATGGTGATTTAAAAGTCTGACTTGAGCTCCACTTGGACCCATTCACTCACCTTCATCAACTGTGGATCATCCCCTAGCACAGCCCGTGTCACTTGCTGATAGTACTTAAGCAGGTCATCCGTAAGTGAAGAGACCGCACTGGGCACTGCAAGGGGATGGGCAGGAAGTGGTCAGGTGGAGAGCTGGTCCAACCCACCTCTGCCTACTCCCCCCGACACCCACCACTGACACATCCACAAGGAGCCCATTCAAACAGCTACAGCACGGAGACTTCAGCTGTGCTCAGGAGCCTGCTGCACCCTGGCCATGCAGGCTCCACACCTCGGTGCTGTCTGCTGCCTCCTAAGTGCTCTCTGCAGGCATTTCTGCTCAGTCCTCAAGCCCCAAACTGGTAAGTCTCAAGCTGCGTGGAGCTCTGTTAGCATATGCCGAAGTAGCATTTCTACCTTGCCCAGTTTATGTGAATGTTTTATATCCTTCATGAGATGCCTCCCCTTAGAGACCCCCAGCTTGCTGCCCAGATTTCTGTTCTGGCCTACAACACACTGCATCATGACTGGTTACAGGTCTGGGATCCCACCTCCAACTCTGAGCAAGTACTGGTCCCTGCGCAGAACACAGTACAAGGTAGACATCACAAAATGCTTGTCAGATGCAGGTACTAAGGCACACAGGCCCTACCCTCAGCCCCTAAAAGAGGAAAGTTCTGCTAGAGGTCCTATCCCCCATGCTATCCCTTACCTGATCCTTGAGGTGCCAGGTTCCCTTTGCCATCCAGGTAGGAAACATGAACTAGACCCAAGTCAGAGATGTATTAGGCTGGAATTTTCCCACTCAACACACCATCTACCCCTCCAAATTCTGCCCCATCCACCACCAGCCCAATACCACTGTTGACCACCCAGCTGCTGTCCCCACCCCATGCAGGACCCCAGCAGCCACCTCTGACAGCTGTTTCTGCACAGCCTTTGGGGATGTTGGTAGCCAGAGCCAGCTCCACCAGGTTCACCTCCCGGTCCTCTGGAAAGTAGAGTTCACCCTCCCTGGCAGGGCGCAGAGGCAATGCCTCCTGGGACCCATAACCACACACAGCCTGGAAAAGGAAAAGGGATTAGAGAGCAGCCTGAATCTAGGGAAGGAAGAGATGCCACAAGCAGGCTCTACTGCCTAGAACAGGGAGCCTATGTCTGAGAGAAGTCCAGAGGTCCCAAGAGAAGTAGAAGTCTGGGACTCAAAGCCACTGCTGGGCATTTGGCTGGAGCATCCACAGCTTGCTGGATCACGAGGTAAACAAAGCCCCTCCTCACATAACTGTAGAGGTTCTGAGTCCCACCCCTGAGCTGCTAGACCTCCTTATTTGTACTTACCCAACTCTGAACACTCACTACCTCTCCTAACCACACTCATCTCTCACAGCCCTGCCCAGAACAACTACACACAGACATGCTAACGCCACACGACTGCTCAGGTTCCCCCTTACCCAGAATGCCTTGTTTTCCTTCAGGATTACACTAAACCAAGTCCAAGTTCTTTGCCCTACTTGAGGCTTAGCTCGAGTCCCACCTCTTCCAATAAGCCTTCCCTACCCTCGAGGTCCCCACTGGCCTCCTCACCACTCTGTTCAGAACTTATACCCCTATGGCCTAAACCCAGCACCTGGCATCTGTCCTGCTGTCCCAGTGTTTGGTCTTCATGTCTCATCACATCGCTAACCTGAGCTGAACATGGACATGAGTTCATTCTTGTGCTACCTGAGCCCTCTGTGGCCTGCACCCCACTCACCTCCACACTGCTCCACCTGAGGGCCCTGTTGAAATCCTCCACTGTCAGCTTCCGCCGTTTGGTGTGCTTCATGAACTGAGAGCTATTCTAGGAGGGGAGAAACAGAAGCTGTCAGGAGACAGGGAGTAGCAGGTGTAGTCCAAGCAAAATGGACTACACTGGGGAGGAGGCAAAGGGGACACACCAGTGACAGAGTCTTCATTCCAGTTCAGCTCTTACTCAAACAACCCCTCCGGAGTCACGTCTCACATGTAAAATGTGACAATGCAGCCAACCTACCTGGCCAGAGGGGCTGTTGTGAGGAGTACAAGAAAATGTCTGATGAGCACTTCATCTGCTGGCAGCCTGGCTGGCTAGACAGGAGCTTAGTCGAGGTATGACCACCTCCATGCGCTCAAAGCACAGTGAGGTGCCCAACATGCACTTGCTAAGTGAATCAGTGTGGGAGGAGGTGAGGAAGAAACAGAGAGCAGGGTGTTAGGTCCTGAGGGAAGCACCTGTGTGGCTTCTCTGAGACGGTAGCACACATCCTCAGCGAGAAGAGCTGCCACTTCATCACTCAACTCCAGACCTGTGCTCTCTGCCATGAGCCGGACTGACTCCCGAGGAATCTCCACAAAGCGCCGCTCTTCTCGCTCTGACATGGCCCCGGTGGAGCTGGGTGTAGAGACAGAAGGTTTGAAATGCTACCCTCAGCATCCCTGGGCATCTAGGAGCACAGGTCGAGACCCTCTCAACCAATCCCCGAACAGAGGGATCAGATACCTAGGTGAGGAAAATGAGTTTCAGGGAAGAAAACAGGCTGGGCAGTGAGCAGACAATGGGGAAGCTAGAGAAAAGTGCCTGCCTCTTCGGTTCACAGAGCTGAGTCCCCATTGTACCCTGCCACTTACTATATGAATGTGGCCAAGAACTTCATCGTCTGAACATGGTATTCTAAACAGGGGCAATAATCTCTACCCATTGCTGTGAAGATAAAATGAATGATATCTGAGAAAATCAGGAACTAGAACACTACTCCAGAGCTGGGGGGGAGCTTAGTGGTTGAACACCTGCCTAGCATGCAAAAGGCCCTAGGTTCCACCCCTAGCACAAGAAAAAAGAACCAGCACCACAAAGGGAACACTACACCAACAAAAAAATGTCATCACCATTAACTACAAACAAAAATTTCATGCCCTTTTTTCATTCTTACTACAAGCACCATCAACTAATTTTTGATGAAAAGACTTTAATCCTCACACTGCATTGCTAAAAAATCTCTGTAATGTTCCCACATTGCTTATGAAAAAGAGGCCAAAATCCCTGGTTTGACATATTACTTTTGGTCCCAAATGTTCACATTTGTTCACACTGATCCCTCTTCCAGTAAAACCAGCCTAGTGTCTTCCCACCTTGCCTCATGATCGTCTACCTGGCCTTCGCTCAGACTGGTTTCTCCCCACTCTCCGTTCCCTCCCTCTCCTTTTGGTAAGGCACATCCAGTCTCTCAGATCTTCTGTACCATATGCCATCAGGGCGTGCTAGGCTTTTAGAGGCTGGGCTTTTTGCCCATGTGTCTGGTCTTCCCCAGTCTGGCTGCAAGGCCCAAATGCAGGAACCTGCTCTGTTCACAGGATATGGCAGAATAAGAATCTAACAAAAACAGAACTGATGGCCGACTCCAACGATGCGCACTGCAGCTGGAAGGTAGGACCACGCACAAATCAAAGTGAGACCACAGCACCATAGGCAGCAAAGTCCAGTTCCAAGACGACCCACCCAGACACTGCTCCCACTACTCTCTTGGGGGACTCTTGTTCTTTATCCCTAAATGCGACAAGCTTCCTACTTGACTTTCACAGCTCTCCTCCTGATGGCTCCCAACAGCTTTTTTTTTTTTTTTTTTTTGGTACCAGGGGATTGAACTCAGAGACACTCAATCACTGAGCCACATCCCCAGCCCTATTTTGTACTTTATTTAGAGACAGGGTCTCACTGAGTTGCTTAGTGCCTTGCTGTTGATGAGACTGGCTTTTGAACTTGAGATTCTCCTGTTTCAGCCTCCAGAGCTGCTGGGATTACAGGCGTGGGCCACCATGCCCAGCTCCCACTTGCTTTTGAAATAAAGAAAATATCTGGGCCATGCCCCAGAGGCTGCATATAACTGCCTACACTTATTAAAGTTTTCTCTCCTGTGTTCTATCCCCCTTTCACTTCCTCAGAACACCTGATTTCAAGAGCTTTACATTGTTTCTTCTGCTTGAAACTCTGATTGTCTTCCTCCCTGATTTCTTTCACTAGTGAATTCCTACTTAGTACTTAGAATCAGTTCAAATGTCACTTTCCCAGATTGCCTAAATGTTCCTGTACTCTGCCTTTGAGGCAGTTTTAGAAGTTTGTAGAACCGGGCACAGTGGCTCACACCTGTAACCCCAGTGGCTGGGGAGGCTAAGGCAGGAGGATTGCAAGTTCAAAGTCAGCCTCAGCAATTTAGTGAGGCTCTAAGCAACTCAGCTAGAACTTTTCTCTATATTAAAAATAAAAAGGGTTGGAAGTGTGGCTCAATGGTTACGTGCCCTGGGTTCAATCCCTGTACGCCTCCGCACCCCCAAAAGTTTGTAGACATTTGTGTGACTTTTTAATTAACACCTACCTACCCACTGGACTATATAAGCTCCATGGCAGCAAGGATCACATCTGTTTGCTCACCTTTGCATCCCCAGTATCCAGCAGTGTCACCACATACTAGGTCCCCAATAAACACTTGCTGAAAGAAGGAAGAAAGAATGGCTATTTTACTAAGCATATAAATTGCCTGAGGAACTTGGCCTCATTATTAGATCACCTTATTGGATCTTCATTTATAATGACAAGTTTATACCTTTTGTCATTTCACAGCCAAGGTAATCAAATCGGAGAGAGATCCAGGTTACATGACTGGTCCAAGAAGACCCAGGGAGCGCTAAGTAGGGAGCAGGGATTCACACCCTTTCTCTAATCATTCCACCGCACTGCACTCTGGCGCAGCCAGCTTGTGCGGGAAGGAGGCCCGGATTAGCAGCCCAAAGAAAGTGGCGTTGCAGACCCACCGCTCGGTGGCCCTCGACTCTCCCATCGGGGTCCCGATCTGCGGAACGGGAGCACTAGTCTTGCCGTGGCGGAAGTTTCCTACGATGCTCCTACTAGGACCCGCAAGGTCCGGCCTGTGACCAAGGGCTTTCGCGCCTCGGCTCCTCTCCCGCACACCCTCAGCCTCGGGTTACTCTGGCAGGAGGCGGGGGAACTGACCTCTGCGGTCCTGCAGGTCCCGTCCTCCCACCCAGCTGGGCTCAGCCGCGACGCAGAAGGCGTGGGGTGGGGTAGAGGAGGTCAGGGTTCACGGAACTTGGGTCACGTGCGCAGCGAAGTGGGCGGGCCCCCGCAGAGCGGGCTCCGAGGGCCGTGAGGGAGCGGCCCGCGGAGCGACGGGGAGCCCTGGGGCTCGGCCCGGCCTGCTCACCTGAGGGCTTCCGCGCGGCGAGGGCAGCCAGCGAGGCTACGGCGGCGGCGGCTGCAGCTCCCGCTCACCCAGCTCGCACTAATTCCCTCTCTCCGCGCCCAGGCACCACCCTCCACGAGCCCAGCCAATCGCCGGCCGCCTCGAGAAGTTCCCGCCCTCCGGGAGCTTTCCCGCCACGTGATTAGCCAGTGAGAACGCGCGGCGCCGACTCTGGGCGCCGGGGATCACGTGATGCTGAAGGCTCTAGCTTCTTAAAGCAACAGCTCTGCGAGTTTGCGAGGCAGGCGTGTGTGATTTGGCTTACGTTTAATAAACATGTTCTCTAATCCCAGCTACTCCGGAGGCTGAGGCAGGAAGATCGCAAGTGCAAGACTGAAGTGAGCCTCAGCAGCTTTGTGAGACCCTGTCTCAAAACTGGGATTGGGGATGTAGCTCAGTGGTAGAGCATCCGTGAGTCCAATGCCCAGTACCAAAAAAAAAAAAGTATTCTTGAGGAAAAGCATTTCCAGTCCCTTAATTTTTTTTCTGTTGCCCAATTTCTGACCACTTGCAATTTCGCGACTGTAGTAAAAAAATTTCAGACTTAGTTTTCCTGCTTAAGCTACCTCTCCAACATCACCCAACCTGCCTCTTCCCCTTCCTGAAAGTGGGACTTCCAGCAGCTGTTCTCTGCGGGCAAAAGAAACTTTTGACAGGACCAAACGCCTGGTACAAGCTTTGAATTCTGTCCAGTGAGCCAAATATAAGCCCTCCCCTGCCTCCATACTTCTTGACCACTTTATAGGAACATACTACCCTGATAGCACCCTTTTCTGAACTCCCACTCAGTTCTCAACGGATAAACAGTTGGCTTACTGAATAAAGGATGGTATTTGGGACCACCGACTTGAGTTCCAATTTTTGACACACCTTGGGGCAAATTAACATTTTCCCTCATGTACCAAATGAGGTTGCGATGCCCACCTCAGAAGTTTTGTTGTAGATTAAACGAGATAATTGTGAAAGCACCAGGCAGAGGGGAGGCTGAACTGCCACTGACACATCACAAGGGAGACAGTGGATTGCTTTAGGTTCGCCCAAGAAGGGGTAGTTTGTACCCAGCTATTTTTCCCCATCCCCCCGCAATGGAGATTGAACTGAGGGGCACTCTACCACTCAGCTAACCCACACTCTTTTGAGACATGGTCTTGCTAAATTACTGAGGTTGGCCTCTGGAGTGGCTTCCATTACAAGCCTGCAACACCAAACCTGGCTTAGTTTTTCATCTTTATTATTTTTAAATTATTTGCAATGTAGAGTGAACCCAGGGCATTCTACCACTGAGCTACACCCCCAGCCCTTTTATTTATTTTAGTTCCAGAAGGGCGCTTTCTGCCAGGGAGTATTGTGTATCTATCCTCCCCCACCATTCCTCCTCCCCAGGGATAGATGCTCCTGCCTAGAAAATATCCCCTGGGATTCAGTGCCGTGAAAACCTGATGGATAGAACTAGGGTTGCTATAGCAACCCCACCTGAGGAGACTGACCCCACTTAGTCTCTTCTAGTTATATTCAGAGTAACATTGGTTTCCTGCTTCAATGGCTGAGTGTCTGCCCACCTCTGTATGAAACTCTGTATGAAAGGAAGGAGAGAGGAGGACCTCCTGAAGGTGTCTGATTGTCAGCTCAGCCTCACCTGGATGCTGGTGGATCTCCTAAGGTTTATTGGTCTGTACAGCCACTGGCAGCCTTGGAGGCACGAGGGCATGGAGGAAGGCCTGGCCTGGCAGACATAGTGAAGCTGTATCCCACCTGTTTAGGGCTCATTTGTGCCCAATTAGAGTACAGGCAGAGGCCAGGGAAGGCAGTTGTGAGAGCCACATGGCCACAGATGAGAGAAAGGTGGCTACCACTCACTCCCCACACCTAGTACCTGGCAAGAACTATAATGGCTTTGGAATCAGTTTGTTTAAAAAAAGAAAGAATATCATAGATCCACTGCTCATTAGCTGCATGACCTTAGGCACACCAATTCACCTGACCAGCTTAATTAACTATAAGGCCAGATGTCTATTTCATGGTATTGTTGTTTAGACACAGTAATGTGCGTAAGGGACTTAGCGTGTTACTAGGCACATGGTACTTTCTTCCTATTAGCCTGTGACATCTTTAAGAGGCTGTAACTTGCCAGGCACGGTGCACACCTGTAATCCAAGCAACTGAGGAGGCTGAGGCCAGAGGAACACAAATTCAAGACCAGCCTCTCTGCAACTTAGACCCTATCTCTAAGTTTTAAAATGTACTATTTATTAAATAAAAATTATAACAAAACAAACCAGGCCATTGGTACTGGGAATTGAACCCAGGGGTACTTTACCTGAGTTATATTCCAGTCCTTTTTGTCTCATTTTTTTTTTTTTTTTTTTTTTTTTTTTGTGGTGCTGGGGATTGAACCCAGGGCCTTGTGCTTGACAGGTAAGCACTCTACAAAGTGAGCTATATCCCCAGCCCAATTTTTTTTGAGACAGGATCTCACTAAGTTGCCCAGACTGGCCTCAATCTTGCAATCCTCCTGCTGTGATTACAAGTGAAGACCACAGCACTTAGCCAAGTCTCCATCAGTACCAAGTTCAAAAATTCAGAAGAGCTGCACATACTATAGGATACAAGTCGGTAATCCCAGGGACTCAGGAGGCTGAGGGTGGAGGATCACAAGTTCATGGCCAGTCTTGGCAATTTAACGAGACACTGTCTCAAACAAAATTTTTTTTCAGAAGCGTTCTGGAGAACATTTCCATCTTCAGGCCACCCCCATTTCCTCTTGCCCAAACGGTGCCAGCCTTAGTACCACAACTCCACAAGCACCTTCTCCATTACTCTTCTCCCAGGTTTGGTGTCGCTTCTGGGTCACCCCACACACAACTTACAAATGAGTGGTTCTATCTGAGAACCTGAGAATTTTAGTTTAAATTTAGGAGCTAGAAAAAAAATTCTATACCCTCTGTAAGCAATTCATAATACAGTGGAGTGTTACAACAGCTATATGGTTGTTTTCACTGAAACATTCAAGTCAGGCAAAGAAACTTTCAAGCCAACAAATTTGAAAAATCTAGCACAATGCTGACATCTGGATATACAAACATGAAAGGGGGACATGTGAGCCTGTAACTTTCTCAAGAAATTCTCCATTAAAATTTTCACACAATAAAAAAATTAAGACACAATAACATAGTTTGGGGTACAACCAGGATTTTTTTTTTTTTTTTTTTTTTTTTTTTTAATGGTGCTGGGGATCGAATCCAGGGCCTTGTGCATGTGAGACAGGCACTCTACCAACTCAACTACCCACACATCCCTGCCCTTTTTTTAATTTTGAGACAGGGTCTTCTTAAATTGCTGAGGTTGGCTTTGAACTTGCAACCCTCCTGCCTCAGCCTCTCTAGCCACTGGGATTACAAGTGTGCACCACCACGCCCACCAAGAAGTTGAAAGAGCCTACATCTGTTGAGGAGTGGTGCAAACTCAGAGGAAGAAAAGCACATTCAAGCAACTTTCTTTTACCATGTTCCAGGTATTATTTTGCATCCTTTATCTTATTAGTTTTTTGTTTGTTTTTTGTAATGAGGATTAAATCCAGGGCTTGGCATATACTAGACAAGTGATCTGTCACTGAGCTACATCTCAAGCCTGGCTTTCTGGACCTCAGCACGATTTAAGTGAGACTAGTTATATGGGGGAACTGTCCTGTGTACTATAGGATGTGAAGCAGTCTTCTTGACTTCTGCACCCCAAGAGCATCCCCCTACCAGTTAGGACAGCCAAAAATGTTCCCAGCCATTTCCAAATGTTCCCTGGGGACCAAAATGACCTTCAGGTGCCTTATTTTTTTTCCCCTTTTTTGGTACCAGAGATTGAACCCAATGACACTTAACCACATCCCCAGCTCTTTTTATTATTTTGAGACGGGTCTCACTAGGTTGCTTGTAGCCTAGCTAAGTTGCTGAGGTTGGCTTCAAACCTGCAGTCCTCCTCTGCCTCAGCCTCCCAAAATGCTGGGTTTACAAGTGTCTGCCACCACGGCCAGCTCAGGTGCATTTTATAAACCACACAATGAAAATACTGGAGGCAGGAACAACCATGTACTTCCCACCCAAGGGGTACATGGCATAGATCTTCCAGACAAAATTAGAATTTCTCAATGTCTAACTCAGGCACGAAACCTTGTATCTACTCTCTACAGTGGATTAAGGCTCTGTGGTAGCCACTTGAACATATAATCTCTGATACAGCAACCTCCAAGGAGGATTGTATGCCCATTTTACAAAGAGGAAACAAAGTCACTCAGCTAAAACTGAAACTACCTCTATTATCTGTCCAAATACCATGCTTTCTGCTACATACCTATCTGCAGAGTCAGGGAAAGCTGGGACATGAGAGGGATAATTGAACCCAGATTTGATAAGATTAATTGGTAGCAAATAAGCAAGCTGGAAAAGGGTATCTCAAGGTGGAAAATAGTCTCATGTCTTTTTTCTTCATTATAGATGGACACAACACTATTATTTATTTACTTTTATGTGGTGCTGACGACAGAACCCAGGGTCTCATACATTCAAGGCAAGCACTCTACCACTGAGCTACAACCCCAGCCCATTTTTTAAAATATACCTTTATTTATTTTTTATGTGGTGCCGAGGATCAAACCCAATGCCTCTCATGTGCTAAGTAAGCACTCTAACACTGAACCACAACACAGTCCATAGTGTTTGTCTAATCTTGTAGGTACTTCATGTATTTTTTTGTGACCCTGATAAGATTATAAACACAGCTTCAGTTCTATTTAATGTAGTAATTAATTAGCAAACACCTCTATTGTTTATACACCCATTTTAGGAAGGGATGTGTTGGAGCCACGTGCAGAGGAAACTAGGGAGGCTGAGACAGGAAAATCACAAATTCAAGGCCAGCCTCAGGAACTTAGGAAATTCTGTCTCAAAATAAAAAACAGGGCTGGGGTTGTGGCTCAGTGGTAGAGCGCTCGCCTAACATGTGAGGTACTGGGTTTGATCCTCAGCACCACATGTAAATAAAATCCATTGACAACTAAAAAAAAAAAAAAATTAATAAAAAAAAATAAAAAATAAAAAGGGCTGGTGACATAGCTCAGTAGTACAGTTCCTCTGGGTTCAATCCCTAGTACCACAAAAAATAAAAGAGATGTGTTAGGACCCCATAATCTGCATTATTACTTTCCTCTTGTTCATCTGTCCTTATCTGTTGTCTCTTCTCTCCTTTCCCTGTTATACTCTTGGATACGTGTAAGGTCAAGGGAAAGGCAAACACCCTGGTACTAGATTAGGACTCAGAACGGCTGTAGTGATGGTTTTCATTTACTGAAAGTCAATGACCCAATATCAGTTTGCCTACTATGAGGTCAACTTTAGACCTTAGCAAAAGGGTTTATCAAATCCCCTGGGTGGTTGAGGATAGTAGCAGCATCAGGCCAAGGAAAAGATCCAGTGAGCTATTGGCCTAATGGACTTTTTAAAAAAGTGTTGCTCCTCCCAAAGAAAGAACATGACACCTGCATGAGAACCAAGGACCTTTTTTGGTTAGAACACAGTCAAGTAGCAGCTAAGCTGGAAGAAGCACCACATGTCTTCAGGGACAAAGAACCTCCCTTGCCTCCCCAACAGCACCCAAAGTGAACCTCTAGACCACTCAGCAAGTATTAAAGTAACATTTCCTAAATCAAGATGACACATGGTAGGAGCCTCCCATGTTCAGCTCACAAGCCCTGTGAAAACAGGAAAATCACATCAGTTAGACCCAGAGCTCAGGTGCAGCCACAACCATGTACTTCCCACACCAAGGACAGAATAAAAATTTCTTATGTCTCTGACCCAGGCATTAAATTCTACATCCACTTCCCACTCCTACACCCCCATTCTCCAGGAAGCAGCCCTGGCACCACAAATCAGGTACTCACCCAAGTAATCATCCATCAAGGAGCCGATGGCAAACTGCATGAAAGAAGATACAAGTGAGAAGAAGACAAGGCGAGCACAGACTGTTCTCCCTGCAAGCCCAGGCCTCCTGCCACCCAGAACAGCATAGAAGCCCCAGGAACTGTGGATGGTAAAGAAGTCCACAGCACTCAGCTCTGCCTGGTACAGCAGGCAAGTAGGCAAGAGACTCACAATGTCATTCTTGTCCACACGGGTCCCCACAATCTTCAAGCGGATGTCATCCTCCTGCTGAATCACAATGTCCTACGCAGAGACAACAGTGTACTCAGACATCCCCAGGGCAAAACCCTTCCCTCAGCCTGGCTTATGCCCCCTTTGTGCCTTCCTCCTGCCCACTCACCTCATCCATTGTCTTGTAACAGGGTGGGTTGGAGTTAGGATCAAATTCCATCTCTGATGGGATGGACTGAAAGGAAAAGTGAGACTAGTCAGCACTTTGCTTATTTATTTTTTGATGCTGGGGATCAAATTTAGGGCCTCACATATGCTAGGCAAGTGTTTTACTACTGAGCTTCACCTCCATCCTGTGAATAGGCAATTAATTAATTTATTCATATTTTTTGCTGTTTTGGGGCTTTAATTCAGGGCCTCATAGGTGCTAAGCAAGGACTCAACCACCAAGCTATATCCCCTCCCTGCACCTCCGCCACTGTTTTTTGACAAGGGACTTGCTAAACGGTCAGACTGGCTTCAAACTTGCCATCCTGCCTCAGTCTCCCAAGTAGCTGGGATTATAGGCACACAACACAGTGCCAAGCTGGGTCAGCAAATTTTTTGAACTCAGGAAAGCTTCCCCAGCCCTTTTTAATTTTAGACAGGGTCTTGCAGAGTTGCTAAGGGCCCCACTAAGTTGCTGAGTGTGAGGTTGACCTCAAAACTTGCAACCCTCCTGTCTAAGCCTCCTGACTCCCTGGGATTACAGGCATGTGCCATCTCCAGCTAGGTCAGCAAACTGAATGTTTTAGTAGATGGTCACAAATGGGTCTCTCTTCTTTAGCCCCACCCAGTGTGTCTAGACTTACATGTCGAGAAATGAAGCAAGACATGGGCCCAATTTCTGTGAAGAGTCCAACCTAAGAGAAATATGAAAAATGATGGTTTTCTTTTCTCCCTCAAATCCATTTAAGTTTCCTTTCTGTTGCAGTTTACATACAAGGTGTCCCCAAAGTCACATGTTAGACACTCATTAGGTGCAATGATTGGGTCATGAGCCCTAACATAATCAGTGCGTCAATCCACTTGGGATGAACTGGATGCTAACTATAGGCAGATAGGGAGTGGCTGAAGGATGTGGGTCACTGGGGGTGTGCTTTTGGGGCTTATATTTTTCCTTATTGAGTGGAACACGGCTTCCTGATTGCCTTCACTGCTTTCCTCCTCCACTCCCTTCCACCATGGGGTTCTGCCTCACCTGGGCCCAGAGCAACAGAGTTGGCTATATCTATGGACTGAGACCTATGAAATCGTGAGAGCAAAATAAACTTTTCCTCCTCTAAAACTTCTCATCAGGTCTTTTGATCACAGCAGCGAAAAAGCTGACCAAACCACCATCTTTATCTGTATCCAGTCTGAACTGTTAACATTTACTGAACTGCAACATTTGCTTTTTTTTTTTTTTTTTTTTAAGTTGATTCTGGTATTGAACCAAAGGGTACTTTACTACTAAGCTATATTCTCATTCCTTTTTATTTTGAGAGTCTCACTATGTTCCTGAGGCTGGCCTTGAACTTATGATACTCCTATCTCAGCTTCCAGAGTAGCTGGGATTATAGGTATGTGCCATCATGCCTAGCTCTTTGTCTTTTTCTAACCTTTCATTTTACTGTTTTTCTCTTCCCTCCATGTTGCAGATTAAACCCAGGGCCTCGTGCATGCTAGACAGTACCAGGGACCTACATCCCCTGCACCACCTTTTTTTTTTGGGCAGGTAGTGGTGAGTGGGAATTGAACCCAGGGACACTTTACCACTGATCCACATACCCACCCTTCTTTTTATTTTTTACTTTGAGACAGTTGCTGAAGTTGACCTCAAACTTGTTATCCTCCTACCTCAGCCTCCTAAATTGCTCGGATTACAGAATCCACCACCATGCCCAGAATCTCCTTTCACTTAAATTAAGCAAACATAAAGACTTGGGGCTGGGGTTGTAGTTCAGTGGTAGAACACTTGCCTAGCATGTGTGAGGCACTGGATTCAATTCTCAGCACCACATATAAATAAAAAATATAAGTCCACTGACAACTAAAAAAATATTTAAAAAAATAGAATTTAAGCCTAGGACTTATTAGCCTAAGATATAAACACTTGTTGGTCATAGGATCTTGGGAAGTACATTTCTCTAAGCTTCAGTGTCTATAAACAGGGATAGAAGCACAGTCATTGTGGGGTTTTGTACAATACTTGGTCCACAATAACTACTCAGTCAATGTAAGCTTCTATTGTAGTTATTCACATTGATGCACATGCCACTGAGTATTTTGACAGGTGAAGAAACTGAAGTACAAAGAAGTAAGGTACAGAGTTAATAAGTGGAATAGGGACACATCTCAGATCTTCTAAGGGACCACACCATGGCCTCCCTATGAATGGTCTTACCTTGTTGACCTGAGTGACCACAGCATCCACAACCTCACCTTTAAAAGGCCGGAAAACAATGGCCTTGTACTTAACTGGATAAAGAACAAAGCCTCGGCCTGGCTGGATCACACCAGCACCAATGTTGTCAATGGTGGTGACAGCAATTACAAAGCCATACCTACAAAAGACAAAAAGAGAAAGGCACTGTATGTGCAAGAACCTCTAAAGCCATCTGCAGCAAGTCACTGAGCTTCAGGGAAGGAGGGGGAAAGATGTCACCTCTAACCCTCAGAGTTTAATAACCAAGAGAAAAGTCACAGATAAAGCTGCTTTCAAAATTTTACAACAAATATCCAAGAAGAATACAGTCATGAGTGAATGGCCCTCGATCTTTGGTATGCCTCAGAAGCACCTGGGAGGAACTTATAAAATGGAGATTCTCAGGAATGCTCTCAGGCAGTCCTGATTCTGGAGGAAAAAAAGAAGCTCAGGAACCAGCAAGATCAAGAACTGCCCCAGAAGCTGGATGCTGTGGTGCACACCTGTAATCCCAGCAGCTCGGGAGGCTGAGGCAGGAGGATCAAGATTTCAAAGTCAGCCTCAGCAACTCAGCAAGACCCTGTGTCTAAATAAAATACCAAAAAGGGCTGGAGATGTGGATCAGTGGGTAAGTGCCCCTGGGTTCAATCTCTAGTACCAAAATAATAATAATTTTAAAAATTTTAAAAGGGCAGGGGGAGGGTTGGGTTGTAGCTCAATGGTAGAGCACTTGCCTGGCATATGTGAGGTACTGGGTTCAATCCTCAGCACCACATGGAAAAATAAATAAATAAAGTTATCTGCAACTAAAACTAAGTTTAAAAATAAATTTTAAAAAAGGGCTAGGGATGTGGCTCAGTAGTTTAAGCGCCCAAGTTCGATCCTAGTATACTAAAAAAATTGAAAAACTGCCCCAGAGATTTGCTTAGTGGTAAAAGACCCCTAGATTCAATCCCCAGTATGGCAAAAAGAAAAGGAAAAAAAAAAAGAAAAAAAAAGACAAACTTAAGAATGTATTTTTTTGTATGTTTAATTGTCAGTGGATTTATTTATATGTGGTGCTGAGTATGGAGGCCTCACACATGCCACGCAAGCGCTCTACCTCTGAGCCACAACTACAGCCCCAAGAACATAAATTTTTAAAAATTTTAAAAAGAACAGCTTGCCAGGTATGGTGGAAATACCAGCAACTCAGACCCTGAGGCCTAGCATGTGTGAGGTAGTGGGTTCAATTCTCAGCACTGCATATAAATAAATAAAATACAGGTCCATTGACAACTAAAATATTATTAAAAAAAAAAAAAAACATAAAAGGAACAGTCCTAGGTTATTCTGATATTCTGATGCTGGAAGCCCAAAGACTCTACTACCCTGGAATGAATCTTAGCCCACTCATAAGGGCCTGTGGGAGACCCCTCTGTGCAAAACTCAGAGAAGTCAAGTCTCAGCCCTATTCCTTCTCATAAACTCTAGATCTGCTTTTTTGGATCATTCATTCAGGAAACACTGAGGTGATGTGCCATGCCAGGTCCCTGGGCACAGGGTATAGAGAAAGCTGGCAGAATCACAAAAAGACAGCACACATAGGAACAATTAGACTCTGAGATCTATGAGAACTGGCCTAATTCTATTTTCTTCACTGCATGTTTGTAGGGTCCAAAACACCCCCTGACACACAGCAGGAGCTTTAAAAGTGCGGACTACAGGAATGCCCAGTCTCGGCCGAGGGAAGTCTTATCCAACTTTGCGGGGCGCTTCTTGGGAATGAAGCAACTGGCTGCCTGGGGCGCCTGGGAGGGTGAGAGGGCTCCTCAAAGTTGGCGGCAGGACTTTACAGGACGAGCAGGAGTTGGGTAGAGGTTTGCAGACATGGGGCACTGTGTGCGCATTGACCTTACAGCGCGGTGGGAGCGAACTCACTTTCCGGTGCAGGTTCCCTCCACCTCGGTGAAAAGCTTCTGCTTCACGGTATTGAGCAAGTTGGGGCCGAAGTAACGCGGGTGCAGCAGGATCTCGTGCTCCAGGGAGATCTGCGGGGAGAGTAGGATGGAGACCGGGCCAGAAGCGGCGAGGACATGGGACGAGAAGAGGCCCCAGCCCCACCCCGGCCTCGCGCTACCGCCAGACCCACCCCCTGTGGCAGCCGGCGCCTTACTCACGTGGTAGAACATCTTCCCGGAGGAGCGCGGGTTGACGCGTCCCCACCGCCGACAACCGCCTCTCAGTCTCCGCCGGAAGCGCACGCTACCTCCCCAACCTCGCTTCCGGGCCCCTCCGCCAATCTGATTGAACCTCGCTGTGGTGGGCGGGTCCCCGCAAAGCCCCGCCCCTCAGCCTCACCCCCGGCGGGCGATCAAACCCGGGATCTGCGTAAAGTAGCCTATAGTAGATGCTCAGTAAATACTTAGCCCCCCTATTTTTATTAGCGTATTATAATGGTGGGATTCCTTGTTAACATATGCGTAAATGCTCAGTAAACACTTATAAGCAGTGTTCATTATTAGTGAAAAATAACATAATTAAAGCACTTTTTAATAAAAACAAATATACATTGGGCAAACATTTGAAGACTGCTTTCACATAGTAAGCACAAGGACGGTTTAATCGCATTTAACCCACCGAGCAACGCCAGCGGGCAACTCTACCGTTATTCCCATATACTGAGGAGATCGCAGGCTCAAAAGGTTGTAGTCACTCAAGATCGGGGTTCAAATTCATGATGTCCAACTCTAAGGCAAATTCAGGCATTCCGGATGTTTATGCATTCATTCATTCCTTCAGCAAACATTTACTGAGCACCCACTACATGACTCGCTCCCTGGGAGAAAATCTTATCTTTGTGCCACACACACACACACACACACACACACACACACACACCAGAGTGGGGCAGGGATGTGGGGGTGCCTCAGAACTGAGAATTCCTTATCTGTTCCCTCAGCTCTGCGCTGACTCCCTCCTCTCCTCTTTTCCAGGCCAGCCTCCCCGCAAGGACCTTACCTGCTGACGTTCAATGTGCTGGAGCTGGCTAGTACTGAGTGTCAATTACCAATCACTGAAAACCCAGCCATTATTCAAAGATAAGTTATTTGCCGGGCATGGTAGTGAACGCCTTTTATCTCAACGACTCAGAAGACTGAGGCAGGAGGATCGCAAGTTAGAGGCCAGCCTGGACAAATTAGTGAGTACCTCAGTCACGTAGGGAGACTCTGTCTTTAAACAAAAAATAAAGGCCTGGGATTATGGCTCAGGGGTACTCACCTAGTGCGTGTGAGGCACTGGGTTCAATCCTCAGCACCACATAAAAATGAATAAATAAAAATAAAGGTTTTGGTTTGTTCCCCAGTACCAGAGAGAGAGAGAGAGAAAGAGAGAGAAACAAAGGAAATATTTATGCAAAACTCATTACTTCCTATTTACATACTTACTATTAAAAATGTGGGGTTTTTTCTTTGCTTTTGTTTGTTTGTTGTGGTATTAGGAATCAAACCCAGTAGGGTATTACTTTTGAGATACAGCTCCAGATGGTTTTTAATTTTTTTTTTTTTATTTTGAGATGATCTTGAGATGCCCCAGCATGATGCCTCAACATTGCAATCCTTCTACCTCAACCTTCTGAGTTGCTGGAATTAAGGTTTACTGCCACTGTGCTATTCAATAATCAGTGTTCTTGAGGTTATTTGTATTTACTGTATCTGTGTGACATATTGTATAATTTGTGTTAGAGTTCTGGTTGCTCTAATATCTTCTTCATCAGAACTAGATAATGGCAACATTTTTAAATTAGTTTGGTTTATTCAGACTTCTTTTTTTTTGTATTTAAAATTATAAATTTTATTCTTGAAATACATATTCTAATACATCAATTTGAATAAATCCTACTGATCATATGCAATTCCTATATTAAAATAAGTCAGACTTCTTTTTAAAATAATTTTTAGTTGTAGATGGATGCAATAACTATATTTATTTTTATGTGGTGCCGAGGATCAAACCCAGTGCCTCACAGTGCTAGCTAGGCAAGCGCTCTACCACTGAACCCCAACCCCAACCATTATTCAAACTTCCAAGATGCTTGAATCTCTGGAGTAATGATTGACTTTTGTATGCTAATGAGATGACTGGTGATTGGGGGCTCCTAGGTAGCTTCAGAATGGTGACTGGTCCCCCAAAAGACCAAGAAGCATGGTAACTGGGTGTGGTGGCACATGCCTGTAATACCAGCCACTGGGGAGGCTGAGGCAGACAGATCAGAGGCTAAAGGCCAACCTCAGCAATTTAGTGAAGCCCTGTCTCAAAATAAAAAATAAAAAGAACTGGAGAGGGATGGGGTTGTGGCTCAGTGGTAGAGACTGGCATGTGCGAGGCACTGGGCTTGATACTCAGCACTGAATATAAATAAATAAATTAAATAAAGGTCCATCAAAAACTAAAAATGTGTATATATACTCAAAAACCAGGACTGGGTTTGTGGCTTAGTGGTAGCATGCTTGCCTAGCACGCGTGAGGCCCTGGGTTCAATACTCAGCCTCATAAAAATAGAATAAAGGTGTTGTGTCCATCTACAATTAAAAAACATATTTTAAAAAAAGAACTGCAGATGCAAGTCAGTAATAAAGCACCCCTGGATTCAATTCCCAGTACAAAAAACAAAAACTAAACTAAACAAAAAACCCAAGGCATGATGGAGTTGGAACACTCAGCTTTACTCCCCAATCTCTGAGAAGGTGAGAAGGATAGGGAATTGAGTTAATCACCAGTGACCAATGATTCAATCAACCATCTATGTATTAGAACCTCCATAAACACCCGTAAATTACCTGGTTTGGAGAACTTCTGGGTTGGCGAATGCATTTGTGCACAGGCAAAGTGTGTGCATGGCTTTTCCAAGTGTGCTTGTTTATGACCACAGGAGGTTCTGGACAGAGAGCTGTCTCAGATGCTCTATTTCGTATGTGGGCTTATTTTCGTAACTATAGTTTAAACCAATGCTGTAGGTTGTCTCTTCAGTCTGCTTAATGTTTATTTTTGTGTGTCCCGAAACTTCTTAGTTTGATGCAATCACGTTTGAATGTTTTTTGTTTTTGTTGCCTGCACTTTTGGGATCTTATCCAAAAACTCTGTCATATACCAATCTGTTTGTTTATGTGTGTGTTTAGTTGGAGTTTCACAATGTTGCCCAGGCTAGCCTCCAACCACCGAACTCAAGCAATCCTCCTGCCTCAGCCTTCAGAGTAGCTGGGACTCCAGATGCACACTAAGAAAGACAGTGGATTAGAATAAATAATTAAGCTGAGAAAAGTGGCACTTGTCCAAGTAATTCAGGAGGCTTGAAGCATCAGGATCACAATTTCTTTATTAAAATCTTTTTTATTTTTACAGACTGCATTTTGACTCGTTGTACACAAATAGGGTACAATTTTCATTTCTATGGTTGTACACAATGTAGATTCACACCATTCATGTAATCGTACATATACATAGTGCAATACAGTCTGTTTCATTCTACTACCTTTCTGTCCCCCATCTACTCCCAACCCCATTTTCCTCTATACCATCCAAAGTTCCTTCATTCTTTTCTTTCCCGCATGACACCCCCTTGTTATATATTGTCATGCACTTGTCAGAGAAAACATTCAGCCTTTGGTTTTTTGGGCTTGACCTATTTCACTTAGCATGATATTTTCTAACTTCATCCATTTACCAGCAAATGCCATAATTTTATTCTTCTTTATGGATGAGTAATATTCCATTGTGTATATGTACCACAGTTTCTTTATCCATTCCTCTGATGAAGGACATCTAGATTGGTTCCACAGTCTAGCTATTGTGAATTGAGCTGCTATGAAGATTGATGTGGCTGCATCACTGCAGTATGCTGATTTTAAGTCCTTTGGGTATAAACCAAGGAGTGGGATAGCTGGGTCAAATGGTGGGTTCATTCCAAGTTTTTTTTTTTTTAATATGGAACGCTTCATGAATTTGCATGTCATCCTTGCGCAGGGGTCATGCTGATCTTCTCTGTATCATTCCAATTTTTAGTATATGTGCTGCTGAAGCGAGCACCCATTCCAAGTTTTCTTAGGATTCTCCACACTGCTTTCCAGAGTGGCTGCACCAATTTGCAACTCCACCAGCAATGTATGAGTGTGCCTTTTTCCCCACATCCACGCCAACACTTATTATTGCTTGTGTTCTTGATAATAGCCATTCTAATTGGACTTAGACGAAATCTTAGGGTGGTTTTAATTTGCATTTCTCTAATTACTAGGGATGATGAGCACTTTTTCAAATATTTGTTGATCACCTGTGTACCTTCGTCTGTCAAATGTCTGCCCATTTCCTTAGCCCATTTATTGATTGGGTTCTTTGTATTTTGGGTGTAAAGTTTTTTAAGTTCCTAATAAACTTTGGAGATGAGTACTCTGTCTGAAGTGTGTGTGGAAAAGATTTTCTCCCACACTGTAGGCTCTCTTTTCACATTATTTGGTTGTTTCCTATGCTGAGAAAAAAACTTTTTAGTTTGAATCTATCCCATTTATTGATTTTTGCTTTTACTTATTGAACTGTGGGGGTCTTGTTAAAGGAAGTCTTGTCCTAATCCAATGTGATGGAGATTCAGGCCTACTTTTTCTTCTATTTGGTCTCAGGCCTAGTTCCTAGATCCTTGACCCATTTTGGGTTGAGTTTTGTGCAGGGTGAAAGACAGGGGTTTAATTTCATTTTACTGCATATGGATTTCCAGTTTTGCCAGCACAATTTGTTGAACAGGCTATCTTTTCTCCATTGTAAGTTTGTGGCACTTTTGTCTAGTATGAGATAACTATACTGATGTGGGTATGTTTCCGTGCCTTCTATTCTTTACCATTGATCTACCTGTGTATTTTGGTGCCAATACCATGCCAGTCTTGTTACTATTGCTCTATAGTAGAGTATAGTATAGTATTCTGATACCTCCTGCATCACTCTTCCTGCCCAGGATTGCTTTGGCTATTCTGGGTCTTTTGTTCTTCCAGATGGATTTCATGATTGCTATCTCTGTTTCTATGAGAAATGTCATTGGGATTTTAATTAGAATTGCGTTAAATCTGTATACTTTGGAAGTATGGCCATTTTGATAATATTAATTTTGCCTATCCAACATGGAAAATCTTTCCATCTTCTAAGCTCTTCTTCAATTTCTTTCTTTAATGGTCTATAGTTTTCATTATAGAGCGCTTTCACCTCTTTGGTTAGATTGATTCCCAAGTATTCTATTTTCTTTGAGGAAATTGTGAACAGAGTTGTTTTCCTCATTTTCCTTTCAGATGTTTCAACGCTTATGTATACAAATGCTTTAGATTTATGCGTGTTGATTTTATATCCTGCTAGATCCAAGATGGCGGACTAGAGGAGGCTGTATTCCTTGTCGCTCCATAACTCCGGTTTCAAACAGAGGATATCTGTTTCCTGGTGAGGCAGTTTTTGCTGCTTATCGATCCCCTGATGTTTACCCCATTTGTCTACTGTGATCATCTGCAGTCTGCCAGCATATCGACTACTTTTTGAGTACAGGTTGCTCATTGTCTGGCACCTACCATCCGCCATTTGCCTGCTGTTTGCCTGTCCATCACCTGCCTTTCACCTACCCATCAGCAACCACCTGAGGTTCACCTCCCCATCCTCCTACAGCAGTCAGCAGACTGACCACAGACTGCCAGTGGAGCACCAGCTGTCTGCTATTGCCTGGAAGTTCACTGTCACAGTACCTGCAGGTTTGGTTACATGTGGCTGCTGCCATTTTGAGACAACAGCCAAGACTTGTAGGACTCCTGGCCGGACTGACTGAGCCTCATCCCCAGGATCCCTCAGGCCGACCGACCACTCCCTGTCTTTGGGGCCCTCAAATCAACTGACTGCTTCCCACCACTAGGATCCCCAGACCAACTGATTGCACCCCGCCTCAAGGATCCCGCAACTAGACAAACAACACCCCACCTCCAGGACCCCTGCCCGACCAACCACACCCCGCCTCCAGGACCTCCAGTTGACCACGCCAACACCCGGAGCTGCAGCTCCCCATTTGCCAACACAGCCTCCAGGTTTATCCAAGATGGCCACTCTGATTTCCAAATGTGTTGGCAAATGGGGAGCTGCAGCTCAGGCTGTGAGCATGGTTGGTTGGATGTCCTGGAGGCAGGGTGTGGTTAGTTGGGCAGGGGTCCTGCCGGTGGGGTGCAGTCTGTGGGTCTGGGAGTCTCAGAAGCAGGGAGTGGTTGGTCATGCTGAGGGGTCCTGGAGACAGGGCTCAGTCAGTCCACCAGGGGTCCTACAGGTCCTGGCTGTTGTCTCAAAATGGTGGCAGTCACATGTAACCAAACCTGCAGGTACTATGACAGTGGGCTTCCAGGCAACAGCAGGCAGCTGGCGATCCACTGGCAGTCTGTGGTCAGTTTCCAGGATCACAATTTTGAAGCCAGCCTCAGCAATTTAGCAAGATCCTTAGCAATTTAGCAAGATCCCCTTTCAAATAAAAAGAGCTGGAATGTAAGTCAATGGTAAAACACCCCTGGGTTCAATCCTCAGTCCAGGAAAAAAAAAAAAGAAAAATAGTTAAAAATATCTGGGTGCAATAGCACAGGCCTGTAATCCCAGTGGCTTGGGAGGCTGAGGCAGGAAGATCACAAGTTCAAAGCCAGCCTCAGCAACTTAGTGAGGGCCTAAGCAAGTCAGCAAGACCCTGTCTCTAAATAAAATGTTTTAAAGTGCTGGGGATGTGGCTCAGTGGTTGAGTACCCCTGGGTTCAATCCTCAAAAAAGCAAAAAATAAAAATAAAAATAAGCTTGGTAATAGCAGATATTGCTTATTGGTTACTTCCTAAATGCCTGTGTTACGTAAGCTCTTTATATAATTATCTCAATTCTCATAACAACCTAATGAAGTTAGTACTATTATTATCCCCATTTATAAATGAGAAACCTTAGACCCACATAGATTAAGTGGAGGCATTCGTGTATGAATCTCTATATAAGCTTGTTAACTAGTTTATATTCTACTGCTTGAGATTCAGTCTTGGACAAAAAATGATACCAGAACAATGCCAATTGTGTCTGTTCCTCAAAGTGTGTGATTGAGAACTTAGGATAGCAGACCTCAAAGGGTGGTCTGCAACAGAAACTTTCTACTTTGGGGTGTGGGTGGGTGGGTACCAGGAATTGAGCCCATGGGTGCTTTATCACTGAGCTACATCCCCAGTCCTTTTGTTTTTTTATTTTGAGACACACAGACTGGCTAAATTTCCCAGGCTGGCCTCCAATTTCTGATCCTCTCAACTCATTCTCCAGATTCACTGGGTGTGTCCTTCATGAGTCCGCCCAGAAAGACACTTCCAAGAGATTGGTGGGATCCTCTTCCAGTTACACCTCTATGATGCCAGATTTTCTTCATATACTCCAATCAAAACAATATATCATAATAGATGAAAACAGAAGCAGATGTGAAAATCTAGCTTTCTTGTTAACCTAGATATTAGAGATTTGAAAAAATGCAAACCAATGCCACTTATTCTCACTGAAATTTTTTTTATTTTGATAGTTATTTTTCATAAAAAATGAAAATATTAGTAGAGTATGTGATTAGCATGAGCAAGGCCCTGAGTCAAATCCACAGCATAGAACAAAACAAAAAAAGCCAGTAGTTGGCTTATTGTCATCATCTTGTAATGGATTAATAAGTATATTTTTAAAAGTTTCTTGTGAAGATGAGTAGAGTAGAGGTGTGATCTCAAGCTAAGATACTTGTGCCTGTCACAAGGATGCTGGAAAGAGGAACTCTCCCTAATTCCGGTTGGTTCTGCTTGAAGGCTTGATTGAAGAACAAAATGGAGATGCTTGGTGTGATGGGTGAAGGAGACCAGAGGATTGAGATACTCTTTTGAAAATGCTGTCAACCACAGTGCTGCTGGGGTCAGACTGGAGGCAGGAAATCACCAACTCACAATTTATAGCCCTTTCCTCTGCATGTGTGGGAACTGATGTATTCTGAGATATTTCTTCAAAAGTAGTCACCTTTTAATTTAATTTCATTTAATTTCATTTATTTTTCACAGTACCTGGGCACTCAACTGCTGAGCTACATCCCCAGCCTTTTTTTTTTTTTTTTTTTTTTTTTTTTTTTTTACATTTTGGACAGGGTCTTGCTAAATTGCAGAGGCTGGCCCTTGGACTTGAGATCCTGCTGCCTCAGCCTCAATCGCTGGGATTACAGGTGTGCCTTTAGCACTTGGCACCCAGTCCTTTTTATTTTGAGGCAGAATCTTGCTAAATGGCCCAGGCTGGCCTCGAACTTGCTGTCCTTTGCTGAAATTAAAGTCTTGCACCATGGCACCCCGCCAGAAGTAGCCACGTTTTAAAATATCCTGTCTTGGGACATTTATTATTTATGTAATTGTTTTATTATTTATTTATTTATTTATTTCGATACTGGGGATTGAAACCAGGAGGGTTCTCTACTGCTGAACTACAACATAGGTCGTTTTTTTTTTTTTGTTTTGTTTTTTTTTTTGGACCGGGTCTTGCTAAATTCCTCAAGCTGGACTCCTACTTAGGATCCTCTTGCCTCAATTTTTGAGTGGCTAGGATTACAGTCATGTGCCACCACGCTCGACTTGTTCTGGGATATTGTAAAGCCCTGACCCTTTCCTACCAGCACTGGACACAGGGGGCAGTCTATTCTCTTCATTTTAAGTTGACCATAAAGTCTAGGCTAAGGACACCGCAACAGTCTCAGAGCTGCTAGTTCCTTGACACCACCATTACCGAGCCCGGGGCCCTGCGACCTTTAGAGCATTGGGTGCATCAAGGAATGTCAGAGCAAGGGACCTTCAAGAGACAACTGCGGGTCAGAGGTATGTGTGGCCCTTGCCCACGGTTTCCGCAGCGCCTAAGACCCAAGTCGCCAGGGTACCACATTGGCTTGTCGTCCCCCATTTTCCCGGTCACCCCACAGTGGGGTGACGTGCCGTTCACTCCCACACAACCAGGTGCACCATAACCGTAGCCCCTTGGGCTCCCCGCCCTCCTGCAGCCTCAGGTAGACTGAGAAGCTCAGCCAATCCAGATGGCTCTGAGGCAGAGAAGGCGGGACGAAGAGGACAAGTTCAAGACAGGAGTGATAACCAATCGGGCTCCCAGATATCTGAGCGATGGCCCCGAGCACCATTTGGACACGCCGGTCAGGGAGGGGTGGGATCGCAGACATTTGGCCAATCCTCAACGGGGGAAGGCGAGCTTGAGCCAATCAATACCGAGAAGGTGGGACGGGGCGGAGCTCGCCTGGTGGCTGCTCGCTGGTGGGTAAGGGATCAGCTTTCTCTGCTAGTTCCCACCTCGGGAGTCCTTAACCTGGAATGCGAGAGGCAGAGGCTCAGGGAGTTCTCGGAGTGGAGCGTAAAGGCATCGCTCGGGAAATCCTGGGAGCGAAAGAGACTCCTAGTCGGAGGAGCCGCTGGAAGCTACCGGGTGGGCATCGAGGAAGCCGAGGCTGGCTAGGGGGCGGGACTTCCGGGGGCAGGGCCTTTTCGACCGGAGGCGGGGCCTGATCCTAAGGTTGGTTTGAGGGGCGGAGCTAGTAGGAGATCTTTGGGCGTGACGTAGGAAAGAGAAGGGTAGTAACTTAAAGGGAGCGTCTTGGGGTGGGGTCTGTGCTGCCAGAGGTCTTCTGGTGGCAAGCGGTAGTTAAGGACTGACGTTAAGGCTGCTGGGGAAGTTACCTGCCCTAATCCACTGTCCTCTCTTCCCAGGGAGCCACTGTTGGGGACCTTACCTGGGCGCCCTTCCTTTCGTGGGGTGCTATGGAGTTCCCAGAACACAGTCAACAGCTGCTGCAGAGCCTCCGGGAGCAGCGGTCCCAGGGTTTCCTTTGTGACTGCACCGTGATGGTGGGTAGCACCCAGTTCTTGGCACACCGGGCTGTATTGGCCTCCTGCAGCCCATTCTTTCAGCTTTTCTACAAGGAGCGGGAATTGGACAAGAGGGATCTGGTGTGTATTCACAATGAGATTGTCACAGCCCCTGCTTTTGGGCTGCTTCTGGACTTTATGTATGCTGGCCAGCTGGCTCTGAAGGGAGATACCCCTCTCGAGGATGTGTTGGCAGCTGCCAGCTACTTGCATATGAATGACATCGTCAAGGTGTGTAAGCAGAGGCTGCAAGCCCGGGCCCTGGCAGAGGCAGATAGTACCAAGAAGGAGGAAGAAACCAACTCACAACCCCCTAGTTTGGAGTTTTTGTCCAGCACTTCCCATGGCCCCCGGCCTTTGTTGGCATCCCCTGAGACATCAGGCCATTGGGGCAAAGAGGAATGGAAAAGCCTGGCTGCTCCCTTACCTACTGTCCGTCCTCCAGATGAGCCACCATTGCCTGGTGGGGCTGACACTACACAGCCTGGCATGGAGGTTGACTCACCACATCTGCGGGCACCTCCCCCACCAGTAGTTGATGTCTCTGTCTCTCTTGCCAGCCCCAGTAGCTCCACAGAGACCATTCCTGCAAACTACTTCTCTTCTGGCCTCCCAGCAGTTTCAGTGGAGCCCCTGACTCCTCTTGATGTGGGTCCTGAGAGTCTGAGGGTGGTGGAACCAAGGGATACTGGAGGACCTTTGCAAGGCTTCTATCCCCCAGCTGCAGCGCCAGCTCCAGCTCCAGCGCCAGCTCCAGCTCCAGCTCCAGCCTCAGCCCCAGTTCCATCCCAGGCTCCAGCTCCAGCAGAAGCTGAGCTGGTCCAGGTAAAAGTAGAAGCTATTGTGATCTCTGATGAGGAGACTGATGTATCAGAGGAACAGACTCCGGGTCCTGAGGGACTGTTCCCACCTGGAAGAGCAGTGTATGGGGGACAGCCCTCCCAGCCGGAGGCTTTTGAGGAACCAGGGGCAACAGGACTGGAGGAGGGGCCAAGCGACCATTTCTTGCCTACAGACCCTCATCTGCCCTACCATCTGCTGCCTGGTCCAGGGCAGTATCATCGAGGACTGGTGACCTCACCCCTGCCTGCACCCCCAGCCCTACATGAGCCACTTTACCCACCTTCTGAGTATGAAGCAGCCTCAGGGAGCTTTGGGGTTTTTACTGAGGATGTTCCCACCTGCAAGACATGTGGAAAGACCTTCTCATGCTCTTATACACTGCGGCGACACGCCACCGTGCACACACGTGAGCGACCCTATGAGTGCCGCTACTGTCTGCGCAGCTACACACAGTCAGGGGACCTCTACCGCCACATCCGCAAAGCTCACAATGAGGATCTGGCCAAACGCAGCAAACCAGATCCAGAAGCTGGCTCCGTTCTAGGGGTGCAGCCCCTCCCTGGTTCCCCAACAGCAGAGAGACAGAGCAGTGGTGGACCACCCAAAGATTTTGTACTTGGCTCCAAAAACTAACATCTGGGTGAGCATGAGCCGATACCAGCCCTGCTCTTGCCATTGTTTGATGGCAGCAGAGAAGGTTGGAAGCATCTTGTCACTCCTGCTGGGTGATAGAATGAAGGTTCTGCCTGGGCTGAAAGTTCCTACTCTTTTATCCAGACAGACAAGCAGTACTTTATGGGCCAGAACAGATAAGCCAGCTCTTCCCAAGGGCATTAGGAATTTTCCTGAGGTGTAATCACTTCTCATTCCACATTCTGGAACATAAAGCGAGCAGTGAAATTATCTTTGAACTGGTGTTGGCTGTTTCTTCCACAAACCTGCATGACTTCAAATCTTTCCTCCAACTCTTTAGCTGACATTGTGCTTGGGGGAGGGGTGAAGGTCTGATCACTTATGAGGAAAAATGTGAGATAGCAGGGGGCAGTGTAAACCTTACAAATTGGGGGAATCTTACACAATTATGGTTTATTATTGTAGTTGAGCTCTTGTGTTCTGGGCTGTTGTTTGGCACTTCATAAAAAACTCATTTACTTCTCCACTTTGTGGGGTATTAGCCATCTACCCCTATTTTTTTCAGATGAGGAAACCTGAGACTCAAAAAACTCAAATTAGCTAGTGTGGTGGTGCACACTTGTAATCCCAGGGGCTTGGGAAGCTGATGTAGGAGGATTGCAAGTTCAAAGCCAGCCTCAGCAACTCAGTGAGACCCCCATCTCTAAATAAAATACAAAAAAGGTCTGAGGTGACTTCGTGGTTAAGCAACCCTGGGTTCAATCCTGGTACCAAAATCAAAACAAAAAAGCCCCAGGTTAATTTGTTTAAGGACACAGAATTGATTAAGGGGCAAGTCAGGATTTGAACCTGGCTTTTGATTCCAGGCACCAGGCATGGGACGCTCGTTTAAATATTGTTGAACATAGTTAGCAAAGAACTGAAAATTGTTTTCTTGTCCTTTTAAGTTTTTGGTTTTTTTCCCTTGTCACCTTTGCTGTCCGTGTAGAAAGGATTTTGGTTGATTATTTCAATGACAGATACTGTGTTGAAGACTTGAAAATTCTGCCTACATGTTGTGAGTATGAACTGAGGTGTCCAAAGATGAGAGATTGCAAGGCAGAAAACAGTAGCCTCCTGGTGGTGGACCTGTGGAGGGAGGTGCGAAGTGGTGGCTGCTTGGGATCCCTAAAGCAAGACGCTCTGCATGAGAGGATATTACAGTCCCCCTTTTCACTTTGAAAACATGGTAACAGCAGCCTAGCAAGGTTTTGTTAGTCACCCAAAATCATATAGGTGGCTACTGTCAGTGAAGGGAGCAAAGAAATGGGAATTTGGGATGTTGATGCCAGGTGGGGAAAAAGCTCCAGAAATATAGGAGGAAGGGTCTGCCAGGCCGTGGAAAGAGTGATCTGTGAAATTGACTAGCTCTGTCCTTACAAATCTCTTCTCAGCACGCAGGGACCTGAGTGCAAGTAAAGCAGGAAAGAAAAAAAGAAGTGATAAAAACGAAAATGACAACAAAAAAACACCCTTTTTTGGGGGGGCCATATGTCATGTTCTGCACTATAAATTCTTCCTAGTAACCTGTTTTTTTAATTATAGGAAAAAGAGCTGAAAAGCAAAGACCCGGGCTATAGAAAGCCACTTCACTGCCAGCCACAGTGGTGTACACCTGTAATCTCAGCTACTCACAGGCTGAAATAAGAGGAAACCAAGTTCAAAGCCAGCCTTGGGTAACTTAGAGACCCTGTCTCAAGATGGAAAGGGCTGGGGATGTAGCTCAATGGTAGAGCACTTGCCTAGCTTGTGCAAGGCCCTGAGTTCACTCCCCAGTCCCGAAAGAATAACAAAAAAAAATGAAAGCTGCTTCACTAGGCCATTATGGGAAGTGCAAGTTGATAATTCTTAACATTTTATTTTCATTGTTGAGTGAATCCTAGAGTCAGACATGTTGATACACACCTTTAGTCCCAGCTACACAGGAGGCTGAAACAGGCGGATCACTCAGAGTACAAGAGTTTAAGGCCAGCCTGGGCAACATAATGAGACCCTATCTCTAAAAATGTAAAATTTAAATAAAAACACATATTAAATTTTTTAATTTTTAATTTTTTTTTTTTTTTGGCAGTACTGGGAATCAAACCAGGGCCTAGCATGTGTGAGGCACTCTACCACTGAGCTACACCAGCCCATAAATAAAATATTAACTACATATTAGTACAGGTAGTGCAGGATTTAGGCAAACTGTGAAGGTGGTGGTTCTGAATTCGGGTAACAAAATTTCTAACCGTCTTACATGTACCATAGTATGATCCTTCACATCACCATGAATGCTTTGTCCTCATTCAAAATCTTCAAATCCTGTGTAGAAACAATTAAGGTTTGGTAAAGAGAGTGGGCTCCGCCACCACAAACTTTTAAATACAGAGATTTAGGGACCCTCTGGCCAATTCCATCAGGATGTGGGCTTGTCAGAACCCCTCAAGACTGCATCAGATTGCCTTCCTTTGTCCACTTTTCTGTTAACATCTTCATTAAGAACTGGCCTCTGAAATAAAAACTGAAATGTAATATAACCATTGTGCTATCTCTTAGTAGTGCTAAGAAGAGAATGAAATAAATTTCTAAAGTGCATTTTTAAATACTAGTTTTATTTTTTTCTCATTGATACAGAAAACAGCTTACTGTAACATTGTTTTTAATAAAATACAACAGAACATCAGAAAACAAAACCCCAAACAAAACATGCAACCATGATAAAATAAAATTAAAAAATTTAAAGCATAGCGAGGCAGACTATATTCATGGGAACATGGCAACTGGTACAGGAAACACTGCAACCAGGTCTTCCAGTGGGAGACAGAGATTGGACTAAATTCCAACTCCAATGAGGACAAGTAGGGATTTGTAATCAAGGGGAAGGTTGGGAATCAGTGGATGCAAAATTACTACAAGAAACATCAAGGAAAAACTGGCTAAAACAGACTTGATAAGATTCACCATTTAACCCTAAACTTTTGTTAGTTCTGTCTTTGGACTTCATATGATTATTTGTCAGAAAAACTTTCTGCTGTAAGTTGATGGTCATGTTATTTAAAGAGGAACAAAGAGGAGTTTAACACATTGGGAGATGGATGATATTGATAAGGGACTACAGTGTTTTTTTCTTTTCTGAAATATGTATGTTTTGTGGGTCTATAATGGCTAATGGCACATTCTCATGACCTTTACTTATATGGGTAGAGGCAGTGATGTCTCACCTACTATTTGGTACCTGCATCTTTATAGACATTATCCACAATAACTAAACAGAATGACAAAGGAGCTCCTGGTTAATGGAGCCTCCTACTGAGCCAGGACAGCACTTGATGTGCAACCTGCAACCATCACCTAACAGCTTCCACAGAGTTCCATCAGGTGCTTTAAAGACTCCAAGCAATAACAGCTCTTCCTCATTGTTTCCCTCCTCCATTAGGACCTGAGCTCTTGCAAAATATAAGGGTAGGTAAAGAAGGTATTAAAGTTTTTATTCTGCTCTATCAGTATTGTTTCTAGAAGACTTGCTAATATACCCTAAGTTTTTTAGAGAAACAAGCATACTACAGATGTGCCCCTCTTAAAAATTAAGATATTTACTCCAGCATTTTTTTTGATGGGGGGCACAGGGCTGAAGGGTTATTAAATACTTAAATACATGGCTTCAAAGCTTTTAAGAGTACAAGCAAAAGCAAGGACTAGAATTACCAGGGGAGAAAGAGAAACCAGATACTTTTGTAGGGGGAAAAAGAATCCGAATGTTTGTGAAATATGAAGAGGGAAAAGGAATTAATCTAAATAAAAATAATTAATTTCAAATCTTTCATTTAAATACATTTGGGTCCACTTTATAATTGTCTAGTTCCACAAAAAATATATTTTCCTGTTTGGCTTTGGGTATCTGAGAAAACAAAGGAAGAAACTCCTTTCTGCCTCTCCTTACCATTTATCCTCTGCTAGCCTTCTCCTCTGAATGTGAATACACCTAGCAACATCTATCTTTGAATCTATGCCAGAAGTATGATTAATTATTCCACCTATAGCTGATGAATGTTGTCTGGTATATTTTTTGAGGCAAGCATTGCCAACAATAACATATACTGAAAGTTATACAAATATACAGATGGATAGACCAAAAAAAAAAAAAAAAAAAAAAAAAAAGACACAGATGGTCTAGGTAGTAAAGAGTTTGTGCAGAATAGGAAATAAAACAGAAATCCACCTGGGTCAGAGGTATACGGTTAATTTCTCTTGCTCAGGCTCAGGTTTCCCCTTGATGGGTCTTTAATGGTTCACCGAAGTTCAAGTGGAGGAGCATCATTCTTCTTTGTTAACCAAACATGCCCAGGTACAGTTGCTTCTCTTTCCTATGGTAGCTGCTGAGTTCTGACTGCGTTAGCTGGAGGTACCTCCGGACATTGGCATCTTGGAAGATGATTGAGAAGGCAATTAAAAGTTAGACCATTATTGCACTCTAGGATTAGGGAGAGTTGTAAAACACTCCCATTCATTTTCTCTCTCCAAAATCTGAATATATCACAATTATTCTATTCAATAGTAAATTCCCTTGATTAATGCCACTTTGAATTCTTCAAAAAAATCAACTGGGCACGGTAGCACATGCCTGTAATCCCAGCAACTTAGGGAGACCCTGTCTCAAAATTAAAAAAAAAAAAAAAAAAAAATGCTGGGAACATAGCTCAGTGGGAGAGTACTTGCCTAGCATTGGAGAAGCCCTGGGTTCAAACCCCAGTACCCACCCCCACATGTAATCTCTGTATAGGGTTGAACTGGTTGCTAATTTATAATGAAAGGGAGTTTGATGAAATAGTTGTTACCATCACAGCAGAGCTTCTAAAGATACTATTTGCATTGGTGGTGCCTAATCTATGTAACTGAAAGTTAAGAAACATGAACTAATAAAGGCTTGAGTTTTATATCTTTATTAGTTCATATTAGTTCACAGTGGGTATGACATTCATTTAAATCGGTGAGATCTGTCTGGGGACCCCTCTGTTTTTAGCCTCCAGAAGATGCTCTATGCCAGAATGCACAAAAGAATGAACCAACCAACACAGGAATAAGCCTGTCATGAGCTTCACAGTGTTCTTTTTGCCTTGGAAACAAAGTACCAAATCTCAAATTCTCTCAGTAGGCTGTCTCTTTTTCTAGGTCAAGCTTGGAGTTAGCTGACTAATGAAGGGATAGAATGATAGCTAAAGCAAAGACCAGTACCCAGCTGGAAAGGGGGCAGAATGAGGATTTTTTAAATTATTGACTGGGATCCACATTCTTTTAGCAGTTACACTCAAAAAGGCTAGGAAGGGCTGGGGTTGTGGCTCAGTGGTGGAGCACATGCCTAGCATGTGGGTCTGATCCTCAGCACCACATAAAATAAAAAATAAAGGTATCGTGTCTTCCCTTCAACTAAAACAAAACATTAAAAAAAAAAAAAAAAAAAGGCTAGGAAATGAATATTGAAAAACAGTGCTTCTAAAATCCCTGTTGCACATAGTAGGGTGACTACAGAAAATGATAATGTACATTTCAAAAAGCTAGAAGAAAGGATTTCAAAGTTTTCACTATGAAGAAATAATAAAATGAAGAGAGATATTCAATTTGATTTAAACATGACACAACATATCAACTACATTATATGTTGCCATGTGGTCCACACCTCTAATCAAGTCATTTGGGAGGCTAAGGCAAGAGGATTGAAAGTTTGAGGTCAGGCTGGGCAATTTTGCAAGGCCATTAGCAACTTAATGAGATCCTGTATCAAAATTAAAAAAGGACTGGGCTGTGCATGCTGGCTCAAGCCTGTAATCCCAGTGACTTAGGAGGCTGAGAAAGGAGAATGGCCAAGTTCAAGGCCTGTTTCAGAACTTAGGCCCTGTCCCAAAATTTAAAAAAAAAAAGGGTTGGAGGATGGAGCTCTGTGGTAAAGTACCCCTGAAGTTAAATCCCCAGTACTGAAAAAAATAAAAAGACTGGAGATATAGCTCAGCATCCCTGGGTTCAATCCCTAGTATAGATAGATAGATAGATAGATAAATGGACTGGGTATGCAAGTCAGTGGTAAAGTGACCCTGGGTTCAATCCCCAGTATCAAAAAAAGAAAAAAGAAAAAAGGAAAAAAAAAATCACATTTTTTTATATTTAATTTGTATACATCAGTAAAAAATAAGGCTGAAGGGTTGGGGATGTGGCTCAGTGGTAGAGCACTTACCTAGCATGTATGAGACACTGGATTCAATCCTCAGTACATAAAAATGAATAAATAAAATAAAGGTACTGAGTCCATCCACAACTAAACAAATAAGATAAAAAATTTTTAAAATTAAGGCTGGAGGTGTAGCTGATTGGTAGAGTACATGCTTCATACATGCAAAGTACTGGGTTAAAATCTTGGAGCTAAGGGGCTGGGGAGATAGCTCAGTTGGTAGAGTGCTTGCCTTATAAGCACAAGGCCCTGGGTTCGATCCCCAGCACCCAAAAAAAAAAATCCTTGCCATAGTGGAGGGTGGTGGTAGATATTTTACATCTACATACACGTCTGTGTAGATATCTATAAAAAATAATAAAATAAACCTTTATATATAAAAATAGGCATATATTTCCTAAAGCTATCTACAAACTTAATAAACATTGCTTTTCGGTTGAAATAACACGGGAGTAGAAGGATTTTTTTTTGGGGGGGGTGGTACTGGGGATTGAACTCCGGGGCATTGGGCCACTGAGCCACATTCCCAGTCATATTTTGTATTTTATTTAGAGACAGGGTCTCACTGAATTGCTTAAGGCCTCCCTAAATTGCTGAGGCTGGCTTTGAACTCTTGATCCTCCTGCCTCAGCCTCCTGAGCTGCTGGGATCACAGGTGTGCACCACCTTTAATTCTGATACAGGGTCTCACTAAGTTGCCAAGGCTGGACTCAAGATTTCAATCCTCCTCCCTTGGCTACTGAGTTGCCGGGACTGCAGGCTTGTGCCACAGTACCAGGCTAGCAGGACAATTTTATTTGTCCTCACCACTTTAACACCCTTCTCACTCACCTTTAGGCTGCCTATTGACAGCAGCCAGGAGGTAGTGCCGAGCCTGGTCATAGTCCTGCAGATGGAAGAAGGCTACCCCGGCCCGATATAAGGCCTTCGCATTATCAGGCTGTTGTTCCAGGACTTTCTGACTGTATTCTCTCACTCGTTCGTAGTTCACTGGCTCCATCTGAAGGAGACAGGCTAATGGGCCAAATTAAAGGTGGAAAGAAGGAGGAGGAAAGCCTTATTATACTAGGTTCCACTACCAACTCCAGGCAGTATCCAGCAAAGACAATCTCAATGTTCACTCACTCAGCAAATATGGACTGTCTCCCATTTGCCACACACTCTTTCAGGCACTGTAGACACAGCAGGGAATAAAAGGTTTATATACTGGCAGTGTACTTTGATATCTACCAATTGCCTTCTTCATGTCTAGCACTGAGTTCTACTTTGATATCCACCAATTGCTTTCTTCATATCTAGCACTGAGTTAGACCCAGTTGTTAAGACCAGAAGGAACATTTTTCACAATTTTATTTAAAATACTTCTTATCTCTTCTATCTATGGCTCTGTGTCCTGAATTCTGCATCTCTCCACAGTTCTTGTACTGCAATTTCATTAAAAACAATGGTTGTGGGCTGGGGATGTGGCTCAGTGGTAAAGCTCTTGCTAGCATATATGAGAAATTGGGTTCAATTCCCAGCACCAACAAACAAAATAATAATTAAAACAAAACAAAAAACTGGTTGCTATTGTGAGGAACTAGCAAGCATTGTTCCATGTTTTTGGTACACCCTTATCTTCTTCAATCTTCTCATCCATGCTATGAAACTGATGTTACTTCTACTTAAGGGATAAAGAAATCAAGGTTCATAGAATTTAAGCAACTTGTCTAAGATCTCGCAGCTGCTAGGTGAAGTAATTATGAAATATAAACCAAATTCTAACTCCAAAATCAGCATCATTCTCAATGACAATGTCTCACTTCACTATTCTCTTGGATAATTTAATGTGGCCTCAAAATATAAAATGTTTAGAAGGCAATAGTCAGTCTTTCTCTAATTTTTTTTCTTGCACTGGGAATCAAACCTGGGACTCTTGTATGCCAGGCAAGGAAGCACTCTACCACTGAACAATGTCCCCTGCCCCTTCCTATAATGAAAGAAGGAAGGGTGTGGTGAACCACACCTGAAATCTCAACAACTCTGGAGGCTGAGGCAGAGGCGGGATGACTGAAGTTGAAGACCAGTCTCAGCAACTTAGCAAGACCTTGTCCCAAAAAATAAAAAGTGCTGGGGATGTGATTCAGTGGTATAGCCCTCCTGGGTTCAATCCCTGGTACTAAAAAAAAGAAAAGAAGGAAAATACATTCCCCATTCCACAACTGTCGGAATTAAGCACACTATTACTAAATCATGGTGTAAAGATGGACCACAATTCAAGGATGAGGAGGACATTAAAGGGTCTATGTTTGCATTCCTTCTAAAACATCCCCAACAAGTGGTCATATGGTTTCATGTGTCAACTAATCCATCACCCTAGCATCATTAATTCATTTGACAACTAGCAACTGAGTACTGACCATGTGCCAGACACTGAACTAGGAGCAAAGGATAAAAGGAACAAAGTAGCCATCTTACTGATTAAATAAAGTTTATGTATCCCAGTCCCCAAGTGGGAGGGATACACAATAAACAAATAAAATTTTAAGTGTTTTGAAGAAAATAAAACTATTGGGATAAGAGTGAATGAAGTTAGAGTGCTGCTTGGTTATCAAAGGCTTCTCTAAGAAAGTGACATTCGGGGCCTGGGTTCAGTGGTAGAGTGCTTGCCTAGCACATACAAAGTCTGGTTTCAATCCCCAGCACCACAGAAAAGATAGAAAGTGACTTCTGAGCCAAGATCTGAATGACAGGGATTATTCAAAGGACAGGGTGTTCTAGTCCTGTAGAGAGGGCCCACAAGTCTGAAAGTGGGAATTTGCTTTCAGCTTTCCGTATATGGAGTCAGGTTGTGTTAAGGGCTGTGGGCAAGGGTCAGAATTTGGATTTTCTCCTAAATGTGATGAGAGGCCACTGGAGGGTTTTAGTGACATCATCTGATTGCCTTATCTGTAAAATGAGGATAAACTGCTCAAAATGTTATAAGAACTCAATAAATGAAAATTGCTAATTCAGTGCTTTTTTTTTTTGAATCAAGGGGTGCTTAACCACCTAGCCACATCCTTGACCCTTTTTTATCTCCCAAGACACACTGGGCCAATTCAGTGCAATGTTTAAAAAATATTTTTCAGTTGTCAATGGATCTTTTTTTATTTTATTTATTATGTGGTGCTGAGTGTTGAACCCAAGGCCTCACAAATGCCAGGCAAGTGCTCTACCACTGAGCCACAACTCCAGCCCATTTCAGTGCATCTTTATAGTCATGTACCAAGCATCCCCAGAGGCTCTAGAGATGCCTAAGGCACAGTCCCAAAAGACCACCTAAGGGGTCAGAGCATATGTTACACTGCTTATTTCCCATCTCTCTGGTTAAATATATGTTGCTCTGACCCCTTTTTGATCAATTCCCTAATACATATTCTATCCTGTAATATGCACACTATTCAGGTCTAGAGGTATATCTCAGAGGTAGAGTACCTGCCTAGCATGTGCCAGCACCAAGATTAAAAAAAAAAGTACAGAATTCTGCAAAAACAATTTAAGCCCTGGCCAGGTGCAGTAGAGTGCACCTGTAAATCCAGCAACTGGGGAAGTTGAGGCAAGAAGATCACAAGTTCCAGGCCAGTCTGAGCAACTTGGAGAGATTTGGCCTCAAGCTAAAAAAAAAAAAAGGACTGGGGGTGTAGCTCAGAGATAAAGCTGCCCTGGGTTCAATCCCTTGTACCCCACCACTCCCCCCCAAAAAAAGGAAAAGGAAAAAAGAAAAGAAAAGAAAGAATTTAAGCTCTGGGATTAAGACTGATTAGGTTGAATTTCAGCCCCACCACATACTGTTTGTTTCCTTAAACTTTCTCAAAGGATTGTTGTTACACATAAATTAGTATATGCAAAGGGCTTAAATGGTATCTGTCCATGGTATTTAATAAATGTCACCTTTCTGTGCCCTACCTAACCCTTCTTTTTAAAATTGAACATCTCCATGCCTGTGCATATATCTCTCTCCTTTTTTTTTTTTTTTCCCTTAGTACAGGGTATCAAACCTAAGTTCACCAAGCTACACTCCCAGCCTGTGTACAGGGATCTTTATGTGCTTTATTATACAGCTAATCCTCAGCACCTTATAATTGTTGACATGAATTAATTAAAACAAGCTACAGTAATTGCTATTATTCTTACTTGAGTCTAAGAGTAGCACTGGACACACACTTATATAAAGAACAGGTTTTCAACAACCATTACTAATGAATATTGTTAATTGGATTATTTAAAAAATCACTTTTTATGGCTGAGGGTGTAGACTAGTGATACAGACTTTGCCAAGCATGTATGAGGCCCTGGGTTCCATTTCCAGCACTGTGAAAAATAAAAAAATCACTCTTTAAATAACAATTATGAAACATAAAAACTGCTCCTAATAATTTCTACCACCTGAACTTGGACTGTTAAAACATTTTCATATATTGCAAAAAAAAATTAATTGGTTCTATGATTATTTTGCTTGTCACCAAACTTAAGAAGTCTTCTTTCTCTTATTAAGTTAATCCGAGTCATACTATGGCATCCATCTCTTCCCTCAAGGCCATCAGGAGACTAAAGATACTAGTTATAGAAGTTATCTGATTTATAGGAAAGAGGAAAAGCCCTTCAAACTATCGAGTAATAAGCAAGTAACTTGTTTCCCAAATATTAAATTTTTCTTAAAGAAACAATGCCAGTTTTTCTCTACAGTGTGTAAAATGTTCTAAAGCTATCAGCATCACTGAAGAGCTTCTAAGAAGCATGTCACTAAGATCCACACCCCAGACCAACTAAGTCAGAATCTCTGAGGGTAGGGGTCAGAGCATTGTGTTTTAACATCCTCCAAGTGAGGTTTGAAAAGCCTTGCTCTGTAGCAACTCAATGAACGCTCTACAGATTGGAGACAGATTTCAATTCATGGCCGAATAACTGGATGACAGTAGGAAAAAAGGGTCAGGGGTCCCCCCACCCCCAGGGTTCAGTTTTACACTCCTGCCTTGATGCTCTCTATCCACCCTTTCAGCCTTGTCTTACCAGCTAGATTGTTGTAGCAGTCTGTCTGGGTCGTGTGCAGGATATTTTCTTGTTCAGGTGTGAGAGCCGGGCCCTGAGGCCCTAGGTTAGGTATCGGGGAGGGAAGACTTGGATCCAGACCCCGCAGCTGAAGCAGAGCTCGATGGTACCTACTCACTGCATCACGGTACTTCCCTTCCCGATAGCGCTGGTTCCCTTCCTCCTTGTACAGCTGAGCCTCCTGCAGGCGCTTCTCCATAACTCTTGGTCGCTCACTGCTCTTGTGGAATTGGGAGGTGAAAGAGCACTGAAGCTCTGGGCTTGGGATCAAAACATCTGATTCTGGTAGTCGACTTAGGAAAGCAAACGATTGCTCTTCTCCAGGAGAGCACCTGGGAGGGAAGCTTTGCTTGTTTCTACCCCCACACACACCACCTCTCTGCAGTCTTTTTCAGTCTCCCGAAGTGCAGGAAACTAGTTAGGGAAAGGATGTGAGCATAAGGAAGCCAAGGATTAAATGCTTTCCTAAAGAAGCAATCCCGTGTAGAGAAGACTCCGCGAAAAACTAAAAGGCCCTACTAGGGAAATGCGGCAGGCGTGTGAACGCCGGCAGAATCGGCTTCCTCCTTTCTAATGGACACACCCCCTGACCTGGAAGAAGAAGGGAGTAGGCGGTGACAGCTGCTAGAGCACAGGAGGGCTTCCCTCCTTCCCAGCTCTTTATTTGTCGTACTCAACCGGCACTTGTCGATGTCTGTGCTGTGAGTTGAAGATCTAGGTGAACGAGGTCCGTGCTCCCTCTCCCGCAGGCGAGGCTGAGGAGGCCTCGTTAGCGTCCCAACTGCAAGGCCCCAGTGGCCGGGCCAGTTTCTAGCGCTCTGCAGATGCCCACGCCCGGAAGTCTCCTCACAGGTTTCAGTTTAAGGGCAGGAGCGCGGAGAGGAAAGGGTCAGGCCTCCGGGCAGTTTGGTAGCTAAAGGGTCGCGCGCATTGCGCCACACCACCCAATCAGAAGCGGCTCCGGAAAAGTAATCCCGCAGAAACAACCCCGCCTCCCTAGCGGACCAACCCGGAAAAAAAAAAAAAAAAAAAATCCCTCTGGTTTCTTCGCCAATTGGAAAAATCCGGACGATCACGGATGACCAATCAGAGGGGCAGACGATGATTCAAGCAGGCCAATGAGGGAAACATAAGGCGGGGACAGGGAGTCTGTTGCTAGGTAGAAGTTGAGACGTTCAGAGAAAAGGGAGGCCAGGGTTAGAGTATTCCTTGGTTCTGGAGAGGCTTTTGCCTACTAGTGGCTAAAACAACTGCTTTCATGTTGCAACAACTTCCTTTCCAATTTCTTGTTACTGTCAAGACGCTCCTGTCTACACGAGAGTAGGGAAGATAAGCCGCCAAGCAAGCAGAACTAAGAGGCTGCGGCGACTGGAAGTGAACCTGGAGTACGAGTGGTGAGAGGGTTGGAGGGACGCATAGGGGAGTTCCGGGCGGCTGCGCAAACCCTTGGCTGAAGTACGGAAAGACGGGCGCGCACACGCTTCCGTGCTACGAGGCACTTGATCCGCAGCCAGCCTTGCTCGTCTAAGACCCTGCTGCGGCTGCGCGGTAAAACCACCGGTGCTGATTGGCCCGGGGAGCGAGAGGGGCGGGAGGAGGAGGAGGAAGGGAACTCCGTCGTCCTCGGCGCGCGCCCGCCCGCGGTAAGGAAACCGAAGGGCTGGAAGGGAAGCTGCTCCCTGTTGCGCTGTTTTGGGCTCCTTGAGCCGAAAGGGGGAGGGGAAGAAGAAGGCGACACAAACTACGCAGCGGGAACTGCGCGGCCTCCGCCACTGCGTGCGTGCGTGCGCTCGCTCGCGCGGGCCCAGTGCTGGCGCGTGAGGCGGAGGCGGGCGGCGGCGGCGGCGCCTGCGCGGTCGGGCTCGGTCGACGGTTCGCAGGGGAGGAGGCGGCGGGAGGCGGAGGAGGCGGCGGCGGCGATGGAGGTGAAGCGGCTGAAAGTGACCGAGCTGCGGTCTGAGCTGCAGCGGCGGGGCCTGGACTCGCGCGGCCTCAAAATGGATCTGGCGCAGCGGCTGCAGGAGGCGCTGGACGCCGAGATGCTCGAGGACGAGGCTGGCGGTGGCGGGGCCGGGCCCGGCGGGGCCTGCAAGGCGGAGCCTCGGCCTGTGGCCGCGCCGGGCGGCGGCCCGGGCGGAGACGAGGAGGAGGACGAAGAAGAGGAGGAGGAGGACGAGGAGGCGCTGCTTGAGGACGAGGACGAGGAGCCACCCCCTGCTCAGGCCTCAGGCCAGGCCGCGCAGCCGCCGCCAGAGCCCCCGGAGGCGGCAGCCATGGAGGCCGCGGCCGAGCCCGATGCTTCGGAGAAGCCGGCAGAGGCCACCGCCGGGTCAGGTGGCGTAAATGGTGGCGAAGAGCAGGGCACCGGCAAAGGAGAGGAAGACGAGCCAGAGGAGCGGAGCGGGGACGAGACGCCGGGATCCGAGGCTCCGGCTGACAAAGCCGCGGAGGAACAGGGTGAGGAGCTTGCGGTGCCCGACTCCAACCTGCCGGGTGCATCCCTGATCCAGCACCTCGCCCTGCATCGCGTCCGATCCCTTGTTCCCACTTAACTGAAAGTGCACGGTTCCCGACGCTGTTTTATATACTCCCTAGGGATGGTGGTCTTTCTCCTCTGCACATCTTTCTGAGTGGTCTGACAGTTTCTGTGGCTCCACTGTTTGTGGGAGGTTAGCTTCCAGCCTAACTTGATTCCTTAGTACTAATGGATGGAAGCAGTTATTTTGCCTGGGAACTGCTTGGGAGCTACCTGTGGAGCAATCTCACCCAGTGTTCCCTTTTTCTTACCCGAGGAATTGGGACCATTGACTGGTGGTTGCAAGCTTAGGCCTTTGGGCTGACTGTTGACTTTCTCACTGTCAAAATATTAAGCAATAAATTGAGTCGTCAAAGTCCTCTGTCAAAAGCATGTTGGTAGAGCTTGAGCCACACAGAGAATCTGGAAATTTAACCTTGCTCCTTGCTTGAGCAGAAGGGAACAGCCTCTAGTGTGAGCATGTTGAGCTTAATAGTTAACTAGTGGAGAAAGTTTTAATCTCGTGCATTTGAAACAAGTCACTTGACTAGGGCATTTACTTTGCCTGTATTTTTATGACTAAATTTTAATTATCTTTGTCAGTGAATGGTAATATTTGTAGATTTACTGTACAGTTGCACTAGACTTTTACATTTAAGTTCCTGACTTCCTGGATTGAAATGATTGAGGTTCTGGTAGGTCCCTTGAGTAACCTGATGGAAGAGACTCAACAGAGAGTTAGTGACCTTTCTCCTTCTGAAGTGATTGGATGGATAGAGTTGATCCATAACAGTATCTATCAGGGAGGGAAGCTAGAGCTCTTAAGTCTTACTATAAAATGAGTTGCCTTATAATGTTTTTAGACTGCTACCAAGTACCATGGTATAATGGAACCTATTTTACAACAATCACACGCACCTTGCAGATTCTCTGTTGGATGTTCTGGAACACAAATTACATTACATAACCTTTGACTTCTGTGTACTCGGCACATAAAAAACATTGAAGGATAAAAAATTGCTTTTAAAAAATTATTAAAAGTTTTCTTAAGCTTTAAGTGTAGCTCAGAGGTAAAGGGTTTGCCTAGTATGGAGGAGGCTCTGGGTTTGATCCTCAGCACCACAAAACTAAATAAATAAAAACCTTAGTATTGCAGAATACAGAAGCCTAAGGAAAAAACTGTCCACCCTCCCCTTTTGTAAAGAATGTTGCTAAATATATAACAACACCTTTCTTCCCCAAATTACCTGCAATAAAGATGCAGTATTATTTATGGGTCTCTTGTGACTCGATGGTTTGCTCTTGCAACCTTCCGTAAAAAAGATCCCTGATTAAAAATATAGCTATATTATGCACTTGAGTTCACTTGCTGTATAAGTAAGCCATGAGCAGCTGTGCCTTTTAATGCAGGAAAGACCAAACTTTTTAAAATTTGAGCCATTTGTACCATTAACCTGTGGGAAAATATTAAGTTCCTACCTTCTAATCTGGTAAGAATTGAAATTAAATTAACCTGAAGGTTTTTTAAACATCTAGGAGTATTTTATTGTGTGTCTTATTAATGGGGAAATGTGCAAGTTTGACCTGATTTAAGCAGATAAATTTAGAATGCAAAAATTGTCCAATTTTTATCTCCTCCTTGACTGTAATTAGTCCATAATGTCCTCCCTCCCCCACCGTAAAATTCCAACCAATGACAGGAAGATAATCTTTGAAAATAAAGTGTTCTAGGGATGCAGTGGGAATAACCTGACTATTTTGATTAGACAGATCCTCAGATCCCCTTTAGTTTCTATTGGTCTGAGCTTATTCTACACTCCAGTATGAAAACTGCTGATTTTCTTTCCCTCCTTTTTGTAGGAGATGATCAAGATAGTGAAAAGTCAAAACCAGCAGGCTCAGATGGTGAGCGGCGGGGGGTAAAGAGACAGCGGGATGAGAAGGATGAACATGGCCGAGCTTACTATGAATTCCGAGAGGAGGCTTACCACAGCCGGTGAGGGAAACAGTCCCTTTCCTTGAAGGGAGTGTCTGCTCTGATTTTGGTATACCCGGTGTTGATTGGAGAGTCTGGAAGGAGGGGTGGATTAAAAATGGAATAGGTTTTTGTAGGCATAAGTTTTTTAGATTGAATCTACCATAGAAGCTCCTATTGCCCTTTCTGATTTGTTGAAAGAAGCTGTCTGCTGGGATTTGATATTCACTGAAAGTTTAAAATGGACATAATGTCCTGCAGATACCCCTCAAAGAACAGGACTTTGGTTACATTGTATTTGCTTTTCTCCCCTGTATATAGCTCAAAGTCTCCACCACCTCCTGAAGAAGAGGCAAAAGATGAGGAAGAAGATCAAACTCTTGTGAACCTGGACACATGTATGTCTAAGGCAGATAGATGGGGGTTTTAACTTATCTCCTAAAAATGATCTTGGAGATTAAAACTTGATGGCCAACAACTAAGAGACTTTGTATCCATTCTTGACAACTGGGTATATTTGTACTCTTTTGGTGGCTCTCATGTGTTAGGTGTTACAGTAAACCAATTCGATCTTTTCTTTCTTAATAGATACCTCGGATCTCCATTTTCAAGTAAGCAAAGACCGCTATGGAGGGCAACCACTGTTCTCAGAGAAGTTCCCCACTCTTTGGTCTGGGGCAAGGAGTACTTATGGAGTTACAAAGGGAAAAGTCTGCTTTGAGGCCAAGGTAATGGCTCATTGGGACCATTCATTTATTAATTTATTCATTAAACTATCTAGTGTCAAAGAGATTATCCTCCATAGCTTTGGTTTAAAGTCAGTGAAAGTCCAATATCAAGTTGTGAAAGTTGTTGTTTTAGTTTGTATAAAAATTGTCTTTTAAGATGGGCATGGTGGCACATGCCTGTAATCTCAGTGACTTGGGAGGCTGAGGCAGGAGGATCACAATTTCAAGGTCAGCCTCAGCAACAGTGAGCACTAAGCAACTTTGTGAGACCCTATTTATAAATAAAATACAAAGTGGGGCTGGGGGTGTGACTCAGTGTTTGGATGCCCCTGAGTTAAGTCCTTGGAACCAAAAAAAAAGTGTCTTTCTAACTCAGACTTTGCTCCTCAGTCAGAGTATCTAAGAATTCCTTTTCTGACTTGGCCAGGTAACCCAGAATCTCCCAATGAAAGAAGGCTGCACAGAGGTTTCTCTTCTTCGAGTTGGGTGGTCTATTGATTTTTCTCGTCCACAGCTCGGTAATGTTATTTTGTAACTACCTTATTTGGTGTTTGCTACCATATTGCTTAGTCTGGGAACTTTGGGGATAACTGATTTGTTGACTGTTCTAGGTGAGGATGAATTCTCTTATGGTTTTGATGGACGGGGACTCAAGGCAGATAATGGGCAGTTTGAGGAATTTGGCCAGACTTTTGGGGAGAATGATGTCATTGGCTGTTTTGCTGTAAGTATTCCTGAAAGTTGTAGATTCACAGCAAGGGGTGGATAAAGGGCCTTAGAAATTCAACTGTGCTTCCCATCAACTGTTACCTTTTATGTGTTGATGCATTGCTTTTTTAGTTTATGTCGTGTAGCAGTCTGAGTGTCAAAAAGATTAAAGGATAAGATTTAATCAACCTCAAACCTAGTTACCCCTAAGTTCTCATGTCTTTTGTTCTTATAGAATTTTGAGACTGAAGAAGTAGAACTTTCTTTCTCCAAGAATGGAGAAGACCTAGGTGTGGCATTCCGGATCAACAAGGAATCCCTGGCGGACCGGGCCCTTCTACCCCATGTCCTCTGCAAAAATTGTGTTGTAGAATTAAACTTTGGTCAGAAGGAGGAGCCCTTCTTCCCACCACCAGAAGAGTATGTGTTTATCCATGCTGTGCCTGTTGAGGAGCGTGTGCGCACTGCAGTCCCTCCCAAGACCATAGAGGAGTGTGAGGTATGCCAAATACTATGCACAGACCTATGAATCTGTAATGCTAGGTCTTTTTTCTAGGAATTACTGAACTGGTTTCAGGAGGATGTTCTTAAATTGGATTTTATAAAATGACCTGCATTTCATTGCATTCCTGGTTCTATTTACTTGTAGGTGATTCTGATGGTGGGGCTACCTGGATCTGGAAAGACCCAGTGGGCACTGAAATACGCGAAAGAAAACCCTGAGAAAAGATACAATGTCCTGGGAGCTGAGACTGTGCTTAATCAAATGAGGGTGAGTTTTTGGGGATTAATCAGATATCCTGTATGCTTTGGGGGTACCAATAAAGTCAACCTGTTCTCAGTGAAGTGTTGGTCTTTGAAGTGTCTGAGATCAAAGGTCCCACAAGTAGAGAAGTAAAATTTTCCGTGTATGGGGTGGTGGGCTTTGACTGTTTGTTCATTTGTTTGGGGTAATGGGGATTATACCCAGGAACAACACTGAATAACATCCCCAGGGCCCCTACCCCCCCCTTTTTTTTTTGATGTTTTGAGACCGGGTCTTGCTAAATTTCTGAGACCAGCCTTGAACTTGCAATCCTGCTGCCTCAGCCTTCTGAGGTACTGGGATTACAGTTGTGCACTACTGCACCTAACTGTATGTGTTTTAAATGAATAAAATTTTTTCTCGGGCTGGGGAGATAGCTCAGCTGGTAGAGTGCTTGCCTTGCAAGCATAAGGCCCTGAGTTCGATCCCCAGTACCGCAAAAAAAAAAAAAAAAAAAATTTTTTTTCTCTGCTGTGTTGTTAAATCTCTGAAAGAAGGTGAAATCTGAAACATGTCATCCAGGTTGACTAGAAATAGACAGCATTTTTATAACAGAGAGGAACAAATCAATGTAGCATTTAAAGCAGTGACAGTAACTTGGGCTTTAACTCATTGCATAACTCCTTGCTTTCCTTTTGCCTTCCTCTTGCCTTCCCTCATGCTTACCAGATGAAGGGGCTCGAGGAGCCAGAGATGGACCCTAAAAGCCGAGACCTTTTAGTTCAGCAAGCTTCCCAGTGCCTTAGTAAGCTGGTCCAGATAGCTTCCCGGACAAAAAGGAACTTCATTCTTGATCAGGTATTGTTCAAACATTCAGAAGAAACCTGATTTTATAGAAGACCCAAAAATTAAAATTTGGCACCCAGTTAAGTTGATGAAGCTGTTTATAGTCAAAGTGGGATGCATATATAGAGAAACTAAATTAAGGAGCAGAATTGGGTTATCTAATGTGACCAACTGGTTGTGAGTTATGGTTTTAATGTTTGTGGAACTTGATAGAAGTATCCCAAATTAGTGTTTTTTGTCTGAGAATATGTGGACCCATGTAATAGATGCAATGGAAAGAGAACTAGAGTTCTTTTGAGTTCATCACTCCATCACTTACTAGATTTGTAATGTTTGGACAAGTCTCAACCTTACCTGAACCATAGTTTTCCTGATGTGCAGAATAAGGTAGTATCAGTCACATAGAGCTTAAAAAAATTAAAGGAGACCTAACTTGATTTCATTGAAGTTGAGTGGTGGTTTTAATTCCTAAACATCTGTTATTCCTCCTGATCCTAGTGTAATGTGTACAACTCTGGCCAGCGGCGGAAGCTATTGCTGTTCAAGACCTTCTCCCGGAAAGTGGTAGTGGTTGTCCCTAATGAGGAAGATTGGAAGAAGAGGCTGGAATTGCGGAAGGAAGTGGAGGGAGATGATGTGCCTGAGTCTATAATGCTAGAGATGAAAGGTGGGCTAAAATTATAAGTTAGGGATCCTGACCCTAACTTATAATACAGTGCACACTGTATTGGGATCTTTTAGCACCAGGAGTGATTCTCCATATCTGAAGTATAAATCTAAAGTGAAACTTAATGGATGTGAGCACTTGTAAATAAATGAATGAATAGAGTAAATAGAGAAGCAGTAATCACTTGACTCATTTTGCATTAGATACAAAATGGGGGAAATGGTATAGATAACAGGATAATTAAAACTCATGGAAGGACTGGGGATGTAGTTGAGTGGTAGAGTGCTCACCTAGCATGCACATGGCCTTGGGTTCCATCCCAGCACCACAAAAAAAAAATAATAAATTTAAGAGTTCTTTGAGTCAGCTATTAATGAAGTAAATACTTATGGCATGTCTACTATTTGTCCAGCACAGTCCTAGGCATAAGAAAATACCATATGAAACAAAACTCTGCCTTCCTGGAATTTGTATTCCATGGAGAGGGAGGAGGGTTGTTACGGTTCTGATTAAAAAGTAGTGATTGGAGTATCTTGACTTCTGGTATCATTAGACTTACATTTTGTTGTTCATTTTTTTCTTTTTTCTTTTTTTTTTTTTTTTTTTTTTTTTTTTTTTTTGTATAGGCAGGACTTGTTTTTTTGTTTTGTAGTCCTCGGTATTGAACCCAGGGGCACTCAGCTACATTCCCACCCTTTTTATTTTTTATTTTGACTGTGTCTCACAAAATTGCAGAGATCAGCCTCAAACTTGACATTCTCTTGCCTCAGCCTCCTGAGTTGTTGCAATTACAAGCATGTGCTTCTGCACCCAACTGTTTTTTTGGTATTGGATGAAATGATTAATGTATTACAAAGCCTGAGAGCCAGGTCCACACAAGGCAGCCCTAGCTATTTTGATTGACCACACTTTCTACTGTTTGCTTAGGATTGTGATTTTTCCCTTCCTGTCTTCAGTTGATGGCCTCACTGTCCTGTCAACTGCTGGCCCTTTATATTCTGATAATTTCCAGCCATAGAAACTAGTGCACACATTGATGGGCCAGATCCTTCAAGTTTATACAGAATGAACTATGCCAGAGCATAACTGATAGTCAACAATCCTAGGGATTTAGTTGTTTTATAAAACAGGGCTAACTGGATTTTCTTAAATATCATGAGATTCCTGTTGAAATGAATTCTACTCAAACTTAGCCTATGAACTTAATGTCCAGAGACTGGTAAATGTGCTGTCCAATCTTGTACAGGTGGTAAATGAGAGCCTTTGTACTCTTGTTTTCTGTTCTAATATAGAAGAATAGATTGTTTTGGGCTTGAGTGTCCTTTAAAATGTTCTCTTAGCATCCTATCTATTTAACACCAAATCGTTCTCAGTTACTTTTAGCCTCTGTTAACTTCTGTCCTGAATAGAAACTGTAATTAGTTCACTACAGATTTGTTACAGATCACTTGAGAACTTGTACATCTACTATTGACAGATAACTCTGCCTGGGACTGATAGAATATAGGAAAAACTTAGGGAAGAGAAAGTTAATTTGATTATTTAAGTGCGAGTGGGTATAATCCCAGCATGTTTTTGTTCATTACTAGGTGAGGCTTAGAAAGTCTTATGCTTCCTGTAGTAAAATTTTCATAATGAGTTCTTACCCATCTATGCACTTTTCAGGCCCACAAGCTTCTCTCTTACTCTTATAGCCAACTTCTCTCTGCCTGAAAAATGCGATTATATGGATGAGGTGACATATGGGGAGCTGGAGAAGGAGGAAGCTCAGCCCATTGTCACTAAGTACAAGGAGGAGGCAAGAAAGCTGCTGCCCCCCTCGGAGAAGCGGACAAACCGCCGAAACAACCGGAACAAGCGTAACCGGCAGAACCGAAGCCGAGGCCAAGGCTATGGTGAGTCCTGGGACCTGCCAGCACCCAACCTCAGTCTGTCCTTTGTGCTGAATACACCAAGACCCTCATGAAAGGCCAGGAAACCAAGACAAGTTATTAACAATAAGGAATTGCCTTCTTTATGGAACTTTTTTCTTCCAATGTCATTTACTTCCAGCTTCTTAAGCTTTTTCTGTAATCCTTCAACAAAAAATTACTTTTCAACAAAACTTTCTCTGAAAAGCAGTACTTGCTGTGCCTTCTGGTCTGTCTAGTTTTCACATTAACATGGGTTCTGCACTCTGTTGGTGTGTTAGAAGGATTGGTGCAGTGAAATTTTGATTCTCAGCATAAGTTTTTTTGCTGCTTTGTCTTTTGGATCAACCCAGCTATATAGATCAGAAAGTGAATGCATTATTTGATAGTTTTGTGAGGTTACAAAGCAAGCTAGGCTATTAATAAAATTTTCCCACTGAATATCTAGTTTTATAATCTAAATATCCATTGTGCATTCATTGCTCTTTAAAAATTGTGTGTGTGTGTGTATGTAACTATAAGTCAACAGAAGTTTTAAGTGCCTGCTACATGCTGGACACTAGGAACAGTTCCCACTCTCAAGAAGAAGTGTATCGTATAGACTTTATTTTCTTTGTATAAAACAATGGGTCTGAATTATATGAAATCTTGGGGCTTCCAGGGCTGAGTCTGTGACTTACAAATGGCAGTTTTTACTCGTGTTTCTAACTCTGCCATGTATCCTTTTGCCATCTTAAATGCTTTGCAGGAATTGGGGAGCTTCAAAAGCAGGTGGCTTGGTTTTCTTGTGTCTCTGATTCCTCTGCCCTCCCCACCCTCAGACTTTTTTAAAGATCCTGGCTGGTGCTCTAATTAACATTGTGTGAGCCTGGCAGAAGCAGGCTTCCTATTCTCCCAGAATTGCCTTTGGCTCCACCTTTTTGATTTCTACTCAGATGTGGAGCCAGGACCCCATGCCAGCTGTCTGAGCGCGCTCTCCATTTCTCTTCCAGTGGGCGGGCAGCGCCGAGGCTACGACAACCGGGCCTACGGGCAGCAGTACTGGGGGCAGTCTGGAAACAGAGGGGTGAGTGCAGCTCTCCTTCTGCTCTTCCCTCTGGCTGTGATAGCCATTCCTATTGGCTTGGGGGAGCAGAGGGGTTTGGGCTGTTTTCTCAGGGCTTAGGGTTTTGCCATTTAATGTGTTTATCTTCGAGAATTTATCCTGGGAAAAGTATTTACTGTATTTATAATGTCAAACTAAGATGTTTAAGAGCGGGTAACGGTGGTCATGCTGTTGCTGAAAACTCATAAATCTTTACTCCTCTCTCCTTTCTTAGGGTTACCGTAATTTCTATGATCGATACAGGGGAGACTACGATCGATTTTATGGGCGAGATTATGAGTACAACAGATACAGAGACTTTTATGGACCGTACAGTCGGGATGTGAGTATCTTCTTGGGATCGATAGAGGGTGAGCGGGGGCAGGACCAGAAGGATGAGTATTGTGCTCCCTCGTGCTCAACCAGCTCTGGCTCCAAGTAATGGGGTTTCCCCTCTCTTCTAGTGGCAGAATTACTACTACCACCACCCCCAGGACAGAGACCGATACTACAGGAACTACTACGGTTACCAAGGGTATCGGTGAAGCCCCTGCTGTTGATGCCTGTCAGCCATGAAGCTGAATCTCTGGGGGTGCCAGGCACCCCCCAAAACACAACCAAGGAAAACAGGGGCTGTCGGGGTGGGGCTGAGCTGCCGGGGAGGGTGGTGGGGGGGAGGGTACGCAAGCAGGGGTTGGGGGGTGGAAACAAACAACAAAACTGTACATTTTTTTTAAAGTTTGTTGAAAAGAATATTGTCTTATTCTATAAAACATTTCAAACCTAGTTAGATATTTGTAATCAAAAAACATTTGCGCAGAAAGCAGCACTTAGGGCTGCCTGTTCTATACCCTGCAGTTGGACAGGAAAAGAACTGAAAATGTCACCCTTCTGACATTCTAAGGCAGCTGGACTGGCAGCCAGGAAAGGGACAGTGGTGCCGTGGTGTGGGGAGAAGGGGAGCAGTGTGAGTACCTTCCATAGCAGGCAGGAGCAGGCAGGAGTGGGGACAGAGGGAGCGCTTGTGACCGGGGCAGTGAAAATAAACGATTGGCTCTTATCAATCACTTGCACCAACTAACCGTTTGTATTTTCTTTACCGACCTTTCCCTCTTGGGATATCTGGTCTGGTGGGCTGGGAGGCCACAGTGTCCCAGTATCCACTTTGCTGTGCCTTTGTCCTGCTTGGCTGAGGCATGGAGACTTCTAATTGGGTGGTTCTATTATATAGGATTCCCAGGCCAAGGAGGCACAGGATCTGTTCTAGATTGCAGAGCAGAATAGCTTGTCCCCTATATGTATCCATTAATGAATTCCCATAAAGTTTTGGGGAGAGTGGGGGTCACAGCCCTCAGCCTGAAGATTGTGATTTGCCAGTCTCTAGTCTCTGTCTTCCGAGGTTGAGAGAGGTAGGCGGTCTCTGAAATCATCTGTGAGTGTCTGCCTCTCACAGTGTGAGGGAAGGAATGTTTCTCAGGGTTTCAGCTCACAGAAATGCAGCAGGACTCTGTTCACTGCAGCAGGATATGTATATAGGTGAATCCTGTGGTGTGGGCTCCCGGGCCCAGGTGCTGAGAATAGCGACTATTTTATACAGTACGGAGGGCTCTGCCCTGCTGGTTTTTTTGATACACAGGTAGAGAATGAATAGAAAAGGGGGGTGGGGGGTGGGAGGCAGCTCAGTGGGGCTGCTAAAACTTGGGCAGAGTGAGTGTGAATGTGTGTGCACATGTGTGTGAAAGGGAACACCCCTACTCAACTTCCTGAAACAGGATCCCTTCTGGGGTGCTTTCCCTGTGTGTCCCCAGAGAGGCCTCTAGCCAAGAGACTTCAATTGGGATCATTTAGTGAACTTTACCAACACCTTCCCAGTTCTTGACAAAATAGCTGCAGGTTGCTGGGTTCAAGAATATGGGTGGGCTATGGAAATGCTCCTTCAATATTTTGCTTCAGTTTTAATTCATCTTCCTGCTCAGCATTGTGTCAGCCAAAAGCTTACTCAGCAAACACCACATACTGCAGCACTCCCTAGCGAGAGGAGACCCTGGGTGTGCTACCAGAAAATGCTCCACTTCCGCTTCCTCACCTGGGCAGTTCTCTTGTTTGAACTTTTGTGCTGAGATTTGATCTCTCTTCTACAGTCCCTGCTGTGCAGAGCCCTTCTGTAGGTGTGTAGACCCTGACTCTGACCCTCTAGTCATCCCTGTCACGACACACCCTTCTGCTTAAGCACTTCTGAGACCCCCAGGCTGGAACAGGGGCTAGTAGGAGATAGATTCCTAGCTCATACTGATGTCCTTCCTCTTGGCACCTGCTTCCTTGTGGTGCCATCAAATGGGTTTGCGTGTGGCGATGGGTGAAGTGATTGCATGAACTTTTTTATTATTATTAAGAAAGCTTTGCTCATAGTGTCAGGGCAAGGAGGTAAAAACTGGAGCCCAAAGAAATCCCCTTAGGGCAAGATTATGTTAACATAGAAAATAACTTCCTGAGGTAGAGACTGCCCCGTCCCCTTAGATACTCAGTCCTCCAGCATACAGCATCTTGTTACAGTCGGTGATGTGGATGGTGGTCCTCAGGGAGGGGCACAAAGCTTAAACCACAGAGGGTTTTGTTCTGGGTGATGGTAATGCAAGTACTTGCTGTTGATTTTTGACACTAGAAAGTCATCTTTTTTAGAAAAGCTGTTTTTCTAGGTAGGTGGAGAGTGAAACTGCCACATCCTAGTTGGGTCAGTCCAAGAGATCACTCACAACAGTGGATGTCTGGGTTTCATTTCTGTCTGTCTTTCTATTATGAAAAAAACAAATGTTAAGGGGGGGAAATGTGGATTATAGTAACAGGAGGGATCCCTAGCCTTGTTTTCCTTAGAAGACGTTGTAGTGTTTTATCAGATGTCTGTTGTTGTAGTTGTAGATGGAAAAGCTTGTCAGAAAAACAAACACCACATGGAGCCTGTAAATGTTTTTGCACAACCTGTAAAGCATTCTTGGAAGTGGCCAGTAAAAAAAGGGTTTTACCATTTAAAAAAAAAAAATGTAACTGTGTCATTGTTTACATCTGTAACTTTTTCCTCCCTGTTCTCATTACAACATTCTGGCAAAAATGTAGGCACAGTAGCTTCCAGTTTTAGAATAAATAACCATTTGGATTGAATTCACCCTATCTCCTGTGGCTGCACTGACTGGGTAGAGTGTGTTATTGGGGTGTGTTTATTCATTTATTTTTTTAAAGCCTATTTCTCAAGTTGCACTGGGTCCAACCAAGGATGGCTTTCCCTTGCATTGGTTGCTGTTCCCTTCCTTTTCTATTATGCTTCACATGGGAGCCAGCCATGCTTTGGGGGCGAGGAGGGCAGGGTTCTTAGTTCTTGCTTATGCTAAGAGCTTGAGCCATTAGAATAGAAGAAAATTAATTCTAACTCCACCTCCCTGTACTTGGACTGTGATAAAATCATTGGATGTTTGGGGTTAAATGTAAGGGTCCATACATTCAAGGAAGTAAGTTTATTTATGAGTGATTACCACCTCAGAAGAAAAGCCCACTCATTCAACAGATGTTTGGGAGTATTTTATAGTGAATTTGAAGATTAAGAAGGTAAATTAAAGCACTCTGTTGTGTTGCTAGCACTGAACTGACTTAACTTTTTGGTTTTTTTTTTGCAGTATTGGTGAGGGAACCCAGGGCCTAGTGCGTGCTAGGCCAGCACTCTGCCACGGAGCCAAACTCCCAGCCCTTTAACTGCAGTTTCTAGTGGTGGGGTCGTTTATCAGAAAAGCTGACAGACTATAGTCTCATAGAATACCGTGTCTGAGTGGTATTAATGTAGGTACTGTTTTAACATCTCCCTTCTGTAGGTGACACATTCAGATTCCAAGTTCTTAAAATTTTGAACCCTAAATGCCATCCTTGATTTTGATCACTGCCTATTCACCAGGCACTTATTGATACAGCTAAATTAATCATCACCCCACCCCTGTGCTAGGTTTGAACCTCTGGCCTCATAAATGTTAGGCAAATGTCCCACTGAGATACATCCCTAGCCCTAATTAGTTGTTTTTAATGGTTATTTATAGCTTGTGCCTGTCTATCCCTGTTTTCCCCCCAACCAGAGTGATTGTTTTTTGTTTTTTAATCTAATGTCAAGGTTACATTTATTGAGCACCTTTGGCTTTTTACCAAGTCTGAGCTGTTGTGGAAATTTTCAGTTACTCTCCTGGAATTTGCCCAACACTGTGATGCAGCAGGAAAAGGGAAGGGTTCTTAGTCTCTATGCCCTGCTTGTCATTTACAGTACAATCCATTCAGTAAGTATTTGGCTGCTATGTGCCAGGCGTTGTCAGCATGCAGGAATTATGACAGACCTGATCGTGGAGTGTTCACAAGTACAGAGAAAGAAATAAAGCAGATTCCTGAACAGAATGGGGATTGGTCCCCACTCTAGGAGTGCAAAAAGGAGTGTTTCTTCATCTACAAGGTGAGGGAATTAATAATAAGATGACCTCCAGAATCAGTTAGGGCTCAGAAATTCCATCAACAGAGAAGTACTGCTGTTCCTGCTGTCCCAAGTTTATTGGATACCCCTAGAGCTCATGAGGTCTTCCTTAAGAATTGTTGGTAGAATACCCTTTATTCCTTTGGTTTCCTTTCTTCCTCTCCCCTTGTTGATTTCCTGTGAGAAGGTGTGGGGAAGCTGGGATGAAAGTTTATATTCTGGATACAGGTCACCTTACAACTACTGCAGGTCAGCCTCCCTACACCCCAAGAATGTCCAGGCACAAAGCAAGAATTGGCCTAGGCTTTTTCCTGGGCTTAAGTGAGGAGATATGGTTTGGTTTGGTACCATACCAGGGATTGAACCCCTGGGCACTTAACCACTGAGCCACATTGATTTCTATTTTTTATTCTGAGACAGCATCTCATTACTTAGGCTCTGCTAAGTTACTGAGGCTGGCCTTGACTTTGCCATCCCCCTGCCTCAGCCTCCTGAGTCCCTGGGATCACAGGCCTGCGCCATTGCCAAAGCACCTGGCAGGTTAGATCTTGATCCATGAGGAATATTCTGGGTTTGTTACCTTCTTTGTCTTGGCCCAGATCCCTCTGAAGTTTATGTTCATTTTTGGAAGAAATAAGCTTTTAGGAGGCATTTGGGCACTCAGCCTCCTCCGCCAAGTGTGAGTTCAGGCGGTGCTCATGAGACCAGCTCTGGCCAGGCAGCTTGCTAGACCCTTGGAAGAAGTGGTAGAAGCTCTAGAGGCTGGGGTCATTGCTTTTTGGAAGACGTGGGTTATATGAAAGCAAATCAATCACCTGTTCTACTAGGAAACCCAAACTGAAAAATTGGGGCTTATTCAGCTCTTGAGACCAGGAAGTGACTGAGGAATGGAGCCCTAAGATGGTCGGTGCCAGGAAGAGACTCCTCATTTGCATTACCACCCCAAAGGGAGCCTCTACTTGGCGAGATACAGATTTTTCTCCTAAAATCCACGCGACCAGCGCCGGCCGCTGTGCTAGCTGGGGCCCCTTGTCCCATGATCCTAAGTTATGGCTGCCCGTGTGCCTTGGACACGACAGGGCGGTCGTCAGGTTCAAGATTCCATGGTGCAGGACGCGGGCACCGATTTCGTGAGGGCAGGGGCAGCCATTTTGAGATCAGACAAACCCGGAAGGGTCCATATTGGGAACGCCTAATGCCCGGGCGCCGCCATTTTGAGAGCAGACGGTACGGCGGGCCGCCCGGCGTGGGGGCCGCCATGCTGGCGCGACCAGGCGGCAGCCATCTTGAACGGCATGAAGTGGGCGCAGCCATCTTAGCACCAAGCCGCCCCTGGCGCGGTGCCTGGTCCGCCCCGCCCCGCCCCTCCGTTTGTAAGGGTCCTTCCGCCAGCAGCATCCTCCCGGCAGCCTCCTAAACCCACCCTGTTCAGTCTGTTTCGCGCTTACTTGCCTTCCTTGTGTGCTTTTGTGTGTGTGTGTGTGTGTGTGTGTGTGTGTGTGTGTGCGCGCGCGCGCGCAGCTCCAGGGTGTCCGCTGTAACAATCTCCCAGTGGGTATGCGCCACTACCCCCGGCCCCGCCGAGCTCCCATCCTTGACAATGTCTAACCTTCTTTGTCCCTGTATGGTAAATCTGTTGACTAAGGCTCCTCTACCCCAAGAACACTAACTCAGGAGCTGTCTTCTGAGACTCTGGATGACTTTATTCTTCAAATGACTTTACCCTTCCAGTAGCTCCAGGTGAGACTGAGAGCAAGCACCCGGCGCATCCCTCTCTCCATTGTCTGGACGGGTCACAGAGGGACGTGGGCAGGACGCTGACAGTCTGGCAGAGACCTCTCTGATGGTGGAGCAAACGGTGCCCGAGTCACGGGATGCTTGGGGTGTGCCACAGAGGGCGAGGAGATGGGGTCGAAGTGGGTGAGGAGGGTCTTGTGCTTCAGATAACCTCACAGGGTGGGGCGAGGGTAGGAATAGGCTGCAGGGAGCCTTAGAGGCTCTCCACGGTTACCGACCTAAGGAAGGGCCCGGAGAGGGAAAGGTGAGGAGAGTAGGAACAGGGTAGCTCAGAGGAGGGCACAGAAGAACTTCTTCTCTCTGAAGGGGTTCTCCGAAGTGGGCACGGGAGTGATGAGGGGATCCTCACAGGCGTGGGCATCACAGTAAGTCATCAGGTCTGCTGCCGCCTTGGACACCTGGGGCACAGCCGGGAGAAGGGAAGTTAGCCAGACCCCTGAAAGCGACTACAGGCCTCTCTTTCCAAAGAGGGTATCTTTTACCATGACTCGGGCTCCTTGAGACTGTCTTCACCCTCATCCCCACAGAAACCTGGGGTCAGCTGTCCTAGCAGAGCTCCAGACTCCTCCCCTGACCTCAGGGACTCAAGTCTTACCAGGTTTGGAAACTGCACAGCAAGGCCTGGCCAACTAATGAGAGCCAGGGTCCCACCCACCTTTATCCGGCACAGACTGGCCTCAATCTTAAGCTGTTCCACCATCTTGCGTGCTTGCCCAATACTCATGGTGCTGTTCACAGGAGTCTCCCCTTTCATCCTGGAGAAGAGAGGATAGTTCAGAGAGCTGTCTCAGCTGGAAGTCCCCTTCTGTGCTCACTCCTCACCAACCTTTACAAGACTAGAGTCAGCCCAAATATTTTGCCCCCCACTTATCCCAATCCTTCTCTAGTGGCCTGTCCCATCCCTGTCTTCCTCAGTGGAAAAAATGGAGAGGGTGGGCCCAGGTCATCAAACATTATACAAATGATATAAGGCTTTTCAGTCCTTCAAGCCATGTGTGTTCCCAGCTCGAAAAGCCTCAACCAGAAAGAGCCCCACCCTGATGAGGCGGGCACATCACCCCCACCTACCCCCATGAATCCCAATGGGAGAAAAACAGGCTGCTCCCTACTCACCTGAAGTGACAGGCGGCGGCAGCAGCCTCAGCCCTGGAATGTAAGGTCAGTGGGGGGCGGGGGACACCAAAAACTGCCTCAGATGGGGGGGGTGCCCCACCCTGCAGGGAGTTGCAGCTGAAAATATCTGATGCAGAAGTAGCTAATACAGAAAGGGATACTGGGGAAGGGTCAAGCCTGAGATGCGTGAAGGGGTGGTCTCAGTTTCTGCAGCTCAAGCACTGCCTAGATGCCTGATACCTGAAGGATGAAGGATGCTAGAAGGAGCTGCTCCAGTCCTGGAGCATACCAACTGCCTGACCAGTGGGGGAGCCTGGCTGCCACTTGCATCCCCTGAGCACACCCCCACTGTTACTGTCTCACTACCTGCCCCTCCCCCACTGCAGGCATCCCAAGTCTGGACTAGAGCCCTCCCCAAAAGAGCTAAGGCCGAAGCAGACTCCCCTCTCAAATGGGGTGGTCTAGGCCTGTGACAACCCCTGCAGTGGAGTCTTTACTGGCTGTGGGGGACCCTGCTCATTTGAAAATCTGACATCAGCTGGGCAGTCGCCCCCCTCCTCCCTTCCTCTCTACCCTGACACAGCACTTAGCACCTGAATCTTCGTTTCTCTCCCAGGGACCCTCCATTCCCCATATCCAGGAAAATGTGACGCGCTACAGGTGATCAGCTTCCAGATCACCACGGTCTAGCCACAAGTGACTTGAGTCGGAGATCCAGGGACAGCGACATCAGGAAGATGTCTAAAGAAATGGCAGACCAAAGAGAAGGAGAAGCTGGAGGCAAAGAGGTGTGCGGAGACCAGATCAAAGGATCGGACAAAGAGGAGGTAAGGGGCCTTGTTTGGGAGTCAGTGGAAATATTTTGGAATTAGGTGGGCTTCGGAGGGTTAGGGTGGCAAATAGCGAGGGAGGGTGTATTGATTTGGAAAATTTTCAGACGTTTTGAACGGATACCTCCCACGCCTGCAGCATTATGCAAAGATGTACGCACATTTAGTTTTGCGAAGTGAAGGACCTTATGTGGGGTAATTAGATAGACGTAAAATATAAGACGCAACCTGCCAAGACCTAAACTAATGTTTTAGGGAGAGTGCGTCCACTTAGGGTCAGAGGAGGTTGATCACCCACTATTAAGAGCTGGAGACCAAAGGCAGGACTGCAATGTTGACACGCTTGTAAATAGCGGACGGCAGGCCACCTGCGCAACACCCGAGATGCACAGGTTCCAGCAGAATACAACATTCCCTGAAGGAATACTCCCCGCCTTGGATACCCACTGTTCCTAGGAGCTGTGGGGGATAAAAACCAGTGCCCGCATACCCCACCCTGCCTCCGCCCCCGCTTAGGGAGTTAAATGGCCAGTGGTGAAGGCTCTGGGCAGAGGGCCGTGTCTGCGTTCTGGAGCACAAGGCCGAGAGGACGCTGCTGAGTCAGAGCATGCCCTGGACATATCTTGGAGGCTGGAGGCAGGCGCCATGCCCCTGTGGTCCAGACAACCGGAGGGTGTAGGGCTTGCAGAGACTGCCCCCCCACCCCCAGGAGACAGGACCCCGCCCCCTGTTGGTCACGCCCCTCTGACGAGGCCCCGCCCCCAGGCTGCAAAAACTGACGGCAGAAAGGGGCGGGACTTCTCCGGCAAGCGGAAATCCCTTCTCGCCGTTGCCCCGGCAGCGCGCGAGGCTGGTGAGTCTGCAGAGCTGTGGCAGCGGGAGGGCTGGTTTCCATGGTGGCGCAGTTAGGTGGGGGCTCCCGCGCCGCGCCCACCGCCGAGCCCGAGGGGACGGGCGGGGAGCAGCCGTTGGCTGCAGGACGTCCTGCCCGGCCTGCGGAGCACTCATCCGGGAGCGAGCGCAGCTGGAGGTGGAGAGGAGAAACTCGGGAGACATTAGTGACAGCTCTCAGTCTGCTGGCTTTGAGTCCTGCTGTGCGACCTTAGGCAAGTCGTGCATCCCTTCTGTGCAAGCACCTGGCACTGTGGATTCGTGTCATCCTATGGGTTAAAGAGCTGATTGAACCCAGGGTCACCCTACTCCTAACCTACATCCCAGCCCTTGTTTGTTTGAGACAGGGTCTCTGTAAATTGCTGGCTCCAGCCTCCAAGTAACTGGTATTGTAGGCAGGCACCACCGTGGTGAAATTGCTCTGAGAGAATTTTAAGATGCCCATTCTCTGTGTTATTTATTGCTTGCTAGAATGAGTATCAAGCACCCAAATCAGGTGCTCTTGGGGGGAGAGTTCAACTGAAGAGCCCTGGCACTAGGGCGAAGGTCTCAAAGGGAAGGAAGGCAGGAGAAAGGAAGGAATAATTGACTAGCCCAACCATTTGGAGAAAGGCCATATGAAACAATGACTTTGCTTTATCCTTCTATCTCTGGTTCCCCAGTCTAGTAAACTTGTCTTTTTTGTCCCCACCTGCTTGTGGAAAGGAATCATTCTTTCTTCTCTTTTTCCAGGAACCGCCAGCTGCTTCATCCCATGGCCAGGAGTGGCGTCCAGGTGGCAGAGCAGCTAAGAACACAAGACCTGAACCTGGGGCTAGACCCCCTGCTCTCCCTGCCATGGTCAATGATCCACCAGTACCTGCCTTACTGTGGGCCCAGGAAGTGGGCCACGTCTTGGCAGGCCGTGCCCGCAGGCTGCTGCTGCAGTTTGGGGTACTCTTCTGCACCATCCTCCTCCTGCTCTGGGTGTCTGTCTTTCTCTATGGCTCCTTCTACTATTCCTACATGCCCACAGTCAGCCACCTCAGCCCTGTGCATTTCTACTACAGGTGAGAGGGGTCTTCTGTCAGAGTGGAGGAATCCTGTGTGAGAATTGCTACAAGGACCCTTGGAGGTTATTCTGTTCAGTCCACTCATTTACAGAAGAGGAAACTTGAGCCTACTGTGCTAACAACTTCTCACCTATTATAGCCGAAGGCTGGATCAGGTCTGGGCTGGTAGAACTTCAGGGTGCTAGTTCTACCTATGTCCACTGATTTCTGGTTAAAAAGCAAGGGTCAGTTCCATTTAGGGTCTGTCAAATCTCTCCCAGGGCCACTGTAAAAGTTTGAGCCAGTTCAACCCCTTGGGCATCTCAAAACTAACTTGGCTTTGAATACAAGAGTTATTAGGAAATACCTCTTTTACCTTTTACTTTACTGCCTCCTATCCCAAAGAGTCTGCTGCACAATGGATTATGGAATTATAAGGTGATTGGGTACAAAACTTCCCTCCCAGAGACCTGCTACTTGTCTGGCCCCTTAGTTCTTTCTCATTTCACACACTGCCAGATTCTCTCTCTCTCTCTTAAGAATGAGTGTAGGACCAATCAGTTAAAGGGGGCATTATTATCAATGGTCCAATGTCTTTTTTGTTGTTGTTGTTTTCCTGTCCTGAATCTCTAGTCAGGCACTGAAGTTTCTAAGATAGATCTTAAACTTTTAGGGGACATGGATCCTATATAACTATGATCCATAAAAATGTATGTGTATGCCCAGGTGTACATTGCATACCCACACACCATATAGAGTTTTCCCTATAATTTGATCAGTTTTATAAGCCCTTTATAGGTTATCTATAGACCTTTTGGGGGAGTTTTCTCCAAATAGGACCCAGACCATAACTATTGAATCAGACTCTCTGAGGGTTAGGACCCTGGAATCTACATTTTATCAAACTCTTCAAAGACTCCTTTGAAGAAACCCTAGAAACACTGTATCTTTAGGTTCTCATCCAAGAATATCTGTTCTGATGAGAGGAAATAAATTGAAGTAGCAAGAAGAGAATGGGAGGGGAAAAAAAGTCTGGAAAAAAAATTAAGAGAAAAGAATTTCATTCTAGTAGTTTGAATCTCCTGGCCATGTTTGCTCTCCACCTCTCTAACAGAAAGGATGGGGGACAGGAAGGAGCCCCAGGAAGCCAAAAGAATTGTAGATTCAAGTAAGGTGGACTCTAAGGTAGCAGAATATCATTCCTCCTTCTCATTTAGGACCGACTGTGATTCCTCTACCACCTCACTCTGCTCCTTTCCCGTTGCCAATGTCTCGCTGGCTAAAAGTGGACGTGATCGGGTGAGTATGGGAGATGAAGAGAAGTTTAATTCAAGCTTTGATACTTGAGATGGTAGCACTTAAGAAAGATGGCAAGAGTAGAGATTGAGTAAGAGAGTTAAGAGGAAGGAAAGGGAAGCTGAAGAGAAATTAGAATCTAAATGAATAGTGTGTTTTGATCTTTCTGCAGCAGACATTAGGAATGTTCTCATTCTCAACAGATCAGGTGAGACTTGACTCGCTTCAGTCAGGCATATTTATTAGATGAAGTTCATAGTGTGTTTTATATTTAAGTGAATAAATCAGCTATTTCATGGGAATAGAAGGGCATCCAACCAAGAGTTAAAGGCTTGTATATAAAATTATGAAATAGTTGATAAGTATGTGTGACCTGTTGTTTCAAAGGGTATTGTGCCAGAGGACTGGCCAGATGCCACTGTGACTTTAACAAAACTGGGAATTCTGACCAAGCAAGCTGGTGGAAGCTCTGATAAAGGACAGAATCCCTGAACTTAAAAGGATCTTGAATGCTGGGCATGGTGCATGCCTGTAATCCCAGCAACTCCACAGACTGAGGCAAGAAGATCATGAGTTTGAAGCCAGTCTCAGCAATTTAGCTAGACACTTTCTCCTTTTTCTAGTACTGGGGATTAAACCCAGGGGCACTTAACCCCTAAACAACATCCCCAGCCCTTTTTATTTTTTGAGACAGGGTCTCACTAAATTACCTAGGGCCTCACTAAGTTCCTGAGGCTGACTTTGAACTTGTGATCCTCCTGCCTCAGTTTCTGGAGTTGCTGGGATTACATGTGGGCACCACCATGCCCACCTAGCTCTGTTCTTATATACTACCCTGAGGGGTCATGCTGCTAACAAGAATGATTAAAGGGGATTTGAGGGGTTTGGGGTAAAGTTCAGTGGTAGAGAATTTGCTTAGTATGTATGAGGCCCTGGGTTCGATCCCTGACACCAAAAAAAAAAAACAACATGATTTGATTAGAAGAATATAGGACTGGTTAGGAAAATTTGGGATATGTTTGGAGACAGAACATTTTGAGGTTTAGTCCACTGAAGAGGAACTCCCACTGTAGGAGTGTGGGGGACACTCACCAGCAGGACCAAGATAAGGGACTCAAGCCCCAGACTATGGTGTATAATCCTGGCTCCTTAGAAGGCTGAGGCAGAAAGATTACCTGACCCAAAAGTTTAGAGCTAACCTAGGCTTTATCTCAAAAAAAGAAAAAAAAAAGATAAGGGGGCTAGGGGTGTAGCTCAGCGATAGAGCACTTGCCTAGCACATGTGAGGCACAGAGTCCAATTGTGAGCACCACATATAAATAAATAAATAAATAAAATAAAGGTATTTTAAAAAGATGGGGCTGGGGTTGGGGCTCAGTTGTAGAGCACTTGCCTGATATGTGTGAGGCACTGGATTTGATACTTGGTACCACATACAAGTAAATAAAATAAAATGTTGATTGACAACTAAAACTCTTTAAAAAAAAAAATAATAAGGGACCCAGAATGACATGAAGATGCTGCTGCTACAATGATTGTGAGAGAGCTGGCTAGGGAGGCTGAGCACTTCTGGTGCTTGGTTAATTAATAATGTAAGTAAGGACAGGCTGGTCCCGAGGGGGACAGCCTCACCATCACACAGGCCTGAGTCACACAGATGGCCCAGTTGGCAATATGACCATTCACTTTTGGGACAGAAATGTGACAGAGCCTTTGGGTTCTGATTCAGAAAAGCCAATAGGATATGGAAATGGAGGTATCCAGCCACCAGAAGGGGGCAGCACCTTTCTGGACAAATAGTTGGAAGGCCTGTTGGGCTAACCAAGGGGGTGACAGAATATTAGAAAGGTGGAGCTAGGACAGTATAATTTTTTTTAATATATTTTTTTGTTGTCAGTGGACCTTTATTTTATTTATTTTTATGTGCTGCTGCTGATCGAACCCAGTGCCTCACACATGGTAGGCGAACATTCTACAACTGAGCCACAACCCCAGTCCAGTATAATTTAAAAAAAAAAAAAATATATATATATATATATATATATATATATATATTTTGAAATGATAATGGGGGATACCTTGGGCAGGTGCTCATGTATGGACAGCCATATCGCGTCACCTTAGAGCTTGAGTTGCCAGAGTCTCCTGTGAATCAAGATTTGGGCATGTTCTTGGTCACTGTTTCATGCTACACCAGAGGCGGCCGAATCATCTCTACTTCTTCCCGCTCCGTAAGTGTTCATGGCCTGACTGGGAAATTGTGAAGAATGATGGCAGAGTCAGAATATCTGGGTTGGGCTTCAGTATAAAATCTTGACACTGAGGTCAGAGACACGTCAGAATAAAGGAGGAGAAATTTGTTTAACCAGACATAAACATATGCCAAACACCCCAGCATATCATGAGCACATCCAGCTTTGGAGTGGACCTGAAGAGTGGAGCTGCTGGGCTGGGGAGATAGCTCAGGAGACCCTGGGTTTGATCCCCAACACCGCAAAAAAAAAAAAAAAAAAAAAGAGTGGAGCTGCTCTTATAAAACAGAGATCTGGAGCCATGCAGACATGTCCTCACCAGAAAACATGTCACAGAACATCTGACAACTCCTGAGGCATAAAGTAATATAAAATGGGTATCATAGTGACTGCCTATCAGGACTATAAGAGGAAATGGGAATGGTAGATTTTAATCAACATTGAACCTCATTGTTATGTGAATTGTAGGAGAACCCCATGAATGTCTGCCTAGGGGGAAGGCATGTGATGTGCTAGGACTTGGATCCCATCCTGGATGACAGAACTGTTAGGGGGAAAGGTAGAGCAGAGACAGTGTTGCACTTCCCTTCAGAAGGTGTCTTAGGTGAGGGGCCCTTGCTGTAGTAGAATGGAGAAATGTGGTTCGTAATGGGCAGAGGTTACTCAAGTAGGTGGAATGGTTTTTTGGAGATTGGAGAATAGGAAGTGGAGGTGAGGAAGCCAAGGGTCTGAGGGAGGAGCAACCTGCATGGACTGCTCACAGGTGGGGGAAGACTGGGAACCTGGGTACCGTCCTCAATCTCTGCCTCCTGGCCCTGCTAGGTGATGCTGCATTACCGCTCAGACCTGCTCCAGATGCTTGACACCCTGGTCTTCTCTAGCCTCCTTCTGTTTGGCTTTGCTGAGCAGAAGCAGCTCCTGGAGGTGGAACTCTATGCAGACTATAGAGAGAACTCGGTAAGTGAGGTGAAGGCTGCCTAGGAGACCGCCCTGCTGTCAGCCCAGAACTGCATTCCAGGAGCCTCTGGTCTCAGAGCAGGCCTCAGATTGGGCTGGTAGCCTCAAGAGTGACAGCATCAAGACCCTGCTTGATGCTGCCCTCTCCCTACTCCATTTAGTATGTGCCGACAACCGGAGCAATTATTGAGATCCACAGCAAGCGCATCCAGATGTATGGAGCCTACCTCCGCATCCATGCCCATTTCACTGGGCTCAGGTGAGGAACCACTGACATGGACCTTGAAGCCCTCCTGGGTGCTGTCCTTAAATGAAGAGTTTCCCAAGCAAAAGTAATAGGTTAAGAGAGCAGCATTGGTTTGAGTTTTACAAAGTCCAGAGATTCTTACCCTGGCTGCACATTAGCATATTACCTCCCCAGGGAACTTTAAAAATACCTATATGAGCCTGGCTTTGTGGTGCATGCCTAAATCCCAGCTACTTGGGAGGCTGAGACAGGAAGATTATAAGTTCAAGGTCAGCCTGAGCAACATAGTAAAGCCCCATCTCAAAAAATAAATAAATAAAATAATAATAATAATAATAATATTGTCTTGATCCATTTGTTTAGCAGAGTTGGGGTGGCTTGAGAGCCACAGTTGAGACCATTGCTTTTGGCCCTAAAATGCTGAGGCTGCCCAAAGTCCTTAGCCTTTATTAGAACTTGATATGAGGGGGTGGGCAGGGAACATGGAGGCAGACCCTGGCTCTAACCAAACTCACTTGAGTTGCTTGGGAAATTTGAAGACTGGTGCTGCCTGGTAATGGCCACTCCTCTCCTGTCGCTATTTCCTGCTGCAGGTACCTGCTGTACAACTTCCCGATGACTTGCGCCTTCATAGGTGTTGCCAGCAACTTCACCTTCCTCAGCGTCATTGTGCTCTTCAGCTACATGCAGTGGGTGTGGGGGGGCATCTGGCCCCGGCATCGCTTCTCTTTGCAGGTCGCAAGGGGCAATGACCCCCTTTTTCTTCCCTTCAGGATCTTCCTCTGGGTGGGAGGGACATGATGCTCTACTCAGAGCATGAGGGCTCCGATCTCTGGTGAGGAAAGTCGGTCCTCACTGCTCAGTGCTTTCTCTTCTACAGGTTAATATCCGAAAGAGGGAGAGTTCCCGGAAGGAAGGCCAACGAAGGATCTCTACCCATCAGCCTGGTAAAGGTGTTGGTTGCGGGGCTGTTATGGAGGTGAGGGGGGCTAGGCAAGAGGAGCTGCCTGTCTCCAGTGTGAGGCATACTGCACTCACATGCTGAGCTAAGGGTGGAAGGAGAGGCTGGAGGGGAAGTAGGCAGTGCCCTCCAGGCACAGCTACCCTTCCCATCCTATCCTCTATTTGCTTTGGAGGAGCAGGGCTGGAAGGACAGGAGGAGTCAACTCAACTGTCAGATGTGACAGAGGACGGGGAGAGCCCTGAAGATCCCTCAGGGACAGGTATGGTGCAAAGCACTAGTCCCTTCCTGACATCTCAGCTCTCTCCTTCAGTACCTGGGTCTGACTCAGTCCTCGTCTTTTGGCCGTAGAGGGTCAGCTGTCTGAGGAGGAGAAACCAGACCAGCAGCCGCTGAATGGAGAGGAGGAGCTGGAGCGGGAGGCCAGTGATGGTGAGGGGCACCCTGGAGTGGACGGGCTGGAGTAGGACCCGGGTTAATTTGATATCTCATCTGGGGTTTTTTGTTTTTTTCCTTTCTTGACCCCAGGTTCAGGCTCCTGGGAGGATGCAGCTCTGCTGACTGAGGCCAACCTGCCTGCTTCTGCATCTGCCCCTGCCCCTGCCCCTGCCCCTGTGTCTGCCCCTGCCCCAGAGACTCTGGGCAGCTCTGAGCCCTCTGTGAGCACTCTGAGACAGCGCCCCACCTGCTCCAGCTCCTAAAGAAATAAGAGGACAGATTCCTCACATTCCAGCACTTTCCCACCTGGTCCCTCCCCTTGTTTTCCCTTCAATAAACTATTTTGTGCCAGCTGCTTCCCTGACTCTTTGAAGTGGATTTAGGCCCATTTGAAACCCTGTGACCAGCCAAACCTGGAGGCATAGGCCGGTAGATCAGCAACTCTAACCCCATCTGAGGCAGAAGGATCACAAGTTCAAGGCTAGCCTCAGCAACTTAATGGGACCCTGCCTAAAAATTAAAGAGGGCTGGGGATATAACTCAGTGATGAAGTGCCCTGGGTTCAACCCCCACCACCAAAAGAAAGAAAGCAAGCCCTGTGTGCCCCAGGCACCTTCAGCCCTCCCCCTTGAAGGAGCTGTGCCTGTGGAAGGCCTGCCGACCTGGACTATTTCAGGCATAGCTGTTTCCATAAGTCCAAGAAGTGCAAGGAGAGAAAATTTATCCTGGCCACAAGCAGGCTTCCCACTTCATCCATGTGACTCCTGTCTCCCTCAGGGAAGGGGGATAATGTAGGGCGGATCTAGAAAGCTGGAATACATCATTCTGGCCCCTACACCCCTCCCGTCTCTGTCCATTGGGAGGCAGAAGACAGGAAATGACTGCCACACATGTGGTATGATTTTTACCAAAGCAGCATTTTGTAACCCAGGCCCCATGCTGTCCACAGCTGTTTTCCTCTCTTATACCAGCCAGGTGGCCCTCTCCAATATTCCCCTCCCCATCTCTTCACATGACTTCAGCCTTTGGATTCTCAGCTCCTGGCCACTTTCCACATTCCACTCCTCTGTCAGAACCCAGGCATCCTGGCCTCCAGCTGAAACCGCTGTGCATGGCTTTCCCCATCCCTGGCCCCGTGACTCAGGCCCTCTGAGCAGACCAGCCCTCCTCTTGGCATTCACTGGGGAGGGGCGGGAGAAGAGGGCCAGGTGGTGACATCAGAGTTGAAGGGGTTGAAGGGTATAAAAGCTTTCAGTCAAAGGAGAATTGAAGATACAACCTGACAGTGCGGGCAGCGCGGCCTGCTGTTCTCGGGACTCCTCAACCTGATAGCTGCAGCCGTCTGGTGGCAGATTCCCACTCCCTCAAGGCCTACCCGCTGGTGAGGGACTGCTAAGGGCCAGAGGGTGATCAGTTGGGGTCCTGGACTCCTCGGACAGGATTTACACAGATGACAGGTGGGGAGTGAAGATTCCAGGGTCCTTGTTTCCTCCTTCTGTGTTCTCTTTCCTCACTTTCATCTTCCTGCTGGGTTTTTGCATGTCTTGCTGACTGATACTCATTTTACTTAGATCTTTTCTCTGGGTGGCAGCTGGGAATCCTACCGCCTTTCTTGGCGGAATAAATCATTTCCTCCTCCTCTTCCTCCCAGTACTCTGTTTATTCATTAACTTTCTAGCACTTCGCATGTTGCCGGTCACAGGTGTTTCTCTGATATGTCAAAATCAAACATAACTTGGAACATCCGTTACAGAAGCCAGAAGCTGGTTGACAAGTCTATCTGTCTTGTTCCTACCTCTTTTATCATCTTTGTGCCCAGTTGTGTTTAGGTTCTGTCTAGGCAGGGGGCCTGGAAGGCAGGGTTGACAGCCTTTACCTATTTATCCCTTCCCTTCCAGACTCCATGCTGGTCTCTCACTGCCTTCTGGGGCTCCTGGCCTTGACCTTCTTGGTTCCCAGAGCTCAGCCCTTGGCCCCTCAAGACTTTGAGGAAGAAGAGGAAGATGAGACAGTGGGCACATCTTTGCTGGCTGTCCCCTGCGACTACGACCGTTGCCGCCACCTGCAGGTGCCCTGCAACGAGCTGCAGAAGGCCAGGCCGGTGGCCTGCTTGTGCCCGGGGCTTTCCAGCCCAGCCCAGCCTCCGGACCCGCCACGCCTAGGAGAAGTGCGCATTGTGGCCGAGGAGGGCCGCGCCGTGATCCACTGGTGTGCCCCCTCCTCCCCGGTCCACTACTACTGGCTGCTGCTTTGGGAAGGCAGCGGGGCTCCGCAGAAGGGCCCTCCACTCAACACTACGGTCCGCAGAGCAGAACTGAGGGGACTTAAGCCTGGGGGTGCTTATGTGGTTTGCGTGGTGGCTGGTAACGAGGCCGGGGAGAGCCGTGTGTCCCAGGCAGGTGGGGAGGACCTCGAGGGGGTATCCTTCCCGGCCTTCGGGCCCTGCGGCCGGCTCACGGTGCCACCCAGACCCGTCACCCTAATCCACGCGGCCGTGGGGGTGGGCACAGCCCTGGCCCTGCTAAGCTGCGTCGCCCTGATCTGGCACTTCTGCCTCCGCGACCGCTGGGGCTGTCCGCGCCGCCCAGTCGCCGCCCGAGCCGCAGGGGCGCTCTGATGAGGGTGTGGGGCACTTCCCCGCACCCCAGCCCCACCTGGGGCTCCCAGCCCGCTCCCAGAAGAGCCAGCCCGCCGCCGCCTGGCGTCAGCTGTCCCGGGAGCAGGGCCCAGACACCTGGGCCGCAGCTGGGATCTCTGAGCTGAGAGTTTGTTTAGGTCGGGGTTTGTCACTTTGTTGCTGCCTGAGAGCTAGAAAGGAGCAGAAAGGGTCAGAGAGTAAGTAATTTAGGTTTTTTATGTTTAAGAGGATAACGTTGAGGGTATTATGTAGGTACTTATCTAGTCATTTAAAATGTGACCATTAAAATGTAAAACCCATTCGTAGCCTATGGGTCTTACATGCTAAACCCGTAGGCAGTTAGTTGGCCCGTCATACACCCTCAAAAGGACTCTGCTGCTGGGCTTGGTGGCATACGCCTTGTAACCCCAACTACTCAGGAGGCTGAGGCAAGAAGATCCCAGGCTTGAGACCAGCCTGGGCAATTTTAAAAAACCCTGTTTAAACTACAAAATAAAAAAAGGACTGGGGGTGTAGCTCAGTGCCCCTGGGTTCAATCCTTAGAACAGGGGAAGAAAGGATCTGCCACTGTGGGTAGCTAAGTGGGGTTTGAGAATAAACTTCTGCAGGATAAGAGTTTCCAATTGGAGCCACCTTCTCTTTCCACCTTCTCTAAAGTTATTCAGGATGAGCACACCTGGGTCAAAGTCAGTCTGTGTCTGAGGAGGTGGAGATTAAGGACTGGCATGGGATACAGAAGAGAAGGAAGCCCCAAGCCTTTGTCCTGCACAAGTCTGTGCTTTTACTAATAAAATCAGACAAAGCAACAGTAATACCAAGGAATCCCTGCCATTTTTGTTTATTGTATATCTACTGTGATAACATTAAAGTAAATTTAAGAGACATTGTCACTTTTCATGATCTCTTCAATTCTCTGTCTAGAGACTTATTTTTCATAGTAGTATACATACTTTTGGATTTTATTTATTTATTTGTTTGTTTGTTTATTATTGGTACTGGGGATTGAACCCAGGGATGCTTAACCACTGAGCCACATCCCCAGGCCTTTTAATTTTTATTCTGAGACAGGGCCTACTAAATTGCTTAGGGTCTCACTAAATTGCTGAGACCGGCCTTGAATTTACCTCAGCCTTCCAAGTCACTGGGATTACAGGCATGTACCACCATGCACATCTTGAATTAATTTTTAAGTTAAGTGAATGTGACACCTGTAATTCCAGCTACCAGAAGCTGGAGCAAAAAGAGCACAAGTTTGAGGTCAACCTCTGCAATTTAGGGAAGTCTGTCTCAAAATTTAAAAATGTAAAAGGGTGCTGGATTTGTAGCTCAGTGGTAAAGCACTTGACTACCACGTGTGAGGCATTGGATTTGATCTTCAGCACCACATAAAAATAAAGAAAATAAGGATATTGTGTCCATCTACAACTAAAAAAATATTTTAAAAAAATTAAAAAGAGCTGGGAATGTAGGTCAGTTACAGAGCACCTCTAGGTTTAATCCCCAGAACTGGGGAGTTGGGGGGAGGACGGAGGAAAGAAAGAAAAAAGAAAACTGGATATTAAAAAAGCCTGTTTTGTGTTGCTACATAGTATAAACCTCATCTTTACTAGTCTTGTAATTTTTCTTTCTTCTCAGTTTTTTTTTTTTTTTTTTTTTTTTTCATGCAGAGGTGGGGACGGAACCCAGGACCTTGTGCATATTTGGCAAGCCCTCTACCTCTGAGTTACACTCAGGCCCTAAATTTTATTTTTTTTAATTATAAAAGAAACACATACAAGTTTCAGCCAGGCACAGTGATGCACAACTGTAATCCCAGCACCTTGGGAGTCTGAGGCAGGAGGATCTCAAGTTCAAAGCCAGCCTCAGCAAAAGAGAGGCTCTAAGCAACTCAGGGAGACCCTGTCCCTAAATAAAATGCAAAATAAGGGTTGAGGATGTGATTCAGTGGTTGAGTGCCCCTGAGTTCAATCCCCAGTACTTCCCCCACAACAAAACAAGTTTCAAGCAATACTGAAGAGTTCAAAGTGAAACTTCTCTTCTTCCTTAATTGCCCTTGCTAGTATGTACCTCAGTGCTAGATCACTTGCCCAGTATGAAAGAGGACCTGGGTTCGATCTCCAGCTAAAGCAGAAAAATAAATAAATGAGAAATCATTGGGCTGGGTGCGGTGGCACATGCCTGCAATCCCAGCAGCTCTGGAGGTTGAGGCAGGAGGATCACAGAATTCAAAACCAGCCTCAATAAAAGTGAGGCTGCTAAGCAACTTAGTGAGACCCTGTCTCTAAATAAAATGCAAAGTAGGATTGAGGATGTGACTCAGTGGTTGAGTGCCCCTGAGTTCAATCCCTGATACCAAAAACAAAAACAACAAAAAACAACATTGGGTTGGGGATGTAGCTCAGCCATACAGTGCTTGCCTAGCATGCACAAGGTTCTTGGTTTGATGTTCAGCAAAAGACAAAATTGCTCTTAACAGAGCAGTTCTTTTTTTTTTTTTTTTTTTTTTTTTTTTTGTACTGGGAATTGAACCCAGGGTGCTTAACCTCTGAGCTACATCCTCAGCCCTTTTCAAAAATACTTTATTTAGAGACAAGGTCTCCCTGAATTGCTTAGAGCCTTGCTAAATTGTTGAGGCTTGAGGCTGGGGATATAGCTCAGTTGATAGAGTGCTTGCCTCACAAACACAAGGCCCTGAGCTCAATCCCTAGCACCAAAAAAAAAAAAAAAAAAAAGAAAGAAAGAAAAAGAAATTGTCGAGGCTGGCTTTGAACTAGCAATCCCCCTGCTTCAGCCTCCCAAGCTGCTGGGATTACAGGCATGTGCCACCTGCCGGGCAGCAGAAGATCCTTACAAAGTGCAAATATTTTCTTTTTCCACTCATTATTCACTTATGGACAACACTGAACATTGGCAAATCATAACCTACTTACTGATGTTAAGGGCTACATAATTTCCTACAAAATACTGCTCTTTAAAGGACTAGCCATAGCTCTTTGTTGGAACATTTACATTTTCTTCGGCATGTTCTGTGGACATCCTTGTTTGTGTGTCTTCACTTGTTTGTGTATTTAAGTACCCTGGAGAAGGCACTTACCTGGAAGTAAGTCAAACAGGAAGTACTCTAAAATTTAATCATTCTTTTATTATTGGACCTTTAGAATAAATTTAGAATAGCTTGTTATCTAGAACACCCCAGCATCACATTGCAGTGATTACTTTGCAACCTTTTATTTAAGGACTATTTCCTCAACATTCATTCACTTACGAATGCAGAGACCCACTCTATCATTAGTAAAGACATGCTTTATGAAGGGTTATGGAAAATAATATTCCTATAAGACAGCTCCCCAAGAAAAATGGAGGGACAGTGTGGCTCAGGAGAAGGGAGGGGAAATTGGCCAAACATTAAACCTCTCCCAGTGCATTCTGATAACAATGGGCCCTGGGGGAAAGGGGCAGATATGGAATGCCACACCCTAAACCTAGACTTTCCCGCAAGGCAAATTAGTCCTGAATGACAATGAGCAAGATTTGAGTACTCAATCCTCGGGGTCTGGTTTTAACCTGTACAACTAGCCCCTGATGATCAAAACTGCACAGTGCACGGCTTCCAATGATTACATCATCCTCACTGTACCCTATAAAACCAAAACCAAATGACGGCCATTTTCCCATCTGGAAAATGGGCCCCAATGGCACCCAAGTCCTCAAAGGAATAAAGGCTTCTCTGAATCCGCGGAGATCTGCTTCCATCCTTTTGCTTACACTTTACATACATTCTCACTTAAGCCTTCCCATGATCATTCCAAAAGATGGTATCACCTTTGCATAGATGAGAGCTGTAGGACCTATTTCACAACATGCACAGGTTACCCTCAACTTGTAGGAAATGAAACTGTGCATTAACTACCATAAGTTGCACCATACTGTCTTGCCAGGCACCTACGTAGCTGTCATCATTATGTCCATTTTATAGATGGGGCTCTTAAACTAAAACATGGGGGCAGGAGAAAAGTCAGTATTTGAGCTTGTCCTAGAAGACTGGATGACACGGAAAAATTTTAAGCAGGGAGTTGATGACCCAGGTTCAGACACTATGTTTTGCAAAGATCCCTTTGGCAATCGGGCAGAGAATGGCTCAATTCCCTGAAGAAGATGAGTGGATCAAAGAGCATGCACATTTCTATGGCTCCTGATAAACACTGCCAAACAACTTTCCAACAGGTTGCACTAAGGAGCCACAGTTTTAATTTTTAAGGTGAAGCAGTGCGAAACCCTGGCTTTATTCGGCTCACGGATTTACAGGCCTCAAGACGCTTCTTCCACACCGTGGTTAAGCACTGGGCTTTGGTGGGTCTCCTTCCGCCCACGTAAAGTTCTGGAGGCCGGCCAGAGGGTTTTCTGGCGCCCCGCGGCATCCGTCCACGCCCGCCCCCACGTGACCCAAACAGATTCGGGCACTTCCGCTTCCCTCCGCCTTTCTTCTCGTCGGTGTCCCCGGCGGGTCCCGAGCCGGGTGAGTGAACGAGCGCCGAGTCGGGGGCGTAGGGGGCAGGGTTCCCCTGCGTTGACCTTCCTCACCCTCCTCGCCACATCAGGTCCCGCGGAAGCGGCGGCGGCGGCGCCATGGCGGAGCTGACGGCTTTGGAAAGCCTCATCGAGATGGGCTTCCCCAGGGGACGCGCGTAAGGGAGCCCCCCAACCCCGGCCCGCCGGGGTGGGGGGCCGCGTACCTGCCTCGGCCTTTACCCCCGTCTAGCCCGGCCTGACCGTCGCCATGCTCCGAGGGCGTTATTCACGGTGTTTCTGCCCGCAGGGAGAAGGCTCTGGCCCTCACAGGGAACCAGGGCATCGAGGCTGCGATGGACTGGTGAGCGATCAGACCCGGTGGTGGAGGATTGGGGGCTGCTGGGAGGAGCAGTCTCACGCTGACCTCACTGCCGACTTTCCCTGCCAGGCTGATGGAGCACGAAGACGACCCCGATGTGGACGAGCCTCTAGAGACTCCCCTTGGACATGTCCTGGGACGGGAACCCACCCCCTCAGAACAAGTTGGCCCTGAAGGTTCTGACTGGGAGACATGGTGTGATTATTTAGGCGGGCCAGATGAAGAGCTGAGGGGTAATAATACTGGTTGTTCGTAGGCTCTGGAACGGCTGCTGGAGAAAGCAAACCCGTTTTGACTGAAGAGGAAAGGCAAGAACAGACTAAGAGGTAAAATAACTTTTTTGAGGGTTATCTTCTACCCTTCCTTAATACATACACAAGCCTGGTTGAAGAACCTTGACCTTTTTCTATTCCCTCGTTTCTTTTTTTTTTAAATCCAGAACTTAAATATGCTTAAGCATTTACTACCGAGCTGCACGCTGTCCCTGTTCTTCCTTGGCATCTTCTTTTCGTTTCTTCCATCTGTTTTGGGACACATCACCCAATTTTGTTCTGACCCTTTCTACTCTATGTCCATCTCTTGAACTCTTTCCTTTCTGCAACATAGGATGTTGGAGCTGGTGGCCCAGAAGCAGCGGGAACGTGAAGAAAGAGAGGAGCGGGAAGCATTGGAGCGAGAAAAACAGCGCAGGAGACAAGGTCAGGAGCTGTCAGCTGCACGTCAGAGACTACAGGAAGATGAGATGCGCAGAGCTGCTGAGGAGCGGAGGAGGGAAAAGGCTGAAGAGTTAGCTGCCAGGTCTGGGTGATGGACATGTTGGTTAACAGTTAAGAGGGGAAAAAAAAATCAAGATTTTCTTTGCTGAGGTCTGACCTATTTTCCTCCTGTCTGCATTCTAGACAAAGGGTTCGAGAAAAGATCGAGAGGGACAAAGCAGAGAGAGCCAAGAAGGTGGGTGATTGGAAAGACAGTAGTTATAGTGGAAAAGGCACACTAATACCCTTTTCCAGCTTCAGAGGGGAAGCATGAGTAAATACCATCCATACCATCCATTTCTGGAGGGTGAGTGAGTGCCTAATTCAATGTTGTACTTTGTCCTCCAGTATGGTGGTAGCGTGGGTTCTCGGCCATCCCCACCAGTGACGGAGCCAGGTCCTGTTCCCTCCTCTCCCAGCCAGGAACCTCCTACCAAGAGGGAATATGACCAGTGTCGCATACAGGTACTGATTCTGATTCTTGTCTTGCTCCTGGAACCCCTTTGTTGACCTATACGGTGCCCAGCTCAGAGCCTTTTTCAGTTACTTTCCCTTTGCCAAATCTCTCCCTTCTTTGTACATGACTTGAAATCCTACCTCTTCTACTCTTAGGAAAGATATCAAATTTCACCTGCTCCAGTCATATTCAAGTCCATACCTCCCTTCTTACTCAGCATTTACCCTTTTACTTATAATGCTTTCATTTGGTTCAGTACACAGCTGCTTTCACAATGTGGAATTTATCCTGGTGTCTGTGTATAATCTTGTCTTTCTTAAATTGTGAGGGAGCTGGGACCACTTGTTTAAAATTTAGTAAGGCAGAGCGTAAGTGGTTGTTCATTAGGTGCTTTAAATAGTAGTTGTACTGGTTCAGTCAAAGAGGAAGGAGGGCCGACTTCAGCTTTTCTTTTCCTTATTGGTCAGCTCACTCAGTTTTGATGTTGACAGTACTGGAGATCTCTCTTCCCCTTAGGTCAGATTGCCAGATGGGACTTCACTGACCCAGACATTTCGGGCTCGGGAACAGCTGGCAGCAGTGAGGCTCTATGTGGAGCTCCACCGTGGGGAGGAACCTGGAGGCGGCCAGGACCCAGTGCAGTTGCTCAGTGGCTTTCCCAGACGGGCCTTCTCAGAAGCTGACATGGAGCGGCCTCTGCAGGAGCTGGGTATGGCGTGTGAGACCAGAAACCATTTGGAGGAATGGGGGGCATACCTGGGAAAACAGGGGATGTAAAGAAGGGATTTCTGGAGATGGCATGAATCCAGCAGTTTGGGTAGCAAAAGGTATCCTTGTGGTTCAAGCCTGTTGTTTTTTTTCCCCCATCTTCAGGACTTGTGCCTTCTGCTGTCCTCATTGTGGCCAAGAAATGCCCCAGCTGAGGGGCCTTTATTTCACCATCACTCTCTGACCTCTTCATCTTTGATAAAGCACTGACATCTCCTTCCAAATAAATAGACCCTGAGTTCTGTATATGCCTGGCTCCTTCCTGAGTGGCTGGGAGGGGCAAAACCAAGGCAGAGGAAGAAGCCAAAGGGAAGGCATTTGGAGAAGATCCCCTTCCTCTCCAACAGAGACTTGTTTCTAAATCTTTGGGTCTTAGCTGCTTCAGAGGTGGAGCTGGAGAGGGTGCTGAGCCAGGGAAGGAGAGAATGCATCACAGAGCACCTTTTACTCCTGTAGGTAAAGTGATGCGCAAACTTGAAATCCTGACTAGTTGTGTGCCTTGACTTCTTTAAATCTAGTTTCTTCAGTAGAATAGGAATTATAGTACTTATTTCTTGGGGTTGTTGCGAGGGTTACATAACACTGACGCTTGCTTTAGCACAGTGCCTCATACCTCATAAGTCTGCAGTAAGTATTAGCAACTAAAAATGTAGTTTTTTGATGTGGCCATCCACAATCATTGAAAGGAACGTTAGAATGACCTTTGCAAGTGCATCTGTTGTAAAGAACAAGTCACAACCACATTCTGGTGCTTTCCTAGACATTAAAAGGTGTTAAACTGGGCATGATGGTGCATGCCTGTAATCCCAGTGAGTCAGGAGGCTGAGGTAGGAGTATCGTGAGTTCAAGGCTAGCCTCAGCAATTTTGGGAGGACCTAAGGAAATTAGTGAGACCCTGTCTCAAAAAATAAAGAATGGTGACAGCTCAGTGGTAATGCACCCCTAGGTTCAGTACTCAGTACTAAAAAGTAAAAGGTCTTGATTACTTCCACTTTTTTGAGGGGATTAATTTTGTTTTGGTACTTAGGATTGAACCTAGGCCTTGTGCATGCTACACAAGCGCTCTAACACCAAGCTATACCCTCACCTCTTTTTTTCTTATACTAGATGTTGAACCTAGGTGTGCTTTTCCACTGAGCTACATCACAGCCCTTTTTATTTTTTGAGGCAGGGTCTCACTAAGTTGCTGAGACTGACCTCAGACTTGGAATCCTCCCGTCTCATTCTCCTGAGTTACTAGACATGTGCTAGTGCCAGCCAACCCCAGCTCTTTTTAAATTTTATTTTATTTTATTTTTAGACAGTGTCTAGGTTGCCCTGGCTGCCCTTGACCTCATAATCCTCCTGCCTCGGCTCCCTGAGTAGCTGGGATTACACATGGTTTTAAGCTTTTATAGATATGGACATATGAAAGCACCATTTGTTACCTAGGTGTAGGTATAATTATCCCACTTGGAGACTAGGATACCAAAGCACAATTTCCTTTCCCAGAGTGACACTGACAGCAATTAGAACTGCATACCCACATGGGAAGACTGCCTAGGTCTCAGGTTCTGGCCCAGCATGCCTTGACAGTTTCTCTGACTGCTGCTACATCATATTAATCTCCTGTCAAAGAGCTACTGACTTTTTCCTCATTTCCTGGGCATAAGGAAGAAACCACAGTTAAACCATAAAGATCACAACAAATGTATTGAAAATGACTCCACCATCCAGCAGCTGAAAAGAGCACCAATGTTCATTTCTGGTTATAAACTGTTCATCACAGTGTTATAAAACTTTTATTTATTGTTCTGACTTATTCAATAAAAGCAGCTTTTTTTTTTTTTTTTTTTTTTTTTCAATTGCAATCTTGCTTGGGAACCACAGGGTAACAAACAAAGGAGGCTGGAGGGTGTAGTTCAGTAGTTCAGTGCCTGAGGACCTAGGTTCAAACACTTCAAGCACCAAAAGTGAACAAGAGGGGAGTGACCTGACTGACTTCACAGTGAGGCTGCAACCCCAACAGTTTATCTCATTCTTTCAATGGCATTTCCAGCAGGTCCTATAACTGGATTCAGAACTACAGTGAAAACCTTCAGAGGGGAGAGGACCCATTACATAGTGACTGAGAAGCTGCTGTGTCAGGCCTTTACATTTTTAGATTTTTTTCTTTTTCCTCTGGGGATTGAATTTAGGGCCTTGCATATGTTAGGCAAATGCTCTACCACTGAGCTGTGTCCCAGTCCTTTTCATTTTTATTTGGAGACAGTCTGGCTAAGATGCCCAGGCTGGCCTGGAATTTGAGATCCTCCTTCCTCAGCCTCCTGAGGAGATGGGATTACAGGTCTGCACCGCCGTGCAGGCTAGTTTTTATTTTTTTAATTTGCGATATTGGGGGTTGAACCCAGGAGTACCACGGAGCAACACTCCCAGCCCCTTTATTTATATTCTTTGGTACTGAGGATTGAATCCCGAGGCGCTTTACTATTAAACCACGCCCCCAGTCCTCTTTATTTTTTATTTTGAGACAGGATCTCACTAAATTGCTGGAGTTGACCTTGAACTTGGTGATCCTCCTGCCTCAAGCTCCCAAGTCGATGGGATTACAGGTGTGGGCCACTGGATCAGGGATAATCTACTGATAACCCTCGAGATACTTATGGCCTTTTATAGAACAGGGCAGACTCAGGTTTTTTAACATTCAGGATTCGGGGGTTGATCATTCAACCCCTTGATCTTGATTAAAAGTATGCTTCTTTCACCATCCCTAGTAGGTCAGCCTCTCTAAGCCTCTTTAACCAGAGGTTAAGTAATGGCCACAGAAGGCACTTCGGGATGTTAACGCTATATGCGCCTCTCTAACCTCCCTCAAAGAACCGGAGTCCTCTACAGGTGTCCATTGCTAACAAGCCCTAACGGAATAGTTTGGAATGTCGCTTGGTTATCACCAGAAGGAACTCTTCGACCGTAAGACATTTTGAAAATGTGGTTACTAAGCCCATAAAGCTTCAGGCTCTCTCGTGGGGCAGGGCAGGCCGGAGCCTGCTTGAGCACTGACCCGCACAGCTCTCCGCACTGGTAGGCGTGCGACTGCTCGGCTCACTTGGGAGGCACAGAATTTATTGGTTCTTTCGGTTAACCACATCTGACCCCCGACGGGGGACGATGTGGACGTAAAGCAGTCAGCGCAGAGTCGGAGGGGGTACGGTGCTCACCCGGCGGCTGCTCTCCGGGACCTGGGGTCTTGAGTGCCGCACCCGGGGTCCCGATTCCCCGCCGGTTTCACGGAGTTGAAAGGCTGCCTGTACTCTGCGCTCCAGCCGAGGTCGTAGTGCCCATTGGGGTACCACTGGCATCACGCTGATCTGCCGCCGCCAACTAGCCAGTTCTTCCTCCACGCTACGTTCTCCTGCGTGGTCGCGGCCTCCTGCAGCGTGGCCATCACTAGCTGCTGGTTCCTCATCGCTTCATCCCTGCGCCGCGGGTCCTGCTCGGGCATCTCCTGAGCACAGGAAAGGAGTTCACAGACCAGGACCCCAGTCCAGGGTTCTGCGCACGTCCGCCCCGCCTCAGAACGCTCGGTTGTACCTACCTTCAGCATCTCCTGCTTCTGCAGCTCCCCAGGGGTTACCAGAGCAAAGAGCGCGGACCCCACACCAGCCCCAGCGCCCAGCACCGCTACTGCCATCAGCACTTTCCGCGCTCTCTGCATGGCTGACCGCGCAACCAGCGAGACAAGCTCCGTAGTCTCCCGTAGTCTAGAAGGGCAGCTACGACGTCTCACCGGCCCCTGCGCAGGCTAGAGCGGCCCGTAGAAACCATAGAGAAGCAGCGTGGATATAGAGAGGCTGGCCATAGAAACGTTTAGAATCCAGAGCGCCTGGGTCTTAACAGCTGGGGACCTGGAGCATATCTTTAAGTGTCGGCACAGGGCTGGGCGTGGGGCGGTAACCTGTCATCCCGTCGATTCTGGAGTCTGAGGCAGTTGGGTCGCAAGTTCGAAACCAGCCTTAGTAACTTAGAGACCCTGTCTCAAAATAAAAAATAAAAAGGGCTGGGTGTGTAGCTCTGTGGTAAAGAACTTCTGGGATCGATACCTGGCGATGATGATGATGATGATGATGATGATGATGATGATGGTAATGCGTGGCACCAAGGACTAAGCACTGGGCCCGTTGTGCAGAGCGGGATCGCTAGAAGCTAGGAGGAGAACGCAAGTCTTTACGGTTATTGTGGATTTTACAGTTTCCCATTTTCCGCCCTCTGCCGTTTTCCGATCAGTAATAGACTGCTTTGGTTTCCTGTAATATTTTATGAGTTTTCAATACAGCACAAAGTGATCCTCCAGGTATTTACACACATCAATCAATGGGCCCCTCCCAATCCTTTTAACTCTAAAATAACTCAGTACTAGGTGGAGAACAGGTATAATTATGCATTTCTTCTATATCTCACAAATGGTTTGTTACTTGACGTTGATGTTTGTTTAGTTTTTAACCACGAAAGCTGTGAAATTCGTGTAACATACCAAATTCTAGTTTGGGGATGAAAATATCCCTTAGCTGTGTGACTAAGCAAATCATTTAAGTTCCTTGCCCCAGGTATCTATCTGTATTGGAAAATGTAACGCCTAGGAGCAAGAGTCTCATAGTTTTAGATAACTGAGTTTATATGTAAAGCACATTGAAGAGTGACATGGTGTCACTTGTCTGTAATCCCTGCGACTACAGAGGCTGAGGCAGGAGGATCACAAGTTCAAGGTCAGCCTCAGCAACTTAGGGAGGCCTTAAGCAACTTAGTGAGACTGTGTCTATAAAAAAGGGAGCTACTGATGTAGTTCAGTGGTAAAGTGCCCTGGGTTCAAATCCTCAGTACAAAAAGAGAGAGAGAGAGAGAGAGAGATCCTGTCAAATAATGAACATTATATATTCATTAGCTCCAATACATACAAACAAGTTGGTTTGGGAAAAATCAGTAAGCCAGGAAATTCCAAGATCATTAGCACCACTCTTCATTCACAAGGCTTTAAGTCAAGTGCCCTTGTTGTCTCCAACCCTGTCTGCCATCAGTGTCTCAGAAAGTAAATAGAAATAAAGCTCTTATTCCACCTCTTGAGCATCTTCCCTCCCCAGAAATGCCCATAATCTCCTGGAGTGATCAAGGGGCCAGTGTGATTAATGGGCCAAGTCCAAAGAAGATGAAAGGAGCAGTCTGTGCTGTTCATTGGGTCAGAGTACATGTTATTTGGAGTTAAACAATTGTGCACCCTTAGAATCACCACTATGGCCCTTGTGCCAGGGAGCCAGAAGGAAGATGGGTGTTGGTCTAGTGATAGCCCAGGCTCCTCCTGGCACCCAGAAATCAATACTCTCTGGAAGGACAGAGAGGAGATCAACAGGGTTGAAGGTTACCAGGATCATCATGTAACTATGTCCTCAACCTGTGTCATGCTGCTGGCTCATACTCCACTTGTTCGCAACATTCCTATTGTTTTTAAGTTCCACCTGCTCTCTATTGTGGTGGAAGCCACGGAAGCAAATAAAGATAGTGGGATCTCCAGGGATCACAGGAACTTCATCTGCTCACTGATGGTGAGGAAGGGGAGGCTGAGGCCTTCTTCCAGGACTGAAGTGTAGAATCCGGTGAGGGAGGTAGCTGTTTCCTGTGGGATACTGTGATCTGGATGTTCCAGACTGGATCAGGATGGATTCACTGTGTCCCCTGCATATAGCAGGGCCAAGCAGAGTAAGTACTCAAACATAGAAGGGGGTTGCAGGTGTAGCCAGTGGTGAAGTGCATACTTACTTAGCATGTTTGATCCTCAGCATCCCCTTCCTTACAAAGTAATAAATGTATGTGGTAGAGAAAAATATGGGAGAAAAGTCAAGGCAGTTGGCAAAACTGAACATTAGAAAGCAGTTTGATGAGGTTGGGGATATAGCTCAGTCGGTAGAGTGCTTGCCTTGCAACAAGCACAAGGCCCTAGGTTCGATCCCCAGCACCGCAAAAAAAAAAGAGGCAGTTTGATGTCAGAATGGGTGACACTCTTTAATCTGCATTTTAACTTTGGGGAGGAGGGGATACTTGGGATGGGATCCACTGAGCTGAGGCACTTTACCACTGAGCTATATCCCTCAAGTCCTTTTATTTTTCACTTAGGGTCACATTGCTGAGGTTGGCCTTGAACTTGTGATCCTATAGGCACAAGCCACCATGGCTGCCCATGCTATCCACTTTTACCTGATTTTCGGAACAACCCAATTAGGGAAGACACTTTATAAATCAAGGCTATGAAGCTAGGCTTTTTTTTTTTTTTTTTTGGTGCTGGGGATTGAACCCAGGGCCTCATGCATGTGAGACAAGCACTCTACCAACTGAGCTATATTCCCAGCCTGAAGCTAGGCTTTAAATTAAAAAAAAAAAAAAAAAAAAAAAATTGCCACCCTTATTTTGATTTTTGGTGTTGGGGGTTGAACCCAGGGCTTAATGAGTACTAAGCAAATGGAGTTTCTACCATTTACCTACGTTCCATCCGTGTTACTTTTTTTGTAATTAAAAAATATTGCATGAATTAGCCTTATAATTTTAAAGACGCAAGAATACATCAGGAATGTTTTTTACTGTTAATTGGCTCTTTACTCCCCTTTCCCCAGCTTGGGTTTAGAACTCACAGGACCTCAGATCTCCCTTAAGAACATTTAACCCTGGACTCAGCTGGGAACAGGAAGAGCAAGATGCCTCCTGGATTCCTGAGGACATGGTATATCTGGAAGCTCCCACTCCCTGCTCTTGGTACCCAATACAAGTCTCCCGTCTCTAGAAGCTGCTTTGTAGAACATTCCCATCTCCAGCTTCCCAGTAGCTTTGTGGGAAAATTCTGTCTCTTCAACATTTTACCTAGGCTTGTTTTTAAAGCCCTTCTACTCATCCTTAGTCTTCCCCTCTTTAGATGAGAAAAATGAGGTATAGGTGACCCAGTCACACAAGCCAATGCTGGGATTTGGACTGAGTTCCCATCTGCCACTTTGAGCAGCTGTTAGTTGGAAGGGAGGGTGATCCACTTCCAGTGCCTGGGATTACAGGCCATGTGCCATCACTCCCAGCCATACACTTTCCCAAGACAAAGCTCTTTCCAACAGAAAACAATATGGTCAAGACTAAAATATCTTTAATAATAACCTTTAACCAAGTAAGCAAAGTAGGTGATGCCCCTAAAAGGGCCTAACTCCTGCACAGCCACAGTCCTACCAGATCTTTGCTCCAGGCAGGGCAGTCGCACATCAGGGTCCTCATCTGAAAACTGAATCAGGGTGCCATTGGGGCTGAGGACCCTCAAGCACTCTGATAGCAGCTGGTAAGCCCCAGGCAAACCACCACGTGCAACAGCATCCCAGGTGCCCTTGTCCAGCAGTAGCTGGAAGGAGCCCGAGGCAGCCACAGGACGCAGATTCTGGGCATCAGCCTGCATGAAGCGGAGGTGGGAATCAGGGTGGCGAGGGTATAGTGGTGTTTGACCTTGGCCACCCTGCAGAAGGCTGTTCATGTGGGCCACAGCCACAGGGGAGAAGTCCACTCCTAGAACATCAACGGGGTATGGGGACTGGGTGTAGAGGCCTGTGCACAGGTTTGAGGTTCCACAGCCCACATCCAACACCCGAGGTGGAGAGGCAGCTGGTGCCTCTTGCAGTAGTGGAAGTAGGAGTTCCTGAACTTCCTCGTATCCAAAGAACCAGTCAAAGGTGAGGCCGTTGCCCACACGAGGCTGAGCGTGGAGCCGATCCCAGAGGCAGCGGTCTGCCAGGCAACTACTGGCCAGGGAACCTATGAACACGGATGGAGGAAGGTATGTGTCACCAGTGCTAGGGTTCACTGCTGTAAGAAGCGGGGCCTATATATGTTTTTTGGTAATGGGGACTGAGAGAAGGGCCTTGTACAAGTGTTCTACAACTGAGCTAAATAGGGGTTTTAAAAGTCACAATTTCAGGTACTAGACCCCCCAGGTCACTAGGAACTCATCTTTCTTACCCGCCAAGGCGCTTTTGGGCCGGGTTAGTAGGAGTGTTCCGCGCAGCGCAGCCATCCGGAGGTCTCAGCAAGGTCAAGGTCAGTCTAAGAACCTCGTGTTAAGTGTACTCTGCACTACAACAAGGGCCTGAGTTCTCCAAGGGGAGATCTGCAAATTCGGAGGCATAGAAATATGCGTACAATCTCTCCGAACTCCGCAGCCTCGGGGGAAAAAAACAAACCAAAACAAAAAGCCTCACACACAGACCTAACAGTAACAACAGCCTTTATTGGTTGCAACGGTGAAGGGAAGACAGGGCACACGGCAGCTCTCGCTCCTGCGGTGGCATTCGCAGATCTGAAACCAAAGAAGACGGCGTGAGCACACTGTGGAGACCACTGGACCTCAGTTCTGTGCTGCTCGGAAAAGAACTGTGTCCCGGCGCTTGAGGATAGAACCGGCGGACGGGAAACCGCCGGCACCGAAGACATGACGCCGAGGGGTAGAACCCTTCCTTCTGCCTCCGTACATAACGGGAAGCAGGACAGCACGCCCGATTCCCGCCAAGAAAAGGAGGGTCCTCAAGCCCACCCAGAACCGCCTCGGCCCAGCCTCCCGGACGCGGGCGAGAACACCACACTTACTGTAAATCCGCTCTCGGAAAGGCCTCCGTGCGGCCGAGGTCCCTTATATAGGCCCGAGGACCGCCCCCGAGCTCGGATTGGCTCGCGGGGGCGGGGGCGGAGCCCTGCGGATCTGGCGTGAAGCGGAAGTGAGGACCGCGGAGGAGCTTGGGGAAGCACGCATGGGGGGTCCAGGGGGGAAGATCAACCGGCCCCGAACGGTGATTTGTGGGGCTGCGACTTTGTGTCTCCAGATTTCCCGGAGCCCTCTTCTCTCGCCCGAGATGGGACTGATGGGGGACTGGGGTCGCCGTGGGGGACGGTTCGGGGTGGCCGTCGCGGCCTCGGCCTGATTCGCATCTTCATCCCCCGCAGGAGCTGAAGAAGAAGCTGTTCAAGCGCCGGCGGGTGTTGAACCGGGGGAAGCGACTGAAGCATCAGGTGGTCGGGGCTGTGATAGACGAAGGGCTGATCACGCGGCATCACCTCAAGAAGCGCGCGTGAGTAGGAAACCCTCCTCGCGTTGGCCCACCCTCGCCTGCGTCCTCCTTCCCAAGCTCCCGAGCCCCCGACGCCGCCCCGCTGTCCTCGTACATCCTCTTTATGAAGGGAATGTTTGTCGGCTGTTTCTTCCTAAACTTCTGCCCATCTAGGGGGGTCTTCGACTCTAATGAGAATCTCAGGAAGGCTGTTTACTCTCCCACCCCGCTAGAATAACCATGTATATAATTTAGATATTGATAAGTACACTTGCCGAGTGAGGTGGCGCACGCCTGTTAATACCAGAGACTCCCGAGCCTGAGGCAGGAGGGTTCCAAGTTCCAGGCCAGCCTCAGCAACTTAGTGGAGCCCTAAGTAACTTAGCGAGACTCTGTCTCTAAATAAAAAATAAAAAGGGCTGGGGATGTTTCAAGGTCGCTGATTTTTGGAGACGAGTACACATCCCATTAATCACTTTTTTGTTGTTTGTTTTCAGTACTGGGGATTGAACCCAGGGGGACTTGATCTCTGAGCTATATCTCTTCCCTTTTTAAATATTTCGTTTTGAGGAAGAGTCTGGCTAGGTTGCTGAGGATGGCTTCAAAGTTGCAATCCTGCTTGGCTTCCACATTCAGTGGGATCACAGGCATGTGCCATAATGGCCAGCCCATTAATTAATTACTTCTTTTTTGGTACCAGGGATTGAGCCCCAGGGCACTCAAAACACTGAGCTACACCCTTTTTTATTTTTTTTAATTTTGAGACAGGTTTTTATTAGGTTGCTGATAGCCTTGCCAAGTTGCTGAAGCTGACTTGGATCCTGCAATCCTCCTGACTCAGCCTCTTGAGCTACCTGGGTTACAAGTCTTTGCCACCACACCTGCCCCATTAATTACTTTATACGTCATTTCATTTTCTTCTTAAAAATATTTAGAGGGGCTGGGGAGATAGCTCAGTTGGTAGAGTGCTTGCCTTGCAAGCACAAGGCCCTGGGTTCCATCCCCAGCACGGCAAGCAAAAAAAAAAAAAAATTTAGAAACCAGGTGGTGCATGCCTGTAATCCCAGTGACTGGGGAGGGTGAAGCAGAGGGATTGCAAGTTCAATGCCAGCCTAAGCAACGTTGAGTTCAACTCAGTGAGACCCTGTCAAAAAAGGACTGGGGATGTGGCAGAGTGGTTGAGTACCCCTGAGTTCAGTACCTGGTACCCCCCAAAAAAAACCAATTTAGAGTACCTACTACATACTAAGTTTTAACATTTAACTTAAGTACTTTTTTTTTTTTTTTTAAAGCATAAAACTCCAACACATCTTTTTTTTTTTTTTTGCATTTTTTAAATTGTAAACAAATGGGATACATGTTTCTCTGTTTGTACATGGAGTAAAGGCATACCATTTGTGTAATCATAAATTTACATAGGGTAATGTTGTTTGATTCATTGTTATTTTTTTCCCTCCCTCCCACCCCTCTTTTCCCTCTATACAGTCCTTTCCCACCCCCCTTATGTGTCATCATCCGATTATCAGCGAGATCATTCGTCCTTTGGTTTTTTGAGATTGGCTTATGTCACTTAGCATGATATTCTCCAGTTTCATCCATTTGCCTGCAAATGCCATAATTTTTTTTTTTTTTTTTTGCGGTACTGGGGATCGAACTCAGGGCCTTGTGCTTTCGAGGCAAGCACTCTACCAGCTGAGCTATCTCCCCATTTATCAATTGAAGGACATCTAGGTTGGTTCCACAATCTGGCTATTGAGCAGCTATGAACATTGATGTGGCTGCATCTCTGTAGTATGCTGATTTTAAGTCCTTTGGTTAGAGGCTGAGGAGTGGGATAGCTGGGTCAAATGGTGGTTCCATTCCAAGCTTTCTGAGGAATCTCCATACTGCTTTCCAGAGTGCAACCCCACCAGCAATGTATGAGTATACCTTTTTCCCCACATCCTCGCCAAAACCTATTGTTGTTTGTGTTCTTGATAATCGCTATTCTAATTGGGGTGAGATGGAATCTTAAGTGTAGTTTTGATTTGCATTTCTCTTATTACTAGAGATGTTGAATATTTTTTCATATATCTGTTGATTGCTTATAGATCTTCTCCTGTGAAGTGTCTGTTCATTTCCTTAGCCCATTTGTTGATTGGATTATTTGTATTTTAGGTGTAGAGTTTTTTGAGTTCTTTATATATTCTGGAAATCAGTGCTGTATCTGAAGTATGAGTGGCAAAGATTTTCTCCCACTCTATAGGCTCTCTTCACATTGCTGATAGTTTCCTTTGCTGAGAGAAAGCTTTTAGTTTGCCAACACATCTTTTAAAAAATATATATATATATTTTTAGTTGCTGATGGATCTTTATATGTGGTGCTAAGAATTGAACCCAGTGCCTCTCACATGCTAGGCAAGCACTCTGCCAATGAGCCCCAGCCCCAGCCCCTTAGCTAAGTTCTTTAATACTTGGTCCTGAAGTATGTGTTGAGATATATATCAAGTAAAGTATGTTAAAGTCTAAAATTGGAAAGACTTAGCAACCTTAGACTTACACAGTTATGCATTTGAATTATAAGACCCTTTCCATAGCCAGAAGTGCTTTTGTGAGCTAGGTTGGTTCAGGTTAACCTGGATGGATATCTTTGCTCGTACCTTCAGATCCAGTGCACGTGCCAATATTACTCTGTCAGGGAAGAAACGCAGAAAACTCCTGCAGCAGATCCGGCTTGCTCAGAAAGAGAAGGCAGCAATGGAAGGTGACACTAGGGCACAGAGGGAGGGTGAGGGGAACATGGATTTATTTGGGTTCCTTAATTCTTTTTCTTTCTCTTTGCTCAGTGGAAGTCCCTTCAAAAACAGCCAGGACTAGTCAACCACAGCCCAAACGACAAAAGAAGATAAACCCCCCCCAGGATGTAGACATGGAGAATCTTGAGGATGCAAGCTAAAGTTCTTACCTCTTCCGCCAGGCCATATTTTCAACTGGAGCCAGCAGAATTTGGTGGTTGTTTCAGAGGATTTTGAAGAAAGCATTACCTGCTTTCACTCATCCCAGTTCCTCTTACATGATGGCTTACTGACTTCCCCTGGAGGGATATGTTGAGAGGGAAGAGGGTAGAAAAGAAAGATTCTAGAGGGCCCAACTTCTGTTTATAATAAATCTCTAGAGCTCTGACTGACATGTGTGATAAAGTATGGGAATGGCGGATGGGCCATGAAAAGGTCTATGGGTGTGGGTGGAGACAGTCTAGAAACACAGACTCGTTTGAGCAAAATAATGAGAAGCTAGTCTCTGGTGACCTGGTCTCTGTTTCTCTCCAACTTTCCATTTCTGACGATAATAGAGGTTATTGTAGGAATGACACGCGGTAAGGATCCTAATCCTGCCTTGACCCCTGTGTGACCAGGATGGGCAAGTCACTTTACTTCATGTTCATCTTGCTTCTTTTGCTGGATTATGTTTTTAATAAAGTAAATACCAAAATATATATATATATATATATATTTTTTTTTTTTTTTTTCTTTTAATTTTTTTAGCTATTGCTAAGGAGCAAACCCAGAGTTTCACATGCCAGGCAAGTACTCTACCACTGAGCTATGTTCCCAGGCCTTTTTATTTTTTTATTTTGAGGCACATTCTAAACTGCCCAGATTGGCCTCCAATATGTGATCCTCCTGCCTCATCCTCCTGAGTAGCTGGGATCACAGGCCTGCATGGTCATATCTGGTCCTTATTTTCCTTGTACCATTTAAAACTGTGGGAAGCTGTGGTTGAAGTATTTAAGGGAATAGTCTGTGCAGAATTGCATTCAACTGCAGAAAGGCATATTCTTACCTGCCATCTTTAATCAGTATTGTCTGGATGAGGGTTTCAGCTTTATAGTAAAGTTCACAGATAAGTACAATGAACCTGTATACCCTTTATTAGATTGACTAGTTAGCATTTTCCTACACTCATCTCTGTACAAATATATGTGTGTTGTCCTAACTGAATCAAATTATTTGAAAGTCTAGTACAGACTATCCCTAAGAGCATTCTTCTGAATAGCTAAATAATATCACAACTGTGATTTTCAATATTGATAAAATAGCTAGTTTTTCATATTTAAAGTTCCTATTCTTCCAATAACATTCTTTGTCCTTTTTTTCCCCCTTCAAGCCAGGAGCCAATCAAGGATCACATATTGCATTTGGCACATCTCTTTAGTCTTTAATCCAGAACAGTTCTCCCTTAACTTGTCTTAGATGACAATTTTGAACAGTATAACCTAATTTTGTTTGAGAGTATTCTACAATCTGACTTTGTCTGAGTTTTTCTAAATATTTCCTTCGATGTAGGATAAGTAAGCATTTTGGACAAAAAGTACATAAATGATATATGTCTCCTTGCATTATATCATCCCTGTTGTAATGATAGTTTGTCTCATTAATGGTAACTCTAAGCGACATGGGAAAATACACTTTCTTTTTGTAATTAATCCATGGATTACTTATTAATCCATAGGAATTAATGAGTATGAATATTCAACAATGACATCACTCAGTGGTGGTAATATCTATGATAGTCTTTACCTGGAATAGTTATTACTGTGCTGAAAAATGGTGATAAATTTTGTCATTCATTCATTCATTCATATTATTCTCATGACAGTGTGAAGAAGAGCACCTACCCTGCCTTTTAGAATTACTATGGATTTAGATTTTTTTCTGTGTGTTAACATTGCATTATCATTTTTTCATGCCCATTGTGTCAAAGTTGGCCAGCACTAGCTTGTTCAGTGTGGTCCCTGTGACTTTTTACACGATCACTGTGTTTGAGCTCTTGCTTTCTATTGCAGTCTGTTTCAGGCTCACTTAGTATTTTCCTCTGTCCAGTTTTGCTTTGTGGTGCTGGGGATGATATTTAGGGCCTCACAAAGGCTAGGCAAGTGCTATACTAAGCTACATCGTTTGCCCTTCAGTTTTTTTTTTTTTGTTTTTTTTTTTTTTTTTTTTTTTGCGGTACTGGGGATCGAACTCAGGGCCTTGCAAGCACTCTACCAGCTGAGCTATCTCCCCAGCCCTGCCCTTCAGTTTTGAACACAGAAAGGAAAAATAGTTGTTTGAAACAACTGGCAGGCATGTGGCACATGCCTGTGATCCCAGTGACTTGCAAGATCCTGTCTCAAATAAAAAGGATTGGAGATGTAACTCAGAGCTGAAGTGCCTCTGGGTTCAATCCCCAGCACCCATCTTCCAAGAAAAACTGAATTGTATTCAGATGTAGTAACCAGAGGAAAGGACAGTACATCCATATTTCATATTTTTTCCCCTCCACCTTTTATATTTTCTTCTAACTTAAGTGTTGAGTACAGAAAGAGAACTTCCTGTGTTCTTAGAAGTGTCAGAAGTCTAGTGTAGCTCAGAGTGAAGGGATTAAAGGGGAGACTGGGAGTTGAAGAGGGAGGCAAGTCATAAAACTTAGGTCCTTTTTAGAATTTGAACTTTTTTTCAAAGGCATAGATAGAGGTTTATGTAGGAAAGTAGATATATATTCAAGGGAGAATGGAGACAATTTCTTAGACCTTTGAGGGTAAAGTAGAGAATACATACTTGCCATGGCCACATGTAATTCTGCCACTGTGGAGGCTGAGGCAGGAGGATCACAAAGTTCATAGGCCAATTTCAGCAATTTAGCAAGACCCTAAGCAACTTAGTGAGAACCTTTCTCAAAAAATAAAAAGTGATGAGGATATAGTGTAGTGGTAAAGCACATTTGGGTTCAATACCCGTTTTACATAAATAAATAAAATACACACTCAAGGGAGAATGTAGTCTGTCTCCAGAGGCAGACACAGCCTGGAATTTTAATTTTAGTCCAAATAAAAAGGAATGTATTAAAGTTTTTAATTTGTATTTTAATATAAAAAATTTCAAACACACAGGCAGAGAAACTATCCCTATCACCCACCTGTACACCTCATTCACACCCTTTTGCAAACATTTCTCCTCCCCTCCCCGGTACAGAAATTGAAACCAATAACCTAGCACTGAGCAACATTTCCAATCCTTTTTATTTTGAGACAGGGTCTTGCCAAGTTGCTAAGACTGGACTTGAACTTGTGATCCTTCTGTCTCAGCCTCCCAAATCTCTGGGGTTACAGGCATGTGCCACCCCACACCTGGCTCTTTATTATCATTATCATTACTATTATTATTTTTATTTTGCTGTGCTGGGGATTGAACCCAGGACCTTGTGCTTGCAAGGCAAGCTCTCTGCCAACTGAGCTATATGCCCAGCCTCATCATTATTTTTTTAAATGTACACTTTATTTTTCTTGTAGTTGTATATAGACAGAATGCCTTTATTTTGTTTATGTGGTGCTAAGGATCAGACCTAGTACCTCACACATGCTAGGCAAGTGCTCTGCCACTGAGCTATAGCCCCAGCACTGGGGCCCTTTATTTTATTTTTTATTTGTTTATTTTTTATTAAAATATTTTTTTATTTTTACAGCCTGCATTTTGATTCATTGTATACAAATGGGGTACAACTTTTCATTTTTATGGTTGTACACAATGTAGATTCACACCATTCATGTAATCGTACATATACATAGGGTAATACTGTTTCATTCTACTATCTTTGTCCCCCACCCACTCCCACCCCATTTTCCTCTATACCATCCAAAGTTCCTTCATTCTTCTCTTCCCCCGCCACCCTCCCTTGTTATATATTGTCATGCACTTATCAGAGAAAACATTCAGTTTTTGTTTTTTTGGGCTTGGCCTGTTTCACTTAGCATGATATTTTCCAACTTCATTTATTTACCAGCAAATGCCATAATTTTATTATTTATGGATGAGTAATATTCCATTGTGTATATGTACCACAGTTTCTTTATCCATTCGTCAATTGAAGGGCATCTAGGTTGGTTCCACAATGTAGCTATTGTGAATTGAGCTGCTATGAACATTGATGTGGCTGCATCACTGTAGTATACTGATTTTAAGTCCTTTGGGTATAAACTGAGGAGTGGTATAGCTGGGTCAAATGGTGGGTCCATTCCAAGTTTTCTGAGGATTCTCCATACTGCTTTCCAGAGTGGCTGTACCAATTTGCAACTCTACAAGCAATGTATGAGTGTGCCTTTTTCCTCACATCCACACCAACACTTATTATTGCTTGTGTTCCTTTTTTTTTTTTTTTTTTTTTTTCTGTGCTGGGGATTGAACCCAGGGCCTTATGCTTGCAAGTCAAGCACTATACCCACTGAGCTATATCCCCAGCCCCTTGCTTGTGTTCTTGATAATAACCATTCTAATTGGAGTTAGATGAAATCTTAGGGTATTTTTTTTTATTTTTAAAAATTATTTTAGTTGTAGATGGACACAATATCTTTATTTTATTTATTTATATGGTGCTGAGGATCTAACCTAGTACCTCAGGCGTGCCAGGCAAGTGCACTACCAGAGCCACAACCCCAACCCAGGCCCTTTATTTTTATTATTAAAAAAATATATATTTTTTTGAGACAGGGTCTTGCTAAGTTACTGAAGATCTCTCTAAATTGCTGAAGATGGCCTCAAACTTGCCGATCCTCCTGCCTAAATCTCCTCAGTCCCTGGGATTACATCACAGCAGGACTGCAGGACTTTTTTTTTTTTTTAAACAAGCTTTATTAAAGCCAAATTTTATTAAAGAAAAATATTGTTTTATTTTTCACCAGTCTGTTCTGGTATGCTTCTAATGATATCAGTATCACCCGGATCAGTGATAGACAGTGTGCACACTCTGTAGTGTTTTCTGCATGCTGTGCTCAATTCGATATTATTGCCCTTGTAGTGATGGACACCAGTTTTGGCCAACACGGCATGGTACTCTGTTTCAGATTTCCTCAAAGCTGAACAGTTGTTGGTGAGGATGACCAATTTCGCTTTGCCATGTCTGATTATCTTCAGAGTCTGTTTGTACCCCAGCACATACTTTCCACTTTTCATAACAAGCTGGAGCCTAAAGTTGATTAACTCCAGATATTTTTTCATCTTCTTTGCAGTCACCATCTTCCTGCCTTAGATGTGGGATGGCCCCCAATCAAGAACAGCCATCAGGGAGCTAGTTTTTTTTTTTTTTTTTTTAGACAGGGTCTCCTAAAATGTAAGAAGCTGGCCTCAAACATGTGGATGCTCTTACCTCAGCCTCCACAATGGCTGGAATTACATGCATGTGCCACCTAACCCAGTTTAAAGTATTTTTTAAGAACATACTAATTCCAGGAAGACACTATTTTTTGCAGTGTTGGGGATTAAATCCAGGTCTGATTTATGATAGGCAAGTGTTCTATCACTGAGCTACACTCCCAGCCCCAAGAATATAGCTTTTGACAAAATAGGAGCTGGGGATGCAGTTCAGTGATAGAGCACTTACCCAGCATGCTCTAGGTCCTGGGTTAGAGCCCCAGCATGGCCAAGAGAAAGAGAAAAGGTTAAGTTCTTATTGTTAAAGAGCTTATTTTGTTCATTCAACAAACACAATAAAAGTAGCTAATATGTTACAGTGCTTTACCATTGCAGGCACTAGAGTGCTATACAGTGAATGTTTTACCTCATTTCAATTTTCCTAACAACCCTGTTGTAAAGGCAAAAGGACAAGAAGCAGACCTTAACGGGTTCTGAGAAGCCTTTATTCCTCCCTGACTTGGGTGCTGTTGGGGCCCATTCTCTGCATGGGAAAATGGCTGTCAGTTACAGAGGGGATTTTGGTTTTATAGGGTACAATGAAGATGATGTCATCACTGGAAGCTGTGTGCATGCAGCTTTGACTGTCAGGTGCTAGTCAAACAGGTTAAAGCTTTAGGGCCGGGAATATACCTCAGTTGGCAGAGTGCTTGCCTCTCAAGCATCAAGGCCCAGGGTTCAGTCCCCAGCCCTGCAAAAACCAAACAAAAACTTTAATTTAGGTGGGTGGTTGTAAAAAAGGTTGAAACTCATAGCTTTCTGGGGAGATAAGATTCCAAACCCTGAGGGATGAGTACTCAAACCTTGCCCATTGGTATTTGCTGTTCCTCCATTTAGGACTAAGTTGCCATGGGGGAAGTTTAGGGCCCGGCTTTCAGTATCTGCCCCTTTCCTCCAGGGCCCATTTTTCCTTGGGTAGTTTCCCTTCCCTTCTCCCTAGCCTCACCTCTCTATTTTTCTTTGGGAGCTATCTTGCAGGAATATTATTTTCCATAACCCTTCACCTGTGAAGTAGATGTACTACTGCCTCCTTATTTCCAGAAGAGGAAAACAGGCCTAAAGAGGTCATGTAACGAACGTGCACAGCTAGTGAGGTGAATAGCTGGAACTTGATCTAGGTAGACTGGCTAAACTGGGGGCGCTTACTGAGGTGTACTAGCTCTGTATTTAGTTAACAAGATCAGTCTGCCTGATGTGGGGATAAGTCAGACAAAGGTCCCCAAGTTGTGAAGTTGCGGGTGTGGGGTGGGGTGTAGCAAAGCTTAAGTAAGGAAGACTGATAGAAGAATGTTCCTGTCTATGACTGGAAGAACCGCTTTTAGTCTAGCCCAATTTATTTCGGTCTGTTTTTCTTCTCTTGTGAATTTTTTCTTCTTTCCTTCTTTTTTCTGCTTGCCCCTTCTCTATCTTTAAGTGCTTTTTAGTTTAGTTTTATTGGTGCTGGAATCTAGGGCTTTGTGCATGCTAGGCAAGCACTGTACTGCTGAGTTACATCCTAAGGCTTGGTGCTGCATTTGGAAGGGTGGCGGTAACCAGAGACTGAACTCAGGGTCACTCGACCATTGACCCACATTCCCAGTCCTATTTTGTATTTTATTTAGAGACAGAGTCTCACTGAGTTGCTTGGCGCCTCGCTGTGGCTGAGGCTGGCTCTGAACTCGGTGATCCTCCTGCCTCAGTCTCCCAAGCCGCTGGGATTTCATAGGAATGTGCCACTGCGCGCGGCGGATGCTTCATTTTTTAAAAGCTCGAGAGTTGTACATTTGTATGTTTGGCTTCAGGAAAAATAAATCCCACCGTGAATGGCCACGGTCAGCTTTGTTGGGTCGATAGTCCTTTGAAAAAAATGATTGCGAAGAGGGCGAGTTAGCTTCCCGCTACCAGGGATGCGGTGCGGAACCAATGTACTGGGGTCGCGGATACAGCCGGATTAGTTTTCCCGAGAGGCCTCGTCGCGGGTTTCTTTCGTGTTTCCCGTCAGCACGCATGCGCCGCCTACTCTGCCGCTCCCGCGTCGGGCCTGGGTAGGGCTGCGGGATGTCCGCGTTGTGCGACCCTCCCGGGGCCCCTGGGCCTCCCGGGCCTGCCCCCGCCACCCACGGTCCCGCGCCTCTCAGGTAGTCAGAGCCCTTGGTATCTCCCCCCTCGCGTGGCTCCGCGCGGCTCCCTAGCGTTCTCGGCGAAACCCGGATCCTACCTCGAGAACTCGCGTCAGGGTTCTCAGAGATTCCTGGTCGCGTCCTCCCAGAACTCAGGGACTGTGTCACCAAAAGTCTGGGCTCTACTGCCCGCCCTCCCGAGACCTCGGCCCTGCCTCTCCCTAGACCCCTCTACCTAGCTACCCCAGACCCTGGCAGAGTCGGGGATATCAGAACTCGTGGGACCCGTAGAGACCCAGGGCCCTGACTTCATGGAGAGTCCCTGAGAACCCAGGCCCAGAAACCCTCTGAATGCTTCCGCTAGCCGTTCCCTTGCACATTCCTTTCATCTTCGGTGGCTTTTGTTTTGTTGGAACCCGAGAAGAATGGCCCAGTAAGAGCCTATTCCTACCCACCCTGCCCCCCTGCTCCCGACCCTCCAGATCCTGTGTTTGACAGCAAAAGCGATAAGAAGAAGGGAATTTTGCCTTCTGTCTTCACACTGCCTTCTGAATCTCCAGGACGGAACCCATATGTTTCAGAAGGGGAAGGGTTGAAAGGCATTACCCTGGGCTCTGGGACACCTTGATTCCCAGGCACTTTTAGGGTGCTGGGTAGATGGTGGTTGTTGATTTGGTGGTGAGTGGTTAGGATTCTTGCTTACATGGGAAGAAACAGGTGTTTAGAGGGAGAGCCCTTAGTAAAGGGCTTACAGTTTTTTCTCATTTAAAGTAGATTCCAGAGTGCTTGAGTTGGGGGAGGCGCATTAAAACTGGGAAGATTTGTTTTTGTTTGTTTTTAAATAGGAATTGAACCCAGGGGCGCTTAACTACTGAGCCACATCCCTAGACCTTCCCCCCCCCCCCCCAGATCTTTTTTTACATTTTATTTAGAGACAGAGTCTCACTAAGTTGCTTAGGTCTCACTAAATTGCTGAGGCTGCCTTTAAACTTGCAATTCTCCTGCCTCAGCCTCCCGAGCTGCTGAGATTACAGGGGGTGCACGAGAGTGCCCAGATTTTTAATTTTTAATTAATTAATTAATTTTTTTTGAGATAAGCTGTCTCTAAATTCCTGAGGGTCTCACTAAGTTGCTGAGGCTGGTATGGAACTGGTGATCCTCCTGCCTTAGCCTTCCAAGTTGCTGTGATCACAGGCATGTACCACCACACCTATCTTGGAAAGATACTTTTAAAGCAAATATTATAGTAACACAAAATATACTTAATTCAACAAATATTTTTTGAGTATTTCCTATACATAGGCACCTTAATGAAAGGGGATTCAGTGCTGAAGAGCACAGAAATGGTTTCTGTCCTTTTGGAACATATAGTCTAATTGCTTGACCTTGATTTTCTTACCTGAAAAATGAGACCATAATAGTCCTACCTTATTGAATTGTTGTCAGGACTGAAATAATAGGTGCCAAATACTTAAAAGAGCACCTGGCCTGGCTAGAAAGTAGCTCAGTGGCAGTGCACATGCTTAGCATGTGCAAGGTTCTGGGTTCAGTCCCCAGCACCCCCCCACCAAAAAAAAAAAAAAAAAGTATATGGCCATTTTATGAATTATTGAGGCTGGATGCATCCAGCCTCAACAACTTAGTGAGAATCTAAAAATAAAAATGACTGAGGGGTATAGTTCAGTGGTTGAGCAACCCTGGGCTAATTCCCCAGTACTGGGAAAAAACAAGTTTTTGTCATGGAGGAAAAAAAGCATTTACTGAGTGATTAGTGTGAGCCAGGTGTGGTACATAAGTAGCTCAGTGGCAGAGTGCTTGCCTAGCATGTGTGAGGCACTCGGTTCAATTCTCAGCCCCACATAAAAATAAATGTTCATTGACCAAACAAAATTTTTTTAAAAACCTCTTAGGTACAGTTATTATCTTTATTTTACATAGAAACGGAAGTTCACAGTGGGAATAATGTTTGTCTAACATCACCCAACACTCCTTTTGCTTCCTTATAGTGCTCAGGAGCTGTCCCAGGAAATCAAGGCTTTTCTGACTGGCGTAGATCCCATTTTGGGCCACCAACTCTCAGCCCGGGAACATGCTCGCTGTGGTCTTCTCCTGCTCCGGTCTTTGCCACCTGCTCGTGCTGCTGTGCTTGACCACTTAAGAGGTGTTTTTGATGAGAGTGTCAGGGCTCATTTGGCTGCTCTAGATGAAAGCCCTGTGTCTGGTCCACCTCACCTCCGTCCACCTCCATCCTCCCATGTCCCTTCTGGGGGACCTGGTCTAGAGGATGTGGTGCAGGAAGTACAACAGGTGCTGTCTGAATTTATTCGGGCCAACCCAAAGGCCTGGGCACCTGTGATTAGTGCATGGTCCATTGACCTCATGGGACAGTTGAGCAGCACATATTCAGGCCAGCATCAGCGTGTGCCCCATGCTACTGGCTCTCTCAACGAATTGCTGCAGCTGTGGATGGGGTGTAGGGCCACCCGTACGTTAATGGACATCTATGTGCAGTGCCTCTCTGCTCTCATTGGTAGCTGCCCAGATGCGTGTGTGGATGCTTTGCTGGATACTTCTGTCCAGCATTCCCCACACTTTGACTGGGTTGTAGCACATATTGGCTCCTCTTTTCCTGGCACCATTATCTCCCGAGTTCTCTCCTGTGGCCTTAAGGACTTCTGTGTTCACGGCGGGGCTGGAGGTGGAGCTGGTGGTAGTGGTGGAAGCTCTTCTCAAACCCCCTCTACAGACCCTTTCCCTGGATCTCCTGCTATTCCTGGGGAGAAACGGGTACCCAAGATTGCCTCAGTTGTAGGCATCCTAGGGCACCTGGCCTCCCGCCATGGAGACAGCATCCGACGAGAGCTTCTGCGAATGTTTCATGATAGCCTGGCAGGGGGTTCTGGCGGCCGGAGTGGGGACCCATCACTTCAGGCCACAGTTCCCTTCCTTCTGCAGCTGGCAGTCATGTCACCAGCTTTGCTGGGCACAGTCTCTGGAGAGCTGGTGGACTGCCTCAAGCCCCCAACTGTGCTGAGCCAGCTGCAGCAACACCTGCAGGGATTCCCCCGAGAGGAGCTGGACAACATGCTGAACTTAGCTGTGCATCTGGTGAGCCAGGCCTCTGGGGCAGGTGCCTACCGCCTGCTGCAGTTCCTGGTAGACACAGCTATGCCTGCTTCAGTCATTACCACCCAGGGCCTGGCTGTGCCAGACACTGTACGTGAGGCCTGTGACCGGCTGATCCAACTTCTGCTACTGCACCTGCAAAAACTGGTTCATCATCGAGGAGGGTCTCTTGGGGAAGGGGTGCTGGGCCCACCCCCACCTCCCCGTCCAGTGCCCTTTCTAGATGCGCTGAGAAACCATGTTGGAGAGCTGTGTGGAGAGACATTACGGCTGGAACGGAAGCGCTTCCTCTGGCAGCACCAGCTCCTAGGTCTGCTATCTGTCTATACCCGGCCTAGCTGTGGACCTGAAGCCTTGGGTCATCTACTGAGCCGAGCCCGAAGCCCTGAAGAGTTGAGTTTGGCTACCCAGTTATATGCAGGGCTGGTGGTCAGTCTTTCTGGCCTCCTGCCCCTGGCTTTCCGAAGCTGCCTGGCTCGGGTACATGCAGGGATTTTACAGCCTCCCTTCACAGCCCGGTTCCTGCGCAACTTGGCACTGCTAGTGGGGTGGGAACAGCAGGGTGGTGAGGGCCCTGCAGCCCTCGGGGCTCGGTTTGGGGAGTCTGCCTCAGCCCATCTGTCTGATCTAGCTCCTCTCCTGCTACATCCTGAGGAGGAAGTAGCTGAAGCTGCTGCCTCCCTTCTGGCTATTTGTCCTTTTCCTCTGGAAGCCCTGTCCCCCTCCCAACTCCTAGGACTGGTGAGGGCTGGGGTGCACCGCTTCTTTGCCTCTCTGAGGTTGCATGGCCCTCCAGGTGTGGCCTCAGCCTCTCAGCTTCTCACCCGCCTGTCTCAGACCTCCCCAGCTGGGCTCAAGGCTGTCTTGCAGCTGCTAGTTGAGGGAGCCTTACATCGAGGCAATACAGAACTTTTTGGAGGGGAAATAGATGGAGACAATGAGACTGTCTCAGTTACGTCAGCTCCATTGGCTTCTGCCTCCCTGTTGGACACTAACCGTCGGCACACTGCAGCTGTGCCAGGTCCTGGAGGGATCTGGTCAGTTTTCCATGCTGGAGTCATTGGCCGTGGCTTAAAACCACCCAAGTTTGTCCAGTCCCGAAATCAGCAGGAGGTGATCTATAACACCCAGAGCCTCCTCAGTCTCCTGGTACACTGCTGCAGTGCCCCAGGGGGCACTGATTATGGGGGTTGTTGGGGGGCTCCCACTCTGAGCCCAGAGGCAGCCAAAGCAGTTGCAGTGACCTTGGTGGAAAGTGTTTGTCCTGACGCAGCTGGTGCTGAGCTGGCCTGGCCTCCAGAGGATCATGCCCGGGCCACTGTGGAGCGGGATCTCCGCATTGGCCGGCGCTTTCGGGAACAGCCCCTGCTCTTTGAGCTGTTAAAGCTGGTAGCAGCTGCTCCACCAGCCCTGTGCTACTGCTCGGTGCTGCTGCGGGGGCTGCTGGCTGCTCTCTTGGGCCATTGGGAAGCTTCTAGGCACCCCGATACAGCCCATTCACCCTGGCACCTGGAGGCATCCTGCACCCTGGTGGCTGTCATGGCTGAAGGATGCCTCCTCCCACCAGCCCTGGGTAATATGCACGAGGTATTTAGACAACTGGCACCTTTTGAAGTGCGTTTGCTGCTGCTTAGTGTCTGGGGCTTTCTCCGGGAGCATGGGCCTTTGCCCCAGAAGTTCATCTTCCAGTCCGAGCGAGGCCGCTTCATCCGGGACTTCTCCAGAGAGGGTGGGGGTGAGGGAGGACCGCATCTGACTGTGCTGCACAGTGTCCTCCACCGCAACATCGATCGCCTGGGCCTTTTCTCTGGCCGTTTCCAGGCACCTTCACCATCTACCCTACTTAGGCAGGGGACATGACCTTTTTCCTGGTCCAAAAGTTGAGGGAAATTGAGCAATGGGAGAAGAGCCTAAGGTGCTACAGAAAGGTGGAGGTTTCTCTTTTAAGTCCTTGGCCTACTGAGCGCTGTCGCTTTTTTCCTATCTTACCATCTTTTCTAAATAAAATTTGGCGAGTTGAGACAAACGGTGCTTCTGTCTGATACAAGAGCGGGCAAAATCGGACAGTAACTCTGGACGCCCCTGTCCCTGACCTCTAGCCCCGCCCCCGCATTGAGCGTGATCTCTGCCAATGAAATAGGGGTTGGCTATGCTCCTGTCGGGCCAATCAAAAAGCCGGAAGGGGCGGGCACTGTGATACGTGGCTCAACGTGCGCAGGGGGTGGGGAAATTCGGGGTCAAAGAGCAAACCCGGCACAAGATGGCGGCTGTAGCGGCAGTGGCGGCGCGTAGGAGGCGGTGAGGAGCCGGGAACCCGGCGGCACGTCCGGACGCCCCTAAATACCCCAAGCCCGATATTGCTCTTTTCTGTTTGTCTTCTTACCACCCCTGGCCTCGCGGCAGCCCTTTGTCCCTCTAGAGGCGGCCTCAGGCTCCTCCAGCTCCTCCGCGGTAGATCCTCGCGTCGTTGGCGGCCCTTGTTTCTGGGGCTCTTGGCTCTCGCCCCGCCGCTCAAAAAGGTCGCAGCTGTGCGCTCTGTTTGGCCTTGGCCGCTCGCAGCCGTCGTTCTGCTCTGGCGGCTCGGCTGGGTCAGCGCCGCCGCCTCCTTCCTGCAGTGCGCAGGGCTGTCGGGGAAGGTGGGATGGGGGGAGGAGACGCAGTCCGGCTTCGGGGAAAGCAGCCTGTTGCCCTACTGTTGCCCCTCAGCCAGGCTGGAAGCACCGTGGCCAGCAGCACATCCTGTGCTACCCGTTTTGTCCCTCCTACTCCCAGCCCTGCCGTTGTCTGTCTTCACGTGGGCACCAGCCCTGGCTAATTCCTGTCCACGGTTACTGGGCACGGCTGGGGCAGGATCCAGTAAGTTCACAATCTGCTTGGATAATGTTGCTCAAACACAGCTTGTAATCGAATGGTTTGGTCAGCTCTGTGGAGTTTACAATATCAAAAAGAAGAAGCAAAAAGTTCTAAATACATCAGCACCACAAAGTGTTTACCAGAACCTAACGGATGTAGTGAGATGGGAGAGGCTGTACTGCCCGTCCGCAGTAGTGAAGAAAGGGTGGATCATAAACTTCAGAAGCCTGTGATTTGAAGTAGCAGGTGCAAATTGCCCTGCAGATCATTCCTAACTTTGGCTTGTGAACGCCTCTTGTTTGAGGTGTCCACGACATCCCTGAATTCTCCTGGCCTTCCAACAGGTCATAGTGAGAGGTCCTTTAGAAATCTTATCCCCATGGCATCTCTCCATATCAATCACATAGACTGGAAAATAGGGCTCTAGATTGGGCTCCAGAGAGTATGTAACTCGCTGAACTGATGACTGCTGCTTTGGGCTGCTAAGGTGCCTTGTGGTAGTCACCCCTCAGGACTTGGGCTGCATGCCTTGCTGTTGAGTTTTCTGGTAGCATTTCTTGTTTTTCTTGTAATTATTCCTACTTGGCCTATTCAACCAGTGCCTAGCATTTTCCCCAGTTTTCTGACAGGCCTGGTTAGAGTATTTCTCTTGAAATTCTGGCTCTAGAGAGCTTATTATGTTTTGTAATCTACATTCTGGTAATTTTCTTTTTTTTTTTTTTCCTTTCTTTTTTTAAAATTTTGCCATGCTGGGGAACAAACTCAGGGCCTCTCACATGCTAGGCAAGTGCTGTATCACTGATCTACATCTCTAGTCCTCTGGTAATTTTCTTTGCCTTTAGCTTCCAAGCAGATACTGAGGTTTCTGATGCTACCTACAATGTGCATAGTAGGTCCTGCCTTTAGTTATGCTATTATAGATTGCAAAGTTATATTGCTTAGAAGAAACCTGTGTCCTTCTGCCTCACCCTGCCCTCTTTGGAACAGTTCTCAGAGTGTGCTCCCGGACTACTCACGTCAGAGTCATCAGAAAAGCATCTTTAATACTCAGGAGGCTGAGGCAGGAGGACTGCAAGTTTGAGGTCAGGTGGGCAACTTAGTTACTCCCTGTCTCAAAATAAAAAGGACTGGACAGTTAGTTCAGTGGTAGAGTACCACTGGGTTTAATCCTCAGTACTGGGGGTAGCTGGGGAAGCACGTTTAAAACACACATGGTGGGGTATGGGGATGTAGCTTGGTGTTAGAGTGCTTGCCTGGCATTCCGAAGCCGTGGGTTTGATCCCCACAAAAAATATAAAAATAAAAATGCACATGTCCAAAGTTTGATAATCTTCATTTAATAAGCACTGCAGGTGTTTCTTAACACACTAAAATTTGAGAATCCCTGTTTACTCTGAATAGATGAATATATCCTTCAAACTAACTTGTTTAAATAAACCTACTAGTCCCTTGTCCTTTGTTTAAGCATATTGGGAACCTTGGGGTGATAGTCTTCAATAAGACAGGCCTTCAGTGAGATAGTATATCCTGCCTGTGATCAGTGTGTTGTGTAGTACATTATGTTGAAGTACATGGGCCCCAGAGTCAGGCAGAACTGGGTTCAGTCTGATAGCTGGGGACTATAGGAACATACCACCACATCAGCCAGGGAGCTTTTACAAAAGCATGTCCAGATGGGTGTGGTGGCTTGTGCTTGTACTCCTGGTGACTGGGAACGCTGAGGTAGGAGGATCGAAAGTTCAAGGCCAGGGCTGGGGTTGTAGCTCAGCGTAGAGCGCTTGCTTAGCACGTGTGATGCACTGGGTTTGATCCTTAGCACCACATAAAAAAATAAGTGAATAAAATAAGGGTATTACGTCCATCTGAAAAAAAAATAAAAAAAAAAAAAAGAAAGAAAGTTGAAGATCAATCTCAGCAACTTAGGCCCTAAACAACTTAGTGAGACCCTATCTAAAAAAAATTAAATAAGTAAACAAAAATAAAAAGAGCTGAGGATGTAGCTCAGTGGTAAAGCATTCCTGGGTTCAATTTTCAGTTCTAATACAAACAAGCAAACAAACAAAACTATTCAGATGTACTGACTACGGGAAGGGAGGGTACATACTTCATAATTCTTTTCCCTCCCATCATATTTTTCTTCTAACCTCTGTACCTAGTGCAGAAAGGAACTTGCTATGGTTTTGGAGAACTGCACTGCAGCTCAGAGTAAAGTGTAATAAGGGAGACTGAAAAAGGATGACGTTGGAGAGGGAGGCAAGTGTCATAAAACTTAGGTCCATGGGCTGGGAATATAACTCAGATGGTAGAATGTTTGCCTGGCATGCACAAGGCCCCGGGTTCAATCTCCAGCATTGGAAAAAAAAGAAAAAGAACAAAACAAAACTTAGGTCCTGTATGGAATTTGGAAAATAAACTGATGCTCAGTCCCCACTCCAAACCATTTGAATAACAATCTCTGAGGATGAGACCAGACTTTGATACTTTAAAAGCTACAGGCAGAGTTGAAAGCTAGGGATATAAAGTAACCAGGCCCTGAGAGTGCATTAAGACTTGATACTGTTTTTACCTATTGTTCTTTTAAGCCTTAGGTAGCTATAGTGACAATTTGTTTTTTGAATTTTTGGAGTACTGGGGATTGAACCCAGAGGTGCTTTACCACTGAGCTACATCCCCAGTCCTTTTTATTTATTATTTGGAGACAGGGTCTCACTATATCCCCGAGGGCCTTCCTAAGTTGCTGAGGGATCCTCCTGCCTCAGGCTCCTGAGTGGCTGGGATTACAGGTGTACGCCCCTACTCTTAGCCCATCATCTGTTTTAAAGATGCAGAAGTAGAGATTAGAGGAACAGAATGCCTAGGGTGCTAGAGAAGTTAGGACGCTAGGAATCGTGATCAGCAGTCTAGCTAAGAGGATATTTTTAATCTTATCTCTTTTTTTTTTTTTTTTTTTTTAATGTTTAACTCCCCCCCCCCCGTGTGTGTGTGTGTGTGTGTGTGTGTGTGTGTGTGTGTGTGTGTGTTTTGAGGGGCACTGGGAATTGAACCCAGGGCCTTGCACATGCTAGGCAAATGCTTTTACCACTAAGGCATATCCACAGCCCTCATTTTCCGTTTTTTGATTCTGTAGGTCCACCTGATGCCTTGCCCATGAAAGGCATAGCTTGCTTTGTTTTTCTAATCCACACTCCTTATCACTATTTCCTCTGGGACTGGCTGTTACTGATTCTTTCCAGGAGAGGCTGATGTAACCAGAGACAATAACAGGGCTTCTTAAGGCCAAAGATGCTCTGTCCACTTTCTCCGCATTGTTTGTTTGTTTGTTTGTTTGTTTATTGTGCAGGAGATTGAACCCACTGTCCTGTGCATGCTAGGGAAGCACTGTACCACCGAATTGCTTCCTCAGCTCCTCCTCTGCCTTTTGAAGGCAAGGTGTTAGTGTGCCAACTCCTCAGACCTGACCCTTCACACCCTGTGTCCACTCTGCCTTCTTTCCTATTTACTGTGACTATCCTCCTGTCTTTCCTAAGCTGTCTTTCTAAAACTATGACAGGAAGGTGGGGCCTTTCCTGATGCCATGTTGATTATTCCCTCTTTATCCTTTTTCTCCTTAGGTCTTGGGCAAGTTTGGCACTTGCATGTTTAGGAGTCTGCCTGGGGATTACCTTTGCTGTGGATAGAAGCAACTTTAAGACCTGCGAAGAGAGTTCCTTCTGCAAGTATGTTATTTCTGGGAGGGTAGATGGAAAGCAGTGTAATGTGAGAGGTGTGTATGACACATGAGTAGCCTAAGGACACTGTAGGTGATACAGGTACCTAGAACATTGGGGTGCCCTCCCACCTTACTTCCCAACCATTGCATTTGGCAGGCGGCAACGAAGTATACGGCCAGGCCTCTCTCCTTACCGTGCCTTGCTGGACACTCTGCAGCTTGGTCCTGATGACCTTACAGTCCATCTGATCCACGAGGTCACTAAGGTCAGGCGAGACAAGGAGGATTTGTGGGGAAATGGCTATGGGGTAATTTGGGAAGGGGAAACTTGTAGTGGACTTCTTGTGCCAGCCTAATCTTGGGTTTTGCTTGGTGAAGAAATCTAATCTCAGGTCCCTCAGGCAAAGTGCTCAAAGGAGGAAGCTTCTCAGGAGGGCCTGGGTCCTGAGGACTTTGCACACTGTAGTCCCTCCCCCTTTTCCAGACCAAATCTCTGTCCCCACAGGTATTGCTGGTGCTGGAGCTCCAAGGGCTTCAAAAGAACATGACTCGGATCAGGATTGATGAGCTGGAACCCCGGCGGCCCCGATACCGGGTGCCAGATGTTTTGGTGGCTGATCCTCCCACAGCCAGGTAAATTTTTCCTGAGAAACATCTGCCCTTTTTGTTTGTAGTGCTAGGGACGAAACCTAGACCTGGTGTATGCTAGGAAGTGCTACATCACTGAGTACATTCCTAACCCAACTTGTTGTTTTTATGGCCCATTTAACTTACTTGTTTTCACACTTTTTTTTTTCTTTCAATACTGGGGATTGAGCCCAGAGGTATTCCACCACTGAGCTACATTCCTAGCCCTTTCAATTTTATTTTATTTTATTTTATTTTATTTTATTTTGAGACAGGATCTCACTTATTTTGGAGGCTGGCTTCAAACTTATGGTCCTTCTGCTTCATCCTTCCAAGTATCTGGAATTACAGGCGTGTACCACTGCCCCTGCTCTCTTTTACTTGTTATCTTTATTTATTCAGCAAATAGATATTGCTCCCTCTTCTGTGACTGGCCTGGGCTGGGTCTGGTGTCACAAAAAGAAATAAACAAAGCACAGATCTTACTCTTGTAATGTGCTATTCCCTGGTTCGTTCATTGGTCTGTCCCTCCTTTCTTTCCACCACTTCCCCCACTTCCTTCCTTTTCCTTTTCTTTTCCTCAGCTATTCAGAATAGTATTACTCAGTTTCTTGAGTCATAATGTACAGTTATCATTGTTCCATGTATGATTTTCTTTGTGAGTTCTTCATTTAGAAAATACTATAATAAACCGTCCAGTTTGTAATCTGTATAAACTCTCCACCCAACTTAGTCAGATTCTGTACTGCTAACTCTCCCAAAGGTGATGATGATTCTGAAGTTTATTATTCCCTTGATTTTGTACTTATGGTTTTATCAGTGTATACATACATATGTATATATGCCTTAGCAGTAAATTATGTGGTTTTGATTTTGAGCTTTATAGAGGAATATCTCAGAGGTTTTGAGATGTTCTTTTCTGAGATTACCTTTTTTCACATAACTTTAATTTTACATGGTTCATTTTTACTGCTATATTGTGCTATATGAGTATAATCAGGTTTATTTATCCTTTTCTATGTTGTTAGGTATTTGGGCTGTTTCCATTGTTTTACTGTCCAAATTATGGGCATGTACATTCTTGTATATATCTCCTGTTGTCCTTGGCAGGAGTTTCTCTTTAATTTATAGATCAGGAGAGGAACTGCAGTTGTAGAATTTGGAGATGATCAACTTCCAAAGATAAAGCCAAAGTGGTTTGTTTACCAATTTTCAGTTCCACCAACAATTTGTAAGTGGCCTCATTGATCTACATCCTCTCCAACACTTAGTAGGAATGGACTTAATTTTAATCAATAAAATAGGTGTATAAAAGTGCATCATGTAATGGTCTTGACTTGGTTGGCTTTCCTAGTTTATTGAAATCGTTCATTTCTTCATATGTTTGTCATTATTTAATACACTGAGATGATAGTTTACAACTTTTGCCCATTATTCTTTTATTATTTGTCATTATTGGTTTATAGAATTCATTAATCTTTTTTTAAACTTTTTTTTAGTTGTAGGTGAACACAGCTTTTATTTTCTTTTTATGTGGTCCTATGGATCGAACCCATGCTAGACAAGTGCTATACACTGAACCACAACCCCAGCCCCAAATTCATTAATCTTTTTTTTTTTTTTTTTTTTTTTTTTGGGTGCTGGGAATCGAACCCAGGGCCTTGTGCTTACAAGGCATGCACTCAACCGACTGAGCTATCTCCCCAGCCCCAAATTCATTAATCTTAATACTCTTTGTCCTTCATGTGTTGTAGCTATCTTTTCCTAAGAGTTATACCTTATCTTTTTACTTTTCTAAAGGTGTCTTTGATTTTTTTTTTTTTTTTTTTTTTTTTTGGGTGCCGGGGATCGAACCCAGGGCCTTGTGCTTACAAGGCAAGCACTCTACCGACTAAGCTATCTCCTCAGCCCCCCTAAAGGTGTCTTAAAAAAACAACTTAACACCAGGTGCAGTAGTGCATGTCTGTAATCCTAGCACCTTAGGAGGCTGAAGCAGGAGGACTTCAAGTTCAAAGCCAGCCTCAGCAACTTAGCAAGACCCTGTCTCTAAATAAAATATTTATTTATTTTTAAAAATTTTTTACAGACTGCATTTTGATTCATTGTACACAAATGGGGTACATGATTTTGTGTCTGTGGTTGTACACGATGTAGATTCATACAATTCGTGTAATCATACACGTACATAGGGTAATGATGTCTGTCTCATTCCACCAGTTTTCATATCCCCCCTTCTCTCTCATTTCCTTCTACATAATCTAATGTTCCCCCATTCTTCTCTCACTCCCCTCACCTCCACCCCCATTATATATCATTCTCCACTTATCAGGGAAAACATTTGGCCTTTGGTTTTTTGGGATTGGCTTATTTCACTCAGCATGATATTCTTAAGTTCCATCCATTTATTTGCAAATGCCATAATATTCTTCTTTATAGCTGAATAATATTCCATTGTGTATATATACCACAGTTTCTTTATCCATTCATCTGTTGAAGGGCATCTAGGTTGATTCCACAATCTAGCTATTGTGAACTGAGCTGCTGTAAACATTGATGTGACTGTGTTACTGTAGTATGCTGATTTTAAGTCCTTTGGGTATAAACCAAGGAGTGGGATAACTGGGTCAAAGGTGGGTCCATGCCAAGTTTTCTGAGGATTCTCCACACTGCTTTCCAGAGTGGCTGCACCATTTGCAACTCCACCAGCAATGTAAAAGTGTGCCTTTTTCCCCACATCCATGTCAACATCTATTATTGTTTGTGTTCTTGATAATAGCCATTCTAATTGGAGTAAGATGAAATCTTAGAGTTGTTTTAATTTGCATTTCTCTAATTACTATAGATGTTGAGCACTTTTTCATATATTTATTAATTGCCTGTATGTTTTCTGTAAAGTGTCTGTCCAGTTCCTTGGCCCATTTATTGATTGGGTTCTTTATATTTTTGGTGTAAAGTTTTGTAAGTTCTTTATAAATTTTGGAGATACGTGTGCTATCCGGAGTGTGTGTGGAAAAGATTTTCTTCCACTCTGTAGGCGCTCTCTTCACATTCTTGATTGTATCCTTTACCGATTCTAGCTTTTTAGTTTGAGTCTATCACATTTATTGATTTTTGCTTTGATTTCTTGTGCTTTGAGAGTCTTGTTGAGGAAGTCTGATCCTAAGCCAACATGATGAAGATTCGGGCCTACTTTGTCTTCTATTAGGTGCAAGATCTCTGGTCTAATTTCCTATGTCTGTGATCTATTTTGAGTTGAGTTTTGTGCAGGGTGAGAGAGGTTTAATTTCATATTACTGCATATGGATTTCCTGTTTTGCCAGCATCATTTGTTGAACAGGCTACCTTTTCTCCATTGTATGTTTTTGGCTCCTTTGTCTAGTAGGAGTTGACTGTATTTATGTGTTTTATTTTCTCTATCTTCTATTCTATACAATTGGTCTGCCTATTTTGGTGCCAGTACCATGCCGTTTTTGTTACTGTTGCTAATGTCTGGTATTGTGATATCTCCTGTTTCACTTTTTCTACTTAGGATTGTTTTGGCTATTCGAGGTCTCTTGTTCTTCCAGATGAAGTTCATGATCTCTATTTCTATGAGGAATGTCATTGGGATTTTAATTGGAATTGCATTGAATCTGTACAGCACCTTTGGTAGAAGGTCTGGGGATGTGACTCAGTGGTTAAGCACCCCTGGGTTCAATCCCTAGTACTAGGGGGGGGGGAAATCCCAAAACCAAAAACATGAGGACTGGGAATGTAGCTCAGTGGTTGAGAATTTGCCTAGCATGTACAAAGACCTGGGTTCCATGCCCAGAACCACAAAAACAAAAAGACTTGAGCTGGGCATGGTAGTGCATTCTTGTCATAACAGCTACTCAGGAGGCCAAGGTAGAAGGATCACAAATTCCAGGCTATCATGAGAACTCTCATATTCCTTGTACTTAGTTTGCCCTAATTATTGTTAATATTATTCATAGTATTTGCCCTGATATTTGCCCAATTATTTGCTCTAATAGTTATTAATATTATTGTGGTTCATTTATCACACCTAATGAATTGGTAGTCACACATTATTAATCAAAGTCTATAGTGTATTTAGATTTTCTTAGTTTCTACCTAATGTTCTTTTCCATTGATCCTATGTGACATTTAGTTGTGATACTTCCATAGGCTGCTCTGGACTGAGACAGCTTCTTAAACTTTCCTTGTTCTTGATGACTCTAAAAGGTGTTTGTTTGTTTGTTTGTTTTTGTTTTGTTTTGTTTGCTGTACTGGGGAATGAGCCCAGAACCTTACACATGCTAGTCAAGTTCATTACCCCTGAGGTACATGCTTATCCCTTTTTGGCTTTATTTTGAGGGTCTTGTTACTGTTACTCAGTCTGGCCTTGAATTTGAGATCCTCTTGCCTCAGCCTCCCAATAGCTGGGAATATAGGTATACACTATTTAGGTGAGTTGTTTTTGTTTGTTTTGGTGTCAGGGATTAAACCCAGGGGTTCGGAACCACTGAGCCACTTTCCTATTTATTTATGTATTTATTTATTTACCAGGAATTGCACCCAGGGGCACTTACCACTGAGTTGCATCCCCAGCCCTTTTTATTTTTTATTTTGAGACAGGATCTCACTTAGTTGCTTAAGGCCTCACTAAGTTGCTGAAGGTGGTTTTGAACTTGTGATCCACCTGTCTTAGCCTCCTGGGCTGCTAGGATTATACAAGCGTGCACCACTGGGGGCCCGGCTAAGTGTCTTTTTATAAGTAGAAATTCCTAATGTTAATGTCCTTAGATGTTTTCAGTCTTTACCTTCTGACTTAACACATCATGCCTTGTGTTTAAATAATGCCTTTCAGCCAGGCACAGGATTGTCCACCTGTAGTCCCAGCTACTCAAGATACAGAGACAGGAGGATTGCTTGAGCCCAGGTGTTTAAGGTCAGCCTGGGCAACTTAAGACCCTGTCTCAAGGAAAAAAAAAAACACAGAAAGAAAGAAATCCCTGTCTACTCAAGGTCAGGAAAACTTTAGCTTATATTTTCTTCTAAACCTTTTACTTTTTAAATTTTAAGCCTTAGAACTGAGGGAATGGCTCAATGGTAGAGCACTTGTCTAGTATATGCTAGGGTTTGGGTTCAGTCCCCAATACTAAAAACAATTTACTTAAAAAATCTGTAATCTTTTTAGAGTTGATATTTGTATCTGGAACGAGGTAAGAATGTGTTAAACTGAGCATGGTGGCACACACCTATAATCCCAGCAACTCAGGAGAATGAGGCAGGAGTTTAAAGCCAGCCTTAGCAACTTAGTGAGGCCCTAGGTAACTTAATGAGACCCTGTATCAAAGTAAAATTAAAGAACAACAACAAAAAAATGTTGTATCATTATTTTCCTATATAGAAATTGATTTTTTCTTCTTTTCACCTTACTGATCTGCCATGCCTCTTTGTTACATTTCAAGTTTTAAGAAGGCTTGAGGGCTGGGGATATAGCTCAGTTGGTAGAGTACTTGCCTCGCAAGCACAGGGCCCTGGGTTCAATCCCCAGCACCACAAAAAAAAAAAAAAAAAAAGAAAAAAAAAAAAAAAGAATGCTTGAGTCTGTTATCTGGCTCTTTATGTAGTTCTTATATCAATTTGTCTGTCCCAGCATTATTACCCTACTGCCTGTAGCTCTTGGCAGGTCCTTTCTTCTTCTGAAGTGTTAGAACTTCTGTTGCTCCTTTGCAATTCCTTATATCGCCTTTGATCTCTTTGCCAGGCTTTCTATCTCTGGCCGTGATGACAACAGCGTGGAGCTGACTGTGGCTGAGGGACCCTACAAAATCATCTTGACAGCACGGCCATTCCGCCTTGACCTGCTAGAAGACCGCAGCCTTCTCCTCAGTGTCAATGCCCGAGGACTCATGGAGTTTGAGCATCAGAGGGCCCGCAGGGTCCCGTGAGTGCAGGGGTCGGGACTGCAGGGAATCTCCTACTGTGAAAGAGCCTAGGGGTTTTTGTGGGATCTGGCACTGGGAAGAGAGTGGATGGCAGGATAGCCAGGTAGGGACTGGGGGCTGGAAGAACTTACCAAGGAGGGTAGGACCCAGACCTGGGTTGTAGTTTTCTCCATTTCCTGTATAGTCCAGGAGCCAGTCACTTTTGTCCCTGAGCTGCAGCCTGGGCACCTCCTCTGGGACGCCTGCCTGGGTCTGCCTCTCCCTCTTCCCCTTCTCACATCATCACATTTCCCAAGTTTATTTTCTTCCTATTTATTTATTTATTTATTTATTTATTTATTTTGATTTCTTTTTCCCCCCATCTCTGAAAGTTTGTCGACTGAAACTCACTTTTATGTTTCTGTTTTTGTGTTGGTTTTGTGCCTCCTTTCCCCCTTCCCTACTCATCTCCTCCTGTCCCAGTTTCTCGGATAAAGTTAGTCTCACGCTCGGTAGCATATGGGATAAGATCAAGAACCTTTTCTCTAGGTAAATCCATGGCCACTGGTACTGTATCTGTTCCTCTGCCCTTACCCACCCTCCACTCTGGCCCTTTGGGGAAGATGCCCCCCAAACCTTCCATACCCTGCCTGTCACCCCACCCCTGCCGCCCCTGCTCCCTTTCCCTGTGATATGGTATTTGGGCCCCTTTCCCCTCTTCCCCTGGCTGGGAGCCCTGGGGAGAAAGAAGTACTGGAAGTTTTTAAGGAACGTAGGGAAGGGAGCTTATTGCTTTGCCAAGGGTTGGAGAGATGCTCCTGTTGCTGAGGTTCCTGACTTTCAGTTGGGATGCAGCTGAGATTTTGTGCAGAGCTGCTTTCCAACTGCCCTTGAGAACATTCTTTGGTAGAACCTTTCCAAGTCCCTCTGTATCTGGAGAGGCTTGCTGTGGTCTGACCCACTTGCCTTTGCAAAACCCTGTGTCAGGACAGGAAGCTAAGCTGAATTGAGGGCACCTGGGGCCAGTCTCTCAGCAGAGGCAGCAGAGCCCAGACTAACATGCAGAATACCGGCCCCTAAATCACCCCACCTGTCTCATCTAGGATGGTGGCAGAGGCTGGTGATTTGGGCCCATGGGTGGAAGACACCTCCTGGTGGCATTTATTCATTTCCCTTTTTCGGTTCTTTCTCCATCCTTTGAAAACTTACTCACTGGGGTCCCTCTCCGAGCTTTACATTCAGTCCCTTCCTCCAGTTCATTCCTTTGGACCCTTGGCTCTCTATTCCCCTACCCCTCCTTCCACTAGCCCCTCGTCCCTGCCCCCTCTGGATTGGAGCAGACAGCTCTCCTACCTTCCAGGCAAGGATCAAAAGACCCTGCTGAGGGCGATGGGGCCCAGCCCAAGGAAACGCCTGGGGATGGTGACGAGGCAAGTTGGAGTGGGTGTGTGGTTGGATGATAGGGCTGGCTGGGAGGCTGGAGGGGGAAGGCCCACAAGAAACTTGAGCTTAGTCTCACCATCATGGACGGGATTTAGAAAACAAGTGGGGTAAGAAAGAGCCGGTGTATGAATGGGTAGTGGTCCATTTTCCTCCTTACAGCCAGAGGAGACCCAGGGGAAGGCAGAGAAAGATGAGCCAGGAGCCTGGGAGGAGACATTCAAAACTCACTCTGACAGCAAGCCATATGGTGAGGGGCTGGGAGAGACTTGGGCAGGGGTGTAGGGAGTCTTTGCCAAGCAGAAGCTCTGGAACTCAGCCTTTCTTTTCTTCCAGGCCCCACATCTGTGGGTTTGGACTTCTCTCTGCCAGGCATGGAGCATGTATATGGAATCCCTGAGCATGCAGACAGCCTGAGGCTGAAGGTTACTGAGTGAGTCCATGTTGGCATGTGCATGTGGGAGGAGCCAGGCGTGTTGGTTCACCCCTATAACCCTAGGTAGTTGGGAGGCTGAGGCAGGAGGCTGACAAATTTCAGGCTATCCTGGGCAACTTAGTGAGACCCTGTCTCAAAGTAAAAAATAAAAACTGGGGATGCTAGTCACAGTGATGTACACCTGTAATTCCAGCAGTTCAGGAGTCTAAGACAAGAGGACTGCAAGTTCAAGGCCAACCTTAGCAACTTAGTGAAGCCCTAAGCAACTTAGTAAGACTCTGTCTCAAAATAAAAAATAAAAGAAGGACTGGGGATGTAGCTCAGTTATAAATTTCTTCTGGGTTAAATCCCCAGTTATCCTGCCACCAATAAAAATGAAAAAATAAAATGGGGTGGGGGGACTAGGAATGTCACCTAGGGGTTCAATCCCCAGTACTGCAAAGAAAAAAAAATGTGGGAGGAGGAAGGAGCAGAAGGAAGGAAGTCAGGACTTTGGGAAATGTTCATGCAGCTGGATATTCCAGACAAACGTGGTTTATATTCCCATCTCTGGGCCACCTTTGATGTTTAGAAAATTCTTTGAGAAAGGCCAGAGGAGCTTGTAGTCATCTCTCACCTGTGTCTGTGGGGTGGGGGTTGCACGTGCTGTGGCCTGCAGCCAGTTTTCAGCCCGGGTCTGTGTGTCTATCACCAGGGGTGGGGAGCCGTATCGCCTATACAACTTGGACGTGTTCCAGTATGAGCTGGATAACCCCATGGCCCTGTATGGGTCTGTGCCTGTGCTTCTTGCACACAACCCTCATCGAGATTTGGGCATCTTCTGGCTCAATGCTGCTGAGACCTGGGTTGATATATCCTCTAACACTGCAGGAAAGGTGAGAACACAGGCAGGGAGGAGAGGAGGGAGGGAGTCTGCTGGACCTTGAGACAGGATGTTGGGAGCATGAGGCTGGTTGGGACTGACTGAAAGAAGGGGCCTTGGACCTTCTGGGCAGCCTCTTGAGTTCCCTGGTCATTTCCAGATGACATATTTATGACAGAGTCATTGCTGTCTCTGGCCCAAGGGGTTCCACTTGTTATTGGTACAGTATGTGTTAGACACTTTTCTAGGTGCTGGGGACATGTTTTTAACAAGCTTGAAAATGTCCTCTCTCTCAGGGAGAAAGACATTCAACTAGTAACAAGGCAAGGTGAGTTCAGGGGTGGTCAAGTGCTTCCACTGAGTCACGTGGTGGGGCGGTGGGGGTGCAGTGTTGCCTTAGATAGATAGTTGGTCCAGGAAAGCCTCCCTGAGGAGGCAACATTTACTCTCAGACCAAGGTGGGGTATTAGGAGCCTGCTCTGAGGACTCTCTGGAGACAATTGTTGCTTTTGTCTGGTGTTGCTGTAGACCCTGTTTGGAAAGATGCTGGACTACCTGCAGGGCTCTGGGGAGACCCCACAGACAGATGTTCGCTGGATGTCAGAGAGTGGCATCATTGATGTCTTTCTGATGCTTGGACCCTCAGTCTTCGACATTTTTCGGCAGTATGCTAGTCTCACAGGTGTGTGTAACGTTCCCACTGTTGTTTTTCTGCCCTTATTTTCTTGAGACGGTTGATTCTGTAACTTTTCAGAAGTCCTATTTTCTAATCCTGCACCCTACAGCCTCCCACCAGCTTTTATCTTCCTCAGTTTCTAAGTGTCCTCATTGGCCCCAGGTTGGGCATGATCCCTGTAATGACTCCCACCCCTCAATGAACCTGCAGGAACCCTGGCATTGCCTCCGCTCTTCTCCCTTGGCTACCATCAGAGCCGCTGGAACTACCGGGACGAGGCCGACGTGCTGGAAGTGGATCAGGGTTTTGATGATCACAACCTGCCCTGTGATGTCATCTGGCTGGATATCGAACATGCTGATGGCAAGCGATATTTCACCTGGGACCCCAGCCGCTTCCCTCAGCCACTCACCATGCTTGAGCACTTGGCCTCCAAGAGACGGAAGGTAAGGGAACTGTAGTCTTGGTTGGTCTTCTCAGGGTAAGATAGCTCTGAAGATCTCTGACCACCATCTTCTTTGTCCCAGCTGGTAGCCATTGTGGACCCCCACATCAAGGTAGACTCTGGATACCGAGTTCATGAAGAGCTGCGGAACCAGGGGCTGTATGTTAAAACCCGTGATGGCTCTGACTATGAGGGTTGGTGCTGGCCAGGTAGGCAGGCCCAGAGCTGAAGGAGAGGCAGTTGGGAGTCCAGGGATGCAGAATGGTGGCTTTTTTGCCCCTCGAGGGATCGATAACCACCCTTACCCTCTCCTAGGCTCAGCTGGTTACCCTGACTTCACTAATCCCACAATGAGGGCCTGGTGGGCCAACATGTTCAGCTTTGACAATTATGAGGTAGGAAAGGCCACAACTGGTGCTTATCTGTTTTCCCCACTCTTTCTCCCTGAGGTTTTTCTACTTGCCAATCCTACTTTTGTTGGTTGCCTGTAATGTATTCAGGGGCCTTGATGATTCTAGGAGGACCCTAAAAAAATACATCCTTCCAGATTCCCAGGAGCTTTCTGCTCTGATACTCTGTCTTCTTCCTCCCCTTTGTCCACCTTTTTTGCCTGTATTCCCAGGGCTCAGCTCCCAACCTTTATGTCTGGAATGACATGAACGAACCATCTGTGTTCAATGGTCCTGAGGTCACCATGCTAAAGGATGCCCAGCATTACGGGGGCTGGGAGCACCGGGACATCCATAACATCTATGGCTTCTACGTGGTAAGGGGCTGAAAGAGTTGATGGAAAGAGGGAAGACAGGGCCCAGAGACTGAGGACCAGGCAACTTCAACAGATGACAGATGCCTTTAATTTTCATTTCCCCTCTTCTCTCTTCTCCCCACCCAGCACATGGCAACTGCTAATGGGTTAATACAGCGCTCTGGCGGCATAGAACGCCCCTTCGTCCTGAGTAGGGCTTTCTTCGCTGGCTCCCAGCGCTTTGGTAAGAAAAGAACCAGGTGCAGTGGCGCACACCTGTAATCCCCGTGGCTCAGGAGAATGAGGCAGGAGAATCACAAGTTCAAAACCAGCCTCAGCAACTTAGCAAGGCCCTAAGCAACTTGGTGAGACCCTATCTCAGAAAATTAAAAGGACTGAGCCCCTTGGTTGTGTATAAGCTTCCTCCCTCTTGTCTTCCTCAGGAGCTGTGTGGACAGGAGACAACACTGCAGAGTGGGAACATTTGAAAATCTCTATCCCTATGTGTCTCAGCCTAGGGCTGGTGGGACTTTCCTTCTGTGGGGGTAAGAGGGGGAGGAATTTGAGGCCTTGGTTGGTGGGAGAGGGGCAAAATAGAGGGCATAAGACCTAGGCATTAGCAGAGAGCTGAGAGTATGTTTGGGAAACTCCTCAGACAAAATCTCTCTTTCACCTTCTTTTTCCATTCTGCTCTTTCCTTCCCCTCTCTCAGCTGACGTGGGAGGCTTCTTCAAGAATCCAGAGCCAGAGCTACTTGTGCGCTGGTACCAGATGGGTGCCTATCAGCCATTCTTCCGGGCTCATGCCCACTTGGACACTGGGCGGAGAGAGCCATGGCTGTTGCCATCTCAGCACCAAGAGATAATCCGAGATGCCTTAGGCCAGCGATATTCTTTGCTGCCCTTCTGGTACACTCTCTTCTATCAAGCCCATCGTGAAGGGTTTCCTGTCATGAGGTGAGACACTCTGTTGGATAGAGTAGGCTGAGGTGGCTGGGGGACAGGGGCCTGGGTTGCATCTCTAGGCCTGTTTCTTTACCCATCAGAACCTTGTAAAGGAGGGAATCTGATTAAAGATCAAGAGTGAAGGGGAGGGGCTGGAGTTGTGGATCAGTGATAGAGCGCTTATGAGGCCCTAGGGTCTATCCTCAGCTTCGCATATAAATAAATTAAAAAGAAAAAAAAGATCTGCTGGCAACTAAAAAAATATTTAAAACAAAAATAGAGTGAAGGGGAGACTATTGGGAATGAATAACATCAGTAAATGTCCAAAGAAAATTCCCAAGAATGACAAGGTCTTTGACAGAAATAAAACAGGGTAACGTGATAGGGTGGCCACAAACACCTTTTTGAGAAGATGGCCATGTAAGATGAGCCTTGAATGTTGAGTAAGACAGAACTTTATGATCTAGAGGAAGAATGTTTCAAGCAGAAAAGACTGCAGGTACAAAAATTCTAAAATGGAGCCATTTGTGGTGTGGTAGGCTCTGCCTGTAATCCCAGTGGCTTGAGAGACTGAGGCAGGAGAATGTAAGTTCGAGGCCAACCTCAGCAATTAGTGAGGCTCTAAGCAGCTTAGTGAGACCCTGGCTCAGCCTCAGAGTGAACGAGCTAGGAATGTGGCTCAGTAGTAAAGCACCCCTGGGTTTAGTCACCAGTATCCCCCCCCCCCCAAAAAAAAAAAGAATCTAGAGTAGAAATGAGTTTGTGGTGTTTGTGGAATAGAAAAAAGCCCATGAGCTTGGGTAGGGAAACAGAGGGAGAGGTAACAGTTGAGGTTATAAAGGAAAATATGATCTGATTCTGGAGGACTCACTGACATGTGCTAGAAACCTCTGGAATGTGCTATATAGAACAGTTGGCAGGAAATGACCAGACTAGGTGGGTTGCATAGTTGAAGCCTGAACCCCAAGTGCACTGTCTGACTCAAGCTCCTGGGTCTTACCCCTGTGCTATTCTCATTGCCAGTTCTTGGGGGAGCATCACTGACTTCTGTTTAAATGGCAGGTGTTTTTCTTTTCTTGCTTATTTCCTAGGCCCCTGTGGGTGCAGTATCCTCAAGATGTGACCACCTTCAGCATAGATGATCAGTTCCTGCTTGGTGAGAAATGGGAAGACAAGAGTAGTGGATTGGGCTGTGGCTGAGAATCACTTGTGGACCTGTGTCTGCAGAGGTCCAGGGAGGGAGGAGTGAGTGTGGCTATTAGTGAGAGGGGCAGTGCTTTGGTATTCTGTGACCTGGGAATTGATCCCCTCAGTTACATGTTGATTCTGGTGTGTTTTAGGGGATGCATTACTGGTTCACCCTGTATCAGATGCTGGGGCCCATGGTGTGCAGGTCTATCTACCTGGCCAAGGGGAGGTGAGTTATGGAAGTGCATGGTGGGGAAAGATGGTGGAAGCCAAAGGAAGCAAACAGGATGGGCATCCCTGTGCGTTGTGTGACTGGATATCTTACCTCTTCTATTACCCACAGGTGTGGTATGACATTCATAGCTACCAGAAGCATCATGGTCCCCAGACCCTCTACCTGCCTGTAACTCTAAGCAGTGTGAGTATGCCTGCCTAGTCAGTAGCTCCATCTTCTTGTAAGTTTCCAGATGTTCTTTGTGGTTCAGTACCTGTGAGCACAGATGAACAGAGTAAAAGGTGCTTTAGGGTCTATGGGGGAATTAATACCAGCACTGCTTTTGCCCTAGATCCCTGTGTTCCAGCGTGGAGGGACAATTGTGCCTCGATGGATGCGTGTGCGGCGTTCTTCAGACTGTATGAAGGATGACCCTATCACTCTCTTTGTTGCACTGAGCCCCCAGGTGAATATGTAGGCAGAGAGTGGCCTCAACAGCAGCCTGCCTTCCTAGGACCCAGTCACCTGGGGATGTTTCCCTTGGTCCCTCTTAGCTGAGGTGCTTATCTGTCCCACTTGATGCTCAGGGTACGGCCCAAGGACATCTCTTTCTTGATGATGGGCACACATTTAACTATCAGACTCGCCATGAGTTCCTCCTGCGTCATTTCTCGTTCTCTGGCAACACACTTGTCTCCAGGTAACTGGGGTGGTGGGGAGGACCTTGGGGATGCTCACAGTTCACTGTGCTCTTTTCTCATCTCCTGACTTTCTTGGGTCTCCTTTCTTCTGCTCTGACATTTGTCCTCTGATGGCCACCTGTTTTTGTCACCTCCAGCTCAGCAGACCCCAAAAGCCATTTTGAGACACCAGTCTGGGTTGAGCGGGTGGTGATAATGGGGGCTGGAAAGCCAGCAGCTGTGGTGCTTCAGACAAAAGGTAAGGGGCTGACAAAGGGGAAGCAGAGGCAAGACTGGTGAGGTTGGGGGTGATGTCTGTAGGAAAACAGTTTACTGTTGACTGTGGAGCTTTTTCTTCTTCCTCCTCCAGGATCTCCTGAAAACCGACTATCCTTCCAATATGACCCTGAGACTTCTGTGTTGACACTACGCAAGCCTGGTGTCAGTGTGTCATCTGATTGGAGTATTCACCTTCGATAACCCACGGGATGTGTTCTGGGTTGAGGGGAGGGTGTGGCGGTGGTGAGAATTGCCCTTTCTTCTGCCTTAGAATTTGGCCCTCCCCAGACTTCAGAGTTCTTATCCCAAGACCCAGATTCTGCTAACGTCTGGTCAGGATGAGAGGACTGTGCTTGGGCTCTCAATTCCTCTTGTGACCTCCTCACCTTTCCTGCTCTGTTGATTCCAAGTCTTTCCTTTCATCCCCACGCCCCAGCATCCTGTGGCTCTACCTGGAGCATACTCACTTGCAAAGACCTGAGGACCACAGGGCCCTTGCCTTCCTTTCTTTTTCCCTTCTTTAAGGGCCCTGAATTTCCCCAGACCCTCTCCATTCATGCCTCTTCTGTGTTAATACCATTTCTTGGAAGAAGATGAGGACAGTGAACTTTAGGGTTCCTCTTCTTCCGTTTCTCCCCCACCAAACTGCTCTCCCTTTTTCTTCCTCCTGGCTCTACCCTGCCAGCCCTTCCCTTTCTCTGCCCTGCTTCTACACTGGGACCACCCCTGATAAGGGATGAATGAATGGATCAAAGGAGTGAGGTTGCTGGAGAACATCCTTTTCCTTCTTGTCCCAACCTTTTCCTCTCTCCGATTCCTTCTAGGGCTGCTGCAGTTCTGGCAGGGGCAATTCTACCTCCCCTGTCCCTTGAGGGGAAAATGATTCCATGCCTCCTTAATTAAGACAGGATGGGCATTAAACTTCTTTTGCCCCCCTTTTGGTCCCTTTGGGGCATTCAAAATGGAGAAATCAGTTGTGATTTCACTGAATCACGTCACCTGTATTTATTGCTGGGAGAAGGCTGAGGGTGGGGGGAGATGATCATGTGTGCCCAAGGTTGGCCGGAGGCCCTGGGTAGGGGGTTGGGGGAGAACTAACGGGGAACCAGGGGAAATATTTGTGGGAATTTTTTTTACTTCCTCTTGGTCCCCAGCTGTGACAGGTTTTGATAAAAGGAGAAACAATAAAGAGATAAACCATAAATAATTTCTGGGTGTCTGAATTCTAGTTCTGGCCTAAGCCACATACTGTAGGAGCCCAAGGGCCTGATATTTTCATCTGGCTTTGGTGTAAGCCTCATCATTTCAGCAAAATGAGCTAGCACAAACTTTCAGCTTGCTAGATACTACAGCTTCCACAGTGAAGCTGAGCAAGACCATTGACTTTTTTTTTTTTTTTAATTTTCCCTTTTTGATGGTGCTGGGAATTGAACCCAGGGCTTTGTGCATGCAAAGCAAGCACTCTACCGACTGAGCTATCTCCCCAGCCCTACCATTGACTTTTAATAGGCCTAGTTAGTAAGTGGTGATCAGAGCTGATGTGGTCTCATGGATGGAAGCTATAAGGTCAGAAGTTTTCACATTAAATATTCTTTCTCTTTAGTTAACAGCACTTTCAAATGATCTTTCAAACCTGGAGTGGTGGCCAACATTTGTAATCCCAGCTATTTGGGAGGCTGAGGCAGGAGGATCTCAAATTTAAGGCCTAGACAATTTAGAGAAAACTTGCCTAAAAAAGTAAAGGGCTAGGGATGCAGCTTGGTGCTAGAGCACCTCTGAGTTCAATCCCCAGTACTGCTAAATAAGTAAAAAGAAGACCCATTGTTGGAGGGGCATTGGATATGTAACTCAGTGTATAGCACTAATGTGCCTAGCATTTGTAAGACCCTGAGTTCAATCCCTTGCACTCCAAAACAGAATCTATTGTTAAGATCCAGCCTGTAACCTCAAATACTATGGAGGTGTAAGTAGTAGGTTTACTTGAGCCCAGGAGTTACAAGTCTACCCTGTGCAACATAGTTGAACCCTAGTTCAAAGACAAGGGCTTGGGGATGTGACTGAGTGGTAAAAGACTTCCCTAGCATGTGAAGCTCTGGATTCAAGTCCCATGCACCCCAAAATGGGGGGAGGTAACACTGGGGTTTGGGAGGGAGAGATTTGATTTTTTAAAGTTTGTCATTTTTTGCTGTACTGGGGATTAAATCCAAGGATGCTCTACCACTGAGCTACATCACCAGCCCATGTCATATTTTTATTTTGAGACAGGGTCTTGCTATGGTTGCCCAGGCTGTTCACCTACTTACCACCATCTTGCTTCAGCCTCCTGGGTATTTGGGATTACAGACCCGGGATGCCAGCATGCCCAGATGGGAAAAGTTGACTTCGCTGAGTTGTAGTTAAAAGAAAAAAGTTCTGGTACTCTATTGCATAGTAGGGTGACTATAGAAAATGTACTAAGCAAAATTTTTTAGAAGGAAAAAAAAAAAAAAAGCTAAAAGGATTTTGATTACTTTCACCATGAATAAATTATCACTGAGAAGGGTTTACCCTGATTTCAACATTACACAATGTATACATGTATTGAAACATCAGGGTTCCCTTAAATTTATACAGTTTTATGTTCTCACTTAAGAAACTGGTCTCCCGTAGTTTTAGTGACAGTAAATAGCTTCTTCCATTTTGTACACTGACCACATGTCTTACTGAGATTGTTTTACAAGAATATGTTCTTTTTAAAAAAATGGCCGCTTGTGAGGTGGTAAGGGATGTGTATTCCTGGGATTCCCTACCCCAAGAAATAACTCAATTCCTTGAAATGTAGCCCCATAGTAGTCTTCTGAAGAACAGTGGGTCGGAACAGGATCCTGGAGATGGGTATTTAAGAAAACTGCCCGAAGGCAAATAACGCTAGTGTTGTTAAGTTTCTTACCTATAAAATGGGACAATGCCATCTAAGGACTACAGTGAGGATTCTGTAAGACACCCGGGGAACCGTTAGGCCCAAGGTTTCATTCATTAGTACAAGTATCAAGCATCTTTCACTGGGTGCCATCACTGAGGCAGAATGACTCTCCGGAGAAAATCCGGGCGCGGGGCCCGGATTCCTCATGCAATTCTACGCTCAAGAGGTGGGTCTCCAAGTCGGTCCCACGTGCTCCCACCCGGCTTTCAGACCGCCGGCCACGCGTGTTTGACACGGCGGATGTGACGTCACCGTCCCGTGATTCCCGGGACCGAGCTGATGTACCGGAAATTAGGTCGGCGAGGGGCCACCGATGACCGGAAGTGGGCTCCGAGCGGCGCGGCCAGACCCAGCTCCTGGGAGCTGGTCAAGGAGCGCGAGGAAGGCGGGGCGCAGGGCGGGGCCGCCTCGGGGGCGGGGCCGGCGGGCCGGCGGGCGGGGGCGGGGACCCCTCCCGGCCGGACCCCGCCTGCTCGGGCGCCCGCGGCGGCGCGGCCATGAAGCTGAAGCTGAAGAACGTGTTTCTCGCCTACTTCCTGGTGTCGATCGCCGGCCTACTCTACGCGCTGGTGCAGCTCGGTGAGCGGGGCGGGGCAGGGGTGCGGCGGGCGGCCCGAGGGCGCCCGCCGCCGCGCATCCCGCCCTGGGGAGGAACCCCGCGCAGACATCATTCATCCCGCTCGGCCCTCTGGACAGCCCTCTGCGGCCGCGGTGCACCCCCTCTAGAGCGCTCCGCGGCTTCCCGCCGCACCTCGGATGAAATCCAGACTCCTTCCCGGAGCCTGCAAGGCCCCGCATGACTCTGCGGCCGTCCTCCGGTCCGGCCCCATTTTCCTGTCCCTCTCCCTCGCTCTGCTTCAGCTAGACTGGCTCACTGACAGTTTCTCGAGAGCTCCGTGCTCGTTGCTCTCTCAAGCTCTTACCGCTTCCCTCTGCCTGCAGTGCTTTTCTCCCAGCTCTTAGGCCGCTTCTTTCTCATCCTTTAGGTCTTAGCGCGGAAGTCACCTCACCAGAGAGGCCTTCCCTGACCACCTTTATTACTACTCACTCCCTTCTATTTATTTCCTCCATAGCCTTTATCACATTCTGTAGTGATTTTATTAATTTGTTTCTTTGCTTAGTGTCTGCTTTCTCCAGTAAAGTGAAAGAGCTCCGTGAGGGCAGGGACTGTGTCTGTTTTATTCCCTGCTGTATCCCCAGCACCTAAGGCAGTGCCTCTTAGGAGTACTATTCAATAAATATTTATCCAATGATGGAATCACTGAATTTAATGACAAGTCTTTGGTCGTCATTAAGGGAGCAGATTGAACCCAACCTCTTATACAGGGATTTAGGGACAGTGCCCCTTCGTGATCTTCAGGTATTTGAGACAGTTGGGAGTGGTGGGACATGCCAGTCATTCCAGCTACTCAGGAGGCTGAAGTAGGATGATCACAAATTCCAGGCCATCCTGGGCAACTTAGGGAGACCTGTTTCAAAACAAAGGGCTGGGGATGCAGCTCAGTGGTAGAGAGTTTACCTACCGTCTCTGAGGCCTGGGGTTTAATCCCCCCAGAGAGAAAAGGAAAAAAAAAAAGGAGCGAGAGACTGTCCTATTTAAGGACATCGACCTGTTCCTTATAATTCCAGAAGGTAAAATTAGGGCTAGCAGATAAAAAGGATAGAGCAGATAACCAACTCAATATCCAAATAAAAATTGTAACGGGACTGGGAATATAGCACTTACCTAAAATGTGCAAGGCCCTGTGTTCACCAGTGCCACACACACAAAAAAATAAATGTGGAGAGACCAGGTGTGCACACCTGTAATCCCAGTAGTTGGGGAGATGGAGGCTGGAGGATCCCAAATTTAAAGCCAGCCCCAGAAACAGTGAGGCACTAAGCAACTTAACGAGACCCAGTCTCAAAATAAAAAAAAAGGGCTGGGGATATGGCTCAGTGATTAAGCACCCTGAGTTTCAATCCCTGGTACCAAGAAAAAAAAAAAAAAAGAAGAAGAAGAAGAAATGAAGGTGGAGAGAGGCTGCTAATTGAGGCAGTGAGTTCCCCACCACCAGAGGTATAGAAAAGGTTAAAAGTTGTAGGCTGGGGTTGTAGCTCAGTGGTAGAATGCTTGCCAAATTTGTGCTACAGGCTGTGAGTTTGACCCCCAGCACCACAAAGGGAAAAAAAGAAGTTGTAAGCAGGGTCCTGCATAAGCTAGAGGTTAAAGGAGAAGATTTTTGGCCCTTTGGATTGCTGAACAGACTGTTTCTCTGCCCCCACTCCCTTTCCTTATTGGTGCTTCCTGGGACCAGGCCAGCCATGTGACTGCCTCCCTCCCCTGCGGGCAGCTGCTGAGCAGCTTCGGCAGAAGGATCTGAGGATTTCTGAGCTGCAAGCTGATCTCCGTCGCCCACCCCCCGCCCCTGCCCAGCCCCCTGAACCTGAGGCCCTGCCTACTATCTATGTCATTACCCCCACTTATGCCAGGTATGGGCTTTGGTTTACCCAAGAGGGCTCCTTAAACCAAGAAGTTGGGGTTGACGATGAATTTGGGGAGGCACTGGGCGAGGGGAATGTTACTTAAAAGTAGAGCATGCCAAGGGCTGGGACTGTAGCTCAGGGGTAGAGCGCTTGCCTAGCACATGTGAGGCACTGGGTTCCATCCTCAGCACCATATAAAAATAAATAAAGGTATGGTGTCCATCAACAACTAAAAAAAAATATATGAGTAGAGCATATCAAATGCATGGATAAAGGAACCATGTCTTTACTCAAAAGATTTGTGGGAAAATAGTTGTTTTTCTATTAAAATGGATAAGAACACACTAGGACACAGATTATAAAATTCCTGCTAAATTTTAAGATTGAGCAACAAAGTTTCAAATAAATTGTGAGCTTGCCAATGAATTAACTCTCCTTGGAGATCCGATGATGGAAAAGTTTATAAACCCTGACTAAAGAGCACTGGGACTGTAGCTCAGAGCTTTTGCCTAGTATGACCTAAGGCCCCGAGTTCGATTCTCCGCATCACATAAAAATGTAGGAAGGGGCTGAACGGTTAACACTAGAGGTGGTTCCACAAGTTGTTGTTTACTGTGTGTTGCTCTTTGTCAGACACTGTGCTGAGTGCTTTAGGTTGCTTTAAGTCAAAATGTAGCTTTGCTACTGATAAAACCAATTTAGGAATGTGGTTTTGTATCTGTAGCCAAGAGGGTCTGTTAAACATGCCTCCCTGGACTCAAATGGCTGACCCCTCTAGGCACAGGTGGCTCTAGAGACCCTCTTCACACCACCAACCCTGGGGCCAGCAGACAGATCTGAATGATAAAGAAACCCAGAAGAGGCTGAGCCTCACATTCCCAATGCGTTCTCTAAAATCAAATCAATCCTTTCCTTCTTCCTTCGAGCCAAAGGGCTCCTCTAAAATTCTACTCCCTGGAAACCCAGCACAGGAGGAAAAGACCCTGGTCTACTGGTATTTTAAAAAGTCATTATATTAGCAGGGTGTGGTGGTGCATGCCTGTAATCCCAGCAACTTGGGAGGCTGAGGCTGGAGGATCACAAGTTCAAGGCCAGCCTCAGCAACTTGGCAAGGTCCTAACCAAGAGTGAGACCCTGTCTCAAAAAAAAAAAAAAAAAAAAAAAAAAGGTTATTATCTAGTTTACATTTTAGAACAATAGTATTCCCATTTTACAAGTGAGTGAACTTGATGCTCAGATTGAGCCATTTCTCAGGGTATCTTCCCTAAATTTCAAAGCTGGTATTCCAACCCAGATCTGTCAGATACCAAAGACTATACCCTTAATTTATAGCCCCCCAGTCAGAGTCCTGGGGGTGAGGCAGGTGATGAACATGGACTGTAAGGCAGGCAGGTGAGTGTCAGCATGGAGTTGACAATCAAGACGGAGGGAGTTTGGGTACCAGTGGAGAAAAGCCAGAGGAGATGCCAGCAAGAGAAGCTGTCTGTCGCTGTCCTGGCTGAAGTGGGCCAACAGTACCTGCCCCTTTCCTTCCTGCATCTTTCCCTGCAGGCTGGTGCAGAAGGCAGAGCTGGTGCGGCTGTCCCAGACGCTGAGCCTGGTTCCCCGGCTGCACTGGTTGTTGGTGGAGGACTCCGATGGCCCTACCCCGCTGGTCTCGGGGCTGCTGGCTGCCTCCGGCCTCCTCTTCACACACCTGGCCGTCCTCACCCCCAAGGCTCAGCGGCTTCGGGAAGGCGAGCCTGGCTGGGTTCGGCCTCGTGGTGTCGAGCAGCGGAACAAGGCCCTGGAGTGGCTTCGGGGCAGAGGGGGCGCTGTGGGGGGGGAAAAGGACCCACCGCCACCAGGGACCCAGGGAGTCGTGTACTTTGCTGATGATGACAACACCTATAGCCGGGAGCTCTTTGAGGAGGTGAGCACTGGGATGGGGATGGGGAAGGAGGCCAGGTGGCACCAGCTTCATCCATTACCTTGGTCACCAGTGTTACTCTAGGCTGCTGGGTGAGGAGCAGGGAGCATTGGGGCAGAGTGAGCCAAGTGGTTCTTTCTGTTTCCCCTGGGCCACCTGTTTTCTGTTTCTTCTCTCCTGACCTCTGTTAGATGCGCTGGACTCGTGGTGTCTCAGTGTGGCCCGTGGGGCTGGTGGGCGGTCTGCGATTCGAGGGCCCTCGGGTGCAGGACGGCCGGGTTGTGGGCTTCCACACAGCATGGGAGCCCAACAGGCCCTTCCCCGTGGATATGGCGGGATTTGCTGTTGCTCTGCCCTTGCTGTTGGCTAAGCCCAGTGCCCAGTTTGATGCTACTGCCCCACGGGGCCACCTAGAGAGCAGTCTCCTGAGCCACCTAGTGGATCCCAAGGACCTAGAGCCACGGGCTGCCAATTGCACACGGGTAAGGGGATGTAGGTAGGCACAGAAACTTGGTTGTGGGATGGACAGGATGGGAAAAGTGGGGTGAAACCACTGGAAAGGGTGTTTGAACTGGGAGAGAACTTAACAGATCTCTAATCAACCTTGCTTACTCTAATGAAGGAGCAGCTGGGAACCAGGGAGGGAGAGTGATCTCCCGCCACTGCATCTCCCAACATCCTGGGAACCTATGTGGCACAGAGAGGGTAAAGGGACAAAGCCCCATTTTAGAGGCACTGAAGTCACCCCCATTCCCAGCTCTTCATATTTTGCAGCCAACATTGTGAATGTAGAGGGGTCAGAGAATCCATTCTGCACTGATGGAGAGTGCAGTGTAGCCCAGAGGCTGAGCTACAGCTCGATCAGCTCTAACTGAAATCCTCCCATACAGGTACTGGTGTGGCATACACGGACAGAGAAACCCAAGATGAAGCAGGAGGAGCAGCTACAGCGGCAGGGCCGGGGTTCAGACCCTGCCATTGAGGTGTGATGGCAGCCCCACCCTGACTTCCACCTTATTTTAGGCACAGACCTTGTGAGACTGGGCACATGGCCTGCCCAGGATGCAGTTTTCCAAGTCCTGACCCCTCAGAGCCAGAGGCAGCACCTCCAGCCCTAGGGCATAGCCCAGCTGCTCCTCCCCTCCTCCAGCCTGCCATGTGGCACTGCCCACAGGCTGGGGACAAGTAGCCCTTGTGTTGAGCCAGGTCAGCCCTGTCTGGGGTGGAGCAAAAGGACAGATAGACTCAGGAGGGAGGGTGGCTAAGGAACTGGGTAACTTATTGGGGCTGGGTATGCACTGGGGGGGGGGGGGCGGAAGGAGCTGGGCTGGACCCTCCCCACCTGAGCATGCGGACCCCCCCTCCTACCTCCAGAATAAAGAATCTCAAACTGGTGGGGGCCTCTTGTTTTTCTTCCTTTGACTCATCTCATCCTTGCTCTTTCTGATCCTTAGAGAAGTAGGCACCCGTTCCTACAGGCCAAGCCAGGGTCAGAACTTTGGAGTACTGACTTCTTCAGAAAGAAATCAGTTCTTTCAGGGCCCCTGGCCCCTTGATAAGAAAGATCAGTGGCTTCCATCCAAAAGTTTTATTAAGTCTGTACACCCACAGCAGTCTCCAGTCCTTCCTGTGTCACTTTCCCGTCATCCTGTTCTTTTCTGATGGCTGGTGATTCTTGCTTCAAGGGCTAGGCCCTAGGACACCTGGTTTTCTCCTTCACCCCACTCTAGCTTGCTGACTTATCCTTACCCCCCTCTTATCCCAGGACCTCCCTCCCCACCTGGAGCCTTGGTAAGGCGTCGTGAGTTTTCCAGATAGATGGACAGAGAAACGGATAGAGTTGTCCATCTATCTGTCCCTCTTGCCCTTCTCCAACCCCCATCGTGACTCCAGGCCATTAGGCCTCAGGTAGGTCCTCCTTGGGAGGTACCTCTTCTGGTGGGGTTTTCTCAGGTGCAGCTCTGTGGGCAACCCCTCCCTGTAGCCAAGCTGTTTTCAGCATGTCTTTCAGCCCACCAGGAAACAGATAACCCTGGGCCTCTCCTTCTGCATCGATGACCCCTCCAAGCCCTTCCAGCGCTGTCTGCAGGTACCGCAAGCCAAGGAGCACCAGAGCCTGTGGGGAAGCAAGGGAAGAGAGTGGGCCAGTGCTTCCTGGGACGGGTTGGGAGCAGAGTGAAGTCCCAGCTGAAAGGAGGCCCTGGACACTTTGCTAACTCACCTGCAGTAAGAAGGTGACAGCCAGTATGCTGCCCAGTGTGCTTGCCAAGCTCTGCAGGTGGTCCAGCAACACCTGGTGGCAGCCTTGGGCCCAGAGGTTTAGGTTGGGCTGTCGGGGATCGAAGAGAGGGTGAGCATAGGGGTCTGAGAGTTGGCTTTGCAGGCAAGGCCGGGGGGAATGGGGGTTGCAGCAGGAAAAGGGAACCCCATCTGTCAGGTACAGGCCTTCCACATTACTCTGGATTCGGCTGCAAGAGGAGGGGGCAGGAGTGTTAGGATGTCTATAGACAGGCCTGCAGGAAAAGCTGAGGGCCGCAGAAGTTGAGAAGGGAAAAAGGATAGTAAAACATTTATAGACTGCTTTACTATGTGCCAGGTATGCATAATTCATCTATCTTCACAACAACTCTAAGATAGGTACTTGTCTATAAGATGGGTACTGTTATCTCCATTTTACAGATGAATAAATGGACCCAGAGTACTTTGGCAACATGCCCTGAGTGCACAACAGACAAATGACAGAGCTATAATCCTTTCTCTTAACCACTGTGTTCTACTATCTGCCTGGGTGGGGAGAGGTTTCAAGGCAGCAGGAGGGTGTCTACCTGGGGAAGAGAAGAAAGAAAGAGGAAGATAGAGGCAAATCACTCACTTAACCACTTCCTGGTCACTGGGGTCCAGGTAACGGTTGCTGACCCATTGGACTCCAAACCAATCCTTGTAGCCGTGGCGCCCGCAGCAGTGGTGCCTCAGCTGCAGCTCATCCATTATCCGTTTCGCATGACAGTGCCCAGGTACCTCTGTGTCCTTGTAGTGAACCAGAGCAGTCCCCAGACCCTCCTCCAGCCCCTTGTCCAGACTCACAGGCAAACCCAGAGCTAGCCCCAGGGCAAAGACCAAGAGTCCCCCACCTCCAGCAGTGCCAGCCACCAGCAGCGGGCCCAGGATTCCTCGCCAGGGAGGGTAGCGAGCTGCATCCAGACTTGCTCGGCTGGCTCCCGCACCCCCCAGTCCTGTGCCCAGAGCCACTGCACCAGCTGCCAGTGCAACCTGGGGCAGGGAAGAGAATGGGCAGGAGGGAGCCAGGAAGGTGCCAAGGTACTGCAGCTGGACAAGGAGGTGGCCGCTACAGAGGAGGGTGAGGACACCGGCCAGTGCCAACAGCCAGGAGAGGAGCCAGAGCCCCTGAGCCAGTCGGATGCGGGACTGGAGGGGCAGCACCAGGGGCAACACCGGCGCCATCTCCCATCGCTGCCCGAGGGAGTGCAGAACCGTCGGGGATGGGGTTGACTGCGGGCAGGATGCTGAGTCAGCCCAGCCCGGCTTGAGCTGGGCTAATGCCACCCTGACCCCAATACCCTGCACATCCTTCCACCCCAGCTTTAATAACCTTCCGCCAGCCCCAATTTGGGATGCCTTGGCCTTGCCCCTTAGGAAAAGCTCCGCCCCCGGGCAGAGGGCCCATTTCGTGACCCCGCCCCTGCCCCTCGCGGAAGTGGGGGGTTTGGTCCGCTCAGTCCAACCGGGCTTGGGGCTGGGGGTGGAGACCACAGGGTCTGCTCCCTCCCCGATCCCATGCAATCCCCGGGGCGGGGATCCCGGAAGGGCCTGGAGGCCGCAGACGGGCAGGGGGTGAGGGGTCAGCGGACTGGCCCCGCCCCCGTGCTGAGCAGCGAGGCCCGGACAGGGAGGGGTTAGTAGGCGGCCCAGCCCCCCCTCGGGTCCGCCCCCCCTCCCGCGCTTCCTGGCGGCTCCGCGTCCGGCGCCTGTTTGTGCTGCGGAGCTGGGGCCCGGGACGGCCCCGCCACCCCACCCCCGGGAGCCGAGAGCGGCCCCGGGAGAGTCGGAGGCCCCGGCGAGCCCCAGCGACTGTGGCCCCGGCCCCACAGCGCCCCCTCCAGGCCCTTTCCCCGCGCCCGACAGCGCCCCCGGGGGGTGGCACGGCACGCCTTCGCGCGCGCCCCGGGGTGCTTCCCCTTCCCCTCTCCCAGGCCATGGCCCCCGCGGCTTAGACGCCTCCGCCGCTGCCGCTCGCAGCAACCCGGGGGCCGGATGGACGGGGCCTCGGGGCCCGGTGAGTACGGGGCGGGGCGGGCGGCGTGCCCCTTCCCGGAGCGCCGGCCCGTCGGGCGCTGCCAGTGCCGTGCGGCTGTCTGGTGGCGTGCCCGCGTGCTCCTCCGCCCCAGGGGCTCTGAGCATCCTCCACCGTTCCCCAGGTGGCCCACCCTAGTTGCTTGGGTTCTCCTGCTGTCATTTCGGATTTCCTTAACGTCATTCTACCTCCCATGTTATTCTGGGCCCCCGAAGTTTCGCTGCTCCCTACGTCGTTACTCTGGACCTCTTCCCCTGGTATTCGGGTCTTTTTACCCTGGGACGCTCACTATGAGTATGCTCACCACTGGTCCCTTGACCCGTCACTCTGGATATATTTCTTGTACTGTGGTTCCTAAGTGTGAATACTGCCCTGCCTGCTCCTCTCTCCCGATGTCTCCAACTCAGTTATTCTGCTTTTAGTGGAGACCTGAGCTTACTGTCAGGGTGCAAGGACTGTGGTCTGTCACCAGTACCGCGTATCCGTGGCTCCCACGTTCTTCGGCAGTACTCCATGTTTCACCCCTGGTACTCCATGGTACTCCCTGTCTTTGCGGAGGCTGAGAAGGCAGCAGGAAGGGCGCTTTGCCAGGCTCCCTTCTGCCCTGCCAGGAGGAGGCCCTTGGTCCTCTATAGCCTTCTCCTCCCCGCTGGACGAACCTCCAAGCCTGGGATTGCTTGAAAGGGGCAGTACTCCTGGGCAAATGTACAGTTGTGTGGGGACAGAATCCCCTCAATCTTTTCTCCCAGTGGCAGCACATCCTGAGTGCTTCTTGCCCCTTTCCCAGGTGAGGGCCCTGCTCAGGAAGCCTTACAGTCCCTGAACCAGAGGCTTCGGGTGCAGGAGGAGGAGATGGAGCTGGTAAAGGCAGCACTTGCAGAAGCCCTTCGCCTGCTGCGGCTGCAGAATCCCCCCGCCTCTCTGCAGGGCTCTGGCACACTAGCTCCTGTGAGGGACAGGTATGCATGTTGGTCCACCCCCTTCCTCCTCCTTCCTGGGCCTCGTGGGCATCAGGTTGACTCACGGTCTCCCCAGCAGCCCTGCAGCCCCCCCAGGACTACCACCCACATGCAGCCTTTCCTTGGTGAGCCGAGGTACCCAGACGGAGACGAAGGTGGAGATGGAGCCATCCCCTGAGCCCCCTGGCCTAAGCAATGGGCCCCCAGCCTCTCAGCGGGGCAGCGAGGAGCCTAGTGGGACCCAGTCTGAAGGAGGCGGCAGTAGCAGCAGTGGGGCTGGCTCCCCTGGACCCCCAGGGATTCTCAGGCCTGTGCAGCCTCCACAGCGTGCTGACACGTAGGTGTCTTGTGGCAGAGCTTGGGAAGGGGTGGGAGAATTTGGGGGCATGACTGGAGGTCTTGACCTTCACTTGCTTACTTTGCTCCCATCAGGCTACGGAGAAATTCTTCCTCCTCCTCATCCCCCTCAGAGCGGCCCCGACAGAAACTCTCCAGGAAGGCAGCATCCTCCGCCAACCTGTTATTGCGGTCAGGGAGCACAGAGAGGTGGGCAAGGTTCCCCCTTAACACATGCACTCAGGACTCTGGCTCTTGATTTCTGCATCCCTCACCTCACTTCCCTAGGTGGGATTGGGGACCTCCTTACCCAACAGGAAGAAAGGCACTTCTGGGGGCACCTGTGTGTATCATCAGTCCCATCTCATTCAGTCCCCACAATATCTTTGGGAGTTAGGTGGTCTCATGCTATCCATTGCACAAGTGAGAGAGCAGACTCAGAGAGGTTAAGTCATTTACCTGAGACCACACAGCTTGCGTCAAGATTTGAACCCAATTCTTCTTGATTCCAGTTCCCCTTCCCATTTTACCATATCACAACACACCTTCCAACATTTTTGGAGGTTTTTCCAAAACCTGTCATGATTTTCATGGCTGACTGTCCTCAGAGCTTTGGCCTACCCTTTCCTCAGATTGTATCAAGTACAGAGCTACTTACTCCTCGAGAACAAGGGGATCACTTAGTTACTGCACACAGCTATGCCAGTGTGTACCTGAATGTTCGTTCTAGCCCTGTCCCTCCTTGGTCTCCACTTTATTCTCTAAAGAGATATCATCCAAAGACAGGATCTCTAGAATTCACCCATCACTTTCCTCTTCAGAGATAAGAACTTTCTTTACTTACTTCCCAGATACTTGAAAGGCAGGGCTGGTATATATTCCGGGTTCACTTTAGTTCCATTTTACAGATAGGGAAATAAAAAGGTCAATAGCCATGGGCTGGGGTTGTAGGTTAGTGGTAGGGCACTTGCCTAGCATGTATGAGGCCCCAGGCTCAATCCCTAGCACTGCATGAAATAAAATAAAATAAAATAAAGGGGCCAGATGCCATGGCACACGTTTGTAATCCCAGCGCTTGGGAAGCTGAGGCAGAAGGATCACAAGTTCAAAGCCAGCCTGAGCAACTTAGTGAGGCCCTAAGCAACTTAGTGAGACCTGTCTCAAGATGAAAAATACCAAAAGGGCTGGTTCAGTGTTTAAGCACCCCTGGGGTTCAAGCCCCAGTACCAAAAAGGAAAAAAAAAAAGGTGGATAGCCAGAGGCTTGGAGGTCTGGAGGAAAGGGCCCTGGCACGTTCATCCTCCTACAATCTTTGTGGCCTTGTCTTCTCATCTCTTAAGTGGAAGAAGTAAAAGTCCCCATCCACTTTAGGCCCTGACACCATGCAGATGTGTCAAACAGGTGTGACGAGTCTCTGGAGGAACCTCCTTTCTTATGTCCTGCCCCTCCCTGCTAAGGTCTTGGGACCTGACCCTAGTCCCTATGTTTTCACTCTTCCAAACAGCCGTGGGGGCAAAGACCCCCTCTCCAGCCCTGGGGGTCCCGGATCAAGGAGGAGCAATTACAATTTGGGTATGTACAGAGGGATGGAGGGAAGGATTTAGGTGACAGTGTTAGGGTTTGGGCTGTAGCCCCAGGAGCTATTTGGGGGGATCTGTGAGGTGTGGTAGGTGGAGTTCTGCTCTGGCTTTTCTGGGAGGGGGCTGCAAGGTGGTGGTTGACACCCCCCTTTTCTCTGTAGAAGGCATCTCAGTGAAGATGTTCCTTCGTGGCCGCCCCATTACCATGTACATCCCGTCTGGCATCCGCAGCCTTGAGGAGCTGCCCAGTGGCCCACCCCCGGAGACCCTCAGCCTTGACTGGGTGTATCCTGCCCCTCCAGGCCCATGGGAACCACCCTTTCCCATCTGGGGAGCCTGCTCCCTCCCTTACAGTTACCTCCTGGGTCTGTGGGGGACAGGGAGCCCTCTGACCATTTCCCTGCTGTCCTTCTGTCAGTTGTGCTGCTAGCCAGAAGCTCTAGCGTCCTCCCTCTTCCTCCTCCTGCCCTTAATCTGACCCTTTCCTTGACCTTGGTCCACATCCCAGTTATGGGTACAGGGGTCGTGACTCCCGCTCTAATCTGTTTGTGCTGCGCTCTGGGGAGGTGGTCTACTTCATTGCCTGTGTGGTGGTGCTGTACCGGCCTGGGGGAGGCCCAGGGGGTCCTGGAGGTGGCGGCCAGAGACATTACCGGGGACACACGGACTGCGTTCGATGGTGAGGAGCCTGAGGCGTGGGGTTGTCGGGCTTGGTAGGAAGAGGGTCTGGCTGGGTGTGGAGGAGCAGGAGAGAGAGTTGCAAGCAAGGAGGAATCTTGGGTGGTCTGGAGAGAGACCCTCTTCCCTGGAGTGTCTCTTTTCCCACTTAGCCTTGCTGTTCACCCTGATGGTGTCCGTGTAGCCTCAGGACAGACAGCTGGAGTGGACAAGGATGGGAAGGTAAGCAGTGGAACCTGTGCTGACAGGATGACATCCCATCCAGCTCTCCTGCACTGCCCTGACTCCTTCCCCTCCACTAGCCCCTGCAGCCTGTGGTTCACATCTGGGACTCCGAGACACTGCTGAAGCTGCAGGAGATTGGACTGGGGGCCTTCGAGCGTGGTGTGGGGGCTCTGGCCTTTTCAGCAGCGGTGAGCTGGCCCCACAGAAGCCTCCAGAGCCCTGTTTCTTGTCCAGGACTCCACTCTTCCCCTTCACCAGGAAGCCTCAGAAATTCTGGCCTTCTGGAGCCCTGCTTAGCCAGTTCTCCTGAGAAAGGGACACATGCCAACCTCTGTCCTCCTCATCTATGATAGCACCCCCTGCCTAAGGACCAGTGCTCTCTCAGTCCTCTAATATTAGTGTCCCCTCATCTTCAGGATCAGGGTGCTTTTCTTTGTGTGGTGGATGATTCCAATGAGCACATGCTGTCGGTGTGGGACTGCAGCCGGGGCATGAAGCTGGCTGAGATCAAGGTGAGGCGTCCAGGTGGCCTGGAGGGCCTCTGAGGTTGGGGGGTGGTAGGGTGGTCCTGGAGGAGTGCAGAGTGCTCCAAACTTATTCATACATTTACTTCCTTTCTTGCTGGATCACCTGGGGGCAAACCTAGTCTCTCTCAGCATTGGTTTGTTCATCTGTGAAATGGGGACTATGGTGTTCTGACCTCAGGTGGCATAGTGTGATTAATCATGAGTCATGGGGAATCAAGCTCTTAGGGAACCAGGGTCCTTTTTTTTTTTTTTTTTTCCCCTTTGTGGCACTGGGAATGGCCTGGGGAGGCCTTTAGCATGCTAGGCAAGTGCCGTAGTGCTGAGCTGTACTCTCAGCCCAGGACCAGGGTCTTTTCCTTTTTTTTTTTTTTGGGTGCTGGGGATCGAACCCAGGGCCTTGTGCTTACAAATGCAAGCACTCTACCGACTGAGCTATCTCCCCAGCCCCAGGACCAGGGTCTTGAAGGAAGGGTTTTCCTCAGGCTTCTGAGCCTCTGCGGGCTGGTTATGTTCTGTCAGGATGCAGACTGAAGACTCAAAGAGATTGAAGGTGCACAGGGGTTGGGGTGGCTAAATCTAGTGTCTTCCCTTCAGAGTACAAATGACTCAGTCCTGGCCGTTGGCTTCAGCCCTCGTGACAGCAGCTGCATTGTTACCAGTGGGAAATCTCATGTCCACTTCTGGAACTGGAGTGGCGGAGCAGGGATTCCTGGGAATGGGACCCTCGCCCGGAAACAGGGTGTCTTTGGGGTGAGATGTGGCTGAGCGAGAGGTAGTGGGGGAGGGCGGAGTGGGGCTGGAAGGATTGGTCTGAGTATCGTAGACCCTAATGCTCCCCAGCCTCCAGTTGTCCTGTGACTTCTTGTCTTTGCCCTTCCCTTTGACTTCTCCTTTCTGCCCTCACCCCAGAAATACAAGAAACCCAAGTTTATCCCTTGCTTTGTGTTCCTCCCTGATGGGGACATTCTCACTGGGGACTCAGAGGGGAACATTCTCACCTGGGGCCGGAGCCTCTCTGATGCCAGGACCCCAGGCAGGGGCGGGGCCAAAGGTATGTGATGGGGCTGGCATCCGGGACATCTTTACCCCAGAGGGCCTGTGGGATCGGTGGAGAGGGTTCCCCATCTTTTTACCTTGAGAGTTGGTAGTTCTCTGTGGCCGGCATGGTAAAGGAGAGAGGGCTGGGGCTTTGGGTCTGTTATCTCAGGTTCGAAGCTCACTTTGGCCACTAGTTGACCTTTAGGAAGTCACCTCCCTTCTCCGACTTCAGTTGTCCTTTCTGTGAAATGGGAAGAATAATAGGTGCATTGGCAGTCATGAGGATCAGAGATGGTATTCAGAACGCACTCAATAGCTGGGAGTTCTTACCCTATGTGACAGTGTATGCTACCCTTTTTTATTACTCACCTGTACCTCGAGGTCATGACCTACCTGGGGCTTTGCCAACAGAGACCTATGGAATTGTGGCCCAGGCCCATGCTCACGAAGGTTCCATCTTCGCCCTGTGTCTCCGGAGGGACGGGACAGTGTTGAGTGGTGGTGGGCGGGACCGACGGTTGGTACAGTGGGGGCCTGGGTTGGTGGCCCTCCAGGAAGCTGAGGTGAGGCCTGGACTGTGGTCAGGGTGGAGGGAGGAAGAGGAATGGTTAGCAGGCTTTTAACATTCTGTTACCATTCGCAGATTCCAGAACACTTTGGGGCTGTGCGGGCCATTGCTGAAGGGCTTGGTTCTGAGCTGCTAGTGGGAACCACGAAGAATGCATTGCTGAGGGGAGATCTGGCTCAGGGTTTCTCCCCTGTGATCCAGGTTGGGGGGCCGAGAGCAGGGTGAGGAGGGAGGGAAGAGGTGTTGGGGGAGGGACAGTGGTGATAGGTCGTACTTGTTGCAGGGCCACACGGATGAGCTCTGGGGTCTCTGTACACATCCTTCCCAGAACCGCTTCCTCACCTGCGGCCATGACCGGCAGCTCTGCCTGTGGGACGGGGAGGCCCATGCGCTGGCCTGGAGCATCGATCTCAAGGTAGAGCCAGATGTCCCTGATCTCCTGTCACACCTGCCATGACTCCTGTGGCCCTTCCTTTCCCAACACTGCTTCTCCTTCTATACCCCAGAGGCAGCTGGTTTGTACTGGGATGACTACTCAAATATTCTGTACAGATTGGTGAAAGTTGATGCCCCTAGTGCCCCTGGGCATTGCCCCCTCAGGCCTCTTGGTTCAGTAACTGTGTGGTCAATTTACAGCACAGCTGGGGGCCTTTCTTCAGGTAGTTAGTGTTTTGAGTATCACCCTCTGTTTAGCCTCCAGTGACCTTGCCTCCCTCGCAGGTCTTTTATCCCTTTCTTCCCCCATCTTCTCCTTGGGAGAAGGAAGCTTTGAAGTTAGTGAGATGGCAAAAGAATTCCCTCACTAGAAAGGCAGCTTGAATTCACCTTCTCCCCTCCCAGGAGACAGGTCTCTGTGCTGACTTCCACCCGAGTGGGGCAGTCGTGGCAGTAGGACTGAACACGGGGAGGTGAGAGGGCCCAGGACTCCTGGGAGGGAAAGCAGGGAGGTTGGGAGGGATTCTTGGTAATGGGGAAGTGGACCAGAGTGGCCGAGGCAGCTCAGGAGCCCAACTGTGCTTTTCTGCTTCTTGGTGCTTCTCTTTGAAATCTGCTCCCATACCCCTACTCTCCTGGGAGAATTGTCTTCACCCCTTCCCCAGCCACTCCCTCATCCAGGCCTGGGGAGTGGAGGAAGTGGCAGCCCAGGAGGGAGAAGCAGTGGAATAGGAGAGGCCCAGGGGAGACAGTCACAGGGAAGTGACAGGCTTACCAGCTCCACAAAGTCCTTGTGGTAGGCCCTTCCCTTTTCTTAGCCTAAGAATACAGTGGTGACCTCTCTTCTGCATCAGAGCCTTTCTGAGGTTGTCTGATTTGCCACCCCCTACCCTGCCCCAGGCCTCTCTGAGGATCTCTTCATATCCTGCCTTTTTGCTTCTCTATCTTCCTCCCCCTCCCTTCCTTCCAGGTGGTTGGTGTTGGACACAGAGACCAGAGAGATCGTGTCTGATGTCACCGATGGCAATGAACAGCTCTCAGTTGTCCGGTACAGCCCAGGTGGGAGACACCCCCACCCTGCACTCAGGTCCTTCCCTGGTCCTTCTCTCTCTGAGTGCCTCTCTTTGCAGATGGGTTGTACCTAGCCATCGGTTCCCATGACAACATGATCTACATCTATAGTGTTTCCAGTGATGGTGCCAAGTCCAGTCGCTTTGGCCGCTGTGTGGTAAGGAAGCTGGGTGGAGGCTGGGGCACACTAACAACGGGTATACTCACAGGGGTCTGATACACTAAGGGGATGTCTGGGGATGAGAAATGATGGTTACTTTTTTTTTTCTTTTTAAAAAACTCTTGATCCACCTGTGGCGCACACCTATAATCCCATCAACTCAGGAGACTGAGGCAGGAGGATCACAAGTTCAAAGTCAGCCTCAGCAACTTATCAAGACCCTAAGCAACTTATTGAGACCCAGTCTTTAAATAAAATATAAAAAGGGCTGGGGATGTGGCTCAGTGGTTGAGTGCCCCTGTGTTCAATCCCAAGTACCCAAAACAAAACAAAACAAACAGACCTGATCCTGTTTTTAGGGTCACTCCAGCTTCATTACTCACCTGGACTGGTCCAAGGATGGGAACTACATCATGTCCAATTCTGGGGACTATGAAATTCTTTACTGTGAGTGGCATGGGGGAGGACATAGGAAGAGGATAATTGGAGTGGGTTTTATTTATGTGTGGCATTTGTGGTTGGGATGGTGAGCTCCAAGCAGAGAGGCTGTCAGATACAGAGGTGGAGGTGGGGTTAAAGTAGAGTTGGAATTACCCACATTCTGTGATTTGAAAAAAAAAAGAAAAAACAAAACACATGCAGTTTCACACCATGTATCTTCTTCCCACAAGGACTTGAGGGAGTTGAAAATGCTAAGAAAAGATTGTTTTGGAAAAGTTTTTCAGGGTAGGTGTGGAGGGGAGGAGGAACTCATGAGAAGCTGTTAGAACTTCAGCAAGAACTCAGGGAGCACACGGGTGGGTTTCACCCTGGGTTCTGTAGGTCGTGGTGGGGAAGAGGACCTATGGTGTGTTCCCATACCACCTGGCCATAAGCCGGTCTTTCTAGCCCGGCCTTGCCTAGCACTTCCCGACTGAGGGCACAACGAGAACTGAGCTAATTCACTCTCTTTCCCTCTCCCCAGGGGACGTGGCTGGAGGCTGTAAGCTGCTGAGGAATCGCTATGAGAGCCGAGACCGGGAATGGGCTACCTACACCTGTGTACTGGGTTTCCACGTCTATGGTGAGCAGGGGCGAGGGACCCAGAACCCTGCAGGAGGCTTGGGGAGACAAGGTGGAGCCCGCTTGCTCTGGGGAATGCTGGGTGTGTTGGGTGGGGTGGCAAGAAACGGGCAGATCAAGCCTGGGAGGCCCCTCCGGCCCTCGGACTGGGAAGGATTGCTTGGAACGCAGCCGGTGGGTGGCGGTGGCAGCTTGGGCTCCGAAAATGGAGCAGTTTGGAGCTGTGGGTGGCGGCGGGGAGGATGCCAGGCTGAGGCCCGCCGTTGTGCTAGGCGTGTGGCCGGACGGCTCTGATGGGACAGACATAAACTCCCTGTGCCGCTCCCACAACGAACGCGTGGTGGCCGTGGCCGATGACTTCTGCAAAGTGCACCTCTTCCAGTACCCGTGTGCGCGCGCCAAGGTGAGGCTGCTGGGGACCGCCAAGGGCGGGCTGTCTGGCTCCCGGGCCCCATCACCACTGCCAACCCAACCTTCCTTCTGGCCCAGGCGCCGAGCCGCATGTATGGGGGCCACGGGAGCCATGTGACCAGTGTCCGGTTCACGCATGACGACTCGTACCTCGTCTCACTAGGCGGCAAGGACGCCAGCATCTTCCAGTGGCGAGTTCTGGGCGCTGGGGGGGCCGGGCCATCGCCCGTCACGCCCTCTCGCACCCCCTCCCTGTCCCCCGCCTCCTCTCTCGACGTCTGATCGCTGCCTTACAAGACTGACTGGCCCAGCGGCATGGCCCCGCCCTGCCGGAATAATCCCCCAGGACCTTGCGTCGACCCTTTCCTGGGCCGACCTTTTCCTCGACTTCGAGACATTCCCGATCGTGCATTTCCCTGGAGGGGGCAAAAGCCACCCTTGCACACACTGTATAGACCCGCTGGCTGAGCCGGGCAGCCCCAGCCTAGGCCCTGACTCCCGCTACCTGCTGAGGGGCAATAAACAAAACAAAGTCGCTTCCAGTGCTTTCGTGGGGCCCGGCTGGACGCCTCGGGGCCCTGTAGGGTGGAGATGAAGGGATAAAGAGGAGTGCGGAAAGGGGAAGGGAGAGCAAACCATTCATGCAAATAACAGGCAAAGCCGCTTGCAAATAACCACGCGAAGTGCGAGGGCGCGCGTGTTTCGGGGCAGCAGTCGAAGCTGTAGGGCTCCAGAAAGGAGAGAGTTAAGCCCCGCTCCTCTCCGGCTCTCGGAGGAGGAGCCGAGCTGCAACGGAAATAACCGAGCGCCGACCGCGGCTGGCCGAAAGGAGCCGAGCCCTTTCCGGAAGTGGCCGATCTGTGGGGTCCTGCTCTCCGACCTGAGCCGAGCGCCGGGCCTTGTTCTCCGGATCCGCCGAAGGTGTTCCGGAAGGAGGCGAGGCGGGCAGGGCAAGCCTTACCCGCGGCCGACAGAGCCCAACGTCTGGTGGGACTCGGCGAGGGCGGGGGAAGCCGGAGCCTGGCTCCGGTCCGGCAGGAACGAGCTCATTCCGGAAGAAGCCGAGAGGACCGGCGCCGGCCTCGGCGTCCCGGGCGTGAGGCGGTAGCAGCAGCAGCAGCAGCAGTAGCAGCAGCGACAGCGCGGGCCAGAATGAACCGCGACGGCTGAGGCAGCGGAGCTGCTGGCTGCGCAGACCCCACCGCGACTCCCGCGAAGCGCCATCCCCACGCTGCGGGCTTCGCCTCGAGCCGAGCCCTGCCCCCGCGAGCCTCCCGGAGCCCTTTGTGCGGCCGGAGGCGGCGGCGGGAACGGCCATGGCGGCCAACATGTACCGGGTGGGGGGTGAGTACCCGGCGCAGAGGTGCGGGGCCTGGGGCGAGAGAGGTAGTGGGCCGGGACCCGAGAGGCTCGGCACCCGGTGGCGCAAGAAGCCACGTCTGGGGCGGCATGGACTGGAGCGCCGACCGGAACCGGAACCGCGACGGCGACGCGGTCGGGCATCTGGACTCCCGGAGGGCTGCGGGGCATCCTCGACGGCACTCTGGGGCCGCCTCGGGACCCCCGGGCCGGGAGTGGGCTTGGGAAACTGGGTCCGAAGGGGTTGACAGTGCAGCGACGGGACCCGAGGGCCAGGGCTACGGCTTGGCCACCGGCGAGGGAGCTGCCTGGAGGTTTCCTCTTCAGGTGTTTTGTGCACCTCGGTTCGCAAAGTGGGGGGCAGGAGGCTCTGTGCTAGAGTGAACAATTACTCGCTTTGCCGACATGGGTGCAACTCCATCGTTAAAGTTGTGGGGCTGCAGGGGAACCCCTGCTTCTCATCACTTTCTTAAGTCTCACTTCTGAGCGAAGATCTGGTTTTAGAATTAAGTGTGGCAGGGGTTGGGGGCTCCTTGTTTTCTTAGTGTCCACTTCCACATCTCCGCGTCCCTTCTACCTGGACCCTTGTCTCTTTTTGGTCCACTCAGGCTGACATTCCTCCTGGTGCTCTGGCTCTTCCACCTCCTCTTCTGATCTTCCCGGTTCTTCCCCACCCCCTCCTACAGATTACGTCTATTTTGAGAACTCCTCCAGCAATCCTTACCTGGTTAGACGGATTGAAGAGCTCAACAAGGTGAGTCCAGCAGAACCCACTCCCTCATCCCAAGGGGTCTCTTTCTTCTGGGGTCTCTAACTTCAGGTGAGAGAAGATCCTGTTTTTAGTACCCATTCATATACATTCATTCATTCATTTGATGTAATCAGGAAAGGCTATTCAGAACTTAACTGGGAACTTTACTGTCTCTTGGGGGACAAAGGCAAGGGATTTGGAAGTAGGTCCCTTAGTAATTTATTGACTGCTGTTAGTCTTTTCTTTAGGTCTTCCACTTTGAAGTGATCAATATTCACTACCACGTTTTTTCCCCCCGCTCCTTTAGACTGCAAATGGAAATGTGGAAGCAAAGGTTGTCTGTCTTTTTCGTCGAAGGGACATTTCTAGTAGCCTCAACAGCCTGGCTGATAGTAATGCCAGTGAGTGTCTTCATTCTCCTCTTCCTCCCCTTCCCCTTGATTTGAGGTCTGGGCATGTCCCTACAGGTTTCCCCCCTGGTAGCATGCCCAAGGCAGGGGTGTGAGTTTGGGGGTTGGGAAGTGCCTTGTTGGTGGAGGGAGGCCTGTTTTTACACGTTGGGGTTGGAAGCAGGGTGGTGAGAGCATGATAAGAAGCCAGACTAATGTGTGTGTGTGTGTGAGAGAGAGAGAGAGGGTGGGGGGAAATAGTGTTTAGATTGGGGATGGGGAAGAGCTTTGGAGAAGCAGGGCACTTGGGGGATAGTTTTCTTTACAGTTAAGACGGGGTAGTGAGTGTGAAGGTCAAGGTGAAGAGGAAAAGATCATGAGAAGCCTGCATAACAGGGGAAGCAGGCTTATTTTGTAATCACAAGGTGATGGGAATACATTGAAGGGAGAAAATAAGGTGGGATGTGGTAGGAAAGTTTTCTTGCACTTTTTCTTCTTGTTCACCACTTTCATTTTCCCCTCCTATTCATTTAATTTTACCTCCTTGTTTCCTTTGGCCTTATCTTTGTTCTCTTTAAATTCTCATCTTCTTTTAAAATTTTTTTCCTTTAGTTTTCCTTAGCTTCTTTTTCCTTTCCTGCTTTGATTTTCTTTCTTCTTCTTCCTGTTCTTCCTTTCTAAATTATTTTGCTTTTTCCATGCTGCTTTGGTCGTGAAGGGGTTAATGAGGAGCTGGGCTTACCAAGTTCCCTGGCCCTTTGGGGTTTCCAGTCCCATCTGGCAGGGGCTGACCTTGGCCTTGTCCAATCAGAAGGGGTGTGGGGGGTGTGGTCCCCCTTGCCTTGGTACTGGGTTTCCGGAGCTCACAGGCTAGGGGCGGAGCCTGCTGCACCCCCCCCCCCCTTCTCCCTGAGGTTGGGAACAATGCACCAATGAGCCTGGGCCTGAGGCTGTCCTACCCCCTCCCACTTTGATTGGCACTCAGCCAGGTTAACCCTTTCCACCAAGGTTTCAGGGCAAACTGCAGCTCTTTGGGAAGGAAGTATTGGCACTGGCTTGAGAGGTGCTGTCCTTGAAAGCCCCACAAACTATTATTAGCCAAGTAGAAAGGGAGCAATAGTTAGGGTTGCATGTGATGTTGTAGAGTACAGAATCTCCTGAAATCTGAAAAGAGGAACTAGTAAACACAACTTTGTGTGGTATTCTTTCATCTTTCTGGGTTCTTGGACCTCAAGCTAGTTTAGAAAGAAAGAGCCAAGTGTGATATTCTTGCTGGATCTGGTGTAGCAGTATTTGTGCTTTGAGCCACGTCTAAACATTGTTAGCCGGGCATGGGATGCATTTCTTTGGCACTTTGACTCACAGTTTTTCTTAATGAGGCATATAGCTAATAGAGAAAGCTGGTAGGTAAGGGTAAGATATCTGGGAAAAGTGGGAAGAACCGCTGAGCTAGGAAATGTTTTCTCTGGGTTAGAGTTTCCAAGGTGCCTTCTTTCTGACTTAGTTTCTTTCTTTTTTCTGCCTTATTGCCCTAGGGGAGTTTGAGGAGGAATCAAAACAACCAGGGGTATCGGAGCAGCAGAGACATCAACTGAAGCACCGGGAACTTTTTCTATCCCGGCAGTTTGAATCATTACCAGCCACTCACATAAGGTATGGGATGATCAGGGTCAATGTGTCCTGCATGTACTTCTTTAGAAGATGGAGTGGAGGGTGGTATATTGGAGGTGGTGTGGAGAGGAATGAAGGGCTTATCCGGGGTGTTCTATAACCTGTTTCCTGTAGGGGGAAATGCAGTGTGACCCTCTTGAATGAGACAGATATTTTGAGCCAGTACCTGGAAAAGGAGGTGAGAAGGAGGTATCAGAAGATAAGGGAGGGGAGTGGGTGTCACCTCTAAAAGACAAGAGAAAAGTAGGACAGTGAGGAGGTAAAGGTTGACAGACTGCCTGTCTTGGGAACTCTGGGTAAGCCCCCCACTGCCCCCTGCCTTCTCGGATTGCTGCCCTGTTTACCTTCTCTCTCCCCATCTCCAGGACTGCTTTTTTTATTCACTGGTGTTTGACCCTGTGCAGAAGACACTTCTAGCTGATCAAGGGGAGATCAGAGTTGGTTGCAAATACCAAGCTGAGATCCCAGATCGCCTAGTGGAGGGTAAGCACCAGGGGAGACTATATGGCTACTGGGTATCTAACTCCCAAAGGCACTCTTAACATCACAGTCACAGTGTCATGCCCTGGAGTGTGTAGTACACACAGTCTGCAAGGCTTTCTGATGGAATGGGTTCTTAGGAACCTGAAAGGGAGAATTATGTGAGTTTAGGTAGCTGTTAGACTCTAAGTAGGGGAAAAACAGGAAGGAAATGCTATTGTGAGTGACCAAGACACCAGTTATTCTCCCTTCCCTGTCCTTGATGATACCAACTTGTTCTTCAGGAGAATTGGATAATCGGAACCAACAGAAGATGGAGATGAAGGTCTGGGATCCAGACAATCCTCTCACAGACCGACAGATTGATCAGTTTCTCGTGGTGGCCCGGTGAGGGGTGGGTGGATGGGGAAGATGGGCTGGGGGAGGTGTGGACATAGTTCTGAGTCCTACCCATTCTTGCCTCTTGAGAATGAGCTGCTCAGGGTACCACAGTAAGGATCAACGTGGGGACAGGCAGGAGAGAGCAGTGAACATATTGATATAAGGCTTCATTTGTTTTTTTGGCATGGGTAATTTTCTTCTTTCTTCTCTGGTTTAACTCCTCAGCCTTGCTTGCATGTTCTTTTCTTTTTGACTTCTCAATCTCTTCCTTAGAGCTGTGGGGACCTTTGCAAGAGCCCTAGATTGCAGCAGCTCCATTCGGCAGCCAAGCCTGCACATGAGTGCAGCTGCTGCTTCCCGAGACATCACCCTGGTGAGCAGAAGTTGGTGGGTAGTTGGGCAGGCGCGGCTTCGTGTGAGTCTGCAGAGCCTGGGGATGGGAGAGGAGGGTGTCTCGGGAAGTAGGAATATTTAAAGAGCACTAGGCTGGCGGTACTGAGACTTAAGTTCTCAGCCTTGTTCTCCACGTCCCCTGTAGTTTCACGCCATGGACACGTTGCAGAGGAATGGCTATGACTTAGCTAAAGCCATGTCGACCCTGGTGCCCCAGGGGGGGCCAGTGCTGTGTCGGGATGAGATGGAGGAATGGTCTGCCTCCGAGGCTATGCTATTCGAGGAGGCCCTAGAGAAGTACGGGAAGGATTTCAATGACATTCGCCAGGATTTTGTAAGTGGATGGGGATAAAAGGAGAGGTGGGAGAGGTGATGGGTCAGAGGACCCTGACCTGGAGCCAGATACAAGCTCATCTTTCTTCCCTGTCCCCTTCTTAGTTGCCATGGAAGTCACTTGCCAGCATAGTTCAGTTTTACTACATGTGGAAAACCACAGACCGGTATATTCAGCAGGTATGATCTGGGCTGGGGATGCTGGACCATAGGCCTTTTGCCTACCTCTACCTTTGAAGTTGATGACATTCTCCCTACTGAGATCCTCTGATTCTTCTATTTTTTCCCTTGCAGAAAAGGTTGAAAGCAGCTGAAGCAGACAGCAAACTGAAACAGGTCTACATCCCCACCTAGTAAGTATGGTAGGGAGGGGAGCATGGCATGTTTTCCTTCTCTTCCTTCAACCTGTGCCTTCCTCAGTGGTTGGGGGTAGGTAGGAGGCAGAATCAAATTATAAAAATGGGGGCTGGGGACATAGCTCAGTGGTAAGCACATACATAGCATGCATGAGGCCCTGGGTTTGATCCCAAGGACCAAAATTTTTTTTTATTATGTATATATTTTTAAAAGCAATCCCAACTGCTTGGGAGGCTGAGGCAGGAGGGTTGCATATATGAGGCCAGCCTTAGCAATTTAGTGAGCTTCTAAGCAACTTAGCAAGATCCTCTCTTAACATAAAGAAAAGGTCTGGGGACATAGCTTAGTGGTAAAGTGCCCATGGGTTCAATCTGCAGTACCCCCCCAAAAAAAATTAATAAATAAAATAAAATAAAAAGAGGGTGGAAATGAATTATTTTCCTTGTCCGCTTTTCCCCATTTCTCTTTCTCCCTTCATTAGCACAAAACCAAACCCTAACCAGATCATTTCTGTGGGTTCAAAGCCTGGCATGAATGGGGCTGGATTCCAGAAGGGCCTGACTTGTGAGAGCTGCCACAGTGAGTTCTAGGGAGGGACAGGGATGGCAGGGGTTGGGGGAGGCCTGCTCTGGCCCATGTCTGAAGAGCTCAGGTAGCATGTTTCCCACCAACAACCTCCCCCCTCCCCTCCCTGCTCCTGTAGCCACACAGTCTGCCCAGTGGTATGCCTGGGGCCCACCCAACATGCAGTGCCGCCTTTGTGCTTCCTGTTGGATCTACTGGAAGAAGTACGGGGGACTGAAGACCCCAACCCAGCTTGAGGGAGCTGCTCGGGGCACCACAGTAAGGATCAACAGTGGGGACAGGCAAGATAGCAGTGAACATACTAATATAAGCTTAAGGAAAAGGTCAGAATACGTACCTCCTTTCATGGGGATGGTTTGATGGGCAGGGATACTTGATAGTATTGGGGGGCCCAGTATATTGGGTTGGCAGTAAAGGTAATGACTGGGTATGGTTCGTGCCTATTAACCCAGCTACTCAGGAGGCAGAAGCAGAAGGATCACAAGTTTGAGGCCAACTTGGATAACTTAGTGAGACCGTATCTCAAAATAAGAAGGGTTAGGGATATAGCTCAGCAGTAGAGTGCTTGCCTAGCACATGAGAGGAGGCCCTGGGTTCAGTTGCCAGTACTGCAAAGGACAAAAAACAAAAACCAACCAAACGAAACAGATCAGGCATAAATAAATTGCCCTCTGCAGGTATTGGAAGAAAGAAGGGAGCCTTAGTGCCAATCTGCAGTCTTCCTTTTTCCTATGCCCTTCCTCCAGGAGCCACACTCAAGGGGACATTTATCCAGACCTGAAGCCCAAAGTCTCTCCCCCTATACTACCAGCGCCAACCGGGCCAAGCTGCTGGCCAAGAACAGGCAGACTTTCCTGCTCCAGACTACGAAGCTGACCCGTCTTGCCAGACGAATGTGCAGGGACCTGTTACAGCCAAGGAGGGCTGCCCGACGACCCTATGCCCCTATCAATGCCAATGCCATCAAGGCAGAGTGTAAGGGCGTGAATGGCGGGGCTAGTGGTGGGTTCAGGGGTGCTCCAGCTAGATACCAGTATTTCTCTGGTGTTTTAATGACTGTAGGGATAGTAAGCCACAAAAGTGTTCTTAGGAGATTAGACATGGTTTCTGCCCCAGAAGAGGTCTGAATAACAAAGCCCCTTTGGAATCTTTCATCTTTTTCTGTAGGCTCCATTCGACTTCCTAAGGCTGCCAAGACTCCACTGAAAATTCACCCTTTGGTGCGGCTGCCGCTGGCAACGATCGTCAAAGATCTGGGTATGGGATCCAGGCTTGTAGAGGATGTAAACAGTGGTGTCAGGTTCCCAGGCCTATTGTGAAAACTTTCTCTCTCTCATTTTTCTTTCCCTCTGATTCCAGAGAGATTTAGTCTTAACAGACTACTTTTGTGGTTGTGTACGTTTACTTATTTATTGATATTTGTGGTGCTGGAGATGGAACCCAGGGCCTCATGCATGCTTGTTAGGAGGCATGTGTTCCACCATTGTGCTAAATCTACAGCCCTGTAATGCTTTTTCATATATATATATAACCTGGTTGGATTATATCACATTCATGTGGTTGTTTTTGGAATATTATTAAATAGCTTCCCAGAGCCTTCCCCCATCATTATTTTTGAGAATGCTTAGTAAACTGCTGGGTCCAAAGAAATGAGGTGAGAAAGGGAAACTACATAGGGAAAAGGTGCAAAAGTTCAATTTTATTTTATTTTTCCTGGCAGTGGCCCAGGCACCTCTGAAACCAAAAACACCTCGGGGCACCAAGACACCAATCAACAGAAACCAGCTGACCCAAAACCGGGGCTTGGGAGGAATCATGGTGAAACGGGCCTATGAAACTGTGAGTTGATAGACTGGTGCCAGCCACGCTGAATTGATAGGAGTTGTTTCTGATAGGAGTTGGAGGGGGACTCCTCCCTCATTGCTCTACCCCATCCTTTTCCAGATGGCAGGGGCAGGGGTCCCTTTCTCTGCCAATGGAAGGCCTCTGGCCTCAGGGATTCGTTCAAGTTCACAGCCAGCAGCTAAACGTCAGAAATTAAACCCAGCGGATGCTCCCAATCCTGTGGTGTTCGTGGCCACAAAAGATACCAGGTAGGGATTCCATAACAAGAGGGCTAGGAGGTTGAGTATCCACTTTTTGGGTACGGGAAATAGGAGTTTCTGAGCAAGACCAGCTCCAGGAAGACTAGATGCCAAAAAATAAATAAATAAAAATGGGGGTGCCAGAAAAGAAAGGTCTGGAAGGAAGAATTACAGTGTGGAACATGGGGTTTCACTTAGGTGGCTAATGAACATTCTGTCTTTTCTGTTCCTGTCTTGCTCTTTCCGGCTAGGGCCCTGCGCAAGGCTCTAACTCACCTGGAAATGCGGCGAGCTGCCCGCAGACCCAACTTGCCTCTGAAGGTGAAGCCAACACTGATTGCAGTGCGGCCCCCAGTCCCTCTACCTGCACCCGCACATCCTGCCAGCACCAATGAGCCCATTGTCCTGGAGGATTGAGCATCTGAGGGGAAGGGAGGTGGGCTGAGATAGAGGATAGGTGCCTAGGGCACCCAAACCTCCCTTCCCTTTAGTATCAAAGGGAGTGAGGAGTGAGAGTATGGGAGCAAGTGCATGTGTGTCTCTGGAGGGGTTGGGCGCCCTCTGGTGCTACCACGTTGTGGCTTGTCCCCTTCCCATGCTTCTCCACACTTGTGATGGAGGGCAACCTGCAGGAACTTGGCCCGTGTGGGCACCTAGCCTAATTTGGGGAGTAGGACCCACAGTTGTTTTGGACAGTTTGGGGGGAGGGTTTTTTAATTTTTTAAAAATTTTGCCTCCCTTTGTGAAAGGGGATGGGGGAGGGGAAGAGAAAACATGCCAGGTGGTGGTACCTGGTTGGGGGAGGGGGGCGTGCACTGCCATGTCTTTTTTTTTTTTTTTTTTTTTTTTCTAATGGGGGCTTCTCTTCCTGTCCGGTGTCCGGACTTTCCTAATTGGAGTTTGAGGCCCCTAAACTGGCATCAACCCCAGTCCATGCTCGCTCTTTCTTCCTTCCCCTTCCCCATCTGCCTTTTGTACGCCAATCTTGGAAATAAAGATCTTTTGTCCGTTTTTTTAACCTCGGATTCTGTAATTGGTTCTTATAGTAACAAATAAAAAGCTGTTTTATTCAGCTCCTCCTGGCTCAGCTGTTCTCTCCCATGGGTGTGTGTGTTGGGGGTGTTTTTGAAAGGTCAAAGAACAATAAAAAAGGTACAGATGGTGCTTATCCTGGGAGCAGCTTTATGAGATGCAACCTGAACTGAGCCTACTTCAGCTATCCTTGTGGGATCCCAACTGTCCCCCCAGCTCCCAGTGGTGCTGGAGCCCAAGCATCATCTTGGCCAAGATTCATTCAAGAAAGTTGAGATAAGTTGGCTCCCTGATGGCTGTAGACCTCCATGGCAAGGGGTGTGAGGGTGCTTCTTCCTCTTTTTCCAGCTCCTAATACTCTTCTCAGGGAATTCTAGGAATTGCTAGCAGCTAAGGTAAGATATAGCCCACCTTGGTATGTGTGTAGGATAAAGCAGGATCTTACCATCCAGCTCAGTGGAGTATGTGTACAGACTACTGCTTTAGGACCTTCAGGGCCAGCCTCAGCAACTGCCTGTGTGTGTGTGGTGGGGGTGGGGGGCGGTCATGTGCTCTTTCCGGTCTTTTCAGGTTTGGGGTACAGATTGATTGCCTGAGCGGGACTCAATAGGAAGAATACTTTGGGAAAAAAATCCAGTCCACTCTGTGGAGGCACTCCTTTCGAAACGGTGAATGGCCTCAGAATTGACTTGATCACAGACCTTTATTTTCTGCCTCAGGTCCGCTGCTCTTTGCATTATTCAAAGCTGAGGGCTGATAATTACAGCATGAGGTGCTTAGCCCACTTGATAATCCTTCCATCTCATTATGGTCCCTGCTCCTAGGACCTTCCCAGCTGCCGTTCTCTGTCTTTATTCTACACCCGAGTGGTATCTGGAGGAAGTGACCACTATACTAGTTTGGGGGTCAGCAGCACTTTGCCCCTCCAATAGCATCACTCGGCTACCACCATAATCATTTCCGTTGCATTGCTTTGAAGTGGGCCGATGTCTCTGGAGACTTGATACATCCCGCAGTCCGCTACTGTGCAAGTAATGAGCCTGGCTCGGGACTGTAGCGAAGTGGTTGTGGCCTCGTGAAGGCCAAAAGGTGCCCAGTGGGAGCAAAGCTTCCCAGTGAGGACTAGGAGGCCGACCTGAAACACCTGTTTGGCGGAACCGGACAACAGAGGAAGCAAGGGCAGCCCCCGAGGATATTGGAGTCCCTGGGCTCCGTGGGGCAAATGATTGAAGGATGCCCATCTTCTGTCTTAATTAACTGGCTAAATCGGGGGTTAAGGGCAGTCATGCTAGGGTCACTACAGTACCGAGAAGGAGCGCATCATCACTTGGCAAGGAAACTGACCAGCTGTCAAACAGCGGGCCCGGAGACGCCAACCCGATGCCAGCCTTTGTGACTGCCTTATGAATATTCACGATTATTTAATCCAATCAACGCCGGAACAGGTCAGAGCACACCAATCGGCATCGTTAGATGGGCGGCTAGTCCTAAAACAGGCTAGAAACGGAACCCTTGAGTCGAAGGGGTAGGTTTCCCGAGGAGTGTGCTTGCGCGGTTGGCAACTTTACGTCACTTCCTGTCGGACCGGCGGAAGTTGCCTCCGAGCGCGTCGCGGTTTGGAGGAATTCCGGCGGTGGCAGAAGTGGTTGCATTTTGTCTGTACGGGAGAGTCGTCATGGCGGCGGTGGATTCGGATGTCGAATCGCTGCCTCGTGGGGGTTTCCGCTGCCGCCTCTGCCACGTTACTACAGCCAACCGTAAGCGGTGGCTAGTGAGGGGGGTGGTTGCGGGTTTCGTCTTTGGGTTCTAGCGAAAGTTAGGGTAATTGATCATAGTTGCCGTTAAGTCGGTTAAAAGGGTCACTCACCCCCTTTTTCACTCTGACATGAACGAGAAGATTGGAGAGTGGGAAAAGTCCCACCGTCTTACACCTTTCCTTCCCCGTATACGAAATTTCCACGACGAAGGTTTCATTGTATTGTTTGCTCTGTAACCATCATCTACTGGACATCTGCTCTTTGCCTGGTCCTTTGCTGGCTTTTTTTTTTTTTTTTTTTTTTGGGGGGGGGTGTTCAGATACAGGAACTCACCATCTAGATTGAGACAGTTTCAGTGCTGTATACACTTGTTTGGAGAGCTGTACCATCACAGGAAAGGCAGTAATGAAGTCGGGGAAGCTCTACAGAGGACCAGAGGCAAGGATAGGTGAAACTTTATAGGCATGAATGGGGTAGAAGGTATCAGGAAGAAAAGGCAGAGGTCCTGAACAGCAGTGCAGAAGGCTCAATGAAATCTAGAATTGTGATCTTCCTGAACAGTCTTCTATTCTTCCTTTTCTGTGTGAATGGTACCCCACCATATGTCTAGTAGGGCAAACCAGAAACGCAGGAGTCTTTCTTGACCTGACAGATACTTTGGTGGCATCAAGCAGCTGACTGGTAATAAAAATAATACTGGAAGCTATTTTTTTTCCACATTTGACCATGTTCCAGACTCTGCCAGGTGCTATATATGAATAATAGCTATGTGGTATGTACTTTTAAAAAATCTTCATTTTATTCTCAGGAAACTGATGCACAAGAGCTTAAGCAACTTGGCCAAGGTTTTACACAGCCTCACAGAGCTGGGATTTCAGAACGTGGGCAGTGCAATTTCAGATCCTACACTTGTAGTCACTACCCACATACCTACATTTGATTCATGAGAATCATCCAGGACCTTGATTTATTCAGTTCTTTCCTATATGACTTGGATAAGTTGCCAGTTAATTTCTTTATAATTTTAGGTGTTATTCTACCTAGCATATATTGATGGTTTAAAACTTTTATGTCCCATCATTCTATATATAGGACACTTATAAAAATTTAAATTGAGTGCTTACTTTGGCAGCACATATAATAAAATTGGAATGATACAGAAAAGATTAGCATGGATGACACGCAAATTTGTGAGGTGTTCTGTATTTTTAAATTTTTACATTGTTTTAAAGACTTAAAAAAGCCTTTTAGGGAAGTTTTTTATTCAGGTTATTTTAATTAGTCTCATTTTTTTTTTTCCTACATGATATCTTTAACCAGATGAAGTAAAACAATTATTAAAATTAAACCTAAAATTGAGTTGTAGACTTAAAAAACATTATGGTGTTAAATATCAAAATTGGAGATTAAAATGTACAGAACAGGGTTTTTTTAAATGGACAAACTTTAGAGAGTGAATCCTTTTTTTCTAAATGTCAAGTTAAATTTATTTGTACTCAAAACTCAATACAAATTAAAAACATTAAAAAAATGTAATGGCACACAACTGTAATCCTAGTGGCTGAGGCAAGAAGATTGCAAATTCAAGGCCAGCTTGGGCAACTTGGTGAGGCCCTCTCTCAAAACAAAAAATTTAAAAAGCCGAGGATGTAGCTAAGTGGTAGAGCACCCTGGGCTTGATCCCCAGCACCAAAAACACAAATGAAAAAAAGCCTTAAATTGAATAATTTTATAGGTGTCCTAAATATAGGATGATGTACATAATAGGTTAAGAACTACTTGTAGTGTAACAGTTCTCCTGGAAACCACTTAGACAATGCACCATATAGACAAATAGACAAGAATGTCAAATATGAAGGGAGCTAGGACTTTGTTTATTCAAAGGTCATACTTTCTGTGACTTGAAAGATTGGTAGGATTTAAGTATGCATAGAGCAGAACCAGAAAATGGGTACACTGAAGAATAATTTGGATGTTTTTGTCTCACACTTGTCTCTGCAGGACCCAGCCTAGATGCCCACTTGGGAGGCCGGAAGCACCGGCATCTAGTAGAACTACGAGCTGCCAGAAAGGCCCAGGGACTTCGAAGTGTGTTTGTTAGTGGCTTTCCCAGAGATGCGAATTCTGCTCAGCTTTCTGAGTACTTCCAGGCATTTGGACCTGTGGCCAGTGTTGTCATGGATAAAGACAAGGTAGAGTGAATGGCTTTAGGGATAGAGTGTATCAGGTGTACTGTATACTGAAAGAGACAAGAGAGAAACTTAGCAGTTTGCTTTGGCTGGTTCCTAATGTGGCTTGTCCTTCATGGATTCCACAGAACTTGAGATAGCCTAGCTTTGTGAGATTCTCACATGTTTCCCATCCCTTGGATTTTATTTGCTCCTGTACTTAGGGCTGCATTCTGAATAGTGAACGGGATAGATGTGGTCTCTGCTAGTACAGAGCTTACAATCTAGAGGAAAAAGTAGACAATTTAATGAGTAATTTTAGTGCAAGTTGGTGCTTATAGACTATCATACCATTGGCAGATCAACCCCTGAAGAAGCTGATTGATAAACTGGCTGGTAGTTTATTAACTACATTAATACTGCAGTGATTTGGTCAGAAAAACCTGACCTGGACAGCAAAACAGACTTGTTTGTGGTGGTCCTTTTGCTTGCTTCCATGCAAACCTTTTGTTACTGTTTCTCTAATCTCTTGAAATAGGTCCTCTATTGTGGTGCTGTGTTGTTCATATTGTGGTTCTGGGGCTGCACTCTGGTTATATAGGTATGGCTTAGGTGATCCCAAATGTCCTTTGGGGTTGAGGGAAGCAGCTCAGTGGTAGAGTGCTTGCCCAGATGCTTGAGGTTCTGAGTTCCACCCCTAGCACCAAACACAAAAAAGTTATTTATACATCCTTAGCAGACCAGGTCTTCTTTTAGAAGATTTGTTAGTGCTTCCATTAAGCAACCACACTTCAAGTGGCTTGAATAAAGCTTAATTTTTTCTTGAGTAACAAGAAATCTAGCCTGGGAAGTTTGTGGTTTTGTTTTGTTTTCTCTGTCATTATTAACGTGACATGTGGCTCTCACTAGGTTGAAGGGCAGAGTATAAAAGGCTAGTGCCTGCTCAGTCTGACACACTTTATCCCTTCCTCCTGAGGCCTCCTTGGTGGACTTCTATTTTTTTTTTCCCTACTGGGGATTGAACTCAGGAACACCCAACTACAGACCACATCCCAGCCCTATTTTTGTATTTTATTTAGAGATAGGGTCTAACTGAATTGCTTAGCACCTTGCTGTTGCTGAGGCTGGCTTTGAACTCTTTTTTTTTTTTTTGCGGTGCTTGGGATTGAACCCAGGGCCTTGTGCTTATAAGGGAAGCACTCTACTAACTGAGCCACCTCCCCAGCCCATGGCTTTGAACTCTTGATCCTCCTGCCTCAGCCTCCAAGGCTGCTGGGATTACAGGGGTGCACCAGCGTGTCTGGCTCCTTAGTGGACTTCTTGTATTTCCTCAATGAGAATTCTATCACATTGTTACCCTTAGCTGTAGGGAAACCTGTGAAATTAAGGTTTTTCAGTTGGGCACTTTGCTTCTGAATAAAGTCAGGGTTCTGTTCATAAGGAAGAAAGAAAATGTATATTGGGTGGGCAGTTGTCAGTGTCTGCCCCGGGTTACTTCTTCAGAAACGTCAATGTCCCCATTTTTGTTGATAATTATTTCATTTGCAAAGAGTGATCTTCTTTAATCAATATATTGAAGTTAACATGTTAATATAATTATATTATTTATATTACTATTATAACATATAATACCTAACATACATTAATATAAATATATTAATATAAGTAAGTTGGAGATTCTAGAGTTTAAGAACCTAATTGGGAGGCAGCCACAAGTTCTTACTCTCTCTGAATTTTAGAGGTATTTGTAAAATGGAAATAATACATACCTCATGAGAGTCTTACGAACCTTAGAAGTAGTTAGTGTATGTGAATTGCTTGGTTTATAATAAGTTCTAAACAAATGTAGCTCTAATCAAGAATGGGGGCATAGAGAGGGAAAAAAAATGGCCAAGACACTAGTCTTCTGAATCTGGTAATTCTCCTCTCCCTGAAGTTTTTGAGAGAAATGTGTGCATCAGTACCAAGCCAGGCAAAGGGACATCTAATTTCTAGTTGGGGCTTTGATTGAAAACTTGATGTTGAACTGTAGTCTGGTGTGTTATGATTCCTCAGAGACTAATCTGCTTAGATCCAAGTAACTGCCTTTGTCCTTGGCTTCACTTAGGTTCTTTACTCTGTTTGGAATAAAGGTGAGAATGAGGATGGGAAGGATAATTGAGATGTGATTTTTAATTGGTATGATTTACACAACGTAACAGTTCACCCTTTAAAAGTAATTCAGTCCCAGCAACTCAGGAACTACAAGTTTGAGGTCAGCCTCAGCACATCAGCAAGAACTTGTCTCAAGACAAAAAAAAAAAAAAAAAAGAAAGAAAAAATGCCTGGGGACATAGTTCAGTGAATAGCACCCCTGAGTTCAATGACCAATACCGCAAAGAAAAGTATATAATTCAGTGGTTACTCTGTATTAACATTCTCCAATCATCACCATTATCTAATTCCAAAATGATTTTACTACCTTAAAAAGAAATCTCATACCCTTTTTTGGTCACTTTCCATCTGTGACTCAGGCCTGTGTGCTGGTGAGGCCATTCTCCCAGTTGATTTTTTGTATATGGTATGAGGTAAAGGTCCAGCATTATTCTTTTGCATATGACTGTTGTTCAGCACCATTTATCAATAAGACTGTTCTTTCCTCCTGGGTCTTGGCACCTTTGTTGAAAATTGGTCAACAGTAGATGTGTAGGTAGAATTTGTGTGACTCAATTCCATTCCCTTCACATTGTCTTAGTGGATGCCTTTTTTTTTTTTTTTTTTTTTTTGTACTCTGGGTTGAACCCAGAGGCACTCTACCATTGAGCTACATTCCCAACTTTTAAAATAAAAAAATTTTTTTTTTTGAGACAGGATCATGCTAAGTTGCCTGGGCTGTCCTGGAGCTTGCAGTTCCCCTGCCTCAGCCTCCCAAGTTGCTGGGATTACAGGTGTGTGTCATTACACCCAACTGAGGGTGCCTCTTTATAATGAGGATGTGGCTCCAGCTTTACTACTGGAGAAGACATAAAAGAATAATGTATTTTGCCCCCAAACACCTATGTTTTTATTGCTTCTGCTAACATTTTACCTTTAAAAATATGGTCCAATGAATGTCATTCAATTCACTCAAATCATTGAAGCCTGCCTGTCATATTGCTGTTTTTTTTCTAGATGCTAAATTCTTTGAAGATGAGATTTATGTGTTTATATTCATGCCTGGAAGTGTGCATTACATAGATTTTTTTGTGTGCACCTATGCTTGGGATTGACCCAGGGCCTTGCAGATGTTTAATGTGTGCTCTACCCTGGCCCCACATAGGTTTTGGTTTTTTTTTTTTTTTTTTTTTTTTTTGGTGGTGGTCTTGGGGATTGAACCAGGGCCTTGCTTATCCTAGGCAAGTGGTCTCCCACTGAGCTACATCACCAGTGCCATATAATTCCTTTTTTTTTTCTACTGAGAATTGAACCCAGGGTCACTTCCACCAAGCTATATCCCCAGTCTTATTTATTTACTTATTTTGGTACCAGGGATTGAACCCAGAGGTACTTAACCACTGAGCCACATCCCCGGTCCTTTTTATGTTTTATTTTGAGACAGGGTCTCCCTAAGTTGGTCAGGTCCTCACAAAGTTGCTGACCACAAAGTTGGTCAGGGTCTCACCAAGTTGGCTTTGAACTTGCAATCCTTTTGCCTTAGTCTCCTAAGATTATAGGTGTGCACCACTGCACCTGGCTTATTTTTGATTTTGAGGCAGGTCTTGCCAAGTTGCTGAGGTTGACCTCAAACTTTGTCTCCTGAGTTGCTGGGATTTACAGGTGTGTGCCACTGCACCCAGCCTATATGGATTCTTTCTGAATGTTAAGAGTCAAACCAGGAAGAGTTAAGGGGTGGGTCATATTATAGTCTGTGAAATCACATTTTTGGGAAAAGGGACAACAAATAGATAAAATGAGACTTTTCAGCAGCACACTAGGGTGAGAATATAATGTATAAGATGGAAGAGAGAAATTTTCTAAATAGGCTCCCTATTGATGAAAACAGCAAGAACCTATTCCCAACACATGAGTTAATCTGCATTTCAAAGATTTGTATCCATTGTGGTACTGTGTATTTGGATTCTTGGTTGCAAAACCATCTTTCCTGTGTTTTGCCAGGGAGTATTTGCCATTGTGGAGATGGGAGATGTGGGTGCTCGGGAGGCTGTCTTATCACAGTCCCAGCACAGCCTAGAAGGACACCGCTTGCGGGTCCGGCCACGGGAGCAGAAGGAGTTCCAGAGTCCAGCCTCCAAATCCCCCAAAGGAGCAGCACCTGACAGTCACCAGCTGGCCAAAGCACTAGCTGAGGCTCCAGATGTGGAAGCACAGATGGTAAAACTTGTCCATTTGAGGGAATTGTCAGAGGCTGAACGGCAGCTTCGGAGCCTTGTGGTAGCCCTGATGCAGGAAGTCTTCACAGAGTTCTTCCCTGGTAAGTCCATTGCCCCTTGCCTGAGCTCTTCTTGTCCTTTGTTCCAGCTCTGGTGTGTCAGCATACCTAGCCCTCTCTCAGCTGGAGGTGTTTATTTGATTGGTCTTTCATCCATTGTGTTCTGCAATCTCCTGCTCTTCCCTAATGTTTCTTCACTTTTTTTGTTTGCTTGGCTCCTAGGCTGTGTGGTCCATCCTTTTGGCTCTTCTGTAAACAGCTTTGATGTCCATGGCTGTGATCTTGACCTCTTCTTGGATCTGGGTGACTTGGAAGAGCCCCAGGTGAGTGATCAGGGAGGCAGCTGGAGAATGCTCATATGACTGGGCAAGTTCTTAACCTCTCTGCCTTAGTTCTACATTTGTAAAAATGGGAATAATGAGACCTATATAAAGGTTTATTGTTGCTGGAGAAATGTGAATATGAATGGATAAAAGGTTATATAAGTAAGGTAATTTGGGGATTTTGCTTATCTGTATTTTCTGACATCTAATGTACAGATTTGGTTTTTGGAATAGGAAAGGGCTATTATTTTTTTAAAAATTGACTTTTAGGCCAGTTTTAAGTTCTTAGCAAAGTTAAACAGAAAGTAAAGTTCCTATGTACCTACTGCCCCCACAAAAAAAGTTATTTTCTTAGCAGTGCTGGGTATGGAACCCAGGGCTTCAGGCATGCTAAGTGATGTACCACTAAGCTACACCCCCAACCCTCAAGAGTTGTGTTCTCTCTCTTTCCTAGGGATTGTCTAGTAGTGAGATACATCTCCAACCCTTTTTTAAAATTTTATTTTGAGACAGGGTCTTGATAAGTTGCTGAGGCTTATCTCCAGAGTTGGTGGCCATCATGTCCCTTTACCCTTAATATTTTAATGTGTACTACTTAAGAAAAAAGGCACTCCAATGTGTAACCCCAGTACAGTGGTCAAGTCCAGGAAATGTTTTACTAGTACAGCTGTCCTGACAATGTACTGTTGTATTTTAGCCTTTATTTTGGAATAGTTCCTCTGCCTTTCTTTGTCTTTCATGACAATGATTGTTTTGTAAAATATAGACCATTTAATGGAATTAGAAGGTTATTTTAAGAAAGGATTGCTATGAGGAAAAAGTAAATGAGTTAATATATGTAAAGCCCATAGATTAGAACCTGGCACATAGTAACCAGTAAGTAATAGATACTATCTTGGGGACAGAGATGTCCCCTGGTTAGGGAGTAACAGGAGAGGCATTCACTTAGCTCATTTCCATCCACAGCCAGTCTCAAAGGCTCCAGAGTCTCCATCCTTGGACTCAGCCCTTGCTTCTCCATTGGACCCTCAAGCCCTGGCCTGCGCCCCAGTCTCTCCTCTAGGCTCACAGTCTCCAGCTTCTCCCCAGGATTCTGAAGCTCTGGACTGTGAAACTCCTTCCTCCTCCCTGGCACCCCAAACTCCGGACTCAGCTTTGGCTTCTGAGACTGTTGCCTCTCCCCAGTCCCTGCCTCCAGCCTCACCACTGCAGGAGGACAGGGGGGAGCAGGACCTGGGGAAGGCCCTGGAATTAGCAGAGGCCCCAAAGGGGGAGAAGCCAGAGGGAGCAGCAATGCTGGAGCTGGTGGGATCCATTCTCCGGGGCTGTGTCCCTGGGGTATACCGAGTCCAAACTGTGCCTTCTGCCCGGCGCCCTGTTGTCAAATTCTGCCATCGGCCTTCTGGTCTTCATGGTGACGTCTCCCTCAGTAACCGGTACCTTTGTGTGTGGTGGGGGGAGGCCAGCTGAGTTCTGGGGTGGCTGGGGAGGGAGTCCTGACTTGAGGCTCCTGTATCTGCTGAGTCAAGTGGTCCTTGTTTGGTCCCATCTCTACCACTTACCTCTCTTATCTGGTTTCCATTTCAATATTGGCAGTATGTTCTTTGAAATGCTATTTTTAAAAGAAGTAGAAGAGTTCTATGGCTACATAAATTTGGAAAATGTAAAGTGAAATTCAAACAGGTTTCTCCCTCTTCTCTTCCCTGCTTCCCTTTCCCTTTCTTTGTCACTTCTTTCCTGTATAACTTTGTTTAATAAAGGCTCTGAGCAGTCTTGTATAGCAGTTCTGTGAATAGCGAATGTACAAGATGAGCACATAGGATGTTGTGCTACCCAAGTTCATTTGACATTATAATTTTTTTCATTATGCTGGGGATTGAACATGGGGCCTCCTCTACCACTCAGCTACATCTTCAGCCTGGATTTTGACATTCTTTGCACAGTCTCTCAGAAGACCGGCTTTTTTCTTTCTTTCTTTCTTTTTTTAAATACTGGGGATTGAACCCATTGGTGCTTTAACCACTGAGCTACCTCCCTCATATTTTTTGAGGTGGGGTCTGGCTGAGTTTCTGAGGCTGACCTTGAACTTGTGATATTCTTCTTTCAGCCTTCCAAGTTACTGAGATTACAGGCATGCACCACTATGTCCAGAACAAGACCAGCATTTTGGCAACATTTTGGGAAACATTCTTTTTACTTTATTGCAGCTGGCCCTAAATCTGGAATAAGAGCTGGTGGGGCGAGAGGTTCCCAATCCCTAACACCCTTGTCTACTTTGTTCCAGGCTGGCCCTGCATAACTCCCGTTTCCTGAGTCTGTGCTCTGAGCTGGATGGGCGAGTCCGGCCCCTCGTGTACACTCTCCGCTGCTGGGCTCAGGGTCGAGGGCTGTCAGGTGAGGATGAAGCAGAACAGAGTTGGTCTGAGTTGGCTATCAGAACAAAGGATTCAGGGAGAGAAGGGAGGTGCTACCGGAACCAGGGTTGAGAAGACTGCCAATGAGGGGTTTGGGAACACCTCTTCTCTAACTAGAACTATTGATTATTTACACAGGGAGTGGCCCCCTTCTCAATAACTACGCTTTGACTTTGCTGGTCATCTACTTCCTTCAGACCAGGGACCCTCCTGTGTTGCCCACTGTGTCCCTACTCACCCAAAAAGCAGGTACTTCAGCCCAACCTCAACCTTGTACTTCATCAGCTTCGTGCCTCCTCTTCCTTATAAAACTAACGTGGAATGAGATTTCTGCTGTCACTCCCCCCGCCATTACCACCCTTCATCCCTCTAATCTTCCTGTTTCCAGGCTGACCCTCTCCTTTTTTGCTTTCATAGGTGAGGGGGAGCAAGTGGAAGTTGATGGCTGGGACTGTAGTTTTCCCAGGGATGCCTCAAGACTGGAGCCCAGCACCAACGCGGAGCCCCTCAGTGAGTCTGGGGAGCCTGGGAGGACCACTAATAATCTCAGTCACTGTAGTGGTAATGCGTCTTACTCACTGCACCAGGCATGGGTCTGGCAGCAGCCTCACCGATGGAGAAACCATGCCTTGGAGCAGTTCAGTGGCTTGCGTAAAGCTACACTGGTAGTAAAGGCAGGGAGAAACATCTGGGGAAGGACATGGCTGCGGGTGTAAGGGGGGAGGCTTGACCTTTTTTTTTTTTCTTTGGTGCTGGGGATCGAACCCAGGGCTTTGTTTATAGGGATCAGAATGGAGAAGCCTGGTCTCAGGACCGTTCTGAGCCCCTTGGGAGGGAAAAAGAAAGTCCTGCTAAGGAAGTGACTTTGATGCAGGCCCTGTCTCAGTTCCAGCCTCCAACTGACCCCTTTCCCCAATCCACCTCCTCCTCCAGGTTCCCTGCTGGCCCAGTTCTTCTCCTGCATCTCTTGCTGGGATCTTGCTGGCTCACTGCTATCCCTGAGGGAGGGTCAGGCATTGCCAGTAACAGGGGGCCTGCCCTCTAATCTCTGGGAAGGTCTGCGCCTTGGCCCCATGAATCTCCAGGACCCCTTTGACCTGAGTCACAATGTTGCAGCCAACGTGACCAGCCGGGTGGTTGGGCGTCTACAGAACTGCTGCCGAGCAGCAGCTAATTATTGCCGAAGCCTCCAGTACCAGCACCGCTCCTCTAGGGGTCGGGACTGGGGGCTGCTCCCCCTTCTGCAGCCCAGCTCTCCGAGCTCCCTGCTGTCTGCCATGCCTATTCCTTTACCCCCTTTTCCCTTCCCCCAGCTTACTGCTGCTGTGGTCCAGGTGTTAAGAGAAGCACTGGGATGCCATATAGAACAGGGAACCAAGAGACCACGGTCAGAAGGAGGTGGGACTGAGGAGTCTCCCCAGGGAGGGACAAACAAAAGATTCAAGCTAGATGGACAGAAGAGCTGTGAGGAGGGGAAAGGGGAGCAGCAGGGATGTGTAGGGGACCATAATGAAGATGGGGTGGAAGAAATGGTTATAGAAGTTGGAGAGACACCACAGGACTGGGCCATGCAGAGTCCTGGGCAACCAGGGGAACCACCCCTGGTGACCAGAAAGTATCTAGCCACTGGAGAAGAGGGGCAGCCAGGCCATGCATTGCTGTTGGCTGAGCACAGACCCGTGGAACCTGAGGTGGCCCAAGAAGAGATGAAGGGCGAGACAGGGAAGGGTGAATCTTCCCCTTCTGCAGTGAGCTGGCGCTGTGCCTTGTGGCACCGAGTATGGCAGGGGCGACGGCGTGCTCGGAGACGCTTGCAGCAGCAAGCCAAGGAAGGAGATGAAGGCAATGCTGGCTTGGGAGCAGAGTGGCTGGCAGCAGAGGCTCGGGTGACCCAGGAACTGAGGGGACTGAATAGTGGTGAACAGAGGCCAAAAACTGAGCCCCTTTTGGCCTTTGTGGTGTCGGCTTCCCAGGCTGACCAGACTCTCTCCGTGACCCCACTCCAGGACTCCCAAGGCCTATTCCCTGATCTCCATCATTTCTTACAGGTTTTTCTCCCTCAAGCACTTAGAAAACTCCTTAAGTGAGGACTTGGACCCTAAAGGGCAATAAAGCTGCTAGTTTAATACAAATATGCTCTAGTTTTCTCTAATTTTCACCTGATATGAATCCTCTACCTTTTCTTCCTGCCAGTTTCCAGGGCTTCATGCAGCCTTTGGACAGTCTGGCCCCCCACCCCCCAAATTCCCGAATGACATTGTGGTGGGTTGATCAGTACTTGTTAGAACAAAGTTGCCTCCACAGTTACCCTGCTAACCCACGTTTATAGTGACGTGGCTAGAAATTTGGGTTCATTGGGTCTCCCCTTGAACAGGAGAGTTCATTGTATTCTTAAACTGGATGAGATTTTTCAAACCTGAATATGGGTACAAAGCAACCAATCAAGCCCAGCTAGGTGGCACATGCCTGTAATCTCAGTGACTCAGGAGCTGAGAGAGGAGGATCCCAAGTTTGGGGCCAGCCTCTGCAACTTAGTGAGACCCAGTCTCAAAAAGACTGGGGAATGTAGCTAAATGGTTCAATCCCCAGTACCCTCCCCCGCAAAAAAGCAACCCATCAGAACGTAACTGTCAGCCTCAGTGTTGGTGCATGCCTGAAACCAGAGGCTGAGACTGGAGGATCACAAGTTTGAGGTCAGCCTGGTCAACCACTGAGGTTGTGGCTCAGTGGTAGAGCACTTGCCTCGAATGTGTGAGGTACTGGGTTCTATTTTCAGCACCGCATGTGAAGAAATGAATAAAATAAAGGTCCATCAACAACTAAAACAACATTTAAAAAAAAGTTGAGGATGTAGTCAAGTGGTAGAACGTCCCTGGGTTCCATCTCCCAGTACCCCCGCATAAACACACAGAACGGAATTGCCTTACGTTGCAGTCCCACAATCCTCAGCCTTGAAGGGCCGAGGGCTAGCCTCCTGAAGGATGTGGAAGGGACGTGGCAGAGGTCCGGTGCCCTAAGAGCATCCCGGAGCTGCAAGGAGATTTAATGGGAGGAAACCTACTTTTCGGTGGGTTTCAGACTTGGGTCCTAATTAGACATACATCCTTTTCTAGAGAAAACCCAAGCGAAACAAAAGGAATTTATCAAACTGCCACCTCCGCTCGGCAGTTGTTACTTGCTCTTCTGGGTTTCACACAATCGCTGTGTGAACGGCTCGGTGGAACCTACCAGCGAATCTCCTTTCGCGGGCGGGTGAGAGAACCGGCACGGACCACCCCCGGAGTTCGCACAGCGCGAGACTGGCCGCCGCGCCACGTAGCTGCGAAGGGGCGGCTCTTCCAGCAGGTTCTCACACTTTCCCCTCCCTCGGTGCCTTACACCTCCTGTCGGGCTCCGATTGGCCCGCTACGCCTGAGGGGCGGGCCAGCCAAGAGCCCTGCTGCGCAGGCGCGAGCCTATTCCGCACAGGCTAGCAGGCCCCACCCCTTTCTTTTTCCAATTCAGCGCCGCTGGATACGGAACTGTCGTGCGTATGCCTTCTATGTCGTCCTCACTTTCCGGCTGTTATTTCTCCACGGCTCTCCCCTTCCCCCCTCCCTTCTCTCCCTGGCGGCTTACTTTGCGGCAGCATCGATAGCCCCACCCCCTTTCTCTGCGGAATCACCATGGCGGCTGGGGTAAGTTTGCCGGCTCTGGTGAACCGGTTTACCCTATCCGCCGCCATCCTCTGCCGGAATGAGGCCAGTCGCGGTCAGAGGAGTTCTGGAGCTAAGTGAGGCGCTGATCCAGGGTCTGCAGACCATACTGTCGGAGACAGGGTTCCTAGGGCCTGGAGGGGAACTGAGGCTGGGGCTCTCGAAAGCCAGGGGTGGAAGGTTCTGGGGTGGAAGAGAAAAGAGATGTAGGGTTCCGGCGCTCTGAAAGCTACAAAAAGGTGGATCGGCTTCTTTGCGGCTTTGAGAAATGGAATTTGAGCAGGTTGACGGAACTTTTACGATCGTTTTGTGGGACAACAGCGGGGTCAGTGAAGAGAAGAGGGTCTTTGTGGGTAGAGATGGCTGGCAGCACTAAGGTTCGTCTCAGATTTGGGAGCGAGAGGAGTCTCTGGACAGTGAAGTCAGACTAATTGGTCACTGCTGTTCAGTTTAATAGAGAAAACACTTGGGAATTCGCTTCAGGACAGGACCGGAGGGATGATGTGCGCGACAAGGAAAGAACGGTTTTTTAGGAAGAGGAGTAGGTTTCGGAAGAGAGCATGCCTTTCGATATCAACGTGGCTATTCCAAAGGGAACTTGAAAATCTCTCAGTCCGTATGTGTGCCGAGAGACAGGGCGATGTTTTTGAAGCAGTGCGCAGCTCAGCCGTAGTTAGGCGTTTGGTCACCGAGAATGAATGAAACAAGGGCTCAGGAAAGGGAGGGGTCTATGTTTGTAGGCAGAGGGACTCTGATGGAACCTGAAGTTAAGGATTTCTTGGAGGTATACTTGAGGGGACGAGAACGCTTCTAGATGCCCTTAGGGAAGGTCAGATCTGTCAGCAAGCTTTATTTAGCAGTTGGTGTGTAGTTCTGTTCTTGGTATTTCAGAGGACTCTGATTACATGTAACAAATACCAAAGAACTTGGTTCCCCAGAAGAAGTTAAAGTGAATCGGACAGATTGGAAATACTCAGGAAAGTCATCCTGGGGCGGGTGTGGCATTTAGGACTGGGACCCTTCTTATGTTTTTATTGTCCTCTTTCTTGTATAGACCCTGTACACATATCCCGAAAACTGGAGGGCCTTCAAGGCCCTCATCGCTGCTCAGTACAGTGGGGCTCAGGTCCGCGTGCTCTCCGCACCACCCCATTTCCACTTTGGCCAAACCAACCGCACCCCTGAATTTCTCCGCAAATTTCCTGCTGGCAAGGTGAGTAGGGAAGTGGAGAGGAACTTCTGGGCTTGAGAACTCAAGGAGCCCTGAGATTCCATCACTTTGGATATGGCCTCCATCTTTAAAAGGGAACTTCCCATGTTGTATTCTTTTACATTTCAGTGATTTAAGAAAAATTTTACCTTGAGATAGTTGTAGATTCCTGTGTAGTTGTAAAAAATAATGGAGATATTCAATGATTTTAAGCAGTTCACTATTTCTTTGTGAGAATGAGTGCATTTCGACCAAGTGTTAGTAGTGCAGATATATCAAATATTTATTATAAGCAGTATTCTTACTCCAAGGGGCTCCTAGAGATAAGTAAATAACCATACTAAGAGTAGAGGAGGTCAGGTGCTATGCGGGCTGCAATCTAATACTTGGAATGATTTAGATGTAGATGTAAGACTTAGTTTCTGGCCTTTGGCTTATTTGATTAAGGAATTTTTATACAAATAGCTTATAATATCCAAAATGTTTGAATTGCTTAGTTCAAATATTGTGAATTCAGATTGCAAGGGATATGGTTATTCAACTTTTTGGTTCTTGAGTTTCAGATGGTGTCATAATTTGGAAAGCAAGTGTTGTTAGTCTTATATAAACATTTTTATCAAAACAGTTGGGTTCCTGGAATTGGTTAGTGATAAATTCCTGTGTATTTTATCTTTTCACTACTTTGTCCTCAGGTTCCAGCATTTGAGGGTGATGATGGATTCTGTGTGTTTGAGAGCAATGCCATCGCCTACTATGGTAATTTTCAGGGATATATGGGAATGGGGGTGGTCTGAAGGTGAGGACATAGAGGGGAATTTGGATGAGTTGCAGTGGACAAGGAGGAATTGTCAGGGACCTGGATTGGTATTGGCATAACCCCAAAGTTTTGACCTTTGTGTTCTGCCTCTGCAGTAAGCAATGAGGAGCTGCGGGGAAGTACTCCAGAGGCAGCAGCCCAGGTGGTGCAGTGGGTGAGCTTTGCTGATAGTGACATAGTGCCTCCAGCTAGTACCTGGGTGTTTCCTACCCTGGGCATCATGCACCACAACAAACAGGTGAGCTTTAGAACTTGGGGAGAAGGCAAGGGCAACGGTGATATCAGCTCCTGAAATGTTGGAGAGGTGGAAATAAAGCAAAATGAGAAAAAGATGTGGGCAATGCAGAGACATAACTTTTAAAGTTTAAGTTTGGAGCAGTGGGCAATAGATATTTTCTGGGTTCTTGTCAGACCCAGTGGAGATGGATTCTGTCTTAAGTGATCAGAGGTGGGATTTCTGCTGTAGGGAGGTTATGCCAGATGGAGGGGGAGTAGTTAGACAATGACCTTTTAAATTTCCTTCCCATGGGTGATTACCATCAGTACAGTGGGAAATGAAGCCCAACTAACCATGAAGAAATTTCACATTGAGAGCTTCATTTGTGATACATTTGTAATGATCCTAGATTTATAGAAGAGGGTGGGAATGAGCCAGGACTTGTGAAATAGCTACGTTAGTTCTGTTAGAGGGTGAGGAAAAGGAATTGGTAACTGCTGATTAAATTTGAGCGTTTAAATCAATAGGCCACTGAGAATGCAAAGGAAGAGGTGAGGCGAATTCTGGGGCTGCTGGATGCTCACTTGAAGACAAGGACTTTTCTGGTGGGCGAACGAGTGACACTGGCTGACATCACAGTTGTCTGCACCCTGTTGTGGCTCTATAAACAGGTGATGTTCATAAAGAACCTGTTTGTCAGGGAGTAGATGGGTATTAGAAAGAAAGTGACAGAACTTCCAGATTATCCTGGGTTCTGCTGAGGACTTTATTGAAAGGAAGTCTGAGCTAACAGCTCATCTATGGGAATCCCAGGATCGAGTACCACGACTTGGTTCACTTCTGAGAAGTTGGTTAATGTTCTGTTGCCCTTAGTTTATTTTATGGATGAGATGTTTAGTGTTTCCTTTATTTCCAGGGAAGGCTGGTGGAGCTTAGTTGTGAAGACAGAGGACAGGGTGGTGACTGCCCATAAAGACCTTTTTATGGTGTGACTTTGGAGCAGATCTGAATTCAAGTTTTGTCTTCAGCACAAAGTCTATAATAATTACTGTCCAGGTTATTGAATCAAAAAGGAAGGACAGAATGACATATTGCTGATTTTCAAACAATAATTCTGGATCCATTCTGTACCAGAATAATAATGTGATAATAGCAAAGAAAAAAGCACCTACTGCATGCCAGGCCCTGTTCCAAGAACTTCACAGGATCCTGTGGTGCTTGGACACCAGTTATGTATGTGAGGAGGAATGTAACTTGCCTCAGGAATGCAGCTAGGAAGCACTGGAGTAGAGTTTGAACCTAAGTACTGTAGAACCAGCACTACTTACTGCTGTGTTCTGTCTCCATTACAAGATTTTTTTCCTCTCTGATCTTGACAAACTAAAAAAGGACAACAGTAAGTTCTTCGTGAATCTAAACTTAATTTAAAGGACCATCTGTTATTCTAAATTATTCATACTTTTTGGTACTGGGGATTGAACCCTGAGGTGCTTTTATCACTGAACTACATCTCCAACCCTTTATATTTTTGAGACTGGGCCTCACTAAGTTGCTGAGACTGACTTTGAACTTGTGATCTCCTGCTTTAGCCTCCCAAGTCGCTGGGATTACTGGAGCGTGCAACTGTGCATGGCACTCATACATTTTTGTTGTTGAATGCTCTGAGGTTTGTTTCTTCCACCCACTCTGCAGTGCTGGGTGGTGAACCCAGGGCTTTGCACATGCTAGGCATGTGTAGCATGTACCACTAAGCTGTATCCCAAGCCCTGTAAAGTTTGATGATTTTGTATGTGTGTGTGTCTGTGTGTATACATTCAATGTGCATGTCTGTATACATAGTCAGTGTAGTGTTTTTGGTACTTGGAATTGAACCCAGGGGTGCTTAACCACTGAGCCACAACCCCAGCTCTTTTTATATTTTATTTAGAGACAGGGTCTCACTAAGTTGCTTAGGGCTTCGCCAAGTTGCTGAGACTGACTTTGAACTTGTGCTCCTCCTGACTCAACCTCCTGAGTTGAGTCCTCAATTCCTCCTGGAATTACAGGTGTGTGCCATTATGTCCAGCAGATATTCTTATATATAACTCTGTTGTGGCTCTGTGTTGGTCCCACTTAAAAAAATTATTTACGTGAAATTTAAAATGATGAGGAGTGATATATGTGAAATGCTTTGTAAAAGAGCAAGACGTTAGTCTTACCAAATAGTTGATAGTTAATGGAGAAAGGGACCAAGTATCCATTAAATTGGACTTGATTGACCACCTGTAATCCCAGCTACTTGGCAGAAGAATTGCAAGTGTGAGGCTAGCTTGGGCAATTTAGTGAGACTCTATTTCAGAATGAAAGGGCTGGGTGTGTAATTAAGTTGTAGAGTGTTTGCCTAGCATGTGTGAGGAGACCCCAGGTTCGATCCCAGTACTGCCAAAAAAAGGAAAGAAAGAAATAGCAGTGGTCTCTCAAGGAAAGATGGTGCTGTAAGATGCTGTTTTCTGGCTTTCGAGAGGGAGGTGAGGACTGGATCTTTGGTGGAGTAAGATAGGAGGATCCTAGACTCTACCAAGAGTTTTATTTTATTTTATTTATTTATTTATTTTTTTGCGGTGCTGGGGATTGAACCCAGGGCCTTGTGCTTGCAAGGTGAGCACTCTACCAACTGAGCTATCTCCCCAGCCCTCTGCAGTGAGTTTTGTTAGGGAACTTTCCCTCTGCTAACTTTGTTACCATCCTTATATCCTGGCAGGTCTTGGAGCCTTCTTTCCGTCAGGCCTTTCCCAATACCAACCGCTGGTTCCTCACCTGCATTAACCAGCCCCAGTTCCGGGCTGTCTTGGGGGAGGTGAAACTGTGTGAGAAGATGGCTCAGTTTGATGGTAAGTTTAAGGGGATAAGAGGAACATGTGGTCAGGGTCAGATCTACTCCATGTCAACACCTTGATTTTTTTTTTTTGTCCAACCTTTGGGATCTGGGGACCCACAAAATACATTTTGTATACATGTGCTCATTTGCACTCAAATAGGAGTCGTCGTACTGCATATATTTGTTGCCCAGGCTTGTATACTGGTCTTGGTGAAGGACGCGTGGCAGGGCAGTTTGGAGTCTGGGTTGCTTAATTGTCTCATTCATTTTCCTCATTTCCCTGCTTGCTGCCTAGTTTTGGAAGAACATGGAAAGAGGCAGGATATTCACTTTCTTCCCTTCCCTTTCCACCAGCTAAGAAGTTTGCAGAAAGCCAGCCTAAAAAGGACACCCCACGGAAAGAGAAGGGTTCACGGGAAGAGAAGCAGAAGCCCCAGGCTGAGCGGAAAGAGGAGAAAAAGGCAGCTGCCCCAGCTCCAGAGGAGGAAATGGATGAATGTGAGCAGGCACTGGCTGCTGAGCCCAAGGCCAAGGACCCCTTTGCTCACCTGCCTAAGAGGTAAGATTAATGGAGGTTGTTCTCAACTCTGTGTCCCCTTCACATAACTAGTGCCAGAGTTTTAGGTTAATTATATAAAAGGGAGAGGTTTATTTTAATTGAATTTTTACTTATTATCATCGTGGTACTGGTAGTGGAAGTCAGGGCCTCATACATGCTACATCCCACTGAACTATATCCCCAGTCCTTAATTTTAAACAATTTGAAGCAACTTACTGAGCTCTTACTAAGGGTTGGCTAAATTTTGAAAGTAGACTTAAGCCAGTTCCAAATACATCCAGTGTTTGGGGACATTGGAACTCCCACATTTGTAATGCTGGGGATCAAACACAGGGCCTCACACATGCTAGGCAAGAACTTTTACCACTGACCTATATCCCCAGCCTTTGGAACTCACTTTCTTTTTTTTATTTTTTATTTTTATTTTTTGTGGTGCTGGGGATTTGAACCCAGGGCCTTGTGCTTGTGAGGCAAGCACTCTACCAACTGAGCTATATCCCCAGCCCTGGAACTCACTTTCTAACAAATAGATAGGCTGGGACAAACTTTGGGATGGAGATTATTGGTTTTGAGCATGTTCGTTTGATTGCGAACATCCCAGGATCTCTCAGAAGTGAGATGTGCAGAGAGCCTTAAGTCTGCTCTCCAGGGCTGACTTTGCTAAGGCAGTGAACAACAGCAGGACCCTTTGGTTATTTATTTGCTATTGTAATGAATCAGACCTACAAAAATTGCTTGCTAAGAGAAAGGAGGATGATTGTGGCTACATAGTGTCTATCTAGTTCATTGTTAACAAACTTCGGTAGATGAACCACTAAGGAGAAGGAAGTAGATGCGACTGATCGCCTTACATTCTCTTCAGTAAATGCAGATGTTCTTTTAAAAAAGAATAGGGAAAAGGGGAAATTTGGGGGATTAAAAAAAAGTAGTACACCCAGTGTTTGCTCAGTTCTCTGTCATCAGGCCTTTAGTCAGTGCCCTAAGTCATTTTATTGGGAGTTAAAACAATATGAGAAGCCAGGCCTAGGGTGCATGTCTGTAATCCCAGCAACTCAGTGAGACACTGTTTCTAATAAAATATAAAAGAGGGCTGGGGATGTAGCTTAGCTCTGGTTAAGTGCTGCTGGGTTTAATCCCTGGTACCCAAAAAAAAAAACAACAATATGAGAAATACATTTTCTGTGGTCACTCTGCTTTGTGATTCTTGTCTCTCCACTATTCTCCACTCACTGTGCCAGTCCCAAAGCATTCCATCCTTTCACTACTTGGTCTGTAAGGGTTCAGGTGTTGTTTTTTTTTTTTTTTTTTTAATATACTCCCATTTATGATTGCTTTTTATTTGGAACTGTCTTCATTCTACTATTGTACAAAAGTTTTCCATTAAACTCTTAGCCATTTTTACACATAGTAGATAATACAAAAGAACCTCTCAAGCTCATTCAAATGCAAGGAATTTAAACACCTCTTCCCTTTTAGGGTTCAGGTTTGACGCACCCCATTTTGTAATTATTTGGTAAGAGGTGACCAAGCATGAAGGAGCACTACTGGCGGTAGATGTGATAGCTGCATCTAGAGTTGTAGGTGACAAAAGTTATACTAGTGAACAGGAGCAACTTGGAGGGTAGCTGAGAAAATTCTTATTCCCAGGTCCTTTGTGCAAGACCAAGAAGGCTCCAGATGCAGCCATTCTGTAACACACACCATGCTGGGTCCTCACACTCAACCACTGAGCTACATCCCCAATCCTTGTATTTTATTTCGAGACAGGGTCTCTGTAAGTTACCCATGCTGGCTTCAAACTTGCGATCCTCAGTCTCCTTGGAATTACAGAAGTGCATCACTGCATCCCACTGATTCTAGTCCTCCTTAGATCTTCTGGCTAGCCATGTTCCCCTATCCTGTGGTTATTAAGAGCAGCGGAGGACAAGTTTGAGCAGTTCAAGAGGGTATGGGAAAATGTCCAGTCCCTTTTTAAGTGGTGGGTGGTTGAGGTGTTCAATTTTTTGTTGTTTTTATGGGAGGGGCCGTGTTTTTGTGGTGCTGGGGGTTGAACCCCTGGCCTTGTGCATGCTACACAAATGCTCCATCACTTAGCTGTATCCCCAGCTTGGTGGGTGAACTTTTTAAAATGCTTCTCAGATGAGATTTCTAGTATTTAGAAAGGATTCTGGGACCTGGGGTTAAAGGGCAAATTTTCTGCCTTGGCTGTCATAACCGTTAGACAAATCATACCCCTTAACTTCATCTGGAAAGGGAGGGTAACAGTCTTAACTCATGGGCATGTTACAAGAATTGAAATAATGGGATATTTATTGTGGATATTTATGCCAATAATTGAATGAACTAAACAATAGATTTGTGGCACATGCATGCAGTAGAAGGTTATTGAGCCACTAAAATGTTTTATAAAGGTGGGTTTTTTGGTTTTTTATTTTTTTGTGTGTTGGTACAAGAAATGGAACCCAGGAACATTCTACCACTGAAGTATAGCCCCTTTTTATTTTTTGAGACAGTGTCTTGGTTGCTAAGGCTTGCCTTGAATTTGCGATTGTCCTGCCTTAGCCTCCCAAGTAGCTGGGATTGCAGGCATGTCCACTTTACCCAGCTGCAAGGACTTTTTTGGGCACTGGGGATTGGATTGTGGGGTGCTTTACTACTGAGTACATTCCTAGCCCCTTTTTTTAGGAGACAGGCTTTGCTGAGAGTCTCACAAAGTTGTCGAGACTGGCCTTATACTTGGGATCCTTCTGCTTTAGCTTCCCGAATTGATGTGATTACAGGTGTGTGTCACCAAGTCTGGCTACAAAGAATTTTTGATAGTACTTCACAATTAAAAAACTGCATAGGGCTGGGGAGATACTCAGCTGGTAGAGTGCTTGCCTTGCAAGCCCAAGGCCCTGAGTTCCATCCCCAGTACCACAAAAACAAAAAACAACAACAAAAAAAACTGCATAGATCATGACTGCATCTTTTAAAAATGCATAACAATATTAATTACTTATCCTTTTTACTGGCATTATAGGTGATTTCTTTAGTCTACATGTATTTTTATAACTGAAAAGGAGGAGGATAGAACTTCAACTGTGGGGTGTGTGATCCTTCCTATTTAGATTTTTATATTCTTGGCTTATTGTGACAGATTGTTTCAATGAGTTTTCAATATCCACACTTGTTTCTGGGTACAGAGGGACTAAATGACATGAGTGTGAGATTGAGGTGGAGGTCCTTTGCTTGCATTCCTGTTACCGCCTGTGTAACCTGAAGAGGCCTGTGGTGTGGGGGGAAGGTGAGTTGGGAGTAACTGATGTGGCTGGTGGGAAACAGCCTGGGAGGTGCTAGGCAGAAAGAAGGCCTCAGGGTGAGTCTCCACCTGGGGGCAGCAGTTAGCTATGCCCTTCCAGGAGCAGGACTCAGAGGCTCCTGTTCAGACCCTTTCAGCTCTCTCCCCTCACATGGTTGCACACATCTGCCAGTACAGTGGCCACTTAATTTAAACCAGCAAATTTTAAGTGAAAACACCTTTTTTGCTTCCCTTAGCCTGGCAGCCCTTTGCTGTCTCATTAGGGCTTTCTCCTCCCTGACCTCCTTGTGTTTTCTTTCTCCTTTCAGTGCCTTTGTGTTGGATGAATTTAAACGCAAATACTCCAATGAAGACACGCTCTCTGTGGCTCTGCCATATTTTTGGGAGCATTTTGATAAGGATGGCTGGTCCTTGTGGTACGCTGAGTACCGCTTCCCTGAAGAGCTTACCCAGACCTTCATGAGTTGCAACCTCATCACTGGTGAGCAGAGGGTGGGTCTGGGAGGAGGAACAAAATCTATAGTGGGGGTGATTTCAAAGGCTGAGTGTTCTCCCTTTCCCCTCCAGGAATGTTTCAGCGATTGGACAAACTGAGGAAGAATGCCTTTGCCAGTGTCATCCTCTTTGGAACCAACAATAGCAGCTCCATTTCTGGAGTCTGGGTCTTCAGAGGCCAGGAGCTTGCCTTTCCGGTGAGGAAGGTGAAGGGGAGGAGTCTCTTGAGGGTGGGATAAGGATACAGGAAGCACAGTGAGTTAGTCTTGGCCTTTGGGTATTCAGGAGAGTTTAGGAGTGTACATTGGAAGAGCTGCTGTTCACAAGATTCTTGGGATCTGATGCATAGTCTGAGCTGGAAGTAGCCCAGGTATGGGACAGTGTTTAGTAATCTAACCACATACCTTTTTCTTGGTTTTTTATTTTCAGCTGAGTCCAGATTGGCAGGTGGACTATGAGTCATATACCTGGCGGAAACTGGATCCTGGCAGCGAGGAGACCCAGACGCTGGTTCGAGAGTACTTTTCCTGGGAGGGGGCCTTCCAGCATGTGGGCAAAGCCTTCAATCAGGGCAAGGTCTTCAAGTGAACATCTCTTGCCATCGCCTCGCTGCCTGCACCTGCCCTTCAGGGAGATGGGGGTCATTAAAGGAAACTGAACATTGAACCCTGTCCTGTCATGCCTCCTTTTGTGAGTGGTGGCTCCTTCAAAGGGGAATAGATAAACTGAAGCAGGGTGCTCTCTATGTCTTCAGCATCTCCATTGGCAGGAGAGAAGTCTTCAGAAGAGCAGAAGTAGAGGCCTGTCCTCAGTTTTGCTTTTATTGCCCTGTTTCCTTTGGTGACTCTTCTATCTGGGAATGATGAGAAATAGTTAAGGGTGGGTGTTCACGGGGGGCTTTATCACTAACTAATGTATATTTTATTTTTTGACATTGGGAATCAAACCCAGGGGTGTTTTACCACTGAGCTACATCCCTAGCCCTTTACATTTTTTTAAATTGCTGAGGCTGGCCTCAAACTTGGCAATCCTGCCTCAGCCTCCTGAGCTGCTAGGATTATAAGCGTACCCACTGTGCCTGGCTGTAGCTACCTAATTCTTAGGAACCATAAACTAGACCTTCAGTGAAGCGAGCAAATATCTGCTAATGATGGTAAGAGCTAACATGTAGCTCACATTGTACAGAGGAACTGTAATTACAGTTGATGTTCTCAGTGCCTGGAGGGATTGATTCCAGGAACCCCCTCTGACATTAGAATCTTCACATCCTCAAGTCCCTTATATAAAATGGTGTATTTGCATATAACCTATGTACAATCAATATTTTAAATCATCTTTAGATTATTTATTATACCCAATATAATGTAAACACTAAATAGTTATACTATATTTAGGAAATAATGATGAGAAAAATATGATGTGCTTGATATAGATGTTGTTTTTTCCTATTTTTAATTACTTTTGTCAGTACCTGGGGTGGAACCCAGGACTGCAAGTGTGCTAGGCATGTGCCTCCACCACTATGCTACATCCCAGCTCTGAGTATTTTCTGTGTGTCGTATTGGTTGTATGTATGCTGTAGAACCCATGGAGCAGGGAGGGCCAACTGTTTGCCACAGCTGCTCTGAGGTAGGTAAGTCTGGAGGACCAGGCATCAGCTATTTGGAACATTTCTATTGGCTGCTACCTGGCTGCAGGTGAGCTTCAGTGGTGTGTCTGCATTTTAACAAGAAAATAATGATTCAGGACTTCAGTAACTTGACTTCTGATCACACCCATCTGAAGTGGCAAAGGCAGGGTATGGACCTAGCATGTGTCACTCTGAAGTCTACTCAACATGTCCTGCTTCCTAGAATATCAAGTGGTCATAATTGTCATCTGACATTCTGTAGAAACAAATATTTACTAGTTTTTTTTTTCTTTTGCACTTTATGCCTTTTTTTCAGGGATTCTTGCCCTTCTACTTACTGTTTTCCAAAAGTATTGATGGTCTCCCTGACAGTAAACCATTTAGGTTAAAAATTGGGAGCTATTTAATTCATGTTTGAGGTACATGCAGAACAATCATGACAGCCTTCCATCTCTAGCTTGCGGTTTTACTTATTTTTCAGATCTCATCCCTTAGTCTAGGCACAGAAGAGGGCTCTTTGGCTTGGGGGGGTGGGGAAGAAGGTGACTTTACCAGGCACAGACCAGGCTGGGAACTTGACCAGTTTGGAAGCGTTCTGTGAAACAGTGAGTAGACATCTCTGGTTTGGAATCCATATGGGTAAGGATGAATTAGTTCTTGCTCAGATGTTTCTCCTTGGCAGCTCTTTTTTAAAGTTGTGGATGGACACAATACCTTTATTTTTATGCAGTGCTGAGGATGGAACCCAGTACCTCCTATGTGCTAAGCAGGTGCTCTACCACTGAGCTACAACCCCAACCCTTTGGCAGCTCATCTTGAGTTGGAGCTAAACTTCAATACCTGTCTTGCTTCTGAGCATTCTGGGTCTCAAAGCTAGCATCTGAGTGCTAAATGCTGGCATGGGGTGTGCCCTTAGCTTATTGCTGGGGCCTCTCAGAACCTGCCAGACTCCTTAAATTCTGTTTCCCACTACACCTCCTTTGCTTGTGCAATCTTCACTACTTTCATGGTATCTCCTTAATCTTTACAGTAGCTGGAGAATTATGGGCAGGAGAGACTGCATTTTGCAATGAGATTTAGGTTTAAGGGGCAGGCCAGGACCTAGGAGGGAGGCTTAGCTATGGAAAAGAAGTTCTGCCTGGTGGGCAATTGCTTAGGCAGGAGTGCGACCAGCAGGCTACATGGGTTGAGTAGCCAGGGACCCCCCACCTCCAGTGCCCCTCTGATCCTGCTGAAGAGTGGCTTCATCTGTACATCCTGCCTCCCTACCTTCTAGCCCTGGTTTAATGCAGAATAAGGGTGGTGGAAGTTGTTGGGTGAGGTCTGCACTGGGGGAGGGCCAGACCCAGAAGCTAGAGGTGAGGGAGAACCTCAGAGAGGCTGGAGATTGGGCCTTTGGCCTTTAAAGTAGGTGGGATGGGCAGGAAAGGGTTTAACAGCAGAAATTTTGGCATATGGGTTGCGGGCAGAAAAGGGGAAGCACACCTGGAGTTGGTTCTGCCCCTGCCCTATCCCAAGGAGGCCTGAGTCACTGCACAGCCAACTTGGCCTTCCCTGATCCCAGAGCATCTGGCTGGATCCTGGCCTTTCCCTGCCATGGACAGCCAATCAGAGCCTGTTAACGTCTCCAGTTACCAGGCAGTTTCTCCTGCACCCCAGGGAGGCTCCTCACCTGGAGCTGAAGGCCTGTGTGCAAGCTGGCAGAGACTGGGGGTCGGAAAGGGAGTGGGTGTTGGGAGTGGGTCAGGGGCTGAAAACGTGTGATCTTGAATACACGTAGAATGAGGGAAAAAGGAGGCTATTTCATCCACTTAGTGGGCAAAATCTCAGGTTGAAAAAATGGTTGAAAGAAACTGGAGAAGGGCTCTGGGCTCAGGGTTGCAATTGCCTCAGAATCTTTACAGACCCTGCAGTGTGAATGGGAATGCTGGTTCAGTTTGTAGATAAACCAGAAGATACTGGTTAGAAGCAGCTAGTTCAGCTTTGTTGGAAATTCTGCTTCAGTCACTTTTTTTTTTTTTTAAAGTTAAAACCTTTAAAATTCTTCCAAAAAAGACCTAGATTGTCATCTTTTTTTTTTTTTTCCATGTCCTCCTTTGAGCCAGAACTGGACAGCTGCTACTCTCCCTGGGTCAGACCCATCCCACCAGCTGCCCACATGCCCCAAATATGCCACTTCCCCTTTTGAAGGGTGGGGGGAGGGCCGAGAATGTTGAAGGGAGAGGAATAAAGTACTTTCAGCACTCCACCCAGTTGTTTCTGAAATTAATACTGCAGTTTTCATAGCAACCAGCACTCTGTCCTCAGAACAGAACTTTCCCTCCACACACATCAGGTGGATCTTTCTGGGTGGTTGTAGCTTTCTGGTCTCCTCCACTGGTATACCAGTAGCATACTGTGACTTCCCCAACTTGTTTCAGCCCTCTGCATGTTGGAACATACTTGTGGGGTATCCACCCAGTTCTCTTCTTCCCCTAGTGCTGCAGAGCTGAAATATTGGCGCTCCTAAAAGGTTAGAGAAACTGCCACCTGCTCTTGTCTGTTTGCTCTATCAGGCTGGCATGGCTCCCAGATTAGGCCATGGTTTTACTCCAGAGGAATTACTGGGATGTCCCAGTGCCTCAGCACCCAAGGGATGGGTGGAGAAGGGGAGACGGGTGGCTGGGTAGTAAGGCTTTACTCACTTGATTCTCCTAAGAGGGGGAATATCTTGGACGGGTGGTGCTGGTCCGGTGGCAACATCCCTCATGATGCTGGATATTTGAATGTCCTGGACCCCCTGCCCTTTCTCACTCCCTTCTTTGTTTTCCTGATTCCTCAGAATTCCAAGGAGAGCCTGTTGACTCCTTTTTTACACAATGGTCTTGGGCAGTGTGCAGGTCAGGGCCTGGATGGTCAGTCAGTCAGGCTTTGGGGCTGTTTCTGATAGGATCTCCCATGGAATGTGCCTCTACTTCCAGCTGCCCCCTCCCCTGTGCCGCAGCAGCAGAGGCAGCTGTCATGTGAAGGCCTCTCGCTGGCTCAGCCCTTTTGCAATCATCTGGCTGGTTCTGCCAGGATGGGGGTGAACCGAGAGAATGGGCAGAGCCAAGGGGAACATGATGGGGCAGGGGGAGCTGTTGGGAGCTGTTGGAGGGTAAGGAGCTTTGTAGCCTTGGGGGAAGAGGGATGGCCCAGGTCAGGTGGGAGGAGTGGAAGCAACTGTGCAGGCCAGGGAGGCAGAAAGATGAGCTTAGGGCTCCCATCACAGGAAGTGGGGGCTGGACTTGGGATTGGAAACTTTCCAGGTGTGAAGGAGAGTTGGTTGTAGCGGAACCCTAGCCAGTCATTCTTCAGGGAGATCCGCATTTCCCTTGACTCACAGGGAAGCCACGGGGCACTTTCTGGCCAGTTCTCTACCATGTGGGACCTGAGTCATCGAGTTGCCTAGGGTGTTGGCTGCCCTATGGTGGCAATGCCACAGCCCTGCCCTGCCCCGCCCCACCCATTCACTCCTACTGTTAGGACAGGGGTTAGTGAACACACCCTTTTATCCCACTCCGCAATAGTAACTATCCATTTCTTTGACTCAGACTAACAGAATGTACCTCATGCAGGGACCAAGAGAGACCATCTCAAATAATCCTTTATTTTGCCCATGAATAAACAAGTCCAGGGAGGGGAAGTGACTTATCAAGGGCATATCCAAGTCCATGCAGCCACTTACTGAGTCAGGTTTGCTCCTAAGACCAGCAGGAAGGTGCTTCCCTCAAAAGCTGAGGAATAACTATGGTGGATACAGCACACCGGTTTCAGAGGGACAGAGAGGGTAGCACTCAAATGCTTCTGAGAGCCCAGAGCTCCAGGGTAAGAAGCATAGACGTGGAGCAGGTACCCGCACAGGGTCAGCTGTGGCAATCCAAGTCCTGGAGTGGGCAGAGGGCACAGGGCGCAGCAGAGGCGGGACTTCGAGTGACAGGAACCTCAGCTATGTGGTGAGTCAGGTTCTGGGCAGCTTAGGCCCTTCCTTCCCTGCACAGCATGATCTCCTTAAGCTGGACTTGGGGAAGTGTGAGTAAAGAAGGGAGGGAAGTCCAGGCTGGTATCCCTTTCCCCAGGAAACTTGGGAAAAGGCAGAGGGAGTTGGGAAGGATGGGAGGAAAGTGGATTCCTAGGAAGGGGCGCAGAGGCTGGTTGTCCGCCTTTCGGCCTCTCCCTGCTGCCCGCTGTGCAGGGAGCTGGCTGGGGCCGGCTGCTCTATTCATTCCAGCTGCCTCCCTCGGCTCCTGTTTACAACTCTGCCCGCCCAGTCCCCAGCTCACTCTGCGCTCTTCTGTCTTCTCTCTCTCCCTCCCTCCTTCCTTCAGGGCCTCATGCAATCATGTTTTGCCACTTCTTTTCCTTAATCTTTTTTTTTTTTTTGTATTGGGAATTGAACTCAGAGCTACACCCCCAGCATTTACATTTTATTTCTTTTTGATTTTGAGACAGGGTCTCACTAAGTTGCCCAGGCTGGCCTTAAACTTTCAGTCCTACTGCCTCAGTTTCCTGAGTCTCTGGAATTACAGAGGAGTATCACTGCACCTGGATATTTTCCCTTTTTTTTTTTTTTTTTTTTTTTGTTACTGGAGGTTGAAACCAGAGGCGCTTTACCACTGAGCTACATCCTCAGCCCTTTTTATTTTTTTAATTTTAAGTCAAGGTCTCACTAAGTTGCTTAGGACCTTGCTAAACTACAGAGGCTGACCTGGAACTTGTGATCCTCCTGCCAAAGTCTCCCAAATCACTGAGATTACAGTAGGCACCAGGGCACCCAGCATTCCCTAATTTTGAGGGCATGTCTATTGTTTTTTCCATAAGCACAACTGTCAGGAAACCATCCATGGCCCGTGTGGCTACCTGGCTTCCTCTCTCTGTCCAGTTCTTCTCTTTTATTCCGGCTGCACAATCTTTCTTGACTTTTTGCTTCCTGGGCTTTGTACTCTGGAGACAGCCCTGTGTCTCTTGTTCTCTAACTGACTTTAATTTGGGGTCTGTTTGGACCTGAAGATTCCATTAGGACTGAGTGTTACAGAAGAGTTTCCAAGTAATGACTGTCTAATCCGAGTAATTCAGGAACTTCTTATTTGACTTTGTATTGAGCTTGGGAAGGATGATTTTATTTGGCTTCATATTTTGGGGTTAGGGTGAAGAGTTTGGAATTTGAGAATTGCTAAGGAAATGTTTGAATTCTCGAGTCACCCTATAGGGTTGGGTTGCTGTTTGTCTGGGGAACATGATTAAGAACAGGATTAGGAAGTTCGGAAAGTGAACGGAGAAGGGCCTGTTTGGCAGGGACACTAATCCCAGGGTTGGTATGGGGTGGAGCTGGGGTCTGGGAGATCCCCATGGCCCTAAGAAGAGTTGACAGTCCTTCTCTGCTGCTAAGGACGCTGTGCAAAAGGACCTTCATGGGGGGGAAGTCTGTTCTAAAGAGACTGAAAACAGAGGCACACTTCACTTCCTTTCTGGATCACACTTTTAAAAGCCGAGATTACCCTTTGAGCTGTCAGCCTTTTTTCTTCCCTGTAAGACCGCTGATTTCAGAAAAGGGGATTGTGGCAAGAAGGGAGGGGAAGGGGAATCCCCTGGCAAGGGGCCTGCCCAGAGAGCTCCCCTTTGTGGTTACTATGGAAACAGGCATAATAGGAACAAAACAGAGGTCCGTTGCCAGGCAACGGAGGAGCCCAAGGTTCATCACACACACTCATAACACTACATTTCAGGGAACCCCCAGGGAGGGAGGGAGCGTCACTTCTGGGGAAGCTGGGCTATCCCAGTGATGACGAGTCCTAGAGCTCACCTAGCGTTGCCAGTGAGTCTGGAGGACAGGCGTGTTGGACACCTCTGATGGCCTGGGAGCGCTGGCTCAGGGCTGACCTCCCGATCTGGGTGGGTATAAAAGAGGACGGCCTTTAATTTGACAGGAGTGTGAAATCTTGGAGAAGACTTTTTTTTTTTTTTTTTTTTTTTTTTTTTTTTTGCAGTGTTGGTGGAAGAGGACTCTAACTTAAAAAGTATGTGAGTGTGTATGCATGTGAGTGCACGTATGTGGTGTCAGGGGGAGGTAGCCGTGCAAAAGACCTGATTTTGAAAAGACAGTTTCCAGTTTTCTCAAAGTATAGGACCTGCAGAAATTGAGAGGACAGACAAGGGGGATCAGAGCCATTTCCTTGGGGACTGAGTGCCTCGAGGGCAGGGATTCCGTCTTGCCAAGTTCTCTTTTCCATCTTACCATCACCACAGGTCCCTGGCCCAGTACTGGACACACAATACTGTCTGTGCAGCTGCAGGAGAGACCTACAAGTAAGAGAATTGCTTCCTGAGGACTGAGAGCCGCAGGAAACTGATGGCGTGTGATGCAGGATGCTGCCATGGGAGAAAGAGCAGGGGCTTTGCCATCAATTACACCTGGAGTTCATTCATTCATTTAAAATCTGTTCCCGAAGGCTGGGGATGTAGCTCAGTGGTAAAGCAGAAGGCTGACTTGTATGAGGCCCTGGGTTCGATTCCCTAGTACCACAATAAATAAACACATAAATAGAGAAATAAATAACAAAACCTGTTCCTGAATGATTGCTATCTATCTACCACTGCTCCAGGCATGGGGCATACACAGGGAAAAAAGTCCCTCCTTGTGACACTTAAATGCTAGTGTGTCAGTTGTGTGCCTTTACATAAATCACTAACCCTCTCCGAGACCATTGCCTCACTGGGTGCTTCCCTCCCAGGATGTGTGAGGACTGAATGAGCTAATAGATGAAAATACACGCTGCGAGGCAGAAAGAAAAAAAAATCACCATCATAGTAGCTTTATGGGGTTTGGGGTGGAGGGGTACTGCATTAGGCAGAAGGAAAAGGTTTGGCAGAAATTTCTAAAAGTTTGTCACCACTTACATTACTGAAAACTTGAAAATATTCCCCTCCCCTGGGCTGAGTAGGCTGATCTAGGAAATCCCAGTTCTGGTTCCAGATCATGGTTTTTTAGGGGCAGTGTGGAAGTTACCACTCTCTACTCTCCTATGACTGGGGCAGGAGCCAGTTCCTACAGCCACCCCCACCAGGTCATCTTGTTACCCTTATTCCTGAATGAAGTACCTGGACAGTGACCCCTGTTCTGTGGCTGCCCCAAAAGCCCACCTCACCATCCTGCTTTCTTCCCTGTTGACCAAAAAGGTGGCCAGAACAAACAAAAGAGCAGATAAGTTGGCTCTGAGCCCGGGAAGGGAAGCTTGCCTCTGCTCTTTTACTCCTGGGGGGCCTGGTGAAGCTTAGCTGAGGTGAATGGCATCTGTGCCCTCCCACTTCCCTTGTTCTTTGTCCATTCCTATTCCAACCTCCTTTCTCCAAACCCCTGTCGCTTTCTGGGCAGATACCCTGTGTCTGTCTGGCATTTGTCATATTGCAGCCACCTTTCTGAAAACCTGGAGTGTAAATCAATTCCTATTTTAATATGCACTAGGAGACCTTGCTCTTTCAAGGAACCGAATGATGATTCATTTCAAAGTTAAAAATCCTTTGGTAAATTATTAACAGTGCTTACTTTGGGGGAGAGGGACTTGTGTAGAGAAGGAGTGAAGACATTTACTTTTTATTGTTCTACATGTCTATGTTGTTTAAATTCTAGGGACTGGGTGTAGCTCAGTGGTAGAGTACGTGTTTAGCATGTGGAAGGCCCTGGGTTCATTCCCAACACCAAATTTAAAAAGTAAGCCAACACCCCTCCCCCGAAAAAACAAAACAAAACAAAGCAAACTTCACCATTAGGAAAGTATTGATTTTATATTTTAAAATGTCAACAAGGATTATCTGGTTTGTAGATTACAAGCCACTTTGTCTTCTGGGTGGGAGTACTGGGGATTGAACACGGGGTATTTTACCATTAAGCTACATCTCTAGCCCAGACCTTTTTATTTTTGATTTTGAGACAGGCTTTCACTAAGTTGCTGAGGTTGCCTTGAACTTGGAATCATCCTGCCTCCACTTCCCAATTTGCTGGGATTACAGATGTGTGCTATTGCTCCCCGAAGCCCCTTTATCTCATTCTTGGTCTATGTTTAAGAAACTGAATAAATGTTATATACAATGAAATAAAATGCAAAAAATGTCAACAAAGGAAACAGCTTTTGGTTTTTTTTTTTTTTAAAGTGTAAGTTTTTTTTTTTCTTTTTTTTTCTTTTCTTTAAGTGAGGTTGGGACCAGAAAAGAGCACAGAACAAAATGGGAGAGAAGGTGATTTTTTGGAAAGTCTGCGTCTATGACAGTGTGCCTGTGATATGCATAGTGGGGTTGAGTCATTAAGTGAATACCTCTTTGTGTGTGTGTGTGTGTGTGTGTGTGTGTGTGTGAGAGAGAGAGAGAGAGAGAGAGAGAGAGAAAGAGATAGAAGGCTAGTGCCCAAGTCTCTGCGTCTTTGCATGTCTATACCTGTCTCAAGTCTACATACGTGTTTCCAACTCTGTGTGTCCATTATTTGCTTGTCTGCATGTTTGTGGCTCCTTTGGCTGTCTCTTCCCTCCCCCACCGCCTCTTCCCTGTGAGGGTAACTGGACCTGCACACAGCCCCCAGGGCTGGCAGCAGACTTTGCTGCTGGTATTTTTAGCCTGTAAACATGTTTGCCATTTCAGAGGACAGGGCCAAGCTGGTCTCAGCCCCAGCCCACTCAAGATCTTGCAGCCAGTAGGGTGCTCATGCCCTGACCAGGTATTCTCAGTTTCCCAGCCTGAGGTCTCCTTTCCCCAGCATTTGGGAAGAAAAGGAAAATGGAGAGGGCAGTGAGTGACCACTTGGAGTCGGGGAGATAAGAGGACTCATGGGGAAGAAGAGAGGGGGAGTGTGGAGGAGGGGGTGTCTAGCCAGAGGCCCCTATGCCCCATCATTAAGCGTTTAATAAAATCTCCATGTAGTTAGAAGTGGCTGTGGGAAATGGCTGTAAATTGGGAAACTCGCGTCCTGCAAGTGCGCAGATGAGCGGGGGGTTGGGGAAAAGGGTGCGCGAGAAGGACAGGGAAGGCAGAGGAAGAGTTGGAGCCCAGGCTACTCAGCTTCGTGGCGGCGGGCGGGCGGGGGGCGGGAGTGTTGCAGAGGAAGGTGGGCAGCCCCGTCACTTCTCCAAGGGCTGCAGGCCTGACTCCCCGTGTCGTTGCGCCAGCCGAAGCAGCACTGTAAGTGCCTGGGGGCACTGACGACCCTGACTCTTGGGGAGTGGGACCAGCGTCTCCAAGTTGGTTCTATAGGGACAGGGGGCGAGGGGGCACCAAGAAAGTCTGAAGGCGAGAAATGGGTGCGGCTGCATGGCAGTTTGGGAACCAAGCGAGGTATCTGGGGCGGGGAATTAAATCTTGCCTAGTCTGAGATAAAACTCAAAGGTCCGTGTTTCAGGCTGGAGGTCACCACTGAATCATCCAAGTCTGCAGTAACTCTCTGAGCCCCTTGGCCCTTTCTGCAAAATGGGTTGACTCTCAATTCCCGCTGAGAATGAACCCCAGCGTGCTTTCAGGAGGTTTTGGTCGATGAAGCCACTACACATACTGGGAGGGCGGGGGGACAGTTAGATCCTAACCACAGACAGGGCAGTAGACTCGTGGAGGGGAGTAGGCGACATCTCCTTGCTCCTGCGCCCCCTCCGCAACCCCCCAACACACCAGCCTACTCCGGTCCCTCCAGTGTCCGCCCAGCTCGCTGGTCTCAGCCCCGCTCGGGCCCCGCCCGGCCCCGCCCTCTCCCCACAGCTCGGGGCAGACCCGCCCGCCCGAGCCGGAGTTACAAGAGCCGCCTCCGCGCGCGGGGGCCCGGCCACTCGGAGCAGCTCTGCCGCGGGGACTGCACCGCCCGCCCTGCCGGACCCGCCCCGACCGGGGCTCGCAGCAGTCAGCAGCCACAGCACCGCGACCTCGGGGCTCCGCGCTGGCTATGGCTGTGCCCCGGGGCTAAGCGCGCAGGTAGGGGCGTCTGGCGCACCGTGGCTCGATCGGGGGCCACTGCATCAGTAACCAGTGGGGGAGGTGGGTTGCGGGACTCCAGCCAGGCGCCTTGAGAGTGGTGTCACTGGGAGAATTCGGCGTTTGGAGCAAGCTTGTCCTCCCGCAGCCGCCGAGGGAGACGAGTCATGCTCTGGGAGCGGAACTCTTGGGGCACGAGTTGGGCAAAGTTGGAAAATCGCTCCCAAGTGTGCTTTGCACCACTCTATTTCTTTCGAGGGTGGACTGTTGTCCCTACCGCACGGCAGGGCGCCCCGTTCCTGGCCTGGTCCCACCCCCTCTCCTTGGGGCGGTGGCTCAGCGCGCCACTCCGTTCGTATTCCATGTTTACTGGAGAAGTTTCCGAGATCGCAGCCGCAGTCCCGGCCCCTCCCGGCGCCCCTGAGCCTCTGCTCTGTGCGCCCCCTCCGCTGCCCTTCCTTGCTGCCCGCACCTCCGCCCCGACTTCGCGTCCCGTGTCCTCCCGGCCCCACCCTGTTCTGTACCACCAGCCTCTCCCTTTCTCGCTTCTGGCGGCCCTCCGCACCCCCGCTCCACCGCAGCCCCGCCCTGCTCTCGCCCCTCCGTGTCCCCCGCTCCAGAAAACTCCCTTCTTCCTCTAGGGCCGCGGAGCCTGGGAGTTTGCAGTGCTCCACCCGACGGGATGGGTGGGAATGGGGGTGGGGGTGGGGAACTTAATTAGGGAGATTCCTGCGCTGGGGTGGGCGGGGAGGGGGGCCGTGCAGCCACACCGCCCCCAGAACCTTCCCTGCCCCTCCAGAGGCGGCGCTTTCTCCCCCACCCCGCTCCCAAACCCGTCCGGGCGGGATGGCCCCCGCCCCAGCGCTTGGATCGGCGCCAGCAGCCTGAGGAATGTGGTGGTTGGAGCCGGTGACTAATTCAAACCAGAACTCAGGGAGGAGTGGTGAGGGGCAAAGGGGAGGGGGAGGGCTGTGTGTGGGAGGTGGGGGCAGGAGCAGGGCTTGGCGTAGGAGGAGGACTTCGCTGCCCTCGCTGGAACCCTCCACTCCGGCGGCGCGCGCCAGGGGAGAGGGCCGGGGGGCGAGGTCCCGCTGTGGGGTTGGAAGGCAGCGTGCTTAGGGTGTGTGCAGAGAACTGTGTTATGTAAGGCTTTCCCATGCAGGGAGGGGGTGTGCAGTGTGTGAGGGCCTGGCCCGCCCCTGGCAGGGCTGGGCGCCCCCTACAGTGCCAGGGCCCGGGTGTGGGGGCCCAGATCCTTGGCGACTCTGGCCGGGAGGGACTGGTGGGTTGGGAGGAACACTGGTTGTGCCCCTTGCGTGGGAGGAGAGCAGAGGGGGCTGATGAAAGACTTGGGGGATCTCCCAGTTCTGAGCCTGGACAACCAGGTGGGGATGGCTCTGGTACTTCTGCACAGTGTGACCACAGAGGATTGTGCGAGTTTCGTGTGTTCGAGCGCGTTTTGCAGGGTGTGGCCCTGGGCGGAGGTGAGAGTGGTGGCGAGGTGCTCCCGGGGGTGCTTGCGCTGCTGCAGAGTGTCCTGCTCTGTGGAGGGACTTGGGGAAAGGCAACGTGGGGACAGTGGGATCCTTAGAGAATGACCCGGAGTTTCCCAAGGAAAGGGGGCCCAGAGAGCTACCTCTGTGTCCCCAGCACAGTACTGGGCTCCCAATAAATGGTTTAGAAATAGTTCTCCCCATTAGAATTTAACCTGTGACTGCAAGGGCTGTCTTCACCTTCTGTCCTTCCTAGCAGCACCTAGCACACAGTAAGTGTTGACTTTGTGGAATCCAGTGATCTAACGGGGTACTGTCCTGATAGGTGAATCCAGGGAGCAGGGGGAAGGAGGGAGAGATTGAAAGTGCTTTGGCAGGCATTTGAAGGTCTCCAGGTCTTTCCTAGGTGTAATTTAGGGGAGTAGACCTCTCTTTGGTCCCTGCCCCCGGAGAGAAGTCCCTGGGGCAGGGTGTGGCACTCTTCCCTCTCCCAGGCTCAGTCGGGTAGCTTCCTTCTTCCTTCTCTCTTCTGGAGGGTCTGTGGGCTGACTAGGCCCTTACCAGGTGGTGGGTAGAGTGTGCAAACTGGGGAGCACACGGGAGCCCCAGGTTTGGGAAGCACCTTCTCGTTCTGAGATGTGAGCCATAAGGTAAGGGAGGGAGGGAAAGGAACTGGGACCACCAAAGCCGAGCTAGCAAAGCCTGCTGGAGGATGTCTGCGTCCTCTAAAGCCCTTGTTCCTAAGAGAGAGCACAGGGACATTGGTAAGAGACAAGGCCACCTGGGGAGTGTGAGACATGCAGGGCTTAGTGATGCTGAATGGCAGTGAGGGGTCTTGGCCTGGGCACCTCCTTGAAGAGATGACCCGACCCACTGAGCCTGAGGGTGTGGCTGCAGGGCCAGGGCCAGGGCCAGGGTGGGAGATGAGAGAGAGGAAGTCAGAAGAGACCTGTGAAGGAAGAAGGCCAGCATCAGACTCGGGAAGGGAATGAGCTATACGTCCCAGGTCACCTCAGTCCCAGGAAGGCCCCTGGTGGAGGTGCCTGGGCACCCCCACGCTGGATTCTTTTGTTCGATGTGGAATTGGCTGGTGAGCCCTGGCAGAGCACGTCACCCTGAGCCTGAGGAGCTGGTTTGAGGGGTTGGGGCAAAGCTGTGGGGGCGGAGGGGTGTGTGGGCCACTAGGGTGTGGCCACCACCTTCTTTAGAACTTGGGAACTGCCTGGGGACAGACAGAGAGGCAGACCAGGAGAGCTAGTCCGACTCCTGATGGGAACTTTTCTGGGACGCCCCCAGGTTTCCCTCTCTGGAGTTGGTCTGACCACGTGCTGTTGCACACTGAGGTTTGAGGAAGGGAGGTGGCTGCTGGAGAGGGCTTAGAATGTGTGATTTGGCCTGTCCTCCTTGCTGCTCCAGAGGCTGAGGCAGGGGGATTGCAAGTTTGAGGCCATCCTTGGAAACTTTGAAAGACCCTGTCTAGAAATTTAAAAAAGCGAGGCGGGGGGGGGGGGGGGCTGGGGATGTAGCTTAGTGGTAGAGAGCCCCTGGGTTTAATACCCAATACAGGAGGAAAAAAAATCGAGAGAAAGAATGTACTTCTAGCTTGGGCGGTGACAGTGGGTCTCTAGGGCCTTCTGCTCTGCTCGCTGTCTGCTTGCTGAGGGCTTCAGCCAGGCTGCCAGGAACTTACGTTGCTCTGGGCTCTACCAGTGGACCATCTAGCCAGGCTCCTGAGCCTTTCTAAGTTCAAGCTGAGCAATCTCCTCCATGCCAGAATGTGCTGAGGGGGCGTGGGGGTACATAGGGGAGCCACAGCAAGACTCCACAGGAATGTGTGTATGCATTTTTCTTTTTCTTTTTTGCAGTACTGAACTGAACTCAAGGGTGCTCAACCATTGAGCTACTTCCCAAGCCCATTTGTAATTATTTTATTTTTTTTATTTATTTTTTATTTTTTTTGGTACTGGGGATCGAACTCAGGGCCTTGCACTTGCGAGACAAGCGCTCTACCAGCTGAGCTATCTCCCCAGCCCTAATTTTTTTTATTTTGAGACAGGGTCTTGCTAAGTTTTTTTTGTGGTGCTAGGGATCGAACCCACGGTCTTGTGCTTGCAAGGCAAGCACTCTTCCAACTAAGCTATATGCCCAGCCCATGGAATTTCTGATCCTCCTGCCTCAGCCTCGAGTTGGTGGGATTATAGACCTGTACCACTGTGACCAGCTGGTATATGCATTTTGATGAGCTCGGCCTCAGTTGCTACCCGTCAAGGCTTGGGGCTGGCTGTGGTAGCTGGTGTTGTAGCTTGGATCCACCACTCTTAGCAGTGCAGGGATTGTGGCTCCACAGCCTCTGAATTAATTTCTTTCTTTCATACTCGGGATTGAACCCAGGGTGTCTCTACCACTGAGCTCCAGCTTCAGCCATTTTTATTTATTTGGAGACAGGATATGGCTAAATTGCCAATGCTGACCTTAAACTTGCCATCTTCCTGCCTCAGCCTCTGGAATCACTGGGATTACAGGCATGTGCCACCGTGCCCAGCAGCAGCCTCTGAATGAGTGAGGTTTGCATCGTTGCCTGTGAGTGGATGTCCCATTGGTTGTACATGGGGGCCCTCACATTGGGGTGGGCCTGGATGTATCACCTCCACTCGCTTTGTTGGGGTTTGGAGGGCGGGGCAATGGCAGTCTGCCCTAGTGGTAGAAGTGTCCTGCTGGACGCAGAGGTGGTAGGTAAGGGCCAGATAGGTCCAGGCCCTAGAGTTTGTGGGCAGAGGCCTGGGAGAGGGCTAGGGAAGTCCTGGGAGCGCAGCCCCACAGAGCGAGGCACTGCACACGTCCTGTCAGGGAGGGGCATCCTGCCAGGTCCCCGGGGGCCTGAGCGGAGGTTCTAGGGGAAGGGGAAGTGCCTGGAGCAGATCCTGGCCACAGCTACGTGTCCTGGCTGGGCTCGGGGGCGGCCCTTTGGCCCTGCCTGGCCCTGCGCCCCTGTACTAGTGTGGCTGACCACTGGGGGGCGAGGGCACAGCACTGTCTCCAGAGCTGGCCATGGGGGGACGGAGGGCAGCCTCCAAGCTGTGCCCGGCCCCCAGGGCAAGCGGAACAGTTCTCTTTACTCCCCCGCCCCCGCCCCAAGGACTCCACACCTCATCAGTTGGTGTCCTGATTCCAGTGGTCCTGGGTAAAGGCCCTTCTTCCTTGTTTTTGTGCTCAGGTGTGGGAGTTCCCTCTGTACAATGTAATGCTTGTCCCCAAGTCTCTGTCATGAGGAGGGGAGGAGAGTCCCTCTTGGCCAGGGGAGGAAGAGGGAATCTCCCTCCCTGCTGGAAGTGGGAACTTGGACTTTTGCGGCTTGGAGCTTTTGCTGGGAGAGTGGGAGACAGATGTGTGTGGCCAGGGTAGAGAAAGTTAAGAGAGATTTCGGAAAGCGGCCAGTTGACTGTGCTCCAGGTAGAGAGCTGCCCCGGCTGTCAACATTCAGAAAACCCACAGTGCAGAGGGTCAGGGAAGGGGCTGCGGGGAGGGATGGCTAGAGCAATGAGATTGGAAAAACTTCCTCCTGGTCGGAGCTGTGAGCTGGGCCAGCTCAGCCTCTCACCCCAGAGGACCAGTAGCAGGGTGGCGAGATTGGCAGGTGCACAACCAGGGAGGTGCAGACTCAGGGACACAGGCACCAGGTGAGCAGGTAGAGGGGTCTCATGACAGGCGTCTGCTGTGAGCTGTTGAGGCTGGGCCTGTGGTCCTGCTCTGGGCGGGGAAGAGTGGGGAACGGGGCTGACGAGGGTCTTTGTGTACCTGCCGTGTGTGTGTGTGTGTGTGTGTGTGTGTGTGTGTGTGTGGAGTCCTTATGTCTCTGTCTCTGAACATCCTTCCGGTGTCCTTGTCACCTGAGTCTTGCAATATGTTGGTCTAATTCTCCCTGGTAATCCCACCCCCCAACAAAATGAAAGTGCCGCCTTGTGGCACACCGCCCAGAACCAGCTGGGGGTTGTGAAGGTTCCCAGTGTCCACTTGGATTGAAGTAGAATAAGGGTATGCTTTTTTCTTTTCCCCCAAATCGAAGTCTGGCAGCTGCATCCTTGGGAGTCCATTTTGAGGCTTAGGTCCTGGGAGATGCCACCGCTGTGTTTCTCCTTGCTCTTCTGGGATGAGGGTCTGCCTGCAGGGACTTTTCCTTCTCCCAGCGAGTGGCCGTGCTTGCGTTACCCTGCGAGTGCTTGCCTTTGGAGTGAGCCTGGTGCTGGTTGAGCCCCAGAAGGAAGTGATTCTCTTGTCCCCCACCTGTTGGGGTCCAGGATAAACCTAGAGGTGAGCTGGGTTCTGGGAAGTTCAGGGTTCCTAACCCCTGGAGACACAACTTCTATGAGTCCCCGAATCCAGAGGCCCCTCGAAGTGGGGCTCTGGGATGGCAGCAGGGCCAGCATGCGGCTGGTGTGTGGGGAAGGGCCGCCTGGAGGCTCCTCTGCCTCCCTGTGGGTTTGTCCCTGCAGCGCTCATCCTTCACTCCTCCAGCCCAGGTCTCACTTCTGACATCTCCTTCTGCATCTTCCTCTGTGGCTTCTCGTGCGTCTCATCCTGTGTGTGTACTTACTTGTGCCCTGGTCTCTACCTGGGTGGAAACCCTGGGCCTGCAGTGCAGCTCAGTTGCCTGACCTCTGATGCCTGTTTTCACATCTCTTAAATAGAGATTTGATTCTCGTGGCAAAGGTCGTTTGGGGCGGACGGAGGCCCCGGGCGTGGGTTCTCGCCAGTGTAGTACCTTGCATGCAGCGGTGCTCTGCAGGGTTCTCTCCCTCCACGTGTGGGGGGTGGGGAGGGAGGGGGTCCCTTCAGTCTCTCAGTGTGGAACTTTCTCTTCCTCCTTGTGCCTGGAGCATTTATGAGAGCACCCCCGCCCCGGACGTGTCTATCTTCTTTGAATATCCATCTCCCTCCTGGTGGTGTTTGGGGCTTTCCCTCTGGTGGAGGTCTCTAATTCTGGGCTTGAGTCATTGCGTGATCGGGATGGGGACTGCTTCTCTCTGGCCCTGTGTGCATGGTGGGTCTGTGGGCGCCTGTGTGAACTGCTGTACTGGGTGGAAGTTTCGCTGTGGCTGGTGTCTTCCTGGCCACGGGAGGGGGTACCTCTCTCTTCCTTCAAGAGCTGCCTTCCGTGTCCAGCCTGCGCCGGGTGGACGCACAGTCGTGCACCTTTCCTTCAGGTTGGTGCATTCAGGCATGGAGGCCCTGGGCTTCTCTTGGGGAGTGTATCAGTTCCTATCATCTTGACACTGAAGCTGACGCAAGGCTGTCTTCAGCTGCCGCAATGAGCCTGGCCCCTCCCTGGCTGTCTCCATGTTGCCTCTCTGGAGGAAGAGACCCGGTCCCCACTCCCCTGAAGTCAGCCCTAGTAGAGGCCCTTCGCCCTAGTAGAGGCAAGGATTCTGCTTCCTAGGCATCTTCTGGGTCAGCTGGGTGTTTCCCCCAGTCGGTGGGGCGGGGGCACAGGCCCTGCTTCCCTGTCTATTCTTTGAGGCCTTGGGTTGTAGAACGGCCCGTTCTCCCGCCAGGGCTTCTGGCCTGAAGCATACTCTGCCTTGGATGTGTGTCTTACCCCTGCAACCGAGTGCCCTCGTGACCTTAGTACTTTTCTGTCCTAGAGGGTTTTTACTCCAGCCCTGCTTCTTCCTATCGCAGAGAACACTGTGAGCCAGCGTCAGGTGGGCTAGGGGGCTGGGAGCTAGCAGATCAGGGTGCGGGGACCCCAGTGCTGCCCCATTCTTGCCTCTCTCGACCTCATTTCCTCCGTCACTGTCAGCGCTGTCCTGGAGAACTTGGCGCTGGGGGAGATCTATATCTGTGCCAGTATGGTAACCAGTAGCCACGTGTGGCGGTTAAACCCCTGAAATGTGGCTAGTGCAATGAAGGGACTACGATTTTAATGTGACTTGGTTTAAATAGTCACTTAGTTTAAATAGTGGGAGGGTGTGACTGAGCTCTGATAGCCCAGAGGCTTGTCATGCTTGACTGAGTGGCATGGAATTCCCCACGGCTCCAGAGACCTTCCTTCAGGAGACGGCAGGATAGAGACCCCTGCGCCCGGGAAGCCTGACTAAACCTCAGTTGTGTGGGAGGAGACGGAAGGACCATCTGGGCCTGGGGGCAGAGGAGAGCCCAAGGGCTGGGACCATATGCAGGTCCTTGCCATCCTGGCCTCACCGCTTCCGTGTGCAGCCCCACAAGGATCCTCAGAACGGAATGGCCCAGGTCAGATGAGAAGGGCGTCCCCTCTGGCTGTGTCAGGAAAGCATGACTGAAGCCACGGCAGTCATGTGGTTGGTGACCCCACTTGGCCAGGAAGCTCTCAAGTGCCCGGCCAGGACCCATCTGCAGCCTCAGGTCCAGCTGCTTCAGTTTTCCCAGGTTGCACACCCTTCTCGGAATGGCTTCACCCTTTCCTTGGGAGTAGCCTGGGTTGAAGCTCGTGAGCTCCAGCTTTGTGCTTCCAGAACTCCTGTCTAGGGTCCCCGTCCTGAGGAACTGGCAGGGAGGCTGACGGGAGCCCCGGCCCCTCTGGCAGCCGGGGGTCTAGTGGAGGAGGCGTGTTGCAGATCGGGTTTTAGGTTCGACCCTTCGCCTGTCTGGAGCTGTTGCTGCAGGCTGCGGTGACTCACTGGGGAAGCAGCGAGGGTGGGGCCGACTTGTGGGCGAGGGTGAGCTGGCTGCTTTCTCCCCGCCGCCTGCTGCTGGCTCAGCACCAGGATGCTGGGCTGAGGAAGGGGCCCCACTGGAGGAGAAAGATGGGTGCTGGGGTGACCAGAGGGGCTTCAGATCAGAGAGGCTGTGCTGGAAACTTTCCCCTTGGCCGCCTCTGCCTGGCTCTTTATCGGCAAGGCTGGCTTCTTAGCACTGGACTTACACATAGAAGGTGCCCTTTAAGTTCCCGTTTTGCCGTTTCACACTGGGAAGTGTCAGTGCCACTTCCCGCAGCAGACTCCTCTGGCTGCCTGGACGGTTGAGCTGTTTTCCCAGGTCACACCTGTGCCAGCAGACCTCTGGTTCCTCTGTGGCTTTGCTCACCCCCTAGTCAGCACCTGTGTTGCTGAGGAGGCCCAGAGGCTTGTGGCAAGCATGGCATTTATGAGTTTGTCAACTGGGAGAACAGGTGTGGAGGCCTGGCCTGGGGAGGTTGTGTTTATCTTTCATCCATGTTAACATCTACCTACACTGGAACTGCTAAGTGCCTGTGAATTTCCAAGAGTCACAGCCCTGTAGCACCTGTAAGACCCCATTTATATTCATTCCTGAGAAGGCTCTCAAGCCTCTGGAACATTCTGAAGCTAAATTGGTCACACCCAGAGCACTTCGCTTATAATTTATATCTGGGACAGGACCTAAGTGCTTTAAATTTCCATATTGGCACAGGGAGTGCATTCAGTAAGTGTTTAGAGGATGCCTGAGTGGCGTGAGGTAACAATCTCATGCAGTGTGCAATCAAGTGCTGGGCCGGGCTGTTTGTCTCTGACTGTTGTCCTTTGCAGCCTCTAGTACCATGTTGGACGTGTAAGAGGTGATCAGTAGGCGAGTGTTTAGTGATTGGTTGACTAATCCCTTGATGCAAACAGCTTCAGGGCGGAGCTCTGGGTGAGATTTCCCATGATTCGTAGTGTCCCCCCACAATTTCAGGGGTATGCTTTTGATGGCTGCTGTGGCCATTTTGTGTGGGTGGTTGTAGTTCATGACCGTATCCAGGGTTCTGCCTGAAGTCCTAGCAAGGTGCCACTGCAGCTGACAGCTCATCCTGTTGCCCGGGGACGTTTGACTCATGGCTCATGGTTCGGTGTGGGCAGCCAGAGGGGCCTTGACTCACTGTGGGTCTGAGGCGGGCTCAGCTTTACCCCAGCCTCATGGCTGGGGCCCGTGCCTGCTGGGACCAGGGCTCCTTTGGTTTAGGTGGGAACAAGACTCCTGGAGCTCCCCGCTGGCGAGGATTCCTCTTGGTCCTGAGGACCAGTTTAGAGATGACGAGGTAGCATCATTGTCACTGGGAGAGGGAGGGCAATGACGTCCCCGCCTGGAGGCTCCTTCTGAGGAGTCTCGTGTGAGACCTGATGTGGTTTAGGGTAGGTTCCAGGTGCAGGTTACAGACTGGTATCATTGTTCTCTTGGAGTAAACCCTGGATAAGCTGGCCTCTCAACATTTCTGTGTCTCCTTCTATAAAGTGGAGACAGTAAGGGCTCCCTCCTAAAGCTGCTATAGAGACTCCGAGGAGCATTGGTATGCTGCGGAACGCCTGCGTTGCCAGTGCTCTTTTCTTGTTCCTTCGCACCTCTTGGAAATCCTTTTTCATTTCCATTTTTGCAGATGAAGAAAAGGAGGTTCAGAGAAGTTAAGTGCCTTGGCCAGGGTCTCACAGACAGGAGGATTTGAATCTGTGTCTGACTTTCTCTGAACCTACTTTCCATGATACCAGGCTCAAGAGTCATGGAATTGCTGACTATCATGGGGCCTTGGCCTGGGGAACAGTATCTAGCCATCCCTTGGTGGCAGCTGGTCAGGGTTTCAAGCAAGCTGAAAGTGAGCATCATTATGAATTTGTTCCTAGGCTGCGTGACCGAGATTCCCGAGGAGAAAGACTAAGGGGAAGAAAGGAAGGAGGGGCGGGCTCCTGGCAAGGCATTTGCTCCTGAACTGAATCCTGCAAAGGTCAGTAGGAGGGAGAGTGTGAGGGGATGTGGGTGGAGGTGACAGGATACGGGATGCTGGAAACCTCTTGTGGCCTTGGGAGGCTGGCACCTGAGTGGAAGGGACAAGGGGCTGGTCCCCTCCTTTCTGTCCTCTCTTGGCTATGCCTTAAGAGAATTTCCACGGTGGAAGGATGTGTGACGGACAGTCCCCCCACCACCTGGCAGGTGAGCCAGTACTGCAGGAGCAGGTGCATTGGAGGGAGTGGTCCTTTCCCTGGAATCCAGAATCCATGGCTTTCTCATCCCCTCCTGTCCTCTTGTCGCCACTGACCTGAGCTCCATTTTCTCATCTTGTCCCAGATGGAGAAGGAGGAGGAGACCACCCGGGAGCTGCTGCTGCCCAACTGGCAGGGCAGTGGCTCTCATGGGCTGACCATTGCCCAACGAGATGACGGTGTCTTTGTGCAGGAGGTGATGCAGAACTCCCCTGCGGCCCGCACCGGGGTGGTCAAGGAGGGTGAGTGTGGACTGGGTGTGGGCATTGTGGTGGGTGAGGGTGTTGGAGGAAAGGACGGGGCAGGAGCAGGCAGAAATGGGCGAGCGGCTGCAGGGGATCCAGTTCCGGCAGCATCAGGACGGCGGGTACAGAAGCCTGGCCCTTCCCCGCCCACTCTGTCTTGCTTGTGGATCTACCAGGAGGCTGTCGTGGGGTGTCATGGAGACCTGGTCCTCAGATCTGACTCCAGTGCTGCAGCTTTGGGCAAATAGTCTTTTCTTTTTTTTTTTTTTTTTTTTTTTTTTAGGTACAGGGCGCTTTATCACTGAACTACATTTCTAACCCTTTTTATTTTATTTTGAGACAAGGTCTTGCTAAACTGCTGAGGCCTTGAACTTGCAGCGCTCCAGCCTCACCCTCCCAAGTTGCTGGGATGACAGGTGCATGCATCTGCACCCAGCAATAGCCTGAGCCTCAGTTTCCTCATCTGTACATTGAGTGTTACCAAACCCTCCTGGTGCTCATGAGGATTGAAGCAGGTCAATTTACGTGCCTGGCACATGGATGTTACCCTGAGACCCTGGGTCTTACCTGCTTGCTGCTCTTCCCTGCTCAGGGGACCAGATTGTGGGTGCCACCATCTACTTTGACAACCTGCAGTCAGGCGAGGTGACCCAGCTGCTGAATACCATGGGGCATCACACCGTCGGCCTGAAGCTGCACCGCAAGGGGGATCGCTCCCCGGAGCCAGGCCAGGCCTGGACCCATGAAGTCTTCAGCTCCCGCAGCACTGAGCTGGTTCTGGTGAGTACCCTGTGACCCGTTTGTGCCCCAAGTTCCCCTTGACCACACTGGCTTGTTGCCCCCACTTCCTGAACCTTCTGTCTGCCTCCTAGGCTTCCCTTCTAACTCCTCCTCTTTTCACCTCTCTGTGTTCTCTTGGGCCCTTGGTCAGCTGGTTCTTCCTGCTCAGCCTCTTGAGACTGCCTGGGAGCCAGCTCGTGGAGTCTGGGCCTAGCCACCGGGAGGAAGGTCGGGCCACTCTGCAGGCTCTTTCATAGACACCATGTTTCCCAATCATTCTGTGCCTCAGAGGCTGGGCAGCACAGTGCCTGTAGGGACGCCTCTGCTTCTTCGGATGGCTTGTTCATTAAGCAAGTGACAGATCCTCAAAGTGAAAGAGTTAGCCCAAGCACATCGAGGCTCCTGGGCTCAAAAAGTGCATTCCAGCGCAGACCTGGGAGGTTCTTTGTGATTAAACAAACAACCAGCGAGTTGAGAGTTGAGAGCTGGTGGGTCCCCCATCCTGTCCCTGGGAAAGTCTGGTTTGAAGCTCTCTCGGATTATCAATCCTGCCCCCTGACTGCAGGGTTCAGGGGTCTGCTAAGCCCCTCCGTGGCTTTTGATACCAGAATTTACCCAGCTCTTTTCTCTTTTCCTCCTGTGATGTGGCTGTCAGCCCTTCTTGAGTCCCTTGTGCTCTGCCCCAGGAGGCTCCCTGAACCTCGGTTGTAGTCCCAGCTCCTTTGGGAAACCAGCGACCAGGTTGTCAGCAGGGCTGCAGCCGGGCATCTGCCAACCGAGGCAGGCTCTGTGGCAACCTCTGCGGGGCGTGTCTTTCTGCAGAGCGGGGATGATGAGGAGTACCAGCGCATCTACACCACGAAAATCAAGCCTCGGCTGAAGTCGGAGGATGGCGTCGAAGGGGACCTTGGGGAGACCCAGAGCCGCACCATCACAGTGACCAGAAGGGTCACAGCCTACACTGTGGATGTGACCGGCCGGGAAGGAGCCAAAGACATCGACATCAGCAGCCCTGAATTCATGATCAAGATTCCAAGGCATGAAGTGACTGAAATCTCCAACGTGGATGTGGAGACCCAGCCTGGAAAGACAGTGATTCGACTGCCCTCGGGCTCAGGGGTCTCTCCAACCACAGGCGCTGCCGTCGACATCCGGGCAGGGGCCATTTCTGCTTCAGGACCAGAGCTTCAGGGTGCTGGCCACTCAAAACTCCAGGTCACTGTGCCTGGTATAAAGGTGGGAAGCACCGGTGTCAGTGTCGGTGCCAAGGGCCCAGGCTTGGGTGGCAAAGGCGGGGTCCAAGTTCCAGGAGTGGATATTTCATCTTCTGTTGAGGGTGGGGCAGCAGAGGTGCAGGGCCCATCCCTCCAGAGCTGCGAAAATGGAAAAATTAAAATTCCTACCATGAAGATGCCAAAATTTGGTGTGTCTACAGGGCCCGATGGCCAGGCACCAGAGGTAGGGTTGAATGTTTCTGCGCCTGAATTTTCTGTGGGGCATAAAGGCAGCAAGCCCGGCTTGACCATTGGTGGGACTGTCCAGGCCCCTCATCTGGAAGTCAGTGCCCCCTCTGCCAATATTGAAGGGCTTGATGGGAAGCTGAAAGGTTCCCAGATCACTGGGCCATCACTTGAGGGTGACTTAGGCCTGAAAGGTTCCAAACCACTGGGGAGCATAGGAATAGACGCCTCTGCTCCCAGAATTGAGGGAAGCTTCACTGGCCCCAGTGTGGAACTTCGAGCCCCTGATGTTGATATTCATGGGCCTGGGGGCAAAGTGAATGTGCCCAAGATGGAAGTCCCTAAATTCTCTGCATCAGGTTCAAAGGGAGAGGGAGCTGGCATTGAGGTGACACTGCCTGCAGGTGAAGTGACTCTCCCTGGGGCCTCTGGGGATGTGAGCCTACCTGAGATCGCTACTGGTGGGCTGGAAGGGAAGATGAAGGGTGCTAAAGTCAAGACTCCTGAAATGATTATTCAGAAACCTAAAATCTCAATGCAGGATGTGGATCTGAGCCTTGGGTCCCCTAAACTAAAAGGAAACATTAAGGTTTCTGCTCCTGAGGTGAAAGGTGACGTTAAAGGCCCTCAAGTGGCAGTTAAAGGCTCCAAAGTGGATCTAGAGACACCGAACTTAGAGGGGACCTTGACAGGCCCCAAGCTTGGCAGTCCTTCTGGGAAAACAGGAACCTGTAGGATCTCTATGGCAGATGTGGACTTAAATGTGGCTGCACCTAAAGGGAAAGGAGGTGTAGATGTCATACTCCCAAAAGTAGAAGGGAAAGTCGGAGTCCCTGAAATTGATGTCAAAGGCCCCAAAGTGGATGCCAGTGCCCCAGATGTGGAAGTTCATGGAAACCTGAAAATGCCCAAGATGAAAATGCCCAAGTTCAGCACTCCAGGAGTCAAAGGGGAAGGCCCAGATGTAGAAATGACTCTACCCAAAGGAGATGTCAGTATTTCAGGGCCCAAAGTCAATGTGGAAGCTCCAGATGTCAAGATGGAGGGTCTCGGGGGCAAACTTAAAGGACCTGATATTAAGGTGCCTGAAGTGAGTGTCAAGACACCAACGATCTCCATGCCTGATGTAGATTTGCATGTTAAAGGTACAAAGATGAAGGGGGAGTATGATGTTACAGTTCCAAAGCTCGAAGGAGAACTGAAAGGCCCCAAAGTGAACATCAATGTCCCAGATGTAGAAGCTCATGGCCCAGACTGGCACCTGAAGATGCCCAAGATGAAAATGCCCAAGTTTAACGTGCCAGGACTCAAAGCAGAGGGTGCAGAAGTGGACGTAAATTTGCCAAAGGCTGACGTAGACATTTCTGGGTCCAAAGTAGAGATTAGTGCTCCAGATGTAGGCATTGAGGGGCCAGAAGGGAAGTTGAAAGGGCCTAAGTTTAAAATGCCTGAAATGAACATCAAGGCCCCAAAGATCTCCATGCCAGATGTGGACTTAGAACTGAAAGGCCCTAATGTGAAAGGAGAGTATAATGTCACGGTGCCGAAGGTTGAAGGTGAGATTAAAGTTCCCGATATTGAACTTAAAAGTGCCAAAGTGGACATTGATATTCCAGATGTGGATGCTCGTGGCCCAGACTGGCACCTGAAGATGCCCAAAATGAAAATGCCCAAGTTCAGCATGCCAGGCTTCAAAGGAGACGGCCCAGAGGTGGATGTGAACCTGCCTAAGACCAACATCGAAGTCTCAGGACCCAAGGTGGATGTTGAAGTTCCAGATGTGAATATTGAAGGACCTGAAGGTAATCTGAAGGGTCCCAAGATTAAGATGCCAGAGATGAATATCAAGGCCCCCAAGATCTCTATGCCTGATGTGGATTTGCATATGAAAGGTCCCAAGGTAAAGGGAGAATATGATGTTACAGTGCCAAAGATAGAAGGGGACCTGAAAGGTCCGAAAATAGATGTCAGTGCCCCAGATGTTGATGTTCATGGTCCTGACTGGAACCTGAAAATGCCAAAGATTAAAATGCCCAAATTTAGCATGCCGAGCCTTAAAGGAGAGGGCCCAGAATTGGATGTGAACCTTCCCAAGGCAGATGTGGACATTTCTGCACCAAAGATAGATATTAGTGCTCCAGATGTGAGCCTTGAAGGACCAGAAGGGAAGTTGAAAGGCCCCAAGTTTAAGATGCCTGAGATGCACTTCAAAGCTCCAAAGATGTCTTTGCCAGATGTTGACCTGGATCTCAAAGGATCAAAAATGAAAGGAAATCTAGATATATCTGCTCCCAAAATAGAGGGTGATATCAAAGGTCCCCAGCTAGATGTAAAAGCACCAGATGTGGAAGTTCAAGGTCCAGACTGGAGCCTGAAGATGCCCAAGATGAAAATGCCCAAGTTCAGCATGCCCAGTCTCAAAGGTGAGGGTCCAGATGTGGACGTGAACCTGCCCAAGACTGACATTGATGTTTCAGGACCAAAAGTTGACATTGAAACTCCAGATGTGAGCCTTGAGGGTCCAGAAGGGAAGTTAAAGGGCCCCAAGTTTAAGATGCCTGAGATGCACTTCAAGGCCCCCAAGATCTCCATGCCTGATGTGGACTTACACTTAAAAGACCCCAAAGTCAAAGGGGATGTGGATGTGACTGTGCCCAAGATAGAAGGTGAAATGAAAGTGCCAGATGTGGACATCAAAGGGCCCAAAGTGGACATCGATGCTCCAGATGTGGATGTTCATGGCCCAGACTGGCACCTGAAGATGCCCAAGATGAAAATGCCCAAGTTCAGCATGCCTGGCATTAAAGCAGAGAGCCCAGAGGTGGATGTGAAGCTGCCCAAGGCCGACATTGACATTGCTGGACCCAAAGTTGATATTGAAACCCCAGATGTGAGTCTTGAAGGTCCAGAAGGGAAGCTGAAAGGCCCCAAGTTTAAGATGCCTGAGATGCACTTCAAGGCTCCCAAGATCTCCATGCCTGATGTGGACTTGAATGTTAAGGGGCCAAAAGTAAAGGGAGATGTGGATGTTTCCTTGCCCGAGGTAGAAGGTGAAATAAAAGTGCCAGATGTTAACATTAAAGGTCCCAAAGTTGGCATTGATGCTCCAGATGTGGATGTCCATGGCCCAGACTGGCACCTAAAGATGCCCAAGGTGAAAATGCCCAAGTTCAGCATGCCTGGCTTCAAAGGAGAGGGCCCAGAGGTGGATGTGAACCTACCCAAGGCCAACATCGATGTCTCAGGACCCAAGGTGGATGTTGAAGTTCCAGATGTGAATATTGAAGGTCCAGATGCAAAACTCAAAGGTCCCAAATTTAAACTGCCAGAAATGAACATAAAGCCTCAGAAGATATCCATGCCAGATGTTGGTTTGCATTTAAAAGGTCCTAAAGTGAAAGGAGATTATGATGTTACAGCTCCCAAAATAGAAGGAGAGATCAAAGCTCCTTCTGTTGACATGAAAGGCCCCAAAATGGACATTAATGCACCAGATGTGGAAGTTCATGGACCAGACTGGCATCTGAAGATGCCCAAGGTGAAAATGCCCAAGTTCAGCATGCCTGGCTTCAAAGGAGAGGGTCCCGAAGTGGATGTGAACCTGCCTAAGGCCGACATTGATGTGTCAGGGCCCAAGGTGGACATTGAAGCTCCAGATGTGAATATTGAAGCTCCAGAGGGGAAACTAAAGGGCCCCAAGTTCAAAATGCCAAGTATGAATATACAGACCCACAAAATCTCTATGCCTGATGTTGGACTTAATCTGAAAGCTCCTAAACTGAAAACTGATGTAGATGTTTCCCTTCCCAAAGTGGAGGGAGACTTGAAAGGTCCTGAAGTTGATGTGAAAGCCCCTAAGGTGGATGTGGATGTTGGTGATATTGATATTGAATGCCCAGAAGGAAAATTGAAAGGCCCCAAGTTTAAGATGCCTGAGATGCACTTCAAGGCCCCCAAGATCTCCATGCCTGATGTGGACTTACACTTAAAAGGTCCCAAAGTCAAAGGGGATGTGGATGTGACTGTGCCCAAGATAGAAGGTGAAATGAAAGTGCCAGATGTGGACATCAAAGGGCCCAAAGTGGACATCGATGCTCCAGATGTGGATGTTCATGGCCCAGACTGGCACCTGAAGATGCCCAAGATGAAAATGCCCAAGTTCAGCATGCCTGGCATTAAAGCAGAGAGCCCAGAGGTGGATGTGAAGCTGCCCAAGGCTGACATTAATGTGTCTGGACCCAACTTGGATATTGATGCTCCTGATTTGGATATTGAAGGACCAGAAGGAAAATTGAAAGGCTCCAAATTTAAGATGCCTAAGTTGAATATCAAAGCTCCCAAGCTATCTATGCCAGATGTGGACTTAAATTTGAAGGGACCCAAACTGAAAGGAGAGATAGATGCTTCTGTGCCAGAACTGGAAGGTGATCTCAGAGGTCCACAAATTGATATTAAGGGTCCTAGTGTGGATGTGGAGGTACCTGATGTTGATTTGGAATGTCCCGATGCAAAGTTGAAAGGCCCCAAGTTTAAGATGCCAGACATGCACTTCAAGGCCCCCAAGATCTCCATGCCCGATGTGGACCTACACTTGAAAGGACCCAAAGTCAAGGGTGATGTGGATGTTTCTGTTCCAAAATTAGAAGGAGATTTGAAAGGTCCTAGTGTGGATGTGGAAGTGCCTGATGTTGATTTGGAATGTCCTGATGCAAAGTTGAAAGGCCCCAAGTTTAAGATGCCTGAGATGCACTTCAAGGCCCCCAAGATCTCCATGCCTGATGTGGACTTACACTTGAAGGGCCCCAAAGTCAAAGGGGATATGGATGTGACTGTGCCCAAGATAGAAGGTGAAATGAAAGTGCCAGATGTGGACCTTAAAGGCCCTAAAGTTGACATCAGTGTCCCAGATGTGGAAACTCATGGCCCAGACTGGCACCTAAAGATGCCCAAAATGAAAATGCCCAAGTTCAGTATGCCTGGCTTCAAAGCAGAAGGCCCAGAGGTGGATGTGAACCTGCCTAAGGCTGACATTGATGTGTCAGGACCCAAGATGGACATTGATGCACCAGATGTGAGCCTTGAAGGTCCAGAAGGGAAGCTAAAGGGTCCCAAGTTTAAGATGCCAGACATGCACTTCAAGGCCCCCAAGATCTCCATGCCCGATGTGGACCTACACTTGAAAGGACCCAAAGTCAAGGGTGATGTAGATGTTTCTGTGCCAAAATTAGAAGGAGATTTGAAAGGTCCTAGTGTGGATGTGGAAGTGCCTGATGTTGATTTGGAATGTCCCGATGCAAAGTTGAAAGGCCCCAAGTTTAAGATGCCTGAGATGCACTTCAAGGCCCCCAAGATCTCCATGCCTGATGTGGACTTACACTTGAAGGGCCCCAAAGTCAAAGGGGATATGGATGTGACTGTGCCCAAGATAGAAGGTGAAATGAAAGTGCCAGATGTGGACCTTAAAGGCCCTAAAGTTGACATCAGTGTCCCAGATGTGGAAGCTCATGGCCCAGACTGGCACCTAAAGATGCCCAAAATGAAAATGCCCAAGTTCAGTATGCCTGGCTTCAAAGCAGAAGGCCCAGAGGTGGATGTGAACTTGCCTAAGGCTGACATTGATGTGTCAGGACCCAAGATGGACATTGATGCTCCAGATGTGAGCCTTGAAGGTCCAGAAGGGAAGCTGAAGGGTCCCAAGTTTAAGATGCCCGAGATGCACTTTCATGCCCCTAAGATCTCCATGCCTGATGTGGACTTCAACTTAAAGGGGCCTAAAGTCAAAGGAGACATTGATGTTTCTGTTCCAAAGCTTGAGGGGGAGTTAAAGGGTCCTGAACTGGATGTCAAGGGCCCCAAATTGGATGCTGATCTCCCAGAAGTCTCTGTGGAAGGCCCAGATGGTAAATGGAAAAGTCCTAAATTCAAGATGCCAGACATGCACTTTAAAACTCCTAAGATTTCCATGCCAGACATTGATCTACATTTAAAGAGTCCCAAGGTAAAGGGAGAGGTGGATATAGATGTTCCAAAATTGGAAGGAGACCTCAAAGGGCCACATATGAATATCAGTGGACCAGAAGTTGATATTGAAGGACCAGAGGGGAAATTGAAGGGCCCTAAGTTCAAGATGCCTGATATGCACTTCAAAGCCCCCAGTATTTCTATGCCTGATGTTGATCTAAATCTGAAAGGACCCAAAATAAAGGGAGATGTGGATGTGTCTGTACCTGAAGTAGAAGGTAAAATTAAAGTACCAGATGTGAATATCAAGGGCCCCAAAGTAGATGTTAATGCTCCTGATGTTCATGGCCCAGATTGGCACCTGAAGATGCCCAAGATGAAAATGCCCAAGTTCAGCATGCCTGGCTTCAAGGGAGAGGGCCCCGAGGTGGATGTGAACCTGCCCAAGGCTGACATTGATGTCTCAGGGCCCAAGGTGGACATCGAAGGTCCTGATGTTAACATTGAAGGACCAGAAGGAAAGTTGAAAGGTCCTAAGTTCAAGATGCCAGAGATGAACATCAAAGCCCCCAAAATATCTATGCCTGACTTTGATTTGCATCTGAAGGGTCCTAAGATGAAGGGTGATGTGGACGTTTCTCTGCCTAAAGTGGAAGGTGACTTGAAGGGTCCTGAAGTTGACATCAAAGGCCCCAAAGTGGACATTGATGCTCCTGATGTGGATGTGCAAGGTCCCAGACTGGCACCTGAAGATGCCCAAGGTGAAAATGCCCAAGTTCAGCATGCCTGGCTTCAAAGGAGAGGGTCCCGAAGTGGATGTGAACCTGCCCAAGGCTGACATTGATGTGTCAGGGCCCAAGGTGGACATCGAAGGTCCTGATGTTAACATTGAAGGACCAGAAGGAAAGTTGAAAGGTCCCAAGTTCAAGATGCCAGAGATGAACATCAAAGCCCCCAAGATCTCCATGCCTGACATTGACCTTAACCTGAAAGGCCCCAAAGTGAAGGGTGATGTGGATGTTTCTCTGCCTAAAGTGGAAGGTGAGATTAAAGTTCCTGAAGTGGATATTAAAGGCCCCAAAGTGGATGTCGATGTTCCAGATGTGGATGTTCATGGCCCAGACTGGCACCTGAAGATGCCCAAGATAAAAATGCCCAAGTTCAGCATGCCTGGCTTCAAAGGAGAAGGACCAGAGGTTGATGTGAACTTGCCCAAAGCTGACATTGATGTGTCAGGACCCAAGGTGGACATCGAAGGTCCTGATGTTAACATTGAAGGACCAGAAGGAAAGTTGAAAGGTCCTAAGTTCAAGATGCCAGAGATGAACATCAAAGCCCCCAAGATTTCTATGCCTGACTTTGATTTGCACATGAAAGGTCCAAAGGTGAAAGGAGATGTGGACGTTTCTCTGCCCAAAGTAGAAGGTGACCTGAAGGGTCCTGAAGTTGACATCAAAGGCCCCAAAGTGGATGTTGATACTCCAGATGTGGATGTTCATGGCCCAGACTGGCACCTGAAGATGCCCAAGGTAAAAATGCCCAAGTTCAGCATGCCTGGCTTCAAAGGAGAAGGACCAGAGGTTGATGTGAACTTGCCCAAAGCTGACATTGATGTGTCAGGACCCAAGGTGGACATCGAAGGTCCTGATGTTAACATTGAAGGACCAGAAGGAAAGTTGAAAGGTCCCAAGTTCAAGATGCCAGAGATGAACATCAAAGCCCCCAAGATTTCTATGCCTGACTTTGATTTGCACATGAAAGGTCCAAAGGTGAAAGGAGATGTGGACATTTCTCTGCCCAAAGTAGAAGGTGACCTGAAGGGTCCTGAAGTTGACATCAAAGGCCCCAAAGTGGACATTGATGCTCCTGATGTGGATGTACAAGGCCCAGACTGGCACCTAAAGATGCCCAAGGTGAAAATGCCCAAGTTCAGCATGCCTGGCTTCAAAGGAGAGGGTCCCGAAGTGGATGTGAACCTGCCCAAGGCTGACATTGATGTGTCAGGGCCCAAGGTGGACATCGAAGGTCCTGATGTTAACATTGAAGGACCAGAAGGAAAGTTGAAAGGTCCCAAGTTCAAGATGCCAGAGATGAATATCAAAGCCCCCAAGATCTCCATGCCTGACATTGACCTTAACCTGAAAGGCCCCAAAGTGAAGGGTGATGTGGATGTTTCTCTGCCTAAAGTGGAAGGTGAGATTAAAGTTCCTGAAGTGGATATTAAAGGCCCCAAAGTGGATGTCGATATTCCAGATGTGGATGTTCATGGCCCAGACTGGCACCTGAAGATGCCCAAGATAAAAATGCCCAAGTTCAGCATGCCTGGCTTCAAAGGAGAAGGACCAGAGGTTGATGTGAACTTGCCCAAAGCTGACATTGATGTGTCAGGACCCAAGGTGGACATCGAAGGTCCTGATGTTAACATTGAAGGACCAGAAGGAAAGTTGAAAGGTCCTAAGTTCAAGATGCCAGAGATGAACATCAAAGCCCCCAAGATTTCTATGCCAGATCTGGATCTTAATCTTAAAGGCCCTAAAGTGAAGGGAGAGGTGGATGTTTCACTTCCAAATGTAGAGGGTGATTTGAAAGGTCCTACACTTGATATAACGGGCCCAAAGTTAGATGTAGATGTTCCAGATATTGACATTCATGGCCCAGAAGGCAAATTAAAAGGTCCCAAACTGAAGATGCCTGACATGCATGTAAACATGCCCAAGATCTCCATGCCAGAAATTGACTTGAATTTGAAGGGGTCAAAGCTGAAGGGAGATGTTGATATCTCTGGACCAAAACTGGAGGGTGACATTAAAGCTCCCAAGTTGGATGTGAAAGGCCCAGAAGTAGACATTTCTGGTCCGAAGCTCAATATTGAAGGCAAATCAAAGAAATCTCGTTTTAAACTTCCCAAATTTAATTTTTCAGGCTCCAAAGTTCAGACACCTGAGGTGGATGTCAAAGTTAAAAAGCCAGATATTGATGTAACTGGCCCAAAAGTTGATATTAATGCTCCTGACATTGAGGTCCAAGGAAAGGTGAAAGGATCCAAGTTTAAAATGCCTTTCCTGAGTATTTCATCTCCCAAAGTTTCCATGCCTGATGTGGAGTTAAATTTGAAAAGCCCTAAAGTCAAAGGAGATTTAGATGTTGCAGGTCCCAATTTAGAAGGGGAATTTAAAGGTCCAAAAGTGGATATTGAGGCACCAGATGTCCATCTTAATGCACCTGAAGTGGATGTTCATGGTCCAGATTGGAATGTGAAAATGCCCAAAATGAAAATGCCCAAGTTTAGTGTTCCTGGCTTAAAAGCAGAAGGCCTGGATGGGGCTGTGGATCTACCAAAAGGAGACATCAACATAGAAGGTCCCACTATGTGTGTTGAGGGCCCAGAAGTCAATGTGGAAGGTCCAGAGGGAGGCTTAAAAGGTCCCAAATTCAAGATGCCTGACATGAACATCAAAGCCCCCAAGATCTCCATGCCTGATATTGACTTAAGCCTGAAAGGCCCCAAAGTGAAGGGTGATGTGGACGTTTCTCTGCCCAAAGTAGAAGGTGGCCTCAAGGGTCCTGAAGTTGACATCAAAGGCCCCAAAGTGGACATTGATGCTCCAGATGTGGATGTACAAGGCCCAGACTGGCACTTGAAGATGCCCAAGATGAAAATGCCCAAGTTCAGCATGCCTGGCTTCAAAGGAGAGGGTCCCGAAGTGGATGTGAACCTGCCCAAGGCTGACATTGATGTGTCAGGGCCCAAGGTGGACATCGAGGTTCCAGATGTGAACATTGAAGGTCCAGATGCCAAACTGAAGGGTCCTAAGTTCAAGATGCCAGAGATGAACATCAAAGCCCCCAAGATCTCCATGCCTGACTTTGATCTAAATCTGAAGGGCCCCAAAATGAAGGGTGATGTGGATGTTTCTCTGCCAAAAGTGGAAGGAGATCTAAAGGGCCCAGAGGTAAACATCAAGGGCCCCAAAGTGGACATTGACACTCCTGATATTAATATAGAAGGCCCAGATGGTAAATTGAAGGGACCTAAATTTAAGATGCCAGATATGCATTTAAAGGCTCCCAAAATATCTATGCCTGACTTTGATTTGAACATGAAGGGCCCCAAGATGAAGGGTGATGTGGACGTTTCTCTGCCCAAGATTGAAGGAGATCTAAAAGGCCCAGAAGTTGATATCAAAGGTCCAAAAATGGACATCAATGCCCCTGATGTGGATGTGCAAGGCCCAGACTGGCACCTGAAGATGCCCAAGGTGAAAATGCCCAAGTTCAGCATGCCTGGCTTCAAAGGAGAGGGTCCCGAAGTGGATGTGAACCTTCCCAAGGCCGACATTGATGTGTCAGGGCCCAAGGTGGACATCGAAGGTCCTGATGTTAACATTGAAGGACCAGAAGGAAAGTTGAAAAGTCCCAAGTTCAAGATGCCAGAGATGAATATCAAAGCCCCCAAGATCTCCATGCCTGACATTGACCTTAACCTGAAAGGCCCCAAAGTGAAGGGTGATGTGGATGTTTCACTGCCTAAAGTGGAAGGTGAGATTAAAGTTCCTGAAGTGGATATTAAAGGCCCCAAAGTGGATGTCGATGTTCCAGATGTGGATGTTCATGGCCCAGACTGGCACCTGAAGATGCCCAAGATAAAAATGCCCAAGTTCAGCATGCCTGGCTTCAAAGGAGAAGGACCAGAGGTTGATGTGAACTTGCCCAAAGCTGACATTGATGTGTCAGGACCCAAGGTGGACATCGAAGGTCCTGATGTTAACATTGAAGGACCAGAAGGAAAGTTGAAAGGTCCTAAGTTCAAGATGCCAGAGATGAACATCAAAGCCCCCAAGATTTCTATGCCTGACTTTGATTTGCACATGAAAGGTCCAAAGGTGAAAGGAGATATGGACGTTTCTCTGCCCAAAGTAGAAGGTGACCTGAAGGGTCCTGAAGTTGACATCAAAGGCCCCAAAGTGGACATTGATACTCCAGATGTGGATGTACAAGGCCCAGACTGGCACCTGAAGATGCCCAAGGTGAAAATGCCCAAGTTCAGCATGCCTGGCTTCAAAGGAGAGGGTCCAGAGGTGGATATTAATTTGCCTAAAGCTGACATTGATGTCTCAGGACCCAAGGTGGCGTTAGATACTCCTGACGTTGACATTCATGGTCCAGAAGGGAAACTGAAGGGCCCAAAGTTTAAAATGCCTGACCTGCATCTCAAGGCACCCAAGGTCTCCATGCCTGAAGTTGACCTGAATCTGAAGGGTCCAAAGGTGAAGGGTGATGTGGACATTTCTCTGCCAAAGGTGGAAGGAGACCTCAAAGGCCCTGAAGTTGACATCAAAGGCCCTAAAGTGGACATCGGTGCCCCAGATGTGGATGTTCATGGCCCAGACTGGCACCTGAAGATGCCCAAGGTGAAAATGCCCAAGTTCAGCATGCCTGGCTTCAAAGGAGAGGGTCCCGAAGTGGATGTGAACCTGCCCAAGGCCGACATTGATGTATCAGGGCCCAAGGTGGACATCGAGGTTCCAGATGTGAACATTGAAGGTCCAGATGCCAAACTAAAGGGTCCCAAGTTCAAGATGCCAGAGATGAACATCAAAGCCCCCAAGATCTCCATGCCTGATATTGACTTAAGCCTGAAAGGCCCCAAAGTGAAGGGTGATGTGGACGTTTCTCTGCCCAAAGTAGAAGGTGGCCTCAAGGGTCCTGAAGTTGACATCAAAGGCCCCAAAGTGGACATTGATGCTCCTGATGTGGATGTACAAGGCCCAGACTGGCACCTGAAGATGCCCAAGGTGAAAATGCCCAAGTTCAGCATGCCTGGCTTCAAAGGAGAGGGTCCTGAAGTGGATGTGAACCTGCCCAGGGCCGACATTGATGTGTCAGGGCCCAAGGTGGACATCGAGGTTCCAGATGTGAACATTGAAGGTCCAGACACAAAGCTCAAAGGTCCCAAGTTCAAGATGCCAGAGATGAACATCAAAGCCCCCAAGATTTCCATGCCTGACATTGACCTTAACCTGAAAGGCCCCAAAGTGAAGGGTGATATGGATGTTTCTCTACCCAAAGTTGAAGGTGATCTCAAGGGCCCTGAATTTGATATCAAGGGGCCCAGTGTGGACATCAACACTTCTGATGTCAACATTGAAGGTCCAGAAGGAAAATTAAAAGGTCCCAAGTTTAAGATGCCAGAGATGCATATCAAAGCCCCCAAGATTTCCATGCCTGACTTTGACTTGAATCTCAAAGGGCCAAAGGTAAAAGGAGATGTGGATCTTTCACTGCCTAAGGTGGAAGGTGATCTGAAAGGGCCGGAGGTGGATATTGAAGGCCCTGAAGGGAAAATCAAAGGTCCCAAATTTAAGATGCCTGATGTCCATTTCAAAACCCCACAAATCTCCATGAGTGACATTGATTTGAACTTGAAAGGACCTAAGCTAAAAGGAGATTTGGATATTTCCATTCCTGCACCTGAAGGAGATTTGAAGGGTCCCAAAGTGGATGTCAAAGGCCCTAAGCTGGACATAGATACTCCTGACGTTGACATTCATGGTCCAGAAGGGAAACTGAAGGGCCCAAAGTTTAAAATGCCTGACCTGCATCTCAAGGCACCCAAGGTCTCCATGCCTGAAGTTGACCTGAATCTGAAGGGTCCAAAGGTGAAAGGTGATGTGGACATTTCTCTGCCAAAGGTGGAAGGAGACCTCAAAGGCCCTGAAGTTGACATCAAAGGCCCTAAAGTGGACATCGGTGCCCCAGATGTGGATGTTCATGGCCCAGACTGGCACCTGAAGATGCCCAAGGTGAAAATGCCCAAGTTCAGCATGCCTGGCTTCAAAGGAGAGGGTCCCGAAGTGGATGTGAACCTGCCCAAGGCCGACATTGATGTATCAGGGCCCAAGGTGGACATCGAGGTTCCAGATGTGAACATTGAAGGTCCAGATGCCAAACTAAAGGGTCCCAAGTTCAAGATGCCAGAGATGAACATCAAAGCCCCCAAGATCTCCATGCCTGATATTGACTTAAGCCTGAAAGGCCCCAAAGTGAAGGGTGATGTGGACGTTTCTCTGCCCAAAGTAGAAGGTGGCCTCAAGGGTCCTGAAGTTGACATCAAAGGCCCCAAAGTGGACATTGATACTCCAGATGTGGATGTTCATGGCCCAGACTGGCACTTGAAGATGCCCAAGGTGAAAATGCCCAAGTTCAGCATGCCTGGCTTCAAAGGAGAGGGTCCCGAAGTGGATGTGAACCTTCCCAAGGCTGACATTGATGTGTCAGGGCCCAAGGTGGACATCGAGGTTCCAGATGTGAACATTGAAGGTCCAGACGCAAAACTGAAGGGTCCCAAATTCAAGATGCCTGAGATAAATATCAAGGCTCCTAAGATCTCTATGCCTGATGTTGACCTGGATTTGAAAGGACCCAAAGTAAAAGGAGATTTTGATGTGTCTGTCCCTAAGATTGAAGGTACTTTTAAAGGCCCAGAAGTAGACCTAAAAGGCCCTGATGCGAAACTCAGTGGCCCTAACTTGAAGATGCCATCACTGGATATATCTGCTCCTAAAGTGACTGTTCCTGATATTGATTTGCATCTTAAGACACCTAAAATTGGAATTTCTGGTCCCAAGCTAGAAGGTGGTGATATGGACCTCAAGGGGCCCAAAGTTGACTTGGAAGCTCCAAGCCTAGATGTACACATGGAGAGCTCAGATATTAACATTGAGGGGCCAGATGTTAAGGTTCCCAAGTTTAAGAAACCCAAGTTTGGATTTGGGGCAAAAAGTCCTAAAGCTGACATCAAGTCACCTTCACTTGATGTGACTGTCCCTGAAGCAGAACTGAATGTTGAAGCTCCTGAAATTAGTGTTGGTGGCAAGGGCAAGAAAAGTAAATTTAAAATGCCTAAAATTCACATGAGCGGTCCTAAAGTTAAGGCCAAAAAGCAGGGATTTGATTTGAATGTTCCTGGGGCCGAGATTGATGCCAGTCTCAAGGCTCCTGATGTAGATGTCAATGTTGTGGGGCCAGATGCTGGACTCAAAGTCGATGTAAAATCTCCCAAAACCAAGAAAACTATGTTTGGAAAAATGTACTTCCCAGATGTAGAGTTTGACATCAAATCACCTAAATTTAAAACGGAGGCCCCGCTCCCGAGCCCCAAGATGGAGGGTGAAGTCCAGGCACCTGACCTAAATATTTCTTCAACAGGAATTAATGTGGAAGGTACCAAGTTCAAGGTGCCAGGTGTGGATGTGTCAGGGCCAAAAATAGAGGGCGACTTGAAAGGCCCCAGGGTACAGGCAAACTTAGGCACACCTGACATCAACATCGAAGGCCCAGACGCTAAAATCAAAGCACCGTCTTTTGGCATTTCTGCCCCTCAAGTCTCCATGCCTGACGTGAATGTTAACTTGAAAGGACCAAAGATAAAAGCTGATGTCCCCAGTGTGGGACTGGAAGGACCAGACGTAGATCTGCATGGTCCAGAAGCAAAAATCAAGTTCCCCAAGTTTTCGATGCCCAAGATCGGTGTTCCTGGTGTGGCAGTGGAGGGTGGGGGAGCTGAGCTCAATACCCAGCTTCCCTCCCTTGAGGGAGGCTTGAGCACACCAGATGTTAAACTCGAAGGGCCTGATGTTTCTCTGAAGGGGCCAGGAATAGACTTGCCTTCACTGAACCTCTCTATGCCAAAAGTCTCTGGGCCTGATCTTGGCCTGAACTTGAAAGGACCAAGTCTGAAGGGAGACCTGGATGCATCAACCCCCAGCATGAAGGTGCACGCCCCAGGGCTGGACCTCAGAGGTATCAGCGGAAAGGTGCAGGTGGGAGGGGATGGTATGAAAGTGCCGGGGATTGACGCCACAACAGCCCTTAATGTTGGGGCACCAGATGTGACACTGAAGGGACCATGCCTACAGGGAGACCTGGGTGTCTCTGGTGACATCAAGGGCCCTAAAATATCCGTAGGTGCTCCTGATCTAAGCTTGGAGGCGCCTGAAGGTGGTATTAAACTTCCCCAGATGAAGCTGCCCCAGTTCGGCATCTCCACTCCGGGGTCTGACTTGGACATGAACATCGAGGGGCCACAGGTTGCTGGAGAACTAAAGGGGCCAGGCATGGATGTGAACCTGAAAGGGCCTCAGATCTCAGCACCAGGCATGGACTTCAACTTGGAAGGACCAAAAGTGAAGGGGAGTCTCGGGGCCACTGGTGAGAGGAAAGGCCCCACAGTCGGAGGAAGTCTGGAAGGCGGTCTCCAAATGCCTGGGATTAAGACCTCTGGATGCGATGTGGACCTGCCAGGTGTGAATGTGAAGCTCCCAACCGGGCAGGTTTCAGGTCCTGAAATCAAAGGTGATCTGAAAGGTTCAGGAGTGGGTTTGCATGGCGCTGTTCCTGACGTCAGTATAAAAGGACCTTCTTTTAATATGGCATCTCCTGAGTCAGATTTTGGTGTCAGCTTGAAGGGCCCCAAAATCAAAGGAGGTCTGGATGTTTCAGGTGGTGTCAGTGCCCCAGATATCAGCTTGGGCGAAGGGCATATGAGTGTCAAAGGTTCTGGGGTTGAGTGGAAAGGACCCCAAGCCTCCTCTGCTCTCAACCTGGATACATCTAAACTTGCTGGGGGCCTTCATTTCTCAGGACCAAAGGTAGAAGGAGGAGTGAAAGGAGGTCAGATTGGACTCCAGGGTCCTGGGCTGAGTGTGTGTGGGCCTCAAGGCCACTTGGAAAGTGGATCTGGAAAAGTAACATTCCCCAAGATGAAGATCCCCAAGTTTACCTTCTCTGGCCGTGAGCTGGTTGGCAGAGAAGTGGGGGTGGATATCAACTTCCCTAAAGCAGAATCCAGTGTGCAGGCGTGTGCTGGAGAAGCCGACTGGGAAGAGTCTGAAGTAAAACTTAAGAAGTCCAAAATCAAAATGCCCAAGTTTAATTTTTCCAAACCTAAAGGGAAAGGTGGCGTCACTGGCTCACCGGAAGCATCCATCTCTGGGTCCAAAGGTGACCTGAAAAGTTCCAAGGCCAGCCTGGGCTCTCTGGAAGGAGAGGCAGAGCCTGACACGTCTTCACCCAAAGGCAAATTCTCCCTATTTAAGAGTAAGAAGCCACGGCACCGCTCCAATTCTTTCAGTGACGAAAGGGAGTTCTCCGCACCTTCCACCCCCACGGGGACTTTGGAGTTTGAAGGTGGAGAAATGTCCCTGGAAGGTGGGAAAGTTAAAGGGAAACACGGGAAGCTGAAATTCGGTACCTTTGGTGGAATAGGGTCAAAGAGCAAAGGTCATTATGAGGTGACCGGGAGCGATGATGAGGCGGGCAAGTTACAGGGGAGTGGAGTGTCCCTGGCCTCTAAGAAGTCCCGACTGTCCTCTTCTTCTAGCAATGACAGTGGGACTAAGGTTGGCATCCAGCTTCCCGAGGTGGAGCTGGCGGTTTCCACCAAGAAAGAGTAAAGGGCCTTTGTATGTGTGTACATATCTATATATAAATCCATCAGCCTTGGGTGTGTTTGTATATAAACTGCCAAGAGAGACACCCCAACAGCCTCAGCAATAATGCAAAGATCTTGCCTCTCCCAGTGGCAGGTGCTGAAAAACCAACCGCCTATTGGCTTGGGGAACTCTACAGAAAGAGAGTTCCAAGTTCATCCAGCCCGTGTGCAAAGTCAACAGTTATTTGCCTGTAAGAGTTCTTTTTTTTTTTTTGCATTGACCGCTGAGAGCTCCTGTTTACTAAAGCAAGCTTTTGTGTTTATTATCCTCGTTTTTACTGAACATTGTTAGTGTTGGGGTCATGGAAACCCACTTTTACATTGTAATGACTTTGGGGCTTTTGATAGTGGGGGAGGGTGGGGTAAAGGCGGGGTGGGGTGGGGCGCAGATCTGCATTGCTTTGAAGATGGGAGCTGTTCAAACAGCAGCTTCCAGACTCGGCCCAGAGGAGGCGGCCGCCAGTGTGGGTGTTTTTGGGGTCTCTGGCATAGCTTTTTCCCCCAGGGGTGGCGGTCCCAGTGGGTTTGGTGCTCCAAGGTGAGGTGAGAAGGAATTAGACACTGTTTGCAAATTGTCCAGCCCACTGGCTCAACAGGAGGGACTTCCATTCTGTGTTTTGTAAGAGAACTGTTTTATTCGTGACTGCCATGTTCCTGATAATAGTTCTGGTTTCTTTTTAACCGATGTTATCATGATTAAGACAATTTCTGGCACTTTAATGGCAAATTAATTGAGAATGTAAGAAAAGTGATGCTGTATGAGGCAAATAAAGCTGTTATTAACCCTGACGGTCTTGTACCTCTGCATTCTGTGCCGAGGGGATGGAGCCGGGGAGGCGGCACACCCAGTCCCGACTCTGCAGACTGGATTTGCCTGGTGCCGTGCTGGTTTTATCAGTGACTTTGAGGCATGGTGTCCCCATAGCTTTTGGTGCTCACTGTTAGTCTGACTGCACCATGGCTGAGGACTCAAGAAGGGCGAGGGTGGGAGGTGAGGCCCGGCGTCTAGACACCAGCTTCATCTGTCTCGTGTACACCTTCTACAAGTAGCCGGAAGATCATCTTCTACAGTTTCTTAAATAATTTTGTGCATGAAGTGAAGTATCCTGGTGTGGGCTGTTCCACTTGTGGTATCATGTCAGTGCTCAAAAGTTTTGGATTTGGGTCATCGTAGATTGGGACACTCAACTGTATCCTGGGTGTTCAGTGCCCTACAGGAAGGGAGCCATGGTTAAGTGTGCAGCGCTCATGTCATGGCCACACGCGTGTTTATGGAGAGTGGGGTGTGGTGTCCTAGTGTGGCGGCCGAGGCCCCTCTTCCAGAGCAACCCCAGGGCACACGCTGCCTTCCGGCCTCCTTGGGTCTGAGCTTCCTCCAAGGGTGCTCCTTTCATTCATTCACAACTTGAAGCCCACCAACTCCTGCCTCCCTTAACTCCACAGGGTGTGGGGAGAAGGGGACGGAGCGTGCCTGCTACCTGAGATGTGCAGCCCTCGTGCCTGGAGGGTGGCGCCAACGGGTGACAGGGAGCTGCACTTGTGCACACAGCTGAAGAGGGTGCCTGCGAGGATGCTGGAGACCTCCTGGGCCCGACTGCCCAGGCCCTCGTAATATAGAGACATATTTTAGCTTGAGGAGGGGATGATGTAGGCCAGCGGTGGTCCCGTGTCCATCCACTTAGTGTGTGTGTGTGTGTGTGTGTGTGTGTGCGCGCGCGCGTGCGCGTGCATGTGTGAGTGTTCAAGAGTGCGTGTGTGCGAGTGTGCATGTGTGTGTTTGTGTGTGTGTTTGCGTGTGTGTGCATATGTGTGTGGTGCTGGGAATCAAACCCAAGGCCTTACACTTGCTGGGCTCTGCTGCTGAGCTAGAAGAGAATGCAGTTTGAGTTCCTGGTGGCTAGATGCTGTCCTAGGCCCATTGATCTCAGAATCTTCCGCCCACGTCCACAGATCAAGTGAGGAGAGGGATGTGGAAAACCGACGTGCTGTGAACTCTGGACGTAAAGGTGGAAATAATACATCTACCAGGGGTGGTTCCTTCGCTGCCTGGGCAGATCTTAGCAACTGGGACAGTCAGGGGTGGTGAACGGGATGAGGGACCAACGGCGACTGGCCATCCAGGCTCAAGAAACTTTGCAGCCTGTCTTTTCACACCAGGCCCAGGCTGGAGGAGGTGGCCAGAGAACAGGGGGCCTCCCTCCTGCATGACCGCTGCCATCCTTGGGCGGCATGGAGGAAGGGACGGGGTGGGAGTGGCACCCCGGGGCACCTTCAGCTGGCTCCTTCGTCCACACTTCTGTTAGCCCCTGCGCCTGGCCCCACAGGTCTTCATCTTGTCCCCCTGATGGGGACGATCTAAGTTATTCCTCAGAGTCCTGCAGGGCCTCAGACTCGCCATCTCTTACCCTCGAGGCCCCAGTTCCTGCATTCGAGGGCATTTGAGCAGCGTAGCTGATGGGGACGGGCTGGACTGGGCTCTTCCCTGTCCTTCCTTGGAGCTCCAGCAGCAGCTAGTGGCCAGGACTGTGGCCTAAGGACTGTCTTGCTTTAGGCAGCGCGGCTGTGTGGACGGCAGTGTGGTTAGAGGTTCTGCTGGAAAACTGAATTACATGGAAGTGCATCGTGTTCTCACCCACGGAAGTGAATGGTTTTCATAAACTCAAAATCCTCTCCCCGTCTGTCAGGGTCCCTGCAGCAAGCTCAGCTCAGTTCCACTTGACATTAGTGCGACCCAAGAAACTTTAATAAAGGGACCGTTTGTTTTATTTTGTTGTTTTTGGTGCTGGGGATTGAACCCAGGGATGCTTGACCACTGAGCCACATCTGCAGCCTTTTTTATATTTTATTTAGAGACAGGGTCTTGCTAAGTTGCTGAGGCTGGCTTTGAACTCGAGATCCTCCTGCCTCGTCCTCCCAAGCTGCTGGGAAGGGGACTGTTTTATGAAGTAGTGGATAGGGGCAAAGGAGCCAGCAAGGGCTGGTGGGACCCCCAGGGGACTGGGGAACTGGGGCTCACCCTGGGCCTGAAGGGGCATGGGCAAGAGATGGAGTTCCTGGGGTCCAGCGTGGTGGGAGACAGGGGAGGGGCCGTCAGCAGGGGCTCACTCCCTGCCTGTGAGGCAGTTGGAAATACCCGGACTTCTCTCCTCCACCTGGTGCCTCCACTGGAGGGCCAGGGAGCCAGATGTTGCAGAAGGTCAGCCTCCTGGGGCTCCGAGCTGGGGAGAAGGGCCGTTAGGTGGAGGGACAGAGAGAGCAGCCAGGACAATATCCTAATCCTCTCACTTTTCGGTTTGGTAAGCTTGAATTTTTATATATTGAGGTTTCTCAAAATAACCAGTTACATGGGATGGATTTAAGGTATGATCATAAAGCAAAGTAACAATTAAAACCAAACCAAACCAAAACCCATCCCCATGGTTGTTCTGTTCTCAGTAGTCACCTTGGGAAGGGCTACACTCACTTCTGTGACAATTCTGCCGTCCTCAGAGTCACTTGTACGTTTTAAGACAATTTTCCTTGGGCAAACCTACATTTTCCTGACTTGCTTTTGCAAAGGGCCTGGGAGAGACTCTGGGGTCCCTAGGACAGGACCCTGTAAAGAGCACTGGCCTGGGAGCCACTGAGGTTATCTCTGAGCTTGGTCCACATCGGAGCCTCGGTTTCCAGGGTCCTCGCTGGTCCTAATGGTCTAGGATGCCTTCAGCAGCAAGGCCTGTTTGCTGGGTGGATTGGCCATTTTGGCTCAAAAGCAAGGAGGGATAATAATGTCGCACAACTACCGTGCCTGTGTGCTTGGGAAATTGTCAGCAGTGTTTCGAGCACGGGAGGCCCTGACGCAATCCTGCTGTCTCCAGCTTCCCATGGCGAGGAGGGCGGCCGTCACCGTGACTTGCGTGGCCAGTACACGTCACCATTTAGAGTTCCACCTGAGCTCTCTGCCATTGCACATTAGCTGTGACATTAGGAAACACAATCTGGGAGAGGCAACTAAGCATGTGACTGAAGTTTCTTTCTCTCTCCACTACGGAGGATTGAATCCCTGGGATGGGAGTGCTCTACCACTGAGCTATATCCCCACTCCTTTCTATTTATTTAAAAAAATTTTTTTTGTAGTTGTAGGTGGACAGAATGCCTTTATTTTATTTATTTTTATGTGGTGCTAAGGATAACCCAGTGCCTCACACATGATAGGCAAGCGCTCTGCCACCGAGTTACAGGGTCTCACTAAATTGCTGAGGCTGGCCTCCAGTTTTTGATCCTCCTGCCTCAACCTCCTAGAGTCGCTGGGATTCCAGGTGTGCTTCACCATGCCTGGTGTCTCTATTTCTTCAATACAGAACAGTTTCTCGGCTTTTTGTTGCCATTTCATGACATCGATAATCTTTGAAGAGTATGGGACCAGTTGTCCCTCAGAGAGGGTTCATCTGTTGATGTTTTGATTCAGTTACGTGTTTTGAAGCAGGAAAACCACAGACGTGAGGTTGGGCACATCCCCTCAGAAGGCCCATGATGGGTTTACTGATTTCAATTAGTAGAGATTGCCAAATTTCCTCATTGTGAACTTGCTATGTTTTCTTGTTGGAATTAATAAGTAAACTTGAGTTTTGAAGCTAGAAGTCCAAGTTTGGGCAAATTTATTTTGCAAGCATGCTTTAAAGGGTTGGTGGCATGCTTAGCCTTGGCGTGCTCTCTGGTTGGGGATTTTGAAAACGGGGTTCTGGCTTTGCGCTTTGCAGCACAGAACAACTCTCTGTCTTTCCTCACGAGGACAAAGAATTCTGAGCATGAATGCTTGCCAGGACCAGGAATGCCATGTGCTGTTTACCAGCCTCTGAATTGCCCTGTGGCGTCAGGCAGCCTCAAGGGCTCCCTAAGGCTGAATGCTCCCTGCAGATCCACTGCCCTGGGCCACAGCAAATGTGTGGGGAATGTTCTGCTGAGGAGAGAGGTTTCATTTCCCTTTAAATGCCTCAGTTATTTTCCACCACAAGCTGGAGGCCTGGCCTTAACGGAAAAACTTCCCAGAAGTGTGGCCAAGGTTGGGAAAGAGGTACAAATGAAAAGACCTTCTCTTTGGAAACACAGCTCGTTCTAGTTCACAAAGGGCTTCATATCTGAGAGCGGACACTGAGTTCTCTCAGCCCCGCCCAGGAAAGCGGGCTGTATGGTTGAGTCCGTTTTGGGCACCAGAAGGGGGAGGCTCAGAGGTGAACTGACAGCTCACAATGTAGGGAACTGGGGAGAAGTCACCCGAGGCGCATCAGTTCAAGTTCTCTGATGGAAAAAAGTGTGTTCTTTTTTTTTCCCATCCCCAAGAGGTTTCCCTGAGGATGTTGGAAGTTGTCTCTCGAAATTTACAGCTTTGGATCTTTTACCATCCCCAACAGTAGTTATTAAATAGATATGGATAGTTGTTAGGTGCAAAGTTCCTTTTTTCAATGAGCCTACAGTCTAGGAGGGGACTAATGATAGCTATCAGTTCTGTTGCTTCCTAGCTGTGTGACCTTGGGCCAGTTATCAGACTTCTCTGTGCCTCTCTTTCCTAATCTGTAAAATAGGGATGTTATGGTGTCTCTTTCACAGCATTATTGTAAGGGTGAGGTGAATTAACATACACAATGTGCTCAGCACCTAGTGAATACTGCGTGAGCTATTCCTACACAGTATATGCTGTGTTATGCGTTGTGTATGTTACACACCTTATCTCTTTTGATTTTCACAACAACCCCATGAGATGAGTATTACTTTTCTCATTTAATATAAATTGAGACTCAGAGAGATTAAGTAGTATGCATGGGGTCACACAGCTAGTAAATGACGTTCGCAATTCACACTGGGGTCTGCTGAGACTGAGAAACTGCTCTTAACAGGATTCTGCTGGCTCTGATATCAGGAAGACAGTTACTTACAGCATATAACTGTTTCAGGGTTGGAGAGAAGCTGGGGAGGGTCATTCAGAAAGGTGACCAGGGAGTGAAGTGTGTGAGGCTCAGTAGGGTGGGGCTGGGAGGAGCAGGAGAGGAAGGGTGGCTAGGTTGGGGGGAGAACCACACTCAGAAAGAAAGTTGAGAACCAGGCTGTGCAACTGGTTTCAGGCCCCACCTTGACAGACAGACTGGTACATAACACCGTGTGCCCATTTTGGGGGGATGGTGGGCTCAGGTCTCAAGCTGAGTGAGACCCCAGCCCAAGCTCAGCTTCCTGGGCTGCTGCCAGTCCTTCCCGCAGCCCTCCTGCCCAGTGCCAGGCTGGGTCCTTCCCCTCTTGGGCCTTCACTTTTTCATGATGATGATAAAGCAAAGGAGAAACTACAATCAAAGCTTGTGCATTGTAATTAGCTCCGCCCCCGCCAAACCCCTGTTAGTGACTCTGCAGGCCAGACCTGCGTCCACCTGGCGCCCTAGGAGACTGAGCGCCCACTCTGGGAGAGGACAATGGAAATGCGAGGGGGCTCCAGGGAGCAATTCTGGGCAGAACAGAGTTGTCCCCAATTGTGACAGTTTCCCCTCGCACCTCTGCACCTGCGGACCCTACTTGGCACCAGGGCGCAGGCCGATTTCAACTCGCTTTGAGAACTTGCCAACAACCTGCGGTGTGAGCAAAAGGACCTGGGCGCTTCCTGGGTGGGACGACGCAGCTCCACCCGCCCGCGCGCCACGCCTGCCGGGCAAGAACCGGAGCCTCCGCGAGCTCCGGCCTCTCGCTCTTCACTGGGGAGACTGGGGCGCGGGGAAAGGAGGCGAAGAGCAACCCGAGGGGAACACACGAGAAGGGCCCGCGATGGGGCGGATGCGAGTGGCCGGGTCGGGAGAGGGGGCGCAGAGCAAGCCCGAGGTCGAGGGGAGTGGGGATGAAGGACAGGAATGTAAAAGGGCGTGGAGGGGGAAGGAGAGAAAAGGAAAAGGGGTCGGGGCTGGGGGCTGGGCGCCCACGGGGGGAAGAGTAGGAAAGGGGGGGGGGCGAGCCCCAAATAAACCGAGTCGCCGCGAAGTCGCTTGCAACATCCTGCAGGTTCTCGCGCCAGAAAACTGATGACACCCGAAGCCCCAGAGCCGCGTTCTGCAGCCCGGGGGTCTCAGGGCGCCCGCCTCTCGGAGCATCTGCCGCCTCGTCCTGTTGGGCCGAGCTGCCAGTCCCCGGGCTCGTCCCGTTCCGTCATCGGTTGCGGGGCAGATTTTGATCTATCCACCGCCCCGCAGCTGCGAGCCTTGTGCCTGGCCGCGGGCCGGGCAGGACTGGGGCAGAGCGGAATGCGGAGGCGGGGGAGGAGACTCTGGGGGGCCGCTGGATGCTGCTTCGGGCCAGGTTTTAACTTCACAAGGAATGGGTGCAGTTCCTAACCTAAAATGGATCATCAGTGCCAGCTTTGCCTTTTATCCAGACTTCCCTCAAAAGACAGCTTGGCGTATGATAAGGCCTCAACAGTTTTGAACTGTCTACAGTTAAAAAACAGGACTTTGGTCCCTGAGGGATAAGTCCCTCCTGGTGGCTGCTTTGGGTCCATCAACAGGCCAACTCAAGGTATTCTGGGAGGAGCTGCACAAACAGCACCTGCATGGGTTCGCCTTGCTTTCTTGCTCTGGAGCCCCACTCAGCTCCTGCATGCTGAGCTGCAAACACGCTGGGCTGCAGCAGGAGCACTTTGGCACCCAACAGGGGCTCCTTACCTTAAGGTACCCAATTCCTGCCAGCTGAAGGGGAGGCTCCCCTGCTTCAACCTGCCAGATTTTAGTCATTTTTTTATTGGTGCATTATAATTATGCATAATGGTGGGACTTGTTGGTACACATTCGTACATGCACACAAGTTTTTTTAACAGTATAATTTGGCCAATGCTGTTCCCCACCATTTCCCCTCTCCCTCCCCTCCTCTGAAGGGTAGCTTTTGACAGCTCAGGCCTTTCCATGCAGTGCAATGTGGCCTGGGTGTGTGTGTTTACTTGGGTGTGTGGTCTCTTCAAGGGCACATAGCTGCCGGGCAACCAGGGCTCTGTCCTCTGTCTCAGTGGCAGGCATGGGGAGGGCTGGAATGTCAGAAGGCAGGGGGGACAAATGACAGGGCATTTTCTATTTGTAAGGTTGTGAGTTTGGCCAGCAACTTGAATTTCAAGTGGACCCTTAAGGCAGATAGGGAAGTCAGGTGAGAGAGGAGAGGCCACCAGTTTGGATTGTCTAAATTCCTAGAAAATAAATTCTAGGAATTTAGCTGTGGGAGGGATGAGTGCCAGGTGCTTGAAGTTTGGGGCACATTTGCTGGGAGACCTGGGAGGAAGCAGGTGGATTTTTGCTTTTCTGTCTACTTGAACATCATGTTTTCCCCAGAATTACTGTCTCTTGAATCATATTGAAGAGACAAATTAATGCTCTGAGCCAAGTTTTTTTAAAATTATTTTTTAAACTGAGCTGCAGATTGCATGTGGAAGAAAACCACACCCTCTAAATACTGTTTTTGGTTACTGTTCTTTGTTTGAAGTAATTAATATCCCTAAAAATGGGAAATTATACATTAGTGTTTTTCCAAAGAAAAGAACTGGCTCGGATTAATCAGATTCTTGCCACCGGATGGTGAGTCCAGATCTTGCAGCAACCCAGGTCGGAAGCCGGCACTGCATTTTCTGTATTTCTTACTTTTATTGTTATACAGTTTTCCAGAGGGGAAATGGTTGGATCCTGTGTGTCTCTGAAATGCACTTTCCACGTTCTTGTTACATAATCGCGGAGAACTCTTGATAGACTTTGCTGATGGCAGAAGTGAGCACAGGAGAAAACCCGGGAGTTGGGGCGTGTCCCCCACTCTGTACCCTGACATGGCGGGACTGTGGGTTGCTTTGTGTCTATGGGCACTTGCTTAACTTGCACTAAATAAGGAGATCAAAGTCGGATGGGAATGCCTCTGGAGACTGAGGCAGGAAGTTGGTCCCCAAGTTTGAGGACAGCTTCAGCAGTTTAGTGAACCCCTAGATAACTTAACAAGACCTCAAAATATAAAAAATAAAGCTGGAAGGACGAATGTGACTTCATGAGAGGGTCCCCGAGTTCAGTCCCCAGTACCACAACCTACCCACCAACCAACCAAACAAACAAAGCAAACAAAACCAGCCTGGATCTCATAGATTCACGCAGGGAAGTGAGTGCTGTGTGCCTCAGCCTTTCCACAGGCAGTCAAGATCCAAAGAATCCCTCACCCCAAGGTCCCCCTGTGTTTCATTTTGACCATAGCAGACTTCTGTCGCTTCCAGCTGGCCTGGCCAGGCACACTCAGTTCTTCTCAGCCCTCTCTCTCTTCTCTCTTTGGACGTTGAACCCAAGAATGCCTTACCACTGAAGTGCATCTCTAGTCCTTTTTATTTGTTTATTTTGAGACTGTTCCCACTAAGTTGCCCAGGCAGGCTTTGAACTCGTGATCCTCCTGCCTCAGCTCCGGGTTACGGGCATCTGGCTATCTTGCCCGCAGTCTTACCGTAGCCTGTTCTCTGCAGCCCCCTGGTTTCTCCTCCTCATCTTTTGAGTCTCAACTTCAGGGGCTTTTCCTCCTGAAGCCTTCCCTGATGCCTCCGCCTTCCCCACTGGCTCATGCCCGTATGATGTTCTGTCATTTCCTGTTCTCTTCATGGCTTATATTAATTCATCAGTGACCAATGGCTTGTAGGTCTCCTTCCCCATCAGATCCCCAGCTCTGCAAGGGACGGGTGCAGTCTGCTTTTAGCATTGTGTCTGTGGCACAATGCCAGGCCTGTGGCCCCTGGCCCATGACACATGGCACTTGGTCCGCGACAGTCACTCCATGAGCTGACCAGTCACCGCCTTATCACTTCCCCTCAGCCACACATGTGCCAGTTTACCTTCTGTCCCTTACTACGTAGCTCTGTATCTCTGAGGCGTTTGCCTAAACTTAAGGTAAAACCAAACAGACACAAATAGACAGAAGCTAAAAGATAAACAATGAACTTCAGAACTGATTCTCTGGTAAGTTATGATAAGTTATTGCTGGAGGCTTTTTTTTTTTTTTGTACTGGGGATGGAACCAATTCCACTGAGCCACATTCTCAGCCTTTTATTTATTTATTTATAATTTTTTAAAAAATACTTTTTAAAATTTTTTATTTATTTATTTTTTAAAAAATATTTTTTAGTTGTTGATGTACACAATATTTTTATTTACTTATTTATCTTTATGTGGTGCTGAGGATCGAACCCAGTGCCTCACATGTGCAAGGCAAGCACTCTACCACTGAGCCACAACCCCAGCCCCTAGTTTTTTTTTTAATTTTTTTTTTTTTATTTATATGTGGTACTGAGTATTGAACCCAAGGCCTTGGACATGCCAGGCAAGTGCTCTACCTCTGAGCCACAACTCCGGCCCAGCCTTTTATTATTTATTTCGAGCTGGTCATGGTGGCACATGCCTGTAATCCCAGCAACTCAGGAGGTTGAGACAGGGTCTCACTAAGTTGTTTAGTGCTTGGCTAAGTTGCTGTTGCTGAGGCTGGCTTTGGATTTGCGATCCTCCTGCCTCATCCTCCTGGGCTGCCTTTTCTTTCTTTCTTTCTCTTTTTAATTTTGAGACAGTTGCTGAGGGTCTCACTAAATTTCTGAGGTTGGCCTCACACTTATGAGCCTCCTGCCTCAGCCTCCTGAGTAGCTGGAATTATCGGTGTGCACCACCCTGCTGGCTTATTGCTGAAGTTTCTGCAAACTGACTGCCTCCCTGGAGCTGTCTGTGAATCTGGGTTCAGCTGCAGTGAAGGACAGACTGTCTGTCATCTATACCATTTCAATCCCCAGGACTGGAAAAGGAGTTAAAGCAAAAGCTTGGAGACTCAAGAAACTGAGGACCAGAAATCTGAGAAAAGCGGGGTGGCAGTGACTGCAGACAGGGAAACTTCATGGGGAGCGATGTCGGTTGAGAATCAAAGTAGGAGAGGGCGAGTGGAAGGGAGCTGGGGGCTCAGGAGGGAGGGACTTCCTAAATCGGATCAATCTGAGCCAAAACCAGAGACCAGCATCTTGCTTAAGTCTGGGAAATGTGACTTGAGGGCATCCTGTTCCCCATGGGTTATTTTTGTTTTCAGTAGTTAAAAATAAATAAGCTACGCTCAGGGGCATATATATGCCCATAGTCCCAGTTGCTCAGGAGGCTGAGGCAGGAAGATCACTGGAGCCCAGGAGTTTGGGACCAGCCTGGGCAACACAGCAAGATTCTGTCTCAAACAAAACAAGACAAAACAAACAAACAAACAAACAAAAATACAAACAACATAAATACTCATCTTTTTTTAGCAGGGGTACCAGGGATTGAACCCAGGGGCCTTAACCACTGAGCCACATCCCCTACCCTATTTAGTATTTTATTTAGAGACAGGGCCTCACTGAGTTGCTTAGCACCTCACTTTTGCTGAGGCTGGCTTTGAACTTGCGATCCTCCTGCCTCAACCTCCGATCCACTGGGGTAACAGGCGTGTTCCACCACAACTGGCCGATAAATATGCACCTGTCTGTTGAGGTTTGTCTGACGGCCCCATCCGGCTTCGTTTTATTAACAGAGGCAAATTCATTCTCTTTCTCTTTTCATTTCCTTCCTTGTGATGTTTTTTTTGACCCAGAACAGCCCACTTAAGGTGTGAAGAGTCGTGTGTTCCACCTGAGGCAAGGTTAGGCTGGCCTTGTCTTTATTGCAGCTAATTGTCCCCACCCCTACTGCCCCTCTGTTCTTTTTAAGCCTAGCAGACACAGTGACAGTGACCCTGCTACCAGTGCAGAACACTGTAGAATAAGGCAAAGCCACGTCTTTTGGCGAGAGGCTTGTGACTGTGTATACCGGCACGTGAGGGCAGGAGACGTCCTCAGTTGCAGGGTTCATGGTCTAGCTGGGTGTTGGTCAGTGTGTTTATCTTTCTCAGGTTGGGGCAAAGTCCTTCTCGAAGGTGGATTTTAAGTTACTGAGATCAGGAATCTCCTGGGGAGATTAACTTGATGGCCTATCTAATTGTGTGAGCATTCCCAGTTCAGTGTCGACCTGTTCCAATCTCAGCAGACACAGGTGGCTTCTGCTGGTTTCTTGTCCACAGAGCTCAAGCTCTTTCCAGCCAAAAACAAGATAAAAGGATTATTTACTCTGTGCAGGGTTGAGTCAGGAATCTCTCCGTTGATTTTCTTATCTCGAAGAGGAAAGAAATGAAGTTGAGGTGATTCCTTAGTTTGATTATCACCCAGGCTCAGGGGTTTGAAGACCCACTTGGATTTTACAAATCGCTGGAGCAATTCAGAGTTGCTGACCACGCCCCGTGTGTCTCACGGTTGGGCTCTGACAGCCTGCACGTAGCTATGACAGGAACAGGTTCAAACCTGACTCTGATCCTTAGCAATGCCCATGTTCCCCAGCAAACAGGAATCACTAGGCCAATCAGATTACCCCAGCCTTCTAGCAGCCGTGTGAACTGGTACCTGGGAGAAGTTGACTGGGCAGGGCTCAGGTGGGGCAGTCGGGTACATGTAAGATGTGATTTCAAGGCCTTAGGAAAGGCCTCCGTGGCCTGAAATATCTCCTCCGCTGGCTTGTTAATCATGTCTGCAATTTTACCATTAGTGAGTCATTCCTTTGTGTTTACCATGGCCTCTCCTTTGCCGTTCTTCTGTGAATGCACGCTGGTCTGGGATACAGGATATCCTTAACCTTTTCACCTTAAACCAGGCATATGCAGTTAAAGCGGGTTTAATCTTTTGGGTAAGCCACAGACTCAGTTCCATTTTTTCATGTTAGGCCTCTCTTGAGTCCCTTTATCTACCCTAATCCCTATTCTGTTCTGTTTAGACAGGAAGCAAAGCTGAAGTTGGGTGGCCTAGAGGGGGCCTTCTCGGGGGAGTGAGGGCTTAAGGACCAGCAGGCTTCGCCATGGTTTCCCAGCACTGAGGGTTGGCTGGGCCTTGGTCTAGTGACCTCCACCCCTTGGACCAGGGTGAGCATGTTAGCTCCGCACAGGCTCCTTCCTCTCTGCTTACTTTCCTCCCGCTGGGTGTTCTCTGCCCTCTCACCTCTTCAGTCTTGGCCAGCACGTTCTAAGTGGCTCCCTGCAGTAAGGGGACCTCCCATTTGGATCTCCTACAGAAGCCCGGAGCTTGATCACACCCCTTCCCTGCCTGGTCTCAATCTCTCTAGAGGCAAGGAAGTGGCAAAAGAGGGGCCCAGCTGCAGAGCCCTCAGCTTGTGCGGAGGGTTGGAACAGAGGTGGAGGCTGGGTAGTGAGGGGAGGCCAGATGCTATGGGTCTTCACTAGAGCCTGGGTCTCTCCCATCTTTTCCGATGACCAGAGCTCTGTGTCATGCTCCTGCCTTTGGGAATATTTAATCTCCCCATACCTCTCTTCCAGAGATGCCTGTCCCCTTCCCTGAGTAGATAATGTCATCAACCCCACTGAAATAGGGATTCCATGAAGGCAGGGGTTTTTAATACACCCCCAGAGTCTAGATCAGTGCCTGACCCATAGTAAGTGCTTAATTAATATTTTCAAAAGAACCACCACCTCTGTTGAAGTAATGACAGTTAGACACTTTCAGAACTAACATTCCAAGAGATTTTTTTTTTCCCCAGTGCTGGGGATTGAACCCAGGGCCTTGTGCCTGTGAGGCACACACTCTACCAACTGAGTTATATCCCCAGCCCAAGATTGGATTTTAATTATACCATAGAGCGACTGATTTTTGTAAAAAATTTCAAACGATGCAAAGAAAGTTCCCCTTGTGACAAACTCAGTTACATCCTCCTCTTTAGGAATGACCTGTGGCATCAATTACCCATCTGCCCTGCAGACCTGGTTCTATGGATTTGGACAAATCTCTATGTTAACATAGACATCTATAGCTTGGTGGATTTAAAAAAGAAACAACTAAGATCAGGTTGCTTTTTTTTTTTTCAATTTGCCCTTCCCGGTTTATCAATATGTTTAGGAAATGTTCTGGGTAGATAAATACAGACCCACTTCATTTTCACTGTTGTAAACATTGCACAGCCTGAATGAAATATTGTATATTTGACAATTTCTCTATTGATGGGCCTTCAGTAATTTCCGGTATCAACAGATATCCCTGCACACACTCCTTTGAGGCTCACATGCAAATATTTTATTTGGATACCTAGGGATGGAAATGCATTGAACACAGGAACCCAAGCACTTGACATTTTAATAGTTCCTTTTTTCTTTTGGTACTGGGGATTGAACCCAGGGGTGTTCCACCACTGAGCTACATCCTCAGCCCTCTTTATTTATTTTTTATTTATTTTAAAAAACATTTTTAGTTGTAAATGGACACAATACCTTTATTTTATTGATTTATTTTTGTGTGGTTCTGAGGATTGAACCCAGTGCCTTACACATGGTAGGCAAGCGCTCTGCCACTGAGCTATAGCCTTAGTCCCTTATTTTTATTTTGAGTTAGGGTCCAGTTAAATTGCCAGGGCTGACCGCCTCCTGCCTCAGCCTCCCTAGTCCCTGGGATTACAGCCATGTACCACTGTGCCTAGCTTTTAACAGCTACTACCAAATAGACTTCTTTTAAAGGTTCTTGTACATTGCTACTTCTGGATGTAAAAGTCCCTGATTTTTCGATATCTGTATTGGTTTATTGGTCTCTTTTTAATTTTTTTTCTAGTCTCTAGGATCTCAGAATTAGAACAAACATTTCAGTTCTGTGTTGGTTGGGGAATTGTGAGTGATTTGCATTAGTAACATAATCCCAGGTGTAATAATGATACTATTTAATGCTGTCTTCTGTGACTGTTTTATGTGGTGAATCTAATCAGGTCTCTGCCCTTTCTGATGGGAATGGTTGTGTATCTGTTTTCTCCACACATTTCACCATGACTTTTAGTGTAAAATACCAGAGTCTGGAGCCTTGATGAGCAGCAGGGGATCCATGCCCCTGCCCCCACTCCTCCTCTCTTTCTGGAGTGGATCTCGGGAGTTCTTCAGTGCATAGCCTGCATTTCCACCTCATCCTGTTCTGCCATGTTGTGACCATATCCTAGCATGAGGGTGCCCATCACCCAAACCAAGGCTGTGGCACGTCTGCCCTGGGCTTCTCCATTGATGAGTTTAGAACACCCCCGTGGAAGTTGTTGGTTTTGTCCTTCACTTGCTTTTGACATTATCAGGCCTATCTTTAAACCATTTTCTGGGTACCTAGAAACCATACCACAGGCTGGACCCTTAATCTTTTCCAAGCTCAGATATCACGTAGAACAATGTTCTCCACGGAGATTTAAGGAAAATCCATAAGAACATTTAAAGTTCCACACCATTTAATTTCATGACTATTTCCCTCCCCTTCCCCATTTTAATATCATTTATTTATTCTTCCATTTTTCTTAAGCCCTGTATTCAAGATAATACCAAAATGGTGGCGGTGAAAGGATTTTCCTTCTTGAAAATTTTCTCTAAGAATGGTATTTGGTTGTGAATAAGACTTTCTTTCTTTCTGCTTGGCTGTCTCCCTATAACTTAGAATCATTGAGGGCCTTCTTAATAATCTCTGTTGGATGGAATCAGAATTGCCACCCAGGATAGCTAGACTTTGTAGTGGCTTCTTCCTAATATGTACATTTTTAGAGGGAAACTATGATTTTAAGGCAGTGTGACTTGGTTTGATGGCTTCAGATTAAATTTGTGTTGTGTCAGAAAATCATTTGCTTGATAGTTTGATTTTTATTTTCTAAAATGAATGGAAACCAAATGTTTCCCAGTTTTTTTTTTTTTTTTTTTTTTTTTTTTTTTTTGTGGTGCTGGGGATCGAACCCAGGGCTTTGGGCTTGCAAGGCAAGCACTTTACTGACTGAGCTATCTCCCCAGCCCTGTTTCCCAGTTCTTTATGTGTATAGCTACTATAGAAACTTTCTTTTTGTGGTATTACAGTTATTTCTAAAGTATTCTATTTTGAACCACAAATTTCACTGACAGAACACTGTAGAGCAATATACATATTTAGCTAAGAACCATACTTTCTTCAAGACAACTTCTAATCTTGAATGTGCTGATGATTTTGGCTTTGACTCCCCCACCTCACCATCTCCATTTTAAATTTTTCTAACATATGCAGCAAAACATGAATGGATAGTTTATAGCATGATTTATAGTGGTTTATACCTTGGATTCATGAGACCAGTTGCCCTGGGTTTAAATTTCAGCTCTGGCCAGGCCCTGAAGCATACTTCTGTAATCCCAGTGACTCAGGAGGCTGAGGCAGGAGTATGGCAAGTTTGAGGCCAGCCTCAGCAACTTAGGACCTAAGCAACTTAGCAAGACCCTGTCTCAAAATAAAAATTGGAAAAATCTGGGGATGTGACTCAGTGGTAGAGAGCCTTTGGGTTCAATCCTCAGTACCAAAAAAAGAAAACAAATCCCAGCTCTGCCCCTTTCTAGGGGTAAGATCAAGGGGCAGGTGATTTAAACTCCTTATACATTAGTTTCCTCTTGTTAAATGGGGTTATCACAGCATGTATCTCCTTGTTGTTGTAAGGCGTTAACATAGGAGTTATAACTGTTCGGCTGTTTGGCATGTGGTAAGGGCTGATGTGTTTGTCATTATTATTTGATTATTATTTTTGAAGGAAAAAAACATTCCTTTCTTCTGTGGTTTTTTGGACTTATCCTGAAATGCATTTTATAACTGAAAGCTGGATGAATTTAAAAAAAAAAAAGGAAGAGTCATCAAATGGTTATTCAACCAAACCCTTCCGGGAAAGGCAAGATTGTTTTTGTAAAATAATTCATATCAGATTAATCTATTAGAATTTTTGGAAATTCGTGACAAGGAAGAATCAGTGGATGGGATTAGTCTATTGCAATTTTAAAAAGCCTTGGAAGTTTTCATGCCATTTGTTAGTAAACAGATGCAATTATCAATCTGTCATTCATTCATTCATTCATTCATTCATTCATTCATTCATTCATTAATCATTTATCTATCCAAGTAACAAACATTTCCAGAATGCTGGGAACACTGTCCTAGGCTCTGGGATGCAAAGGCAATCTATTTTTTTCAGCCCCTAGGAAAGTCTAATGAGGAATTTACTTGTTACTTAATGGTGAGAAAAAACTTAACTGACCTCAACATTTTTCCTGGCCCCACAAAAAATATGGAGACAGAGTGGATACTCTGTCTGTAAGAAGGAATTGTGAGTACAAAAATTCACCAAGTTGAAGTTGAAGATCCTGACTTATTCCATTCATCAACCTCCAAGTTATTTCCCCCTGAGGAAGAGCATTTCTGGGATGATATTCAACTTGAGCAAAGACCTGAAAAGAGTCACCTATTAAAGCTATTGCCAGCAACTATGTTCTCCATGGAAAACAGGTTTCCATGTTGCTGCCAGATGCAATTTGCTAGGGAATCCTGCAGCCGGGTCTCTCCTTCCTGATGGTACTTGTCCCTCCTAGAGGGTGCTCACCTTTGGACTGGGAATGTGCCACAGAAGGCTTCAGGAACTCCTAGTGGAGTTTATCAGTTGTTTGCCCTGTCCCATAGAATCCAGCTCAGTTCTGTATAGAGAAAGGATACTCAATGGATAGTAACTGATGAGTACCACAAATCCTGCTTCCTGACACAGTATTCACTTGACAGCACATAGTTCCTCCGTGTTCAGTTGCATGTCTCTCTCTTTCTACCACAGCAAAGTCCTCCAGGACAGAGACTGGGTCCTGTGAATTGATGAGCTGGAGATAACATTGTCTCCTTTGTCACTGGACTTTCACAGAAGAATGACTTTCAGCTTGTGTCCGGTTCCTTCTTAAGATCCTTTGTTATCTCTTTTATAGCCAGAGTTTCCAGGCAAGGGAGGAACTGAGGCCGGACTGGGATGTGTTGGGGTGCCGATAGGAGGGGTGGGGTGTCTGGTGTTTCATATGCTCACAGTAGGCATTTGAGAAATGTTAATCGGTTGGATGAGTCCATGAGTGACCCTGTAATCGTCTTTATCCTTATTAGAGCACATCACAGCCATCAACCCTGGAATGCAAAGACCAGAATAAACCCAAGGAAGCCACCAGCCAGGAGGGGGCAGTTTCAGTCTCTACCCCAAATGCAGGTGAGAGAAATGGTGGGGACTGATAGAATGATAACCTTAATTACGAGAATGAAACCCTTGGCCCAGAAATAAGGCTCAGGAGAGCATTTGCAGATGAGAGCACCTTTTGGCACTGTGGAAGCCACACCTGGAGGAACTCAAGGGCCCAGCCCCTTGCTCTCCACAGCCTAGAAATCCAAGACCTCCTTCTCTCCCTTCGTCTTTTGGAAAAGCCTATAGGAAATGCACTTACTACGGAAGGATCATTCACTCCACTACTCTCAGGGTTTCTTGCTTTGTAGGGCTACCGTGGAACATCCAGATGCTTATGGGACAGTATCTATTAAACTCAAGGCCACGGTGGGGTAGACACCAAAGGCTTAGTAAATTCCAAAGGGTTGGAATCTACTTCTACTCCCCCAGAGCTGGGGACAGAGCCTTTCTGATCATATAAAGGAAATGCTTTCCCAGCTGGGAGATGCCCTTGTAAGGGGACAGAAGGGACTGTGCCCCTGAGGGAAAGAAGGGACTGTGGGATTTGGAAATCCCGTATCATAGGGAGGTAAATGGGGACTCCTGCCAGTTGAGGCCACAGTTACGTTTTTTAGCTTGCATAAAAATTAAACTTCTTTTGGAGGTAGTTGCAAACATATAAGAATCAGGAGATTTCACAGAAGATATGGGAATTTATGACTTCTTAAAATTTTGTAATGTCCTCCGAGCCTGCATCCCACCTGCAGTGTCAGCTAGAGTACGGTGACTGCAGTGTCCCTGGGGAAGTGGAGCCCAGGTTCCTCCCTATCCACCCCTGGGGGCCCTCCTTCTTCCATCCCAGCACCCTGTGCTGCCTTGGCCTCCTGGGCTGGTCCCTCTAGGGACCTGTGCATTCGCTTCCTTCACCTCTTCTCTCCCCAGCACCCCATCTCTATCTGGGGTGACTGTTCCTTTAGCAAATTAATGCTCAGGAACCTGTCTCCCCTCCTCAAGCCCCACCCCCTTTTGCTCTGATGATTTCCTCTCTCCAGGGATCAGGCCCACCTACGGGAGACGGTCGCCTGTTTTTTCTACCTCTTCCTCCACTGCTGAGCTTAAATAGTGTTAGTCTAAAAATTAAACAAACAAACAAACACAAACCCCAGATCATGTTACTCCCCTCCTGAAGATTCTACAGCAGCTCCTCGTGGCTCGTAGGGTGCAGTTCAGGGTGCAGTTAGCTTAGTGCACAAGGCCCCTGTGACCCAGCTCCCGCTGCTTCCCACAGGGCACCCTTCATTCCAGCCATACCAAAATGCTCGCAGGTCCCCAAATCTACCATGCTGGTTCGTGCTGCTGTGTCTCCATGACGACATGTGGTCACGTCTTCTGTGTCTTCCAGAGCCTGCTGTCCCCTGTCTTACTGGTTCTTTGAGTCATCGCCCCAGACCCATCTGGGCCTCCCAGTCTGGACTCAATGCTTCTTCTGTGTCTACCCGAGGACCTGGGCGCCTCTGTCCCAGCTCCCATAGTGCCAGGCTTCTGGTAGCCTGCACATCACCTGGTGGCCTGAGAGGGTCCTCGGCACAGGATGCCTGCAAATAAAACAGGCAGATAGTGGTGAGAGCGGCTGGCTTCCCGGCGTCACCTGGCTGCTGGTCCCTCTGGCCCTCTGGGAGCAGGTTCTGGCCTCTCGCAGTGTTTGTCTTACCAGCGCTGCGCACGTCACTTCCGCCATTCACCTCAACGTTGAGTTTCTTGGGATTTGAAGGTGATTGGGGTTGGATCACGTGCCTTTAAGGACTTGCACTGGATGCTCTTCATTCTTGAGCATTTATTGAGCACCTATGAAGAGCCAGGCACTGAAAGAGGCAGAGCTGAAGCAGCCAGTGGCAGGGACTCTGATTAAGTCCCGGAGCTCAGCTTGCCTGTCTTTTCATCTTCATGAGCCTTGGCTTCAACAAAGGAGGATGATTACAGTTCCTCGGCCTCTTTTCCCTAATCAAGGACGTTTCCTTAGAAACCAACTTGTGTGTCCCTCAGTTTGGTGGACTTTGAAGCTGGAACTTCGTGTAAACACGGCGTCACTGGGTTGCCAGAAACCCGCCTTTCCTACCTGCCATTAGCCTTCGGCTCTCTTGAAATCAGCCCCGCAAGGGGATTCTGCTATTTCTCCCAATACCTACAAACTCTTCTGAACGCAACAGAGAGCGAGCTGGTTTTCTCAGGGTAACATTTCGGTAAATAAGCAGAACATCAGAGAGTTGCGCTGCTGGGCTTGGAGATAGGGCTGCAGCTCAGGCCAGCAGAGCCTTTGAATCTGGTGACACAGTGTCCTAAACGTTCTAGAAGGTTTTGAGGGCAAGATGTCTGAAGGTTAAAGCTGCAAAGGTAGATCCATCCGGGGCTGGTATTGGAGGTCCTGCGGTCCTGCTTCCACCTGGTGGTGAGGAGCCAGCTCCGGAACTGAACTGTCTGCCTGGGCTTGAGTCTTGTTTCTGCTACTTAAGCTCAGGCTAGTTCTGGTTTCTTTGTCTGTGAGAGTAGGAGGGCCATAGCACTTCCCTTACATGATGCTGTGCCTCACCCAGTAGGCGCTTAGTAAATGTGAACCGTGGTGATCACGCTCCTTTATCAACTTTGCACTGGAATGTCACCAGATTTCCCTCATGGTTTGTGGTCCCCAGTGCCCCTGACCCTGTTTCAAGCCCGTTGCTCATTTGTCTTCTCTAACAGTTTTATTCCAGTCCTATCCTCTGTCATCTTGTTCTTGATCTGAAACGGCTTCTATTTCCAATCTGTCCCTCCCCACCCACCGATCTGCCTCTCCCTATTCCCAAGCCCTCTTAGTGGGATATTCTGTACCTGCTGCTAATCACAGGAAAACTCTAGGGTAGCTTTCCATTTGTGTTTGTATTTATAAATATCAGAAACCTTATAGGGCCTTTGCCAGTGGACAAATGTGTAAAATAGCTACTTAAAAAAATGATAATAACATACATAACTTAAAATCCACCCTTCATTCATACATTTTATATTTAAATTTATTATGTCACACCCACATTATGACCTTGGTAAGAATTTTGAAGTAGCTGGGTGCAGTGGTGCATGCCTATAATCTCAGAGACTTGGGAGGCTGAGGCAGTAGGATGGCAAGTTCAAGGCCAGCTTCAGCAATTTAGTGAGACCCTGTTTCAAAATCAGAAATAAAAGGGACTGGGGATGTAGCTTAGTGGTTTGATGCCCCTGGGCTCAATCCCCAGTACCCAAAACAAACAAAAATCCTGAAATAACAGAGTCATTTTAACCACATTTGGGTTTACAGCTCCGTGGCATGAAGTACTTTCCAATGTTGTGCAACTGTCAACAGGGTCTTGCTAAGTTGCCGAGGCTGGCCTTGAACTTGCCATCCTCCTGCCTCAGCCTCCCGAGTCTCTGGGATGATAGGCTTGCACCACCAGCCTGGCTCCAGAATGTTTTTCATCTTCCCAAATTGAAACTCTACATCCATGGAACACTAACTCCCCGTTCCCGCTCCTCGACCCCTGGCTACAACCGTCCACTTTCTGGTTCTATGAGTTGGGCTGCTCTAGGTATCTCACATCAGTGGACTTGCCCTTTGTGTCTGGCTCACTTTACTCGAATAACAGTTTCAAGGTTCATCTGTGTTGTCTCATGTGTCAGAATTCCGTTTCTTTTCAAGGTTACTCTTTCAGTGCACGTGTTGGCCACAGTCTGCTATCCGTTTGTTGGTCGATGGACCTTGGGGTTGTTTTTACCTTTGGGTTGTCGTGAATGGTACTGCTGCGAACGCTGGTGCACACACCATGGCTTTGAGTGCCTGCCGTCATTTCTCCAGGTGTGTATCTGGCAGGGAACTGCTGCATAGCCGTAAAGTCGGTGGACTTGACAAATCAGGGAGAGTCTGAATGCATGGTGGGAAAATGCTCTTTACCCTCCCTACTACCTCCACGATTGTGTCCCACAGACTTTATCTCAAAAAAAAGTCACTCAGGATAAAGTTTTGAGGTCATTCTAGACTCCTCTTACTCTTTTTTTCACGGTGCTGGGGACTGAACCCAGAGCCTTGTGCTTGCAAGGCAAGTACTCTACCAGCTGAGCTATCTCCCCAGCCCCTCTTCTTGTTCTTTTACACTGGATTCCCTGTTAACAATTCCATCAGCGCCATCCTCCGTATCTAGAATCCGGTCACCTCCCCATCTCCACCATTACCGACCCCTCTGAGTCACTGAAGCTCTCACCTGGATTATGGTAACAGTCTCCTAATTGGTCTCCCCACTCTTTTTCTTTTTTCTTTGGTCCTGGGGATTGAACTCAGGGGTGCTTTAGGCTGAGCCTCATCCCCAGCCCTTTTTCCTTTTTTATTTTGAGACAGAGTCTTGCTAACTTGCTCAGGGCCTCGCTAAATCACTGAGGCTGGCCTTGAACTTGTGATCCTCCTGCCTCAGCCTCCTGAGTCCTGGGATTATGGGCTTGTGACAGCACACCTGACTGGTCTCCCTGTTTCTATCTTGGACCCCTCTGGTCTCTTTTTACCATGGCAACAAGATTGATCCTTCCAAGACATTAGTCAAATAATGTCAATCCTCATTCATGATCTCTCATGGCGCCCTCTCACCTCACTGTGAGGCACAACTCAAGAGCTTGCTGGGGTTCAAAGCTCCCCAATGACCTGGCTCTCCCTGTTTTTCTCACACCATTCTCCCTCCCTCATCGAGCTTGTTCACGGGGGTTGTCGGGGGGTCTCCTTGCTGTTCCTGGATCCAGTTGGCAAGCTCCCAGCTCAGGGCTCTTGCATTTGCTGTGAACCATGGCTGGAATGTCCTTCCCTGTGACAAACCCTTCACCCTACAAAATCACCTCTCGTGGAGTCACAGGTCCTCCCTTCCCTGATGCCAGGTACCACGTATGCTTTAGTTATTTATTTTTTTGGTATTGGGGATTGAACCCAGGGGCACTTTACCACTGAATCACATCCCCAGCCATTTTAATTTTTTTATTTTGAGACAGGGTCTCAAACTCTCCATCCTCCTGCCTCAGCCTCCTGAGCTGCTGGGATTACGGGCGTGCACCCGTGTACCTGGCTCCACCTGGGCTTCCTGTTGCTTTCATACTCTCTCCATCAACTCATTGCTCTCTGACACACATCAATTCCCTAACGCGTTCATGTTCTCCTTTGTCGCCAAAATGCAAACCCCATGACGTCAGGGCTTTGGCTTTGCGTCCTGATGGAACCTTTCTGGGTCTCAGTTTTTCGTCTGTAAACTGAACTAGAGAACCTCTAAGTTCTCGTCCAGCTCTGACATTCCACTTGGTGAGATAAGTCAGACATGCCCATTTGGACACTGGGAGAAATACTTTCTTGGTGCCAAACTCAGAGCACTGCCAATGAGAAATATTAATAGCAACTGCATTGACTAAGGTCTCTGTTCGAGGTTCACCTTCTCTGGTGGCCTGAGGAGTCTACATAGAATCATGTCCCATCTCTATTCCATTCACCCTGCCTGATTTTTCTCCATTTTTTTTCCTCTTCATGTTTAAGGAAAGCTGACTTTTTATTTCATTTTTTTTCTATTTTTTTAGGACTGTGTATTGAATCCAGTACACCTGCTAGGCCAGCACTCTACCACTGAGCTACCTCTTTAGCCCTTTTAAGAAATTTTGTTTTGAGACAAGGTCTTACTGGCCTTGAATTTGCAATCCTCCTGCCTCAGTCTCCTGAGTAGTGGGGATTACAGGTGTGCCCCATCACCTCCAGCTTATCTTGGTTATTTCTTATTATCTGTCTTTGTTTTTCTAAAAGTAAAATCGACAAGGAGGGGACTTCCTTGTTCAAGACTGTGCCCCCAGGCTTTGGAAGGGCGATCTTCCATGTAGTGAACAACCACCGATGTCTGCTGAATGGAGTGACGATGTCCTCTGCTTGTGTCCTCTGCAAGTGCTTTATACCTTAATCAATATGTGCATGAAGCAAGAATTATTATCAGCCTTATGCAGTTGCTGATTGAGCAGAGGCTTCACACAGTTGGATAATTTGAGCGTAAATATCAGAGCCGGGACTTGAACCAGTTGAGTGAGGCACCTTGCTCCAGTCACCCTTGGCTTTGGCACCGATCATTCTTAGGTGGGCATGGGGGCACAGATGGGTTGTATTACCACTGACCTTTTTTTTTTTTTTTTTTTTTTTTTTTTGCGGTGCTGGGGCCGGAAACTAGGGCCTTGTGTGTGCCAGGCAAGGGCTCTCCAACTGAGCTACACCCATCCCACAGCTCTGTTTTTAAATCCTTTCTTCCCAACACTGCTCTGTGCATGCCTTCCCTTGCTCCGATTCTGCAGAGGACACCTGTGCAGATCATTTTGGCACAGGGCAAATTTCAGACTGGCTGGTTCATTCATGATCTTCTGGTTGCACCGATTCCCTTCAGTTTGAAGTCTTTAGTTCAGGCTTACAGTTCAGGCTTTAACAGAAGCCTGACAGGTTGATGACCCCTGACTCCTATATCATCCTGACCTGTGAATTGATTGACGAGGCTGCAGTGTTCAGGTAAACCAGAAGGCCCGAGGCCTGCCCCACCCTGGTGACCATCTAATGGCCCTGTGACTCTGGGCCTTCGGGGTCTCCTGTGGCATGAGGGCAGTTTGCTTTCAGAAGGGGCAGAGGCTGGCTGAGGTCCCTACCTCTGAGTGGGCCTCTCTCTGGGCAGTGCTTCTTGGTATGAAAGTCACACCTTTCTTTTTGGTGCCCAAATGCTCCAAGAGGATGGGTCTTGTCTTCATGTTCCTGACGGTTTGTCCCCATCTCTTCCCTCCTAGGTCTCTTAGGGGTTAAATGGTATCAGGAAGAAGCAGGGTGAGTTCTCCTGCTTATCCTGCACACAGGAATGAGGAGTATTTCATTCATTGCTTATTGATGTGACAGTTACATATGAAATGTTCTGGTTCCTCTTTGTCACAGGACACTGCAGTGAATGGTACAAGATGTACTCCAGTCATGTGGCCTCTGTTAAACCACAAGTAGAAAATTGGGGAAAGGAGCCAGGTGTGGTGGTGCATGCCTGAAATCCCAGCTGCTTGGGAGGTGGAGGCAGGAGAATTCCAAGTTCGAGACCAGCCTGGGCAAGTTAGTGAGACCCCCATCCCCCAATAAAAAGTTAAAAAGGGCTGGGGACCTAGCTCATTGATAGAACACCCTGGGTTCAACCCCCAGTGCTGTAAAACAAAGCAAATAAAAATGATGACGACAAAAACCCAGAAAACTAGGGAAAAGCATATTGGGGAGGGACAGTGTGGCTGGTTAAGACAGGAGCCCTTATCAAAGCCTTTGTATGTGTCAGGCATGACACAATCACTTATGTGAATTAATTTATTTAATACTCACCATAACCCCTTGGAGTAGATGCAGTTACATCTCCATTTTGCAGGGGAAGAAGCTGAGTCACAGAAGGATTAAGTAATTTACCCAAAGTCCCAGAGAGCTGGCCAAAGTCAGGATTCGAATCCAGACTGGCTGGCTCCAGGGTCCTTTCTCTTCCCATGTCCTATGGCTTCCGTGAAGAGACTTCGTGAAGGAGGAAAGACCTGAGCTGGGCTTTGGAGAAGACCAAGGTCCTACATCATGGGGACAATCTGAGTGGTGGCTCAGGGATGAACAAGGCCCAGGTGAGCCAGTTAATCCCACAGGGAAGAAGGAAGTGACCTCACCGGGCAAAGGGCATGCTTTGGAAGCCGCAGGGAAGATGGTGGCGTAGGAGGATGACAGAGTATAAAAAGTCTTGGCATCTAGGCTGAGGGTTTGACTGGATCTGGACGTGTTTTTGAAGTGTTGCAGGTGACTTGCTAGAAGCAGAGACTTGGGGAGCTTTCTAGGTGGCAATGTTAGGTCTGAGGGACAAGGTGTGGAGGTAGGAAGAGGCTAGTGCAGGTCAGTGCAGGAATGAAGGAGAGGGAGTCCAGAACACCTTCCGTCCCACCCCGGTAGCTCATGATGAAAATCAGCCTAGCAACTGCCCAGCTGCTTAGTTTCCTTAAAACAGTTATTCATGGAACGGGCCCCTGGGCTTTTGGGGGAAGGTGCTGGACATCATTCAGTGAAGTCTGTTTTCCTGTGAGGCTGTCCTCTGCCCAGGCAGGAGCCTTCCCACGCCCATTCCCACTTGGTCAGATCAGAAAGCAGCAAATCCAGTGGGGAGGTCCCCCCCGTGCCCCGGCTTCTTTTTTTCTTAACTGAGGCAGAATTCCTTGCATAGCAGAAAGCTCAGGGAGGAAGGCCCTGTTTGGGGATAGAGGTCAGAGCTTCAGAGTTCAGGGCCCACTTAGAAAGGGTCAGGCCCTTCTATGCTAACACCAAGTTTGCTTGATTGGGTTTTGAACTGATATACCTGAAAGGAGCTCTGTCGGAGCCAATGATGTAATTTAACCCTTGATCTTGATGTTCTCTCATCCTGAAAATATCAGCTGCTGAGTGAGTTTGGAAAAGAGCAGAGGTAAGATTGGCAGGAGTGAGGTACCCCTGCTCTCCCTGTCCAGGACAGCTGGTTGCTGGGTCCAGCCTGTTCTCCACAGTAGGCACCAGCAGGGTTCAGAGGGCTGACCTACTTGGCAGGAAGCAGGGTCTGGGTGGGGCTCTGAAAGCCCTGCCTGCTGCCCTCCTGCTCGAAGATGGGGGAGGGGGTGCAATGCCCTCCTCCAAACCCAGTAGAATCAAGTCAGAAGGAGCGAGCACCTGGTACCTTAGCTTTTTCTCCCCTGGATTCCAGTTGCTGGAACCAGCCGAGCTTGCCATAATTTTTTTTTTTTCTTCTTGAACTGGGGACTGAACCCAGAGGCACTCTCCAACTAAGCTGTCTCTCCAACCCTTTTTTATATTTTATTTTGAGAAAGGGTCTCAATAAGTTGCCCAGGCTGGTCTCCAGCTTGTGATCCTCCTGCCTCAGCCTCCCAAGTTGCTGGGATTACAGGCTCATAACTTTTTATTGACGTGAAAAACAGTCAAGATCTGAATATTCCCTAAAGCCACTTTGGAATACTTTCAAGGACCGTTTCACAGCAAAACAGGCCAAAGGACAAGATTACACACAGGGTTGGATCACCCACTTGGAGAACTGGTTCTGGAAGAAGAATTTTGATTTCATGCCTCATCCATTTCACGGAGAGTGCAAGAAAGGAGTGGAAGGCATTTGGTAGGAGGGACGGAGACTGGTTCTTTTCTAGGAGCCTCCCCTTTGCTTGGTGACAGGCTCTTAGGGAAACATCTTAATAAAAGGGTCATGAGCAGTCTAGCAACCTTCTAACCCTCCCGTACCCAAGACAAAAATGTTGTCCTGACAAAAGTGTTTAGGTAATTTCTTAGCACATTTGCCACTTTACAGACCCCAAACTATGCAAGTAATGGACCTCTTGAAAAAAACAAAGCTCTTAAAAATGTGTCCAACTATCTTATTACAGTAAGTGCTGAAGCGGGCGAGCTTTGTAATTTTAACTGGGCCAATGTGAGTGAAACGCTTGTGGGCCAGAAGGCCCAGGAGGGATTATTTTAATGATTTTGTAATGGCAACACAGCCCACTTTTCTAAGCATTGCTAGGAGTGGTCAATTTCAGAAAAGTAAAAGAGAAAGAGTCCCTTTCCCGTGATGTTCCCCTGAGGTCTGAGGGTGAGTGAGAGCTGCTGGCAAGTGTCCTGCGTCTCTTGTGGAGCCCTGGGGAGAGGCGCTGGGAAGGGACAACTCAGTCCAGTCTTAGGGCAGAGACCTTAGGGCTTAAGCCCCGCCCCCTGCTCCCCGGCTCTGCAGGATGAGGCTGTGGGTGGTGGTAGAAAACCATCTCCTCCGAACTACAGGGATTAGGAAATGAGACAGGGAGGCCCAGTGCTCACTCTTGAGATAACACCATCTCTGGAGGAGAATTCCTAGGAGTAGAGTCAACTGAGAGATTCGGAGCTGGTTCCCAGGCGAGTTGCTGATTTCTCAGTGTCTCTGGGATTCAGAGAGCTCCGAAGAAAATGACTAGCAAGGTTTCCTGGGATACCTCCCAGGCCTCACCATCCTGGCCTCTGGGCCTTTCCATAGGCTATTCCTTGGCCAGGAATGTCCCACCACCCTCTGAGCCAATTGTCCTTTGGGTTCCAGCACAGCCATTGTAACCTCAGGGAAGCCTTGACTCCGGGTTTGGTGACTCGTTGAAACAGGCTTCTATAACTCTTCTGCTCCCTGGGGTCCTTCTCCTTCACTCGGTTGTAACCTTCGGCCCTCAGGTCAGGACACTCCTTAACTGTGACCAGGTGTTTCCTTCTGGCAGGTAGCTTTTCAGAGGCCTAAGAGTGGGAGAAGGGAGAACCCTATTGTCAGCAAGCACCCGGATGTTGGAATGCTGTCCATCAGCCCAGGCCTGGTACCCAGGTGCTCAGTAAATGCTTGAGGGTCAACTGAATGTCCAACTTACACCTGGCCCTTTTTGTTTTGGATACCAGGGATTGAACCCAGAGGTGCTTTACCATTGAGCTACATACCCAGTCCTTTTTATTTTTTATTTGAGATGGGATCTTGCTAAGTTACTGGAGGGCCTTGCTAAGTCGCTGAGGCCGGCCCCAAACTTGCAGTTCCCCGCCTCAGCCTCCTGAGTCACTGGGATCCCGTCATGTGCCCCTGCACGTGGCTGTGACAAATCCCATTCCATATCTCACCTCACCTTCACATGTGAGGAAGGTATCATGTCCATTTACAGAGAAGGAGTCTGAGGCTCCGTAGGTTCAGTCACTTGGCTGAAGTGACATACCTGTTAAGTGGTAGCAAGTCTGAGTTCTTTGCAGGAAATGCTCGTGAAGTTTTGAGATGCAAACGAAGCATCAGTGAGTCACTCAGCCCATGTCCTTAGCCAAGAAAGAAAGAAAAAAAATTCCTTGAAGCAATGTGCAAGCAGGGAAAACTGGCGTGGAATTGTGCAGCCTCTAGTCTGGACGAGACTCCACCTCTAGTCTAGCCCCAGCAACCTTCCTGTGCGAACGTGAACCCGTGCACCAACAGGTTGCTGCCCCGCCCTCGGGAGATGGCCCGCATTCTCCCTGAATGTGTCCTTACTTTACTCCCAAAGCGTCTCTAGATAGCTTGCATTCTCCCTTGAGTGTGCCTCTGCGTTCCTAAGTAAGCCTTTGCCTGTGTCTCTGAAAAAAAAGAAAAAAAACGGAAGGATAAATATCTCAGTTCTTACACTTAGGGGGCAGAAAAACCAATGGGGAGCTGGTTAAAAATATTGGTTTCGGGCCTACAGTGAGGCACGCCTGTAACCCCAGTCGCTCAGGAGGCTGAGGCAGGAGGATCGCAAGTTCTAGGCCAGCCTGGGCAACTTAGAGAAACGGCCTTAAAATAAAAACTGAAAAAAAAAAAAAAAAAAAAAAATTAAGAAGGGGCTGGGAATGTAACTTGGCAGTCGAGTGCTCCTGGATTTAATGCCCAGCACTGGGAAAAAAAAAAAAAGATTCTGGGTTCCAGCTCCAAGATTCTGACTGGGTCATAGTTTTAAAAAAATCATGGTAAAACATGCATAACAGAATTTACCATTTTAAGCATTTTTAGGTGTGCTCCTGGCATTGAGCTCTGTGACATTCTGTATGTTCCTGTTGTGTGACGCTCACTGCATCCATCTCCAGAACTGGTCATTATTCCTGGCTGGAACCCGTCCCGTTAACACCGGCCTCCCCTCCCCCAGCCTGGCACCGCCCTTCTTCCTTCTGGGCCCCCTGGGCATTTGACTCCAGCAACCTCGGCAGGTGGGATCATGGGGACTTGCTCTTCTGGTGTCTGGCTTATGTAACTGTCATAGAATTTTAAACAAGGGCTTCTGGTCATCCTCACGCTGGGTCTGGACCATTCCCTGAGAAATTATGGAGGGGTTAGGAAGGGAAGGAGGGGAATGCTGTCCTGGCGCTGGCTCTGGGCTTCGTTTACGTGGATGGCGAGGCCGGGATGAGTCAGGGGTGTGGGTGGAGGCAGGAAGGAGGAGGAGGTTAGGGCGAGGGAGACGGAGGGCCCTGCGGGGCTGGGTTCTGGCAGGTACTGCTTAGTGGTGGGTTAGGGACAGGGGCCGAGAGCTTGGGGTGGAAGGACACTGTGAGCGGTGGGGGACAGGCCAGCGTGAGGAGCAGCTCAGGGAGGCTATGGGGTGATGACACCCACAGAGCGTGAGAGGGCTAGACGGGAGGGGGCTGGGTGAGAGGCTCAAGTGGAGAGGGGGCCAGGTCCCACTCCGGGCCCAGAGGCCAGCTGGGCAGTTGGTGAAGGAGAAGGGGTCACAAGATGTGGGAAGGAGGGCCTGCGGGTGCAGGGAAAGGATCGGACATGGAGCCCAGCAGGACACAGCGTGCACAGCTGGCTCTGCCCGTCCTCAGCTTTCACATCTGTGAAGTCAGCCCACCGTGGATCCAAAATATTTGGGGAAAAAAACTGTTGGTACTAAACACATAGAGACTTTTCTCTTGTTGTTATTCCTGAAATAATATAGTACAGGAGCTGTTCGCATTTACATTGCATTTGGTGTTTTAAGTCATCCAGTTGGATGGGGATGACTGGAGGCTGAAGCAGGAGGATGGTGTTTGAGGCCATCCTGGGCAACTTAGTGAGACCCCATCTCAAAATAGAAAATGAATAACCAGGAAAAAGAAAATAAAGTGGAGGAGGTAGCTCAGTGGTAGAGGGCTTGCCTGGCACGTGGGCAACCCTGGGTCCAATCCCCAGTACCTCGCGCCCAGCTTTAAATTACGCAAGTGCAAGTATAGCACGATCTTACATATGAGACTTGAGCATTTGCAGATTTGGGTATCCATGGGGACCTCCGCGGATCCTGAGGGACAACTGTCCTTCCTCTTGAGAGGATTTGATTGACAGGCAGCCTCCTGAATCTGAGGAGAGATGAATGGGCAGCAGTCCTTCTCCCGAGACACAGTCAGATGGGCCTTTCTTTCTCCTGCGTTCTACCCTCTCCTCTGTCTGTCTCATCTCTCTCTTACTTATTTTGTTTGACCCTAAGGATTGAATCCAGGGGTGCTTTACCCCTGAACCACATCCCCAGTCATTTTAACTTTTTATTTTGATACAGGGTCTCACTGAGTTGCTTGGGGTGTTGCTAAATTGCTGAGGCTGGCCTCGAACTTGTGATCCTCCTGCCTCCGCCTCCTGAGTTGCTGGGATTACAGACTGCCCCCACGCCCAACTCCATGCCTGCTTTTCTCATCTCTCTTTATTCATGTTCTTTTTCTTTCCTTGGGTCCCCTTGTCCTCTCGGTTTCCCTTTCTCCTACCTGCCACTGAATGGAGCTGAGGCGTGCGTGGAATATGCCCAGGTGGACACACATCCCACTCTGTTGCCCACACGTGGCCAACCTTGGCACATGTCCAGCTGGCATTGGCTGCCTGGTCTCGGGCAGGCCTCTACCTGTGTCCATTCCTCACTTTGCCCATTTATGACATTTATAGAAATAGTACCAACTGCTCAGGGCTATCGTGAGGATAAAATGACGGGATTCATGTGAGGAGCAGAGAACCAAGCTTGGCACAGTCCAGGCTTCCAATAAACGCTATTCATTATGCCTCAGAGAAGTTTCTGATGGGGTGCGGATCCGCCTTGGCTGCTTCTGTTTCACAGTACTGTCCTGGAGACCGGGAAAGCAGGCAGAGGCCTCTAGCCCCTGCGCTCAGACAGCCTCTGGAGCCTGAGCGGGAGTGGGGACCACGAGGGCTGGGGGTGGTCACTGGCCAGGGTGAGCCCCTGCTGCAGCCTCTGAGGGACCCAGGTACACCCTGCAGGGGCGTGGAACAGCTGCCCAAGGTCAAGTCGCTTGGGCGAGGGAAGGGTTTTTTGGCAGACACGTTCTGTAAGAAAGATCCAGGCCACACCCGGCTGGTCTACCATCAGATATGTCCCTGCGATTTCCCACTCAAGTCCCGTGGAGACAGGCGGCTGTGCATTGTACTTTGAAAGGGGATTTTACTGAATTCCTGGGAGGCAAAGGGACCAAGAAATGAGGCTTTTGTACCTGTTGACCAGAGGCAGAGGAAGACGTGTTTTGCCTGCTGAGCACGGATGACGGGATGTCTTTTTTTGTATTAGGGATGCAAGAAGCCCAGTGTGGCTTTGGTCCTTCACACACAAGAAGGGTAACGGCAGTGCCCAAGCACAGGGCAGTGCCCAGCAGGGCAGCAGCACCTTGCCAGCAGCAGCCAGCCCTACCTGGCTGGGATCTGGAACCTGAAGGTTCAGCTGGTTGGGCTCCCAGAGGCAGTTGGGGTCATTAGGAAGCTCAGCAAGCAGTGGGGGTGTTGCCAGTGATCCTCAGGGAAGGGGATGCCAAGGAGGAGACCACAGTAGACCTTTGTGGGAGCAGATTGGTTCTGCTCAGAAGTCCTGTTTGAGACTTCCAGGACCAAGTGTGTGTATATGTGTGTGTATGCATCAGTGTGTGCAAGTTTGCACATGTGTGCACATGTACGTGTATATGTGTATTGTATATAAGTGTGTTTGTATATAGGTACGTGTGTGTGTTGTGAGGTGGGGGAGTTGCAAGAGGCTGGGACCCTACCAAAGCTTTCAGAGGCAAGAGCCAGTGGTATCCATGTTATTATCATCAAAATGGCGCCCCTTGGCCAGGTGTGGTGGTGCGCACCTGAAATCTCAGAAACTCAGGAAGGCAGGAGGATCACACGTATGAGACCAGCCTGGGCAATTTATCAAGACCCTCATCAACCTAGTGAGACCCTGTCTCAAAATAAAACAAATAAAAAGGGCTGGGGATGTGGATCAGTAGTTCAGCACCCCTGCGTTCAATCTCTAGTACTTCCCCAACCTTAAAAAAAAAAAAAAGAAAGAAATGAAAATGAGAGTTTTTTTCTCTTTTTGTTGAAAAGTTAGATGTTAGATGCTTTTTAACCTCATGAGGTCCTTGATACTTTTCCAGAGGGTATTTTTCTTGAGGATATAGAAATAGATCAATCCTAGAATTGAACCCAGGGCACTTAACCTCTGAGCCACATTCCCAACTCTTAATTTTATTTTTTATTTTGAGACAGGGTCTTGCTAAATTGTTTAAGTTCTTGCTAAGTTGCTGAGGCTGATTTTGCACTTGTGATCCTCCTGCCTCAGCCTCCTGAGTCTCTGGGATTACAGGCATGTGCCATTACACCCATCTTCCCAGCCCCTCTTAAACTTTATGTCAAAAAAAAAAAAAAAAAAAAAAAAAAAAAACATTTAAAAAAGGGAAAAAATAAACACACACACACACACACACACACACGCACACACACACACACACACACACACAACAAAAACAACAACAACAATAAATTTCACGTGGAGTCAGGGTCTCGCTAAGTTCTCCGGGCTGGTGTTAGACTTGCGATCCTCCTGCCTCAGCTTCCTGAGCCACTGGGCTTGCTGGCGTGCACCTGGTTTCGATCTCCTAATGTTTTCTCTTTTCCAAAGGAGAGGCTTGGAGAAGTCCCCAGGCTGGGTCATCACAGGACTTTCCATCTCCCTGAACCATGAGACCACCAGCCTCCCTAGTGCCTTGGGCACCAAGTCTTCATTGCCTGTCCCCACTGTGCCCCACCCCTGTGCCCCCGATGTTCAGTGCACACCGGGGTTCTTCTATTCTTTGTCCTTGCTTTGTCCTCTAGGTCGGTGGTTCTCAACCAGGGGCAATATCCCTGTCATGCCTAAATACAGTTTTGATTGTCACACTATAATGGGCAGAATAGCTTCCCACAGGAAAGAATTATCTGGTCCTAAATATCGAAACTGTGCCTGCTGAGAAACTCTGCTTTAGGGTTGCTTGAGCCTTGTTCGCAAATCAGAAAGGACCCTGAGAACTGCAGCTTCTGCGTGTCCCAGGTGCCAGCCTTTGTGTCCTTATCTCTGCAGCTGCAGAAGGGTAAAGCTTTTGCTGGGCAAGAGTTCTTCCTCCCATCCTTCTCTGATATAGGTGTAAATAAAATTGGAAGTTCTTTCAGTTTGCAGAGGTTGACCAATGAGGCCACTGGGCTGCCCAGCAGGGAGGCTTAGGTTGGGAGGAATTGCAACAGGCCCTGTGACCTGTATTATTTATTTATTCTACTGAACTTCACCAGCTGGGTAAGCACTGGGTTATGGTGAACAACTGGGTTGTTTAAAGTTTCGCATCTTTTCCGCAGGAAAAAAGGATGAGCTGGGTGTGGTGGTGTACATCTGTAAACCCAGGGACGCAGGAGGCTAAGGCAGGAGGCTAGCAAGTTCAAGGCCAGCTTGGGCAACTTAGTGAGACCCTGTCTCAAATTAAAGAATAAAATGAGCTAGGGATGTGGCTCAGTGGGAGAGTGCTTGCTTAGCATGTGTGAGGGCCTGGATTCCATGCTCAGTACTGGATAAAAAAAGGGTGAGAGATGAAGGCTGGTGAGAATGATCTGAGGCAAACTGTCATTCACAGACTTATTGATCCCGCATTTCTGGATGAGCCCCACTTAGGTTTTTTTTTTTTTTTTTTTTTTGAGGGGGGCTACCAGGGATTGAACTCAGGGGCACTTGACCACTGAGCTATCTCCTAGCCATATTTCGTATGTTATTTAGAGGCAGGGTCTCACTGAGTTGCTTACCACAACTTTGCTTTTGCTGAGCTTGGCTTTGTGATCCTCCTGCCTCAGCCTCCTGAGCCGCTGGGATTACAGGTGTGCATCACCGTATCTGGTTCCTTAGGTTCTTTAATCAGCAGAGCATCCTCATTCTGTGCTGCATGACAAAGTAAGTGTTCTGCCACTGAGCTGCACCCCAGTCCTTTTAAATTTTTTATTTCGTCTAAGTTTCTTGGGGCCTAAATTGCCCAGGTTGGCTTTGAACATGCAATCCTCCGCCTCAGCCTCCAGAGTCACTGGGATTGCAGGCATGCACCACAGTGTCCTGGCAATGAGTCGTTAAACTCTCAACTTTTGTGGTTTTGGTAGCTAGAAACCAGAGCTCTAGTTAGGAGAGTTATTCTTTCAACCCCGTGAGATTTCTCCATTTGATCTTTGGTTTATGATAGAGCAACCAGCTGGGGGTGAATTGTGCTTTCTGCTTTCCCTGTCTTGTCCCCTTGGTGAACTGAAATGTTGTCACCTTCTCTGTCTTCACAATAACTTGGTGGAATTAGCTATCCCTATACCCCTGTGTGTGCATATACACACATTTGCATATGTACCCCAATATAACTGGGAGCCTTTGACACTGTAGTGTGATCTGAGATAAGGCTGCAGGAAATGCCTTGTGAGCTGAATTAATCTTCAAAGAAGTGAACCACATGTGACAACTGAACTGGGCAAGTGGCAAATTCAAGTCACTGAATATACAGCAAGAAAAGGCAGTTGCTGTAAAGTTTAAGCAGGGGACATTGGCAACTGCCGGAGAGAGTGTCCCCTCTCTTTTCTGAGCCAATCGCAGCTTCTAACATGATTTCTTTGGTGTCAAAGGTGTGGCTGTTTCAAGATGCATTTTGGGAATATGTGGGGGAGACTAGAAACACTGAGAATTTAAGATGTTCACAGGATACACTTTAAAAAACAAAGCAGAACAAGAACCTTTACATGTGCTACAATCATCGCAGAAACTCTTCTGTGGATGGACATGTAATTATTTATTTATTTATATACAGGGCTGAGAATTGAACCCAATGCCTCACACATGCTTTATTTCTTTTCTTTTTTTAAATTTGTTCTAATTAGTTATACATGATAGTAGAACGCACTTTGATACATCATACATAGATGGAGGACAGTTTCTCATTCTTCTGGTTGTGCCTGATGTAGAATTCCACTGGTTGTATCGTCATACATGTACACAGGGTAGGCATGTCTGATTCAAGCTACTATCCTTCCTACCCCCATTGCCTGTGCCCTCCCTTCACTCCCCTCTGCCTAATCTAAAGTAACTCTATTCTTTCCCAGCCTCCCTGCTATTGTCAATTAGCATCCGCATATCACAGAAAACATTCAACCTTTGGTTTTTTGGGATTGGCTTATTTCAATTAGCAAGATATTCTCTAGCTCCATTCATATACCAGCAAATGCCATGATTTCATTCTTCTTTAAGGTTGGGTAATATTCCATCATATATATATATATATATATATATATATATATATGTGATATATATATATATATATATATATATATATATATATATATCACATTTTCTTTATCCATTCTTCTGTTGAAGGGCACCTAGGTTGGGTCCATAGGTTAGCTATTGTGAGTTGAGCTGCTATAAATGTTGATGTGACTGCATCACTATAATATGCTGATTTTAAGTCAAAAAGCAATCATGAAATTCATTTGGAAAAATAGGAGATCCAGAATAGCCAAAGCAATCCTTAGCAAGAAGAATGAAGCAAGAGGCATCACAATATAAGACTTTAAACTATACTAAAGGGCCATAGTAACAAAAACAGCATGGTATTGGCACCAAGACAGACATGTAGACCAATGGTACAGAATAGAAGACATTGAGATAAGCCCACAAAAATACAGTTATCTCATACTAGACAAAGCCACCCAAAACATTCACTGGAGAATGATAGCCTATTCAACAAATGGTACTGGGAAAATTGAAAAACCACAAGTAACAAAATGAAATTAAACCCCTATCTCTCACCCTGCACAAAACTCAAATCAAAGTGGATCAAAGACTTAGGCACTAGAACAGAGCTACTGAGCCTTTTAGAAGAAAAAGTAGGCCCCAATCTTTGTCATGTTGGTTTAGGACCTGACTTCCTTAACAAGACTCCTAAAGCGCAAGAAGTAAAATCAAGAATCAGTAAATGGGGTGGATTCAAATTAAAAAACTTCTTCTCAGCAAAAGAAGCAATCAATAATGTGAAGAGAGAGCCTACAAAATGGGAGAAAATCTTTACCACATGCACCTCAGATAGAGCATTAATCTTCAGGATAAAGAACTCAAAAAACTTAACACCAAAAAACCAAAAAAAACAATCAATAAATGGGCTAAGGAACAGAACAGACACTTCACAGAAGAAGAAATACAATCAATCAACAAATATATGAAAAAATGTTCAACATCTTTAACAATTAGAGAAATGCAAATCAAAACTACTCTAAGATTCCATCTCACCCCAGTTAGAATGGCAATGATCAAGAATACAAGCAACAATAAATATTGGTGAGGATGTGGGGAAAAAGGTATACTCATATATTGCTCAATGCAAATTGGTGCAACCTTTATAGAAAGCAGTATGGATATTCCTCAGAAAACTTGGAATGGAACCACCATTTGACTCAGTTATCCCACTCCTCACACATGCTTTCTAATGAGACCACTGCAAGAATTTGAATGCTAGAATGTCTATTTAACATAGCAACTATGTTACTTTCAAAGACATGCTTTAATGTGTAATAGGCTGCAAGGGATGATCTAGGCTTTGCACAACCTGGAAGTAGACCAGGTTATTTATTTAGTACTGGGGATTGAATTCAGGGGCACTTAACCACTGAGCCACATCCCCATCCCTTTTTTTTTTTTTTGTATTTATTTTGAGACAGAGTCTCACTAGTTGCTTGGGGCTTTGCTAAGTTGCTGAGGCTGACTTTGAACTTGTGATCCTCCTGCCTCAGGCTCCCAAGCTGCTGTGATTATAGGTGTGCGCCATCCTGCCCGGCTAGCCCAGGTGTTTTAAAAAAACTATGCAGGGACCAAAATGAGCATATAAATGATTCATAATTAACAGGCATGTTTGTTAGCAGCTTATTATCCTACATAGTTAATATGCTTCCTTATACTGTTAATTTGCTTAGTAACCTGTGTTTAAGTGATCACAAATTCTCAATTAGGGGAGTGTTCCAATCAATTTTATTTTTCTCCTTCTTTGCAGTACAGGGGATTGAACCCATGGGCACTCTACCACTGAGCTACACCCTCAACCTTTATTTATTTATTTAGAAGACAGCGTAATTTGCCGAGGCTGGTCTTGAACTTGGGATCCTCCGGATCAAAGGTCCCAGCGACCTTTGAGTTGCTGGGATTGCAGGCATGCACCATCCTCTTGACTCCAGTCAGTAAGGTTTTGCTTTAGCCATCTAATAAGTGCTTATTAAATGCTTATTATGTCCCAGGCCCTGCAGATGACAATGTGCAAGACCAAGTTCCTTCCTTCCCAGAATATTCTCCTGAGGTGACACAAGAGGGCGGTTGGGAGAGGAGGAGGAGTTACCGTGACTGAGGAGCTGATGGGCTGGATATATAGGAACAGGGTGAGAGAGAAATCGAAGATGACTTCCAAATTTTTAGCCTGAACCTCTGGCTGAGTGGTCTTGCCATTTACTGAGTTTGGGGAAATGAGGAGAGGGGGTTCTGGTAAGAAAAATCCAATTTCATTTGGACATGTTAAGTTTGAGATCCTTAAGAGGCAGCCGATTGACCGAGACAGTAGGTGCACAGCAGGTGTGCGGGGGAATGGCCCAGGCTAGAGATAGAAATTGGAGGTTGTATGACTTTCTTAGGACTGCTGTAACAAATCATCACTGATTGGCTGGCTTAAAACAACAGAAATGTACTCTCCCACAGCTCTGGAGTCTTCAAGTCCAAAATCAAGGTGTTAGTAGGGCCATGATCCTTCTGAAGGTTCTTGGGAAGAATCAATCCTTCCTTTTCTCTTTTTAGCTTCTTATGATTGCTGGTGATCCTTGGCATTCCTTGACTGAACGCTCTATTGATTCCAATTTCTGCCTTTGTCTTCATGACCATCTCTGTCTTCTCTGAGGACAAGTCATTGGATTCAGTATGACCAGTATGACCTCATCTTGATCACTTCTGCAAAGACCCTATTCTAAACAAGGTCACATGCACAAGCACTTCAGTGTGTCTCTTTGGGGGACATGATTCTATCCACTGCAAGAGTCCTCAGCACGGAATTGGTTTTTACAATCATGAGACTGGTTGGCGTCAGCCAGAGAGAACATGGAGTAGGATAAGAGCTGAGAACCGAGAACTGGCCCACGTGGCCTGCTGACATTCTGGAGCCAGGAAAAGGAAAAGGATGTGGCAGAGAGGACAGAAAAGGAACAGCAAATGTGTTACAAAGGAAATCCAGGAAAGTGAGGAATTGAGAGGAACGTTCCTCAAAGAGTGGGTCCTGGATTGAATCTGTCTCCACGTTAACGAGGGATACTTCATTCAAACAGTGTTCTGCAAATTTTATAGAAATTTGACATTGTCCTATTATTCAAGCAGGTACTTAGTTTCCATTATTTAAACAATTTTTAGGCTGCTGGGTACAACAGCATATGCCTATCATCTCAGTGATTTGGGAAGATGAGGCAGGAGGATTGCAAGTTCAAGGCCACCCTGGGCAACAGAGAGACCCTGTCTCAAAAAATAAAAAGGTCTGGGGATGTAAGTCAGTGGTAAAGTGCCTCTGGGTTCAATCCCCAGTACTGCACACAATTTTTTATGATACAAATTCATGGGGTACAGCTTGATATTTTGATGGTATACAGTGTGTAATGACTAAAGGGTAACTAGCATATTCACTGGCTCAAACATTTACATTTCTTTGTGCTGGGAACATTAGAAAATCTCTTCTAGTCGGGTGTGGTGGCACACGTCTGCTGAGGCAGAATCATGAGTTCAAAGCCAGCCTCAGCAACTTAGCGAGGCCCTAAGCAACTTAGCAAGACAAACAAAAAAAAAAAAAAAAAAAAAAGAAGTCTGGAGATGTGGTTAAGCACCCCTGGGTAGGGAAACCCTTCTAGCTAATTGCACCTGCTTATTTTTCTAGTCATTCATTTTTAGCCTCTTTCTCATTGGTCTTTCACCCTTGAGATATGGAAGTTCAAGGGTCTGGATCCCTCACCACAGGTTGGATGTGATGGGTACTCAAAATTGAGTGGTCTTGACATTGGATAATCTCGAGTGGAAGATTTGACTAAGAGTAGCAGACAAGAAGAGAATTCCGGTCAGACTGAGCTTTGCCGTGGAAAGGCTGAGACATGGGAGAAGAGCAAGGTGGGAGTGAGGGGAAGATTTTTCATTCTCCAAGATGGAGGATGTCAGATCTTATCTACCTGCTTGTGGGTGCCGATTCTGTCGGGAGAGAGCGAGAGCGAGACGGAGGATGCAGAAGAGAGGAATGTGCAGGACTGTAGCCCATAAACTGGGGAGAAGGGAGAGGATCCCGCACACCTTGGAGGGAGCAGCTCCAGCGCCTGGAGCAGGCAGAGCCCAGTTTTAGCACCGAATGTTCCATGTTAAGACGGGCAGTTCCACAACCCAGGAACTCCTCCATTCCCGTTGGTGCTGGGAGGAAAAGGAGGTTGCTCTTGATCTTGGCTTCTATTTTCTTGGTGACGTAAGGGGTGAGATTATAAACGGAAAGCGACGAGGAGGGGGGAGGCGGGAGGACAGAGAAGGCATGGGGTGGTCAGCCTGGAGAAGGGAAAAGAAGCAGCATCTCCCAGGCGGTGCTGGGTGGCTAGGCGAGATCTGTGGTCATAGATGAAAGTGATGCCAGTCGGCCTGATTGTGGGGTGTGTTGCTCTCTGCAGGGCCAAGCGGCTAACATCCTGTTATAATTAACTGGTTGGAACGGAGGCACTGTTTGTTGTCTTGAAATATGGTTAAAATGGATACATTATTAGAAACACATTCCTGGAGTCCTGAGAGATGGAAACAGAGCAGAAGCCAGCTCTCCTGCTAGTAAATAAACAACGCCTTCATCCTTATCTTCAACTGCTTCCATTAGGGGCAGTTGGCAACCACAGGCCGGGGGCAGGGGGGTGTAACTCCCAGCCTGGGAGAGGCCTCAGTTCTGTCCCCAGCATTGCAACAAAACAACAGCACAGGCCTAGTCCCCTGGTCAAACCCTTTGTAACCAGAGCACCAGCTTTTACTCATTCTGCCCCTTCTCTTGGTGGATGTCAGATCACTACAACTTAAACTGGAGAAGGCGATTCAGGAAGAAGCAGAGTATGCGTGTGGGTGTAGCGTTAGAAGGCCTGCTTCAGGTCAGCCTTCTACTATTTATTGGTTGCCTCTCTTGTGAAGCTCATCCAACCTGTAAAACTGAAGTTTGTGGCATCGAAACACAGTTGCAATTACCTGTGTGGGCTGCCTCAGAGGGTGGAAGGACTTCATAAAACACATAAATGAAAGTGTCCTGTGTCAAAGATGATCATTTGCAGCCTGGGTCCAGGGCTGTCTTCAGCAGTTTCCAGCGCTGCAGCTTTAATAAATAGGGACAGGAAACTGCTGGTCCCTGGGGCGTGGCATTGAGCTTTGAATAACTGTTGGTAATGAGGAGGGCTGAGGTGGTGGACCAGAGACCAGAGAGGGCGGGCAGGGTGGGAATGAGGCACAGGTGTGCTGGGAGAGGGACTCGGCAGGTGTCACCTTTAGATGGGATTGCTGAAATGGTGTCCCTGGTGCTGTTTAGAATGCAGGGGCTGAGAGGCCATTTTAGAAAGGCTTCTATTTAAAAGTTTAAGTGTTCTTTGTGCAAGGGTTTCACCTTTAGCTGTTCAGGAAATTCTACCCCATAAAGTGACTCATTCATTCCCCCGAGGTTTCCGCATAGCCAGGCTTTTTCTGGGCCAACCACAGAGACATCGATTCCTGGAAGATTGTTCCCATTTTGTCCTGGACTATAACTTGGAGGTAATATTTTTGAATCCTCAATTATGGAGAACTCAAAATACTTTTGAGGAATTAGTTCTGAAATCCTTGGGCAACGCCTTCTCTTAGTATCGAGTCTGAAAAGTGACAATGTTCTGGATTGATTAAGTCTAGGTTTCCTCTTCATTTGCTTAAAAAACCATTTGGAGTCCAACTTTTCCACCTTACAGACAGCTCCCCTCCAGGACAACCAGATCACCCTATCTCCAATTCCCCAGGGTCTTTTCCTCTTTCCTTGATCTCAGCAGGTGACCCTCCTTCCATTAAAATTCTCCCATCCTTATCTCTGCTTCCCAAAGTTCAGGGCCTTGCGTTTTGCTCTTCTCTCACTACCCACCAAAGACACACACACACACACACACACACACACACACACACACATATATATATATATATATATATTTTTTTTTTTTTTTTACATTTTTATTTATTTATTTATTTTTCGTGGGGGAGTGGGCATGTAGTGCACACCTGTGATTCCAGAGACTCTGGAGGCTGAGGCAGGAGGGTGGCAAGTTTGAGACCAGCTTTGGCAACTTAGGGAGACCCCGTCTCAAAATAAAAAATTAAAAGGACTGGGAAGGTAGCTTAGTGGTAAAGTGTCTCTGGGTTTAATTCCAAGTACTGAAAGGCAAAAAAAAAAAAAAAAAAAAAAAAAAAAAAAAAAAAAAAAAATGAAAGAAAAAGAAAAAGAAAGAAAGAAAAGAAAGATATTTTCCTTTTAATTGTTTTAAAAAGAAAAGATATTACAAAAATAACAGATTCTTCTCAATTACTCTGTGCAAGTCAAAGCCGCTTAAGGTGAAAGGCGATGGGCTGAGCACATAGCTCGGTGGTCGAGCACACTCAGCATGCTGAGGCCCGAGCTCCGGAGGCCCAGCCCCAAGGACAAAGAGTTGAAGTGAAAAGCCAAAGTCACCTCCACTGCTCCCCACGTAAGTCCCTCCTCTGAGCCTGGCGTTGGGTGTCTCCGGAAGCTGCCCAGGCTGCAGGCTGCTGACCTGTGGATCCAGGCCTCCAGTTCCCTCTCCTGGTGCTCTTGTCCTACCTTTCTGCTGGGCATTGTCACGAGCGTCCCTTGTTTCAGATGCAGCAAACCCGCGGTGCCCACGTCTGTAACCACTGGGGCAGGCCTTAGTGGCCTGTAGCCTTGGGAAAGACCTTAGATGGCTGTGTCTCAGCTGCCTCGTCTGCCTCCCGTGGAGGGTTGGACACCAGGGGCCCTTACGCACTCTCCGGTCTGGCCAGTCCATGTGTCTGACCTCCCTCTCAGTGAGTATTTTTCCTTTCCTTTTCTGCTCTTTTCACTTTTCCCTGGTCGGGAGAAATGATCACCTTTTGCCTGGCCAGGGGTGACACGCTGTTTACCTCCAGGTTCTTCTAGACTTTGGTTTTCTCATCTGGGAAATGAGGGGCCAGGACCGTGCGATCTTGAAGAGACTTTCTGGTTCCGACATCCCATGACTTTCCAGACTCCCTTCCTCCCCAGGGAACAGTCAGCTCAGGGTAGGCGTTTGCTGCTCTCTGTGTGGGGTGGTAACTGTAGGTTTGGGGCAGGGGACAGGCTGGGGAAGCTGGACTCATGTTCAGTGTCCCTGAGTCAGTTCCTGTGGTCTGATTTTATTTTTTCATTTGAAGTGTTGTGAAATCCCAGAACATCAACCACACCCTCTGAGAACATTTGTGCCTTACAATTCTATCCATGAGAGCTTTGGAGATAATCTCTTACCTATGAGCGTGGGGACCCCAGCTCCTTGCCCTTGTTGAGGGATTTTGAAATATGCTAGGTTGACCAGTCATCCCAGATGACCCTGGACTGTCCTGGTTTCAGCACTGAAAATTCCATGTCCCAGGAAACCCCTTAGTCTAAACCAGGACAGGTGGTCATCCTACCTAGTTCTGCTTCAGGGCACTGCTGGCTTCCTCAGTGGAACCGGCTATAGGTAAATAAGGGAGCTGGCAGGGTATGGACCTCAGAATCACCTGGGGTACTTGATAAATGCACCCTAAAGAATCTGATTCAGTGGATCTGTAGTAGGGACTAGAAGCAAACATTTAATAAACCCTCAGGTGAGTCTTGTGCAGGTGATTCAGACACCAGATCCTGAGGGACCCTGTGACAGGGTCTGTGGGTAAAACAGAACCAGCTCCTGCCTCGGGGGGCATATACCGCAGGCAGGGGACTCTGGCTCCGGGGCACAGCATAATGAAATGAGAGCTATAACACAGTACCAGCCAATCTCTCCCCCTCCTCCCACCCTCCAAAGTAATTCAGTGCTTACAAAGCTTGGCTTTGTTCATTATAAGGGGTGACTTGGCATATTCTGGCAGGGTGCCTGGAGGAGGGTGTGTTAGTTGCCAGAAGTGAGTGTCCACTCCAGCTTCCACCGGGCCCTCCTGTCTCAGAACCATCCTGCTTGCTGCTGTCCAGGAGGAGCCATCTCTAGCCCCACTGTAGCCCTGACTGTCCAGCATGGGGCCAGGCAGTGGCCGGGTAGGCAGTTGTCAGCTCTATCGCTTATAAGTGAAGCCTTTCCGAAAATGAATCAATGAACTCGAATCCTCAAGGCTCTCGGTTATAGGGATGGGTCTAAGAGCTCCTGGAGGTCAAGTGGATCAACTGGAGGGGGCTTGCTTGCTGGGCTCATCCCTGCAGACCAAGGACAAAGAGCCAGAAGCAGAGGAAAGGAGTGATGGCTACCTACGCCACCCGGGCCACCTGTGCCAGCCTCAGCTGGGCGCTTATTAAGTGCAATCGTTAGTCTCTGCTCCTGAGCTAGAGCATGACTGTGCCCCCAGCAGGGCAATCTGGCCATGGGACATGTGGACTCGTGGAGTGACATGCCACCACCGAGGTTCCAGGAGGAGCCCGGAACCATGGGGCTGAGCTATACAACTGGCCAGGGAGACGCCATCAGGCTCATCCAGTTAGTCTGAGGACCTGGGTGGAGTGTGGCCTTCCAGTGACAGTGCCATAGTGTCTCTGGTAGCCGGGAGCATAGGCTCTGGAGCCAGCTTGCCGGGTTTGGAATCCTGTCTCAGTCGTTTCTCAATTGAGTGCCCTTGGGCATGTCATTAGCCTCTCACAACCTCAGTTTTCCCAGATGTAAAATGGGGGTACTAATGTTCCCCACGTGGTTGGGAGGATTGAATGAGATAAACATCCAGACTGCTCGGTACAGTGCCTGTCGCAGAGTAAAGGTAGTCTTCATTGTTACTGGTGACAGAAAGTGACAAAGGCCAGTGCTGAGGGTGGTACAGGTCTGCTAGGGCTGCCACAACAAAAATAACACAGACTGAGGGGCTTCAGCAAGAGACATGCATTTTCTCACAGTTCTGGAGGCTGGAAGTTCAAGGTCAAGGTATCAGCAGCTCTGGCTTCTTCCCAGGCCTCTCTCATGGGCTTGCAGGTGGCCACCTTCTTGCTGTGTCCTCATGTGGGCTTTGCTCTGTGCTTCTGACTCCCTGGTGTCTCTTTGTGTGTCCAAATGTCCTCATCTCATAAGGACACCCATCAGATTGGATTAGGGGCCACCTTCACAGCCGCATTTTAACTTAACCATCTCTTTAAAGGACCTATCCCCCAATGCAGTGGCCTTCTGAGGGATCGGATCTTAGGGGGATGCAATCTAGTCCATGACAAGGGCCGAATTCAGGGCCAGGAATCTCTGGTGATCAGTCAGAAAAGGCCCTCCCTGGGGAGGCCAGAGACTAACGTAGGGCCCAAGCATGTTCCGGGGAGGAGTAGGCAATGCTGTGGTCGCCCAGGCAGCCCAGGGACCCAGCCAGGCCCCAAGTGCAGTGTGCTGGGGATTAAAGTCAGATGGTGGGTTTAGCAGCCTGGCAGTTGTGGCTGGGATGGGGTCCAGGGGTGGAGCGAGGAAGTGAGCTTGGGAGATAGCGGAGTGGAAGAGCAGATGGTGGCTCCAGAAGAAGCAGGAGTCTCATCCCTAGGACTTGGGAGCAAAACGAAAGGCAAGGCCCAGGAGCCAGTATCTGGACCAACAGAGTGGCTTCACTCAGGTTCACGAACCCTTCCTTGTTTTCCTCAGTGGATCAGGAGACATTGTGAAGGGGGCCCATTTGATAAGTGCCCATAGTAGGTTCAGGCCATCTAAGGCCTTCTGGTGGATCCCGTTGATGTATTTTCTTAAGAAACACAAATCTGAGTCTTTGGCAGCGATCGGGGTAGGGAGGGTGTGGGTCCTCTACTTCCTGGAGACTTTTAAGGACAGTGCCAGAGCTAACATGGGCAGACATCTGAGTCCACTGTGTGTCCCATGATGAACTTTGTGGAGGTCACGTATCAAGCCCCCTTGGCTCCTTCTGCATCCCCTCCCGACCGCTTTCTTCTCCACGAGCCTCCTCCTGAAGTTCCTCTGTGGCTCTCACTGTCGTCCTGGCAGAGCTGTCCCTGTGAACCCTGAAAGACTGGGGGTTCCCGTAATGCCCATCCAGTGTCTCCTTACTGCCCATCCCACTTGGACTTTGGCTAAAGGAGGAGTTGCAAGGGTGTGTGCTGGGAGAACATGGCTGGACCGAGGACCAGAAGTTCCAACTTTCAGTATGAAACAATCCAGTTCCGTCATCTTCAACCTCTCTTTCACATTTTGTGGTGTTCTTTAAATCGTCTGGCTTTTGGTCATCTTTTGTTCATGGCCATTCTGAGGGTGCTGGGGTTGATGATGGGATTCTTTTCAAATTCCTTGGCACCCTCAGGGTGAACTCAGAATTTCTGACTGTGTACAGGGCGGAGGGCATGTAGACACAGTCCTATTACTGAGATGTATCCTTGACCCGCAGGCCACAAAATCTAGACCCCAACTCTGGTTTCCAGAATCCTCTTTTCACCTACTCTTTTGAGTGGACTGAAATCCCTTGAAAGCTCTCTTGGTTCTTACGGACATTACATGGGAAGGCAGTGGTACAGTGCCAAGTTCATCTTGGGTTCAAATCCTGGCTCTGCGTTGACTAGCTTGGTCTCTTGGGGGTATTTCTAGCCTCAGGTTCCTCATCCCCAAGTGGTCCTGTGCCCAACATGCAGCAGATACTCATAAATTATGGCTACTGGGCTGGGGCTGTAGCTCAGTGGTAGAGTGCTCGCCTAGCAAGTGTGAGGCACTGGGTTTGATCCTCAGCACCACATAAAAATAAATAAATAAAGGTATCGTGCTCATCTACAACTAAAAATACATTTAAAAAACATTAGGGCTACTTATCATTGTTGCCAGTCACTCAACTTCCCCCATCCAAATGGTACAGAATATGGTGGTTTCCCCTGGAATGAGGATAAAGTAGAAGAAATGAACCTGGATCCACAAGGGTCATCAGGGTGGGTGATGATAAGTTGGGCAAAAGCAATGATGGTCAGCTTTAAGGGTTGATGAGACTCTGTGTGAATTGTGGGATGAAGTAGACAGAAAAACTATCCTAAGTACTCCTTCTGACATGCCAGGATATTGCTATCTACTCCTCTGGAAATGAAGGACATAGTTGGGGGTGGGATTTGGAGGTGGGATGCTCCCGGGAGGTTGGACTTGGTTTTGTTACGTGCTTATTGTTCTTGCAAAATTTGCTGAAACACCTCATGTGTTCCTGTGTGCAAGGTTGGGAAGAGCTCAGACTCAGGGCATAGGGGTTGTTGAAGACCCCTGCTGCACTCAGTCTCTGCCACCCCCAGGAGAAATCTTTGACAGAGGCTGTGATGAAAACATGCCATTGACTATGAAGGCTGTAGTGAGGCCATCCCAGGGAGCTGGCTCCTACAAACCCTTCCCACCCCCAAACAACCACAGAAATAGAGCACATCTCCCCAAACCCCTGACATGTTCAATCATAACAGCCCCCTCTCTGCAGACAATGCAGTGTGATAGGCTGTGTGGTGCAGTGGGTAGGACTTCAGTCCAGAGTGGGACAGCCTGCGTTCAGCTGTGGCTCACCCACTCGCTGGGTGTACTGCCTTAGCCTCAGGCTCCCCCGTGCTGAAATGGGGATAATAAAGCCATGCAATCACAGTATTGTTCTGAGGGTGACATGAAACCACAAAGGTGAAAATCTTGGTATGAAGGAAGCACTTGATAAATACTGTTATTATTATATAAAAATAGTATAATAATTACTGTTATTGTTACTCTCTTTGGAGGGGACTTTATGATCAGTCAGGCAGGCTTCTTGAGAATATTTTGCTAATTTTCTGTCGTAGGCCCCAAAGTGACATCCATCCCATGAGATTAATTTCTTTAAAGACGTCTGGTTTTTTTTGGAGGAGGTCTTAGGGATCGAACCCAGGTGGGCTTTACCACTGTGCTACATCCCCAGTCCTTTCTATGTTTTATTTTGAGACAGGGTCTTGCTGAGTTGTTGAGGTTCTGGCTAAGCTGCTGAAGCTGGCCTTGACCTTGGGCTGCTCCTGCCTCAGCCTCCTGAGATGCTGGGAAGACAGGTGTGCACCACCACACTTAGTGTGACTTTTGGTCTTTGAGAGAATCCTGTTAATAAGCAACTATTCCGAGCTATTGACTAGCAGTAATTTTGCAGGTAGTTGACTGGGAAGGATGGAAGGGCAGAGGGTGAGTGATCGGGATGAGGAGGGCCCTGGAAGAGCAGCGGACTGCAGGGCAGCCTTGTTCTGACCCTACATTTTACCCTGGGCTTATTTTCTTTATGTTCCTCAAAGATCTTATGTTGTTGGTTTTCTGTAAACTGAAGTCTTGCCATAAAGATTATTCTGAAGTTTTGGTGGAGAAGAGATGAGACTGTCGCCTGTCATTGGCCTGTGGAGGTTCTTGCTCCCCCGCTGGAAGGGCAGGCCTAAGGTTCTTGCTCTTCTTGGCGTCTCTTCACCCATCTCTTTGTCATGACTGTTCCCCCACCCCCCACCCCCACGTAGTTAGTAGCAACTGAACCCAGGACACTCTGCTCCTGAGCTATATCCTCCCTTTTTATTTTTTTATTTTGAGACAGTCTCTTTAAGTTGCCCAGGCTGGCCTGGAACTCACGACCCTCCTGTCTCAGCCTCCTTAGTTGCTGGGATTACAGGCATACGCTACTGTACCCAGCTGCCATGATGTTTATAAATATCATATAAGATATATTACATGTTTGTATAATATATCAAAATGGATTCTCCTGTCATGTGTAACTAAAAAGAAGAAAAGAACAAAAGAACAGAGTTCTTGGTGCAGCACCATTTATTGGGCTATTCTGTGAATGACCTTGAAAGACCAGGATCTGGAGCTGGGGTCGTGGCTCAGTGGTAGAGCACTTGCCTAGAAAGTGTGAGGCCCTGGGTTTGATTCTTAGTGCCACATAAAAAAATAAATAAAGGTATTATGTCCATTTACAGTTAAAAAAATTAAAAAAAAAAAAACAAGAAAGACAAGGATCACTACTGCAAAGGGCTTTATCAAGAGCCATGCTAACTAATGTGGTAGCCAGCAGCCACTAGCTACGTGTGGCTGCTGAGCACTGGAAATAGAGCTAGTTCATATTAAGATGTATTATCGTTCAGTAGAGTAGAGCGAGCGGGTCGGGAGAAGGAAGCAGAGGGAAGGGGAAGGGACGGGGGCTGGAGATTGGTCAAATTATGTTACGTGGCCAGGCGTGGTGGCACATGTCAGTAACGCCAGCAACTCAAGAGTCTGAGGCTGGAGAACTGCAGGTTCAAAGTCAGCCTCAACAACTTAGTGAGGCTATGAGCAACCTAGTGAGACCCTGCCTCGAAATAAAAAATAAAAAGGGCAGGGGATGTGGCTCAGTGGTTAAGCACCCTTGAGGTCAATCCCTGGCACAAAAAGAAATTAGTGTGTGTACAAATATGGCATGATGAATTGCAGCAGTATGTATAATTAAAATGCACTAATAAATACTAAATTAAAAAATGTAATGTTAGGGCTGAGGATGTAGCTCAGGGGTAGAGTACTTACCTAGCACACTCAAGGTCCCATCCCCAGCACTGCAAATAAATAAAATAAGTATTAAAAAAAATGCTTGCACCTAGCTTGGGCAACATAGTGAGTCCCTATCTAAATGGATAAAAAGTAATGAGCTTTCGACTCTGACTGCGAAGTCAGCGTCGACTGAGAATATGGTGCTGTGCTAAGTGTCTAGGATGTAAAGATGAGGATGACGTCTCAGTTAGTGGGTCCGATAAGCCTAGGGCTGGTGTCTCTTGGACTTCTTTGCTGAGAACTTCCTCTGTCCTTCCTGGTGGAGGAGGAAGTGGGGGTGTTCCAGGCATGGACCTGGCCATTCAGGAGATGGTGAGCAGCACCTTGTGGCTGGAGTAGTTTGCCTGAGTGGACCGATGGCCAGGACTTATCTTCGGGAAGTAGGAGCTGCTGGAGACTTTTATATAGCTATTCTTCGTTCTAATCATAATTATAACAAAGCCACCACAATGCCCAATATCGAGCACTTCCTTTGTGCTAGGCATTAGCTAAATGCTTGAACATGAGTCATTTAATCCCACCTTACAGAGGAGGCCAGGAGAGTTCACAGAGCCCGTTCATACAGCAGCAGGGCTGAGTCAAACCAGCTGTCCAACCCTGAGCTGATAACTGCTCCTTAGTCCCCCTAATCCTCGGTATCCTCATCTGTAATATTTACTGCACATGGTTCTTTTATTGAATTGGGGGAATATATATAAAACTTGGCACAGTTCCTGGAACATTTTAAGAGCTCAGTGAATGTTAGTCATTGTTATTTCTGTTTCTATTATCTATTTGAGAGTGTCCCCTGGCAAGCCAGGTGCTGGGTGGTACCTTTGAAACCGCATGGGTTGGCACCAGTAAACTGAGCTCGTAAAGTCACTCCTGCCAGAGTAGGGTGCAGAAGGAGTTGTCCTTCCACCACCTGCCGGGGCTCTCCGGGGTTGCTGTGGTTACTGGCCTGGGCACCTGGTTCTCCTGTCACTGGTGCCTCTTCAGCTCAGTCACAGGTGACTGTTCCTACCTGGCATTGCTCCACAGCTGCTTCTTTGAGGTCGCCTCCTGCCTCCCTCTCTGGTTTCAGTTTTGCTGCAACTGAGTGGGGACAGACACCACAGGTGGCGCAAAAGAGAATGAACTGGAGCAACCTGAGACCAGGAGGCTATGGAAGGTCTCCAGGGCAGGCAAGATGAGGTGTGAGCAGAGGGGAGGTGAAGGAGACCTGAGAATAAGGGACAGAAGGAGGGTGTCACTAACCAAGGGAGGAGTGACACATGGGTTGGTTATTGTTTGCATTAGCTCACATGTTAATTCAGAAATGTTCAGAGATGAAACGATTAGATTATGAGAGCTGCAACCTAATCAGTGGCTTAATCCACTTGATGGCTTAATCATTTGAAAGGACTACTGTACTGCATGGTAACTGTAAGCAGGTAGGGTGTGACTGGAGGAAGTATGTCCCTGAGGGTGAACCCTTGGGGTTATATTTTGTCTCTGGTTCCTCACTGTCTCCCTGGGTCTTGGCTGCTCTGAGCTGAGTAGCTTTCCTTGCCCTTCCTCCATGATGTTCTGCCTCCTCTTGGGCGCACAGCAATGGAATTAGCCAGCCATGAACTAAACCTTGGAAACTGTGAGCCCAAAATAAACTTTTCTTGCTCTAGGTTGATCCTGTCAGGTATTTGTGTTACAGTGATGAAAAACTAACACAGCTGGGGATGCTTTTGGCTGCAGGTAACAGCAAACCTGTCCGGCGGGAGTTCGATAAGAGGGGTTATTTTTCTCACAGTTTGGATGTCCAGCAGTAATGTCTGTGTCAGTGTCGCTGGGGTCCTCCCCACCTTCCCTCAGCTTGGGGCATGACGTCCCCATGTGGCTGAGTCCACAGCAGCATGCAACAGACATTCTGTTCATGTCCTTCTTATTGGTGGGTGCAGGTGGCCTCCAGATCCCACTGGCAAGAGAGGATACCTGCCTGTCCTTGGACCAGGGCCTGTGCCCATCTTACCAAGATCAAGGAATCTCTTTCCTGTCCTTGATCAAAAAGGATTTTGCCATCCAAAATACCTTGAATGCAGAGAGGGCAAGTGGGATGGATGCTGAGAAGGAGCCTCCAGACTTGGTGCTTAGTGGACTCTACCCCTGGCTCTTGAGAAAGTGGTTCCCATGGGGTTGCTGAACTTGACTGCAGACTGCAGGGCTCTTCAGAATTATGGGGAGCCCTTCAGGAAGTGAAGGCTATTTGCTGTTAAAGATAAGAGTGGCGGGGGGACAGTCCCTGGGCTCAGGAGGTAGACACAGGAGGCTTTTCAGTTTGGGACTGATTTGAAGATATTTATAGGCTGAGAAAGGAGCCAGCAGGAGAAAGGGTAAAGATTCTGAAGTAAGACGGGATAGTCGATCTGCATTCCCTGGAAGAGATCAAGTGCCAAGGTGCGGCTGTCACTGTAACCAGTGGGAAGACTTCTCTGAGAAGACTCAGATGCCTTCTAAGACAGGAGGGCAGGAGGGCAGGGTGGTGAACCAGGAGGCTGCCCAGCTAGGGCAGAGATTGCTCTCAGCTTTGTGTGAAAACAGGTTGGCTCATTTACAGACTGAATCCACGACCTTGATTTCTCCTCTTTGTAGTATCCTGATATAACAGACCCTTAAAAACCACAGTTAGGCTGGGCAAGGTGGTGCAGTCCTGTAATCCCAGTGACTCAGGAAGCTGAAATGGGAGGATTGCAAATTCAAAACCAAACTCAGCAACTTAGTAAGACCCTGTCTCAAAAAAATAAATAAAAAATAAAAAAAAATAAAAAAGGGTTGGGGATATGGCTCAGTGGCAAAATGCTCCTGGATTAAATCCCCAGTACCCATATCCCAAGAGAACCCCCATATTTAGAGTGGTACACTAGAAAGTTCAAAGACAAAGACCCGTCCTTGGGCCTTATGGTCAGACGGATGGAGCTGCCATGTGTCCACCCTGACACAATCTCAGAGTGCAGGTCACTTAAATGACCTGGACCCAGCAGGTCCTGTGAAGCCAACAGGCAGCAGGTTGGAGAGAGGGAACTGTGACTTGGCAAACAGGGCTTGGGGGCAGGTTGGGCCTTATAAGCTGGGGTTCACTGGCCTCCTCCAAGCCTATGCCCTTGTCTGCAGGGTTTGGGGAGAGGCAGCTCATCTCCCACCTCTGCTCACTTTTTTTTTTTTGGTCCTGGAGACTGAACCCAGGGACACTTTACCGCTGAGCTACATCCCTAGCACTTTTTTATTTTTTGAGATAGGGTCTCCCTGAGTTACTTGAGGATGGCCTCAAACTTGCGATCCTCCTGCCTCAGCCTCCCATGTCACTGGGGTGGATCACAGGCCTGCACCACTGTGCCAGGCTCCCCGCTCACTGTTATAAAATATGCTGAATGCTCATAGGAAATTAATCAAATGCCTTCTTGGCCCTTCCACTTCCCATACCTGGAGGAGCCTGACTGCTTGGTGCACCGGGCCTGGGATGGTGTTTTTCATCACCGTTACCCCTTGTTCCTTACTTCTGGCACCTTTTCCCCTTTGTTTTGGGGAATGATGGCATGGGGCCCAGCTAGTAGGACTGAGAGCCAAATCTTTCTCTTCTATTTATTCAGATGGTAGCTATGGATGCAGCAAAAAGCAAACAGAAGTTGGACTAGATATATGAGCTCAATATTCCACAACATTTAAAGCGGGTGTCTACTTACGTAGGAGGCATAAAACATAACATTATGTTTAAATGAATAATGGCACCAACAGAAAAAGAAAGTGCGTTTTTAAGAAAAAGTTCTCAGTAGGAATGTTCAGATGCTACGCTGGTCTGATTAATGCTAGGTTTGTGCATCTCCTCTTGGCATTCATATCCTTGCTGTATCATGGGTACAAGTGCAGGAAGCAAAAGTCTTCTCTGAGGCCACCCTCTTCTCTGGCATGTGGGGTAGGCCTTTGAGCTAAGCCGGGCTCTGTGTGTGTCTGTCCTGTTGTCTGGGAGGTTGGAAACCTGGGAGGAGCGGGATTCCTTTGTTCCCTTCAAAGTTGATCCTATCAGATCCTTCCTGCTCCTTGCCTGGGCTGCCTGGTCTCTGCATCACCTCTAAACAAAACGCTCAATGGGGATTCCATGAATTTGTACCCGGGAAGTGCTTGGGAAAGTGGCTCTCCTACCCTCACATCTGCCTGGATGGAATCAGTTAGTCAGTCGACAAACACAGAGTGCCTGGAACTTGGGCCTCGTGGAAAGGAAGCTTCAGATGCAGCTTTGCCCGTAAGAAGCCGGCACCTCGCTGGAGGAAGAAAAGGGATGCTGTGGGGAGGCCTCTGGGAGCAGCCCTTCCGCGTGGCACGGACATCCTGGAAGGCAAGGAGGGCTGGGCGGGGCGTGCTCAACGTCCTAGCAGCTGGAGCAGGCAGAGGAGAATCTGGTATTCATTGTGTGGTTGTTTCTAATTTCCTTCTGCTTTCGAGATCCTCTTCTGAGGCAGAACAATGCCCTGAACACCGAGGCTCAGGCTTCCTTGGCTGGGCACCCGCCCAGTGCGGGGGCGGCTGCGCGCTCCGCAGAATACAATAGCCCCCCTCCCCGCACCCCCCCCCCCCGCCCCAGTTCAGCGGGCAGATGGCATTTGATTCTGCCTTCTGAGAATCGCTGGGGGCAGTGGGTTTGGGCCTGGTTTTGGTCCCAGCTTATGGGAAAAGCCCCCTTCGCCACTGTCTCGTGTAGACAAGTTTTGGTGGACCGGTCCCTGCAGTGCGCCACCGTGTCCTCAGGCAGGTGGGTGGAGGGGCCGTGGACGCAGAGCTGCCCCAGGACCTTGATCTGGAGCCGAGAGCCTGCTGCGGCGCCACACCCCAGCAGGGGCGGGCAGAGGCGGCCCCAGAGAAGCAGTGTGGCTTACAGATGACCAGCGCCTGGAAGGGTCCTGCCTGCGCTGGGGCCTCGGCAGGCCGGCTGGGGCAGAAGGCCGCGTCCAGGGAGCGGGTGGGGCTCCTGCTTCCCTGCCTCTTCACACTCGGCCTTTTCTTAGATCCCAGTACATTTACCGGCCCTTCTGAGCCCCCTTCCTTCCCAGAAAAAGTGAGGGGTTGTAAAGTGAGGGCCCTGCGTGCGCCTGCGGAGAAGAGCAAGAGAGGCCAGAGCGGACAGCGCCGCGGTCTCCGGGGAAGGATGCCCTGCGGGCGGGACTGAGGCCCGGGGCGAGGCAGCCCTGGACGGCTCTGAGGGCAGCCGCCTTGAGGGGTGACAAGAGGGGGTTCCCATGCCGCATCACCCAGTGCCACGCTCTGCTCCGCCCTCGGGCCGGTCTTATGCTTTGTTTAAAATTTGTCTTTACACAGGTCTGATTTAAGACCTTAAGTTTAATTGCAAAGAAACTCTTCTCATGGCTGTAATGTTGGGGAAACCCAACATTTTTCTGGTATGTATTGAAACAAGTAAAAACTCCGAAAAGTGCTCATCACACACGACTGAAGCCGTCGTGAACGCAGCCTGAGCTTTGTGTAAGCTCTCTGTGTAGGTCCACAGCGGGTTCCCCGGGGTCTGATGGCGATGTGGGGGCGAGGAGTAGGGTGATGTGTGTGACTCGTGTCCCATCCAAGATGCTCCAGGACCAACACTCGTGCTGCTTGACCAAGCATTCCCTGGACTTCCTATCAGTAGTCTAACATGGGAGAATGATGAGGACTTGGTGACAGTGAGCTGATTCTTCTGTTTAGAAAGTGTTTAGAACAATGTCTACCGTATAGTAAGAGCTCGGCCAATGTCAACACCCATTGTAACTTGGGACGTATCTTGTTCAATTTTTGTTGCTATAATAAAATAACCTGAGGTTGAATAAATTTGCTTTTAAAAGGTATATTTTGGCTCAATGTTCTGGAGGCTGGGATGGTGTCAGTATCCACTTGGCTTCTGATGAGGGCTTCCTGCATATCATGGAGGAGCAGAAAAGGGAGGGAGCACGGAGGGAGGGAGAGACAGGGGAGGCTGGCCCGCTTCATAACAGAACTGTTCAAGGTAAAGAATCCAGTCCCTTTAGACCTAAATGACCCCCATGAGAAATAGCCCAGTCTGAGATCACAGAACTAACCCAGTCTCTAGAGAAAGACATTAATTTACTCAAAAGGGTGGTGCCCCATGACCTAATCATCTTCCCCTGGCCCTGCCTCTTAAAGGTCCAGTGCCTTCTCAATACCATTACTTTGGGGACAAAATTTCCAGCATATGAGCCTTTGGGGTGCAAACCACAGGGGGAAGTTTTGGCTGAGGCTCTCACCGCCCTGGGGTGCTTATCATCTGCCTACATGAGACAGGACCAGGGCAGACCAGTTTCCCTCCTGCTGTCTGTGGATCTCTGTTGTTTCCACTGGGACAGGTGCAGCCAGGTGACATGGCATCCTTTCCCTTGGGATTAAGGGTTGAACTAAGGTATGATGATGGCATGAGTCACCGGGAACTATCCACGATGCAGTTGGTGGTCATCTGTGTCCAGCAGAGGCTCCCGGGGATGGAGACTGGTGTGCATGTTCTGGGGGCTTGCTGGGTCTGGGTCTGCTGCTTGTTCCAGGTAGTCCCGGGCTGTTTCTGGAATGGCAGAAAGAGTTGGAGGGAGAAAGGCACTGTGGGAAGCGATCCCGGGTTCCCGGTGGGACTGGAAATTCTGCTGCAGGCCCTGGAATTTTGACTTCCTGTTTGGCCTGGCACTTGTTCTCCCACATTTTCGGCTCTGACACATCCTCTCCCGCCCCGTCTCTGGATCGTTTCCTCATGTGTAAAATGAGGGGGTTGCATTAGATCATATCTGAGGTCACTTTAGGCTCGAGAAAGCAGCGATTCTGCCTCCCAGCCACCCCTCACTTTTCCTTCGGGTCTCTTGATTGACAGTGAGAACAGGGGTACGAAGCAGGAGAGAGAAGCAGGGAGAGGTGTGTGTCCTTTGGTACCTGGGACAACACCCCCACAGCAAAGAATGGTCCAGTCCAAAAATCAATAGTACTGAGGTTGAGGGGCTGGGGTTGTGGCTCAGTGGTAGAGCGCTTGCCTAGCACGTGTGAGGCACTGGGTTCGATTCTCAGCACCACATAAAAATAAATAAACAAATAAAGGTTAAAAAAATTAAAAAAAAAAGTTGAAAAACCCTGTTTTAAGGAAGAAGAGGCAGAAAGGAGGACATTTCAAAAGCAAATGTATAAATGCCCTACACATAATAAATGGTTGAGTAAATGAAGGGAAAAATTTAGGGAGAGAACAAAATGCATGGCAAAAGGTTTATATAGGAGAGAGTAGAGAAGTCACCAAATGGGAAGGATGTGCTGCCAAATGGTTAGAGCTGGGGCCAGCCTCAGTACAAACCCGTGTTGTGGGGTGCTGTCCTTGGATGTTGGATGCCCCCTGAAGGGAGCATGTGTTAAAGACTTGGTCCTCAGGGAGGTGGTGGAAGCTGTTGGAAAGTCCTTAGGTCTCTGGGGGTGTGCCCTCGAAAAAGACACTGGGACCTCGGCCTCTTCTTTCTTTCTCACTTCCTGCTCTAAAGTGAGCAGTTGGACCCAGCAGGCACTGCCTGCCATTGTCATCTGGCACCTCCATCAGAAACCCAATTGATGCCACTCTTCCCCTGTCCTTCGTGGTTTGCTTTAGAAGATGTCACCCCCTGTTAGGGACCTGTGTTAGTCAACTTTTCATTGTTGTGAGGAAAGTACCCGTCATAAACAATTTGGAGAGGTAAGGTTTATTATTTGGGCTCGTAGTTTCAGAGGTTGCCCATGGTCAGAGATTGTGTGGCTCCAAGACAGAAGCATCATGGCGGAAGGGCTTGGCAGAGGAAAGCTCCTCAGCTCATGGCAGTTGGGAGGCAGAGAGGGAGGGAGGAAGATGAAGTCCCCAAGGGCACAACTTTACTAGGCTACTTCCTCCAACCAAGTCCTGTCTCCTCCTAGTAGCCCATTCAACTCATCAATCTGCCAGTGGATTAATCCACCGATGAGGTTGCAGTCCTAATGATCCAATCACTTCACCAGAGCCTCACCCTGAACATTACTGTTTTGGGGACCAAGTCTTCAACCCTGGTGCTCTTGGGGCAGATTCCAGATCCAACCCATAACAGAACCTATGGAATTTGAGCAACGCAGCCAAGTCAGCCGTGGTGCATGTTGGTGTCACAGGCTGGACAGTCCAAAGCCTCAGGCAATCATGGGAGCTATATCGTGACTAATTTTCCTACAAGACCTTTGCTCCTTATTGAAATAACAAGAAGCCCGTTATGTCCAGCTCTAGAGGAAGATGCCACATAAAGAAAGATTCAAAGACACTGAGGGAATGTCTCCACAGCCTTAAGGATGGGAAAACATTTCTAAAACAGAACACAAAAAGCACTAACCATAGTAGAAAAATCGATGAATTGGATTTTATCAAAATTAAGTCTCTCTCCATCAAAAGAAGCCATTTAAATAATGAAAAGGTGACTGGGGATGTGGCTCAGTGGTAGTGCACTTGCCTCATGTGCATGAGACCCTGGGTTCAACCCCCAGCACTGGAAAATAAAAGTAATAAAAATATAAATGAAAAATAAAAAATGAAAAAGCAAGCTCAAACTCAGAGAAGACATGTATCTGCAATATGTGTATTTGCCAAAGTATTCATTTCCAGCATAGATGAAGAACTACTATAAATCAATCAGAAAAAGAAAACTCATTAAAAATGGGCAAAAGACCCGAAAAGACATTCACAAAAGAGGATATCCAGGTAACCCAAATCCTATGCAAATGTGCTCAGCACCATCACTCATTAGGAACATGCAGTTTAAGGCCACATGGGACACTACTTCTCACCTGCTAGAGTGGCTAAAGAGAGGAAGGCTGAGGGTGGGGAACAATGGAAGCGACCATGTCTCGTGTGGGTGTAGGGAAGTGGTACTATCACTTAGGAAAACACTTTGACAGGTTCTGTTTAAGCTAGAGATAATCTACCCTACAATCCAGTAATTCTACTCCCGGGTAAATATTCCCCATGCCAACAAAAAGATATGTCCAACTAATTACTCTGGAGGCTGAGGTAGGAGGATTGCAAGTTTGAGAGCAGCCTGGTGGAATTAGTGAGACCCTGTCACAAAATGAAATAAAACGAAAATAAAAAAGAGCTAGGGGTGTAGTTCAATAGTGTGGCCCCCTGCGTTCAATTCCCAGTACCTGCCCCCCACCCCCTGCACAAAAGATAAGTGCAAGAATATTCAAAGGTGTCTCTCCAGACTTGCAACACCTCAAATTTCCAACAATGCAAGACCAGAGGAAAAATGGTGGCATGTTCTTATATCAGAATACTACACAATGATGGGAAGACTACGCATCCTCTGGTTCCACGAATACGGAGTTTGAGAAGAGGCAAGTGTAACCAATGATAGGTTAGACCCTGGTTATGTTTGGTTGGGATACAGACTGGGCAGGTGCATGAGGGAACATTTTGGGGTGCTGGTAAGTTCCACTGTTCTCTTTATACAGATCAGGTGTTGCTAATATGAATGCATGAATGTACCTGACGGTCAAGCTGTCCATCAAGATGGGTGCCTTTATGTTATTCATTGAATGTATATGACACTTTTATCTAAAAACAAATGTAAAGAAACACAGATGATTATGTCCAAGGGAAGCAATAACAACAATTATTTACTGAACACTCCTTAGATGTCAACTTGCTTTATTTCCCTAATCCCATCCAAGGCATCTGTCAATCAGACGTTTTCTCCTTTTATAGTGGGGAACTTGAGGCCTGGATATGTTAAATCACTTGTGTGACTCTCATAGCCGGTGAGTGCAGGACCCAGGGCTCGAAAGCCACATTCTGCGCTGTTGCCACTTGGCCTGGGATCTTGAGGGGGTGATTCTTGGTTTTCTGCTTTGCCTACGACTTCCTTGAGCATCAGGTGTTGGAGATGCCATTCTCCATTCTTTAAAGAGAACTTCATCATGGGTCCTGGTGTTATAGAAACCCCAAATCCCCCAACTTTCTTAAAAAAAAAAAAAACAAAAAACAAATGGACTCGGGAGCCCAATCCCTTTATGCACCCTTTCCATGAATTTGTTCCAACGGAGAAAAATCCCCAGCTTCCTACCCACATTGTACATCCTGACCATTCTGTTAGAATTCTCTGAGAAGGAAAGGGGTTGTGCTATAGCCATCAATATCATGAGCCCCCTTTGAGCTCCAGTTCTTCTCCTTTTAAACTGTGAGGCTTTAACTTCTCCAAGCCTTTGTTTCCTGGTCTGTATAAAGGAGACAACGGTACTTACCTTGCGGTATATGGTGGGGGTTAAACGAAGCCACATGTAAGAAGTGCTCAGCTCAGCAACAGGGTCATAGCAAGTGCTGAGTAGAGAGTAGGGGAGAGAGAGCCAAGTTTTTGCTTCATTAGGGACCAGCTCCTTCCAAGCCTCTCACGGAGAATTAACACCTCTCCCCATGTGTTAGTGCGTTTGAGTTGCTATAAGAAAATGTTTGAGGCTTAATTAGCTGACTGTTCTGGAGGTTCAAGGACACAGCAGCAGCATCAGGTCTGCTCTGGCGAAGACCTCATGGCATCCCAGTTACAGCACCCTTTTTACAATTCCATATGCATTTTATTGAATTAATTAATTTGGGATTTAATGGGAATGAAAATTTCGTGAATAATTCCTCCAGAAAGGGTGCATATGCTGACAGAATAGGGCTGAAGCTCAGTGCTTCCCTGGGTCATTCGGAATGAGATGGGTAGAACAGAGGTATACTTCAAGTGCATCTCCAAAAATGGGTAGAGAATCAGAAGGCTCCTTCCAAGTCCAGTGATTCCTAGAGAGAGCCAAGATGGAACTTGGGACTAGTGAGCAGCCTGTTTTGATGGGCGCCTGAGATGCATGTAGGAGTTAAAGGCCTGAGATGCATGTAGGAGTTAGAGGAAGACCGGCTCCAGATGAAGACCCCTAAGAAGGTTGAGTTTTTCTGCAGGAAAAGGAGTTCTTGAGCGTGGGAGTTGAGGGGTGAAGCTGGGGCATGCAGGCTCTTAGGGGAGGTGAGAGACTAGGCCAGTGCACGTTCCAGCGTGATGAACTGGGCCTGACTCAGCTGGAGCAGGTAGGCTCAGGGGGAAGGAGCTCGAGAGGTGAGGGGAGATGAAGTCCTCCTGAAGTTTTGAAGACTGGGTTTAGGAAGCAGAAAGAAGAAGGGAAGAGAGAAAGTCAGTGTGGAGTGGATAACAGAAGGGATTACTGTCGCCCCCCCCCCCGCCCCGTGATGCTGGGCATGGAACTAGGGCCTTGCAAATGCTAGGTAAGCTCTCTACCACGGAGCTATATCCCCAGCCCTTAAAAAAGATTTCTTAACGTCTGAGGCTCAAGAGGGTGGATCTTTTCCTGATTCCTCACCTTCGTTTGCTATTTGGATGTTCTTGAGAACACATTGTCCTCTTCTGGTCTCGGACTTGAATAGGGGCACCCAAAGGACAGGCACTGACTTCCTTTCCACCCTAGCTGCCTGAAAACCACACAGAGGGAGGCGCATGCAGACCCAAACGGAATCCACAGCAGGCGTTTCCAAATCCTTCTCCTAAGGTGGGAGTTTGTTTCCATGCTCTACCAAAGGGTGGGGGCTAGGGGGGCCCTTCCTCGGGTCTGTGCAAAGTGTCCTGATTTTACGGAGACATGCAAATAATGTTTTGAATAAAAATCTCTTTGTTGTTGTTTTACAGGACTGTAGCCATGGCCAGGAAGAAAACCGCCCCCTCTGAAGGTTGTTTTTGTGACTGTTCTTTGGAGCATTGTTCTAAAAATGGGAAATTGCATATTGCGGTGCCAGAGGAAACAAACACCTGGAGTTAAAGGGCTACCTTCCCTGAGGTGGTTTCCAGAGCATGCGCGGCCACAGCCCCCGCTGACTTGGTTGGAGGCTGAGCAGAGACTCTATTGGTGCCTTGCTTTTCTTTTCTTTCTTTCTTTCTTTCTTTCTTTCTTTCTTTCTTTCTTTCTTTCTTTCTTTCTTTTTCTTTCTTTCTTTCTCTCTCTCTCTTTCTTTCTTCTTTCTCTCCTTTTTTCTTTATTCCTTCCTCTCTTTTCTTTTTCTCCCTCTTTTCTTTCTCTTTCCCTTTTTTCCTTTCTTTATTCCTTCCTCTCTTTCTTCTTTTTCTCTCTTTTCCTTCTTTCTCCACCCTTCTTTCTTTTGTTTCCCTCCCTCCTTTCCTTTCTCTCTTTTTAGTACTGGAGATGGAACCCAGGGTGCTTTACCACTGATCCACACCCCCGGCCCTTTTTATTTTTTATTTTGAGACAGAGTCTCACCAACTTGCTCAGGTTGTCCTCAAACTTGCCATCCTCCTTCCTCAGCCTCCCTCAGAAGTAGCTGGGCTCACAGGTGTGCACCCCAGGCCTCGCTATGGTTGCTTCACTTGCAAGGGTGTGGGTGTGGGCTTACGTTTGCAACTAGGCTGGGCTTTGGCAGCTGTGGGGTGCAGGTGATTGTCCACTTATCTCCCCAATAAACGTTTATCAAGCATCTATTCTGTGTCAACCTGATGGTTTTTGCTCTGCTCCTTTTCCTGGGTTAAGTCGCCAGGAGGGTTGGATGCAGGCAGGTAGCTTTACTGTTCCTTTTTAATTCTACTCAATTTTCAGAGTCAGTGCGACATGACTGCCTCACACGACTGAGGAGCCAGAGAGATCCTCAGCACACACTCCCTTTTTCTCCTCTTTCCCTTTACCTCTCTGTCTTTCTCCTTGATTAGTCTAAAAAAGTAGAAATGTACTTTTTAACATGCAGGTCAATGCGTTTCTGCAGGTACATGATTTTTCAATGTGCCTCATCACGGGGAGGACAGGACAGTCTGAAATTCTTGTTCTTTGGTGGTAGACATTAAAAGATAACTTTCGGGTTCTCTGGTTAATATTTAACATAGATCAACATTGATATGATTGCAAAATATTCAGGCCTTGAAATTGATTAAGCGTGAAATGAATACATTTCTGGTGGATTTGTGGTTTAAGAAGAATCTGGTTTTGTATGCTGAGTCCATCTTCATTTACAACCAGGAAAGAAGCTAGGGACGACAGAGACCAATGGATTTCAAACTTTTTGGAATTTTTTGTTACAACTCCCTGCCCAAGTTATGCATGAATTCCTCAAATGAGTCAGGTTAGAATAATGTGTGTGCGTGGGTTTTTTTTGGGGGGAGTGGAGAGGCGAGGTCTTCTCTCTGGGACCACTTGGTTATTGATTCGATCCTGCCTAGAAGCAGAGAGATAGAATAAAAAGTCTCAAGTTTTGTAACTGAAATTACAGTCTTAGTTTCTACATTGGTTTCAATTTTTCCACTAAAGGCTCAAAAGTAGGAACCGGCTAGTATAACCTAGCAGGAGGGGCAGATTCACATCCAAATGATTTATTTATTTATTTATTGTTACCTGGATTCTTTAATTTTTCTACAATGAGTGGCAAGATAACAAAAATGTGGTTTTTGACTTCCTGGGACTCCTGTTCTAGAAAGGGGAATAAATATAAGAAAACGTGCCCCAGGGAGCTAAATGCATGACAGAGCGCAGACTAGGAGCCAGGGGGCCCCCCGGGCAGAGAGTGCCCTGGATCCTCAGGGCATGAGGAGTGGGGTGTGGGAAGCGAGGAGGAACCCAAATTCTCAATCTTAAGGGACTCTTAAGGTGTCCAGATTCGGCAAATAAAAAAATGCAGGATGCCTGGTTAAGTGGGTTTTTGTAGAGGTGTGTCTTGCCAAGGGCGTGGGTTGTGAAGGATGGATGTGGTTCTTCAGGGGGCTTTGGGAAGGGCAGGCACTTCAATCAAGGGAGCTGTTGGTGCAGAGGCATGGAGGTGTGAACAGTGTTGATTTGTTGTCTGTTTTAAATATTCACGTGTGGGCCTCGTTTGAACTGATTTGGAGGGCAACCTTATTCCCAAACTTGTCCACCACTGCATCCCTGAAGCCACGGGCCAGTGGGGGAGTGGCAGGATTTGAGGCAGAGCAGGAAGCAGGGCTGCTCCTGGGAGCCCCCTGAGCTGGGTCAGGAGTCTGGACTTCATTCCACAAGAAACTGGTACAGGGCAGGATTTTTTAAACAACAGCATGGAAGTTTTGTCTGAGTTTTGGCAACTGTGGGAAGAGTATTCTGCAAAGGGGCAAGACAGAAATCTTAGGGACCCTTTAGGAGGCAAATTAGTGGCCTCTCAAAGATATCCCCGTCCTTATCCCCAGAACCTGTGAATATGGTAGGTTATATGGCAAAGGGAAATTAAATTCATGTTGTTGATGGAGCTAAGGTTGCTGATCAGCTGCCTCGAAATGGGGAAATCATTTGGGCTCATTGGAGTGGGCCCCAGATGGTCAGCCGGGGGCTGGTAAGTGGAAGAGCAGACAGAAGAGGAGGTCAGCATCAGAAACGGGGTGCAGTGCTGGGTGCAGTGGCGTGTGCCCGTAATCCCAGAAACTCAGGAGATTGAGGCAGGAGGATCTCAAGTTCAAGACCAGCCTCAGCAACTTAGTAAAATCCTCATTCCAGTCCTGGGGCTGACAGAGAGCCTACTTCTGGGACAGAAGCCTAAGGGGGAATCCCAAAGGAAGAAGCTCCATAGTTGTGTGCCTTGTGGTTGCACAGAATGGTTGTGAGCCACGGGTACAAAACTTCAGCTGTTTCATGTGTCAACTAGATGTCTGTGATACGTCGGGAATCTATTCACTTGACGCACGAACAAATTTGAATTCCCAACCTGGTTCATCAGTTCTGAAGCTGGCAACCGTGCTTGCTTAGCTGACTCGATCTTCAGATTTTTTCTTTTTGCGTGTACTAGTTGTACAATTTTCATTCCTTCATGGAAATACGCAGGGTGACTAACTACTGATGACTCATCCTCACATTATTCCCAAGTGCCTGCTGGTATATTCTGTAAGTGCTTGGGAAGAACATCTTCTAATGACATGTTTCAGAATGCCCTATATGGCTCTATCATCATCAATCAGATTCCCTTTATCAAGTATCAGAAGGTGTTTGGAGTGACGATCACCCTATGGTGAATTACTGCCTACAAATCCCGTGTTATTTGCAAACAGCATGTCTTGCATCAGCTGCAAAATAGACATAATTTTATCCACATCATCTTGATAAAGTTGATGAGGGCTGGTTTTGCTTCCTCTTCCTGTTTCGTGAGTCACTGATAGATTTTTCTGCAGGGCTGACCTCGACTGTCTCACGTGTATAACTGCAGCTTTCCTACTAATCAATTAATCCAGGCTGTAATTGACATACAGAAGGACAAGCCCTTGGGTTTTGCAATGTGATAGCAAGGCTTGATAATTACCATTTGTCTTCAGTTATCTTCAAGAGTAAAATTCCTTCAGGTGCAGGTCATGGGAGTAAACAGATACTTTCACCCAGAGACACAGTTTTCTTGACAATCTCATCAACAAATGTGGTCTAGATTCTCTCTTCCCTCTGCTCCTCATTGGTAAGAATGTTAAAAGTGGTAGAGTGCTAAAAATACATTTCTTAATCCTTTTCCCCCCTTTGTTGATATACATTTGAAGTTTTTTTCTTCACATTATGCTTAATACCTCTCAAATGCAGGAAGTTTATATTCATACATTGACTTTCCTGTGTTTTAGAATTTGGCATATTTGTATTGAAAATGACTGACTTAATAAGTGTATATTTACATAATACAATCTTGGATGTTTTCTCCTCCTCCTCTTCCTTTTCTTCAATCTTCAAATGTCAAAGCCATTGAAGTTCATTAAAAAATAAGCCAGGGTCAGAGCCATGCTCATAGCTCAGTGCTGTCTACTTGGTTAACCAGTGCGAGGAAGCACACGCAGAGGAAAAAGAATCCAACCAACATTCCCAATCTCCTTGGGATTTCTGTCAACATGCTGCACACAGGTCCCTGCTCTTTCTGTGGCTGCTATCAGTTCATCTTTGCATTCGGGTTTTTAAAAGCAGTAAGATACATTTCTGTGTGTTCTCGCAGCTCACATTCTTGTGAATCACCTCCAGTCCCTTGGGGCAGAGACCCATTGCAATATAATTGTACTTCCTTTTATCCTCAGCTATCTGCATTGTATTTGCCCAAGGTAAATATTTCCCCAGCAGTCAGCAGGTAATTAAAATTCTGAACCTTTTATGGCCCTGGATCCTTATCCATTTGAAAAATACTTACCTAGGTGGACGGTCCACCAGAGACAAAGGTATGTAGAAAGGATGATCTGGATGCAGAGGAATCTGAGGACCTGGGAGCCAGGGGAGTAGGGGAGGCCCCCATCAGGACCCCACCTATGGCAAAGAATCTCTTTTGGATTGGCCAATCCCCCTGACCTGCCCTGGAATTTTTACAATCAGAGTCCCTCCTTTGTGGCAGACAATGAAGGTCTGGGCGTGGTATCTTTACAGTTTGTGTGCACAGCTGTGTGTTTTGAGGGTGGGCAGACTTTTCTCATCAGTACTACATAGTTTTTTTATTTGTTTGTTTGTTTGTTTGCTTTTTTTTTTTTTTTGGCTTTGGAGATTCCGGAATTGGGGATTCCACGACCTGTAGGGCAGGAGCTGGGGCCTGCACTCTGGAATCTGAGTGACAGGAGGAGTAATCCAGACCTTTTGAAAACGCCTGACAGGGAATCAGAGATAGAGGTTATTAGGCTGTGGTTTCTGTTCTCGGACTTTAAAAACCAGGCAGGCGGGGGTGCAAGTTCAGCCGGCCAGCGTCGCCTGGCTCCTCCACCTTCGGGGCCATCTCGGATTCTGAAGTCCGGCAGGCTGGCCTTTGGAAGGGCCCAGGAGCGGAGCTATTTCAGAAAGGCTGACACGTCCCTCACTGGCAGGGTTCAGCCGGGACCACGACATTGTGTGATGGCCTATCTTTCCTCTTAATTCCGATTTTAAAAAGTCTCAAAATCAACTTAAAAAAAAATCAGAGAGATGACACAAGATCCTTAGGAGGGATGTCTTATCATCTGCCCTCCGCGAGAGCCCGGCAGCCCGCACGCGGCTTTTAGCGCCCCGGAATTCGGCCGGCGTGGTCGACACTGCCCCCTGGTGGCTGCGGCGCGCGGGGCAGGCGCGGCCCCCGCCCGACCACGTGGCTTCTCGGAGCTGCCGGGACCCAAGCGCTGGCGTGCTCCTCCGCCGCCTCCTTCCTTCCGCGCTCTCTGCCAACGCCCTTTCCATTCCCGCCGCCCCTCTGCATCCCCCACTTTTATTCTACCACTAACTACTTCGGATGGTGTGGCCAGGCTGGGGCTGACTGCCACGGGGCAGGGGTGTTTTGGGATTTTTAGGTTGACATTGGATGCTTCTTTGGCACGAGTTCTAGTCTTTGCACATTTTGCACTAGAGCGACTAAAAAAAAGAAGTCAACGATATTTTTTGAGCAGCTCATGCTGTGTGGCCTGTACAAAAGTCTTGAGATGGAAAGGCGTTTGATTGCATTTAAAAACCGGGGACAAAGGAGGTGGGGGAAGTGGGGGAGTGGGGGAGCATCCGGAAGGAGGGTGGGAGAGCAGGACCAGCGATGGGCCTCCATCTGGGCATGGAATTTTGTGATGGGGGCGCTTGCCGCTTTGAAGGGTGGGGTCGGGTGGGCAGTGCAAAGTGTTTGCCTTGATGAAAGTCCCCGCGGCTCACTGTGTGGCGAACGCGTCCCCTAAGTAGAGTTGGGCGGCCCCTGGGGTTGTGGCAGGTAGGGGTCGTGCATGGTTTTTGGATACGGAAGGAGCTGGGGATTCCAGAGGCCTTCCGGAGGCGGCCTTGGTTGACTGGAGAGGGAAGGGTGAAGGGATGACCTTCAGGCTCCTGGTTGGAACCGTCCAGCCTCAGTGAGATTAGGACCAGATTGGAGAGGAGGGTCACTGAGGTTTGTTGGACAAATGGAGTTGAAGATTTTGAGCCGATGGTGGGATCTAGTGGGAGGGGGTTTGAGCTCTTCTGGTGACAGATAACAGAAGCCTAGGGAAAAGGAACTTGGGTGGGTGGGGTTCTGAGTTTTCTCCTGGAGTCCAAGAGCCAAGCTCAGCTGCGCTCTTCTTGCTCTGGCTAACCTTACCCTGGCAGGGGCAACCCTTCCCACTCTAGCAGGTAACTAAAAAGGAGGTCGGAGGCAGGCCAGTGAGATGCTTGTAGTTTATTGCAGAGCTAAGCCGGGCAGGGGGCGGGGTCCTTCACGGAGGCGTGGTGCAGTGCCGGGGGCTTTGGCAGTTGGACATCTCTGGCTTCCAAATCTGGTGGGCTTTGAATTTCTAAATCTTAGCACACTGTGGGCTTTTTAATATTTTGTCCTGAAACGAAGAATGGAACAAAAACCCAATACAATAGTGAGTGAACCTCAGAGTTCAAGGGGGATGATGCACACAGAGACTGACATATCTCGAGGGTCCAGAAAGCTCGGGGAGGAGTAAGGGGAGCTGGGGGTGGGGGCACATGCCTGACGTCCTCGCTGCTTGTGAGGTTGAGGCCAGAATATTGCTTGAACCCAGGAGTTCGGGCAGTGCCAATTGAGGCAACATAGTGAGACCCCATCTCAAAAATAAATAAACCAACCAACCAACCAACCAAATAATATATTTTAACAAGGGAAAATGGCAGGAAAGATGGCCGTGCCTGCTTGCCTGGGATCATCGTGGTCTTGCGACTCTCCTCTCTGGGTAAGAAATGGGGCTGAAAAATGGGTTCGTACTGTAGAGAAGGGCTTGGGGAGGCCACTTGCAAACGCTGAGAGTGAAGGATGCCACTTACCGAGAGCCTCATGATGTCCACTTTGGTCCCCAAGGGGAGGGTGTCCAGCAGCTTCTTCATCTGGAGCCCAGCAGCTGTCATGTCTGGGTCAGGGTTGAAAGGTTGCACTGCATTCTCATAACTGGAGAGTGTGCCCATGAAGAGGGTTTCCATGACATGAAGAAATTCTGGGCAGGTCTCTGCAGAAGCTGGAACACGGGACAGAGAAAGCACATGGATTTGGGCCCTTTTCCAAGCTGGCCAGCTCTCTGCTGGGCCTGCCCCAGATGCAAGCAGCCAGGCCCGTCAGCAAGAGATAGCAGCCTTTTGTTGATGGACTAGAATGTAAGATCTGGTGATGCTCCAAGCAGTTGACGATTTGGCACTGTGTGAATACTTTCTAGGTCACGGCCAGCTTTTTATGGTTTGTCTGAGCCATCCTGAGCCTTCCTGGGCTGGGGTGGCCATTTGTTCTTCCTGCTAGAGTTCTAGACAGAGTCTGAATAGGAGAAACTGATGGTCTGTTTTTTTTTTTTTTTTTTTTTTTTTTATGCAGTGTCTGGGCTGGGAGGAGAAAAGTTTGAAAACTTTGGTTTCCACCAGAAACTTGCCTCATGCCTGTGGTTAAAGATGGTCCCAGCCACATGTCACTGAGGGCATGTGGCAAATCCCTTTACTAGCCCAAACCTGGCCTGGAAGACAAATGTGCACGTGGTCTTAGGCCTGTGGTGCTCTCAGCTAACAGGCAAGCCTTTCAGCTCACCATGTTCCCTTCAGCTGGACCTCCCAGATTGTGCTGCCTACTCAGGTCCCTGCCTTCAGGAGCATGGAGGACAGTCACCATTTCCGACATTCTGCTTGCTTCCAGCTTCCCACTGAACCCCAAATCCCTGCTATCCTTGAATTCTCTGCCTTGTGTGCAAATTCAACCCTACTCAACGTAGCCACTCCAAGTGGAGAACCCTCTCCAGAACGCAGGTCCCTCCTTTCAGTTCATAGTGTTATCAGGGGATGCACTTTATCCTTCAGTGGCTCAGTTTTCTCCTCTGTAAAATGGGCACAATATCTCTGCTTCATTGGGTTGTTGTATAAATGAAAAGGGATAGTATGTAAGAGGGTTAAAACCAGAATGGTAAGTTGTAAGTGCTAAGTAAGTGCTGGGTAGTCTTATTACTTTTATGATTGCTGTATGCACACACACAGTGTACAAATGCATCCCAACCACCCCTAAACATATTTCAGTTCTATCTTGCTGAGCCACCCACCTCTATACGCTGCACTGACATCTTCTAATTAATAAACATTTCAATCCAAAATGATGTCATTTCCTCTGAAAAACAAATAAACCTCTCTGCAAGATAGCTGTTTCCACTGCCTCTTGGTTTGGTTTGTCTAAGCCCCCAGAGTCATAAAGCTTATATCCATGGGTATTATGAAATTTTACAACTGAATTAATTAGAGTTTGTTTATTAAAAAAAATAACAACAGTGTTTTCGAATAGGAGTGGAAGAAGCTGATGGAGAGCAAAAACAGGGTTAGGTAATCCCATTCCCCAAGACAGGGTGCTGATCTCCTCCTTCCCCCTCCCTCTTCTTCCCTCCTTCCCCCTCTCATTTCCATTCCTTTCTTAGTTATGGCAGTGGCTACTTAGAGACTCCTAATCCTTTTTGCCGAGGACAAAATGTTTAGAAAACTCCTCTCTTGGTCATTAGTTTCTCAGGAAAGATCCCTTTCTGGAATCTTCCTTTCTGCCCAGAACGAGAGACTTTGCCTTGAGTTGGGTTTCTTTTGAGGCTGTGAGTCTTGGTAGTTCGCCTTCCAGACTAACTACCAGATTTGGATGAAGACCCCAAACCCGGAGGTTGCACAAGGTCTTTTGACATCTTGGGGTCTGTCCCAGGCTGGGCTTTGAGGGCTCACTGTCCCTCTTCCAGTTGTTCTTGGATGGATGCTCTCATCTCTATGGGATCTCCTTCCTCCCTCCCCTCAGTCTTTCCCTTTCCCTGGAATTTTGAGGTCATGGGTATAGAAGATGGGTCCTTTTCCAGGTTTTCTAACAGCGTGGTACTCTCCCCAAGATGGGCTTGTTCGCCAGACCCAGCTTTCTGGGGATCAGCGTCGCGAAGCCCTCCCCGCAGCTACAGAGAGGATACGGGCAGCTCATCTCTTCTTCTGAGGGGAATGAGGTGGTGCAGGGTTCTGGAGCCCACGCTTGGGAGAAAGGGACCCTGGACACTCACCAGAGCTGCAGCAGACAGTCAGTATGACCAGGGTGAGGCTGACTATGAGCTTCATGCTGGGAGGCCCGGAGATCCTGGCTGTCCCTGGGTCCTGTGGTCATTGGCATTTGTATGCATGGGTGCCTTCTTATATGCTGCAAGCAGTGCCCACTGGGAGGAGGCCGGGGGAGGGGAGGCTTCACTTAAGAGGCTGCATTATTTACTTGGGCATGGGCTCTGTGGAATAAGTAAATAGTCTCTTTTCTCAACCAGTTTCTGTCCTCACTGAAACTGAACTCACACAATGGGCCACCTGCCGGGAGCCCCAAGAACACCGTGGAGGTACAAGGGGAACCTGAGTGAGAGTGCATGGAGTTTGGCCACCTGTGTCCTCTCTTTGAACTGGCGTACTGGGGGCAGTCCCCATCAATGGAAGCAATTGTGGAACCCACCTGGGCCCGGCACCCCAGGAGAGGCAGAGGGTCACAAGTGGCAGGGACAGGACTTGAACCCAGGACCCTGATTCTCCACAGGGCTCTTCCACTGCTCCTCTCCAAGGAAGGGGGCTGGGCCACAAGCCATGAGGTTGGTGTGATTTGGAGCACCCCTGTGGGCAGGGTTGGGGGAGACCTTGGATCGAAGCGCCTGGACAAATGAAGGACTTCTCCGGGGCACGCGCGCCCCAAATTTTAGGCTGGATAATGCTGTGCCTCAGGCTGGGTCTGTTCCCACCCAGAACCGTCCCGCCCTTCTGATGGCCAGATGCAGGGCACCTTCGTTCTTATCTCGCTTGACCTCTTGCTGGTCTTTACCCTGCTGACCCTCTCCTTCTCGATCTATTCTCTCCCCTGCGCTCCCACGGCTCAGCTCTTTCCTGTTTTCCTTCCCGGCCATTCCTTCTTGTTCTTTTTAGCTGTTTACTTTTTACTGACTGAACTTAAGTGTTGGGAGTTCCCAGGCTTTGACCTTAGCCTCCTTCTTGCCTCCCACGGCCACTTTCTCTGCTCGTTCCTTTCCTTCTCCAGTGCCCATGTTATATAACCACTGGCCTGCTGGTCGCAATCGACTCCAACCGGCCTCCCTGCCTCCCTGCCTCCCAGTGTGCTCTGCTCAATCATCTCTGAGAGGCCATTGGACAATCTTCCTAAAGCCCATGGATCATGCCATTCTGCTTCTTGAAAACCTTTCCATGCTTCCTCTTGCCAGCAGGATCAAATCCAAGTGCAATTTACAAGGCCTTTGCCCACCAGCCTCTCCAGCTGCCTGAACTTCCTTTCTCTACTCCCCTGCACAGTGGTTTAGCTCTCTCTTGCTATTTATGGATTTGGGGGCCTTCCATATTTTCTTCCTGCCTTTTTACCTTTGTACAAACTAAGCCCGATGCCTGGAATATGCGTTTCCTGCCTTGTCCGTTTCTCTAATCCTATTTGTACTTCAGGGCTCAATTAAATATCATCCATTCATTTTTTCAAAAATCCCAAGCATCTTTTCTGTGACAGGCAGGAGTCAGGAATTGGGGTAGACATGGAGGGGCACTGCAGGAGTCCCTACGTGAGGAACACTCTGTCTGCCACTTGGCAGCAAGGAGTGTGGTCAGAAGACAAACTCCAGCTCCCAGTTACTTTGGGGTCTGCACATCTCCCACCCCCCAGAGAACTGGCTTTCTCAAGGTTACACTGTCCCTGGAGGCTGCTCACATTTGGTGAAGAACAAGAAGGGGCTTGGAAAGCCTGGGCATTTCTTTTCCTTTCCTTCCCTCCCGTCTTGCCTTTTTTCTTTTCTTTCATTTTTCTTGGTACCAGGGGTTGCACTCAGGGGCACTTGACCACTGAGTCACATCCTAACCCTATTTCATATTTTATTTAGAGATAGGGTCTCACTGAGTTGCTTAAGGCCTCGCTAAATTGCTGAGGCTGGCTTCGAACTCTCCATCCTCCTGCCTCAGCTTCCCGAGCTGCTAGGATTACAGGCGTGTGCCACTATGCCTGGTTCCTTCTTGTCTTTTTTTGAAATGGAGTCTTCGTTGCCCATGCTGGTGTAGAACTTCTGGGCTCAAGTGTACCTCCTGCTTTAGCCTCCCAGTGGCTGGGACAGGTGTGCACCACTGTGCCCAGCAAGTCTGGGCAATTTTGCACCAGGTGAACAAGTCTGGTGGGCAATCCTCCAGAGCCCTCTGCCTGGCTGGTTGAGAGGCAGTTCAGCTTTTCCCTCTGCCCAGTCCTGCTTCCATCTCATTCCCTTCTCGGTTACAGCATCCTGGTTATAATCTTGCGTCCCAGACTCTGTCTCAGCATCTACTGCCTGCATGGTAACAACCCAGGACAAGGGAGGAATGGGGTGATGAACAAAGCTGTGGAGCTTCACCTGAGTGGTGACAACAGACTAGTAAACAATCAAACAGATGAAATAATTATAGGTTGCGATACTTGCTAGGGCGGAACTGAGCAGGGTGCTTGAGACCTACTTAGATGGGAGAATCATGGTGGTCTTTCTAAATAGGTGGCTTGATACCGAGGCCCATGGAAGGTTCCAGGCAGAGGAGACAACCAGCACCAGGACCCTAGGTCAAGAAGGACCTCAGTGTGCCTGAGACACAGTGGCTGGACCACGCAAGTCTCAAGCTAGGAGCTCTAAGCCCAGAGGGCTGGGAACTCTTGAAGGTTTTCATCAGGGAATGACATGCGCTGATTTCCCATCGACTGAGATGGACCCTGACTTGGGCATTGGGGTTCAAAGGGCGCGATCTTCCAGTTTCGAGATTCCCTGGTGAGTCTACATGTGTGTGAGTCAGGGCAGCAGAGGATCTTGGGTAAGCAGTGCCACTTGGCCTGGGCCATTAGGATGAGCTTTTCCTGAACGGCCCTGCTGTGTCCATCAGATATACCTGTGGGTATTGACAGGTATTGACAGGTAAGTTTCCTGCAGGAAAGAGTACTTCCGAAGTCCCTTCACTGTAGGAAAGTCTTATAAAGAGGCTCAGGATGCCCGGAGCATTCTGTGTCCTTGTCTTGGAGTATTGAGTGAGGACTTCTCCAGGTATCCTCCCCCAGAGCCGCAGGTAAACACCAGACCCTCCTGGATGTGTGGCATGACCACTCAGTGACGGTCCAGCGGCCAGGCAGAGAATGACTTGATGAGTGTCATCGAGACAGGAGCCTTAAAAATGCCACCTATGAAAGACCGTAGTTTGCTTCTTCCAGGGAATTCTCCTAGGCCACGATTTAGGACTTAGCGTGTCTTGTGCTTGCTTCTGCCATTTCTGCCCCTCTCGGATCCCTTGCTCCTTCGCTTTTATCCTTTGACCCTTTTTCCTCTCGCTCCACGCTCACTCCCCTCCCCCTTAGCGCAGGGACAGCTGGCTTCTGCTGTTCCTGGACTGATGGCTTCCCAGGCCCAGCTGGTGGAGGTGGGAGTTCTGGGTGGGACCTCGACTCTACCACCAAGTTTCCTAGACAGACTCTTCCATCCCGGCCCTTGGGAGAGCCCTACCTGGCCATGGGGGCCTTTCTGTCCCCTGCCCTAGAGCTTGCAAAGCTTCTGCTTCTCTGACCCACCGTAAGGGACAGTGAGGCAGAAAGTGTCATTGAGGCTCAGAGTGTTGAGTTTCTTAAACTCAAACATCAGCTCTCCTCCTCCAAGCCCACACCGTGCCAAGTTCTAGGCCAGAGTCCTAAGCCCACCTGGCACAGGGAAGGGCTGGGAGCCCCCTTTTCTGACTGCTCCTGGGCCCTTACCTGGTCACTTGGCAAAGACAGTGGGGGAAGACAAGTCACTTGGTTTTTACCACCAAGACAGGGCAAGGAATTGGCAAGTCCCCCCTGCAGCCCTACGTTGCCTGTGCCTGGCATTAGGGGAACCCCCATCCCTGGATTGCTGGAGCTTCAGGGGCTGGGCCCCTCGGGCTCTGGGGAGGCTGCTAAGACAGCGGAAGCACCTTGGGCCTGGTTCTGGCTTTTAGGAAAGGTCAGGGGAAAGAGTACCCCCAGAACCTGAGGGTAGAGGGTGCTGAGGGGCCTGGAGGCCTGGCCCGGCGCTTCTCCCATGCAGTGGGTATGTGTGGATGTGCACGTGGGTGCCAGGGTTTTTTTTCTTTATCTTTTTTTTTTCGGTGCTGGGGACCGAAACCAGGGCCTTGTGCATGTGAGGCAAGACTCTACCAACTGAGCTAGATCCCCAGCCCATGGTGCCAGGTTTTTGAGGCACATTCAGGGATCCTTGGGGCGGCTTCCCTGAGTCCCCACTTAGAGGTGTGCCAGGTTTTTTTTTCTTTATCTTTTTTTTTTCGGTGCTGGGGACCGAAACCAGGGCCTTGTGCATGTGAGGCAAGACTCTACCAACTGAGCTAGATCCCCAGCCCATGGTGCCAGGTTTTTGAGGCACATTCAGGGATCCTTGGGGCGGCTTCCCTGAGTCCCCACTTAGAGGTCTGGAGGGAGGGGTGGAGCCAGCAGCGTCCCAGCACATACTGCCCGAAGCTATTGACTGAGACCAGATGTTCACCCCTGGGCCCAGTGCTTGGCACATCCTAAAGAGTAGGAAACGGGTGCAGCTTGCTGGCTGCAGACTTGCTACAAGTCTCAGCATGGCCCAGAAAACAAGTCGGAGGCCCTGGGCGGGCCATTCCAAGCCCATCTGTCTGGCTGTGCTGCTGGAGGAGGACTTGGGTCAGCTCATGGAGTCAACTCACGGGGTCAGCTCACGGGGTCAGCTATGGAACAAGCTATAGAGGCTTGCGTCTCCCCTCTTCCCCTGGGCAGCTAACTCCTTAATTGCTCAGGAAATTGTTCTCAAGCAGAGCAAATTCTCCCTTGTGGGTTTGGTCCATTCTCCAACCTTGGTGATCCCTGGGACTGACCTCCGTATTGACACAGGCCCTCCTAGGAGGGGGGCCAGTAACTTCGGAACATTCCAGCTATTTTTTTTCCACCAGCTCCATTGCTTAGGGCCTGTGAACTTTTAGAGGGTCTCAAAATATGATCATGTATCTCCTGGCTCCAAAATATAAAAAGAATATCTCAAAATTAATGAATATTTATCTAGGTAACATTATTTCAACTAGTTAGTTGCAACTCAGTCTAACTATTGTACGGTTGTATGTAAACATATACCATTTAAATTGTGTGAACCAAAGGCATAATGTCTTGCCAGGATCAGGATTAGTACAATTAATCTTTATACGAACTCCTTCAAAAAAGCTTATAGCCAACACTATTTATTGTGAGGAATGTGCATATCTCAATGCATCTGATATGATCTAGGGTGGGAACATTCAAACTCAGGTGCCTCAAGTCCTGCTCTTCCAGTGCCTCTAGCTGCAGCCAAAGCAGAGCAGATGCCCCAGGGACAGGGAGGGATCAGAGGGAAGAAGCACCCAGCTGCCTCTCCTCCCATCCTCTGATCTATGGCCAGAGGCTTTTTCATTGGCCCAGGTCAATTGGCATTCAGTTTGCAAGGGAGCCTGGGATTTGTGGTCCTTAGAAGTTGGTCTCCAGGGGCCCAGAGCAGCATGGCAGGGAAAGGCAGAGAGAGGATGGGTAAGAGAGTATCAAATATAGAATGAGAGCAAAAATGGGGTCCTTCTACACATGCGGCTGGCTCTAGAGCTCACTTTTCCCACTCATTAGGTCTTGGATCACTTTTGAAATCTTGGCACTTGTGAATACATTGGATTTTTGTTTTCAGGCTGCCAAATATCATTTTGCATGGATGTAATATAGTTCAATTTACCTGTACTTTGTTGATGAACACTTGCATCATTTCTAGTTTTTTCTGCCGTTACGAATCCCACGGCATGTGCCTTCTGCTGCCCTGGGGACTCTTTTTATGAGGGAGATGCCTGGATTTAGGCCAGCTACCACCCTTCCCTGGTGCTGGCTCTCTTGAGTGGGAAGCCCATCCATTCCAACTGCAGAGGGGTTGTCGGTGGTGATGGTCAGGGTGGGAAAGGAAGGATCTCGTAGACAAGGTGTCGACTGTTTTGACCTTCCACAGGGAGGTTGGTCATTTTCTAAGTCTGCTATGCAGCCCACACCTAGGGTGGTAGTAGCCTATTGAGAGTGTGCAGAGATGTGAATGTCTGCCCAGCACATGTGTGTCCACGTGGGCTGCAGAGTGGCCTCCTGTGGACACACACCACCCTCCAGCTGCCAAATGTACCCAGATGCAAAGCCATTTGTGTTTTGCTGTGACTGGGGCCCCGAGGTTTCAGGGAGAACCAGGGCAGGCTTCGGCTTGCTGTAGATCTGGGCACTTTCTTGGCTCCCAGGCAGGCAGGCAGGCGGGCAGGCAGGCAGGCAGGCAGGCAGGCAGGCAGGCGCTGTTTCCAGTAGGCAGGACTGAGCTGAAAGTTGTGGGGTGGGAGGGTGGAGCCGGGGTGGGAGTTGGGGATGTGCCTTCCCAAGGCCAGGGTGGCCCAGCAGAACAGAACCGGCAGGTTCTTTGTTTTGGGATAAGCTCTGCTGGAGGGGCGTGGATGGTGAAGCTGATGGTAGTCCTTGTTCTGCAGGGAGGAAACTGGTTCCCCTCTGTTTTACAGGCTTACTCTGGGGATTTGGGCAGCAGATTTGGGGGTTGACAGCAGAATGACACGATTCACTTGTTGACCTTTCCCAGGATGCTTCTCATTTTATTGCTGACTTCTGCAGGTCCTTTGTTCTGGGCTGAGTCATTCATGCCCTGCCCTCTGTGCCTGCCTGCCCTGTCCACCTTCCCAGCCCTGAGCTTGTTCCCACTCGTAGGTTTGGCCAGTTACTGCCGAGGCCCCTCTGCTCCTACGGAGGACTGCACCCTCAGGGTGGGTTGCACAGCCCTGCTCTCTGCCTTCCTCGGGGAGATGAGCTGAGGGGGCTGCAGAAGTGGTTCAGGGCCCAGTTCAGGTACTAAATGGCTGAGTGGCTTTGTAGAGTTCCAGTTGTCCTACATGCATGGGGAAGGTAGAAAAGACCGCCTTGGGATCCTTTGACTCCTATAGCCTGAGACCCAGTGATGCCTCCAAACAGAGGAGCCTGGTGAGCCCCCAACCCCGCTTCCCTGGCCAACAGCCTGCTGCTGTCTGATCTGAGCACCTTGCCACTTTTGGTTGATCAGCTTGTAGGGTTATTCAGGGTCTTTGAATGCAGGTGTTTACAAGATGAAATAGAGCTTTCCTTTATTTATCATCTGTCTTCTTTTTTATTTTTATAACTAAATACTTGTAACTAATATAACTAAAATAAAGTGCAGTTTCAAACTCAGGTCTGCATTCTCTTAAGGAGATGGGAACTTAATCTTGGGAGTCGCCCTTCCTGGGGCTGAGTCTGACTTTCTAACTGTGTTGTTGAGGGTATCTGGTGCTTGATGTCATTTGTCGCCAACCTGTCCCTTGTTGTTGGTCATCAGCTGATCAGGCAACTGAGTGTATTGGCAGTATCTGTAGGCTTCAACTCACTGGCCTCCTCTGCCTCCCTGGCCTCCTCTGCCTCCCTGGCCTCCTCTGCCTCCCTGGCCCACTCCTGGGTGCACAGGAATTTGGCTGCTCCCAGGCCATGCCTGGTCCTGGGAAGAAAGTTTGTATAAAATCATGCCAATTAAAGTAAACAAATAAACATAAGAGCACATAGGAATATACATGAAAACACAACTGTTGTTTAATAGTCTGTATATTTGATCTTTTGATTAGAGTCTGATATATTACATTTCATATAAATAATTAGTAACCAATAAGCAAATTCTTGTAAAGCCAAAATATCTATAAAAGGCAGAATTTCAACAATTATTAAATTGTACAGTTTTGGATTCATTCTTTATATCTAAAACAAACAACCGCTGAAAAAAGAATACATTTCAACCCTGAGGATATTACGATTCAGTAAGAAATTTCCTGTATGAACCACAATATTCATTTACCAAAGAAAAATGTCACACCTTACATTCTTTCATTATTTAAAATATTAAGCTCAAATAAAAAATCCAAGGGGATCTCACAGTACAGAATTGAAGCAACTTTTTTGTTTTCTTCATGGTGCCGGGATTTAAACCCAGGGCCTGAGCATGTTCTAGGCAAGGACTCTATCACTGAGCTACATCCCCAACTCCTGAAACAATGTTTTAAGTTGTTTCTCCATCTTCACAATCATGATGTGTTTGGCATTTGTTCTGATTTTGATTAAATGCAGGAACAGGTAGCACCCAATAGGACTTGGACATAAGCACTGAGTCTGAAGCCGGCCCTATGAATTCCAAACCTCCATGAACTTTTCATGAAATAAACATGTTGGGCAAAAACAAAACAATGCCCCCCCCCCAAAAAAAAGAGGTGAGATGATGGATATGTTATAACCTTTCTCCCACGTATACATAGCAACACATTAAACCCCATAAGTATATGAGATTATTTTCTGTCAAATAAGTAATAAGAGGAATGTTTAAAAATAACCCAATTAATAAATGGGCAAACAAACCGAACAGAAGAAATACGAAGGCCAACAAGTATATGAAAAAATGTTCAACGTCTTGAGCAATTAGAGAAATACAAATCAAAACTACACTGAGATGTCATCTCACACCAGTCAGACTGGGAGCCGTCAAGAATACAAACAGTTGGGCTGGGGTTGTGGCTCAGTGGTAGAGCACTTGCCTAGCACGTGTGAGGTACTGGGTTCCATCCTCAGCACCATATAAAAAAAAATAAATAGCAGTGGCGCAGGCCTGTAATCCCAGTGGCTCTGGAGGCTGAGGCAGGAGGATCGCGCATTTAAAGCCAACCTCAGCAAAAATGAGGCGCTAAGCAACTCAGTGAGATCCTGTCTCTAAATAAAATCCAAAAAATAGGGTTGGGGATGTGGTTCAGTGGTTGAGTGCCCTTGAGTTCAATCCCCAGCACCAAAAAAATAAAATAAATAAATAAATAAAACAAAATAAAGGTATCGTGTCCATCTACAACTGAAAAAAAAAAAAAAAGAATACAAAACCATAACGAACAACTGAAAAAATAAAAAAAGAATATAAACTGTAATGAACGCTGGGGAAAAGGAACATTTTTACACTGCCAGCGGGGTTGTAAATAAGTACAGCCAATATGGAAATCAGTGTGCAGGGTCTTCAAAATACTAGGCCTGGAAGCATATGACCAGCTGTACCACTCCTCTGTATTTATCCTAAAGATATCCTAAGTTGTCATGCTACAGGGACACATGCATACCCACATTTATAGCAGCACAATTCACCGTGGCCGAATTATGGAACCAGTCAAGGTGTCTGTCAATGGATGGATGGGTTGAAAAAAAAATGTGGTATATATACACACTGGGGTTTTATTCAGTCATAAAGAAGAATGAAATGATGTACTTGCAGGAAAATGGATGGAACTTGAGAGCATTATGTTAAGCAAAATAAGCCAGACTCAGAAAGTCAAGAATACATTCTCTCTCCTATGTGGAAGCTACAGAGGAAGAAAGAAAATAATGGTGTGTGGGGGGGATCTCATTAAAATCGAAGGGAGACCAGGGGGAGGAAGGAGGGGAGGAAAGGGGAACACTGGGGAATGATACTGACCAAATCATATTGTTATATGGTGTGTGTGTACGAACATGTAACAATGAAGCCCACTCTCATATATAAGTATAATGCACCAATAAAAATAAGGAAAAAATATAACATTAATGACTATAAAAATGAATGTGTGGGGGACTACCTGTATAATCGAAAATTCTTAGACATAATTTCCATGTCAATGATAATATTTCTTTAAAAATAAACCTGCAGTAATCTGGAGCTTCTATATGTATCACACCATTAAAACTCAGAGGTGGGGCTGGGGATATAGCTCAGTTGGTAGACTGTTGCCTCACATGTATAAGGCCCTGGGTTCAGTCCCTAGAATACCCTCCCCACAACAACAACAACAACAACAACAACAAGAAGACAAAACTCAGTGGTAACTGCAGAAAGTACTTAGAACATGGGGAAATTTTCAGGTGGGAACATTTGAGCACTTGCTAAGACCTGCTGGAGCATGATGATAATAAAAAGCAGACCACCTTTTAGTGACCTCACTGCTTTTAAATCCTCTGGCTGCTGCACCTGGAGGAGACAGAAGGTCTTTGCTCTCAGGAGGGACCACCAGCCCTCAGTGGCCCTTGTGCTTCTACTTCCTGGCCACCCTGGGGATCCTGGGGAGCAGAGGGATGACTTGCAAGCCGGGCTTACACACAACTGGCGCTGGAGGTTTCCCACTCTCCAAAAGCCTGTGCTTCTGAACGGTGAAAGTCAGGAAGAGACCTCCCCTTTCTTTGCCTTCCTCTATCACAGCCCTTCCCTGGAGCCCCCTTGGCTGCCTGAATCAGGGGAAAAGCTAAGACAAGAAAGGAAAATAAGAGGGAAAATAATAGGGGTGAATGTTTCAGAAGTTTCCCACCACCAGAGGCCGGCCGGGCGGTTCTCCACAGCAGCCTCTGGCTTGCCCCAGATCTGAACTCTCGGGAACCTCCACTGCAGTCTTTGATCTGGAAAGGCCGGAAGGGCGGTAGGGAATATCTGCTCCACCCTGTGTGTGCTGAAGAGCCTTTGGGCCAGAGAGGATCTGAGATGTATCAAAGGTTGCACAGAGGTTAGGAGGAGAGACAGGACTTGAACGTGGGTCTGGGGTGCTCAGCTCAGGAATCTTCCTGCCGTGCTAAACCTCGGAGCACAGCTCTGTCCCTGTTTATTGCTCAGATCCAAATGCACCCAACATCTTATGAGCAAACATGGTTCAATGCACTTGTGCTCTAAACTTAATGGGGCCCTGGGGCTTGTAAAAATGCTGAAAAGCCACCAGCGCTGGCTGAAATTTACTTTCCTCTGAAGTCACTGGTGGGTCCTTCCCTGGTGGGTTCAGAGAGCCAGGAAATGTAGAGAGCATGCATTCCTCAGTCCCAGAGCTGGAAACGAAATATAACTAGAGAGCATGCATTCCTCAGTCCCGGAGCTGGAAACGGAGGTGCCCTGGTCAGGCAAGGGACAATTCTAAGTAGCCTGTGCCACAGTGGCTCTGGAGAGGCCTGTGCCAGCTCTATGGCCTGGCCTGGGGGGCCCTTCAGGGTTCCCTGGGGACAGGAAGTGTGAAGGCTTGGGTTTCTGGCTCAGGATGGAGTTCATGTCCAAGATCAGTGTCACCCTGAAGTCTGTTCCCCCCAGAGCAGCCAGAATGAGCTTCAAAAACTGTATATCAGGTCATATTGTGTTTCTGTGTAAAACTTTCTTGGCTTCTCACAACCCTTAGAATAAAACTCAAAACCCTCTGGGACCTCAAAACCTTCCCAACTTGTGTTTCCAACCTCATCTTGTGTCCCCCGCACGCCCCAGGGCCCTGCAGCCAGCTGCAGGGAGCATTTGCCACCTTCTGGCCTTCATTCTTACTCTCCTCTGGGTTATCTCCTGATTGCACCTTCTTGTCATCAGTGCCAACTTGGTGCCCGTCACTGTGGGTCACGCATCCCCGTCATCTGGCTCTTTCCTTCACCGCCTGGGTCACTGTGTGAAATAGTCTTGTCTATGTGTTTACTCATATATCGTCAGTCTAGAGATGTTCTAGAATGCAAGCCCCATGCTCACCTTCCATGCTCCGGGGCCCAGCGACACAGCAGGTGCTCATTAAATATTTACTGCACGAATGAACAGGGCTCTGAGCCTTTTTCTCCATCCTCATTTCCAGGTGTTCCGTCAGTCAGTGGGGGCGGGGGATGTGTATAGTTCCCAGCGGTGCCTGTTGCATGGAAGCATTCAGAGTTCGCTGTAACAGTGACTGCGTTCTGCCTCAGGCATGTCGCCTCCTGAGTCCACACCTCTGTTCATCTTCCGTCCTGTTCTGCTCATCTGCAGAAATCCTTTTTTACCTTCCAGACCCAGTTTGAAGGCAGGCTTCTATGAAGTCTCCTCTGACCCCTCCAGGGAGAATACATCATTAGCCTCGAGAGCCACAGCAGTACTAACCCTGGGCACTGTGGAAGCCGGGCATTTCAGTAAACCCTCACAACAGTCCTGGTAGGCAGGTTCGTTTTAAAGATGGAGAAACCGTGGCTCAGAATGTTGCCCAAGGCCTTGTAGTCAGCGAGGAGAGGAGATGGCATCTAAACTTGGGGGCCGACCCCTAACCTGTGGTCTACACCCGCTGGCTTAGTCTGCTGTCCCGCCCTTGCCTCTTCCCACAGCCTGGTCCTGGTTGTCACTCCGTCTGGCGTGAGCTGAGAGCCCAGCAGTCTTCCTCGTCTGGAGTCTCTGTGCTCTTCTGGCTTTTCACAGAACCTCCGCAATCATGGCTGGGTGCAGCTGGATTAAATCCTGGTCCTTCTCCTCACCCCTGCCACCCAAGCTACAGCCTTTTTGGTCCCCTTTCTGCAGGGGTGGTGGAGGATCTACACTTTTCCCCTTTATCCTTACTTGTCAACAAAAGCAGGCTCCAGAGAACAAGATATGAGGATTTTGAAGGAAAAGAAGACTGTGCGCTGGGAAGGAATTGCCAGAAATTCGGCAAACAGAAAGCAATGACTGCAAATGTCACCTTAACGGTCTCCTGTTGTGTCACTCTCCTCTGGGGTCCAAGCTGCTAACGAGCACCCTTACAATGCAATGCCAGTGGAGGTAGGTAGGTCCTCTCTCTTTGCTCAGGAAGGTTGGACCTCTGTGTGGGAAGCTCTATGGCTTAGGTCTGGGCACCTCTGGGACTCTGTGCCCTCCAGTCTACACAGTGCCAAGTATGGTTGGCCCTTGGCATCTTCAGCTTCTGCCTCTGTGGATTCAACCAACAGAGGAGTGAAAATATTCAAAAAGAAAAATCACATGTGTACTGAACCTGCCTGGACCATACATGATATTATCCCATACATGATTCTGTGTAAGCACTGTTTACAGAGCATCTTCGTTGTAGAAGGTGCTCTAAGTAATCCAGATATGGAAGCATGTGAGTAGGGTATATCCAAACACGATGCCATTTACTATAAGGGACTTGAGCATCTGTGGGTTTTGGAATGGGGCCTGGAATCCTGGAACTAATTCTCAAAGGATCCCCGGGGACAAGTGCATGTGGACGCTTAGACTAAGGAGAAACCTGAGCATGTTTTCCTCTTAGCCTCAGAGGTAAGCTGAAGGAACGGCTCTCCATATCAGGGGCTGTCAGAATCATCAAGTGACAGGAGGAAGTCAGGGCTTCCCAGAGGCCTAGGCTTGAGTTTGATGGTTGGGCTCAGGGACTTGGGGGTGCTTCAAGGACCTCACAATCGTATGGGGAGACAGATGGACAAATGGGCCATAGTTCATGGGGAGTTCCCTATGGATTGCTCAGAAGAGGGAAATATGACTTCTGAGTGGCAGCAGAAGGCTTCCTGGAAGAGGTGTCTTTAAGCTGTGCCCAGCGGAGGCTGGGACAGATCTCGTGGAGGGAAGCAAGCTTGGAGCTGGGAGAAACCCCGCTGGCTGTCCTTTTTTCCAGCACACATTTGCTAAGGCCTGCTGTGTGCCAGGTCTGGTGTGGGCCCTGGAGACACGACCTAGCGCAGGAGACAGATACTAATTGGAAGATGACAATTTCCATGAAGGAGAGATTCAGGGTGTTGGAAGAGATGTCCCCGAGTGAGCTCTGTGGGAGCAGCAAGTGCCATCAGGTGAAGAGGGGAGGAGGTAGCTTTGTGAGCAGAGGGAACTTCTGGGGAGCTTGGTGGAACGAGGAGCAGGGCACACACGAGGAGCCTGCGAGGCTGTCGTTGGTGGGAGGGGGTGCTGTGTGCTAGCTGCAGCTCAGGTCCTCGGTCCACAGAGGACTCTAAGTGCCAGAGGGGAGTTTGGGTTTAACTCGGCAGGTCATGGGGACTGCGAAAGGGATGAAGTGGGGTCCAGGCAGCGTCTGTAGGGAGGCGGGGACAGAGGCAGTGAGGGTGGTGGGCTGGGAGGGAGGAATGCAGCCATGGCTAGTGGACAGGATCTGTGTGGGTTGCAGATGGGCAAAGCCTGGCCTGTAGCTCAGCTCAGCTCAGAGTCCTTTAGAAGCTCTGCATGGCCTGGGCTCTCCTGGGTCAGCGTCGGCTGGAGAGCGGGCTGGGATTGGGGTGGAGTCTGGTTTCATTGTTATTTCTGCTTTGTGGTCATGGCTTGTTGTTATGTTTGTTCAATGAACGTGAACAGCCTCTCTGCTGGGGCTCAGGAACTTGGATCCCGCACTGCACAACCCCACACAGCCCTGGGCCCAGCCTATCCTTGTTTGGCTTGCGGCTGGCGCTGCCCTCAGCTCTGCAAGGCCTTCTGCAGCATGTGGGCAGCAGCGTGGGCTAGGGAAATGAGCCTCCAGGGGGAAGACGGGCAGCTGGGTCGGTTAGCCGGGACCCCCTTGCTGTGCACGCCTGTTTCCCTGGTCTGTCTGCAGTTCCCCGCTCCCACCCTGCCTCTGACCCTCATGGAGCCCTGTCCTCTTCCTTCCCCGACCCTGACCTGCTGGACACTACCATGAGAGCCTTTGCTGCCGCTAGCACTGACACTTCTCCCCCAAAGGCCAGGACAAGGGGACCCTGACCTTGTGAACCGGTTGGAGGGGGATGCACGGCTGCAGGTCCCAGGGAAGTGGCTGTGGGCAAGGCAGAATGTGGTCCCTGTCCTTGGGCAGTAGCACTCTGATTTGATCAGATCCCTGGGGGACAAGCTCTTCCTGGTGGGAACACAGGGGCAGGCTGGCCCGAGGTGGAGCCCCACAGCCAGGGACCCCCATCCTGGCATTCTCCACGTGAGTGTAGATGGTGGCATTTCCCAAGCCTCAGCTCTCTCATCTGAAAAACAGGCTCAGCTCCTAGTTTGCAGGGTGACTAGTGTTGGAGAGGGTTAATGGCAACAGGGTTGACCTTGGACCCTCCTTGTTCCAACCCCTGGAGTGAAGCAGCCCTGTGGTCTGGCCTCAGCTCTGTTGTGAGACTTTCCTGGGCCCAGGGAGCCCACCAGGCCTTCCCCAGAGAGGCACTGAGCTCACGGGCAGGGCGGCTGCAGGAGCCACACATCAGCCAGTTGTCCTCCCTTTCCTGGGAGCTGATCCAGAGACAAGGGCAGGGCATCTGGTTTTCATTGTGTGGCTGTCTCTAATTCCTTTGGCATCTGGGCTTCTTTTCAGAAGGAGGAAGATGCACTTAACTGCTTGTGACCCAGCCCAGTGCTGAAGAAGGTGCGCTATGCTTGGGATTAAGCAGAGCTGGCTTTGAGGCCTAACCCGGCCACTTCTTGCTGTGCCACCAGGGCTCTGAGCATCAGGGACCACCTTTGGAAACTGGGATTGATTGTTTCTACCCCGTCTACTCCATATTGTGGAAGTTGATGGGGAAATGTGTTGTAAACCATAAAACATGAAGCTGGGGTTCTCCTCTGTGTGGGCATAGTGAGGGGAATGCTGGGCCCCACTGGCTGAGCAACTGGCCACCTGCCAAAGTGCTCAAAGTGACTTTTGGGTTCCCTGGAACAGAAGCCCATTTTATTTCTATTTATTTTTTTATTGTGGTGCTGGGCATTGAATTGAGGGCCTCACACACACTCAGCAAGAGCTCTACCACTCAGCTATATCCCCAACCCAGAGAAAACCCTTTCTGAAGTTTCTGGTTGGTGACCTTGAAGAGTGGCAGGGGCTCAGGAAAGGAGGGGCTCACTCTGGCTGGTGTGATTTGGGAAGAAAACAACAGAAAAACAATAGCTCACACTTAGGTAGTACTACACACCAGGCACACATTTAAGAATTTTCCATGTACTAACTAATTGATCCTCACAACACCCTTTCTGGGAGAATTACTATTATTCTTCCTTTACATACCTTTGAGGTGGAAAGGATTTCTGGAGTGGGAATTTGGTGCATAAAGGTCTGGGGCGCCCCTCCCATCCTGAGGGTCATCAGGCACTCTGCTTCCTGCTAGGAGGGGCTGGCCTGGTGGGGCCTTGAGCCCCAGCTGCAGGTTTTTGATTTGATCCAGTCAGCAGCAGGAACCCCTGGAGGCTCTTGAGTGACCTAATCCTTGAGGGTGGGCCGGATGGGGCTCCTAGGAGGGGTGGTGATAGACTGGCTGTGGGGTGCAGAGTCCAAGGAAGGAGGCGCGGTTTCCACATTCTTCCGTCTTCCTGCTTGAGCACAGTTCCAGCTGCCACCCAAGTGGCCCTCATGGGGTGTCTTGATGCCAAGATGGGTTCAGAAGCTGGGTGTGTGTGGCATGGCCTCGGAGCCCCTGCAGGGCCTGGTCCTGCCTGTGCCAAGTCTCACACTCAGCTCTCCAGGGGCTCTCTGCACCCTGCCCTGGGAGCTGCCTGCTGGGTTTTAGAGGAGCCTGGAGCATTCTGTGCACACTGGGGTCTGATACTGGTGGCTTCCTGGTCTGAGTCCCCTGCAGAACCTGGTCAGGGACTGACTGGGGCCAGGGAGGGGTGGTAGGTCAATAGCTGTGGTGGGTAGATAGAGGAAGCAGGGTTGGTACCTTTCCTTTCCAGTACAATGGATTCCCTTGCCAGAAGGCCACTGTAGAGTTGGCCAGGACATTGGCCTTCCATTCTGCAAGCTTGGGGAGAGCTCCGGATAACTTAGGAGCAGGCGAGTCGCACCCGCGCCATTTGCCCCCGTCGTCTGCGGCACATCCGAGTCCAGACTTGGGTCAGGAATGCTGAGACAGCGTGTGCAGGGAGACTTCCCTCAGTGTGGGTGCCCCGCCCTGTGTCCTGACCCTTTCTGCTGGAGAGTAGTCCACGAATGTGTTGGAATTTCCAACTGAGACAGGGACAGGGTGGGAAGCCGCTTGGGGAAGTGGCGAAGGTTTTAGTCATGAGGCATCCAGGGTGTGAGATCTGCGTGATCTCTTCCAGAGATAAGACAGAGATGGCTGGGAAGACTGGGGAGCCCAGGACGGAGAGACTGGACGGGGTGAGGTCATGGGGGAGGCATGGGGGCCCACAGCGAGCCTGGGGACGGGGGCGGAGAGATGACGGAAGGAAAAACCAGCCTTGCTTTTTCTTACTTTTAAGATGAAATACTTGGTGTCTGAATAGAATCTTGGGAGTTCAGGAGTTCAGGTCCCTGGGGATCTGCACAGGGTAGACAGTGTCGGGCTCTTGTCCAAGGTTGGGGAACCGCAGCTTCTTAGCTAATGGTAAATATTCCTGGATTTGGCGGGAATGGCGTCTACCTGGACTTATTTGTGAACAGTTCTGCAATCGGTCCTTTGTGCGAGATGCTCTGGGGTAGCTCTTGCTTTCGTGTGGGGGGAGCAGGCCCTGGGAAAGGTGGAGGTGAAGGCAGCTGGGAAGGACAGCACACTGGCCCACTGTATGAGGGGAAGTGACCTGGGGAGGAAGAGGGTGGGGAGGTCTTCCTGGTGGCTGCGGCGAGTGGACGCGCTCCCACCTGCTCTCCTCACTTCTGCTCACCCTTTGCCAAACTTCGGGGCGGGGCCCTGTGCTTTGGACCTGACCCTCATTTCTCTCTCCAAGCCTTCCGCCCCAGCCTGTCCTGGGGCCCCGCACTGCTGGGCTTGTGCCTGGCACCCAGCACCCATGGGGCTGTGTCCTACCCCCGCTGTCTCCTCAACCACCAGGGGGCAACCTGACCAACCCAGAAGGTGCCACACCTTGAGGTGCTGGGTCCTGATTACCTGAGTCGCTACCACCTAAAAGGCTGGGTATTTGGATGAACTTATTGTAAAGAATACTTTGGAGAAAACTGGGGAAAATTTGAAAATTGAACAAATATTCCACAAGATGAAAAAATGGAGACTGTTAGCTGAATAAAGTTTACACATAGCTTGCATGGTATAGTCTCATACTGGAAACCAATTATGTATAAATACGTACAAAAAGATCTGTAAAAATCCATAATAATTTATTAACAGTGATATTCACCGGGTGATCGAAAATATCCCCCTCCTCTGCTTTTTTTTTTTTTTTGGTTGATATTTTTTCTCACAGGTGTTTTTAAGATTTTTGTTACTGTTATTTAAAATATTTTTTCCAACTTCTACAATTCACATATACTGATTTTGTTGCATTAGAGGTTATTATTATATTATTATTATTTGTTGAGATGGGGGTCTTGTTATGTTGCCCAGGTTGGCCCTGCGCTCTTGGACTCAAGTGATCCTCCTGTCTCTCAGCCTCCCAAGTAGCTGGGACCACAACTGTGTGCCGCTGGGTCTAGATTCAAAGGTATTTTTGGGGTACTGGGGATTAAACCCAGAGGTGCTTTACCACTGAGCCACATCTCCAGCCCTTTTTATTTTGAGGTAGGGTCAGTAAGTTGCTCAAGACCTTGCTAAGTTGCTGAGTCTGGTCTGGAACTTGGGATCCTCTTGCCTCAAGCTCCTGAGTTGCTGGGGTTATAGGCATGTGCCACCTTGCCTGGCTCAAAGGTTATTTTTAACTTAAAAATGTTTAGTAAAAAGTCACAACCCTGAGGTAACAATCCAGGGGCTGCCTGCACCAGGCAGTAGAGGTGGGGGGCACTGAGGGAAGTAGCTTCTGTCCTCTGAGATGGGAAGACCCAAACCCTTCTCTCCTTGGCTCCCACCCATAGCTTAAAATACCCCTCCCTCCCGCCCATCTGAGTTGGGCACAGGATCCAGAAAGTGCTGATAAATGCACAGCAAAAAGAGTTAATTTTGAGATGGTCAGAAAGGATTTCCTCTGTCAACCTAGTTCAAGTCTGGCTGCTGGCACTGAAGCCCAGCTTCATGTTGATGGCGGATTGGGGAAAGTCAGATTGTGGATGAAGTTTTCCAGATGTGCTGGTCTCCCCGCTTCCCACCTGGAGCGCTCTTGGGCTTCCCCAGAACTAGGGGCACGTGGGCTGCCACGGCTGGCATGACGAGGACAGTCACGTCTAGGTGGGAGCCTCAGAATTTGGGAACAGGGAGGCTGATGACCTTGGGCTAACAAGGTCCTGGGGGGAACTCCAGTCTCTCTGGGCCTTCTTTTCTCATCTTTGAGAAGAGCAGGCAATCCCTGAGCCTCCCTGGTGTGTTTCTGACATCTCAGCAGACGTGCTATCTGTGACTATGGCTCTGCTCCTTCTGGGGTCTGCGCGTGGGGTGGGCTAAGGTAAAAAGGTTGCTTTCCCCCATAGTGGTATCTGTGCTCTGGATGGAGCCACCGATGCACCCGTACCGCCCACGCCCAGCCTCGTTGAGGCCCAGCCTTCCTCCCAGCCCCATTCTCCACCTGGGGTTGCCGCGTCCTTCGGTCTGGCTCATTCCTTTCTGGGTCATGCCTCCAGCTCTGCGGGGAGGAGAGAGGACACCCTCTTGGGGACACTCCCTCTTCCTCTAAACAGTCACAGAATCCAAATTCAGTGAGGGCTTTGTGAAGGCTGAAGGGAGACCTCAGAGGAAGGTGCGGGGCTGGGGGAAGGGGTCCCCCATCACCCTTCCCCACACCCTCCACTTCTGACGACAGGGACACTGAAGACTGAAGTTCACCTGCTCTATCTTCCTTTGCACTGAGCGTATAATCGCTGAGCTCGAAAAGACAAGTCAAGAAAGAACGCACTTAGAGACTTGAGCAGTGGCTACAAGGTCCAGCCCTCCTCACCCAGGGCTTTCCTCTCCAGCTCAGCACCTCCTGGTGGGGGGGTCACGTGCCCTCGGGTGTGGAACCCGCTTGTGCTCCTTATTATCTCACCATTTGGTGGACAGAGGCCACGTGGCAATTTATCTGTCTTCCTGGCGGGAAGGAGTAGCCAAGGCAAGTGCTGGGCAGCCCGACCTCCCTCGCTGTGTATCTGGGCATCCTGCAGCGGCCCCCACCCCCAGCAGAGGAGGCCTAAGTGTTCATTTGGGGTATTTGCTAGTTTTTTTTTTTTGACAGTTCTGCTCTAAAATAAATTGCAGTATTTGGATGAAAAGGAGGCTGGGAGCAGGGACTCTCTGTTGGTTCCTCATTTTCCTGTAGGCTGCTCTGCTCCAGAGTAAGATGAATTGTTTGGGCCCCTGACACTTGTGGACATGTTGTAGTTTGCTGCCCTCTTGTGGCACAGAGGGATTAAAAAGACTGTCATGCCCGCACAGATACCTTGCTGGTTTGTTTGACCGTTATGGAGCAGGACACAGGATCAGAAGCACCTGTGGTCTCCACTTACGGAATTCCCAGCCTAGTGGTTTATTTCCCAAGGTCTGAGGGCAAAAAGATATTCTTCGGCTGAGAAGGGTCCTGTATTGTGGCTGCCTGAAGAGGTTGGGTGGCCACAAGCAGAGCCTGTGGCCGTGTCTAACTCGGGTCCCCTCCCTGGTGAATGGGAGAAATGATAGGGAAGCTCCCACAGCTCCTTCGTGGGGCCTTCCTCTCCCTCTCCCCTTTTTCTTAGATACTTACTGATTACTGTCTTCTTCCAAGGGCCTCTTCCCTTTTTAATCCTGAACATGGTTCTGCTTTGCTTGCTGTCGTGAGCTGCATTCCGTCATCTTCCAAAGTCGCATGTTGAAGCTGTCACCCCCACGACCGCAGAATGGGACTGTGTTTGGAGATGGGGGCCTTTCCAGAGGCGATTAAATTAAAATGAGACTGTTAGGATGTCACCCAATCCAGTAGTGTCCTTGCAAGAAGAGGGCTGTGCATGTCCAGAGCAAAGACCACGTGAGGACACAGGGAGAAGATGGCCGTCTCCAAGTAGTCAAGGAGAGAAACCAAACCTGCTGACAACTTAATCTTGGACTACTAACCTCTAGGACTGAGCAAACACATTCCTGTGGGTTAGGCCAGTCCATGGACATTTATGGTGGCAGCCCTGGCAAACGAATTCTAATAAAACACTCACTTCTAAAGAGGCAGCAGTTGCAGCTCGAGTTTTTCAAGGTCTCTGAACATAGAAACTCCTTCCTGAGCCTGGGTGTAGTTTCCATATAGTTGTCCATAGGATCCTTAAGATAAATACCAAGCAGTTTTTCTTTATTTCATTTGATCTTCGTGGCAATGTTTTATAGATGAATAATTCCTGGAAGTTGATGTGCCCAGGGTCCCCCCGGTAGTGGAGGGAAACAGGCTTCAAGCGCAGTTTGCCTCTTTCTCTCCAATTCAGAGCAGCTGATGGAGCCCAGGGAGGGTCTTGGATCGGAAGTTAGAACTTGGAGTCTGTGTGGGGTGGATACTGCCAAGCTGCAGGAAGACTGAACCTGCTGCTACTTTCAAAAGGTGGTTTGGTTTTTTTTCCCCTAATCCATTCAGAAAAAGTTTGACTCTTCTGAAAAATTCCCGATTACGCTCCACGAGGCAGGATGTGTTATTGCACCTGCGAGCCGTCCTCATTTCAAAGGGTCCCATGTCTAGTCTGCTGCCTGAACTGAGAGACGGAAGGGAGAACATGCATCCCTCTGGTCTTGGTCAACAGTGACTCCTAACCACACTGTTAATTCTTTCAAAATACATTTTATTAGTGGCACATGGAATTTAAAGTTAAGCAATGACTTTCCAGAGAGAAGGTAAGCCCTGACAGACTAAAAGACTGAGCAGATATGGCACAGCGGAAAGACCGTTTCCAGTGCAACGAGAGAGCGACAGTTCTCTTCACCAAGGAAATGACTATCACGCTGAACACACTGAAGGACACACAGAACATGGAGTGTCCCAAAGCCCTAGAGATCTGTGTCCTCAGTAAATCATGGTGTCATCTCTCCATTGATTGGCCATTCCCTGCCGTTGAAGAGGCCGGGACCCCTGTGTGGGACAGGGGTCTGTGGCAGCTAGGGGCTAGCTTGTGGGAGAACAGTAGGTGAACTAAGAAAACCCTTAAGACTCTAAGGCTGCCCGCCCCTCGTCTCCAGCGTGGGGAGCTACGGGTGAACAGAGGGTCCTTTGCAAGCGTTTGCTGGAGACTTGTCTATGTTAGTAAGCTTGAGAACCGAGTTTTCTTAGAAAATTCCGTTCTCCCTCTCTGAGACGAACGTCTCCCTTCAAGGATTTTCGTGCTTTTGCCAAGTGTTCTCGTCACACAGAAGGAACTCGGCACCATCCTGGGTTCCCCTGGACTGCACACTAGCTCCTCTGCTGCAGCTGCTCCTGCTCCTCGGGCACCTTCACCGGGCCCTTCCTGTCCCCACCCTGGACCAGGTTCCTGCAAGCTTTGGGTCTCCCAATCGCAAAAGGCTCCCTGCCCTGAGGCCGTTCTGTTGGGCCCAGGGTGCCCCTTCTTTCTAGCCTTACACAGTGGAGACTGCTCGGGAAAGGGTCGCTAGAGACTGTCATCTTCACTGTCTTACTTGGATCTTAATATGGGCATTTCTCTCATCGCTTTGGAACCAGACCCTCAACCAAACCTTCTGATACTTATTGATCAAGGCAACAAAACGAGGGACAGATTGCATGATTTTTCCATTTCTGAATCTAATTGATTAGGCGGCATCTCCACAGCAGGCGGATGAATCTTACCCGCAAGCTCACACCTAGGACACAATCTTCAGGGGCTTAGGGCAAGGACAAGTCTGTGATGGTGGCTTCACCCAGGTCAATGCCAGCATGCAGCTTGCCGTCCTTGGCCGCTGCCCAGGGCATGGAGGTAGAGGTCCACTTTGCTACCCAGTCTCCTGTTTTGCTTATCAAGATGAGGCCACCTAAACCTCTGACCTTTGACTTCATATAACCCAACGACAGGTCAGCAGCCTCTTCCACGCTCTTTCCTGAAAACAAAGAGAAACAACACAGGTTCCTGAAAGGAATCAGATGGGGACATCCTTTGCTGCATGAGAAACAAGAGGGAGTTAACCAAGATTCTGGTGAATGATTTCTACCTGCAAGCCTAAAAGGAGGATCCTCGCCCTCTTGCTGAGACAGAGCTCTAGCATCAGCTAAGCAGAGTTGCCCTCCCTACCCCACCCAGCTGGATGCCTCTGCAGCCCCGTCTACTGAGATGCAGAGATAATAGTATTCTAAGTGCTCTCCACTCTAGATCCAACCAGAAGGTGGGGTGGAGTCAAAATAGCGTGAACCACCTGAAAGCAGCACCTGCAGCCTGTAAGGGAGGGCTCCACATACTGCTCCACCTATTGGTCACACAGCTTCTGCGTACTCATCTTCACACGTTAGGAACTTGTTCTTTCCTCCACGTACCTTGTTCTATGTGGAAGAGCGTGAGTCTGGCGAGATTCACCTTCAGGATGCTTTCCCCATGCCCCGTGGTGGAAATGGCTCCAATGTTATTGTCAGCGTAACCTCCAGATCCTGCTCAAAAGACAGACTGGTTCTAGCTGAGTAGCAACGGTCAAGAAGCACAAATACACATTACCCAGGCTCATGCTGCATAATGCCAAATCCCAGAGTGCTAAAGGGTGGGCAAAGGCCGGGTTCCTAGCCAGGAGCCACTGAAGCAATGGTGGACCAGGAAGCACTGTATAAATACACTGGAATCCTGGAGATGGAGCCTTGGGGAGGCAGGGTGACTTTTCACAGAGCAGCTACACCAGGCCAGTGTCTCCTTTGCTCCAAAGCACTTTCCTGCCGAGTGAAGCCACCCCTCTCCCTGTCTCCTTCCCACAGCCCACATGCTGTGAATGAAGGACACTCTGACTACACTGTATGGCTCACCAGGAAAGCCTCCACTTTCAAATAGTTTTGGGAAAACTGATACCCAGAAACCTTACGACCATGGGTGTCCTCCTGTGATTTGGACAGGGGGTCGATTAGTAGAAGGCAGCTTAACAGAGGTCTGGAGCTAAAGCTACTTTGATAAGATTTCTCCTCTACTGTGGTCTGGAATTAAGTGACTTTCTGGTCTCCTCTCCATCCCTGAACCTGTTCACACACAGCCACTGGCCTGAGAGTCCTGCAGTATTGGCAGAGTTAGCCTTTATTCTCCCTGGTTCATCAGAAGCTTATTTATTGATGCTGCGTGTGGGGAAAGGGCTCTGGAATGGAGCTGTTGTGTGGAATGTCACAGGTGCCCAGGGTTTTCAGAGGCAGGTAACTCCTGATGCTGGAGGGAGCTGAAACAGGGTAGGGACTGCAAACTCTTGCAAAAGGAGGTGGCTTTTCCTTATAAACTTTTGCTGGATGAACTGGACAGACCCCAGGATGATGCCAAGAGTGGTCCTGGCATGGGAAGAGGCACCTCCCCTTCTCAAGATGACAACCACACCCCCCGTGTGAATGCTGCAGTGTGCCTGGTGTCCATCCAGAGTCCTCCGGGGCCAGCTGGAGCCCCCCAAGGGAATGCGCATCCGAAAGGCCAGGTTGAGCACACTTGGGGCTCAGAACCAAGACAAGGACTTTGGGTGACCCCTTCTCTCTCTCAAGACCTCACCATCGTGACACAACAAGTTTGAATTAAGTTTCTGGGATCTGATCTGGGGTGGCTCTGGAGCCTGAGCTGAACCCAGCTGCAGGCAAACTGCACAACTGACCAGACGTACTTGGCAGGGTTTTTTGCTAAGGAGAAAAGAGGGTGGCTTATTTCATATCTCTGGGGTAAGTGAAGTTATTCCTTTTAAAGAAGCTTCCAGTGTCTCTTCCAAATTCATGACAATACAAAAGATATCAAGAGTTGTCAGGAGTGCAAATTACTACTGAAGACTAAAGCAACAGATTAAAAAAGGGACGGCAGGGGGAGTTTTCCACTAAAAGTATAAGCTGTCGAAACAATTTAGCTGTTCCTGAAACTTCAATCAGAACTCCCACAAGAGAACTCTGAAAGTCTGCACGGGATGAAACATGTACAACCACCCGACCCTGCCACTCACACATGCGGGGAAATGAGATGATGTGCGTTAGTGTTAATGTAAAGAACACTTCAATATTTCTGTAGAAATCTGTCACATTTGTGCCACCTAATTTGAATCTCTGCAAACTGAAGTTCTCAGCTTCCTTACATCATTAATGTAAGCCCAGGCCTGGGAAGAGGCTCTGCGTACTTAATCCTCTGTAAGCAAGTCTGCAGATTATGAACCGGGGCTAAAGAGAAGACAGGGAGCCTACAGGTAGCCTGGGGCATTTTAAGCATTTCATGCCTTGCCCATCCCTGTTTCCTTCCCCAAACCGTCCCCAAAATGTAATCCAGGAAACAAAGAGCCCACTAGATGAAAACACCTTCTTCAAAGCAGTGCACCGAACAAGCCTTCCAGCCCCAGATTGAAATGAAATAAGAAAAGGAAGGAGGAAATGAAATAAGAAAAGGAGGAAATGAAATAAGAAAAGGAGAGAACAGAGAATGAAGGGAATCTGGCGTTAGGGAGGGACAGGGGCAGAGGCAGGAGCTGTCTCTCAGACCTACCTACGCATGGTGAGTCCCCAACTCGGCCAACCATCTTATTAACGATTCCCCCCGTAGAGGTGGCATAAGCCAAGTTCCCTTGGCAGTCCAAGGCCACGGCACCCACAGTTCCCTCGTTTCTGCCAAAAATAAAGAGAAAAGAGTGACAGTTTGAAGATGAGCAACACTCCCACAAAGAACAGTGTGGCTTACAGCCACTTGAATTCCCACATTACATAGTTAAGAGCGTGGGACGCCTTCCATTCCTTAGCGTCTTACCCGACCTGACAGTCAAGGGCAGATTTCCAACGTTCTAGGTCTACCCTCTAAGAGTACATCCAACCCGACACCACCATTTTCTAGATGTGTGACTTAAGTTTTAGTCTCTGTGTCCCACTGTCCCCCTGAACGAAATGGGGAAAAATATAACAGACCGCATCTCAAACTTTTGCATGCATGATATTTCCCTGGATCCCTGCCTGCCCCCCAGAGATTCAGAAGCTGCCACCAAGAACAGAAACGGAAGACTTGAGTTAGCAGCTTCGGGGTGTGGCAACCGCCCAGGCACTCTGAGTACCTGTGTCATGGGGTTGTCGTGAGGATCGCCTAAGCTGATTTCCCCTGGCACCCTGTTATGAATTTTTAAGTGAACTGGGGAAGACGTTGTACGCTAACACCCAGGCACACCCCGGATTCCACGGTGGACTCTCCTGGAATACTGTTGGAGGTGCTGAGTCAGCAGCAAACTAAATGGGCAAAGTCCCTTCCACGGAAGGGTGGTAGTGACAGAGTCACGAAGGTTTCAGGTGGCAGTGAAAAACAAGCAGCAGCAGGTAAGGCGAGTGAGGGTGGCGGTGCAGCTTGAGTGAGGCCCTCCAACGTGGGGGAAGTCACGCTGGCTGCTGAGGGAGAAGGTTCCTGAGCAGAAGCGTGCTTGCCATGGGCCTGGAATTTCAAGGAGGCCACTGTAGTTCAGAGAAAAAAGGCCAAACAGGCAGCAGGAAGGTCAGCAGGGCAGTTGGGCCCGTGTCATGAAGGCACCCTGGGACCCGGGGGGAGGCCACATGTCCCGGTTACTCAGGATAGTCCAACTTGTGCCAGCTGTCCCGGTTCAATGATTAATAATGCCCCTTTTGCTCTTAAAATCAAGTCCCAGTTTGAACAACCCAAGGTTGTATAATTGTCCTTTTTTTGGGCCACTGCAAAGGCTTCTGTTCCTAGCAAGATAGGAGGGTGCTGGGCAGTTTAAGGTAAGAAGCTTCACTATCGAAGTTGAATTTAAAGAATGATCATTCTTATCACCCACCCACCAGGACCATTAAAATGCAAAAGGCACAACACTGAGCACTGACGACCATGTGCAGGAACCCAAGTCCTCATTCAGTAAGGTCGCAAGTGCACACTGGCCAGACCCGCTAAAAACTCACTTGGCAACATCTACCAAGGCTGAACAGGAAGGCACTCCACCATGCTGCAGGTGCACACCGCCAATCTGTCCGTCAGAAATGTGGACCTGTGCTCACCAAGAAAGTGGGCAGAGGTGTTCCCAGCAGCGCTAGCTACTTACAGTGATCCAAACAGAAGACACAAATGCCCACTGATGGAGTACTATACTGCAGTGGGGATGGAGGCAGACCCAGAGCACACACCTCGATTCCACCCAATCCAAGTTACAGACAGGCAACACTCATCCACGGTGCCGGAAGTCACGCGTGGCTACCTGGGGGAGGGGATGGCCGGAAGGGACAGGAGGTGGGGCTTCTGGCAACATCCTGTTTTCTGATCTGGGAGCTGATCATGTGGGTGTGTTTATTCTGTGAAATCCATCAAGGTGCAGACTCGTGATTGGTGTGCTTGTGTATCACGTCATACTCCGACCCCTGGGCAAAGTTCACCTTAAGAGAATTATTAGGGCTGTGGTGTGCCATTGACAGAGAGGGGGGACTAGCAACAGGGAGGAGGTGCGAGGAGGCACTCTGTGTCAGGGCGGTCTTGGCGTAGGGGCCGAGGAGCAGCCTGGAGTTGGGACATTTGAAGGCAGGAGTGTGCAGGAGGGCAGGATGTGAGCAAGAGAAACCCCGAAAGGGTCTATAAGGCTTTCGGCCTCAGTGAGTGAAAAGACACGTATTCAAGTGTAGGAGGTCATTAGACAGGATTATTGTTTGGCTGTTGGTGTGTATGTGGAGAAGCGTGGTAGGTCAGGGGGTCAGGGGGAGGCGGACTCACAGCCCCCCTCTGCCTGGCATTCAAGGCGCCCGGCCCAGGGGGAGGAAAGGGGGGTCCAGCTTCCCTCACCACGGAAACTGCTTGTAGGTGGCCAGTGACCCGAATCTGAGGCACAGAACAACCTAGGGGACTGTGTCTCAGGTGGGAAATGCGTTCTGACTTTTAATTTTGCAAACTATAAAAAAAGGTAGACATATTTGATTATAAAAAAATAAAAGTCTTCTATACGGTAAAAATGCCATAAAGAACGTAAAAGAAGGTAAGTGAAGAGGAGGCGCTTGTGAGCCGGGGGCTGGCTCCTAACGTTTGCCCAGGCAGGGCGGGAGGGAGCACACACCCAGGCGAGGCCCGCGCAGCGCGGAGGTTTAGTACTTGGGATTTATAAATATTCTTGACTGTCTTCCCCTGGTAAATCTATCTTGAAAATATTTTCACATATATTTATGCATGTACCTACACATGAATATGCATATACACGAAAATAATATATATATACATAAAATAAAGGTGTACTGTAGGTTTCGATATAATGAAATGATTATTATAGACAATCAAAATAATGCAGCTATTATGTCACCGTTATCTTTATTGTGTGGTAAGAGTCCCGAGAATCTACTCTTAGCAAACTTCCAGTATATAACATGACTGATGACCATCCGGGTGTGGTGCATTAGGTCTCCAGACTTATCCGTCCTCCTTGACTGCGACTTTGTACCCTGGGATCCACTTCTTCCCATTTTCCTCTCCCTGCCCCTCCCAGTCCCTAGTGATCATTATTCTTTTCTATGTACTTGATTATTTATTTATTAATTTTGGATTCCACATGCAGGTGAGATCACGCTGTGCTTTTCTTTCTGTGTCTGTCTTATTTCATTTAGCATCAGGTCCTGTAGGTCCATCTACGTGGCAGGATCTCCGTTTTAGTATTCCATTATTCATACCCCACCACCCCACCATCTCTTTATCCTTCCATCTGCTGACGATCACTTCCGTATCTTGGCTGCTGCGAGGACCAAGGGAGTGAGCAGTCTTTGGGACGTGCTGATTTCATCTCCCTGGGGCACACGACAGAAGACACGCTGTTGGGTCACGTGGTAGTTCGATTTTACATTTCTTTAGGAATCTCCATACTGTCATCTTACCTTGAAAAATATTGTAAAGCTATGTTTTAACTGAAAGTTCACAGACTACTACTAATGACCTAATTTAATTATTATTATAATTAATATTGTGCACACTCGATCGCTGGATCAGCTGGTGATGGCAGATAAGTAAGACCAAGGCATAGACAATTCACCCATTGTTATGCACTTACTGCATAAAGTCCATTTTTCTTGTCTCTGTTTCAGGGATCGCTCTTCATGTTCTTACACTCAACATTTTCACACATCATGAATTCTACTGACAACACGCCACGTCAGACGACCTTTTTGGAGTCAATGTATTCTTAGTGCATTTTTAATCAATTTTAATCTAGTGATGCTTCACTTCAGATAAAAATGGAATTACTCAATATAGGTCTTAAAGCATACTTAGCTTTTGAAATTAATCCTGATTTTTTACATTACCATGCAAAAACACTGTGGGTTTATATATGATAAATTGTTATCACAGAAGATATTACTTACTTGAATTGGTCATATAGACCACAACCATTTATTCTTATCATTTTCATCATCTCTTAAGTGATGTCTATTTCCATGCACATAAATTCTTCTTTTAAATTTCAATGCTGGTATATTATTATAAAGAAAGTCAGAAATAGAAGTATCTTCTTCAGTTTTGTTCATCTCTGTCTTCAAATGAGACTATACTGATTAAAAATAGTGTCTGCAGAAATTGGTTGGGGATTTTTTGTACATAGGTCTTCCTCAAGTTAGGCAAAGAATATTTGTAATTCTTTTAAAGGAGAACTTAGATCTTCTTTTTTTTTTTAAAGTTTATTAATAGAAAACAATAGTCTAAACCAGGTATAGTTAGGTATGTAACTAAGATGCCTGTGATCCCAGTGACTCAGGAGGCTGAGGCTCACAAGCTCATGGCTAGCCTCAGCAATTTAATGAGACTCTGTCTCTAAATAAAAAATAAAAAGGGCTGGGAAAGTAGCTTAGTGGTAAAGCATCCATGGGTTCGATTTCTAGTAGCAAACGAAAAAAAAAAAAAAAAAAAGCCAATGGTGTATACAAAACCCTGGTAGATAGCTCAAATTTTTAAAAAGTGGACTTTCTGCTGAGGCCCACACCTTACTCTCTGAACACCTTCTGTGATTTTGCTTAGCTCTTGCCATCTAAAGTCAGCAGCATTCAGTATGCATTCCCACCACGTGTTTGTTATGGGGTCAGATATGAGTTTAATCAAGATGCGCCCCCTTTGGGCATATCTGGAAAATGTATCGGATCCCTCTATGCTCCGCAGTGTCACTGCCAATGGCGCGGCTGAGATCACGTATCCCAGAAACAAATCCAAACACAGCTGCACGCGACACAGGACGCTTGGCCAAACTTCTTGCCTGGACACTTTCATTTCCCAACTCTGTTAGTTCTATTATCACCATTATCACAGGCTGGCCTTCGACAGTCTTTTAAATGAATCCCTAAAACAAGGGTTTTCCCCCCTCCATTCTTCATTTAATTGGAAAACCATATTTTAAGAAGCAGATGTAAAGTCAATGAAGCAGATGGACTTAGACTTGTTTTTTCTTTGAGTAGCGTGGGGAGCCTCTAGTACACGTGAGCTGTTCGACCTGTCTTCTGACCATGGTGTGTTCTGGATGAACTGATCGTTTTATTTAACAGATTTTAGTTGGGTTCAGTGGTTGAGTACTTGCCTAGTATGTGCAAGACTCTGGGTTGCAACCTTAGCACTGCTAAAACAAAGCAAAAACAAAATACCCCCCAAACAAAACAACTACAACAAAACAACCACCAAACCACGCCCCAGTTAGCCTGCCTGTAATCCCAGCAACTCAGGAGGATGAGGAAGGAGGATCAGGAGTTGAGGTCAGGCTGGGACACTGAGGCCCTGTCTCAAAAAAGAAAAAAAAAAAAAAAATTTAGTGTCTTCATTGCTCATTAAATTAACCTTCGGAATTGTCCATTCCAGACACTGAGCATGGCTACACTATTTTCTGTCTTCTTATCATGTTGGTCATTTTACCAAATTTTGAAATCATTTTTACTAAGCCAAGAACAATTTCCATTGCATCGGTAACCACGGGTGGTGTCATGACTGAATACTGGACACAGCGGCTTGTCCTTCCGAGGACAGCAGACCTGTGTTTCCAGTGCTGTCTTCCCCTGGTGTCACCTGCTGTCCGCCTGTGTCCAGCCCCTCCCTCCTGATTCCTGGGCTGCTGTGTGTGTGATCTTTGTGGCTGGCGATTCACTCTTCTGTGGGGAATGCTGAGCTTCAGGGATTTCACTTGACCTGTTCAGGTTGTGGATTCAATGAGAACAATTTTCTTACTGATTTCCACTGTTAAGTAATTTAATCTCCATTTAACAAAAAACTCGTAATGTCCTGTTGGTGAACTTCATGTGGAACTTCCTCCTGGAAGGAGATTGTTTGCTTTACTCTTTCCAGTTTTTAAAGTGGCAAGCAGATTCTTCTTTGACGAAACTTTTAACTTCTTTTTTTCTTTTCTTTCCTGTTGTGAGCACCATTTTAGTATTTCTTTTCTATCAGAATCTTGACGCATACTCATTTTCAATAATCTACAAATTAAAAAGTAAAATGAAGTTATATCCAAAGTGTACAAAATTAGAATATATTTTCATAAAAAATGAAGAGCGAATCTAAAGAAATTAAAAAAAAGTAAAAGTAGTTTAAAGACAATTTCCAAAGGTTGGCTTTTTGTAAAATACATAAAATTGTCTATTACTACCACAGTCAAAAAACATGGGTTATGCTGGGCACAATGGCACAGGCCTGTAATCCCAGCAGCTCAGGAGGCTGAAGCAGGAGGATCTCAAGTTCAAAGTCAGCCTCAGCAACAGGGAGGCTCTAAGCAACTCAGTGAGACCCTGTCTCTAAATAAAATACAAAGTAGGGCTGGGGATGTGACTCAGTGGTAAGGTACTCTGAATTTAATCCCTGATATCAAAGAAAAACAAAAAACAAAAAACATGGGTTATAAATAATGAATATATTTTAAGTCTAAATCACTTAAAAGTTGAACATTTTAACATTTTTGAAATTAACTCAATCTTTTAATTATCTATTATTAAAATAGAACCATCCAAAATTCTATATTCAGGGTCCATTTAGTTGGCAACTTATGCAGCTGACTCTCGAGCTGTGCTGTCCACTACAGTAACTGCCAGCCACAGGTGGCTGCCCGTGGCTGCTAGCTACACGTGCCCAGGCTGCATTGAGGTGTATAAAATACACACCAGATTTTAAAGATTTAGTATGAAAAAAGAGTGTAAGATAGTGCATAAATAATTTCTTAGTGATTATCAGATAAAATGATAATATTTGGGATATACTGGGTTAAATAAAACGTATTATTAATTTCATCTGTTTCTTTTTCCTTTTTAAAGTGATTTAAGAGGCTCTCATGTTTGTACTGCTGTCCTAGTCAGACACGCCCACCAGTTTAACTCTGTGGACATGCTACAAATTCAATACCTTCAGAACTTCAAGCCCGAATGTGCAGAGGCAAGAAAGGGGACACCTGGCACTAGAGGGAAACAATACTTTATGTCAAGTTGATTTTATTAATTTGCTTTTTCTCTTACCTAAGTCCTGCTGTTCCCGTCTTCCCACACTCCGGAGTAGTAGCCATCTCTGAGGTCAGCAGCGGCACAGCCCACAAATTCTGGACTCAGGTGGCCTCTGCTTCTGAGATGCAGAGCAAGGGAGGTGGAGCAGCCTCTGCCTGATGGCTGAGTGGAGTCAGTCACAGGAGCAGCTGAGGAGGGTTATGGGTCGTGCGGTGCCAATGCTGAGCGACAAAGGTGTTTGTGCATTCGTGACACGAAGCCCCTCCAAAGTGCCGGGCCCCGGGTAGGAGCCCCTCTTGCTTACACCCCAGAACAGCACTGGCTGCAGGAGAGGCATAGTTCCAGAGTCTTGGAATGCAATGTGGCAACAACTTTGGATATGACCGTGAACCAGGCATCAAGCAACCCGCTTCCTCTACTAGCCCACAGCCACGCACCCTCCCGAGGCTGCCACCAGTTCCCGGCCAGCCTTGCAAATCAGATTCTTAACCAGAATTCTCCAGGAAGTGTTTCCATCCTGCACCTGCCCGGCCTCACCTCTGCAGATCTGGCAAGTCTGATACATGCACGAATATTCTGAAAAAGTTCCCTAGGTGATTCTAAGTCAGATTGCTGGTTAAATATGGCTATTCTAAGGACTAGGCAGAGTCACTGAACTGAGTTCCATTATGACCTCCCAAGCCATCTTCACATTTTATTTTCAAAATTGCTTTAAATAAGAGGGTTTTTACCTGTGATTTTGAAATCTTCCACAAAGAAAACCATAAGTGAGGACACATGATTAATTTGGATTTTTTTTGAGGTGATACTAGGGGTTGAACCCAGAGTGCTCTGCCACTGGGCTATATTCCAAGTTCTTTTTATTTTTTGTTTTGAGACAGGGTCTCATTAAGTTGCTGAGGCTGGCCCCAAACTTGCAAGCATCCTAAATCACTTGGATTACAGGTGTGAGCCACACCACCTAGCTAATTTGGATTTCTAAGAATTCTGCTGATTTCTTTACACTATGAGAGAGTGTTAAGCTCACAACCTGATCAGTTATAACTTGATTAGCCAACATAAGGTAACAAATGGATCAAGAAGCGTCTGGGGCCAGGTGTGGTGGTGCACACCTGAAATCCCAGGCACTCAGGAGGCTGAGGCAGGAGGATCAAAATTGTGAGGCCAGCCTCAGCAGCTTAGACAGGCCCCATGCAACTTAGTGAGACCCTGTCTCATAATAAAAAAAATAAAAAGAACTGGGGATATGGCTCAGAGATTAAGCCCCCCTGCTGGGTTCAATCCGTGGTACCAAAGGCAGTGGGCAGAGGTTGGGGGGGAGGGAGAAGCATCTGAGTAAACGACACTCTAATGCAGTCATTCTCTACTAAATCACACTGGGAAAGGAACTCTGCTAGACTGATTCATAGGAGTAATAATTGAGATTAAATTTGAGAAAAAGCAGCTTTCCTAGTATTTGAATTATTTAAGACATGCATATAACCATATATGGACCAAACGTTCACCCTTCCGTGACTCCCAGGAGTAGGCTGCAGAGGAGACTTACTGTGCAGAGAACGGCTTCTGGGCACCACCACGCCCATGCTTCTCTTTTTCCAGGTTTCTTTTGCTTCTCTCTGTTATCAGTTGTTCCACGGCAATCTTTGGAATCCCCATCTCTGCTGCAAATTTTGCTGCACCTTCACTCGTCAGAAAGCAATGAGGTGTCTGAGCCAGCAAGAGAAGGAAAAAGGTCAATTTTTGGAAAACGTGTAATCATCTTTTTTTTTTCTTCTGTTGCCAGGGGTTGCACTCAGGGGCACTCCACCACTGAGCCACATCCCCAGCCCTATTTCGTATTTTATTTAGAGACAGGGTCTCACTGAGTTGCTTAGGGCCTTGCTGGTGTTGAGGCTGGCTTTGAACTCCTGATCCTCCTGCCTCAGCCTCCAGAGCTGCTGGGATTACAGGCGTTCGCTACTGTGCCCAGTTCTAATCTTCTTACCTGTACCAACTGTGTGGAAATAATTGTTTCTCTTTGGGTACAAAAGGCTCAAAAATGCAAATTTCATTGACTGACTTTCCTGAATGCTGAAAAAAGGATGCGACTTTCATGTGATCTTAAATGTAGAAAACTTAGTTTTTATTTAACATGTGCTCCTAAATAGCTGGTCTGCTCAGTTTGTACGTGAAAAGTGAAAAGGCGCCCACACAAACCACAGACGCGGGACCCACGCAAGAGATTTTATTGGGCAGACGAACAGTGTCTGCCCTGGAGAGAGAGCGAGCATGCCGGGGAGCTTCCTTAAGTAGTTGAACTTCCCGGGCTAAGGACCCTCGGGCCAATCGCTGAGCAGTTAAAATTCACGGCCACGGGTTGAGCCAATGGCTGCCGAGCACAAGCTGAGAGGTGGACCAATGGCTGGCTAGGATGGCAGACTGACAGCTGTGGGTGCTGTCCTGCCCCTTTGCCTTTCCCCGCAGGTGTGTCCTGCACCCAACCGCCCAGGAAGGAGCCCCATGAGGTTGTAGGGTGCACTACGGTCCTAGGCAGCCAGAGGCCCGAGGCAAGAGCCAGACTGCCGGGCAAACCCAGCGCTGACCTGCTGCCTGCCCGGCCAGCCGACACCTGGCCAGGTTCACGTGGGCAGAGCGCTGCGAAGGCAGCTGCGGACCTGCCACCGGCATCCGCCCGCCCGCAGCCCACAGAGCGGCCCACTGAGCACCCCAGTGTGCGCTGAGTGATAGGTGCTGAAAGAAGCCTGAAGAAAACACAGGAAGAGCTGGTTGCTGAGGCGCAGGTCTGTAATCCCAGTGGCTCGGAGGCTGAGGCAGGAGGATCTGGAGTTCAAAGGCAGCTTCAGCAACTCAGCGAGGCCCCTAAGCAACTTAGCAAGACCCTTTCTCTAAATAAAAAAAGAAAAGGGCTGGAGGTGTGGCTTGGTGGTTAACCACCCCTAGGGTTTAATCCTTGGTACCAAAAGAAAAAAAAAATCCAGGAAGATGACAGTCGTCACTGGTCCAGTGATTTGGTCAGGTGACGTCACCCAGCAAAGTTGGAATTGTGGCTGATTTGAGAGCTCAGATGCCTCTGTCCCTGGACATATTTTCAGAACAGTGTACTTCTCCACAGTCAGGCCTCTGTTTACCACCGAGGCACCGCGGGGGACACTCCAAGCATCGTACCTTTTCCATGACAAGCCGCGCAAGCTTAATGGGGTTCGCTACACAGCGCACGGCAGACACTGCTCCCGTGGACAGGTCCTTGCCATTCATGATGCTGGCATCCATTTCCACGTCACCGTTTGTGTTCAAGACAGACCCACAACCTAAAACCAAGTTGAAAAGCAAACATGAAGACTTGGGAGAAGGCGCCTGGCTTTCCTGTGATTCACCCACTTCAGCCCCTCTCTAGTCCCCTGCCAGAGGAAGGGGTTTCTTTTTTTTTGGGTACTGGGTACTGGGGTTTGAACCCTGAGTTCTGTCCCGAGCCCTTTTTACTTTTCATTTTCAGACAGGGACTCACTAAGTGACCCAGGCTGGCCTTGAACTTGCAGTCCTCCTGGGCCAGCGTCCGGAGTAACTGGGATGACAGAGTGTGCCACCATGCTGGGCCACGGTGCTTTTTTTAAATGAAACGGTATTCCTGTCCTCTCCCTGGTCCCTTACTTGCTCTCCAGACACGTGATGCCATCTGCCATGAGGCCCTCACTGGCCCTGGGCAGATGTGGGTACAAAGCTCTTGAATCTCCAGAACTACGAGCTGCACCTCTTTTCCTCCCCTCCCCTTCCTCCCTCCCTTCTGTGGTGCCTGGGTTCAAACCCAGAGCCCTGTGCACACCAGGCACCCCGGCTCTTCCTCAGATCTTTTGTCACAGCAATACCAAACGGACTACGACAGCATCCTGCAGCCTACGGAATAAGAAGCTTGAGGCCTCCCCGACCCGGCCCTGGCCTCCTGGTCCAGCCCCAGCTCCGCTCTGAACGTTGGTCACTGAAGCACGGCTTCTAGGCCCGACCACAGCTGCCATGGCCCTGTGCCCGTGCACGAGCTGTTCATGCGCTCCCTTTCTCCAACTTCTGCTGCCTGCAGAGTCCTGCAGATCCGTGCCTTAACCCCGTGGCTCCTCTATCTCCTCGTTTGTGAGACGAGGGGAGAACACCCACCGAGCAATCCTCCAGGCCTCCCTCCGTGAGGTAGAAATGCACTGGAAGCACACGGAACAGCCTCCTGGGAGAGCAGGGGCACTGGCTGCTTCGATCATATGCAAACTGAACAGGTGAGGAAACCAGAAAAGCCACTTTCCCAGGGTTGAGGGTCCATTAGATGCAGGGCAAGGCATCAGATCCAGGTCCACTTCCTTCCGCCAAGGCAGCTCCCATCTTTCCACCACCCCTGAAGCAATTATTTTAGGGCTACGGCAGAGTATTAAACTATCAAATTTTGCGAGACTGACAATCTAAGCAAGATTAATTTCTTAAAATTAGTTATAGTATTACAAAAGCGGCACAGCTGTCCTTTGGGTATAGGATGAGATGCTCTGCTATTGACAATATGCCTACCAATCTAGAACAGAGTGCATGCTCAACATTTTATTTTTTCTTTAAAGAGAAACTAACTTTTTTTTTCAGTGCTGGGGATTGAACCCAGGGAGAGAAACTAACTTTAAAACAACAACAACAACAACAACAACAACAAAAACCCAACTTTTAATTAGTTAATTAAGAACTATTCTTTTTTTTTTTTTTTTTTTTTTTTTAAAGTACTGAGGATTCAGCCCAGGCATGCTCTACTTCTGAGCTACATCCCCAGTCCTTTTTAGTTTTTAATTTTAAGACAGGCTCTTGCTTCCCAGGCTGGCCTCAAACTTGGGATCCTCCTGCCTCAGCCTCCTGAGCTGCCGGGATTATAGATGTGTGCCAACATGCCTGGCTGTACTATTTGTTATTAACAAGGAAGCAAGCGGGGCTGGGGCTGTGGCTCAGTGGTAGAGCGCTTGCCTAGCATGTGTGAGGCACTGGGTTCGATTCTCAGCACTGCATATAAATAAAATAAAGGTCCATTGACAACTAAAAAATATAAAAAAATTTTTAAAAAGGAAGCAAGCACAAGAGAATTATCTTTATATAAAATGTACGAGCCATATTATTAGAAGATACTGTGGGAAGGAATCCTACTAAGTGTACCTTAGGTCATGGTAAGTTTCATGGGTAAAAATGAAATAAAAAGGTTAGTTTCCACCCAGTCTGAGGTGTCACTAGTGATTGCTTAGCTAGTGGGATGTAACAAGAATAACTCTCAAAAAGTCTTGAATTCAGTTGAGAAGACAAGAAATATGGACTTGTAAAAGTGAGAGCACCATTAAAGTTAAGTTATGTGGACTTCTAGCCAAGACTGAGTCACAGGAAAAGCTGAGCTCACTGCCAGACAGGTGGATGAAACATGTGAAATGGTGAGTGTCCAGACCACTGTCCAGAACGCAGCGTTCACAGGAGGACTATCCCGAGGGGGAACAACAAGGAGCAGCACCCTACGAGTGTCTCAGCTTTTTGCCCGGGACATTTTCAGGATGCAGAATGGAGAAGGAAAACCCAGACAAAACCCAGTGACTTTCTTGAGTTCAGGAGACAGGAAAACAAAGAAGTCAGGGTGACTGGAATTGGGGGGACAGGGTACTTGAGAATCGACAGCGGGTGGGTGTGGGGCGGGGGAGAGGACATGAGGATGGATGAACGGGCGAAGGCTCACTGTGCAGAGGGGTCTGAGTTTTCAGCTGAGTACTAATCGTGCACATGGGATGTACCGATCAGTTTTCCATTACTATAACCAAATATCCAAGGCTGGGGAACTTGCCGAGAAAAGAATCTTACTTAGTGCACAGTTCTGGAGGTTCAAGGACTTGGTACCAACTTCTGCTCAACAATGTTGAAGACCTTACAGTAAATGGCATCACAATGTGGGGGCATGTGTAGGAGTGGGAGGTCACATAGATAGGAGGCCAGAGTGCTCCAGGGGAATAACTGGGGTCCCAAGAGAATTAGATTAATTGCTCCCAAGGACATGTCCCCAATGACCTCAATACCTCCCACTAGGCCCTCTTAGAAGAAGGAACAACCATCTCTTAACATTGCTGCTCTCAGGATCAAGTTCCCAACACACAAAGTCTTGGGGAGCAAATTGCATGAGTTGGGGAAAAATGTACCTTCATACAAGTTGTGTGGAAAAGCCTTACAACATGGGGGACACTGAGTATAGGGCTCAAAAGTGTCCAGCATCAGCGGCAGGGCAAATTCAGGCTAGAAGAAAAGTTGTTCTGGTTCCATCTAAGGAAGTGTAGAGGTTAGCTGCAAGATAATCAAACTGTTTTCAGGGAACTTAACTCCTTCTCAGAACAAAGCAGTTAACAAAGAATAGTTAAGGGATTATAAAAATTTTATCTGACAAGGTAAAATTCAGAATGTCTGGTATCCAATGGGAAATTACCACACAAAAAATAAGAAAATATGGCATATAATGAGGAGGAAAAAATTGATCAGTGGTAAAAGACTAAAAAATGACAAGGATAATAGTATACATGTGTATAGAATGTGAAATAAAATATGAATAGGACCCAAATAGAATTAACACTAGATTAGATGCTGCAGCAGAAAAGATTAATAATCTTTAACATATAGGGGTAAACAGTCTCTAAAATGAACAACAGAAAAAAATCCAGGGGGCTGGGGATATAGCTCAGTTGGTAGAGTGCTTGCCTTGCAAGCACAAGGCCCTGGGTTCAATCCCCAGCACCGCAAAAAAAAAAAAAAAGAAAAGAAAAAAAGAAAAAAATCCAGAATTATTAAACTCAGGGACAATGTCAAGCAACCTAATTTGTACAACTGAAGTCCTCAAAAGAGAGGTGAAATAAAGATAAAAAAAATTAAGAATAGGTAAAATATTCTTTGAATTTGATGAAAATAATAAACTCACAGATCTAGTAAGTTCAAGAAACTTCAAGTAAAAAAACAAAAACGAACACAAACAACCCTCCCACCACCAAAACATAAAGAAAATTATGTCCAGACACATCATCATCAAACAGATTACTGCTAATAAGAAAGAGAAAATCTTAAAAGCAGTCAGAGGAAGAGGACACATTAAGTCGGGGGAGGGTGAGAAGAAGAAAAGAACAACAGCAGACTTTTTGTCAGAAACAATGCAGACCTGGGGACAGTGGAATAATACCTTTATAGCACAGAAAGACCCAAAATCCTGTCAAGCTGTAATTCTATAACCAGTAAAAGTATCTTTCAAAAAATGAAAACTAAGGCTTTTTTCATACATAAAAAGTTGAAAGACTTCTTCTATTTCAGATGTGCCAGATAAGAGATATTAAAGAAAGTCCTCAGGCAGAGGAAAATATTAGCAGATAATAAAGAGCATTCACACAAAGAAATAAATAGTACTATTAATAGTAAATTTTTTTATGGTCTCTTGTTAGTGGGTGTGGTGGTTCATGCTTGTAATTCCAGTCACTTGGGAGGTTGAAGAAGAAAGATCCCAAGTTTGAGGCCAGCATCAGCAATTTAGCAAGATCCTGTCTCAAAATAAAAGGAATGTAGCTCAGTGGCAAAGTGTCCCTTTGTTCAATCCCTACTAACAAAATAAAACAAAGCAAAAACAAAACAAACAAACAAAACCACTCAGAACTGTTTAAAACAAAACCAGTGCAATTTATAACATTCACGGGAATAAAATATATGTCAACAATAGCACAACAGCTGGAGAGGCAAAACAGAAGTTCCCTGGGTTAAGGTCCTTACACTTCACATGATGTGACATAATACTGCTTGGAGGGAAGTTATGACAAATTAGAGATGTGTGTATACTATAAATCCTAAAATAACCAACTAAAAAAATCTAGCTGTGAGGCCAACAAAGAAAATGGAATCATACACAGTGTTCGATTATTGCAAAGAAGGTATAAAAAGAAAAAAAATAATAAACAAAGGAAAAAGAGGATACCAAGAACAAACAGGACATACAGAAAACAAATGTCAAGATGATACCAGCCATATCAATACTCATATTAAATATAAATGGTCTAACCACCCCAACTAAAAAGCAGAGATTATCAGACTGTATAAAAAGATATGCTATCTGTAGAAATCTACTTGAAATATAAAGACACAAATAGGTTAAAAGAATGGAAATTTGAAGACTATCTTACCCAATAAGACACAAGCTAAAAAAAAAAAGAAGGAAAAATGCTACTTAGAAGCATTAGAAATGAAAGAGGGGACATCTCCACAGACCCTAACCAGGCACCGCAGCACACACTGGTAATCCCAATTACTTGGAAGACTGAGGCAAGTGAATTGCAAGTTCAAGGTCAGCCTGGGAAACTTAATAGACTCTGCCTCAAAATAAAAAATAAAAAGGACTGGGAATGTAACTCAGTAGTAGAGTGACCCTGGGTTCAATGAGAAGACACACTGCAAAAACAGTAGCCCCATAAATTCAGCAACGTATATGAAATGGAACTCTCCTTGAAAAGCACCACTGACAAAGCTCAAAGAAGAAGCAGACAATCTGAAGAGCCCATGCTTATTAAAAACCTTGCTACTTTAGTTAGAAACTTTCCCACCAAACCAAACAAAATAACAAAAACTCCAAGCTCAGATGGTTTCACTCGCAAATTCTACCCAACATTTACCAAGAAATAATTATCAATTTCACACAAACTCTTCAAGGAAGAGGAGGGTACAATTTCCAGTTCTTCATATGAAACCAGCATTAACCTTATACCCACATCTGACCAATACTATAAAACAGAACTACAGACCTGTAGGCTCAGAACCAAAGATGCAAAATCCTCAAGAAAATACTAAAAAAACAAATGCAGCAATATAAAGAAAAAGATAATACATTATGACGAAGTGGTATTAATCTTAGGTATGCAAGCCTGGTTCAACATTAAAAAAATCAATCAATATTCACTGTATCAAACAGACAAAAGCAAAAACACATCTTGATAGAGAAAACTCATTTGACAAAATCTGACATGATGAAAAAAATCTTAGCGAACTAGTAAGGGAATTGCTTCAACCTAGATTGACAAAAGATTTGAAGATACTCCAACAAATAAGAAATGTGGCTGGGGAAAACCACATGAAAAGATGTTTGATATCATCTGCTATTTTGGGGAAGGCAAATTAACACTCCAATGAGATTCCACCATGCCCCTATGAAGATGGCTGATCTTAAAAAAATACTGATAATACCCAGAGCCGGTGAAGATCCTGAGCCACTGGGACTTTCATATTTTGCTGGTGGGGATGGAACGTGGCAGTCACACTAGAAAAGTGTGGTGGTTTCTAATGACGTCTTATACACACTTGCCAGGTGAGCCAGCGGTTCACACAAAATACCTGTGCAAACACAAAACCTGTGTATGAATGTTTATGGTGATTTTATTTATAAGAGTCCCAGGTGGAACAAGTGGAACAAGTGGAACAAGTGGAACAAGTGGAACAAGTGGAACAAGTGGAACAAGTCCTTCAGCTGGTAAATGGCTAAACAAGCAGGGGATGCCTGCCCACGGGAACACAGCTCCACCACAGGAGGATCCACTGGGACACCCGTGTCTACGGTGCAGTCTAATGGGTGAGGTGAGAATTCAGAGTTAAAGGCCAGAGACTGCGTGGACCCATGTGTGACATTCTGGAAAAGGCCAAACTTATGGGACAGAAAGCAGAGGAGCTGTTGCCTGGAGCTGGAGACGGATGGAGGTGTGGACCCAAAGGATGTGGGGAGTGATGGAGCCGCTGTATTTCTTGACTGTGGCAGTGGTTACACCTCCCTATGTATTGATCACAGTAATGGAGCTACTCACTGAAAAGGGAATTTTACTGTAATGTAATTTCTACAAAAAAACCCAGACATTAAAATTGTATTAATCCTAGGCTAGTGGATCCTAAAGCTAGTTGCATCTTAGAATCACATGGGAGACTTCAAAACAAAGGAACAACAAACAACAGAAAAGCAACAAACAATTCCTAGACCCGACAACAGACTTTTGCCATTTAGAGGTAAAGGAGTTAAAAATTCTGTAACGAATTATAGATAGCTATCAGGAATGTAGAATGAATAAATAAAAACAATCCTGTTATCTCAAGGACTCTTTGACAACTTAAAAAACTGAATTACAGAGAGAATAAATAACAATCTAAAGTGCTGTGTAAACATTACTCTATTGAAGTGAATGCAAAGGGTCATTATTTGGCTGCTAATCTAAGTAAGACTTTCAATGATATTTCTAAGATGGGTGTGGTGGTGTCTTTAGTCCCAACCACTCAGGAGGCTGAGGCAGGAAGATTGCTTGAACTCAGGATTTTGAGGCCATCTGGGTAACATAGTGAGAGTCCAGCTTGAAAAAAAAAATTCTGGCACTCAAATCTCAAAGTTCAATTTTCATACCATTAGTATTTAACAAACTACTTCAAGTACTGAAAAAAGTGTTAAACATAAAGTAAAATCCATATGAAAACAGGAATAGAAATGTAGGTGTTTTCACTAACACTCAGATAAGTTGTCATGAATGCTAATTTTCATCACAGAACTCAATAACTACTGGAAGTCAGCCTTTTGTATGAAGTTCCCAAATAGATATTCTAGGGGATTATGGCAGAGGCTGCTGCGAATCTGTTTGCTTTTACAAGCAAATAGAAAAACAGCCAAGGTAGACAGCATGCTGTTACAAGCCCTGCCTGTTCCCCTGAATCTTTGATTTCTTTCTTTTACGTTCTACTCATCTCCCTGAAAGTATTGAATAGCAGCCATCTGGACATTAGAGGAAGACACCCAGAAGGCAGGCCGTGGGGGCAGATAGCCAAGAAATGAGAACTGGCTGCTCAGTTCCCTAATCTGTACTTCCCCGTGCAGGTGGGTGAGGGCTCCTGTTGGCTAATATGGTGGGAGACCAGAATCTGTTTCAAATGAAGGTCCTTGCAAATGAGTGGGGCTTTGTCAGCCAGGGGGTCCTGACTGCTAAGAGGCATTTTGTTTACAGGTCTCCTACGGACACAGCTGGCTGCTTCCCATGCCAGCATCGTTGGTCCCCAGCTGGTAAATTCTGGTTTAACAAACAGTCATAAAAGTGCACTGTCATGTCCCATTCTGTGGTCAGGTGGACTTACAAAAGTTTTTTAAGTGTTGGAGAGTGATCAGCAGAGTCAAGGAGATATCGCAAACACTCAGTACACATTTGATGACATATGTTGGGTGGGTGGTTTAATTCCAAGAAGTATTTTAATCCTGAGATCTTAGGTTTCTCTTTTAGAATAAAGAGGAAGCAAATGTCTTGCAGCAAGTTAGTCAATTTTTTGTTCCTCAGCTGAGAAATGAGCATAATAATTATGCCTAGTTCATTAGACTACAGTCCAGATTAAATGAGCTAATCATGCAAATTTCTTAGACCATGGCTTGGTATATAGTTGATTATACATTAGCTATGATGATGATTATTCTAAAAAATGAGTGGATTGAGTCAAAGAAGCCAAACAAAAGAATCACACTCTGTATGATTGCATTTATATGCAATTTTAGGAAATGCAAGCTCATCTATAGGGACAGAAGCAGAACTGGATTGCAGCTGGGGATGAGGTGGGGAATAACTGCAAAGAGGTGTGAAGGGATTTTAGGGTTCCTGAACGCTCAACACTTCATTTCTGACATCAGATGTGTGGGATTCTTTCCCTGGCACATCAATCCACCTGCAATGGAGGTCCTATAATTCACTTCTGATGTCATCTACCTGGAGCTAGAGTCATATTCCACAGGTTAGGGCTCAGTTCCACAAGACTGCCCCCCACTTCAGAAGCCAATTACAAGTAGGTTACCCAACACTTCTACCTCACTTGGCTACAAATCAAAGGTTTTGATGGGTTTCTGCAACCCCCTTCTTTTTTTATTTTGGTGTTGGGGGGTTCTGGGGATTGAACTCAGGGGCACTTGACCACTAAGTGACATCTGCATCCCTATTTTGTATTTTATTTAGAGACAGTGTCTCGTTGAATTGCTTAGTGCCTCGCTTTTGCTGAGGCTGGCTTTGAACTTGCAACCCTTCTGCCTCTGTCTCCCAAGCTGCTGGGATTAGAGGCGTGTGCCACTGTGCCTGGCAACCCCGTGAGTTTCATTAATGCCCTAGATCAGCTCATAAGACGCAGGGGAATACTTTTGTTTACTGGTTTAGAATATGGGTAAAGGATAGGATAAAAAATATAAATAAACAGTTAGATGAAAAAAATGTAACAAGGATTTAGTGGTTGCTTTTGCTAAAAGCACTGACTCTTCACTTGAGCCTGCAGATGCCCACTGAGTAAATAAAAACAAATAAAGCTGGGCATCTCTGCCTTTATTACCCTAAACTTTGTATAAAATTCCTGCTCAACTCTGCACATAGGCATGCTAGCCATTTACGGAGTACATGCCTGAAAACTGGTAATAGAAAGTTGATTAGCTCTGAATTCGCCTCGCCCCTCATTCCCCTTCAAGACAGGTGGCATCAAGATAAAAGTAACTGAAATATTTTCAAGATTCAAATGCCAGCTTTTTACAACATTTTATCCCAGACCCCTTGCAGTGGTGCCTAGACGTCTCCAGTCGTTGCCCTAAATCTGTAGTCACCCTGGATTCCAGGAACAGGGGAGCCTCACGGATATATTACCCTGTGATGGGAAAAGTGGCTGCCCCACTAAGCAGGAGCAGTCCTCTCCTGGGAACAGGACTGTCCCCTCACAGGGTAACTTCTTTGGAGCCACGCTGAAGAACCAGAACTGAGATAACCATCAGACAGCAGTTTGATGAAGAAGCTTAATCATGCACACCCGTTGCCCCCTCCTCTAAATCTTTATTTAAACCTGAAGTTCATGTCAGTACCCCCCACAAAAAAAAAAAAAAAAAAAACCAGGGTTGAAGACACTGGTCCCTTGTCCTCCAGGTACAACTATACTGATAAAATTTCTTTCCTTCCTTTGCCCCTGCCCATCTCTTATACTGGCATCTTGGGATGGGTGGCAAAACCTATTGGGACCCCTGGAGCAGGGCTTTTGTTCTAAAATCCCAGTAACAAAAATACATAGGGTAAAGTGTGGAAAGGCTCCTGGGCACAGGGGCTTCTGTCTCTGTGGAGTTGGGGTTTACTATCCTCCTGGTACATGGGTGTGTTCACTAACTAGAAAACTTCCCCAACCCTACAGATCAAGGATTTCTATGGAAAGATTCATCATGTAGTCATGATGGATTATAACTATCTCTGTTTTCTCTCTTTTTCTAGGAGGATGGGGGGTGGAGGGCTGCAAATTTTGACCTAATTATGGCTTGGTTTGTATAGTGCAGACTCCATTCAGAAGCCCACCAAGAGTCATCTCATTAGGACAAAAGCTGTTCCTACTACCCAGGAAATTCCAAGGGATAGGTACTTTGTGATAGTAGCTGGGGTCAAAGACCAAATATTCAAATAAAAGATTCTCCTAGTGCCTGGTAGGGTGGCACAGGCCTGTAATCTCAGTGGTTTGGGAGGCAGGAGAGTTCCAAGTTCAAAGCCAGCCTCAGCAACATAGTGAGGCCCTAAGTAACTTAGTAAGACTCTGTCTCAAAATAAAAATATAAATGGGCTGAGGATGGGGCTCAGTGGTTAAATGCCCCTGGGTTCAATCCCTGGTACAAAAAAAAAAAAAAAAAAAAAAAAAAAAAACAAAACCAACCAACCAATCAACCAACAAACAAAACAACCACAAACAAAAAATCACTCAACACTCTTATTGTGCTCAGGATTTACAAGCTCCTTTCAGGAGCTCTGTTCCTGAAAGGGTTGGAGGGACCAAATATACATTTCTTATTCTGTCTTAATAGCACAATAGCACAGAGGGGGATAGAAATGCTTTAAATCTTGGTTGTGGCAGTGGTCACAGAAGTGTATTCCTTTTTTTCAAAACTTGAAAAGGTACAGTTTATGGTATGTAAAGTTGTCCTCCTTTAAGCCCCCCCAAAAGATGTAATAAAAGGCCTTTTGGTATGTGAATTCTAGGAAACAGGTTAAATAATGGGTGAATTCATGGATTAAAAAATTCCAACCCCTCCCAAAACAATCTGATCAACAGGTACAAGGAAAAATTAAATGCTCCTTTTCCCCCTCGCCATATGATTTCACCACAAAGTCAATTAGTGCTGGGCACCGCTGAGCCTGCCTGTAATCCCTGTGACTGGAGAGGCTGAGGCAGGAGGAGTGCAAGTTCGAGGACAGCCTCAGTCAGCAACTTTGCCAGACCCTGTCTCAAAATAAAAATAAATAAATAAATAAAAAGAGCTGGGGATGTAGTTCAGTGGTAAAGCGCCCCTGAGTTCAATCCGCAGTACCAAAGACAACATCTTAGACATCTTTTTTTTGAGGGGGTAGGAGCTTGATCGGACTGGGCCCGATTCACCCACCGTGGCGCAATTTACCTGCGTTGAACTCGGGGTCGTTTTCCAGGATGGTCACTGCCCCTTCCACAGCGTCCACTGCGCTCCCTCCCTCCTGGAGGATGCGGTAGCCCAGGGTGGCGGCTTTGGCGACGCCCTGGCGCACTCGCTCTTGCCGGTCCTTGGAGATGCTACTGGCTCCGCCGCCGTGGACCACGACGATGGGATTCATGTCGACCGAGCCTAGGCATCAGGGAGGGGCAAGCGTCATTCCCGACCCGTCCAAGAAAAGCGCAGGGACGTGACCTCGGCAGGGGACGGCGGCGAGGCGACGTCCACTTCCCACTCCGGGACGCAGGCTGGCGACTTCGGGCAGCTTCCAGAGACCCGTGGCGGGGGGCGGGGCGGGTTGGAACTTTGCACCCAAAGCCCAGGGCGACCCTGACTTCCAGAATCTCCGCTCGCCCTGGCCCGGGCCTGGGTACCTGTCCGCGGGTGTGCGGGGTGCCGGGACCCCGGGCCCGCGCCCCCTCCACCGGGCGGCAAGGGGACCTCACTTTCCCCGGACAGCCCCGGTCCGGATCTCAGGTCTGGTCGCCGGTCGGGAAGAGCGCCCAGGGCCGGCTCGCGTCCCCTCCGCTGGCTTCACGTCGGCCCTCGGTTCCCCCGGGCGCGTCTTGCCCCTTCCCACTCCCACCGAGGGATCAGGGCAGTCCTGGGCTGGACGTCCCGAGCGTCCTCCCGCCTTGGACCCCCAGCATCGAGGCAGTGAGCGTCCCACCTTCAGGAAAGGTCATTTCTGTGCGTGTCGTTCACCAGCCCTGCACCTCGAGCCGCTGCGGGGACCGACTTACCCAGGGCACCGCGGGAGGCGGGCGCGGGGGTGTCACGCAGGTGGAGCCGCCGAGGGCAGCGCTCCCAGGCCGGCTCTGCAAACCGCTCGGCCCGCAACCGCTCGGCGGGCAACGGTTCCGCGCCTGCGCACGAGGGCGGGGCGACGCGGCCGGGTTACGGTACCAGCCTCGCCCCGCCCGAGGCGCCGCGTCCAGCACCTTTCCCCGGTCGGCTCCCGGCTGTGTCCGCGCTGGGCGCCTCTCAGAACCCTGGCGTCTCTGGCCTTCTACCCTCTCATTCCCTAGCTGCAGGCGGGGACCCTCCTCTGGATCGGCTGGGGCGGGGTGGCCGGGTTGCGGGCGAGAAGCGCCAAGTCGTGAGCCAAGACTTTGTAATTGCAAATCGAAAAGCAACGCTCTGAGCACGAAGGCTGGCTGGCTATTCTTTTAAATTAAAGTCTCGTCCCTTTCATCGTCTTTTTAATCTGTTGCAAAGAACAGAAAGATAAACGGTAAAAACGTCTGTGGTTGGTCTGGTTCCGTGCCTGGCGGGTACCCAGAGCCTGAAAACCCCAGCTTACTTCTCTCCTTACCAGGACGAACCCTAAAGACAGCCTCTAGCTCCACTCGCTGTTAACTAACTTAAAAACCACTCATTTTTGGAGCGCACGCAGCTGGGCGATACATGGTTCGTCTCCCTCTAGTTTTGCTGTAGATAACCCCTCTGAGGGTTATGATGCTAACGGTTGCCTAGGGAACGGGACCTGAAGGTTAATTTTGCTTGAAAACTCTGACTCTGCACGTGGACCTCCAGATGGTCCAGGAATGGTTTCATATTGCGTCTTGGCTGCCTTAACTTTTGGGTCAGTTTATACTCAGCTCTGCTTGTAGACCTGTTGACCGTTTTAGAAGTGTTTTGTCCAGAACTGTGGTATAGGGTTAATTTGACCTACACTTGCCTAAGTCCCCCCTCCGGCTTAAGGCTAAAGATACCTAAGGTCCTGGAAGATCTCTACCTATTTCCAGAAAAGACATGAATATGAACCCCTTTACCATCCTTTCCTTCCCCCTCATTATTCCTGTTCTATACCTGTAACTCTTCAACGTCATGGAGGAGAGATGCTGATTTTGAGCAAAGTTCCCTTTTCTCTCTTCTTTGGCCACTGAATGAAAGCTTTCTTTCTCCCCAGCACCCCTCTGTTGGAAGCTGACTTTTTTTGGTGGGATGAACACTTTGAGCCTCAGGATTCCAGCTCTGGATTTCTTCATCCTTTATTTTTTGTTGACATTCCCCCTCCTTGCTTCAGAGCATTCATTAAAGACTTGACACCTCCAGAGACAGGACCCAGATGATGGCGCTGTCCTGTCACTGGTCAAGGGGGTGAAGAGAATTTACATTTTTGTGCAGCAAGACAACAGTAAGATACTGGATGAGTATTTCTGGCTAGTGGCAAACCTCACCCCCATTTTTCCCCTTTGACATATTGCAAAATCAGAATGTGAATGTCTGAGAGTGGCTTTGCTACAGGGATGACTGACTGCCCTAATTTGAAAGGAAGCTTTTATTCTTAATAGCAAATTATTTCGACAAGCTGAGAAGTGCTGTCTTTCTCTCTGCAGTGGTTCTCAAACTTCACCAGTGTGGGGAGAGAGGGAACCAGTGACTCCTCTCCCCGATGGAGTGGACGTAAGCGAGTAATCAGTATAATAGCAGAACAATAGCAATTTAAAAATTACATTTTAATTTGGCCCTAGGAAAACAAACAATTTAGACAAAAAATTTTTTAAAAAATTATGAGTAGTCATGAACATTGTCCCAATAAAATAAAGTCTAATTTTGGGGCTGATTTTTTTTTTTTTTTTTTTTTTTTTTTTTTTTTTTTGGTGCTGGGTATGGAACCCAGGACCCTGCGCATCTTGCATGCTAGGCAAATGCTCTGCCACTGAGTTATCCCCCTAGCCACTGATGTTTGCTTTTTCTGTTGGTACTAGGGCACTTTACCACGGAGCCACATCCCCAGTCCTTTCAATTTTTTACTTTGAGACAAATTGCTTAGGGCCTGCTAAGTTAGTGAGGCTGGTCTCAAACTTGAGATCCTGAGTCACTGGGATAACAGGAGTGCACCATGACACCTGGCTTTTAATAGCAACTTTTATTAAGCACTTACTGTATATATAGGTTAATGCTAAGGATTTTGCCTACATTTTTCTCTTTGAATTCCCATGACAACCTTTTGAAGTGGAATCTGTTTTTATCCTCAACTTAAAGCTATTTGTTTTTCTGTTTTTGCTCTCTATTGAAGATGTTTTTGCTGAGGACACTGATGTCTATAAAATTACCAAATCTAAGATCTTTCAGGCCTTACTCAACATCTCTGCAGTGTTTAACACTGCTGGTCTTTCTCCTAATATTTTTTCTATTCCTTTATTTTTGAAATTCTGTCTCTCTGAATTCTGTGCTTTCTCTCCTCCTTGCCTGGCTGCCGCTTCAGTTTTCTTCACATAATTGTTTCTGCAGCCATAAATGAGGATATTCCCTAGAGCGCTGTTGGTTGACCTCTTTATTCTTTCCAGATTCTCTTTCTAAGCAATTTTATCTCCGTTCATGACATCCCTTATCTTCCATTTGACAAAAAGTCCCAAATCTATGTTGCCAACCTGTACTGAGTTGTGGGCCTTTAACCTCAGACGTCTGTACCTGATGTGGGCAGTCCTTGTCACCTTTGAGCAGTCCTCATTACCTCTCCCTTGTCTGCTCCAGCCTGATCTCTCTCTTCCTGACTTACCTTTCCTAATGAAAGGCAGCTCACCCACCCACTCATCTAAACCAAACCCTGAGAAGACCCCATGGACTCCACACTTGAACTCCATCACAACTGGTGTTGTCTTTTTAAATTTAAAAAAATTTTTAAATTGATTCTTTTAATTTCTATGTGATAGCAGAATCCATTTTGATGTAATTATACATGCATGGAATATATCTTATTCTAATTAGGACCCTACTCTTGTGGATGTACATGATGGTGAGATTCACTGTGATGTTTTCTTAGACATACATAGGAAAATTATTTCAGATTTATTCCACTGTCTTTCCTTTTCCGATCTGCTCCCTGCCCTCCATTACCTATTGTCTAAACCACTGAACTTCTGTTCTTCCCTTTACTGCCACCCCACCCCCACCCTTATTCTGGGTTAGCTTACACACATCAGCAAAAACATTTGACCTTTGGTTTTTTGGGATTGGCTTATTTCACTTAGTATGACAGTCTCCAGATCCATCCATTTACTGGAAATGTCATCCTTCTTCATGGCTGAGTAATACTCCATTGTGTATATATACCACATTTTCTATATGCTGATGAGCACCTAGGCTGGTTTCATAACTTGGCTATTGTGAATTGTGCTGCTCTAAAAATTCATGTGCCTGTATCACTGTAGTATGCTGAATTTCATTCTTTGGGATGAATACCAAGGAGTGGGATAGCTGGGTCATATGGTGGTTCTACTCCTAGTCTTTTGAGGAATCTCCATACTGCTTTCCACAGTGGTTGTGCTAATTTGCAGTCCCACCAACAATGTAAGTGTGCTTTCTGATCACCATTCTAACAGGTGTGAGATGAGATCTCAGTGTAGTTTTGATTAATGTCTACTTGATTGCTAGGGAAGTTGAATATTTTTTCATATATTTGTTAGTCATTTCTATTTCTTCTTTTGAGAAACATTTCTTTAGATAATTTGTTCATTTGTTGATAATTTGCCCATTTATTAGTTTTTTGGTGTTAAGTTTTTTGAGTTCTTTGTATATTTTGATTGTTAATCCCCTGTCAGAACATTTCTTTAATTATCTAAATATTTCTTTAGATAATTTGCCCATTTATTAGTTTTTTGGTGTTTAGTTTTTTGAGTTCTTTGTATGTATTCTGATTATTAATCCCCTGTCAGAATAGTACCTGGTAGATTTTCTCCTATTCTGTAGACTCTCCCCACACTCATGTTTACTGTGGGACTATTGACAATAGTTAAGATATGGAATCATCAACAGATGAATGGATAAAAGAAATATGGTATCTATACACAATGGAGTATTATTCAACCATAAAGAAGAGTGAAAATCTGTCATTAGCAGCAAAATGGATGGAACTGGAGGACATTATCTTAAGTGAAATAAACCAGACAGAGAAACACAAATACTGTGTGTTCTCACTCATATATGCCCAAAAAAAAAAAAAAAAAAAAAAAAAAAAAGAAAAAAAAGAAAAAGAAAGAGAAAAAGTTAACTTGAGTGTATAGAACAGTGATTGCTAGGGGCCGGGAAGAGTGTTGGGGGTGGGGGCGAGGGTGGAAGGAGGATGGTTGAATGTGATCAGTGTACCCCATATACCTGTATGGAACTATCACACTGAGTCACACTAACTCGAACAATTAATATGCATTAATAAAAAAAGAGGTAACTTTACATAAAGAAAGGTCTGGCTTTTGTCCTTGGCTCCTTGGAGTTGATCTCTTAAGCCCTTGGAATGTCCTGTTTGATCAGAGTGAGGTGTTTCCCTGGGGCCTTGGGCCACGCCAGATGGTCTAACAACAGGATTATCAAAGGAGGGTAATCTGGACAGACACGGAGACAGGACAGAACATGACAACACAGACAAGGCTGGGGTGGTGCACCTGCAACCCAAGAAAGCCAAGGACTGCCAGCAACCCCCAGCGCCTAGGAGAAGCAAGGATCCTGCCCAGAGTTCCAGAGAGAGAGACTGGCCCTAGGACCCCTGGGATCCACCTGTGGAATTATGAGAGAATAAACTTGATTTAAACTCCCCTGTGTTAGAGAGAGGGGGGGTCCATTCTACTTCCCTTGGTTCTTATGGGGGTCCTTTGGCTGGGTCTAGGGACCATGTACGCCGGGATCTGAAGTCCAAAGAAATGGCCAAAGCATGCTGATTTTATACCTTTTAGACAAAGAATAGCAAGTTTGAGACAGCTGGCTGTCTGGCTTCAAGTAGTAAATTCTAGGGACATTACTAAGAGATAATGGGGAGAGAGGAAGAAGTTAGTGAAAGATAAGGTTCATTCTAGAACGTTTATTGCAGTTCTAATCTAATCACCAGTCTCTGGTGATCAAAGCTATTTTTCAGCCTTGGTGTTGAAACCAGCTAAGACTTGGAACACAGCCACCTCTTGAACCAATTTCCTGTTGCCAAACAAATGCGAACCATCCTCAGCAGCCGGGTTTCCGTGCCTGTGCCCGTGGCTGTGGAGTGAGGGCCTAAATTCAGATTGGGGCCTGGGAGCTGTGTGCTGGCTGGGGGTCACACATGTGCTCTGTATTCCTGGAAGCGCGGACTGAACTTGGCTGCCGTTGCCAGGCATATTCCCGATTCAACTGCCAAGATAAATAGACTCTGGGAAGTTCTGTTTTGACACCTGGATCTGACCAATGAGCTGTGACCTTTAGTCAAAGTTTGCCTCCCTCATTTGCATAGTGGACCAGAGTGGGAAGCTGGTGGGAACTCACTGGGAGCCTCCCAGCCCCTCTCTGGTTCCTTATGAGCACGCTTTTCTTTTCCACCAAAGACCGCATCTCCCATATTTGCAAACTGCTTGTTGAAATAATGCCTCCCCTTTGTGTCTTAAATTCTTTTCTAGTGAATTTTTGTTGAAAGAGTTATGCCTTCTTCTTCCCATATTTTTGTTACAAAATACCCTGGTTCCTTGGATATGATGAACATTTTCCCATCTGCTTCCTGACCATGCTGCTTTTTAAAAAAAAATTTTTCCTTTTCTTTTCTTTTGCCAGCATCTGTTAACTGGTAAATACACCCTTTTATTTCAGAGATCCTTTGGACTTAAAGTTTTGATTTAGCAACAGTCAACATTAGATCTATCCTGAAGGATGCCTCCGGTTACCAGTCCTGAGCCTGCTCTCTCCTCCCGCAGAGAGGAGAGAGTGAAAGCCCGGGTGGTGAAGCTGTGGTCTGAGCCTCGGGTCTCAGACTCTACTAACATCCAGATCACCCGGAGGCCAACTACTCCGGTGTGTCTTGTTTCTTATTCCGCAGTTCTCTGTAAACATATTCAATCTGAGTTTGAAAGCAAGCCTTCTCCAGGGATCCAGAGTCCTGTGAATAGGAGGCTGGGACACTTCATTCAAGGGCCCAATGAATGATGAATGAGCTTCTTTTATTTCTTAAGTGCTGGGTGTTAGGATGCTTAATTCAGGCCATCGCCTGGGTAGGCTTTTGCAACACCAGCGGGCAGTTAAGAGGCAGCGATGGTAAGAGCTGGCTACCAGGCTCCTTTCCAGCGGCAGCATCACGTCCCTCTTTCCCAGGGAAACCCCCCTCCGGTTGCGGCCATCGTGGGCTGGCCTATCTTACCCACATGCGTCCTACGGGGTAGGAGCCTCTGAGGTTCTCCGGGTAACAATCTTCGTGCAGTGCCAGGTTTCTCAGAAGGTTTTCAGGGAGGCTTGTTGCATAAAGAACAAAGAGTGACTTAAAAAGGAAAATCCCCAGAAGACTGGGGCAACAGTGGGCAATCTGGTGTTTGTGAGCTGCTCAGTTAGGGCGATGTGTTGCTGAGCCCAAGCCCTGGTCCTGAGAGAAGCCGTGGGGGGAGTGGCAGCTGGCGTGGGGAGAGCACGGGCGCCCACCAAGACAGCCATGAGTGGCAGGAACATGGAGGTGGCGTCAGACCCAAACGGAGACTGCAGGGCTAACCAATAGCATCGGTGCTTTTCCGAAACCCGATTAGCATACATTTGGACCAATTACACTGACCCAAGTTCTATACACCCCTACACTACCGCACTCAAGGGGCGACATAACTACCCCAAAGTTTTATTGAACAAATAATGGGCCAAGTTCAGGTAGCGATGCTTCAGCTTCTGAGCCGGCATTGGGCTGAGGCTCGGGACTGTTGAAGCTATCAATGCATATTAGAAATTATAATTCAAGTCTCTGTATCTGAGTAGGAGAAAGTACTTATTTTATTTACATAATTTGCACGTGTATGGTGAAAATAAAAAAGATGATCAAAGTATGATTTCACGAATTGCATGGTTTGTTGTCATACAAAGGGAATTTTTCTAGATTCCTGATGCCTAAGGAGGGTGTAATAGGGACTTAGAGGCTGTTTTGCTAAAGGCAGTGTCTCCTAGGTTTGCAGATGCCCCTTGGATAACTGGATTCAGGATAAAACTTGGCACATCTGTCTTCATTATGTATCTGTCTCCTTCATTACCTTGAACTTTGTGACCTGCTCAGCTCTGCACATAGACATGTTAATCACTTAAGGAGTGTTCATCTAAAACCTACTAACAGGTGTTAGTCAGCTTTTCATCACTGTGACCAAAATACCTAATAAGAGCAACTTAGAGGAGAAAAAGTTTGTTTGGGCTCACGATTCAGAGGTTCATTCCATGGTCAGCTGGCTCCATTCCTCTGGGCCCAAGTGAGACAGAACATCATGGTGGAGGGGGTATGGGGGAGGAAAGATGCTCAGCTCATAGCAGCCAAGAAAGGGGTGTGTGTCGGGGGAGATGTGCCAGGGACAAAGTACAAAACCCAAAGGCTGCCATGACCTACTTCCTCCAGCCACACCCTACAGTGACCGCCCAGTAGTACTCTGAAATTATGAATCCATCAAATGGCTTAATCCACTGATCAGGTTATAGCTCTCAACCTAATCATTTCACTCCTGAACATTCCTGCACTGTCTCTCACACGAGCTTTTGGGGGACACCTCATATCCAAACCATAACACAATACAAGGTTTACTAACCCTGAATTTACCTAACCTAGCTCATCCTCCTTCAAGCCTGGGACAAGATTTGCAGGAATATTTGACTGTCTGCTTTACTGAATCAGGTCTCGGAGGTGGTGTCCAGAAGTCTTCAGTCATTGCCCTCCACCTTCCAGGAACAGCAGGGGGCAGGCACACCACCCCAGGACAAGACTGGCCCTAAGCTGGAACAGTCATCTGGTGGGAATCGCCCCCTTCCAGGATGACGGGTCTGATAGATAAAGAAATTGCCTGTTCTGGAGCCTCACGAACCAGAACTGAGACCAGCACTGACCAGACCACAGTGTGACCAAGGCTGCTTAATTATGCAGACCTCTCACCCCTGCCTTAATGTGTCCTTTATTGAAGCCTAAGACTCCTGACGGCAACCCAAACATAGGGCGGAGATGCTGGATTCGCTTTGCCTTCCCAATGTCACCATATCGATTGAAGGACTCCTTCCCGTTTTTCACCATTATGTTTTCTGCTTGGCTTTTGGGGGAAGGGGCTGGATCTGGTTTGTTGGGACCCCCCCAGAGTCAGGCCTTTGGCCAAGGACTCTGTAACGAGGGAAATTAATGTGAGCAAACTTCATAGGGAATACACTTGCTGGACAAGGTATGTTAACTACACAGCAAGAGAGCTCCCAAAGTATTAAAGTCCAGTTGCCCCGTTAGGATGGAAGAAGCCTCTGGGGAAAGTAAAGTGTAAGTCAAGTTTTTATTTATTTAATTAAAAAATACTCCACTTTAATCTTGTTTAGCATGTTCTCATCCGACATACTAACGGGGTTCAGTGTGGTATTTTAGCACCTGCCTACAACATGCACGGATCAACTCCAACCTCCCTCTATCTACTCTCCCACCCCTTCTTCCCGACCTCCGATGCTCTTCCCAACCTCTGAGGATCACTATTCTACATTCAGGTTGACTTTTTTAGTTGCCACAAATGAGAGAGAACATGTGGTACTTGTCTTTCTGTGCCTGTCTTATTTCACTCAACATGACATTCTCCAGTGACATCCATCTTGCTGCAAATGACAGGATTTCATGCTTCTTTATGGCTGAATAATACTCCATTGTGTATAAAACACATTTTCTTCATCTATTTTACCTGTTGATGATTGCAATGCTTCTCTGCACTCAGGATTTCTCCAAAACAGTGTCTCCATACTCGGGCATGCAGATATCTCTTAGGTATGCTGATTTCACTTCCTTTGGCTATATACACAGAAGTGGGGTGTATGATAGTTCTAATTTTAGTTTTTTTGAGGAACTTCCACAGTGTTCTCCATAATGACGGTACTGATGTATATTTCTGCCGTCAGTATATGAGAATCCTCTTTTCTCCACATGCCTGCGAGCATTTTTAATTTTTGTTTGCTTTTTTTGGATACTAGTCCAAACTCCAGGTGTACCTTTGTACAGTGCCTCTCTGGAGAAGCTGAATTGACCAGCATGGTGCTGATCGATATGCATTAGCCAACAGGTTTCTGTTTCTGCTTGTCTATCTATCTATCATCTATCAATTTCACATATAAAATGGATTTATTTTAACATTTAATCAATGACAGAAGTTAGGGTTTATGTTCAACTGCCCCTGACAAAACTTGACCCCAGTGATTTAACCGGACAAGTGTTGATCTTTAAGACAACGAGACCTCAGTAGGACCCATCCAGGCTGGTTCAGTGCCGCAAGGTGACATGGATGACCCCGTTCCTTGTCTTCCTCTAGAAGGTGGCTTTCATGGTTACGGCAGCCCTCTAGGTCCTGGGTCACTCTTAGGGCAGGGGAACGGGGACAGGCAAAAGGAAAAAGCTCATGCCTGCTCAGTTCCCCCTCTACTTCAGGAAAGCTCTCTAGTTTCCCTGGAGTCCTGCTCAGTGGACATTCATGGGCTAGAACAGGGTCACCCAGCTGCCCCTCGAGTCTGGGGTGTGGTGGAGTCTTTGTTTCTGCAGGGCTCTGGATGAGGTCAAGGTCTCTGGTGAAGAAGGAAGGGCGAGGGGCTTCGGGGTGGAATGGGCAGCCTGCCTCTGAGCACCGGGTCTCCCGGGAGTTCTCCAGAACAGATGGGTTCATTCTCGAGCACATTCTCACTTCGTTCTACCTGCAGTTTGCTCTTCAGCCTCCAAGTGACTGTCATGGTTTGGATGTGAGGTGTCCTCCGAAAGCTCACATGTGAGACGCTGCCAGAGGTTTAGGGGCCAATGATAGTTTTTTTTTTTTTTTTCCGAAGAGCATGAAATTGCTATATTTATCAAAAGAGGCCGTGGGTTAAAAACAGGTGTACAACATCAATCTACAAGTAGGGATTTACACATTTTTCCCATGCCCTTTTAATATCTTCTTCCTATACTTGTCATCTCATCCCTAACTGTACTGCAGAAGTCTTAGGGGGTACAGAATAACTACAAGTTTTCTCTCCTTTCTGTCTTTCCCCTCTTCTTCATCCAGTGGACCTTCCACAAACAGGTTCCCCAATCTATTCTCAAACACAGTTTGTTTTTCATTCCCTTTGCTGTTGTTCAGTCAAATCTACCCAGTCTGCAACCAAAAACCCTGAGTAGATTTGGAGCAGACAAGAGGCAGCATTGATGGAACAGAAAATAGCACAATAAAATATCACTACCTGGAACCTAGCCATCTCAGGAGGGCTGGGTGAGAATTTAGCTTTTGTACTTTTTACTAAAAAATTATTTATGGAGTTAATTCACAGCAGTGACAAAATTGTTCTGAACAGTTGATCTTTATAAGACAACAAACTAATGCAAAGCCCCCCCCCCCAAAAAAAAAACACATCAAAAATAAGGAGTGTGGTTAAGAACCTACTATGTGCCAGGTGCCAATTCCAATAACCAACGGGTTGTTCTTATCTCCGGCAGTCATAAAAGCAAGCCCTTCTTTTGGGCAGTGCCTTGTTAGTCTAATTCTACTTGTGGGCTAGACTTGGAAGTTGAGGAAAACGTGTTCAACGGAAGCTGGTCGTCCCTCCCAACTGTGCCATGCAGTCTTTCTTCCTTAGACAGATGATTAACCTTTTGGGGGGATGGAGGTAGGTTGAAAGGAAAAATCAGATCTTTGGGGAAAGACAGGGTAATTGAGGTGGTCACGTTGGGACTTCCTAACCCCCACTCCATGGAATCCTGGAGAATGTCCAGGTGATCCACTCCAAGTCTCTCTTCTCCAGCTCAATCCAGACTCCAGTCACATCCACCACAAGGGAAAAGTTTAGGTTCAGCTCTTCATTCATGGGGAAATCATCTGGTGGTGTCCTTCAGTTCCCCTCTCCCATCAAAGGAAACTTCTGCTTCTGCCCAGGCTCCCGCGCGGGAAGCCGGACGGCGGTTGGATTCCAGGGGTATCTGGGTCCGGCGGGCACAGCCCTGGGCACTGCCGAAGCCTCCGCGGCCAGTGCCCAAACCATAGGTTTTCGAGAGCCTTAACCCCGTGACCCCCTGATGGGATTAAGGAGCGGTAACTGAAGGCCCATAGGGTGTGGCTGGAGGAGTGGACGAGGCGTGGCTTTGGGTTTATGTTTGGTGCCCGAGCTGAGTCTCCGCTTCCTGACCATGGTGAGTAGGTTTTTGTCCCCACACTCTTCCACCGTGATGTCCTACCTCTCTCCAGCCTCCAGGAGTGGAGCCCACTGTCTATGGGCTGAGACCCCTGAGACCCTGTGCCCCCAGATAAACGTTTCCTCCTCTGATGGTGCTTGTCAGGTCTTTTGGTCACAGTAGCAAAAAAGCTGACTGACGCAGCGACCTCTTTCATCTCCCATTGTCTTCTGTCTCTCTCTGTCACCGGGGGCAACATACTTCAAAATAGCCTTTGCGATCACTTTAGCAGGATTGGGAAGGGAAAACCAGAGGTTGGCTAGAACCCCAGGAGGAGATTCCAACCACCTTGTCTCTGAGTGTCCCAGGAGGGGGACCTGGGGTGGGGTAGGGGATGCCAGAGTAGGACCAGAGCAGGGAGGTGGGAGGGGACCAGAGGAGGGGGCACTGGGCAGGCAGGGTCTGGGGACAAAAATGAAGGAGAAATATTGAAGAGACAGGGAGGGAGCAAGGGGGTTGGAGGAAGGAGGAAGAGAATAGAAAGAAAAGAAGGAAACTGAGCAGTTCCAGAAGGTCCATTAAGAGCCACCAGCAAGCTGCCTTACAACCTCCCTCTCAAACCTTCAACTGCTCTGTGAATGTCAAGTTCCGGCTGGTCTTTGTCCACACCGGCCAGGGAGCATCCGTTTCATCCTCTGGCTGGTGACTTCAGGCCCCCTCCCAGAGCCAGTAGTTGACCACTTCCCATGCCCACCAGCTCGCAGCCACAGGGGGAAAAGGCTTTTCCGTCCTGGAAGTCTCCCTGGAAGGGGAGTCAGGAGGGGCAGAAAAGCACATAGCTTTACTCCATTAAAAAAAGTAAAAAAAAAGTCGGGGGGAAGTTCTGGGGCAGGGTATTGGCCAGATTCTATTGTTATATGGTGTGCCTGTATGAAGATGTAACAATAAATCCCATCGTTATGCCAACTATAATGCACCAATAAACGTGGGGAAAAATCAAAGGATACAGAAGAACTTAAAATGAAAGCAATAGCAATAATCTCTTGTCCTCTCTGTACCCCTGCACCTCCGCCTCTCTAAATCCAGACACAACCAGATGCAACCACTTAAAAACCTCTTACCTTGTCAGGCATGGTGGCGCATGCCTGTAATCCTAGTGGCTTGGGAGTCTGAGGCAGGAGGAACGTAAGTTCAAAGTCAATCTCAGTAACTTAGACCCTAAGCAACTTAGTGAGACATTGTCTGAAAATAAAAAATAAAAAGGCTTTTAAGTGCCCCAGGTTCAATCTCTGGCAACAAAAACCATACGAACAAAAAAATCAAACAACAACAACAAAAAATTTCTTTTTTATTATTATTTTAAATGACAGTAGAGTAGATTTTGAAATATTATACATACATACAATAAGTACAAACTTATTCCAATTAGGATCCCATTCTTGTGGTTGGACATGATATGGAGTTTCACTGGTCATGTGTTCATACATGAACATAGCAAAGTTATGTTCAGTTCATTCCACTGTCTTTCCTATTCCCATCCTCTCCTTCCCTTCATTCCCCTTTGTCTTGTCTGATGAACTTTTAATCTTCCCCTTCCTTGTTGTGGGTTACCATCCACATATCAGAGAGAACATTCTGGTTTGTTATTTTGGGGACTAGTTTATTTCACTTAGTATGACAGTCTCCAGTTCCATCCACTTATCAGCAAATGCCATAATTTCATTCTTCTTTGAGGCTGAATAATATTCCATTGTGTATTTTCTTTATCCATTCATCTGCTGTAGGGCACCTAAGTTGATTTCATAGCTTGGCTGTTGTGAATTGAGTTGCTATAAACATTGATGTGACTGCATCATTATAGTTTGCTAATTTTAAGTCCTTTGGATATAAACTGAGAAGTGGGATAACTGAGTCAAATAGTGGTTCCATTCCCAGTTTTCTAAGGAATCTCCATACTGCTTTCCATAGTGGTTGTACCAATCTGCAGTTCCACCAGCAATATATAAGTGAGCCTCTTTCCCCACATCCTTGCCAACATTTATTGTTGCTTGTATTCTTGACAATTGCCATTCTGACTGGGGTGAGATGGAATCTCAGTGTAGTTTTGATTTGCATTTCTCTAATTGCTAGTGATGTTGAACATTTTTTTCATATATTTTTTGAACATTCATATTTCTTCTTCTGTGAAATGTCTGTTCAGTTTCTTAACCCACTTATCAATGGGGTTATTTCTTTTTTGGTTTTAAGTTTTTTCAGTTCTTTATATATTCCTGGAGATTAGTGCTCTATCTGAGGTGTTTGTGGTAAAGATTTTTCTTCCATTCTTTAGTCTCTCTCTTCACATTATTGATTATTTCCTTTGCTGTGAAGAAGCTTTTTAGTTTGATATCATTGCATTTATTGGTTCTTGATTTTATTTCTTGCACTTTAGGAGTCTTATTGAGGAAGCTGGTTCCTAAACAGACATGGTAAAGAGTTGGGCCTACTTTTTCTTCTAGTAGATGCAGGTTCTCTGGTTTAATTCTTAGGTCTTTGATTCACTTGAGTTGAGTTCTGTGCAGGGTGAGAGATAGAGGTTCAGTTTCATTCTACTATATATGGACTTCCAGTTTTCCCAGCACCCGGTGTTGAAGAGGCTTTTTTCCAGTGTATGTTCATGGCACCTTTATCTAGTTTGAGATAACTGCGTTTATGCGGGTTTATCTCTGTGTCTTCTGATCTGTTCCATTGGTCTTCATGTCTGCTTTGGTGCCAATACCATGCTGATTTTGTTACTATAGCTCTGGAGTATAATTTAAGTTCTGGTATTGTGATGCTTTCTGTTTCACTTGTCTCTCTAGGGATTGCTTTGGTTGTGCTGGGTCTCTTAGTTTTCCAAATGAATTTTATGATTGCTTTTTCTAGTTTCATGAAGAACATCATTGGGCTTTTAATAGGAATTGCATTAAATCTGTATAGCACCTTTGGTAGAATGGACATTTAGACAATATTAATTCTGTCTATCCAAGAACATGGGAGATCTTTCCATCTTCTAAGGTTTTTGTTAATTTCTTTCTTTTGTGTTCTATAGCTTTCATTGTAGAGGTCTTTCACCTCTTTTGTTAGATTGATTCCCAGATATTTTATTTTCTTTGAGGTTATTGTAAATGGGATAGTTTTTCTGATTTTTCTTTCAGTGATTCGTCATTGGTGTATAGGAACACAACAGATTTATGGGTGTTTATTTTAAAGCCTGCTACTTTACTGAATTAATTTATGAGTTCTAGAAGCTTTCTGATAGAGATTTTTGGGTCTTCTAAATATAGAATCATGTTGTCAGCAAATATGGATAGTTTGAGCTCTTCTTTTCCTGTATTGTATCCCTGGTACCAAAAAAACAAAACAAAACAAAACAAAACAAAAAATATAAAAACAACTTCTTAGCTTTCTCTTCCTGGAGTTTGCTCCATATATTTTATGTAAATGTGTACAACTTCCTGATTTGAAAGTGTATATCATTACTTACTGATGTCTTGCTCAGTCTCATGCAGATTTAACTCATTTACTGCTTCTTTGCCTTCCGCTTTATTCTTCTTGAGTTGTATCATTGTATATTGAAGTAGTATGTTTATTCTTAATTTCTAGTATGTCAACTGGGAATAATAGTTCTTGCCTTGCTCATCTGTAAGATCAGGATGTAGGTGCTACACCCTGCTCCTTCCCTTCATTCCCTCTCCATTTTCCTGTACCCTCCTTTAATACAGAACTACAAAGAAGTCTTAATACTTTGACCAGAGATTGACTCTAAAATTTGGAGATCAATAACTTGTGTTTGCTTTATTGTGATGATGTAAAATGTGTTCATCATGGATCCAGGCCATGTACTATGATATTTGATATTGCGATGATATTTCTTGTTTTGTGTACTCTTTGTTTTTCCTAGAGTTTGTTTCTTTTCTTTTCTTTTTTTTTTCATTACCTGTCTTATCAGATCTTTAAGTTGCTGCAATTCCCAAGTGCAGTACAAAATCCTGGAGGCCTCTTGTTTTGCTGGATTCCTCCCCATTTCCTCCTGGGTTCATCTGTATTGGTTGCTCCTTGGATCTGCTGCCTCCCATTTCTCTTAAGGGTTGGATCTGGCATTCTGGATTGGTTCTCCTGCTTAGACAGCATATCAAGGGACTTCCTGGCCTCCATAATCATGCCATCAATTCCCATAATAAATATCTTATATACCTGTATATGAATCCTGTTGGTTGTGTTTCTCTGGATAACCCTGATTAATACATGGATCAGATCTACCTTGTTGATTTATTTCTTCTTTATGCTGGTGAATATCTTCAAGTGACTCCCTGAGAGGATCATTTCTGTTTTGGTATCCCTGAGCGTTGCTAAATTTGTTGAAAAGCTTTCTGTGATTTCTGACTATAGAATAAAGGTCATATGGAGGAGGAGGGCACAGAACCCTTTGAAGTTCAGTCTGAATCGCATTTCCATACTTTCCTTTAACTCCCATTTTCTTGATACGTTTTGTGTTCTTGCCACACTGATTTGACATTCATTCATTACTTCTCCTCCAGGCATTTCCTGTGCCAGGACACACTTTCTCCCAGACCATTGTCCATTTGTTTTAGGATGCCCAACCTGGATCCTACTGAGTAAAGTGCTTTCTTTATCACATTCATATAAGTGTCCCTACAGAATTTATTGGTATTTATTTAGAGTTAGTTTTATAAACATCTGACTTCCCGATGTTCAGCACTTAATTGTGAGTTCTTGGGGGAAGGTTTGGTGTCAGTCTTCATAGCAGTCTTGAATATCATACTAAAAGGTTTGGCTTGAGACTGTGGAAAGGTCTTCACAGAGAATCTGGTTCCCCTAAACGCCAGATAGAAAGGTTGTAAAGAGTCACACAACTGTGAAGCCAAGACTTGCATTCTGTGTTTCTGGCTCCAAGTCTTGCGTTCTTCCTGTCCCTGAATTATTTAGCTTTCCTGAATTCTAATATCATAACTCGGTTTAGTTGTTGTCAAAAGAGGAAATAAATAAATTCCATCCTGTGTACTCTGTTACTTTGTTACTAACTGTATGCTCTGAATTTGCAAATATTCATGTCTTTTTACCTATCACCCTATCAATCTTTGTTTTCCCATTCTGAGCTGTAGGTTCTCCTTGGGCAGAGGTTGTGTCTGGGACTCATCTGACCTCTTTGGCACAAGTTTTTTCCAAAGTAGTTTCTCAGGAACAGCTGTACCTAATAATGAAGATGAGGTGACACGGTGACAGTGGGAGTTGGCACTCAGCTCCTTTCTTTTTTAAAAAAAATCTTTTGTTTGCTCTTTTTAGTTATACATGACAGTAGAATGTATTTGGACATATGCCTACCTGGAGTGTAACGTCCCATTCTTGTGGTTGTCCATGACGTGGAGTTACTGGTGGTGCATTCACATATGAAGGCAGGAAAGCTATGTCGATTCATTCTGCTGTCTTTCCTATTCCCAACCCCTTCCTCCCCTTCATTGCCCTTTGTCTAATCCAATGAACTTCTATCCTCTTCCACCTCTTATTGTGTGTCAGCATCCATATATCACAGAGAACATTTGGCCTTTGGTTTTTGGAGACTGACTTATTTCACTTAGCAGATAGTCTCCAGTTCCATCCACTTACCAGTAAATGCTATAAATTCATTCTTCTTTATGGTTAAGTAATACTCCATTGTGTATATTCACCACCTTTTCTTTATCTATTCATCTGGTGAAGGGCACCTAGGTTGGCTCCATAGCTTAGCTAATGTGAATTGATCAACTCATTTCTGATGAGATAAGCAAAGTAGTACTTCGGCTGGGAATTATAGACCAGGCTGAAAAGACCTCTTTCGGGACACTATCATCTCTTATCGTCCTTCAGGGGCATATGAAATGAAGCAACCGTGCTGCATGGTCTTCAGTGGTCCACTGGCAGGACGGAAGTATGGGATCAGTTTCAGAGGTTTGGCCACCAGGTGGCGCTGTTCCTCGAGGATCGGCCTGCGGGGGACTTGCAGTGATAAAGTGCGCCACTGGAGGGAGCCGTCTCTGTCTGGGGCCCCGGTTTGCTACTAATAGGATGGTATTCTGCTTACTTTTGAGGAAAACCTGTAGTTTCCTCTCCTCGCTCTGTATCTTGGCACTGTTCTGTGTTCGCGCCAGTGGAGCTACTGGTGGTTATTTAGGCTGTTTTCACTTTTTGGCAATTGTAAACGTACTTGGGATGAGCTGGGCTGTTATAACCCGTCTTCACCTGTGGGTAGGAGGACACCTCCGCCCCGAGGGAGGACTGACTCACCTGGCTGGCAGGTGTGCAGTGGACAGTTGGCCACGTGAAGTGGACTGGTGTGCCTGTAGGGCTAAGTTTTTCTCCTCATTGCTTCCTGAGGTGCTGCCCTTTCAGCAACAGCTGCAATTCTTATAAAGCTCCTGGGTGCGGATAATAAGTTCTTTTTTTTTTTTTTAATCATTTTCCCACTGCCTTATATTCTATGCTTGTCTCTGATACTCTCCCTCCCCACCCTCCTCTCTCTCTTCTCTCTCTCTCCTTTTTCTCGTGCTGGGAGTGGAGCCCAGCCAGGGACCTGTGCTTTCTCACTGAGCTGCATCCCAGCCTCTCCTTTACTTTGAACCCACCCGGGCAGGCCTGCTGCTGCAGGTGGTATGTTCAGCTGGTGACAGGGAGAGTTCATTGTGGCCTAGGATCCACCAGTTCCTAGTAACTAAGCCAGAATCCTTGGTTGCCCCTTACCTGCTCCTGGGTCCAGTTCCTCCCTCCTGTTTATTTTACTTCATTTTTCATGCCTGGGTTTCTTGGAGAAGACAAAGCAGTCCTTTCAGGTCAGCAAAAGTCCCTGTCAGATGCTTTGATGCAACCACATTTTCCCATTCGTAGGATCTTCTGCAGCTGGAACAAGCGATTGCCTGTCCCGAGTCTGTCTCTCCTCCCTGCTGACTCAGCCGCATTGCCGTCTGGCTCCCGTCTACACCCACAGAGCTCAGATCTGACACACACCCAGAGCCTGGTGCCGGTGTGGATGGAGTGGGTCACCCCCAGGAGGTGCATCATCCTCACTTTCCTTGATCTTGCTTTACATCCCCGTTCCTGTGTGTGTCTCGTCCTGGACATGCAGATCTTTGTTGGGATTGCACCCCTTTTGGGTTTCTGTCTTTCCTCTCTCAGGTTGAAGGCTTCCTCCTGCGCGGAAAGACTCCCCACGTGGCATGTTTTGATGGCTATGCCACGGACCCCGCATGGTCCCCATCCTCAGGGAACTGCCTCTCTAAAAGTGACTGTACTGAGTGCCCCAAAGTGCTAACCTCTGGGTTAGTGGACCACATCTTTGAAGGACACAAGTATCCACAGACACAAAGGCCACCCCTTATCTGTTGCTGAAGGTTGAATATGGTTTGTTCCCTTTAAAACCCATGTTGAAATTCAGTCCCCCTTATGAGATATTAAGAGGGGGGCAACGTGGAACCTTTAAGCTGCATGTAGGGTTCTGCTCTCATGAATGGACGAATCCTTCATGTGCTGAATGGGTAAATGGGTTCTGTCTTTATCATTATTATTTTACTTATTCTTTGCAGTTGTGTACAACACCAGGAAGAGCCCTGACACCCTCACAGAAATGTGGGACATCGCCTGCTCTCCTTCAGTCCCAGCACGCCTCCCCCAGTTCCCATCCCTGAACCCCACACCCACACCCCCTCTTCAATCTGCAAGTGAGCTATCTTGAGGGTGGTCTGCCAATCCCTGAACCCCACATCCCACCCCCTCTTCAATCTGCAAGTGGGCTATCTTGAGGGTGGTCTGTTCTACAGCCAGTTTGACTATGTGTCTGTCGTTACCTGCCCCTGGCCCTGTTGTGCTGCGGAGCTGACTGTCTCAGGACTCTTCAGGCTGAAGGCCTTCACCAGAACCATGAGCCCAAATAAACCTTCTTTCTTTATAACTTACACAGTCGGTGGTATTATAGTCTTAGTCACAGAAAAGGGACTAAGGCATCTGTCTTATCCACTGTCATAGCCTCAGAGTTTCCTGTGGGGCCTGGCTGATGGTTGTAACGGGATGGATATGTGGTGTCCTCCTGGGTGAGACAGTGCAAGGTCGCTCAGAGGTGAAATGATTAGAATATGCAAGATGAACCTGTTGTGGGGCACAACTTAAGAACAGACCGCTCACCACTGAGAAGTCCAAATTTGAGAGTCTTTATTAAGCCGACTGACTGACTGTCTCACACAATGCCCCCAAAAAATGGATATGGGGAGAACAGCCCCGACCACAGGGTTGTATGGGTTCTTATACCAAAAATCACATCAATCTTAAGTGTCTGTTGCTATGACTCGAAATTACAAACTAACATCATGAGATCATCAACAGAGAGAGAAGTAGGTCAAAATGACCCTTACCTAGGTACAAACTAAAGAATGGTCACTAACATCCACACAATCACCGTTCACATGGTACATTGTTTAGGAGCAATAAGAATCAAAAGAGAGCAATTCTTCACTACATAGGAGTTGCCATTGTATATTATTAAACATGTCACACCAAGTAACTGATGATGGGTACAGAGGCGGGGTGTTCCCATGGGAGAAGCTTATTTCCTACATAACATGGAGTCTCAGAGCAAAATGGAGTCTGTTTAGTCATTTCCCTTAGAGTCTGGCCTATAACATTTTCATGGAACCAAATCTGTCAGCCCATCACAAATCCTATTGCTGGGTTGATCCACTTGAACGGGTTAACTGGTAGTAACTGGGCAGGGGCTGTGACTGGGGCCAGGTCACTGGGCTTGCCTTTGGGTTCATATTCTGTGGGTGGGTCTCTCTCTGCTGCCTGGCTGTCATAAACTGAGCAGCTGTCCTCTGCCACAACCTTCTACCATGATGTTCTGCCTCACTTGGTCTCAGAGCCAGGGAATTGGCCAAGCGTGGACTGAACCACCAATACCGTGAGCTCAAAGTAAACTTATCCTTCTCCAAGTTGTTTGGTTGCAGGGACACAGGGCTGACTACAACCATGGTGGACACTGGATAGCTATTCATTGAATGAAAACAGGCAGAAGTAAATTACCTGGAACTGAGGAGGCCATGGCCTTGACATTGTGGTGGAGAGGAGTCTTTCACTGGGGAGAACAATAGAAACCTCCTGGAGGCTTTGTAAAACCAATTTGAAAAAATGTAACATTGTTTTGGATGATTTGATCACCTCTTTAAGAGCCAGCAAAGTCAAACTGCCTTAGGGTACAAAGGAAGCCTCAACCAAGACAGAGAGGGGTTCTGATTTATAAGAAAGAAGCTATATTTTACTGAATGGTCAGCTGGAGCAGGGCATGCAGCCTGGCTGACAGTCTTTAGAGACCCTAGGGAAAGCCAGATGAGATGGCAGTGATTTAGTACAGTCCTTCCGGAACATCTTGCTTAGGAAAACCGCCAGGCCAAGCTGATGCCAGCTTTCCAGAATCCACTGGCCAGAGAAAACAGCCCTCCAGGGCCTCCATAAGCATGGCTTCAGCTTCTGGGATGAGCTCCTTCCCACGTCAGCAAATCCCCCAAGTCTTCGCAAATTCCCTGCAAAGTCCTTTTCTGATTCTCTAGGCTGAACGGTCTTCCTCTTGGTACAAAGCCAAGCTGCCTCAGGCAGAGGCAGCCTCTCCCTTTTAAATCCTCAGAGCACTTAACTTGTATTTCTCTTCTTGCCTTGAGCACATTTTATCTCCTGTTATGGTTTGTTGGTTAGACTTTTTACAAGATCCTTTTAGAGGACCACGAGAAGAATCAAGAAAGAACCTCCAGCTTCCGAGCCGTACACAGGTTCACAGGTACACAGACAGCAGACGCACCTGGGCAGGCAGGTGATGATCGCTGCTCATTTGTTTCTTAGGTTCACTAAAGAATCTCCTTAATGGGCACAGGTTGAGTTGGAAAGGAGAAGTGGCTGCTACTATTCTATGGCACTGTAGGGTAAATATGGTCGATAACAGTACGTTGAATATTTCAAAGCAGCTAATAGAGATGATTCTGAATGTTTCCAATGCAAAGAATTGAGAAATGTCTGAAGTGATAGATGCGGCCAAATACCTGGGTCTGATCATTACACATTGTATGCATGTATTGAAATGTCACACTGTAAGTACATACAATTGTTATGTGTCAATTAAAAATAAGAACATTTTTAAAAGTTTTTTTTTTTTTTTTTTTTTTTTTTTTTTTAGAGAAACTCCTTCCCCTCCACTGACGAATAGAAAGCAGCACCAGGTTTTTCACAGACTGAGTGCTCCTGCTAAGCCGACTTCAGTTGTCAGTCACCTTCCCAATAGATAGGCTCCAAAGAATCCTTCTCATTTGGACAAAGAACAGGATTTGCTGATGAACCAGCTGTGAGGAGCTGGAAGCCAGAGGTGCTGCTTCAGGATTTAGGGACATGCATGACCTTCAGGTCCCATTGTGATGGGCTGACAGGTTTGGCTCCATGGAAATGTTACAGGCCAGGCTATCTGGGCGATGACTAAACAGACTCCATTTTGCTCTGAGACCCCATGTTATGTAGGAAATGAGCTTCTCCCATGGGAACACCCCGCCTTTGTAGCCATCATCAGTTACTTAGTGTGACATGTTTAGCAATACAAAATGACAATTCTTTTTTTTTTTAATGATTGTTTTATTTTTATTCTTTCCTTTTTTCATTTTTTAAAATTTATTTTTATTGTAAACAAATGGGATACATGTTGTTTCTGTTTGTACATGGAGTCAAGGCATACCATTTGTGTAATCATACATTTACATAGGGTAATGTTGTTTGATTCATTCTGTTGTTTTTCCCTTCCCCCCACCCCTCCCACCCCTCCCACCCCTCTTTTCCAATATTACTCAGCCATAAAGAATAATAAAATTATGGCATTTGCAGGCAAATGGATGAAATTGGAGAATATCATGTGTTGAGAACAGGGTAATATCTGTGCAGCTAACTGTCTCAATCACCCGGATGCAGGCAATACAGGACAAACAGGACTGCTGGGCCCCTGTGCTTTCCAAGGTTGTTAAGAGATATTTGTCTGAGGAATGTGCAGTTGCCTGGAAACCTTATCTATCAAGGACGGGGGGGCTTAGCCCCGACTCATCTCCTGCATAGTTCACCCCTTCCCTCCTCCCTTCTTCCTCTAGGACCGTTCAGTTCTGGCGGGACCCAATGAGAATCAAATAGATTGGCAGGACCCAAAGAGAGAAGGACTAATGTTTAGCTGTTCAAATGTTAACCAATTAAAAGAACACTGTAAAACTGCTTGCCTTTCATTATAAAACCCCTGCTAAACGAGGGCTCGGGGCCTCTTAGCGTCACCGGTCAACGAGGGCGCAGAGGACCAGGCTCAAGCTTGCTAATAAATGACTCTTTGTTGCTTGCATTGATCGTGGTCTCTGGTGGTCTTTGTGGGGTCTCAAGCCTTTGGGCACAACATATGGGGGCTCGTCCGGGATGCCCCAAGCCCACCCAGACACCTGATCATAGAGTCACAAGTGACACCTTCAGCCGGTGAGTAAGGCATTGCCGCATGTTTTCTGGTCTGGATTGCCTGAAGGTTCTGGTTCTGGGCTGGCAAAGTCCTGGTGGACACGCTATAGGACCCCAGCAGGGTCTCCGGAGACGTCCCCTCGACCCGTCGGGCGGCTTTTGTTGCATCTGGCAACCTTTATGTTGCAGCGGGTGGCTTTTTGTCACATCTGGGCAGTCTTTGTGCTGCATCTGGGCGACTGTTGCATCTGGATGACTCTTTATCACATCTGGGTAGCTTTTGTGCTGCATCTGGACGACTCTGTCGCATCTGGGTGACTCTTTGTCACATCTGGGCAACTTTTGTATTGCATCTGGGCAGCTTTTGTGTCGCATCTGGGCGACTGTTTGTCACAGTTGGAAATTGTTTGTTTTTGTTGACAAAATACCAACTAGCCAATTTTGATTTAGCATGCTATATGTCTGTTCATTTGTGTATTGTACTGTACGGTCTTTACTCTTGTCTCATATTAAATTCTTCATTGTGTTAATCCAATCTTAGGCTTAGGGATACTCATTGCAGGGTACTTTACAGTCCTTCTCCTTGTTCCTGAGAGATTTGTTTACTCCAATCCCCCTAGGCAGAGAGCTCAGCAGCTCCATTCCTCAAAAGTAGTGAGAAATAATGTTTTGTGATTTTCTGCATTCAAACCTAACCTGATTTCTCAACCAGGAAGAAAAAGGGTTAAAAAGTCCTAGGTGATCCCCCCTCCCCCCTGCCTGGCCTTGCTGAAGCCTGCATTGGAATGTAAACTGCAGCAGTCTCAGCGGTATGGGGAGTGATCTGAAGAAAAGAAAAAAAAAAAAGGTGTCCATTTTAAACTCCTGGGCTGCTACACAGAACGAACTCATTTTCTAGGATTCTTGTTTTGTTTTGTTTTTCTTCAATGCTGTATTTTTGAGCTTATAATTTTGATCCTGCATACCTAGGTTAATGATTTTTTTTCTTTTGATCAGTTCTATTTTTTATTCAACTAGAGTTTTTGAACATCTGTTACATTGCAATGGAGATTCACCTATAAAGTTACAAGACCTTGGATTTTGTATTATTTGTATGTTGTGCTAATGTCATGTTTTGTTTGTATCAAAACTGAGCACTCCTAAAATTAAAATTTAAAAATGGATCCAAATACTTTTATTCACATGATTTAAAAGGGTTCAATTTAAATTGGGTAAACTAATAAAAGTAAAATGTCTTTAGAAATAACTCGCAAGTCCCTAGGTGGTCAAACTAATGGAATGTTGATGTTAAACAATGTCTAATATCAATTGTTTCTAGGACTTTTCTTCAATAGGAAAGAGACAGCAAATACTGTTCAGGACACTTGTCTGATATCTTGGTTTTTACAGAATAAGTGAATTAGAGTTAACATGTATGGGATTACTCAAATGGGTTTGTGGAGACATCTGATTAATTTGCAAAGTTAAAATGCTAATTGTTAAATAACATCAAATACTTTTAACTCCTTAAATTCCATGGAGAACATACTTAAACATTATTGGTGGTTTCATAGGTTGGTAAATTAAAAAGTGTTTAAAATCACTTTGTGTCATTACTAAAAACAAGGTTATTAAGAATTATGTCCTAACAGGTAAAACCCCAACCCAGAGGATGAGCATTCCATCCTTACCACTTCCCTCTGCTCCCCCTCCAGTTCTGCAGATCTCCAAGGAGATCTTAGATTTGGATTTAGAGCTACCATCTCCCCTCTCACTGTGTTTCAGTTAGAGTACTATAAACAACAAAGTATTTTATCTTGTTAAAGTAGAGTGATTTGTCTAAATTCAGAAATTTCATAAGAATTGTTTCAGAATGTGGACAAAAAGGGGTCAACAGATAGGAAAGAGAAAATAAAAAGGTTCTGGGTATGGAAATATATTTAATAAAAAGGAAAAGTAAATGTTTCTGGGTAAGAAAGTGCCTGTGTGATGGAAATAATGAGGGTCTAAGTAAGTGCTAAGAAAGTCTGTGTGTAAGTAAAGGGCAAGTTTCAACAAGTCTGTGTGTAACTAAGTTGGTTGTGTGTATGTGAGACAGCTAAAGCTATTTAAGGTTTTTCCTAAGGTGAAATACTAATGTTCTGATATAAGCCAAAGTTTAATCTATATGGTAAAATGACATGGTAAAATAACAAAGATTTCTTAGAAACACTAATTTACTCTTAACTTTGTGTCTATTAAGTTTTATTCTTTAAAACAATTAGTCTTAAAAATTGGGGTTTATACAATTATGGTTAAACAACTGTTAAGAGTATTGTACTGCTACAGAGTCTAAATTTTTCTTTAAAAACTGAATTTAGTAAGATTAAAGTGTCAAGGTAATTGTGAAATGGTCACTCTTTGTATATTAAATGTATTCATATTTTCCAGGTATACAAGTTTTTAAAGCAGGAAATTTATCAAGCTGCTATTCTCCAGAATAAACTTGTCTGTAATGGTAATTTTAAACTTAAAGAGTACATTTTAGCCTTGTAAGCACAAGGCCCTGGGTTTGATCCCCAGCACCCCCCCCCCAAAAAAAAGAGTACATTTTATTGGGGATTTATTTCTATCATCTAATGTTCTATTATGGGACATATTATCAGTAAGGTATATGTAAAATTGGTTACTTATTTCACTGAGATAAAAATTTAAAAGTAAATGTATATCTAAGAGCTACTGACAGCCTGATTTGTTTAAAGGTTCATATCATAGAAGGTGAAAGCATTTTGCTACACAAAAGAAAAGTTAAAAGCTCTCTCAGCCTTTCTTTGATTGATTCCTGTTTTGGATATAATGTTAGACTGTGTTAACTAATGTTCATATGGACTCAGAAATCAATATATGTAAACTTCTTAAAATGACATTTAAGAAAGAGTATAATGCACAATAGCAAAAATGGGACAACAATGACTGAGATTGGGGTCTCTGACCTCATGACTGTAGCATGCCTGGTGCCTGGGAGTGTTCCTGTGTAGGAGCACAAAATGCCTAACTGCTGTGGCAGTAGCCTCCCTGGGGAGGCTCTGTACAGGAGTCCTATCAGCTCTTACATTGATCTCAGGCACACAGCTCTTGGGCAGAAAGAAATTGTTTTGCTAGATAACTAGTGTTTCATCAGTTCCCTTCTCTAGTTCCTGCCCACCTTACAGTAACTTTGGACAGTGGACTTCTTTGAGAGCTACACAGAGTTCCTAACATTGCACTTTGCAGTTGTAGGAAAAAGTTGCGTAGATGTTCTAGTCTCTGTAACTCTCCTGAAAACAAAGAATAATGCTTACATAGTCTTTAACCTAAAAATAAGACATGTATAAAGATTGCTAACATAACTCTTTAGGTCTGCATTTCCATCAGAGAACAGAGCTCCATCTGATCTAAGCTTAATTTTCAAAATCTGTGTTTATAATCCTTTATTTTCTAATAGTCCTTTGACCCCCACTGAACTTGAAAATTTAGTCATGCTGGTCATGGCAAAAGGGGCAAAAATTAGCTTTAGGATTAGAACATTTTATTTAAGATTTGTAAAGAGCCCTGCCTTACCTGAGATAAGGCTCTGCCTCACCCTGCTGCATGTTAGAATGGCTCCAAAGTAAGCCAGACTTTAACTCATTTAAAGTTGTGCTCAAAAGTTTGATGTTTGTTGTAAAGATTACTGTGATCTCAAACAGGGTATATAATGTAGAACTCAGCCAAAATTCAAGATAACTGTTATACAAGCTAAATATGTTTTTACTCTTGCTAATTTCATTTTGTAAAACTGTTGCCTGTTACTGTTTTGCAGAAGTAGCTTCTTCCAGAACATACAACCTAGGTAACTTGTGATAATAGGCCATCACCTTCAAAACAGATAGTATGTGGTAGTACTTTAATAAAAGGGTAAATGACTGTAAAGTTATGGACATTAAAGTTAAAGCCCAGTACTCTTACTTTGTGACTAGTGAGACTGGCTTGCTGGATGATTAAGATCAAACTTAGAAATTGGAATTAAACACAGAGACCAAGAGGAAAAAAAAAAAAAACAGTATCTTGCCCTCAAAGTCAGCCTGAACCCAGGGAATAAGAGAACTTCTCTAAGGAGCACTACAACTCTGGGTCACACAACCTCCTGATCAAGGAGATTGTTGAGACTAGAGGATGAAAATCACTCAGTGCATCTACTGCAGAGGAGGGTCATGGAAAAAGGGAGACACCCCTAATACTTTCAAGGAAAGCCACCTCATCGAGAAGACCCTGCCTAACCAATGGCACTAATGGAGCCAAGAAGCTGCTCTTAAGTTCTCTATGAGTGACCCCTGTGGAAACTCAGCTGACTCTTTAACAGACAGGAACAGGTCACTTTGACCAGCTTGATCTTAAACACCCAGAAAAACAGTTAAAACCAAAATATAGCCATCCTTGGACATTTAAAATAAATAATAGTTAAAAGTAACTTAAGATGTACACTTGTGTTAACCCACTAAAATTAAGAGTGGAAGCTACAAAAGAAAGATTCTTAGGCAAATGTGCCTGATAACTATCAAGGGAAACTGCCAGAGTCAGAAGATTTTAGTCAGTTTAAGGCCTACAGTCACAGGTAGGCTTAATCTATGTTTGCTAGTATGATTATCTAGCTCTAAGTAACAGAAATATAGAGATCTCTACTTAACACAGGGCTATATCAATAAAGAGATATTGTACAAAAATCAGATGACATTAAGTAGCTTAACTATATTTTCTGGGGACCTCAATGACATTAAGAGTTAAATATTGTGTTTACATTCCTGATAACCTGGACAATGTTAAAGTCCCCAAATAAAGGCCTTGTCCCCTCCAGCCTTTGTTAGGCCTTGTTATGGAAACAACTTCTCAGTTCTTCCACCCCCTAGTGAGGAATTATTGACTTCTGTCATCTTTATGATATGCATTGGTATGTTCCAGATTCCGCGACATTTATATTGTATCGATCTCATTTCAGTACTCATGTCTTTTTGTTCTTCTCTCATAGAAGCACCCATCCCCAGATGCCTTAACAGCCTGCTCTTCTCCAACCAGACTTCTACCTTGGACCCCTCAGTTTACCAGATTTCTAAAAAGGGAACTCCAAACTGCTTGCCCCACGATGCCCACTTCCAGCTCGAAGAAACCAGACTGGTCATCGCCCATTTTCCCTACAGCAGTGAAGGAGTTCCTAGTATTAGAGGGGTAAATGAAGTCAGAATTGGGGACAGGCAGTTAGTATAGAAATATGGGATCGGGTCAAATTGAGGAAATGAAGGCCATGAAGGCCATCTGCCTCTGGAAGTTGGAGACTGCCCCTGGGAGAATAAAATGTTAAGGATCTCCTAAGCTCATTAATTACCAAATTTACCTGCCTTTAAAGACTGTAAGCAAGGAGGTCTATGTGCAGCCCTGGGAGAAGAATGTTGGTTTTATGCTAATCATTCTGGAGTAGTGAGGGAATCCATGGCAAAAGTCAGAGAAGGACTAACAAACAGAAAGAAAGAATGGGAAGCTAGTCAGAGCTGGTTTGAATCCTGGTTCAATTTTTCCCCTTGGTTAACTACTTTGGTGTCCACTATAGTGGGACCCCTAATATTGTTGCTACTGACTTTAACTATAGGACCTTGTATAATCAATAAGTTAATTGCTTTTGTTAAAGATAGAATAAATACAGTACAGCTAATAGTGCTAAAGGCCCAATATCAGCTTATTAAGCAGCAAGAATTAAAACAATAGAGAACCAAGATTGGCTCTCTAAATGTTCTTGGAAAGGGGGGAATGTTGAGAACAGGGTGATATCTGTGCAGCTAACTGTCTCAATCACCCGGATGCAGGCAATACAGGACAAACAGGACAGCTGGGCCCCTGTGCTTTCCAAGGTTGTTAAGAGATATTTGACTGAGGAATGTGCAGTTGCCTGGAAACCTTATCTATCAAGGACGGGGGGGCTTAGCCCGACTCATCTCCTGCATAGTTCACCCCTTCCCTCCTCCCTTCTTCCTCTAGGACTGTTCAGTTCTGGCGGGACCCAATGAGAATCAAATAGAGGAGGACTAATGTTTAGCTGTTCAAATGTTAACCAATTAAAAGAACACTGTAAAACTGCTTGCCTTTCATTATAAAAACCCTGCTAAACAAGGGCTCGGGGCCTCTTAGCGTCACCGGTCAACGAGGGCGCGGAGGACCAGGCTCGAGCTTGCTAATAAATGACTCTTTGTTGCTTGCATTGATCGTGGTCTCTGGTGGTCTTTGTGGGGTCTCGAGCCTTTGGGCACAACACATGCTAAGTGAGATAAGCCAATCTCAAAAAATCAAAGGATGAATGAGCTCACTGATAAGCAGATGATGACACATAATGGGGGTGGGAGGGGGCACGAATGGACAAAATGACAATTCTTATGTGATGAAAAATTGTTCTCTTTTGATTCCTAGTTTTCCTAAATAATGCACCATGCAAACGGTGATGTCAACAATGATTGTGTGCATGTTAGTGACCATTCTTTAGTTTGTACCCAGGTAAGGGTAAGAGTGTATAAAAAACCAAACATCTGAAACATCTCACCAAAATGCCTTCACAAGGAATAGGAAAAACACAGTTTTTAACCAATATTGAATTGGTGAATCTGGTGAAGACATTCACTTGACTTGCTTTCTTAGGTTATGTTGTGATTTTGTTTTTGTTCTAAGGTTGGTGAAGCACTAACAACGACAGAAATTGCATGCAAAATAAAGATAACAATTGTTACGTATTGCCATGCATTTTATAAATATATAATGCAATGATATACTACATGTAATTGTTGAAATTATTAGTTTAATCAATTGTGCGACATCTTCCAAGCAAGGTATTTGGCTCTTCTCCCATATTATTTCCATACCTCATAAGAGTTCTGGATTAAATTTGATGAGTTTGAGTGACTTGATTGTAGTCACACTCTAAGAAAAAACTGTCAAGTTCAAATCCAGGCCCATCGGATTCCAAGTATCAAGAACCAGTGAGCAGCATAGCCTCTCCTAAACCATGCAAAGTCATGGAGTAAGCAAACATGTCCTTGTGTTAGTTTAGTTCTTGAAGTGACACTGTGAAAGGCTAATTCACAAATAAAAAGTAAAACACGTAAATAGAAATAAGAACTACAAACAACATTAAGTCCAAATTACTTTCTGTAGTAAGGTGTACTAATGAGATAACTTAGGTAAAGTTGTTTAGAACAGTGCTGGAGCCTAATAAGCTCTGAGTAAGAACTAACTACTGTTAAAGTGATGTTTCTGTCCTTCGAGGACTGGAAGCAGTTCTTGGAGAGGGGTAGAGGTCCACAGCTCGGACACCAGCCTGCTCCAGGAAGGTGAGGAGCACATCCAATTAGACCGGCCTAGTGAGATGTAGAAGTCACGTGGCTCATTTTGCACAATAAAATTGAGAATAACAATAATGCCAGACCATGTGTATGTTTTGCTTTGTACCTTACTATGAATTTTCATAGTCATTTGATCTAAGACCACGTATTGAATGTGGTCCCCAAATCATCCTAGGTCCCAAGTCTCCGTCTCCTGGATTTCTTTCCACACGGATCACAGGCTGGCTATGTTCTGGTTGGTCCCGGTTGACATTCCCTGGCCTAAGGCCAGAACGACATCGTGTCTCAGTCCCTCATCCGTGGGAGGGATGCTACCTGGAGAATAAAATTAGGGGGGCTCTGAGAGTCACCTCCGAAGCGAACTCCTGGTCCCTGCCAACACTGTGGGCCCGGCATGAAGCTGGAGACGGTCTTCGTGCGGCTGCCCTCCCCCTTCAGGGCCAGGCAGGTGAGCTTGGGCGGGGTGTGGGGCGTCAGGCATTGGCTAAGGGTCAGCCTGCGGGACCCGGGGGAACCTCCCAGCTGCCACGCCCGCAGCTCGGCCCTGCTCAAGTCGGGGCCTGACTGCTTGACCACAACTCCCACCAGAGTCCTGACTCTGTGGCTGGTCTACTTTGGAGAAGGATCCGTGGCACCGGGTATCCGTGGCCCCTCTCCCACCCTGTGGACTGGGTGGAGTGTAACGTTGTGACCCTGGGCTACCTGCACGTTGTGACCCTGGGCTACCCTCAGCCCCAGCCTTCGCCGCCACTGTACTGACGAGCTTTCCCACCACGACGGTTGCAGGGCTTTTACGGAGAGGAGCCGAGCGAAGGCAGGGATTTGGCTTAATGGTTGGGGGGCTGGCTCCAGGTGAGGGTGGGGCTCCTGGCACAGGGGTTGCATGCAGGTCAAAGGTTGTGGGTGGGCAGGGAGTTGAAGAAGAAGGGGCTTGCTCTGGGGTCAAAGGTCAGACTCCGCCCCCCCCCCCCCCCCCCCTTTAACTGTCTCTTGGTCTTTTGATGGAACAGACACAGAGGGAAAAATGATCCAGGCAAAGACAACGCAGCAGGGCCGTAGCTCCGAGCGCACAGAAGCGCTTCTGGGGTTCATCCAAAGTCTTCCGGGGACAACCCTGCGTGCAGTGCTCTTCCCGTGGGAGGGTGGTGCTTCTCAAGTGTCACGTCCCTGCTGTGAGAGGGACACTGATTCTCCTCCCAACTTTACTTGCACTGGGGAGAGATGCCCGCAATTACAGGAATATACTCAAGGTCGAAGGAAGGCAGAGGTGGCATCTTAAAAAATGTTTATTTTTTCATTTGTTCTTTTTAGTCATACAGGACTGTGGAGTGTATTTTGACATCATATACGTACATGGGGTATAACTTCCCTTCTTGTGGTCCTATATGATGTGGAGTTACATTGGTCGTTACTCACGTAGGAACATAGGAGAGTAATATCGGATTCATTCCACCATCTTTCCCATTCCCATCCCCCCACCCTTCCCTTAATTCCCTTTGTCTAATCCAGTGAACTTCTGTTCTTCCCTCCTCATAATTGTGGGTCAGCATCCACATATCAGAGAGAACATTCAGCCTTTGGTTTTTTGGGACTGGCTTATTTCACTTAGCAAATGCCATAATTTCATTCTTCTTTATGGCTGAGTAATATTCCATTGTGCATATGTACCACATTTTCTTTATCCATTCACCCACTGAAGGACACCTAGGTTGGTTCCACAGTGTGGCTATTGTGATTGAGCTGTTGTAAACATTGATATGACTGCATCATTATAGTATGCTGATTTTAAGTCCCTTGGGTATATGCTAGGAAGTGGGATAACTGGGTCAATTGGTGGTTCCATTCCAAGTTTTCTTAGGAATCTCCATACTGCTTTCCAGAATGGTTGTACCAATTTGCAGTCCCACCAGCAACACGAGTGTACCCTTTTCCCTACATCTGCACAGAGGCGGGATTTGAGTCTGCGTCTTTCTCACTTTAGGCATTTCTCTGAATCAAGCCCTGCTCAGATCCTTCCAGAAAACACATGTCTGTCATGATGTGAGAAGCACAAATGTGCAATGGAAATGTGTTGCAGTAGAAGCCAGAGAGCCCCTGCTTTCCTCAGTCGTGAAGAGTGCTGGTGTAGAAGGGACCAGACACCAGACTTCCAGGGCTGAAGTCATGGGCTTGACAGGAGGGAATGCGGTAGGGAAAGACTGAGGAAGGAAAAGGAACCGAGAAAACGTTTGTCTCTCTTTGCTAAGTGATTCCATGCATGTCGGGGGCTTTTGAGCTCCAGTGAACTTGTGGTTGGGATCTGTATCACCTGGAGTCCATTCAGTGCTCGGAGTTCTTTCTGTGTGCTTTGTACATGTAGGAAAGTCGTAGTCCCCACATCCATGTGCTGCCAGGACTCAGTCAGTTGGAGATATTCCATGAGAGAGGGACAGAGGGACTCGCCATCAGGGGCACTAGTGTATTTATCTGCTTAGGTGGCCCAGCATTTAGCTCTGCTTTGATCTTCTCCAGGACCCTCTTGAACAGCGGAGATAATTCAAAATGAGCGGAGAGCTTCAGAAAGTTAGTAACACAGTTATAAACTCTGAGCTTTGAAAGACTCATTCCTCTCTTTGCAAGCAAGTGCTGCAGGAAAAAAATGAGGCCCTTCAGCATGTTTCTGTGGTTAAAAGACACTGTAGGACAGAGAGAGATCTTCATGATTCACTGTCCAATGTACCAAATTTGGTAATGAGCCTGCACCTGGTATGGTCCCACTCTGGTGCCAAGAAATTCATATTTATGAGCAACCAGACATCAGGGCACATGTTTGGATGACACAAAACAAAACAAAAAGCCAAGAATTTTTTTTTAGAAAGAAATTTTTGTTGTAGATGACACCATACCTTTTATTTTTATTTTTTAAAATTTATTTTTATTGTAAACAAATGGGATACATGTTGTTCCTGTTTGTACATGGAGTAACAGCATACCATTTACATAATCATACATTTACATAGGGTAATGATGTTTGATTCATTCTGTTATTTTTTCCTTCTCCCCCACCCCTCCCACCCCTCTTTTCCCTCTATACAGTCCCGATACCTTTATTTATTTTCACGTGAGGCTGAAGATGGAACTGTGCCTCACACCTGCTAGGCAAGGGCTCTGAGTTACAGCCCTGGCCCCAAAGCCAAGAATTATATACCCCCAATTTTGCTAGTTTTATTTTCGAGGCATGTCTTCTTCTCTGTGTTCTTTCCTTTCCTCAAATTTTATTTATTTATCATTATTTTGGTATGTGGTGCTGGGAATTGAACCCAGGGCCTCATTTGTACAAGGCAAACACTCTACTACTGAGTCACACCCCCAGTCCTGCTTTCCCCAAATTTTAACAGAAATCTAGAGTCACACAGCACCTGAGCCTTCTGAGAATGTGTGTAGTGTCACTAAGCCCTCTGGATAGCAGTCACGGACTCCTCCCCATGCCACCGCAGTTGGGCCTGTGATATCAGTGGGCGATGGTCACTCTTCCTTCCTTGATAGGAGTCTCTCTGGAACGAAGCAGCACAATTCTGGGGGATGGTGATCAAGGTTCTGATGCCTGATGTAGACCTGGGGTCATTACAGATGCGGCTTGTGCCAGACCTGGGACTTTAAAGGCAAAAGTCACACCAACAGGACTGCGTTCACGTTGGGTCAGAGGCATCCCTGTCCTGGCACCAGAAAGCTGGGTCCCAATCCTGACCTCTCCATAAACCTGCTATGTGACCTTTATCTTCACTTCTTTTTCACCCCAATTTCTCACGTTCCACGGGTGTGACCCTAGCTTCTGTATGGGTGCATTGTTAATCAATGTGGAAAGGCATCATATATTTGTAAACCCTTATAAAACAATAACGTCGTGATACTTATTATGGGAGGTAGAACAAATGAGTCCCCTAAAAATGTCCATGTCCTCGTTCCCAGAACCTGTGAACATGTTAGGTACAAATGGCAGTTACAATCAGCCGGATAATTAGGGGACCTTAAAATAGGGAGATTATTGTGGATTATTGTGGTGGGCCTCTCTGTAATCACAGCTTTAAAGGTGAAGAAGGAATCCAGAAAGAAGCAGCTAGAGGGCAGCATAAAAAGAACTCAGACGATGTTGCATCTTGCTTTGAGCCAACGAAGGGATGTGGGTCTTTAGAAACAGATAAAAGGTAAGGAGATGGATTCCAGAATAGATCCTGCTGTCACCTGGATTTTAACCCAGGGAATACATTCCAAACTTCTGATCTTCAGAATTGTAAGGCAATAAATTTTTTTTTTATATTATTGTAAACAAATGGGATACATGTTGTTTCTCAAATTTGTGTTTTTTTAAGTCACTAAGTTTGGAGTAATTTTTCACAGTAGCAATAGAAAATGAATGTATTTATTAGGATTATTAAAACTAACCACTGATGTTTAAATAGTCCAGGCATTGCGCTACATTTCATCTAACTTACCTGAATAGTTCTCTCAAAACTCAGTGAAGTAGGCGTAATTTTCTTTTGCTGGAAGGAAAGCAAATGGACCCTATTAACTTGGCCACATTTACAACAGATGTGAAGCAGAATACCATGCTTGTAACTACAACAACTTACTATATTTCTGTTTTCTTAAATGAATATTAGATATTTTTCTTGTTATAAGTATTAAGACAATCTAGTCATGGTATCTCAAAAATTTGGTTGCTGTATGATTGGATATGAGAAACTGTGTCAAAAACTGATTGAATGAACAGGGAAAAGCTTAGTTCATTTTCTCCAAGTAAAAAATTGGCTTAATATGATTTCCCTAGAGGCAGAAAAGTGACATATTCTACCCTGAAAGTGGCTTATCCTAGCTTCAGGGAATATCTGACCATGGAAGACACCAGAGGTAGATTCCCAGTGAGAGCAGTAGGAAAGCCAAGATCACCTTCATGGCTAGCAAGGTGGCTAGGATAGTGTTTAAGGGCCACATCGGGGATTCTACCTGCCTGGGCCTGCTATTTGCATTTTTGGAAGCCTTGCTTGCAAAAATCTCACCTGACAGAGCACTTCCTTGAACTCACAGCAAGTAACTCATAGCATGCTCTGGGGACAGGCAGAGTAGAACAGGAAGGTCCCAGGACTGAGTTCTTCCTTTCCCTCTGGCTACTCTGAGGCAAGAGATAGGGAATTTTCATAGTTACACTCATCTGCTCCTGGCCCAGCCCCAAGATCATTGGAAATTAAATGATTTCTGCCTCCCTGTGGAGGGCAGGGTGGACTGTTTTCAGGTGCCCAGATTCAATTTCTTCCAACCAATGCTAGTTTCCTTGAATGGACCAAGGGGCAGATTACCTTTGGGATTTCTTATTCCATTATACTTTTGTCTTCCTTCCCTGGAATGGGATAGCAGCCATCAGAAACCCAGTCTTAAAATGAACCTCTGGAAACAATGAGAAGATGAATGAAACCATTTCAATTTAGAGGATGCAACTCCACTTCCTCTTATGCAGAGTTACAAAGCTATATCCAACAGAATTAATGAGTCTTCGAGTAATTTTTTTCTTCTATTTGATTCATTATTCCTTGAGCATATAAACTATGCTTATGAAGGTCACCAAGGAAAGAGATAAAAAGCTAAGGTTCCTGATTCCAAAATATAAACACAAAGTGATATTAAAAAAAAGATAAATTATGATAAAAATGCTGAAAGTCCAAGACAAGGAGAAAATATTGAAAACAGAAGGAGAAAAATGACTTGTCATTGACAAGGAAACCGCAATAAGATTAATTGCTGACTTCTCAGCATAAATTAATGGAGACAGAAGCCAGTAGAATAACATATTCAAACTGCTGTAAGGAAAAAAACCATCCAAAAATTCTGTATCGACAAAAATTATTTTTTTAAAATGAAGGAAGAAAAGATGTATTATAAAAAAAAAAAAAAGAAAAAAAAAAAAAAGAAAAGATGTATTATCAGGTAAACAAAGATTGGAAGAATTTGTCACTAACATTTGCTTAACAAAAAGTTCTAAAGGAAGTTCTTTAGGCTTAAAGAATTTAAAAAAAAGCACTGGAGCAGGCGATTATGCAAATAAAAGACATAAATGTGTATTTCTTCTCAACTTTTTAAAAAAGCGGTTGTATAAAACTATGGGTATGATGTATTGCTAAACCTGTAACATGTACAAGTCTATCAACCATAAGAGAGATGGAGTGGGTATACTAAATAAGACAAAGTTATTAGAGAAAAATAAGGATATTCTACAAAGATAAAAGGGCTCATCTTTTAGGAAGATCTGACAATTAAAACATATATGCATCTAATGGAAGACAACATAGGATCCAAGGTGGTGGACTAGAGGGAGGCTGCATTCCTTGTCTCTCCACGATGTGGGATTCAAGCAGAGGAACTATTGTTTCTCTGCGAGGCAGCCATCACTGACCACTGATCCACTGATCCCCTGCTGTTTACCCCACATTCGTCTCCTGCGATAGCCCCTGTCTGCCAGCACATCACCTGCCTTTTGAACATAGATCGCCTTCTGACTGCTGCCTATCATCTGCCATTTGCTCGTTTGCCCAGCTTGTGCCCACCCATTGCCCACTGCCTGACATCCACCCACCCCAATCGTCTGCCATTAGCTTGCAGACAGCCAGTGGATTGCTCACTGCCCACCGCCTGCTGTTGCCTAGAAATCCATTGTCACAGTATCCACAGGTTTGGTTACACATGGTTGCTGACACTTGGGACACTGGTCAGGTTTGCCACCTACATGAGCATATCTACAAGTGACTGCCTCAGTCTGGGGACACAGGCCAGGGCCTGGAGATATACCGGGATACCTGTAGGTCTGGTTGCACCTGAGGTTTTTCTGCTGGGTGTGCTAGTGGCTGCCATCTGCTGCTTCTTTGCAGGGCCACTTCTTTGTGTGGTCTCTCTGCAAGTTGAAAGGGCATTGAGATCTTGGCACTTTAGCAAGGCAGAGCCTGCATCAGCTGAAGCTCGGGTTCATTAGATTGCAGCTGGGTTTGTTTGGGGCAGTCTGGGTCTGGAAAGCCAGAGACTAGGGGCACTTCCTCAGGGGGAGCACAAGTTGGAGATGCTGGAGAAAACCAGGCTCTCTCCAGATCAGTGAGTCCTGACGTGCACAGGGGCAGAAGGGGCTGGCCACAATGGGTGGGAAGACTGGAAGAGGGTGTGAGGGCATCTTGCTATCGGCTTGCCCACTCAACTGGTCTGACTGGAGCTAATATCAAACTTCAGACAACCCCACCTATCAGTGGAGAAGGGAAGCTGAGAAAAATTTTGAAAGCCAATGGAAGCAATCATTCAATTTTCCATTGAGACTTTCCTTTTCTTTTTTCCCCCTCTCTCTCACACCTCTACTACCTTTGAATCCAAATATTTTTCATGCATTAATTTATTGAGGAATGGGATGTCTGAATATTATATGACAGTTCTGTTGTGCATTCTTATGTTTTTACTTTTTAAAAAAGATCTGTATATATATATTTTTCTCACCTACCAGTCTCCCTGGATTCTCTTTCTCCCGTCTCTCATACCAACAGCCAACCTCTATTAATTCCTCCCTTGCTCTTACTATAAATTTTACCTCTATCTTCTCTCCTCCCTCATAAACATTGCATCCTACTCTACTTCTATTCCCTCATTGTTCATCATTTGAAACAGTAAACCCTTTTAACAAACTTACTGTTTATACTGTAGACAATAATTAAACACAACTGTAGATGTCACAAAACTGTAGATGCCTTATAGGAGTCATTTGGTTTAAGGTTGTATATTGTTTGCATTTGGTGATGTTGATATAGGTCTTCCCCTTAAAGGTGAGGAACTGGAAACCTTCTGGGACACCATAAGACTACAGGGTAGAATCTGCACTGCCTCAGCTCCATACCACTAGATGAGAAGAAACACAAACAACAGGAGAAAACAAAGTGCCTCAAATAAACCAAGATGTTCCAACAGTAGGATCCACAGACAACACAGGAGAAGAAATGTCAGAGAAGGAAATTAGAAGGTACATAGTTAGATTGATCTTCAAAATAAAGGACGGTATTGGAGAGAAAATACAGGAAGTGAAAGATCATGTCAATAAAGAGGCAGAAATTTTTAAAAAGGATCAAGCAGAAATCCTTGAAATGAAGGAAACCATAAACCAAACTAAAAATTCAATTGAATGTATCACCAACTAGACCACTTAGAAGACAGAACCTCAGATAATGAAGACAAAATATATACTCTTGAAAATAAAGTAAATTGCACAGAGAAGATGATAAGAAACCATGAACAGAACTTCCAAGAAATATGGGATAACATGAAAAGACCAAGTTTAAGATTTATTGAAACAGACAAAGGCATGGAGATACAAACCAAAGGAATGAAAAATCTTTTCAATGACATAATATTGGAAAATTTTTCGGATCTAAGATTGAAATGAAAAATCAACTGTAAGAGGTTTACAGGACCCCAGATGTACAAAATTACAGCAGACCCTCATCAAGGCACATTATGATGAGAATGACTAACATATGGAATAAGGACAGAATTTTAAAGACTGCAAGAGAAAAAAAAATCAAATTACATATGGGGGGAAATCAATTAGAATTTTGCCTGATTTCTCAACCCAGTCCCTCAATTCCAGTAGGTCCTGGAATAACATATATCAAGCTCTGAAAGAAAATGGATGCCAACCAATAATTTTATATCCAGCAAAATTAAGCTTCAGATTTGAAGATGAAATAAAAACCTTCCATGATAAACAAAAGTTAAAAGAATTCACAACTAGAAAGTCTGCACTACAGAACGTTCTCAGCAAAATATTCCATGAGGAGGAAATGAAAAAAAAAAAAAAACAGTGAAAAGTAGCAAAGGGAGGAACTACACTAAAAGAATAGTCAATTGAAGGAGAAACTAAATTAAATTAAACACCAGAAATAAACCAAAATGACCAGGAATATAAATTATATCTCAATAATAACCATGAATGTTAATGACCTAAACTCATCAATCGAAAGACAAAGACTGGCAGATTAGATTAAAAAAACAAGATCCAACAATATGCTGTCTTCAAAAGTCCTACCTCCTAGGAAAAGACATCCACAGACTGAAGGTGAAAGGTTGGGAAAAAACATATCACTCACATGGACTGCATAAACAAGCAGGGGTTTCCATCCTCATATCAGACAAAGTGGACATCAAACCAAAGTCAGTCAGAAGGGATAAAGAAGGACATTTCATACACCAGCAAGACAAAACAATCATAAATATTTATGCCCCAAACACTGGATCATCTACATATATCAAACAAACCCTTCTCAATTTCAAGAATTCAATAGCCCAGAACACAATAATACAGGGTGACTTTAACACACCTCTCTCACCACTGGATAGATCTTCCAAACAAAATCTGAACAAAGAAATTATAAAATGAAATAATACAATCAATGATTTAGACTTAATGAACACATACAGAGTATTTCATTCATCATCGAGTGAATACATTTTCTGCTCAGCAGCTCATGGATCCTTTTCTAAAATAGACCATATGTTATGACACAAAGCAACTCTCAGTAAATAAAAAAAAAATACTACCCTGCGAATGCAGGGTAGCATTCTGTTATCAGATCATAACAGAATGAAACTAGAAATCAACAATAAAATAAAAAATAGAAGCTACTCCAATACTTGAAGACTAAATAGCATGCTATTGAAAGATAAATGGATAGCAGAAGAAATCAGGGAGGAAATAAAAAATACTTAGAGGTAAATGAGACACTGATACAACATATCAAAATCTTTGAGACATTATGAAGGCAGTGCTAAGAGGTAAGTTCATTGCATTGAGTGCATACATTAAAAGAATAAAAAGTCAACAAACAAATGACCTACCATTGAATCTCAAAGCCCTAGAAAAAGAAGAACAAATAAACATCAAAAGCAGCAGAAGACAGGATATAATTACAACCAGAGTTGAAATCAATGAAATTGAAATAAAAGAAACAATTCAAAAAATTGACAAAACAAAAAATTTGTCTTCAAAAAAATAAATAATATTGATAAACCCTTGTCTACACTAACAAAGAGAAATATTAGTAATTTGAAAACTCAAATTACTAAAATTCATGATGAAAAAGGAAAGATCATGATGGATACTACTGAAATACAAAAGAAAATTAGAAATTATTTTGAAAATTTATACTCCAATAAAATAGAAAATCTCAAAGACACCAACAAATTTCTAGAGACGTATGATCTACCCAAACTGAAGAGGAGGACATACACAATTTAAACAGATCAATTTCAAGCAATGAAATAGAAGAAGCCATCAAAAGCCTACCAACCAAGAAAAATCTGGGACCAGATGGATTCTCAGCCGAGTTCTGCAAGACCTTCATGGAAAGAACTAATACCAATACTCTTCAAAGTATTCCATGAAATAGAGAAGTATGGAATCCATTCAAACTCATTTCATGAAGCTAGTTATCATTCTGATACTCAAACCAGACAAAGACACATCAAGGAAAGAAAACTTTAGACCAATATCCCTTATGAACATTAATGCAATCCTTAACAAAATTCTAGCAAATTGCATACAAACACATATTAAAAAGACAGTGCACCATGATCAAGTGGGGTTTACCCCAGGGATGCAAGGTTGGTTCAACATCTGAAAATCAATAAATGTAATTCACCACATCAATAGACTTAAAGTTAAGAATCATATGATTATTTCAATAGATGCTGAGAAAGTGTTTGATAAAATACAACACCCTTCATGCTCAAAACACTAGAAAAAGTAGGGATAGTGGGAACATAACTCAACATTGTAAAGGCTATCTATGCTAAGCCCAACGCCAACATCATTCTAAATGGAGGAAAATTGAAAGCATTCCCTCTAAGAACATGGGTGCCCTCTTTTACCACTTCTATTCAACATGATCCTTGGAATTCTAGTCAGAGAATTAGACAGACCAAAGAAATTAAAGGCATATGAATAGGAAAAGAAGAATGCAAACTATCATATTTGCTGATGACATGATGCTATATTTAGAGGATCCAAAAAAATTCCACCAGAAAACTTCTAGAACTAATAAATGAAGTCAGCAAAGTAGCAGGATATAAAATCAATATTCACAAATCTAATGCATTTCTATTCATAAGTGATGAATCCTGTGAAAAAGAAATTAGGAAAACCACTCCATTCACAATAACCTGAAAAAAAAATACTTGGGAATCAATCTGAAAAAAGAGGTGAAAGATCTCTACAATGAAAATTACAGAACACTAAAGAAAGAAATTAATGAAAATCTTAGAAGATGGAAAGATCTCCAATGTTCTTGGATAGACGGAATTAACATTATCAAAATGGCCATATTACCAAAAGTACTATACAGATTCAATGCAATTCCAATTAAAATCCCAATGATGTTCCTCAGAAATATAGAAAGCAATCCTGAAATTCATTTTGAAGAATAAGAGACACAGAATAGCCAAAGCAATCCTTAGCAGGAAGAGTGAAGCAGGAGGTATCACAATACCAGACCTTCAACTATACCACAGAGCAATAGTAACAAAAATGGCATGGTACTGGCACCGAAATAGGTTGACCAATAGTACAGAATAGAAGACACAGAGACAAACCCACACAAATATAGCTACCTTATACTAGACAAAGGTGCCAAAAATATACAATGGAGAAAAGATAGCCTCTTCAACAAATAGTGCTGGGAAAACTGGAAATCTATATGAAGTAAAATGAAATTAAACCTCCATCTCTCACCCTGCACAAAACTCAACTCAAAATGGATCAAGGAGCTAGGAATTAGACCCTGCACCAAACAGAGGAAAAAGTTCATCTGAATCTTCATCATGTTGGCTTAGAACCAGACTTCCTTAACAGGATTCCTAATGCACAAGAAATGAAGGATCAATAAATGGGATGAATTCAAACTAAAAAACTTTTTCTCAGCAAAGGAAACAATCAATAATGTGAAAAGAGAGCCTACAGAGTGGGAGAAAATCTTTTCCACATGCACTTCAGATAGAACACTAATCTGTAAAATTTATAAGGAATTTAAAAAACTTTACACCAAAAATACAAATAATCCAATCAATAAATGGGCTAAGGAACTGGACAGACACTTTACAGAAGATATACAGGTGATTAACAAACACATGAAAAAGTATTCAACATCTCTAGTAATTATAAAAATGCAAATCAAAAGCACCATAACATTTCATCTCACTCCAATTAGAATGACTATTATCAAGAACACAAGCAATAAAAGGTATTGGCATGGATGTGGGGATATAGGTACACTTGTACCTTGCTGATGGAGTTGGAAATTGGTGCAGCCACTCTGGAAATCAGTAGGGAGATTCCTCAGAAAACTTGGAATGGATTCACCATTACCCAATTATTCCACTCCTCAGTTTATACCCAAAGGACTTAAAATCAGCATACTAAAGTAATGCAGCCACATCAATGTTTATAGCAGTTCAATTCACAATAGCTAAATTGTGGAACCAACCTAGATGCCCTTCAATAGATGAATGGATAAAGAAACTGTGGTATATATAAACAATGGATTATTATTCAGCCATAAAGAAGAATAAAATTATGGCATTTTCATGTAAATGAATTGAGTTGGAGAATATCATGCTAAGTGAAATAAGCCAATCCCAAAAAACTAAAGGCTGAATGTTTTCTCTGATAAGTGAATAATGATACACAAATGGGGGTGAGGGGTCAGGGGTAAGAGAAGAGTGGAGGAACTTTAGATTATGTAGAGGGAAATGAGAGTGGGGAGGGGGTGGGGCATGAAAGATGGAATGAGACAGACATCATTACCCTATGTACCTATATGATTACATGAATGGTATGAATTTACATTGTGCACAATCATAGAAACAAAAAGTTGTACCCCATTTGTGTACAATGACTCAAAATGCAGCCTGTAAAAATTAAAAATAAAAAACAACTACATTAAAAATTGCATTGGGAATGCCAAATATATACATAAAGAGGAATGAAATTGGACTCTAATCTTAGACTATATTAAAAATATTAACTCTAAATGGATTAAGGACATAAATGTGCATCTGAAACTGTGAATACAGAAGCTGACACTGAAGAGCAATTGGAAGAAAGCATAGGGGAAAGTTCCTAGAGTCCAGAGAAATGGAGCTGGTGGTCTCTGGACTGAGACCTCTGGAACTGAGAGCCCCCAAATAAGTTTTTCCTCCTCTAAAATTGTTCTTGTCAGGTCTTTTAGTCACGGGAGTGAAAAAGCAGACTAACACAATGACTTTGCACTTTGCCTTTTCTGGAAACCCTTCCACCTCAGACACCCTTATTGACTAAGGTTGTGTTATGTCCAGGGCATCCTGCTACAGTACGAATTCCACAGATAACTACCCCCTAATTCCTTGCCATGGTTTGGATGATCAACTCTGCTGGACATGTTGGGGAGGGATAGAGATGGGGAGGTGGGAACTTCCTCTGTCATCAGCAGTGACAGTCTGTCCCAGCACCTGGGACCAGCCCCAGCCTTGAGATGGACCACTGACCTTGAGTCAGTCTCAAATTTGCAGCTCTGGCCTTGGGTCCTTTCTGGAGAGACTGGGAGCCCTATCCTGATGACATGCATTCAGCTATTGCCCTCAGAGTCAGGCCTCTCCTGTTTTGCCCACTCTCTCATGCCCACTCAGTGTTGCCAGAGCAGTGCTTAGTCTGCCAGAGTCCATTGGGACTTGGATTTCAATAGAGATCAATTGTCTAGTTAGATATCAGATCCTCTAAGAAAAAAATCATAAATTAGATCCCCTGTTCTGAATCTTTTCATCTTGTCATATAGCAAGAACTGGTCTAAGCCAAATCTATCTGACCTCAGGGCAGGACATAGATTGCCCATGTTAATCTCAGAGTCCTACAGCAGTGAACAGTGGGGACAGGTGTGGTTATATTCCTGAAACAACCTCCTTCTAATGCACTGGGCTATCTGAACACTTAGACCACCCCTCACGTACACATGTGTGCATGCCAAGACACCTGCAGATACATAGATACACAGATAAATGCCCACGCTCATCACACATATCAAGGACAACCCTTTCGTGGAGGTTACCTGGTCCTCTGGGAGGAGCCTCTGTGAAGCTCTGAGCATTTAGATCCAGGTCTAGTATTTTCCACATTGGAGTCTTTCACCTGGTCCGTGAAGCCTGGGAAAAACTGCCACCCTCCTTTTGATGAAGCTGACAGTTGCTCTAGTGATGTCTCCTGCGAGCTCTATCACTGGTAAATCCTGATCCCTTCCTCTGAGTCCCCTTTAAACCAAATGAAAGTTTATCTAGGGAACTGGGGAGGGGTATGTGAGACTTCAAGTCACTAAAATGGCAGTGTTGGCATAGCAGTGACATAAGGAACAAGGAACAGTTGCATCAATAGCAGACTGTTATGGTTTGGATATGAGGTGTCCCCCAGAAGCGCATGTGTGAGACAATGCAAGAAGGTTCAGAGGAGAAATGACTGGGTTGTAAGATTCTCCCAAAAGGAAGCTGAATTGTGCTTCTTGGGCAGCTAGTCAACACCTAAATGAGGTCATTCCCTCCGGATCTGCATTGTCTCACACATGAGCTTTTGAGGGATACTTCATAACCAAACCATAACCTTCTGCACCTGGTCCCCCAAAGCTCACACTCAACTGACAATGCAAAATACATTTAGTCCATTTCTGAGAGTCCGCATAGTCTCAACAGTTCTGAGATTGCTCAAAGTTCAAGTTCAAAGTCTTTGAGGCTCAAGGCAATCTCATATTATGAGCTCCTATAAAATTAAAAATAATTTACAAATATCCAACATATAAAGGTTTTGAGTAAACATTTTCATTTACAAAAATAGGGGCCTAGAAAGAAGGGATGGGACCAAAGCAAGACTGAAATCCAGCTGGACAAACAGATCCTGTAGCTCCATGTCTGGCGTCTGGGGCACTTGGCATCCTAATGTTCTCTCCAAACAGCTTTTGTAGCTTGGCCACTGTGTCCTTGTTTGTTGCTGCCCAAGGGGCCTTTCTGTTGGCTTGTCTCTGCTCAATTTCTGCAGTTTTCCTAGAATGATGTCCCACATTACTGGCATGTCTTAATCTCGGGGGTCTCCATGGCAGCTTCGGCTTTCTCTTCAAATTTCCACACTTTGACTTCTCAAGGGGGGCCCACAGGGACTCCAACACTGCTGCACCTTGCCTGGCCTCCCAGGGCTTCCTTTGAAATCTTGGTGGAAGCCTCCGTTAATAACCTCCAATGAAACCAAATATGCAGGAGGAAGAAACTGGCCAGCCAAGGGCGTTCTCTACAATGGGGCAATCCTTAAAAAGTGGAGGAGTTTGACTTTTAGCATGAATGATAGGTTTTACATTCTTCAGTTCTTTTACACTTTTTAAAAAAGAAAAAAAGTATATCTTAACTCCCTCATCACACTTATGCCACAGGTGCACTGCCGCAGCTCTAGACTGAAGTCAAGAGGCAGCCCACCAGAAACTTTGATGAACCCCCGACCCCATTCTCTTCTTCCTTTCCAGGGAGACAGACTACCTCATCATTAAGAGCCTTAAACATAGTAGACTTAGCTTATTATTAAACTTTTAATTTTAATTTTAAAATAAAAAGATCTTTTTATTCTTGACATTTACAATTTCCCAGTGAACTCTGTACAGATTATTATTTTTTCAATGATTATTCTTGAATACCTAGAGAACCTTTAAATCTTGATAATCATGTCCTTTAGCTTTGATAAATTTCATAGTTTTCTTAAAAATGTATTTTCTTCCTTCATTTTCTTTGAAACTTATTAGGTATTTAATATCAATTGAACCTCCCTGATTTATTCAGTATTACTCTGATTTTTTCTTTCATCTTTTCTGTTTTTTCTTTTTGTTATATTTTCTCAGTTATTAGCTCTGACTTTTAAACAAAGAGTCAAATATTTTAAAATGATTTTGCTCATTTAAAAAGTTTTAAGTGTTTCTTTTTTGGTCTATGTTTCTATTTTGTAAAATTATTTTATTTTATAATGGATGAAATATTGTCTGGATTCTCCTTAAGATACAAAAGATTTTTATTTTTTAAAAATTATCTTCTACTTCCTGAATTACCTCTAATCCTTCATAGTCAACTTTTTTTCTTCTTATTAAACTTTTAAGAAAAACCCAAAGTATGCTTTTAACTAACTAATTAATTAATTATTTGTTCTTTTTAAATATACATGACAGTAAAGTGTATTTTGACACATTATATACACATGGAGTATAACTTATCCTAATTAGGATCCCATTCTTGTGGTTGTATATGATGTGGAATTTCACTGGTTGCATATTCATATATGAACATAGGAAAATTACGTCTGATTCATTTTACTCTTCTCTAATCCCATCCCCCACCCTTCCCTCCTTTCCTTCCTTCCCCTTTGTCTAATCCAATTAACTTCTACTCACCCGTTAGGTACCCAACCCCATGTGTTTTAGTATCCATATATCAGAGAGAACATCTGGCCTTTGGTTTTTTGGGGACTGGATTGTTTCACTTAGCATGAGAGTCTCCAGTTCTCTCCCTTTACTGGCAAATGCCATGATTTCATTCCGGAAAAGTATGCTTGCTAACAGTGATTGCTTCTACAATGGCAATAATGGTGACTGCTTCTTCAAAAACAGAACTAGGAGGATAATTTTACTGTTTTAAATAATAAAAGAAGCTAAATTGTAAAAATCTGTTACTCATCCACAACAGCTGATTAACTTGACAATAAGTAGATTCCTTTCATTTTGTGAACTGAATTCAGGTTATTTTTCAATTACAGTATAGCTTCAAATTATAAATATAACCACCTCAACAGTAAAGAGATCATCAAAGCAGTAACATGAGATCAATTCTCAGTCATCACCTTGCACAGAACACAACTTTTATCCAAAAGCACCAAGTTCCTTAACAAGACCCCCAAAGTTCAAGAAATAAAACCAAGAATCAGTAAGCGGGACAGCATCAAATTAAAAAGCTTCGGTATGGCAAAGGAAACAAGAGTGTGAAGAGAGAGCCTACAGAATGGGAGACCTTTGGTCATTATTTCTTATTATTGTATGATTCTCTTAAGCAATATGATTTTTTTGGTCTCATGATTAATTTAGGTTTAAGTCCTCTTTATCTGATATGAGAATAGTAACCCCTGTTGTTTATGAGATCCATGGTATATTTTTTCCCATCCTTTCACCTTCAGTCTGTGAATGTCTTTTCCTCTGAGGTGAGCCTCTTGGAGACAGCACATTGTTGGGTCTTGTTTTTAAATCTAATCTGCCAACCTATGTCTTTTGATTAAAGAGTTTAGACCATTTACATTCAATGTTATTATTAAGAGATGCTTTTTATTTCCTGTTATTTTGATTTATTTCTAGTGTTTACATTGAATTTGACTCTTCTTTGATTGCCTATTCTAGTGTATTTCCTCCCTCCACTGGTTTTCATTTCTTCCTCATGAAATATTTTATTTAGTGTTTTATAGTCAACGTTTTTAAGTTGTGAATTATTTTGGCTTTTGTTTATTGTGGAAGGTTTTTATTTACTTTTCAATTCTGAGGCTAAATTTTGCTGGATATAGTATTCTTGGTTGGCATCTATTTTCTTTCAGAGCTTGGTATGTATTATTCTAAGCCGGCCTCCCTTTTAGGGTCTGGGTTGAGAAACCAGTTGAGATCCAGATTTATTTACCTCTAAATGTGACTAGTTGTTTTTCTTCAGCAGCTCTTAAAATTCTATCCTTATTCTGTATATTAGGCATTTTCATAATAATGTGTCTTGGAGTAGATCCGTTTTGATCTTGTATATTTGGAGTCCAATAGGCCTCCTGTATTTGAATTTCCATTTTTTTTAAGGTGTGCACTTTTATTGAACTGGTCTCAAGTCAGTGTACAGGTAAGCCCTGGCTGCCTCCACACCTCAGCCCACTCTCAGGGAGACCAAAAGCTTTCATACATCTCGAGTTGGGGGACAAAAAGGGGGGCCCACGATAGCTGACCATTCAAAAATAAACAAAATAAAAAAGTATTAAGGCAAAGATTAAAAAAATTTGCATTACATAATTTACACAAAAGCAATGCTGTCACCTCCCCTGTATGGACTTGGGTGAGGACTGGGCCATCCTCCAGGAGGAGGAGTGGGGTGGCTTTTGGGAGGATGAGGGACTTCCTGTAACAATGCATCTCACTGTATTTGGAGTGACTATTAAAAAAAAATAACAATGTACAATCAAAGTCTTTGGTCATATTGTAGAACTTTGGGGATGCTCGCTCCAACTGACTGCTGTCACCTTCACTGTTCCAGTTTTTAAATCCTGAGTCAAAAGTGCCAAAACAAAAAATGAAAACAGAAAGAAAAAAAAAAAAACAAAACCAAAAAACCAAATAAAGCCTTGCCAATCTCATCTTGTTTTCTGCACAAGTTAGGTTTTTGTCAAGAAAGGGTGTTAACACAGCTAAGTAATAGTCTGCCTAGAAGCACTTACGGTGGACAATGGAGGGACCAGACTCATCGTACTCCTGCTTGCTGATCCACATCTGCTGGAAGGTGGACAGTGAGGCCAGGATGGAGCCGCCAATCCACACAGAATACTCACACTCAGGGGGAGCAATGATCTTGATCTTCATTGTGCTGGGTGCCAGGGCCGTGATCTCCTTCTGCATCCTGTCAGCAATGCCTGGGTACATGGTGGTGCCACCAGACAGCACTGTGTTGGCATAGAGATCCTTGCGAATGTCAATGTCACACTTCATGATGGAGTTGAAAGTAGTTTCATGGATGCCACAGGATTCCATGCCAAGGAAAGAAGACTGGAAGAGCGCCTCAGGGCAGCAACACCGCTCATTGCCAATGGTGATCACCTGGCTATCAGGCAGCTCATAGCTCTTCTCCAGGGAGGAGCTAGAGGCTGCAGTGGCCATCTCTTGCTCGAAGTCCAGGGCAATGTAACACAGCTTCTCCTTGATGTCATGCACGATTTCCCGCTCGACTGTGGTGGTGAAGCTGTAGCCACGCTCAGTCAGGATGTTCATGAGGTAGTCTGTCAGGTCCCGGCCAGCCAGATCCAGACACAGGATGGTGTGGGGGAGGGCATACCCCTCATAGATGGGCACTGTGTGGGTGACCCCATCACCAGAGTCCATCACAATGCCAGTGGTACGACCAGAGACATACAGGGCATACAGGGCAAATAGAGGGAATAAGGTTAGAATGAGAGAGAGAAAGAGAAAGAGAGAGAGAGAAAGAGAGAGGAGGAGAGAGAAAGAAGGAGAAAGAGGGAGAGAGGAAGAAGTTTCAAAAGAGTAATTTATATGAGATAGAAAGGAGACAGAGATGGATGGGTGTGATTTGAGGTTGTAGCAGATAGTGCCAGGGTGTGAATTGGAGATAAGAGAAGCAGGTATAAACTACAGCTAGGAAAACAAAGATGGGTAGATTGAATCTAATTCATCCTTTAAACCATTAGATGAAATACAATCAGATGTGTTGAAAGTACAAAGTGGCAATTGGGTTAATAATTATTGTTCAAATGAAGGAGTTACTTATGTGATCAAATTTGATGTTAGTTGTCTATAATATAACATGTCCAGGTTGAATGTTGGTTTGGATCTCATTGGGGCTTGGACATTTAGCAGATGTTCATCAGTCTCCTGAGTTGCTGGGGGATACAGAACAATTTCCTAGTGCTGATTGTCCTACCAGCTTCTGGTATGTCAGCCCTGAGGTCTGCATCTGGCTGCAGTGCAGTGTTCCTATTGTGTGCAGTAGTTCAGAATGTAGGCTCTGGAGTGTCCCTGTTATTGCTGTGTGTTGCCATGTACCTGTTCCCCTCTACTGGTTCTTTTTGCAGTACTAAAGGTCCTATTGGTTGTCTGTGGGCATAGGAACTCTGGTAGTGAATTTTTTGCAGATTATCTTTGATGCAGAAGTATTTCCCTCAGGTACAGTAGTGAAGGGACTCCAGTGGTTCACCTGAACTCTAGTTTCTACTGCCCAACGTTGTGAATGGCATGTGTTGATTTCCAGTGTGAGGACTTGTAAGGGCCCTGTCACTTGCAAGTTATGATCATGCTGGTTATCAGTCCCTATCTGCTGTGTAACCTCAGGCAATTTCCTGATGGGTCTCTATGCCACTAGATATTCAGGCAGTTTCTTTCTGGTAGGCCATTTGATCAGGCCCTGTAATCCTGAACTTGGGTACTGTCCCTAGTCTTTCTGTGGTGCCTCCCCTCCAGAGTCAATGGTTGGGGGCCTGGTGAACCTGCTTTCCTTTGTTCAGTGCCAAACCTGCTTCTTGTTGGCTTTATCTGTGTTGAGTGAGTGAGTGGAAGCTGCACAGAACTTTTGTCCCTTCCCAGGTCACAGACACTGAGCAGGGTTTGCAGCACTTTTCTTGTACTGGTCCTTTCCAGTCTGCTCCATTCCCCTAGTGGGGGTGCAGGGGTAGGGAAGGCAGTTTCAGTGATTTAGGGCTAGTAGTTGTCCTTGTGGATGTTTTTTTTTCTGGCCAAATTTTTAAGAGCTTCCATTGCAGGGGCCTTCCCTCTGGTTTATTTTGCAGCTGTATGGGCATGGGAAGACAGCGTACTGATTTAAGATGATTGGTTGGCTGATGGCTCCATAAGATGGCTGTGGACCTCTGGCTCAGCTTTCTTTTCACAATTTGGTTTTAAACTGTTTGTGCTGTTTTAAGGAGTTTTCTGTTACTATTGCACTTTAAGTTTTGTCTGTTTTTCCAACCATTTTTAAGTGGGTGAACTTGAGAGAAAGTCCACTCCCCACTCTCTCTAATGCCCTTCCCCCATCAACTGTTATGGGTTGGGTGGGAGTTAGGCTGCTGCCCATCTATTCTTTACTCTGGTACCCTATCTTCCAGTCTTTCCAGGTCTCAAATCATGCAATATCAAGTCTAAGTGACTGATTTCATCACCAACTTCTCAATTTTTCTTTTTGTTTGCTGCCTCCTCTGTGCTGTGAGAGGATCCAGGGTTGCTGCCTACCTTGCTTCTGCCATCTTGAGCCCCTTAATTTTCATTTGCTTAACTACTCTTCTAGTGAATTTTATCAAATTGAGGGCTCTGAGGTTTTTGAGTTCTCTGTGAGGTATTTCTCTAGGTATTTTCTGTAGTTCTGGCTTAGTTGTCGTGAATTCTTTTAATTCTTTATCTTGGGAAGTTTTTATTTCTTCTATGATTCTCAATGGTAACTTGGTTGTCAATTATTTTCTTTCAGAGCTTGGATTAAGGTCCAAGTCCTCCCAGATTTTAGAGTCTATGCTGAAAAGTCAAAAGTAATACTTATTGATTTACCTGTAAATGTGATTTGACAATTTTTCTCTTGCCACCTTAAGCATTGTATTCTTTTCTCTATGTTAGACATTTTGATATGATGTTTCTTGGAGAGGTTCTTTACTTGTATTTTTGGGGTTCCATACACTTCCTGTTTGTGGACGTTCATCTCATTTCTAAGGTTTGGGACATTTTCTACTCTTTTGTCACTGAAATTTTCTTAATGCCTAGTCTGCATTTCCATACTTTCTTCTATCCCAGTGACTCCTATGTTTAGTCTATTAATATTGTTGAATTCTTGTGTATTCTAGTGTGTGTGTATTTTTTTTTTTTTTTACTGAACACTGAGCATTCAAGTTCATACACACTGTCTTCAAGAATTCAATTATCTTCACTACAGAATTCAGTCTGTTGATAATACTTTCAAGGGAATTTAAAAATCTGATTTGTTGTATCTTTAAGTTCCAGGAGTTCTTGTCAGAAACTGAATGAATCATTGCTTTCAACTATGTAACCCTGCACAGTGAGCTTCCTCTCCTGGGAAACCTTCAGTGCAAGGGCACCAAGGGGATCACCCATTTGCAGATGACCTGTTGATAGGGAGAATTCCATGCTGGTCATGGAATTTACTAGCTCAAAATCCTTGAATTTAAACCCCAGCTGCCTGGATGTAGACAAGATGGGTATAAACTGATAAGCCCCCAACTAGCTCACAACTTCATCCTGTTTACCCAAGAAGCCTTTTCACAGTGAATCCCTTTGGTATTTAAAACCTATGAAGTAAACACATGGAGCCTTGTTCCTTGTTAGAACCAGATTCCATCAGGGCTGGATCACCCACTGAGTCCCACCTCAACATATAAATGAGACTTTGTCTTTATTTTTTATAACTACTTATTTCCTTAATTATAATTTCTAAGTTTCCTAATCCAACCCACCACCTATGCCCAGAGGATTGCTTTGTGCTGTGCAGGTTGCAAGAAGTTTTGTTTTATTTTTTCCAGATTCTCCATCCCTTTATTAAAATGTTTCATCTCCTGTATTTTCTCTCTTACTTACTTTCTTAGATCTTCGTTTAGCTCATTGAAAATTTTATTAATCAATTTTAATAGTTTTTCTCTGGAATTCTTTCCATATATGTGTGTTCTTTTGTTGGGGGATTATAAGTTTTGGTGGAGGACTTATTTACTCATTTCCTCATATTTCCTGAGGTCTTGCATGTGTAAATTTGTTGATATGGATTCCTGTTACTCTTTATGACGGTGTCCTTTGGAGTGTAGTGATCACTTTTGTAGTAAGTCCTGTCTTATTGGTATATCTTAACTTCCATACCTAGGCTCAGCATAATCCAAGGGGTAATTTCATGTGCCAGTGCTTCTCAATTTGCCACTCCAGAACTGCCAATTTAATTCCCTCTGGGAGAGTTGTTAGAACAATGTTGTTCCCTCTGTGCCATCTGGAAACCTCTCTCTGCTTTTTCTGCAGGAGCAGATGCCTGAGTGGGACCTGAGGTTTCTCCCTAGACATTCCTACCTTGAACCTCATCATTGGTTTAGGGTTTCCTCATCCTATTCAATGTATCAAGCTATTGTTGGAGCTTGAGAAGAGTTGTGATGTGTGAGCAAGGCATGCTGTGACTTGGCTGAGTTGCAGGTGTAATTCAGCAGCTGGTCTCTGCCCTGTGAATTCATAGTGTCCCAGGCAATTCCAAGCCTCTCTCGGAAAAAAGGAGAAAAACAAAAAACAAAAACGAAAAACAACAGCAACAACAGCAGCAAAATTGTTCTGCATTAAGTGAAAAGAAATGGCAAGGTCCTCTGTTAACAGTGGCAACAACAATAAGCAGCTAGATATAGCATTAGACTATACAGCAGGTGTCAATTATGACATTCACAGTACTAATAGCTGTAGCAGCATGAATGATCGGACAGAAGCATATGAACTGGTTCTAAAAGAGTAAAAGTACAGCTCATTGAGGGAAAATTGTATAGGAAGGCAAAAGAAAGTTAGAATACTAAAAACGTGGACAAAGTGAAAAGAGAAGAGAGATAGCAAGTGATGGCTATAAGGACAAATAAAAATTAACTAAAAGAAATTTGAGAGAGAGAGAGAGAGAGACAGAGAGAGGAAAGAGAAAGAGAAAAAAAAAGTCTATTAGAGGGGGAAGAAAGGAGGGAAAAAGTAATACAAGAGGCAAAAATAAAAGCAAAAGACAAACAAAATATCAAACAGTGCAATTGATTCTGGAAGTGGTAAAGAACAAATGGGCCACATGGGTCGGTTCATGCAGCTGACATTTCTGGTTTAATTCTAGCCTAGTGTCACATGAAAGTCCGTGGACCCATCAGGTAAGACAGCTATGCAACCTGGGTTTATGGTTGCTATGTCAAGTTCTGTGGCCCTCAGGCAATAGACTAGAAGCTTAGTTCCTTTATGTGGACTGCATCTTAATCACATATGTATCCTAAATGGAATGCAGACTCTACCTTGCCTTGTGTGGCCTTAACATGATTGACATGGGAAACTATATATTTTATTGTATTTTTAAACACTGCACCTGAATTACATGTGCTGAATTCTGTATACCTCTGACCCTTGACACTTCACTGTCCTTCCTCAAACCTTGGCAACATTACTTGGTCAGGTTGTGTCTCAAGATCTGAGGACCAAAAAAGATTGCTTTGGAATCAGCATTCCAACTTTAACTTACAGGAAGAAAAGGGAGCATCAAGAAAGCAAGAATATGTGTGTCCTTGGGTCAACTGAATCTCTAATTTATGTAAGCTCGGAATCCCAATTCACTTCAGAAACCAGTAACTGGATTGCAGGTGTAGAGACTGAAGTGAACAACAGCAATGTCCATTCACTTAACAAACATAATGAAAACTTGCCGCAAATAAGCATATGTCAAATCACTGAAAAAATCCTCTAAGTCAGATTGGGGTTCAGGACTGTGGACCCTGCCCCACCCTGAAAGAGGATCTCCTAGGTAAAAATTGCTTCTGGCAATCAAATAATATATCATTTATGGCATAATGATTGACACTGCTTAAAACTCATCCCTCAGTATTTAGAAAGTCTTCGTGTGGGATTTGGATACACTTTTATATTTTTATGTTGTCTTTTTGTTTTAGTGAGTATGAAATTGCTCCAAAATTGGTGAACAGTGGTGTCTTCATCTCTTAATGTTTACTCATTTTTCTCCACGTCTTTGTGGCTTTCCTCACTTACCCTCCAATGGCGGGAGGAAAGCGAATCCCAGTTACGACTGAGGATCTTCTTCCTGGACCCCTGGAGACTTCAGGACGACATTCCATTTTTAAACCTGGGAAAGCACTGTGGTCTTTAAGATGCTGAACATGGCTCTGGCCTGGGCCTTGTACAAATGGGAAGGATCATCCCGGGTGTGGGAAGACGCTGGCTGTATGAAGCATGGTTAAGAGGAGGCAGCAGGACCTTCAGAAACACAGTGAAGGTTCACCCTCACCCTTGGAGCTGAGGAAGCAGATATTTATTCCTCCTTGGCAGGCCTCGGGCAGCTGGTAATTACCAATTATTTGTCCCTAAGATACAAATGTCTCTTTTTTTTTTTTTAACAGCGGGTGAACAAGCTACTAATTCCAGACTTCCATGGCTACTTAATGACCACACGCTGAAACTGACACGACAGGATGCACAGCGTCCCCTGAGCCATCGACTTCCTCAGCTGCAGCACTATTATTTTCACCCACGAGGATGCCCCTGTTGGAGATCTAGATAAGTCAAGACTCTTCCGCTAGGATTATTGTCCTCCTTGCACTCGCGCTACACGGACCACTTTTCTCATACTCAGTTCTTGTCGCCCACCCTCCCCATGCAGGGTGGGTCTTATCACCTGTGCAAAATTCAAGGCAATTTCCCCACCTGGATTCCCTTGGTCGGAGCCCCCAGGTTCTTCCCAGGGGACATTCTGCTGGGTGACAGTTCCTGGCATGCAGTCAGTTCTACCTCTGCATTCACCGTGTGAAGATCTGAAAATTGACCATTACCGCAACTCAGTACTTTCTTTCTGTGTTTGTTATGACACCGCAAATCCTCCTCTCCATGCCCAGCACCCCACATCAGAGGGGCACACTGACCACCATGATGAGCCTGTGTTGAAACAGCGAGGTCACCCATCGTCCCTGGGGTACATTAGGGCTCACTCAGCGTGTACACTCTAGGGGTTTTGACCAATCTGTAAGACTCTTATGCACCTTGCTAGCATCCTACAGAGGTTTCTCTGTCTAAATAACCCTGGTGCTCTGCTCCTTCATCTCTCCTTCCCTGGTGACCTGGCAAGCACCCAACGTTACTCTTCCCACACTCTGCTTCTCCGGAGTGGCATATTATTGGGGTTATAGAGTGTGTGGACACTTTAGAGTGACTTCTTTCCCTTAGTCATTGGCACTCAAGTTTTCTGCATGTGTTTTCATAGTTGGTAGCTCACTTACTTCACCTGTGAGTTCAATTTCATCACCTGATTGTACACTTTATCCATTCATCTGATGAAGGACATCTTGGTTACTTCCAAGTCTTGGCAGTTTCGAGTAAAGCTTCTGTAAACAGCTTTGTGCAGGTTTTGAGTGGATGTCTGTGCTGAAGTCATTTGGGTAAATACCAAGGAGTGTTATTTCTGGATCGTGTGGCAAAAAAAAAAAAAAAAAAAAAAAAAAAGTTAACTTTTGCAAGGAACTGCCAAACTGTCTTCCACAGTGGCTGTGCCATTTTGATTTCCCACCTGCCATGAATGAGTCTTCCGATACTAATAAACAAATACACTGGTAGCTGCGCATCTTCTCAGGTTGTGTGTTTCTGGAGCATTCTATACACAGACCTGACGTGAAACTCTTCACAGTACTTCTGTCTGTAGGATTCTGCTCTGTGAGGAACTGTCACAGAACTTTGTCACTACTGTTTACAACGGACAACGTTCCTGTGTTTTCCCCTCTCTCAGGGTTTTGGTCCAGTCTGCCTTCTCACCTGTGGGTTAGTTGAAGTCACTGTCTCTACTTCCAGTTGCCCTCCACTCTGACCTTTTGTGTTTGTGAGAGGACCTGAGAAGACTGAAGATTTTGCCACATTGCTTGCGTACCTGGGGCATGCTTTAGGTGTGGATTATTGTTTTTTTCCCTTTTTTGTTCTCTGGATTTTTTGGTGCTTTATAGTTATACAACATAGTGGGATCATTGTTACGCACTTGTAGGTACACTCAAATCAACAACACGATTTGGTCAATCTTATACCCGATTCCCCTCCCTCTCTCCCTCCCCTCCTCCCTCCCCCTGCTATTTTCTTCATCTACAGGTCTCCCTTCTTTATTTCATGAGATTCCACCCACATTTTTTCCTTTCTAGCTCCCACATGTGAGAGGAAACATCTGACCCTTGAACTTCTTAGTGTGGGTACATCCCTTATCATAATGTCCTCAAGATCCATCCATTTTCCTGCATTGCCATAATTATAGTCTTCTATAGGACTGAAAAACCTCCGTTGTATGTAATGCCACAGATCCTATATTTAATCATCTGCTGGTGGACACCTAGCCTGGTTCCATAATTGAGCCATTGTGAACTATGCTGATATAGACATGACTATACATATATCAGTATAGCATGCTGAGTTGAATTCTTTGGAGTAACTACTAAGGAGTGGTACAGATGTTATGGATTCTTGTAAGTATTTGAACGTAATGGAAAGAATCAGATTTTCCCCCACATTCTTTATATGCCTAGTTACTTTCCAGTGTGAATTTTTTCATGTTTTAAGTCACTGGACCACAGTAGGGTCTCCCACATTGCTACATATGGTGTTTCTCTCCACTGTTAATTCACTGTTTTTATTCAAATCCAGAATATGAAAGTTAAGAATATAAAACTTTCTCTTTTTTCCAGTTAATAAATTTAAGTAACACAATTAAACTTCATTAATTAGAACTTTTCTATTTTGAAGTCTGATAATTCAAACTCTAAATTTTAGGGTATTTTTGGTTCAATATCATCATTAAATAGATCTGGAGAATTCAGGTGATCTGTATAAGAATACAAGAATAATAAACTAATTAAGAGAATAAATCACTTAGAAGTATTTTAAAAGTATAGTATTCTACTTATAAAAAGTTTTCAATAGTCATTAAACATTAAATGAACATAAGATGCCTCAAGTTCTTCCCAATCACCTTTTGAATATCATTTAGTTTAAAATCTTATTTGGCAAATTGATCAGTTTGGTTCAAGCCAATTATTTGTGCATATACACATTTTATGTTTCCTAATGAAAGGTGAGTTCCCTGAGGGCATTCCTTGTCTTGTTCATCTCTGCATCCTTAACAAGCATAACATATGGGGTATGTCAAGTATCAGAGCTGATCAACATTTACACAAATTACCAAACCATATTTAAGTACTTGAAGCTCACTAGACTATCTTATAACTTGTTTTTTTTCCTTACTAATTTGTCCTGCTCTTCCTCATGATTAGTCCAGGTTAGTTGATGTTTTATTATATATCCAAAGAGCACACAGTATCCGATTATTACCTTTTATGAATTTATTTATAGCAAAGATAAGGATACAAAGGTCTTCCATATATAATTAGTAAAAGAGTCCCTCATTCCTGCGGCTGCCGCTCATGGCTACCCAGGCTGCACACTGAGACCAACAGCGCCCCCTAGGCAGGGGGGATGTGGCAGCCTGCTTGTGTCCTCTGGCTTAGGACCTAATTCACAAGATTTCCATTCTAGGAATTGACTTATAAATCAACATTATTTTCAAAAGACTGCAAAGAGAGGCTATGTTGCTGGAAGAGAAAAGATGAAGCCATCTAATTTTAGCTTATCCCCTGGTTCAGTCAGAACAGACATCAAACTGAACAGTGTCATAATGTCTAAGTTCACACTAAACACTTCTCACTGAATCAAAAATTTGAAATATTTATTTATAAAGTTAATAGCTATCTTGGAAATTAAGCACTTCACTGAATATTTTTTTTTCCACACACATTTTCATTTAATTAGTGCTAAAAGTAAGATGTTCATAATTTCTCCAGTATCCATTTGAACATAAAACTAACTTAAAATAATAAGACACAGGTTCTAGTACAAATTTTCTAGTTAGTCATATCACCCTGGACAAGCCATTTTAGATCTCTGCCTTCACCCACATCAAGCAGGGGTAATCTTATCTTAACCTGCCCCCTAAATAAGCAGACATAAGATTATGTGATAACATTTTGCTAAAGTCCCTAATCACAAATAAGGTAAAATATGTAAGATTTTTATCATCGCCAGCTATTTTCTAATATTTGACTGATATTTTTATAATTTAACCAAAGCAAACATTGCATGTTTACTACTATAAAATTCAATAGTTATACAAGGCAAAGTAAAATGGTAAAGCTAGTTATAATAATAAATCCATTCAGCCATGTTCTCATTCAATTACATTAAGAATTATAAAAATAGGTAAAAGTTTATAAAAATATTTCTTCATATCATAGTTTAGGAATTCTTGCCAATGTCAATAGGTTGTCTGGCATCAGCCATCCAGGTAGGTCTTAGGTACTCAGAACAGTTGTATTGTCCCTAGATTTGGTCAAACAGATTTGGCAGCCCACCGTGATCTGTCTGTGAGTTCATAAGCCAGATCAAGCGTGTGGTTCTCCTCACAGTAACTGCGTCTGTTTCAAATTAAATCAGCTCTCCTTCTAAAAGAGTTAGTAAAGAAAAAAAGGTGTAATAAAATCAGTGAGCTCTTCACAAATGTCAAATTCTGCTCAAGGACATTAACTGCAAAATCAGTTAACAAGGACCTAATAGTGGTGTTGTCATAGGAAGAGAAGACCTGCACATGTCATGTCCTCAAGGAGTATGAACAGCAGAGAAAGTGGTCAGTGACAAGGGTCCTAGAGATGTCAGCAGAGACATGGGTGCTGTGGACGTGGAGAGCCCTGGAGATGCAGAGGCAAGACAGGCCACAAGATGTGGGCTGTCCTTGTGGTTGAGGGAAGGGTAATGTGTTTAACCCAGAGTGACTCAGGCAGGAGAGGGTCAGCCACAGGCAGCAAATACCTGGAGCAGAAAACTGTGGGGCTTGCACAGAAATCCATCTGGAGGGAACAGGCAAGGCCATAGGAGTCCATCAGACCAAGCAGGGGACATCCCCAAGGACCAGGCTGAGGAGCTGAGGCAGTCTCTGAATCCTGAACTTCTGGCTTCTTATCCTGGTGCTGCCAATTACTAGCTGTGTGCCCTCAGGCAGGTGTCTTAATCTCTATTTTCCATTTCCTGTAGATGGGGTGAAATGATCTGCCCACCTTCTAGGCAGGTGACCACAATTTGCTGAGGAAAGCCCTGGTTCACCTTGTTGTCCCTGATACTAACCATTTAATGTTTTTAATTTTCACCCTCCAAAGGACTCCACATTTTACAATAAATATGTATGTCTGACCTACTAACAGAATTGTTGTAAAGACAAAAGAGGTTTGCAGCAGAGCCCACCTCTAGTAAAACACATATAATTATTGGTCGTTCACGTTTTCCTGAACGGTTCCATGAAAATTGCTGAGAGAACACGTATTTATTTATTTATTTATTACAGACTGCATTTTGATTTACTGTACACAAATGGGGTACATCATTTCGTTGGTATGGTTGCACATCTTGAAGGAGAGTGAATACATCACAAGCAGAGTGTTCAGTGGTCTCTAAGGTCCTGGTGGTCATTGTAGGCTAATCAATACCTTTTATTTTCTTTTTCTCTTCTTCCTTCCTCCCTTCCCTCCCTCCCTTCTCCCCCTCCCTCCCTTCTCTTTCTTTCTCTGCTGGGGTTTGAATCCAGGATTTCACACATGACAACTCCATGTTCTACCTCTGAGCTACACCCCAACCACATTTTCTACTTAAGTAACAAGGACTTGCAGCTGACACTTACCTGGGACCCACCTCCGGTCAAGACTTAAAAAAAAAAAGGACTTTTGGGAAGTCACCTGACCTAGAAGGGAAGGGGGCTGCACACCGGGCAGCAGGCTCTACTCAGGGGCGCTCAGCAGAGGTGCAGCTTTCAGACCCTCCCTTCCCAGCTCCATGCAGGTGCCTGGGAATGTCCAGCTGGAGAGGGGAAAGGCCCTGGAGAGAGGGTTTCCCCCCCAGCCCCTCTTTCCTGGCCCTCTGGGCACATCCTCATCAGCCTCACCTTCAGGTTTCATCCAGTTCAACCAACCTGTTCTCTAAATAAACCCTTCTCTGATCCTCTGAACAAGAGGTTTCCCTATGTAGAAGAAAGCCCTCTGTGTTCTCTGACCCACAGCTTCTTATCTGTATCTCTCTCCCTCTCCGATCCCATCCAGTCCTCCAGTCTATTTAAGGTGTGTCCCCTCTGGTCACTCAGAGGCACAGAGGCACAGGGTTTTCCTTCCATTACTGAGTTAGCATGAAAAACAACCCTCTAAGCGTGCACCTTCCTGTGTGTGTGTTTGTGTGAGTGTGTGTGTTTGTGTGTGTGTGATGAGGAGCAGATTCTTTCTTGATTCTAGTGGACTCTTATGTTAAGGCTACACCTTCTTCTTTCTCGAACCCAATTCCAGAAAGGAGAGTTCGACATTTCTCACTCTTCATGGGTTTATGGTCTCTCTGGGAGTTATACTCTTCCCTTTACCAGTCACATTCCTTAGGTCCTTGCACACTCACACACCCAGGGGAGTTCAGTCCTTTGCAGGCTTCTGACACGTTAGAAGCACTGTGCTGGAATGTGGTGGGTTACTGGGATGTGGACTGAACACTGAGAAAAACAGCTTAAAATCCCAGTTGCAGGTTGGATCCAAGGCAAGGTTTGGGGAAGGACTCACTGACCTAAACAGTGAAATCTCATGGTCAATCAAGATGTTTGCAATTTTAGGGGCCTCTCCTGAAACTTTGTTCTGGGGTAGGCAGCTCCCTACCTCACTTCTTTAGACTTGAACCCAGGATTTCACACATGAGAAGTACATGAGGAAGGAATTTATCTTCATGGAGATGCCCAAGTTTCGTCTTCTTCCAGCCCTGAAAATGAAAGAAGAAAAGAAAAGAAAAACAATAAAAGGAACAGACAATATTTTGTACCAAAACACTGTACAATCAGGAATAAGCAATGCAGAAAAAGCAACTTAGTGTTCATGCATTCTTCAAAAAACTTCTTTTATTGACTTTTTTAATGCAGGTGCACTAGTCTGAGAAATATAGCCCTGAAACAAAATTGCTACTTAATAAAGTAATAAAGATCTTTTGAATGCCTATTATGTGTCCATATCTGAGGTCTTCTGGGAATCAGAGAGTAGGTCAAATATCACTCTTTCTTACCCATTGTTTATTTCTCTGTAAGGATACCAACTCACTTGGGATAGAATCTGTGGGTGATTTATATCTGCACCATGCTGGTCATAGCAAAGGATCAATATTTGTCAGATAAACAAGGGGCACTGAGCACCAGCCCAAGCCCCATGTGGATCTCCAGCATGTGCAGACAATACCACACCCCGTGAGGACACTGCTACACAATGCACTGTGGCTCCCCTTCTATCAACACATTGGGATGACTCTGCCACCATCTTGGATTATCCCTGACGATGTCACTGCTATCTTTAATTGGGGCAGCTTCCATCCTGGGACACCTGTCAGAGACTGGAAGTTCATTATCAAGGTAGCTACTGGTTAGCCACTACTGTGGCCAACAACTTGGGACTTGGCTGCTTATATCCGGGGATATCAGCCAGGTCCTGAAAGATCATCACTAAGGGCTCTGCAGGATTGGTTGCATCCGAGATATCCCTACTAGGTGTGCTGATAACCACCATCTTGCTGCAGAGGGAGGAGAGAGCCTCAAAAGGGGTGGGTTGGTGGGAAAAGAGTGCGAGGGCATGTTGATCCTGGATCTTCCAGCAAATAGCCTGGCACCCACCAGGATCCCAGAGACAACTCGGGAAGCACTTGCTGGGACCCAACATCAACCTGGCCCATGACTCCACTGAGCACCAACAGGGCCCTCCAGCTCCTCAATCCCCAGTCTCACAACCATCCCCTAGCCACCAACCCAGCCCGGTGCCTGCAGCTACATGGCTGGCACACAACTTTCAATGTCTGGTCCTGATCTGCCCAAAACAGAACAGCTGAGATAGGCACAGAGGTCCTGGAGCTCAGACCTCTGGGGAGAGAGGTTCCTGATTGGAAAATTGAAAGGACAGGGCAGGAGAGATGAAATTTAGAGACTAAATTATAGACTAGGAATTGTGGGGTCCACAAGTGAGGGAAGGGGCACCAGGCTCCTGTGTCAAAGTGTACCCAAAAGGAGAGTCTGGGGTGCAGTCTTCCAGAGGGACTGGCAATTGCTATACCCTGCCTCCAGGAGTCCCACCTCCAAGTCTAATCCTCCCACCTTAGTAACTGTCATGATCCTCAGGGTGAAGTTACCAGCAAACTCCAAACAACCCCACCTATCACAAGAGAGGGGAGACAGAGAAGATGTTGAACTGCAACAGAAACAATTGTTCAATTTTCCTTCAAGACTCTTTTTTTTCTTTTCCCCATTTTAAAAAATTTTTTCATTTCCTGCTCTCAAATACCCATCATCTTTGAAATGAAGTACCTTTCATGTATCAGACTACTAAAGACTGGGAGGTTTGAATAGTATGTTACAGTTTTGTTGTAGATTTTTAAAAATTTTTAATTTTAATTTTTAATTTTTAATTTTTCTCACTTTCTTTATTTTCCTCTTATTTATTTGTTTCTTTCTCAGAGTCTTTCCCTCCTTTTCTCATGCTAACAACCAACTTCTTTTGATTCTGCTTTCACTCTTCTTATGATCTAGAATCTGTATATTCTCATTTCTTATCTCATCAACATTGCATTTTACACTCCTCCCCATCTTCGTCATTCACCATTAGAAATTGTAGATCTTATTGGAAACCTATTGTTTATGCTGTAGATAATAATAGAACTCATCATCATCTCTGTTTATTATGACAATACAGTTAACATCTTAATAGGGTCTATTTGGTTTAAAGTTGTATATTGTTTGTATTGGTTGCTGTTAATATTGATCTCCCCCTTAAAAGTGAGTTATTGGAAACTGGCAAGTACACTAAAAACCTATAGGGGGGAAACTGTAACACCTCAAATTCACATTGCTAGAGGAGAAGATGCACAAACAACTTTGAAAAAACAAGGGAAGAAAGTGCCCCAAATAAACCAAGATATTATATTAATAGAATTCATTGACAGCACAGTAGAAGAAATGTCAGAAAAGGAGTTCGGAATGTATTTAATTAAAATGATCCATGAAGTAAAGGGTGATTTAAGAGAACAAATGCAGACAATGAATGATCACTTCAATAAACAGTTAAAAGAACAAATGCAGGAAGTGAAAGATTATTACAATAAAGGGATTCTGAAAAAGAAATCCTTGAAATGAAGGAAACAATAAGTCAAATTAAAAACACAATGGAAAGCATAACCAATTGAATAGATTACTTGGAAGACAGAATCTCAGACAATGAAGGAAAAGTTTTTAATCTTGAAAGTAAAGTTGACCACATAGAGAAGATGATAAGAAATTATGAACAGAACCCCCAAGAATTATGGGATAACATGAAAAGACCAAATTTAAGAATTATCAGGATTGAGGAAGGCACAGAGATACAATCCAAAGGAATTAACAATCTATTCAATGAAATAATATCAGAAACTTTCCCAAACCTGAAGAATGAGATGGAAAATCAAATACTAGAGGCTTACAGGACACCAAATGTACAAAATTACAACAGATACAAACCAAGTCACATTATAATGAAAATCCCCAACGTACAAAATAAAGGTAGAAATTTAAAGACCATAAGAGAAAAGTATCAGATTACATATAGGGGAAAAACCAATACAGATATCACCAGATTTCTCAGTCCAGACCCTAAAAGCTAGGAGGGCCTGGAACAATATAATTCAAGCTCTGAAAGAACATGGATGCCAACCAAGAATCTTATATCCAACAAAAAAAACCTTCAGATTTGATGATGAAGTAAAGTCCTTCCATGATAAACAAAAGCTAAAAGAATTTACAAATAGAAAGCCTGCACTACAGAACATTCTCAGCAAAATATTCCACGAGGAGGAAATAAAAAACAATAATGAATATCATAATTTCTTGCTCTATTTCTGTAAGGTACATCATTGGGATTTTAATTGGAATTGCATTGAATCTGTATAGAACTTTTGGTAGTATGGCCATTTTGACAATATTAATTCTTCCTATCCAAGAACTTGGGAGATCTTTCCATCTTCTAAGGTTTTCTTTAATTTCTTTCTTTAGTGTTCTGTAGTTCTCATTGTAGAGGTCTTTCACCTCTTTTGTGAGATTGATTCCCAAGTATTTTATTTTTTTCGAAGCTATTGTGAATGGGGTAGTTTTCCTAATTTCTCTTTCTGAAGATTCATCGCTTATGTATAAAAATGCCTTAGATTTGTGTGCATTGATCTTATATCCCGCTACTTTACTGAATTCACTAATGAGATCTAAAAGTTTTCTGGTGGAATTTCCTGGTTTCTCTAAGTATACAATCATATCATCAGCAAACAGGGATAGTTTGAGTTCTTCTTTTCCTATTCGTATCCCTTTAATTTCTTTAGTCTGCCTAATTGCTCTGGCTAGTATTTTGAGAACGATGTTGAATAGAAGTGCTGAAAGAGGACATCCCTGTCTAGTTCCCATTTTTTAAAGGGAATGGTTTCAGTTTTTCTCCGTTAGGAATGATGTTGGCCATGGGCTTAGCATAAATAGCCTTTACAATGTTCAGGTATGTTCCTACTATCCCTATCTTTTCTAGTGTTTTGAGCATGAAGGGGTATTGCATTTTGTCGAATGCTTTTTCTGTGTCAATTGAAATAACCATATGATTCCTACCCTTAAGTCTATTGACATGATGGATTACGTTTATTGATTTATGTATGTTAAGCCATCCTTGCATTCCAGGGATGAACCCCACTTGATCGTGGTGCACAATTTTCTTAATATGTTTTTGGATACAGTTTGCCAGTATTTTGTTAAGGATCTTTACATCTGTATTCATCAAGGATATTGGTCTAAAATTTTCTTTCCTTGATATGTCTTTTCCTGGTTTGGGTATGAGGGTGATATTAGCTTCATAGAATGAATTTGGTAGGGTACCCTCCTTTTCTTTTCTACTTCCTGGAATACTTTGAGAAGTATTGGAATGAGTTCTTCTTTGAAGGTCTTGTAGAACTCAGCTGAGAATCCGTCTGGTCCTAGGCTTTTCTTGGATGTTATGTTTTTAATGGTTTCTTCTATTTCATTGCTTGATATTGATCTGTTTAAAGTGTGTATGTCCTCCTGGTTCAGTTTGGGAGGAGCATATGTCTCTAGAAATTTGTCAATGTCTTCGGTAGTTTCTATTTTGTTGGAATACAGATTTTCAAAGTTGCTTCTCATTGTGTTATGTATCTCAGTGGTGTCTGTCATGATATTTCCTTTTTCATCATGAATTTTAGTAATTTGAGTTTTCTCTCTTCTCTTTGTTAGTGTGGCTAAGGGTTTGTCTATTTTGTTTATTTTTTCAAAGAACCAACTTTTTGTTTTATCAATTTTTTGAATTGTTTCTTTTGTTTCAATTTCATTGATTTCAGCTCTGATTTTAATTATTTCCTGTCTTCTACTACTTTTGCTGTTATTCTGTTCTTCTTTTTCTAGGACTTTGAGCTGTAATGTTAGGTCATTTAGTTGTTGACTTTTCATTCTTTCCTTGAATGTGCTCCATGCAATGAATTTTCCTCTTAGTACTGCTTTTATAGTGCCCAGAGATTTTGATATGTTGTATCATCATTCTCATTGACCTCTAAGAATTTTTTTATCTCTTTATCCATGTTTCATTCACTAGCATATTATTTAGTCTCCAGGTCTTGGAGTAATTTCTATTTCTTATTTTGTCATTGATTTTTACTCTCAGGCCATTATGATCTGATAAAACACAAGTCGGTATCTCTATTTTTTTGCATTTCCTAAGGGCTGCTTTGTGGCATAACATATGGTCTATTTTTGAGAAGGTTCCATGTGCTGCTGAGAAGAAAGTGAATCCACTCATTGATGGATGGAATGTTCTATATATATCTATTAAGTCTTGGTTACTGATTGTGTTATTGAGTTCTATGGTTTCTTTGGTTTGCTTTTGTTTGGAAGATCTATCTAGTGGTGACAGCAGTGCATTAAAGTCACTCAGAATTATTGTGTTGTGGTCTATGTGATTCCTGAAATTGAGAAGGATTTGTTTGATGTACAGGGATGCACCATTGTTTGGGGCATAAATATTTACAATCGTTATGTCTTCCTGAATTTATGGTTCCCTTAAGCAGTATGAAATGTCCTTCTTTATCCCTTCTGACTAACTTTGGTTTGAAGTCCACTTTAGCTGATATAAGGATGGAAGAAACCCCTGCTCTTTTACTGAGTCCATGTGCATGGTAGGCTTTTTCCCATCCTTTCACCTGTAGTCTGTGGATGTCTCTTTCTATGAGATGAGTCTCTTGCAGGCAGCATATTGTTGGGTATTTCTTTTTAGTCCATTCTGCCAGTCTGTGTCTTTTGATTGATGAGTTTAGGCCATTAGTGTTCAGGGTTATTATTGAGATATGATTTGTATTCCCAGTCATTTGGGGTTATTTTTGGTTTTTAAATTGGCTTGGTTTCTCCTCTGAGTGGATTTTTCTCTAAGGTAGTTCCTCCCTTTGCTGACCTCCATTGTTGTTTTTCATTTCCTCCTCAAGGAATATTTTGTTGAGAACATTCTGTAACGCAGGCTTTCTATTTGTAAATTCTTTTAACTTTTGTTTATCATGGAAGGATTTTATTTCATCTTCAAATCTGAAGGTTAGTTTTGCTGGGTATAGGATTCTTGGTTGGCAACCATGTTCTTTCAGAGCTTGAAATATGTTGTTCCAGGCCCTTCTAGCTTTTAGAGTCTGGGTTGAGAAGTCTGCTGCTATCCGTATTGGTTTCCTCCATATGTAATCTGATGTTTTTCTCTCACAGCCTTCAAAATCCTATCTTTATTTTGAATGTTAGGCATTTTCATTATAATGTGCCTTGGTGTGGATCTGCTGTGATTTTGTGTATTTGGTGTTCTGTAAGCCTCTTGTATTTGATTTTCCATTTCATTCTTCAGGTTTGGGAAATGATCTCATATTATTTCATTGAATAGGTTGTTCATTCCTTTGGTTTGTATCTCTGTGCCTTCCTCAATCCCAATAATTCTTAAATTTGGTCATTTCATGATGTCCCATAGTTCTGTCTTCCAAATGGTCTAGTCTTTTGGTGATGCTTTCCATTTAGTTTTTTATTGTTTCCTTCTTTTCAAGGATTTCCTTTTTTTTTTTCTTGAGAATCTCTATCTCTTTGTTGAAATGATCTTTTGCTTCCTGCAGTTGCTCTTTCAACTGCTTATTGGTAAGATCATTCATTGCCTGCATTTGCTCTCTTATCTCATCCTTTGCTTCGCAGATCATCTTAATCATGTATAATCTGAAGTTCTTTTCTGACATTTCTTCTAACGTACTGTCATTGGATTCTATTAATATAGAATCTATATTTGTTTGGATCATTTTCTTCCCTTATTTTTTCATGTTGTTCATGTATCTTCCCCTCTAGCAGTGCAGATCTGGGGTATTGCAGATTCCCCCCTGTAGGCTTATAGTGGCCCTATCAGTTTCCTAAATCTTTTCTGACAATGAGCTTCAAGCCTCCAGCAGGCATCTCAGAATGGGATTTACCCCACCTAAAGATCAGAGATACAGCTTCCAGGATTATCCAAGATGGCTGCTCTGGCTTCCAAATGTGTTGGCAAATGGGGAGCTGCAGCTTGGAGTGTGGGCGGGGTTGGCTGGGGGTCCTGGAGGTGGGGTGCGGTTGGTCAGGCAGAGGTCCTGGAGGTCGGGTGTGTTTGGTGTGGTTGTGGGATTCTGGAGGAAGGGTGCAATCAGTCAGTCTGGGGTCTCGGTGATAGGGTGCAGTCAGTTTGTCTGGGGGTCCTAGCGGCATGGAGCAGTCAGTTGATGTGAGGGCTCCAGAGGCAGGGAGTGATTGGTCGGGCTGAGGGATCCTGGAGATGGGGCTCAGTCACCCCACCCAGGGGTCCTACAGGTTGGCTGTTGTCTCGAAATGGGGGCAGCCACATGTAACCAAACCTGCAGGTACTATGACAGTGAACTTCCAGGCAACAGTAGGTAGCTGGTGCTCCACTGGCGGTCGGCAAGCAGTTTGCTGACTGTTGTCAGATGATCGGGAGATGAACCTCGGGTGGTGGGTGATGGGTAGGTGTAAGGCAGGCAATGGACAGGCAAGAGGCAGGCAAGTGGTAGATGATAATTGCCTGACAGTGAGCAATGTGTACTTGAAAAAGGCATAGATATGTTGGCAGACTGCAGGTGGTCACAGTAGACAAATGGGGTAAACAGCAGGAGATCGATAAGCAGCAAAAACTGCCTCACCAAGAAACAGATATCCTCTGCCTGAAACCGGAGTTATGGAGTGACAAGGAATGCAGCCTCCCTCTAGTCCACCATCTTGGATCCCTACACACCACATTTTCTTTATCTGTTCATTTATTGATGGGCATATGCTAGTTCCCTAACTTGATTATTGTGAATTGAACTGCCATAAACTTTGGAATGCATGTGTCATTATGGTATGCTGAATTCAGTTCTTTTCAATAAATACCAACCAGTAGAACAGGCGGGTCTTATGGTGGTTCCATTCCCAGTCTTTTGAGGAATCTCCACACTGATTGCTATAGTTTTGCTAATTTTGCAGTCATATCAATAATGTATAAATGTACTTTTCTCCCTCTATCTTTGCCAGCATTTTAAATTGTTTATATTCTCAATGGTTGTCATTTGAACTGGGGTGAGATGAAATCCCAATTGGTTTATTTGCTGATTTATTAGTTGGGTTATTTGGGGGTTTGTGTGTGCATGATTTGTTTTTTATTTGTCTACTTTTGTGTTAAGATTTTTTAGTTATTTTTTTGATTCCGATTATTAGTCCTTTGTCAGAAGACTAACTGGCAAAGATTTTTCTCCCCTACCATAGGATCTCTTTTATCACTTTTGTTTGCTTTTCTGTGCAGAAACTTTAAAATTGGATGCCAATCTACTTATTGATTCTTGGTTTTATTTATTACCCCCTAGGGGTCTGATTATGGAAATCGGTGCTTATGCATACGATGTTGGAGTGTTGCCCTTATTTCCTTTATCACCTGCAGTGCTTCTGGTCTGATTCCTAGGTCTATCTTCCACTTTGAGTTGACTTTTTGTGTAGGGTGATATATAAAGTTTCCCCAGCACCATTTGTTTAAAAAGACTATTTTTACTTCAACATATGCTTTTGACTCCTTTGTCCAGGATCAAATGACTGAATTTACTTGTATTTGTTTCTGTGTCTTCTATTCTAATCCATTTGTCTTCATATCTACTTTGATGTAGATACCACGTATTCTTGTCATGTTATCTCTGTAGTATAATTTGAGGTTGGGTATTGTGATGCCTCTTACCTTGTCCTTATTGCTCAGGATTGCTTTGATTATTCTAGATCTTTTACTGTTCCATATGAATTTTAAGACTGTATTTTCTAGTTCTGTGAAGAATGTCTTTGGAATTTTCATAAGGATTGCATGTGAACTATAGATCACTTCTGGTAATGTGGACATTTTGACAACATTAATTCTGCCTATCTAAGAATATGGAAGGTCTTTCCATCTTCTGATGTCTTCAATTTCTTTCTTCAGTGTTCTATCCTTAATTATATTTATTCCCAGATATTTTATTTTCTTGTTTTGTTTTCTTGGATATAGCCATCTTGTTTGGCAATAATTATCTTTCAGGACTAGGTATATATTATTCCAAATCCTCTTGCCTCTCAGAGTCTGGGCTGAGAGCTCGGTGGTAAGTCAAATTGGCTTATATCTAAATGTGAACTCCAGGTTTTCTATGTGGCTTTAAATATTCTATCCTTTTTCTGTATATTAGACATTTTAATTTTACCATGTCTTGAAGGAGATATTTTTTATCTTGTCTGTTTGGAGTTCTGAATGCCTCCTATATTTGGATGTCCATCTAATTTCCAAGGCTTGGAAAATTTTTAATATTTTTTCACTAAAAAGTTTGTACATTTTCTTATTATGTATCTCACTGGCTTCCTCTATGCTGTAGATCCTTAGATTTGGTCTCTTAATGTCACCCTATATTTCTTGAATATTTTGGTCATGTTCTCTTTTCTTTATTGTTGACTCTATTTTTAAGATTATGTATCTTGTGTCTAATGCCAGAAAGTCTGTCTTCTTCCTGGTCTAATCTATTGGTGATGCTTTCAACTGAACTTTTAATTTGATTTATGGATATTTCATTTTCAGTATTGCTGTTTGTTTCTTTTTTCAGAATATCTTTATTGAAATTATCTTTCACTTTCTGTATTCTCTAATTTCATTCTTTATATCTTCTTTTAGCTCATTAAACATTTTAACTATGAACTTTCTAAATTCTTTTTCTGATATTTACTTGACTGTGATATCAATGGGATCAGTTATTAAAGTGTTATGATCTATCCCTTGCTTTTTAGAAACAATTTGTTCTTTTTAGATATACATGACTATAGAGTGTCTTTTGACATATTATACACACATGGAGTATAACTTATTCTAATTAGGATCCCATTCTTGTGGTTGTACATGATGTGGAGTTTCACTGGTGGTGTATTCAGATAGGAACATAGGAAAGTTATGTCCTATTCTTTCTGCTGTCTTTTCCTATTCCCATTCCCCTTCCTTACCTTCTTTCCCCTTTGTCCAATCCAATTAATTTCTATTCATTGCTTGTATTTCTGCCCATTTTCTGGGATGTTTATCTCTTGCATTATTGTACAGGGAACTTTTGTGTTTATAGTGTAACAAAATGTTTCTCCATAAGATATTAATTACAGACCAGTAATAAATTTAAACTAAATAGAACATTCAAATTATTTTGTGCAAAGAGCTTATAGATCACATTTATTTAATAACAAAATACCTCATTATTTAATAAAATGTTTTTCAGAACTACAAATTAATTTTCAAAACTGAGGAACAAAAGTATTAAATAAATTACTATATGGCATAAGATAGCACAAACTTATCTATGCAGACAGAAGGTAGATTTTTATATTAGAAGCAAAGTGGAGGAAAATTTAAATTAAGCCCCAAATTCAGGTCAGTTTCTGATTAACTTATGTTTAATTTAATAAGGAACAGGGGACTTTATATATCAGGTCATTGTTGTTGCTTTCTTTTTATAAAAATTAAAACCTTGAGGGTTTTCAAGATGGCGGAATAAAGGAGGTTGTTTCCTGGCTGATACATGGTGTGAAGCCAAGAAAGAAGACAGGCAGTGTCTCCTCAAGATGGGTGAACAAAAAAAGGGAGGAAGATTTTACTGGAATTTAAAACCAGATATTCAAAGCAGATGGGGCACTCGGGAGGTTGGATATAATAAAATACGGATGCAATCCCCAGTGGTACAGCCACTGCTGAGGCCAGACTGGATACACCAGCCAGAGTGGTCCCTCCATGAGCAAAGTGGAGGGATAGGGGAATTAAAGCAACCTACATTTTTAGAAAGGCTGAGGCATGTCTGGGTATGGAGTGTTTAGAGCTCAAGAACATCACCCTACCAACTTGAAAGGTGCACTGCACAATGTCCTTGAGCAGGAAAGGAGTCACCATCTCTCCAGGATGCAGGTGGAGAACACATGAAGGAACCATTCTGCAGCCACAGTGAGGAGGCTGGCAGCTGAGGGAGCTGATTCCTTGCAAACTGAGTTTGGCCTGAAATACAGGCCCAGTAAACACACACTGTATGACATAGGTGTGCTTAAGTGACCAGGAGAAAATCAAATATGGATAGAGGTGTACATGGGGACATCTGGTTGTGGAAACCCACTCAAATTTATTCTATGAAACTCATATCACCCTCATAACAAAACCAGACAAAGATACATCAAGGAAAGGAAACTTCAGACGCAAATCCTTGATGAACACAGATGCAAAACTTCTCAAAAAAATTCTGGGAAATTTCGTACAAAAATATATGAAAAAGATAGTGCAACAGGATCAAGTGGGGTTCATCCTAGGGATGCAAGTTTGGTTCGACATACAGAAATGAATAAATGCAATTCATCACATCAATAGACTTAAAGACAAGAATCACAAGATTATATCAATAGAGCAGAAAAGCATTTGACAAAATACAGCACCCATTCATGTTCAAAACCCTAGAAAAACTAGGGATGGTAGGAATACACCTCAACATTGTAAAAGTTATACATGCTAAACCCAAGGCCAATATCATTCTAAGTGGAGAAAAATTGAAAGCAATTCCTCTAAAAACTGGAACACTTCTATTCAATATCATCCTTGCATTCCTATACACCACTGATGAATCCATTGAAAGAGAAAATAGAAAAATGATCCCATTTACAATAGCCTCAAAGAAAATAAAATATTTGGGAATCAACCTAATGAAAGAAATGAAAGACCTGTACAATGAAAACTACAGAACATTAAAGAAGGAAATAGAAGAAGACCTTAGAAGATGAAAAAACTCCCATGTTCTTGGAAAAGAAGAATTAACATTGTCAAAATGACCATACTGCCAAAAATCCTGTAAAGATTTAATGCAATTCCTATTAAAGTTTCAATGATTTTCTTCATGGAAATAGAAAAAGCAGTCATGAAATTCATTTGGAAAAATAAGAGGTCCAGATTATCAAATTAGATGTTCCACATACCTCAGCAAGAAAAGTGAAGCAGGAGGCATCACAATACCAGAAATTAAATTATACTCCAGAGCTATAGTAACAAAAATGGCATGTATGGTATTGGCATATAACAGTCATGAAGATCAATGGAACTGAACAAAAGACACAGAGACAAACCCACATAAATTGGTTGTCTCAAACTAGACAAAGGTGCCAAAAACATACCTTGAAGAGAAGCTAGCCTATTCAACAAATAGTGTTGGGAAAACTAGAAATCCATATGTAACAAAATAAAATTAAACCTCTATCTCTCGCCCTGCACAAAACACCTCGAAGAGAACCAAAGACTTTGGCACTAGAACAGAGACCCTGTACCTAACAGAAGAAAAAGTAGGCTCAAATCTTCATCATGTTAGCTCAGGACCTGACTTCCTTAACAAGACTTCTAAAGCACAAGAAGTAAAATCAAGAATCAATAAATGGGATTTTATGAAAGTAAAAACCTTCTTTACAGCAAAGGAAATAATCAAGAACATGAAGAGAGAGTGTACAAAATGGGAGAAAGTCTTTGCTTCTCAGATACAGCATTAATGTCCAGGATATATAAAGATATATAGGATATATATAAACTTAAAAAACCTAACACCAAAAAAAAAAAAAAAAAGACAAATAACCCAATAAATAAATGGGCAAAAGAACTGAACAGACACTTCACAGAAGAAGAAATATGAATTATCAAAAAATATATGATGGCTGGGGAGATAGCTCAGTTGGTAGAGTGTTTGCCTTGCAAGCACAAGGCCCTGGGTTTGATCCCCAGCACCACACACACACAAAAAAAAAATATATATATATATATATATATATATATATATATATATATGAAAAAATGTTCAACATCACTAGCAATTACAGAAATGTAAATTAAAACTATACTGGTATTCCATCTTACTCTTGTCAGAATGACTATTATCAATAACACAAGCAACAATAAATGTTGGCAAGGATGTGGGAGAAAAGGTACACTCATATGTTGCTGGTGGGACTGAAAATTGGTGCAACCACTCTGGAAAGCAGTTTGGAAATTCCTCAGAAAACTTGGACTAGAACCACCATTTGATCCAGTTATCCCACTCTTTGGTTTATACCCAAAGGACTTAAAATCAGCATACTACAGTGGTGCAGCCACATCAGTGTTCATAACTGCTCAATTCACAATAGCTAAGCTGTGGAACCAATCTAGGCATCTTCAATAGATGATGGATAAAGAAAATGTGGTACATATACACAATGGAATACTACTCATTTATTAAGAAGAATGAAATTATAGCATTTGCTGCTAAATGGATGGAATTGGAGATTGTCAGGTTAAGTAAAATAAGTCAATCCACAAAAAATCAAAGACCAAATGTTCTCTCTGATATGCAGATGCTGACTCACAATAGGCATGGGGGAGAGGGAGGAGTGGAGGTTCACCAGATTCTAGAGGAATGAGGAAAGTCAGGGGGAATGGGAATAGGAAAGACAGCGGAATGAATTGGACATAACTTTCCTATGTTCATATGAATAGCAACCAGTGTAACTCCACATCATGTACAACCAGAAGAATAGGAAGCTATACTTCATGTATGTATATGTCAAAATATATTTTGCTGTCATGTATATCTAAAAAGAACAAATTTAAAAATTAAGTAAATAAATTAAAAAACCTCCCAGATTAGCAATATATTTATATTTACAAAATTTTTTCTTTTGATAATTCAGAATCCTGCTATTCATTTATCAAATTTGTGAATAGTATCTGGTAATTTCTTAAACCACTGAAGTCACTCTTAAGATGCTGATCCAGTTGCATTTTCTTGTAATTTATTTCTTACCCATTGGATCTAGGAACCAAAATAGGAAAGACACTGAAACATGCTAAGATAAAAAACTGGTCGTAGACTTTATTCATAAATAATTCAGTCAGTATTTATTGAAAGTCTACTGCATTTCCAGTTCTGGAAAGAACCCGGTAAGACATGCCTCCAGAGCAAACTGATCGCTGACCGCAAGTGGAGCACCAGCTGCCTGCTGTTGCCTGTAAGTTCACTGTTACAGTACCTGCAGGTTTGATTACACGTGGCTGCCCCCATTTTGAGACAACAGCCAGGCTCCATAGGACCCCTGGCCGGACTGACTGAGCCCCGTCTCCAGGATCCCTCAGCCTGACCAATCACTCCCTGCCTCTGGGGCCCTCACATCGACTGCTCCCTGCCTCCAGGACCCCCTGACCAACAGACTGCGCCCTATCACCGGGACCCCAGACCGACTGATTGCACCTGGCCTCCAGGATCCCACAACCATACCAAACACACCCGACCTCCAGGACCCCTGCCTCACCCACTGCATCCCGTCTCCAGGACCTCCAGCTGACCACGTCCACACCCTGAGCTGCAGCTCCCCATTTGCCAACACATTTCGAAGCCAGAGCGGCCATCTTGGATAATCCTGGAAACAGTAGCTCCGATCTTTAGGTGGGGTGAATCCTATCCTGAGACTCCTGCTGGAGACTTGAAGCTCATTGTCAGGTACCTCTCATGCATCAGGCTACTGAACTCTGGGAGGTTTCATTACTATATGACTGTTTTACTGTAGATTTTCTTTTTTCTCCATATTAAAAAATTGAAGTTTTTATTTCTTTACTTTTCTTGCTCTCTTTTTCTTTTGTTTACCTGTTCCCTCAGAGTCTCTTTCTCCCTTTTTTGCATGCTAACATCCAGTTTCTTTTGACTATACTCTCACCCTTTCTATTATCTAGAACATCTGTATATTCTTTTCTTATCCCATTAACAGCCACATTCTACATCCCTCTGCATCCTCTTTGTCCTCCATTAGAAACTGCAGACCTTATTGCAAATCTGTTTGTTTTACTGAAGATAATATTTGAACTCATTCTGTTTATTATGACAATTTTGTTATTGTCCTCATAGGGGCTATTTGGTCTAGGATTGCATAGTGTCTGAATTGGGCACTGCTAAAATTGATCTCCCCTTAAAGAAAAGGTTTTGGAAACCTATAGGGCCACTATAAGCCTACAGGGGGAATCTGCAATACCCCAGATCTGCACTGCTAGAGGGGAAGATACATGAACAACATGAAAAAACAAGGGAAGAAAATGATCCAAACAAATATAGATTCTATATTAATAGAATCCAATGACAGTACGTTAGAAGAAATGTCAGAAAAGGACTTCAGATTATACATGGTTAAGATGATCTGCGAAGCAAAGGATGAGATAAGAGAGCAAATGCAGGCAATGAATGATCATAAGCAGTTGAAAGAGCAACTGCAGGAAGCAAAAGATTATTTCAACAAAGAGATAGAGATTCTCAAAAAAAAAAAAAAAAAAGGAAATCCTTGAAAAGAAGGAAACAATAAACCAAATAAAAAACTAAATGGAAAGCATCACCAAAAGACTAGACCCCTTGGAAGACAGAGCCTCAGACAATAAAGACAAAATATTTAATCTTGAAAATAAAGCTGCCCAAACAGAGAATATGATAATAAATCATGAACAGAATCTCCAAGAACTATGGGACATCATGAAAAGACCAAATTTAAGAATTATTGGGACTGAGGAAGGCACAGAGATACAAACCAAAGGAATGAACAACCTATTCAATGAAATAATATCAGAACATTTCCCAAACCTGAAGAATGAAATGGAAAATCAAATACAAGAGGCTTACAGAACACCAAATACACAAAATCACAGCAGATCCACACCAAGGCACATTATAATGAAAATGCCTAACATTCAAAATAAAGATAGAATTTTGAAGACTGCAAGAGAAAAGCATCAGATTACATATGGAGGAAACCAATATGGATAGCAGCAGACTTCTCAACCCAGACTCTAAAAGCTAGAAGGGCCTGGAACAACATATTTCAAGCTCTGAAAGAACATGGTTGCCAACCAAGAATCCTATACCCAGCAAAACTAACCTTCAGATTTGAAGATGAAATAAAATCCTTCCATGATAAACAAAAGTTAAAAGAATTTACAAATAGAAAGCCTGCGTTACAGAATGTTCTCAACAAAATATTCCATGAGGAGGAAATGAAAAACAACAATGGAGGTCAGCAAAGGGAGGAACTACCCTAGAGAAAAACCACTCAAAGGAGAAACAAAGCCAACTTAAAAACCAAAAATAAGCCAAATGACCGGGAATACAAATCATATCTCAATAATAAGCCTGAACATTAATGGCCTAAACCCATCAATCAAAAGACATAGACTGGCAGAATTGATTAAAAAGAAAGACCCAACAATATGCTTCCTGCAAGAGACTCATCTCATAGAAAAAGACATCCACAGACTAAAGGTGAAAGGATGGGAATAAACCTACCATGCACATGGACTCAGTAAAAAAGCGGGGGTTTCCATCCTTATATCAGCTTCATATATTTATAACTTTGGACTTCAAGCCAAAGTTAGTCAGAAGGGATAAAGAAGGACATTTCATACTACTTAAGGGAACCATAAATCAGGAAGACATAACGATCGTAAATATTTATGCCCCAAACAATGGTGCATCCCTGTACATCAAACAAATCCTTCTCAATTTCAGGAATCACATAGACCACAACACAATAATTCTTGGTAACTTTAATGCACCGCTGTCACCACTAGATAGATCTTCCAAACAAAAACCAAACAAAGAAACCATAGAACTCAATAACACAATCAATAACCTAAACTTAATAGACAAATATAGAATATTCCATCCATCAATGAGTGGATTCATTTTCTTCTCAGCAGCACATGGAACCTTCTCAAAAATAGACCATATGTTATGCCACAAAGCAGCCCTTACGAAATGCAAAAAAATAGAGATACAGCCTTGTGTTCTATAATGGACTGAGAATAGAAATCAATGACAAAATAAAAAACAGAAATTACTCCAATACCTGGAGACTAAATAATATGCTATTGAATGAAACATGGATAACAGAAAAAAAATCAGGGACAAGATAAAAAAATTCTTAGAGGTCAATGAGGACGATGATACAACATATCAAAATCTCTGGGACACTATGAAAGCGGTACTAAGAGGAAAATTCATTGCATGGAGCACATTCTAGAAAAGAATGAAAAGTCAGCAACTAAATGATCTAACATTACAGTTCAAAGTCCTAGGAAAAAGAAGAACAGAATAACAGCAAAAGTAGTAGAAGACAGGAAATAATTAAAATCAGAGCTGAAATCAATGAAATTGAAACAAAAGAAACTATTCAAAAAATTGACAAAACAAAAAGCTGGTTCTTTGAAAAAATAAACAAAATAGACAAACCCTTAGCCACACTAACAAAGAGAAGAGAGAAAACTCAAATTACTAAAATTCATGATGAAAAAGGAAATATCATGACAGACACCACTGAGATACATAACACAATGAGAAGCAACTTTGAAAATCTGTATTCCAACAAAATAGAAACTACCAAAGACGTTGACAAATTTCTAGAGACATATGCTCCTCCCAAACTGAACCAGGAAGACATACACACTTTAAACAGATCAATATCAAGCAATGAAATAGAAGAAACCATTAAAAACCTACCATCCAAGAAAAGCCCAGGACCAGACGAATTCTCAGCCGAGTTCTACAAGACCTTCAAAGAAGAACTCATTCCAATACTTCTCAAAGTATTCCAGGAAATAGAAAAGTAGGGTACCCTACCAAACTCATTCTATGAAGCTAACATCACCCTCAAACCCAAAACAGGCAAAGACAAATCAGGGAAAGAAAATTTTAGACCAAAATCCTTGATGAACATAGATGCAAAGATCCTTAACAAAATATTGGCAAACCGTATCCAAAAACATATTAAGAAAATTGTGCACCACGATCAAGTGGGGTTCATCCCTGGAATGCAAGGATTGTTTAACATTAATAAACATAATCCATCATGTCAATAGACTTAAGGATAAGAATCATATGGTTATTTCAATAGAGGCAGAAAAAGCATTCAACAAAATACAACACCCCTTCATGCTCAAAATACTAGAAAAAATAGGAATAATAGGAACATACCTGAACATTGTAAAGCCTATTTGTGCTGAGCCCATGGCCAACATCATTCTTTTTTTTTTAATTTAATTTAATTTTTTTTATTGTAAACAAATGGGATACATGTTGTTTCTCTGTTTGTACATGGCGTAAAGGCATACCATTTGTGTAATCATAAATTTACATAGGGTAATGTTGTTTGATTCATTCTGTTATTTTTTCCCTTCCCCCCACTCCTCCCACCCCTCTTTTCCCTCTATACAGTCCTTCCTTCTTCCATTCTTACCCCCTCCCTAAACCTAACTCTAACCCTAACACTAAACACTCCCACCCCCCATTATGTGTCATTATCCACTTATTAGTGATATCATTCATCCTTTGGTTTTTTGAGATTGGCTTATCTCACTTAGCATGATATTCTCCAATTTCATCCATTTGCCTGCAAATGCCATAATTTTATCATTCTTATGGCTGAGTAATATTCCATTGTATATATATACCACAGTTTCTTTATCCATTCATCAGTTGAAGGACATCTAGGTAGGTTCCACAATCTGGCTATTGTGAACTGAGCAACTATGAACATTGATGTGGCTGTATCTCTGTAATATGCTGATTTTAAGTCCTTTGGGTATAGGCCAAGGAGTGGGATAGCTGGGTCAAATGGTGGTTCCATTTCAAGTTTTCTAAGGAGTCTCCACACTGCTTTCCAGAGTGGCTGCACTAATTTGCAGCCCCACCAGCAATGTATGAGTGTACCTTTCTCCCCACATCCTCGCCAACACCTGTTGTTGCTTGTATTCTTGATAATCGCCATTCTAATTGGGGTGAGATGGAATCTTAGGGTGGTTTTGATTTGCATTTCTCTTATTACTAGAGATGTTGAACATTTTTCCATATGTTTGTTGATTGCTTGTACATCTTCTTCTGTGAAGTGTCTATTCATTTCCTTAGCCCATTTGTCGATTGGATTATTTGCATTCTTGGTGTAGAGTTTTTTGAGTTCTTTATAGATTCTGGAGATTAGTGCTCTATCTGAAGTATGAGTGGCAAAGATTTTCTCCCACTCTGTAGGCTCTTTCTTCACATTGCTGATAGTTTCCTTTGCTGAGAGAAAGCTTTTTAGTTTGAATCTATCCCAGTTGTTGATTCTTGCTTTTATTTCTTGTGCTATGGGAGTCCTGTTGAGGAAGTCTGGTCCTAAGCCGACATGTTGAAGCTCTGGACCTACTTTTTCTTCTATAAGATGCAAGGTCTCTGGTCTGATTCCGAGGTCCTTAATCCATTTTGAGTTTAGTTTTGTGCATGGTGAGAGATATGGATTTAGTTTCATTCTGTTGCATATGGATTTCCAATTCTCCCAGCACCATTTGTTGAAGAGGCTATCTTTTCTCCATTGCATATTTTTGGCCCCTTTTGTCTAGTATGAGAAAATTGTATTTATTTGGGTTTGTGTCCATGTCCTCTATTCTGTACCATTGATCCACCTTTCTATTTTGGTACCAATAGCATGCCGTTTTTGTTACTATTGCTTTGTAGTAGAGTTGAAGATCTGGTATTGCGATACCCCCTGCTTCACTCTTTCTGCCAAGGATTGCTTTAGCTATTCTGGGTTTTTTATTCTTCCAGATGAATTTCATAATTGCTTGCTCTATTTCTGTAAGGTACATCATTGGGATTTTAATTGGAATTGCATTGAATCTGTATAGCACTTTTGGTAGTATGGCCATTTTGACAATATTAATTCTTCCTATCCAAGAAAATGGGAGATCTTTCCATCTTCTAAGGTTTTCTTTAATTTCTTTCTTTAGTGTTCTGTAGTTCTCATTGTAGAGGTCTTTCACCTCTTTTGTGAGATTGATTCCCAAGTATTTTATTTTTTTCGAGGCTATTGTGAATGGGGTAGTTTTCCTAATTTCTCTTTCTGAAGATTCATCACTTATGTATAAAAATGCCTTAGATCTATGTGCATTGATCTTATATCCCGCTACTTTACTGAATTCACTTATGAGATCTAAAAGTTTTCTGGTGGAATTTCCTGGTTCCTCTAAGTATATCATCATATCATCAGCAAATAGGGATAGTTTGAGTTCTTCTTTTCCTATTCGTATCCCTTTAATTTCTTTGGTCTGTCTAATTGCTCTGGCTAGAGTTTCAAGGACGATATTGAAAAGAAGTGGTGAAAGAGGGCATCCCTGCCTTGTTCCAGTTTTTAGGGGGAATGCTTTCAGTTTTTCACCATTTAGAATGATATTAGCCATGGGCTTTGCATAGATGGCCTTTACAATGTTAAGGAATGTTCCCACTATCCCTATTTTTTCTAGTGTTTTGAGCATGAAGGGGTGCTGTATTTTATCAAATGCTTTTTCTGCATCTATCGAAATAATCATGTGATTCTTGACTTTAAGTCTATTGATATGGTGAATGACATTTACTGATTTCCTGATGTTGAACCAACCTTGCATCCCTGGGATGAAACCCACTTGATCATGGTGCACTATCTTTTTAATATGTTTTTGTATGTGATTTGCTAAAATTTTGTTGAGAATTTTTGCGTCGATGTTCATTAAGGATATTGATCTGAAATTTTCTTTCCTCGATGTGTCTCTGTCTGGTTTAGGTATCAGGGTAATATTGGCTTCATGGAATGAGTTTGGGAGAGTTCCCTCCTCTTCTATTTTATGGAATACTTTGTGAAGTATTGGAATGAGCTCATCTCTTAAAGGTTTTGTAGAACTCGGCTGAGAACCCATCTGGTCCTGGACTTTTCTTTGTTGGTAGGCTTTTGATGACTTCTTCTATTTCATTACTTGAATTGGTCTATTTAAATTGTGTATGTCCTCCTCGTTCAGTTTAGGCAATTCATATGTCTCTAGAAACCTGTTGATGTCTTCGAAATTTTCTATTTTGTTGGAGTATAGATTTTCAAAATAGCTTCTAATTATGTTTTGTATTTCAGTCGTGTCAGTTGTGATATTTCCTTGTTCATTCCGAATTTTAGTGATTTGGGTTTTCTCTCGTCTTCTCTTTGTTAGTGTGGCTAAAGGTTTATCAATTTTGTTTATTTTTTCGAAGAACCAACTATTTATTTTGTCAATTTTTTTGTATTGTTTCTTTTGTTTCAATTTCGTTGATTTCAGCTCTGAGTTTAACTATTTCCTGTCTTCTACTACTTTTGGTCTTGGTCTGTTCTTCTTTTTCTAGGGCTTTGAGCTGTAGTGTTAGGTCATTTATTTGTTGAGTTTTACTTCTTTTATTAAATGCACTCCATGAAATAAATTTTCCTCTAAGTACTGCCTTTCATAGTGTCCCAGAGATTTTGATATGATGTTTCTTTGTTCTCATTTACCTCTAAGAGTTTTTAATTTCCTTCCTAATATCTTCTGTTATCCATTCATCATATAATAGCATATTGTTTAATCTCCAGGTGTTGGAGTAGTTTCTGTTTTTTACTCTTTCATTATTTGTAACTTCAATCCATTATGATCTGATAGAATACAAGGTAGTGTCTCTATCTTCTTGTATTTGCTAACATTAGCTTTGTGGCATAATATATGGTCTATTTTAGAGAAGGATCCATGTGCTGCTGAGAAGAAAGTGTATTTGCTCTTGGTTGGATGGTATATTCTATAAATGTCTGTTAAGTCTAAATTATTGATTGTGTTATTGAGATCTATGGTTTCTTTGTTCAATTTTTGCTTGGAAGATCTGTCCAGTGGTGAGAGAGGCGTGTTAAAATCACCTAGTATTATTGTGTTATGGTCTATTTGGTTTCTAAAATTGAGAAGGATTTGTTTGACATACATGGATGAGTCACTGTTTGGGGCATAGATGTTTATGATTGTTATATCTTGCTGATTTATGCTTCCCTTAAGCAGTATGAAATGTCCTTCTTTATCCCTTCTGACTAACTTTGGCTTGAAGTCCACATTATCTGAAATGAGGATGGATACTCCAGCTTTTTTGCTGAGTCCATGTGCATGGTATGTTTTTCCCCATCCTTTCACCTTTAGTCTATGGGTATCTCTTTCTATGAGGTGAGTCTCTTGCAGGCAACATATTGTTGGATCTTTCTTTCTAATCCAATCTGCCAGTCTATGTCTTTTGATTGATGAATTCAGGCCATTAACATTCAGGGTTATTATTGAGATATGATTTGTATTCCCAGTCATTTGGTTCATTTTTAAAATTTTATTTATTTATTTATTTATTTTTTTGTGACACACCTTTGTTCCTCCTTTATTTGACAGTTCCTTTAGGATAATTCCTCCCTTTGCTGATTTGCTTCTTTGTTTTTTATCTCTTCCTCATGAAATATTTTGCTGAGAATGTTCTGTAATGCTGGCTTTCTTTTTGTAAATTCTTTTAGCTTTTGTTTATCATGGAATGATTTTATTTCATTGTCAAATTTGAAGGTAAGTTTTGCTGGGTATAAGATTCTTGGTTGGCATCCATTTTCTTTCAGAGCTTGAAAAATGTTGTTCCAGGCCCTTCTAGCTTTTAGGGTCTGGATTGAAAAATCTGCTGATATCCATATTGGTTTCCCCCTGAATGTAATTTGGTTCTTTTCTCTCACAGCCTTTAAAATTCTGTCTTTATTTTGTATGTTAGGTATTTTCATTATAATGTGCCTTGGTGTGGGTCTGTTGTAATTTTGTGTATTTGGAGTCCTATAAGCCTCTTGAACTTGATTTTCCATTTCATTCTTCAGATTTGGGAAATTTTCTGATATTATTTCATTCAATAGATTGTTCATTCCTTTGGTTTGTTTCTCTAAGCCTTCCTCAATCCCAATAATTCTCAAATTTGGCCTTTTCATGATATCCCATAGTTCTTGGAGATTCTGTTCATGATTTCTTACCATCTTCTCTGTTTGTTCAACTTTGTTTTCAAGGTTAAATATTTTGTCTTCAATATCTGAGGTTCTGTCTTCCAGGTGTTCTATCCTATTGGTTATGCTTTCTATGGAGTTCTTAATTTGGTTTATTGTTTCCTTCATTTCAAGGATTTCTGTTTGGTTTTTTTTTTCAATATCTCTAACTCTTATTGAAATGATCTTTTGCTTCCTGTATTTGCTCTTTTAACTGTCGATTGGTGCTATCATTCAATGCCTGCATTTGCTCTTTCATCTCATCATTCAATTCCTGCATTTGCTCTTTCATCTCATCGTTTGCTTTCCTGATCATTTTAATTATGTACATTCTGAACTCCCTTTCTGTCATTTCTTCTGCCATGCTGTCGTTGGATTTTATTGATGTAACATCTAGATTTGTTTGGGTCATTTTCTTCCCTTGTTTTCTCATATTGTTCAGGAATCAGTGGGTCATTAAGATATTGCAGATTTCCTCTATTGACTTATAATGTTCCTGAATATTGCTAGTATATCCCCTCTTATCCTTCAGTAGCCTGCAGTCTTGGAGGAAGTTGATAATGCGGTGCTGCCCAAGGAAGCTGCCTCTCTACGGGTGGTGACCTTCAGGTGGGGTATATTCCCTGATAGTAGGCAGAGGTGCCTGCACTTGTTGACCAATGGTCATCCAAAGGGGAGCTAGGCTGTGGGCTGAGGCAAGGCCTGTTTGTGCCTGTGTCTCTGGTTTTACCATCCTTGTGGGAAAACCTCACCCAGCAGGGAAGACTCACTTGGTGGGGAGGTCTCGCTGGTCAGTTCCCCTCCTAAAGTTTCCACTCAATCTATAACTACTGGCTGGGCTGGGCTGTCCTCCTCTGCAACGTTCCCAGGGGCCTGGACCTACCTCCTGAGCCTGGGAGCCTCACCTTTCGCAGACAAGTCTCCTTAGGCTGCCTCTCCTCAGAGAATCTGCCCACAGTCCTGGAAACTTTGCTCCACCCCTAGGCGTGTCTCTGTGCGGCTCTTCCAGCAAGAAGCCGCCTAGGTCCTGGGACCCTGCTCTGCGCCTAATCGCTTGGCTATGCAGCCCCTCCTCTAAACCGCCACCTGGAGCCCTGTATAATAGCTCGGAGACCCAGAGACCCGCCACACACCTCCTCCTCCGGACAGCCACCCGGTGTTCCAACGCAATCACTAGGAGTCCAAGCAACTCACTTCGCGTCTCCTCCTTCCGCCATCCGCCCGTAGCCCTAGGCAGTCACTCCAAGTCCAAGTGACCCGCCCTGTTCCTACTCCTTCTTGGGGTAGCCCCCCGGGTGTTCAGGAGTGGTCGCTTGGAGACCAAGCGACCCACCGCGCTCCTCCTCCAGGCAGCGCCCCCGTGTTCAGGAGCGGTCGCTTTGAGTCCAAACAACTCACCACTCGCCTCCTCCTCTGGCAACCGTCTATGGCTCTGATGCAGTCACTCCTAGACCAAGCGACCCTGCCGCGCTTCTCCTCTTCCTCCGGGCAGCCCCCCGGGTGTTCAGAAGCGATCGCTCTGAGTCCAAACAGCTTGCCACGCAGCTCCTCCTCAGGCAGCCGCCAGGAGCCCCAGTGGTTGCTCCGAGTCCAAGCACTGTGCTGAGCCGCCTCCTCTACGATGATCCCAGTGGTCCGTGTTTACCGCTCCAGCGGGGGGGAGGGGCGTCTCGCCGGGCAACTCTACTTCACAAAGTTCCCTGTGTTTCGGGGCTACTGTCCCATCCAGGACGCCTCCCCAACGGGAGAGACTCACCCGGCGATTTTGAGTTGGTCCCAAGTCTCTCACTATCTCCTCTTTTGAATCCTGCGTCCTGGAGCAACATGAAATGCAGCCGCCCTCTAGTCCGCCATCTTGAAAACCTCCCAACATCATTCTTAATGGAGAAAAACTAAAACCATTTCCTTTAAAAATGGGAACAAGACAGGGATGTCCTCTTCAACACTTCTATTCAACATTGTCTTCGAAACTCTAGCCAGAGCCATTAGGCAGACTAAAGAAATTAAAGGTATAAGAATAGGAAAAGAGGAACTTAAGCTGTCACTATTTGCTGATGACATGATTCTATATTTAGAGGATCCACAAAACTCCTTCAGAAAACTTCTAGACCTCATCAATGAATTCAGCAAAATAGCAGGCTATAAAATCAACACGCATAAATCTAAAGCATTTTTATACACAAGCAATGAAACATCTGAAAGGAAAATGAGGAAAACAACCCCATTTGCAATAGCCTCAAAAAAAAAATAAAATACTTTGGAATCAATCTAACCAAAGAGGTAGAAGATCTCTACAATAAAAACTACAAAACATTGAAGAAAGAAATTGAGGAAGACCTTAGAAGATGGAAAGATCTCACATGTTCTTAGATAGGCAGAATTAATATTGTCAACATGGCCATACTACCACAAGTGCTATACAGATTCAATGCAATTCCAATTAAAATCCCAATGACATACCTTACAGAAATAGAGCATGCAATCATGAAATTCACCTGGAAGAATAAGAAACCCAGAATAGGTAAAGCAATCCTTAGCAGGAAGAGTGAAGCAGGGGGTATCGCAATACCATAACTTCAACTATACTACAAAGCAATAGTAACAAATACGGCATGGTATTGGCACCAAAATAGATGGTAGATCAATGGTACAGAATAGAGGACACAGACACAAACCCAAATAAATATAATTTTCTCATACTACACAAAGGTGCCAAAAATATGCAATGGAGAAAAGATAGCCTCTTCAACAAATGGTGCTGGGAAAACTGGAAATCCATATGCAACAGAATGAAACTAAACCCCTATCTCTCACTCTGCACAAAAATCAACTCACAATGGATCAAGGACCTTGAAATCAGACCAGAGACCCTGCATCTTATAGAAGAAAAAGTAGGTCCAAATCTTCACCTTGTTGGCTTAGGATCAGACTTCCTTAACAGGACTCCCATAGCACAAGAAATAAAAACAAAAATCAATAACTGGGATAGATTCAAACTAAATAGCTTTCTCTCAGCAAAGGAAACTATCAGCAATGCGAAGAGAGAGCCTACAGAGTGGGAGAAAATCTTTGCCACTCATACTTCAGATAGAGCACTAATTTCCAGAATCTATAAAGAACTCAAAAAACTGTACATGAAGAATACAAATAATCCAATCAACAAATGGGCTAAGGATATGAGCAGACACTGCACAGAAGAAGATCTACAAGCAATCAACAAACATATGAAAAAATGTTCACCATCTTCAGTAATAAGGGAAATGCAAATCAAAACTACACTAATATTCCATCTCACCCCAATTAGAATGGTGATTATCAAGAATACAAGCAACAATAGACGTTGGGGACGATGTGGGGAAAAAGGTACACTCATACATTGCTGGTGAGGCTGCAAATTAGTGCAACCACTCTGGAAAGCAGTGTGGAGATTCCTTGGAAATCTTGGAATGGAACCAGTCTTTGACCCAGCTATCCCACTCCTCGGCCTATATCCAAAGGACTTAAAATCAGCATACTACAGAGATACAGCCACATCAATGTTCATAGCTGCTCAATTCACAATAGCCAGATTGTGGAACCAACCTACAAGTCCTTCAATTGATGAATGGATAAAGAAACTGTGGTGTGTATATATATATATATATATATATATATATATATATATATATATACAATGGAATATTACTCAGCTATAAAGAATAAAATTATGGCATTTGTAGGCAAATGGATGAAATTGGAGAATATCTTGCTAAGTGGGATAAGCCAATCTCAAAAAATTAAAGGACGAATGATCTTGCTGATAAGCAGATGATGACACATAATGGGGGGTGGAAGGGGGGCAAGAATGGAGGAAGGAGGGACTGTATAGAGGGAAAAGAGGGGTGGAAGGGGTTGGGGGGAGGAAAAAATAACAGAATGAGTCAAACATCATTACTCTATGTAAATGTATGATTACGCAAATGGTATTCTGTCACTCCATGTACAAACAGAAACAACATATATCCCATTTGTTTACAATAAAAATAAATTAAAAAAAAAAAGACAGGCCTCCAGAGGTTCGCCATGTAGAACAGAGCAGGTTAAGCACTGGTACTGAATCACAAGGCGCCTTCTTTCAATCTTTCCAGTTGTGCACAGATAAGATTTCTACTGAAGGTCAAACTAAATCTTTTACTGTGCCCATCATAAGGGGTCTTTTGAAATTCCTTTACCTCAAGGCCCATGCTTTGCTTTCTCTAACTGCCATCTGCTATTTAAGACTCTATTTTCTTTTCCCTTTCGGTTGTCTTCATCATATCTTCCGCAGTTCTGTCCAGCTGGCTTTTTCTGTGACACTTTGAGACACTTTTGGAGACAGTTTTTTCTTCCTCTTCACTTATACAAGGAAATTAAAAAAAATTGAATGTTTTAATTAGTCATACATGACAGGAGAATGCACTTTGATAATCATATGTATGGAGTATATATACAAGGAACTTTTTAGCGAGCTGATTTCTCTTGACCAGAGTGCTCCAGCCTGGGCAAATTCTAAGTGTCCCATTTAAGATGCATCCACTGCTGTGCCCAGTACCCAGAACCACTTTAGGAGGAGATACTAATCCCCATTAAGTGCAATCACTTCAGAATAAAGCCATATGCTAATCAGTAGAGTAGAGGAAAGGGGCCATGGAGCGGGGGAGGAGAGGAAAAGGGGAAATACTGGGGAATGATACTAGTCAATTTATATTGTTATATTGTATGCATGTATGAATATGTAACAAAAATTCCCACCATTTTGTAAAACTACAACACACCAATAAAATTATGAAAAAACTAATATGCCTTTAAGAAAACTTATTGGAAATGTTCTCTACTATCCAAGTTTAAGATGAGAGTAATGCTCTTGAGAAATTAGGTATCAAAGATACTAAAATTACTATTGAGTTATATAGGGCTTGAAAGAGGAAAAGAGAAAAAAATAGAAAAATGAAAAAAGAAATATAAAAGAAAAAACATAAAATAATATGAACTGACTGTGATGGGCTGACAGATCTGGCTCCATGAGAATGTTATAGGCCAGACTCTAAGGGAAATGACTAAACAGACTCCATTTTGCTCTGAGACTCCATGTTATGTAGGAAATAATTTTCTCCCATGGGAACACCCCGTCTCTGTGCCCATCCTCAGTTACTTAACGTGACATGTTTAGCAATACAAAATGACAATTCTTATGTAATGAAAAATTGCTCTCTTTTGATCTCTATTGCTCTTAACCAATGTACCATGTAAATGGTGGTTGTGTGGTTGTTAGTGACCATTCTTTAGTTTGTACGTAGGTAAGGGTCATTTTGACCCACTTTCCCCCCTGTTGATGATCTCATGATGTTAATTTCTAATTTTGAATCATAGCAACAGACACTTAAGATTGATGTGATTTTTGGTATAAGAACCCCTATAACCCTGTGGTCGGGGCTGTTCTCCCAATAGCCATTTTTTGGGGCATTGTGTGAGACAGTCAGCCGGCCGGGTTAATAAAGACTCTCAAATTTGGACTTCTCAGTGGTGATCGGTCTGTTCTTAGGTTGTGCCACATAACACTGAGATAAAAAGAAGAAACATGGTGGAGAGACAGGAGCAGATAATGTAAGAGGGAAAAGAGAGATTAAAGGGGAGTAAATATAAACATGATCTAGGAGAAAATGATAGAATGATTCCAATTAAGGTTTTAAAACATTAGAAGAAAGACATCTAACTGGACTTAGGACTACATATTGCATCATAATAAAATACCCGACAATTAAATATGGAGAATATTGTCTGTAAGATCAAAACTGACATTAGAGCTAATTATGAAATTCCACGCTTAGCTATTTGAGGTGGGGAGAATTCTTTTTGGATTTTCGTGATTTGGATTTTACAGGGATTCGAAACATTTAAAGAAGATATCCGCTGCTCCTCAGCTTTCCCCCTGGGTTTCTCTGACTGGTGGGTAGTGATCTACCTGCTGATATGGTTCTAGGATTCCCCCCTCCATTCTTTGATGGGACCAGTAACCTACTAACTTTTCGGGGGGAAGAGACACCATAAAGTTATCTGTGACTTTGCCCCTATGCTTTCCCCTGTTTGGGGGTGCTTTTGGAGGAGGACTCCTGAAGGCAATCTCTGTGTACATGGACCGGTCGACTCTGGTGTGGGTTTCCCCGTGTACACTTGGTAGTGGGCAGGGTGTGGCAGTCTGCGCAGAGTGTGGTGGTAGACTGGAGCGGCATCGAGGGCTCACAGGGTGTGAGGGCCGCTGTTCCTCACTGGAGTGCACAAGGTCATGAGCTTGTACCTGAGCACCCTGGCAGTGTCTGGTGGCTGCGGGATGTACTTCTGTAAGACCCCTTTGTGGGGATCACTATATTGCCCATGTGTGAGGGTCTCCACTTACTCCTTAGGACTGTGCTGTTTTCTCTTTGTTCCCAGGTGTTTTAGTCAACTTTTTCATCACTGTGAACAAAAGAATCCACAAGAACAATTTTAGAGAAGGAAACATTTATTTGGGGCTGAAGGTTTCAGAAGTCTCAGTTCATATATGACTGACTCTGTAGCTCTGGGGCCAAGCTGCAGCAGAACATTACAAACGTCCTGGCTGAAAGGAATGGTGGAGAAAAGCAGCTCAGGACAAGGCAACAAGGAAGGAGAGAGGAGAGAGAGAGAGAGAGAGAGAGAGAGAGAGAGAGAGAGAGAGAGAGAGAGAGAGATAAGGCAAGTTAGAGAAAGCCACTGTCTCACACACAAGCTTTTGGAGGCAGATACCTCATATCTAAATCATGACACCAGGGAGACCAGGGAGTGCCTTCCACCAGGGAGTGCCCAGGGCATCTGGATGTGCTTGGTGTCTAATGGCAACCCTGGTACCTGTGACTCCAGAACCTCTAGGAGGTGCTATGTGCTATGGAGGCACTGGACCTGCTGTCCTGTCAGCTATGGTTCCTGTCCTCGCTGCTGGTGTGTGCTGGCCCACAGGCCCACATCCGTGCCTGCTCAGAGGCTGTGCCAACAGCTGATGGCCATGTACTTTGGGTGCAGGGATACAGGGCGCAGGCTCTTACTGACTGCTGTGGACGGCTGAGCGCATGCTCTCCTCTCTCTTCCAGGGCTTGCGGACAGCGGCCCTTTTCTGAGCACTTGGAGGCTGTCTGTGACCGTGAGACCTGTGTGTGCCAGCTGTCTGTGGCACATTGGGCACTGTTGTGGCAAGGAAGCCTCCGCTCCTGTGCTGCAAATCACAAGGGTTTTACCCTCCCTGGGCGGGGTGCCCGTGGACCCGTTGCTGTCTGCATTCCCAGCTGCCGGTGCTGGGGTACCTTTCCAGTGCTCTGCTCCCTAAGAGGGGCGTGGTTTCAGGTCCGCTTGACCTCACTGCCCTTGATGAGGTCGGGGAGGGGGTTTTGCGAACCTTCAACTCACAGAAATCCCTCCATGAGATCCTTCTACATGGATAATTGGGAAACTTATTTCAGAGGCATTCCCTACAGTCTTATTTGTTATTATCTGTAAAGATTTAATTTCTTCCAGGGAGGCAGGGTAGGTGTGATCTCTACAAAATCTTTGCCCTGCCCAGCATAGTTTTCTGCCAGCAAATCGAGTGGGTTCTTGCACTGCTCCTGTCCTGTTTTAACTTCTGTCACCCCAGTTGTTGTTAGGGAAGCAACTTGTGCCTCTACCTCTTCCCTCTTTATTCTTTTGTTACCTCTGCCCCCTGGTCAGGGTTTGGGGCAATGAATTCTTTCCTTATTTTCTGCCCCAGTCGCCAAATCCCAAGTCTCTCCAAGGGTCAGGCTGCCCAATATTGAGCTTTAGAGTCGGTCACCCACTTCCCTGGTGACCTGGAACTCTTTTTTCACTGCTTTGATCCGAGGCTGAAGAGGAGTCAAGAGCTGCTGCATAGACCGGCTCCATCCCATTCCGATCCAACCTCTTTAACCTGTACAACAATACAATGAGCAGGGGCAGTCGGGATGTCTATTGTAAAGAGTGGAGTCCTCTGAAGGATGAAAAAGAACAGCGCGTATATGGTATGTAGAGACAACAATATAAACCCGGACTTTCATGAGCAAATGTGGATATGTGGTCACCTGGTTACGAGGGGGGAGAATCGTTTCACCCCATCTACAGGAAATGGAAAAGAGAGAGGAAGAGACTTAACTAAGGGCCCAGAGCTAGTAATCAGCAGAACCAGGATATGAAGCAAGGAGCTCAGTCTCCAGAGACAGATTCCAACACCATCTCAGCTTAAGCCTCAGAGATGTCCACTTCATGGCTCTGATAGACTCCGGGGACCTGGGCTCCACTGCTGCACCCGTGACTTCCTGGCTGAGAGGTGTGCAAGTCCCATGGTTTTCTGCTCCAGATCTTGGCTCTGTGTGGACTCACCTCTCCTGCCTTGGTTACTCTAGGGTGAAACAGTTTATCCATTTTCTCAGCCCCATCAGACAGCCCATGTGTTGTGTGCTGTCAGGGCTCTGGATCTTCAGTGATATCCTCTGTCACAGAACCCATCCCTCCCCGTGAGCAGGTCTCTCCTGACACCTCACTGCTCACTCCTTCCTTCCTGTCTATTCTCCTCGAGGGCACGGTCTGGGCACTTTTTCTCTTTCTAGGTCAGCATAACATAGTAGGTACTTAATAAATAATTTTTAAATCAATGTTGTCAAGCAGAATCTGATGTTTTACCAAGACTTCACTGATTATATTACATTTTTTGTTTTCCTAACTCTACTTAGAAAAAAGGGCAAGTTGAACTTGAGACTTTAGTGAAGGCAGAGATCAGAGCAACATCCAAATTGTTCATCAGCGTAGGATCCTGAGCACCAGCATCTCCTTGCTCTTTCCTGGATGAGGACTGGGGTCAGGAGGGAGGTGGTGGGTGAGGGTGGACAGAGTCAGAGACAGCCTGGCAGGTGTCCGTCTCCCTTTTCTCCAGAATTTCAGTCTCCATGATGTGACCCAACCTGGATCAGTTTAATGAGTTGAGACTGGGAACCAGATTTGGAAGCAGAGCCAGAGGTTTAGGCATGAGTCCCTGGCTCAGTTTCCTTTGTGTCCCACCCAACACCCTGCACTTGACTCAACTTGGCATCTTCCTACAGTGTGTGATTAAAAGTTTAATTCTGTACACATGGGACCGTTTACTTACTTCATCAGTAGTCTTCTCCAGTAAGTTAGCAACTTTTATTATTTTCAAATCCACATTTTCCTGTAGCAATTCCATAATTGTGGACATCTTATGGACATTAGAAAATTTAAATATGAAAACAGATTAAGAGAAGTGATGCTTACTGGAAGAAGATTTACTTCCCACATCCACCCACCACAGTGCATATTAGGCTGGAGATGCCTTGGTTGTAACTCTGGGAGAGTGGCCTGTGGTCTGGTAACAGGATTCTGCCCAGCTCTGAGCTTCACGATGGAGGAGCCCATCCCAATTCTATGCAACATCCCCTTTCTTCTCCCAAGTAGACAATTGCTCCCTTAATGGCATGCTGCCTAGATTTGCAGCAAGATTTAGTTGTCAGTATTTTGGAATCTAATATTGCAATTCTGGTCACACCCTAAGCCCACCCACCATGGAGACCAGTGAAAACAGGGGAAGAACCTGCAGGCAAAGAGCTACAAGCTGTCTGCTGCTGGAGTGGGCTCACTGGCAAACACCACTACAACGACCCACACATGATGCTGCATAGAATAGAACTATGACCTGGAAGGTGGGTTCACCTTTTAACACCTTACTTTCTGGTTTTCATGAGACTGAAAGGTAGTGGCTCCCTTGTTTTCCCCAGAGAGGTTTATCTTTTATTCCTAAGGGGTCCTGTTTTAATGGGCATGCCGCTGACTGTGTCAGGGTGATTTCATTTTTAAAATTTTTGGAATCAGGGACTAAACCCAGGGGCACTTAACCACTGAGCCACATGTGTGGCCCTTTTTTATATTTTATATAGAGATAGGGTCTAGTTGAGTTGCTTAGGGCCTCACTAAATTGGAATCCTCCTGCCTCAGCCTCCGAGCTCCTGGGCCTGCAGGTGTGCCCCACCAGGCCCAGCAAGGCGATTTCATTTTGATTTGCTGCCCTTGCACATGACTTCTGTTCCCTTCAGGAAGACTTTTTCTTGCATTGATGTTGCAAATATCCAAAAGTTATCAGAGTGCAGAATGATGGAAGAGGTATCCCATTAAATGGAGTTCACAAATATGCAGACTAGCTACTCTCATACTTGAGAAAGCAGATTTTAAGTAACAGCACCACAATTACACTGATGTTTTGTATTAACCAAGTTTAGCTACAAAGAAAAATTTAGGATCTGTAGTATAGTGTGATATTTTAAAATAACGATTATTGTTTAACCAGACTTGTACAAACCCTAATTCCTTGAAGACCAGTTTCTCTAAATAATAAAACTTAATAGACACAAGAAATTCTCTTGCTAGACAAAAGTAGATTAATGTTTTAAGAAATCCTTGTTACATTAACACATAGAGGATCAAGCTTTGTCTTATATCAGTACATTAATATTTGACCTTAGGAAAAAACCTTAAGTAACTTTAACTGATTGTGTCAATTTTATATAACCAATTTACTTTTTGAAACTTACCCTCCACAAACATTCTGTAACCTACTTAGACATTTCATAACTTTTTAATCTCATCACACAAGAATTTTACATTGAAAAACACTTCTTTTTTTGTTTTTCTTTTCATATTAAAATATATTTTCATACCTAGATCACTTTTATGTCTCCTTTTTTAGCTGTTGGCCCCTTTTTAAATTTAAATTGCTACATTTTTTAAACAATTCTATGAAAATTTTTGAATTTAGATAAATTAGTCCACTTTAACAAGATGAAATACTTTGTTTTTTATGTACTTTAATTAAAACCTAACTAAAACCTTTTGTATTTTTTGTATATAAAATTACAACTGATGGAATTTTAACTCTTAGTAATCTTGTTTTTAGTAAAGACTCAGAAACAAAGCAATCTCAAAAATTTTCTATTTATCAATGTATGAAAACACATTTAATGTTTAAATATATTACCATATGGAATTTAAGAAGTCAAGAGTACTTGTTTTTATCTTTAGTGGTTGATTTTGTAGTACTTTAACTGAAAATTAATCATATTTTTAAAATTATTATTTTAAAACATATTTATGAAGATTAATCCCATTTGTGTTGTCATTTATAACTGTAAAAAAAGCATATCAAAAAGTGTAGCTAACATTATTAGCCGTCTATTTCATGTTGAAGAAAAATCCTAGAAGCAATAGATATTACATTTTAGACATTTATAGAAACCAACACTTTTTTAAGTGTCTGACCACCTAGAAAAACTTGTGATTTAGTAATTTTAAAGTCATCTTTACTCTCATTTGTTTACTTAATTTAAATTGAACTTTGTAAAGTCACATGAACTAAAACACATTTGGATTCATTTTTATTTGAATTATGATTTATGAGCATTCCTTTATGTCAATTTTGATGCCATGTACATGATATATGGACACAAACACATATGTAGACACAATACACAGGCATGCACACATGCATAAAACAGACAGAAAACAAGATCTTGTAGCTTTGAGGGTAGATATCCACAGGTAGGAGGCAACATTATGGGTGTTTATTAAAGCCTCCATTAGATTTAACCTGTTAGAAATCAAAATAGGGTCTATCAGACTTCTACATTACGACTTCATTGTATGGCAGGCCTACAGCATGCTAGGTGTAAAGTCTGACAGTCATGGTGGCCATGGAAACCAAAGGTTCACGTGGCCACTTGTGCTTGATGGCTACCGGATTTATCTCCAACACCACCATGTCTATGTCCTCTCTAGGATTTTACAAAAGCAGATACTCCAATGTATTTGAGAGCCAACCCTTGAAAAATTGACCTCCAAACAAAGACTGCAAAAACCTCTATAGTAGATAAAATAAGACTGATCAGAAAAATATATTAATGTAGGCACACAGGATCACATGTGAATTCACCACAAAACCAAAATATAGAATTTTAAGAAACAGGAATTCTAAAAATAATGTGACCATAATTACTCTAGTAAAGGAGACTACAATTTTTTAAAATCAGATCAGAGTGTACCTTTCTTCTCTATTTTTGTTGTTCTTTTAAACTATACATTACAGTAGAATGTATTTTGACATATACATACATGGAGTATAACCTTGCATTACTGTAGATGTACGTGATATGGAGTTACACTGGACAAGTATCTTTATATATAAACCTAGGAAAGTTATGCCTGATTTATTCCACTGCCTTTCCTATCTTAATCACCCCTCCCTTCCCTCTGTTCCTTTTTGTCAATCCAATGAACTATACCAGTCACTTGTAATGTTAGTGGGGAGCATGAGAAAAGAAGGCCGGTGTGAAATCAGAATATCTTGATTTTAGTTATATTTAGTCACACAATTAATGAAATTACAATTATTATACTGTCCAAAATATGGATCACTGTTCATTCTCGTAATATTAGTATTTCCTATTAATAATCATAAGGAGACCGGACATACCCCAAAACCATAACATGATTTAGTGGACTCCATGATGGAGGACAATTACCACTCAGAAAAGAATCTGCGCATCTGTTTACTGTTCCTACCATTCCTAAACCCACTCGGGGACTCGTCTTGTTTGGTTTGGAGTTTTCCTTCGCTGCTATAAGTTGTGCCTCGCTGACAGAAAATCTCCTCATCTGTGAGGGATTGGCGGGCGACTCCAAACCCTCCATCTCTGTCCCAGTTAACAGTCTCTAGTGGCAGTATAGACCTCTGTTCCGTGCTAGCTGCAGAGGTCTTAGTTCTACAAGGAGTCATCAGTGAGCTGGTGCACGCTCCCTCTGGACTCAGAGTCCAGTGTTGCTCATCCTGGCTTAGCCCAGGCTGGGCTTAGTGCGCGCTCACTTTCAGTGTTAAAGTTGCCCCTTCCTGTGCCAGGCTTCCCTCAGGGCATCCGAGGGGGAAATGGAAGTAGTGCAGTGACAGCTGTCAAAGGAATTCTGTGATATTTTCCATTCCTACCATACTGGGAAGAGGACAACTACCCATCCACCACTGCAACACCAGTTTCCCACTCATGAAGCCTCTAGAACACTTAAAAGGCATTCCAAAGCTGTTTTAAATCTGACATTCCCGCTGCAAGTAGCACACTTGTCTTCAAAGTCCCATAGCAGAGCCTCCCTCAGGGTTCGCCCTTCCCACTCCATGGTCTCGAGTACAGGCCTGAGAGAACCCCGGAGGCCGTGCAGTGCTGAGCCAAGCTTGGGCAGTGACACCAGATGCAGGGAACGCATGAGAGAGCCACCCAGTGTCCACAGAAGATCGACATGCAGAACATGTGTCTTGGGGGAGCTGAGGGGGGAGTGTGAGGGCAGACACAACAGCAGGACACACTGCTTGTGGAGGGACACAGGAGGACTGGTTGGGTCAGGTGAAGGAGAGTCCCACATGGGTCCGCAGGCAGTGGCAGCAGCATGGATGGGTGACCTGTGACACTTCTAGATGTTTCCATGTTTTCTTGCTGGGTTTCAGGCCTAACATCCAGGGACCATTGATATCTGGCTACATGGCAACCATCCAAAAAATGGAAGTCCCCACATTGGCCATAACTTGAAGAAAGAAAAGGTGCGCGTCGCTGGTGCAGATGTACAATGTGGCAGCTCTTAATAGAGTACGGAAGTCCCTTCAAGATTAAGAACAGAATTACCATGGAACAGGTAAGTCAGCCTCTGGATATATATCCCGAGGAATTAAAAACAGATCTTCAAGGGATACACGCAGATTCATGTTTGCAAAAGTACGATTCACAGTGACCAAGATGCAGAACCAACCTATAAGTCCACTGACAGATGATTGGCAAAACCATGTGTGGACTATCCATACAGTGAAATATTCTCTGGCCTTAGAAAGGAAAGTGATTCTGTCACATATTGCAATAGGAAAGAATCTTGAGGACATTTTGCAAAGAGCAATAAACCAGTCACAATGAGGAAAATAGATTGATTCCATATACATTACAGGTGCCTGTAATGCTCCAAGATGTAGAAACAGGAAGCCAGATAGTCATTTCCATGGAGGAGGAGGGAAAGCCCAAGGTATACAGAACAGCAAGGGATCCAAATAGCCCTGAACGTGCCTCGAGAACAGCCTCATCTGGCTCAGCCTCTGTAGTTCTCTGACCTCTCTCGGCTTTGGGAGTTGTAGGGAGACACTGAGGGAACCTGGAAGTCATAAATGGAATCCAGGGCCTTTGCAGATGTGGCTGCCACCTCACCCTGGAGGAGTGGGATGTGCTGGATCCTTCCCAGAGGAAGTTCTGGAGGGATGTTATACTTGAAAACTTCAGGAAACTGGTCACCAAAGGCAAAAACAGAAAGACCAAAACAAGGTGGGTAGAACAAATGCCAGGATGAAGCTAAGAAGTGAAGTGGCAGAGAACCTCTGAGAACAGAGAGAAACAGAGAGAAATCTTGTCAGTTGTCCAATTGGGAACAAATTCACGCAGAAATCAATTGTCCTTTCACAAATTCTTTTTTTTTTATATTATATTCTTATTTTTTTTTTGTAAACAAATGGGATACATGTTGTTTCTCTGTACATGGCATAAAGGCATACCATTTGTGTAATCATAAATTTACATAGGGTAATGTTGTTTGATTCATTCTGTTATTTTTTTCCCTTCCCCCCACCCCCCCACCCCTCTTTTCCCTCTATACAGCCCTTTCTTCCTCCATTCTTGCCCCCCTCCCTAACCCTAACTCTAACCCTAACACTAACCCCTCCCACGCCCCATTACGTATCATCATCCACTTATCAGCGAGATCATTCTTCCTTTGGTTTTTTGAGATTGGCTTATCTCACTTAGCATGATATTCTCCAATTTCATCCATTTGCCTGCAAATGCCATAATTTTATCATTCTTTATGGCTGAGTAATATTCCATTGTATATATATACCACAGTTTCTTTATCCATTCATCAATTGAAGGACATCTAGGTTGGTTCAACAATCTGGCTATTGTGAACTGAGCAGCTATGAACATTGATGTGGCTGTATCTCTGTAATATGCTGATTTTAAGTCCTTTGGGTATAGGTCAAAGAGTGGGATAGCTGGGTCAAATGGTGGTTCCATTCCAAGTTTTCTAAGGAGTCTCCACACTGCTTTCCAGAGTGGCTGCACTAATTTGCAGCCCCACCAGCAATGTATGAGTGTCCTTTCTCCCCACATCCTCGCCAACACCTGTTGTTGCTTGTATTCTTGATAATCGCCATGAGTGTCCTTTCTCCCCACATCCTCGCCAACACCTGTTGTTGCTTGTATTCTTGATAATCGCCATTGTAATTGGGGTGAGATGGAATCTTAGGGTGGTTTTGATTTGCATTTCTCTTATTACTAGAGATGTTGAACATTTTCCCATATGTTTGTTGATTGCTTGTAGATCTTCTTCTGTTAAGAGTCTATTCATTTCCTTAGCCCATTTGTCGATTGGATTATTTGCATTCTTGGTGTAGAGTTTTTTGAGTTCTTTATAGATTCTGGAGATTAGCGCTCTATCTGAAGTATGATTGGCAAAGATTTTCTCCCACTCTGTAGGCTCTTTCTTCGCATTGCTGATAGTTTCCTTTGCTGAGAGAAAGCTTTTTAGTTTGAAACTATCCCAGTTGTTGATTCTTGCTTTTATTTCTTGTGCTATGGGAGTCCTGTTGAGGAAGTCTGGTCCTAAGCCGACATGTTGAAGCTCTGGACCTACTTTTTCTTCTATAAGATGCAAGGTCTCTGGTCTGATTCTGAGGTCCTTGATCCATTTTGAGTTTAGTTTCATGCATGGTGAGAGATATGGGTTTAGTTTCATTCTGTTGCATATGGATTTCCAATTCTCCCAGCACCATTTGTTGAAGAGGCTATCTTTTCTCCATTGCATATTTTTGGCACCTTTGTCTAGTATGAGAAAATTGTATTTATTTGGGTTTGTGTCCATGTCCTCTATTCTGTACCATTGATCCACCTTTCTATTTTGGTACCAATACCATGCCGTTTTTGTTACTATTGCTTTGTAGTTGAAGATCTGATATTGTGATACCCCCTGCTTCACTCTTTCTGCCAAGGATTGCTTTAGCTCTTCTGGGTTTTTTATTCTTCCAGATGAATTTCATAATTGCTTGCTCTATTTCTGTAAGGTACATCATTGGGATTTTAATTGGAATTGCATTGAATCTGTATAGCACTTTTGGTAGTATGGCCATTTTGACAATATTAATTCTGCCTATCCAAGAACATGGGAGATCTTTCCATCTTCTAAGGTTTTCTTTAATTTTTTTCTTTAGTGTTCTGTAGTTCTCATTGTAGAGGTCTTTCACCTCTTTTGTGAGATTGATTCCCAAGTATTTTATTTTTTTCGATGCTATTGTGAATGGGGTAGTTTTCCTAATTTCTCTTTCTGAAGATTCATCACTCATGTATAAAAATGTCTTAGATTTATGTGCATTGATCTTATATCCCGCTACTTTACTGAATTCACTTATGAGATCTAAAAGTTTTCTGGTGGAATTTCCTGGTTCCTCTAAGTATATAATCATATCATCAGCAATAGGGATAGTTTGAGCTCTTCTTTTCCTATTCGTATCCCTTTAATTTCTTTGGTCTGTCTAATTGCTCTGGCTAGAGTTTCAAGGACGATATTGAAAAGAAGTGGTGAAAGAGGGCATCCCTGCCTTGTTCCAATTTTTAGGGGGAATGCTTTCAGTTTTTCACCATTTAGAATGATATTGGCCACGGGTTTAGCATAGATGGCCTTTACAATGTTAAGGAATGTTCCCACTACCCCAAATTTTTCTAGTGTTTTGAGCATGAAGGGGCGCTGTATTTTATCAAATGCTTTTTCTGCATCTATTGAAATAATCATGTGATTCTTGACTTTAAGTCTATTGATATGGTGAATTACATTTATTGATTTCCTGGTGTTGAACCAACCTTGCATCCCTGGGATGAAACCCACTTGATCATGGTGCACTATCTTTTTAATATGTTTTTGTATGCGATTTGCTAAAATTTTGTTGAGAATTTTTGCGTCGATGTTCATTAAGGATATTGGTCTGAAATTTTCTTTCCTCGATGTGTCTCTGTCTGGTTTAGGTATCAGGGTAATATTGGCTTCATGGAATGAGTTTGGGAGAGTTCCCTCCTCTTCTATTTTATGGAATACTTTGAGAAGTATTGGAATGAGCTCTTCTTTAAAGGTTTTGTAGAACTCGGCTGAGAACCCATCTGGTCCTGGACTTTCTTTGTTGGTAGGCTTTTGATGACTTCTTCTATTTCATTATTGAAATTGGTCTATTTAAATTGTGTATGTCCTCCTCATTCAGTTTAGGCAATTCATATGTCTCTAGAAACCTGTTGATGTCTTCGAAATTTTCTATTTTGTTGGAGTATAGATTTTCAAAATAGCTTCTAATTATGTTTTGTATTTCACTCGTTTCTGTTGTGATATTTCCTTGTTCATTCCGAATTTTAGTGATTTGGGTTTTCTCTCATCTTCTCTTTGTTAGTGTGGCTAAAGGTTTATCAATTTTGTTTATTTTTTTGAAGAACCAACTATTTATTTTGTCAATTTTTTGTATTGTTTCTTTTGTTTCAATTTTGTTGATTTCAGCTCTGAGTTTAACTATTTCCTGTCTTCTACTACTTTTGGTGTTGGTCTGTTCTTCTTTTTCTAGGGCTTTGAGCTGTAGTGTTAGGTTGTTTATTTTTTGAGTTTTACTTCTTTTATTAAATGCGCTCCATGAAATAAATCTTCCTCTAAGTACTGCTTTCATAGTGTCCCGGAGATTTTGATATGATGTTTCTTTGTTCTCGTTTACCTCTAAGAATTTTTTAATTTCCTTCCTAATATCTTCTGTTATCCATTCATCATATAATGGCATATTGTTTAATCTCCAGGTGTTGGAGTAATTTCTGTTTTTTACTCTTTCATCTATTTCTAATTTCAATCCATTATGATCTGATAGAATACAAGGAAGTGTCTCTATCTTCTTGTATTTGCTAACATTAGCTTTGTGGCATAATATATGGTCTATTTTAGAGAAGGATCCATGTGCTGCTGAGAAGAAAGTGTATTCACTCTTCATTGGATGGTATATTCTATAAATGTCTGTTAAGTCTAAATTATTGATTGTGTTATTGAGTTCTATGGTTTCTTTGTTCAATTTTTGTTTGGAAGATCTGTCCAGTGGTGAGAGAGGCATGTTAAAATCACCTAGTATTATTGTATTATCATCTATTTGGTTTCTGAGATTGAGAAGGATTTGTTTGACATACATGGATGAGTCACTGTTTGGGGCATAGATGTTTATGATTGTTATATCTTGCTGATTTATGCTTCCCTTAAGCAGTATGAAATGTCCTTCTTTATCCCTTCTGACTAACATTGGCTTGAAGTCCACATTATCTGAAATGAGGATGGATACTCCAGCTTTTTTGCTGAGTCCATGTGCATGGTATGTTTTTCCCCATCCTTTCACCTTTAGTCTATGGGTATCTCTTTCTATGAGGTGAGTCTCTTGCAGGCAACATATTGTTGGATCTTTCTTTTTAATCCAATCTGCCAGTCTATGTCTTTTGATTGATGAATTCAGGCCATTAACATTCAGGGTTATTATTGAGATATGATTTGTATTCCCAGTCATTTGGTTCATTTTTAAAATTTTATTTATTTATTTATTAATTTTTTTGACACAACTTGGTTCCTCCTTTATTTGACAGTTCCTTTAGGATAATTCCTCCCTTTGCTGATTTGCTTCTTTGTTTTTTATCTCTTCCTCATGGAATATTTTGCTGAGAATGTTCTGTAATGCTGGCTTTCTTTTTGTAAATTCTTTTAGCTTTTGTTTATCATGGAATGATTTTATTTCATCGTCAAATTTGAAGGTAAGTTTTGCTGGGTATAAGATTCTTGGTTGGCATCCATTTTCTTTCAGAGCTTGAAAAATGTTGTTCCAGGCCCTTCTAGCTTTTAGGGTCTGGATTGAAAAATCTGCTGATATCCGTATTGGTTTCCCCCTGAATGTAATTTGGTTCTTTTCTCTCACAGCCTTTAAAATTCTGTCTTTATTTTGTATGTTAGGTATTTTCATTGTAATGTGCCTTGGTGTGGGTCTGTTGTAATTTTGTGTATTTGGAGTGCTATAAGCCTCTTGAACTTGATTTTCCATTTCATTCTTCAGATTTGGGAAATTTTCTGAAATTATTTCATTGAATAGATTGTTCATTCTTTTGGTTTGTTTCTCTAAGCCTTCCTCAATCCCAATAATTCTCAAATTTGGCCTTTTCATGATATCCCATAGTTCTTGGAGATTCTGTTCATGATTTCTTACCATCTTCTCTGTTTGTTCAACTTTGTTTTCAAGGTTAAATATTTTGTCTTCAATATCTGAGGTTCTGTCTTCCAGGTGTTCTATCCTATTGGTTATGCTTTCTATGGAGTTCTTAATTTGGTTTATTGTTTCCTTCATTTCAAAGATTTCTGTTTGATTTTTTTTCAATATCTCTAACTCTTTATTGAAATGATCTCTTGCTTCCTGTATTTGCTCTTTTTTAACTGTCAATGGGTGTGATCATTCAATGCCTGCATTTGCTCTTTCATCTCATTGTTTGCTTCCCTGATCATTTTAATTATGTACATTTTGAACTCCCTTTCTGTCATTTCTTCTGCCATGCTGTCGTTGGATTCTATTGATGTAACATCTAGATTTGTTTGGGGCATTTTCTTCCCTTGTTTTCTCATATTGTTCAGGAATCAGTGGGTCATTAAGATATTGCAGATTTCCTCTATCAACTTATAATGTCCCTGAAGATTGCTAGTATATCCCCTCTTATCCTTCAGTAGCCTGAAGTCTTGGGAGGGAGTTGATAATGCGGTGCTCCACAAGGAAGCTGCCTCTCTAGGGTTGGTGAACTTCAGGTGGGGTATATTCCCTGATAGTAGGCAGAGGTGCCTGCACTTGTTGACCAATGGTCATCCAAAGGGGAGCTAGGCTGCGGGCTGAGGCAAGTCCTGTTTGTGCCTGTGTCTCTGGTTTTACCGTCCTTGTGGGAAAAACTCACCCAGCAGGGAAGACTCACTTGGTGGCGAGGTCTCGCTAGTCAGTTCCCCTCCTAGAGGTTCCCCTCAATCTACAACTACCGCCTGGGCTGGGCTGCCTTCCTCTGCAGCGTTCCCAGGGGCCCGGGCCTACCTCCTGGGCCTGGGAGCCTCACTCTTCGCAGACAAGTCTCCTTAGGCTGCCTCTCCTCAGAGAATCTGCCCGCAGTCCTGGAAATATCGCTCCGCCCTAAGCATGTCTGTATGGGGCTCTTCCAGCAAGAAGCTACCTAGGTCCTGGGACCCTGCTCTTCACTTAATCGCCTGGCTATGTGGCCCCTCCTCTGAGCCGCCACCTGGAGTCCCGTACAATAGCTCCGAGACCCAGAGACCCGCCACACACCTCTTCCTCTGGACAGCGGCCGGTGTTCCGACGCAATCACTAGGAGTCCAGGCAACTCACTTCGCGTCTCCTCCTCCTGCCAACCGCCTGTAGCCCTAGGCAGTCACTCAGAGTCCAAGTGACTCGCCTTGTTCCTCCTCCTCTTCGGGGTAGCCCCCCGGGTGTTCAGGAGTGGTCGCTCGGAGACCAATCAACCACCGCGCTCCTCCTCCAGGCAGGCCACCAGTGTTCAGGAGTTGTTGCTTTGAGTCCAAACAACTCACCACTTGCCTCCTCCTCTGGCGACCGCCTGTGGCTCTGATGCAGTCACTCCTAGACCAAGCGACCCATCATGTTCCTCCTCTTCCTCCAGGCAGCCCCCCGGTGTTCAGAAGCGGTCGTTCTGAGTCTAAACAGCTCACCACTTGCCTCCTCCTCTGGCGACCGCCTGTGGCTCTGATGCAGTCACTCCTAGACCAAGCGACCCACCGTGCTTCTCCTCTTCCTCCGGGCAACCCCCCCGGGTGTTCAGAAGCGGTCGCTCTGAGTCCAAACAGCTCACCACGCAGCTCCTCCTCAGGTAGCCGCCCGGAGCCCCAGTGGTTGCTCCGAGTCCAAGCGCTGTGCTGATCAGCCACCTCTACGATGATCCCAGTTGTCCGTGTTTACCGCTCCAGTGGGGGGAGGGGCGTCTCGCCAGGCAACTCTACTTCACAAAGTTCCCTGGGTTCCGGGGCTACCGCCCCATCCAGGACGCCTCCCCAATGGGAGAGACTCACCCGGCGGCTTTGAGTTGGTCCCAAGTCTCTCACTATCTCCTCTTTTGAATCCTGCGTCCTGGAGCAACATGAAATGCAGCCGCCCTCTAGTCCACCATCTTGAAATTCCCCACAAATTCTTTTATATAAGAGAAATCTATTAGTGTGACTGACTTTAGTTTTTCCTTCTATTTTCACTGTGGTGCATAGTTCCAGAACTAAGTGCTTTCAAGCAGAATGAAGATACTCTTCCGTCAGAAAGTTTTATATTCTTAACTTTCATATTCTGGATTTGAATAAAAACGGTGAATTAACAGTGGAGAGAAACACCATATGTAGCAATGTGGGAGACGCTACTGTGGTCCAGTGACTTAAAACATGAAAAAATTCACACTGGAAAGTAACTAGGCATATAAGGAATGTGGGGGAAAATCTGATTCTTTCCATTACATTCAAATACTTACAAGAATCCATAACATCTGTACCACTCCTTAGTAGTTACTCCAAAGAATTCAACTCAGCATGCTATACTGATATATGTATAGCCATGTCTATATCAGCATAGTTCACAATGGCTCAATTATGGAACCAGGCTAGGTGTCCACCAGCAGATGATTAAATATAGGATCTGTGGCATTACATACAACGGAGATTTTTCAGTCGTATAGAAGACTATAATTATGGCAATGCAGGAAAATGGATGGATCTTGAGGGCATTATGATAAGGGAAGTACCCACACTAAGAAGTTCAAGGGTCAGATGTTTCCTCTCATATGTGGGAGCTAGAAAGGAAAAAATGTCAGTGGATCTCATGAAATAAAGAAGGGAGACCTGTAGATGAAGAATAGTAGGGGGAGGAGAGAGAGAGGGGAATCGGGTATAAGATTGACCAAATCGTGTTGTTGATTTGGGTGTGCCTACAAGTGCGTAACAATGATCCCACTATGTTGTATAACTATAAAGCACCAAAAAATCCAGAGAACAAAAAAGGGAAAAAACAATAATCCACACCTAAAGCACGCCCCAGGTATGCAAGCAATGTGGCAAAAACTTCAGTCTTCTCAGGTCCTCTCACAAACACAAAAGGTCACAGTGGAGGGCAACTGGAAGTAGAGACAGTGACTTCAACTGACCCACAGGTGAGAAGGCAGACTGGACCAAAACCCTGTGAGAGGGGAAAACACAGGAACGTTGTCCGTTGTAAACAGTAGTGACAAAGTTCTGTGACAGTTTCTCACAGAGCAGAATCCTACAGACAGAAGTACTGTGGAGAGCTTCATGTCAGGTCTATGTGTAGAATGCTGCAGAAACACACAACCTGAGAAGATGTGCAGCTATCAGTGTATTTGTTTATTAGTATCTCATTCTTTTTATTCTTTTTTAAATTACAGTTTTTAAAATGAATACTTAAAAATACACGTGGAGGTGATATTCACTGTGGTTTGTTAAAAATACATCTCTAGACTCTGTGTTTCTAATTTTTACCCTTGAAAAGAAACATTTAGGTGAAATTAATACAAATAAAACTTAGCTGATTCTATCTGGAAACAAACAGCTGTCCTCTGTAGTGCAGGTTTTGTGGATTGTAAAACTTTGACAGTGGCAATAAAGAAGGTAGCAATTGGTTCTATTACTATAGTGTCCAGACATTGTGTAAAAACTTTTTCCCCCAAATGACCCTTGCTACAAATATAGAAGCTATAAAGCCTTACATTTCCCAGCTTAGAGTGGAGGCACCTGACTTACAGACAGTAATAACACCCCCAAAGTGCACGGTGTGAAAGCCAGAGGTCCAGCTTAGGACCCAGTCAGCACCTCTGTTAGTGATGACCTGTGAGTTGGGCTAGAGCTGGAGGCAGCTGGGGTCTGTCCAGGCTGGTCCGGGCAGTTCAGGTGTTGTCTTGCCTGAACTCTTCTAGTCAGTGACTGCCTACCCTTCTTCTTTAGTTGACTCCATTATTTTACTTATTTTTTTTCATTCATTTTTAAACTAGATCACGTACCGACTGCACCAAATGGTGTTGAGGATTCAGGGCCACAGGAAGACTCATGCATGGCGGGTGGGAAATCAAAATGGCACAGCCAATGTGGAAGACAGTTTGGCAGTTCCTTGAATGGATACAGTGTACAATCAGGTGATGAGATTGAACTCACAGGTGAAGTAAGTGAGCTACCAACTATGAAAACACATGCAGAAAACTTGAGTGCCAATGACTACGGGAAAGAAGTCACTCTAAAGTGGCCACACACTGTGTAACCCCAACAGTATGCCACTCCAGAGAAGCAGAGTATGGGAAGAGTAAAAGATGGGTGCTTGCCAGGTCACCAGGGAAGGAGAGATGAAGGAGCAGAGCACCAGGGCTATATAGACGGTGAAACCTCCATAGGATGCTAGGAAGCTGCATAGAGTCTTACAGATTGGTCAAAACCCCTTGTACACTGCTGAGTGAGCCCTAATGTACCCCAGGGACGATGGGTGACCTCGCTGTTTCAACACAGCTTATCATGGTGGTCAGTGTGCCCCTCTGATGTGGGGTGTTGAAACTGGGTGAGGCTCTGGGTGTGTGCAGGAGGATTGATGGGATACACTGTATTTCCTTCTAGATTTTTCTGCGAACATATAACTGCTCTCAAAACTAGTCTGTTCTATCTGGGCATGCTGGTGCACACCGTAATCCATCAACTTGGGAGGCTAAGGCAGGAGGTTCACGAGTTCCAGGCCAGCCTCAGTGACTTAGCCAAACCCTAAGCTACTCAATGTGTTTCCATGTGATTTGTATATTTCAAAATAAGAACTGAAAAGTGCTGGCAATGTGTCTCAGTGGTTAAGCACCCAGGGTTCAATCCCTGGTAACCAAAAAAAAAAAAAACAAAAAAAAAAGAATGGTCATCAGTCAGTTCAGGCTACCATGTTGCCACAAGTCTCACATTATTCTGCATTTTTATAAAAAACTTCTATTTTAAAGAACAAAAGGAAGGGAAATCAATAATCACAGGAAAACAAAGTTTCTGTTGAATGGGAGTGATCCATGGCACACAGTGCTGATTGTGACACACTGCCTATATCTAAAAACTTAGAAGAGTGACTTATCCTTCTCTCTGTAAAATGATCATCAAAATGTGAGATGGAGAATTTGTTAATTAGCCAGATTGAATCATTCCATGATGTAAACACAGATCAAGACCTTACCTACTACCCCATAAATATATATAATTATTTTTCAACTAAAACAAATATTTCTTAAATGAAGAGAAATCAGAAAGGAATAGCAATATTAAAAATAATAAATGAATGATCTGGTTATAATTACTAGATAGTTAATTACCTGAGAAATCTAAGACAAATAGAGAAAATCATCAAGACAGATAAGAATTCAACTGGCTAGCTGAATATGAGATTGACTTATGAAATTTAACTTGGCAGTAGGTGATGAAGATCACAGTCATTTTTAGCCTCTAGCTCAGAGGAATTCCAAGTACTGAGTGCATGGTGACATCAAGGGTAGCTCTTTTCCCACCTGTTCATTCATAGGACAGAAACTCTCAGAGTTGAATTCTGAGAAATGAAAAAAATCAGTAAAACTCTCCTGTTTTAGCAATAATAACATGATGTTATGATATCACTTATGGAGACATAAAACAACAAATTGATGCTTTTGAACCCAGGAAAACATGTTATCATTTGGCTTCACATATTTACTCTTTCTCTAGGGTTGAAATATAAAGGTCTGGAGATAAAGATCAATGAAGCACAACAAGGCCCAGCATTCAATAGCCAGCACCAGAAAAATAAAACACAACTGAACTGTATCTCAGGTTCTCAGGCAAAGTTGCAAAGGGCTGTGCAGGTGCTCAGATCACTCATATCTTGTGTTTTAAACACCTTGGAGATGTTTTCTTGTTCTTCCCTTGGTACTTCTGAGACTACCATTCTTTTTTTTTTTTTTTTCTCTTCCACCTTTTTTGGGTGAATTGCAGTCGGACATGGTGGGGGGACTGTTGTGACACATGGTGCATGCACACACTGTAACAATGTCATTTGGCCGTGTCCCTCCCCAGCACTGCCCCCTCCCTCCCCGTCTCCCGTCCCCAGGTCCAATTCCTCTACTCATCTCCCTTTGATTTTCATGTGATCCCTGCTCTTACCTTTTATTTTTTTTTTCCTTTTTTGTTCTGACTTCCACATATGAGAGAAAACATATGACCCTTGACATTCTGGGTTTGGCTTATTTCACTTGACATAACAGACTCTAGTTTTGCCCATTTTCCTGCAAATGAAATAATTTCATTTTTCTTTTTGGCAAAATAAAACTCCCTAGGGTGCATGGACGGCATTTTCTTTATCCATTCGCTTGCTGATGGACACCCGGGCTGGTTCCACAGACTGGCCATGGTGAACGGCGCTGCTGTGAACATGGAGTGTGTGTATCTCTGTAACAAGGTGACTCTAGAGTGAACTGCAGGATAAGCCCTGAGGAGGAGAATAACTGGGTTGTATGTGGGGTTCGTGCCTCGTCTTCTTTAGAGGAACCTCTGCACTGATTTCCATTTTGGTTTCACTGATTTAGTCTCACACCAGAATGAACTGTTCCTTTGTCTCTGCCTCCTCTCCAGCATTTATAATCGTTTGTAATCTTGATGACTGCCGTTCTGAACTGCTGAGAGATGAAATCTCAGTGTCGTTTTGATTTGCATTTCCCTAATTGCTAACGATGTTAAACATTTTTCTTCAAATATTTGTTGCCCATTTGTATTTCTTTTTTTAAAATTTTGATTCATTGTACACAAATGGGGCACATCTATTGTTTCTCTGGTTGTACATGAAGTAGAGTTGCACCATTTGCATAATCATACATGTACATAAGGTAATGATGTTGGTCTCATTCTGTTATTTTTTCTTCCCCCCTTCCCCTCCCTACCCCTCATTTTCCTCTATACAATCCATCCTTCCCCGGTTCTTGCCTCCCCCCACCCCCTGTTATGTATCATTCTCCACTTATCAGAGAGATCATTCGGCCTTTGGTTTTTTTGGGATTGTCTCAAAATAGAATGACGGTTGACTTCCCCCACCAGTATAGCAGGCAGGCAGGCAATGGCTGGAGGAGAATGAAATCCCCAACAATGCACAGATTCTAAGTGATAGGGTGCCCCCAGTCCCGTGATGCATGTGTGGACCACATCCCAGTGAGCTCTGGGGCCACACACCTGTGATTTTTCACAGGGCGATGACAGACTCGGATTGTATTTGAGCAGCTTTCCTCCAGTACATAGGACTCACTTGAATATGGAGACTTCTCCATTACTGCAGGGGTCAGGACTGTCTAGCTGTCTAACTCTGTTGCATTGCATCTGTTCGACCTGAGGAACGGCCTTTCTTAAGTGGATCCAGAGGAGAAGCGCCTCACAGTGTTATCAGCCCACACCCACTAGGTTGCGGGGTCTCATCTGAGGTCTTATGTTGATGCTTCTTGTGGCCAAGTGCATTGATTGACATAACTGTGATCAGAGTAGGCATATGGTGACAAAAGGCAGTTTTTTTCCCATTTTAAAAATGTCACTCCTTCGAAGTCTCCTTTTGACATTTACGTCTGTACATAGGACACTATTCTTAGGTTTTTGGTAAGATAGAGGGAGATAATTTCATAATTTCAGGAATGCAGTATTAACCACAGCAAGGAAAGCTGTTCCAGTTTCATTTCCAGGAGGAAGGTAGTCCACTTCTACATGATCCATTTTAGAATCTGTGGTAGGTCACCACTGGTTGAATGCCCAATGTCCTCCCAAGTCAGTAGGGAGGAGCAGCAAGACCACCCAGGACAGTCGAGGTTTGAGGTGTGGATACAATGTCCCGTCTGGGTTACATGGGAGGTACGCCATCTCAGTAAATGTGGGCAATACTCTGTACATGACAGTCCTGGGATCACATGACCACTTGTGCACAACCCTCAGTCCTGTGCATGTTCAGATGGTCGCTTAAAAATGAACCACTTGGGCTGTCTCCTTTCTCTCCAGCTGAGGAACCTTGAGTCATGATCAGCTCCTCTCCAGCTCCATCCTTCAATTATTCCTTTACTTTCCAAAACAAAACAAAACAAAACCCCAAACACCACTAGGACCATTCCATTCCTCTTCATTCCCTACCTCAATGGCCAGCCCTTAGTGGTCTGTTTCTGCCTCTCAGACTCATCAGCTCTGTTGCCCTCGAGTTCTTCTCTCCTGCGTCATGTGCATGAAACTGGAAAAGACACCCTGTGTAGACACAGGCCCCGGAGATGCAGAGCCCTTTTTTGAACCAAGCAAATGGGGGTGAAGCTCGTTTCATTTTTGTCACTTTGAGCATGTCTTCCAGGAGCGAAACTTAAGCACTCCTCCCAACAATATCTGATGGTACTGGTGAATGTTCGACAGAAACTCCAGATTCCACAAGCGATCACGCCACTTCAAGGTTAAACTTTATATGCAATTTAAGAAGTACTTGTCAGACACTTCTTTTACATGCCAGTCCTCATGCTAGGCATTGGTGATTAAAACAATAAAAGACTCTTTGAAATCTTTGCCAGTTACACTGCAATGAAGGATTAATATCCAGAATATGTAGGGAACACAAAAAGCAGCATTGAGATTTCATCTCATCTCAGTTCAGGTGAGGATCATGAATATAAAGAATAATTAGGATGTAGGAAGAAAGAAACACTTATACACTGTTGGTGCGACTGCCAGTTGGTGTAATTTCTGTGGAAATCAATATGGAGATTGCTCAAAAGATTAGAAATGACACCACTACTGGACCCAGTAATTCTACCCCTTGGTATTTAGACAAAAGAAGCCAAATAAGCACAGTAGAGTTGAACATACATAATAATGTTTAGACCAGCACAATTTGCAAGAGCCAAATTAGATAATCCAGCTAGGTGTGCATCAAAGGATGAGAGAATAAAGAAAAGGAGGCATATATACACAGTGGAGTTTTACCAAGTCACAAAGAAGAATGAAATTATGTCATTTGATGGTAAATGGATGGAACTGGAGAATATCATACTAAGTGATATAAGTCAGACTCTGAAAGTTAAGGGTTGAGCCTTTTCTCTCATGTGGACTCTGAGAGAATAAAGTCAGAAAAAGGAGATCTCACAAAAGCAGAAGGGAGATCAGTAGAGTAGAAACAGGGATCAAGGTGGATGGAGACAGAGGGGTGAAGTGGAAGAACTGGTGGGGAAAGTGACCAAATAATTCTATATGCTTATATGAATATTCCACAATGAATCCCGCATTTATGTAATAATTCTAATTACTGTAAGGAGATTGTGCCTTGTGTTCAGGATGCACATGTGATCAAGGAGTCAATCTTAAGGAACTATGATTTAGAAGGCTGCTCAAGGGTCCCCAGAACATGATACAGAAAGTGTAAAGGCATCTTGCCTGCCTTCATTGGACCACTGCATTAAAATGAGACCAGAAATTGTCAGTTGCATAAATAGATCCTTGTGAATATATTCATTCTTTACTACTCCTAGTATCAATAATACTCTTATCCCTTATTAATCTCATTGATAGTAATAGAAAATTGGGATATATATCCAAATATACAGTCATTTATCTAAATATATATTTATATATTTTATGGGAAGAGTGTGAGACAAGGCAAAAATGAGAGGAGAGAGGTGCTTTGCAGTGGTGTTAATCCTGAAAAAGAGGTCAAACGCTAAAACATAAGACAGAAAAATAACAGCGATATCCATACACAAACATGTCAAGAACGAGCAAGATTTTCATCCTGGGAGAGGAAGAAATGGACCCCGCGTCCCATCACTGTGAAAGAAGAACGCCAGAAGATGAAGACACTCGGAGAGCAGGACGGACGCACTGAGCCCCTCTCCTTGCCAACTAGATAAAGGTGTGTTATGGGCGCAACTTAAGAACAGACCACTCACCACTGAGAAGTCCAAATTTGAGAGTCTCTATTAAGCCAGCCGGCTGACTGTCTCACACAATGCCCCAAAAATGGCTATTGGGAGAACAGCAGCTTAGTGAGGTCCTATCTCCAAATAAAATGAAAAGGACTGGGGACATAGCTCAGTGTATGGTGTCCCTGGATTCAATCCCCAGTAAGGCAAAATGTAAAATGGAATGATGTGTCAGTCCCCAGTAATTCTCATGTCTTTGGTTCGATATGTTACAAACTGGTATCACTGCTACAGGTAACACTAGTATCCATCCTGTTTCTGCTTGGTTACACTCACTTCCTGCTTCCTGAAGATACATTGTTTTCGGTTAGTTTGTTCATACAGGACTTAAGCTTATCATTGTTGTAGGATTTGGCTGCAATGCACATCCTGGTGTGCTGTCCGAGGGACACTGTGGAACAGTGTGGAAAGGACACAAAACACCATGCGGTCTCCTCTTATTCCTCCCCCCAGTTTCCCTCCTGCTCTTCTGTCCACCCACCATATGGCCACAACCCATGGACAGCATAGTCTCCCTGTGTGTTTAGGAGGAAAGGAAAAATGCATAGGTCAACAGCTCTCTATATTCTATTATTAAAATCTTTACTGTCTCCAGCACATGCTATTTTGGAAACTGTTGACTTGTGTGAGCAAGTGCTACATTTCATTTCTATTGCTGTCCTCAGTCGGAACTTGAAAACTCATCTACTACCATGGCTATTCCCAGGTTAATGCCATCTTATTCCCTTATTCTATGACAAGCAGTGTAATTCAGGTATCACTTCTACCTCTGTGAGGTGCAGTATTTGCTGAATTCCATACATGTGTGTTAGAAAGAGGATTCATCAGCTTAGATATCCATCCAAAGACAAGTGGACTTTTCAAATGTAGTGTATACACATCATGGAATTTTACTCAGCCATAAAGAAGGGAATTGTGGTATTTGCTGGTGAATAGATGGAACTGGTGAAGAGCATACCAAGTAAAATAAGCTAGACCAAGAAGGGCAAAGGTCAAATGTTTTCTCTCAGAGGAAGCTAGAGAGAAATGAGAACTTTTTTCAAAACAGGGGATCCCATAAAAATAGAAGGGAGAAAAGTAGAGTATAGGAAGAGGATGGGGGATGGAGAAGGGACAGAAAGGAAGGAGCTGCAGAATAAAATGACCACACTATGCCATTGCATATGTACAAATAAATACATTGAGTCCCACCTTTGTGTGTGTGCATGTGTGTGTGTGTGTGTGTGTGTGTGTGTGTGTAGCACCAACTGATACATAAATAGAAGAAACACCAGGAGAGAAAGGGAACAGAGAGCAGGGGAATGGGAAGGGACATTAGAAGTACTAGGAATTGAAATGGAGCAAATTATATGAAACGCACTTATGAATATGTCCAAATCTACTCCACTATGATGTATTCCCACAGTGCACTAATAAAAAAACATTTTAATAAATGAGGTACTCCAACATGCAGGACATATTGAAGAGCGGTTGGTCTTTCTTTGTCCAAGGTCATGCCACACTACACTATTAACTTTAAGAACGTCGTGTAGGATTTTCAAGTATCCTAAAATTATTGGGTCTAAAATATTGTCTGTTAGCTCTGCTCACTGTATGCAGACTCTATATGAACACACAACATAAAAAAAGACTGTATTGTTCATGACGTGATCACAAGGGACCAACCTGCGAGGAGTGAGAAGGAGCTCAGGACATGGGTTCGTATCAGCTGGTCTGAAACTTGTCTGTGTGTTTTCTATCTGCTTGTGGAGCACATCACCTTTTTGGCCAGTCAGCACTTATTTTGGGAACAGATGAGGTAGGCCTTGTAAGTGACACATGTCATGTCCAAACCCCTCCTGGCTGGCAGTGCTCCTTCCTCCGTCACTGGAAGGGGGCTCCACAGAAGCCAAGGTCTCCTCCCTGACACCATGAACGCTGGGCATTGGGAGCTAAAGGGCCTCCTGGAAGAGCGAAGGCTAGTCCTGCAGTGCCTGCTGTGGGGCCCCAAGCGTCCATGCTGGGGCACATGCCACAGCCTGAGCCTTCTCCACAGCAGGCCTCACGTTTCCTCCCACAAGCAAGAAAACACAGGATGGATCTTTCAGAAAAACCATTTGGGTTCAAAGTCGCATCGGTTTTGACTTCCCCTTCACCCAGCTGAAAGACCCGACTCCAAAGTTCAGTCCTGAGACTCACCCTGGACCTCATGGTGGCTGTGGCCATGGTGGACACCTTGAAGGCAGTGGTTTCACTGGTCACATTCCATGCTTCATTACTGTTTATTTACAAACAGGAGCTCCATTACCAATGAATATTAAGTAAAGCCTGGCATCAGTTTTAATTCTAAATAGAAGAACAGTGTCAATTACTGTGTCTCAAAGCCACCATTTTGAAAACTTGAAGGAGGATTTTGGGGTCAGAAGGAGAGAGGCCAGTAAGAGGAGGAGGTGGTTGAACCCGTCATCCAAGGTCAGTTCAGTGTCCATTTTCCCCCGGAAGTTACTCTTGTCATGTGATCTAACCTGAATCCATTTAGTGTTTTGATACTAGGAGCTACATTTGGAAGAAGAGCCAGAGTGAGTTGCCCGCCGCTGACTAATTCACCTGGGCTCCTTTTCCCAAATCCCAAATTTAACACATTTTCTTATTACCTGATCTATGTGGCTAAATACTGAATCCCTGCACCCATGTGATATTTGACTTGATTTATTAGTTTTCTGCAACAACATCGTCTCCAGTGTTTATAGTTTGTGTTTCTAATGCAATGCCAACATTGCATTGGGTTGTGACCATCCACATTTCTTGGCCTCTTCTTAAGGGCATTGGAAGAGGTATATGGTGATATTTCTGTAAGTATTTCTTCTGCTACAGTGGGGATTCTCAGCTGGGTGGAGTTTATTTCTCCCATCGACCCCCAAGAGGCAGTGATTTTAGACCAAGAGTATTGTGACTTTGATAATGACTCACAACTTTGGTAAAATGGATCTGAAAGTGTTTTCCAAGTTGTAGAACAAGCAGTGTGAGCTCACACTATCGTTGTGGCTTCCTTAGTGTGGCTTTCTTGTAACCCTCCTCCCAGCTTCCCTCCCTCTCTTCTACTCCACCTCCTCCTACTCCTCTGCTTCTGTTGGGAGACTTCCTAGTTCTAGGCTGGCAGCAGGGAACGTCTCATGTGTGTAAACCTGCAGGGAGGAGCATTCCGCTTTGGGCACCTAGGAGGGCACACAACTCTCCCAAATTGACTCAGTGTCATCAAGGGAACCCATATAGGAGCCTGGTGGTGTGATCCCCATGGCACATTGTGATTGGGCAAGAAACCTATAAAATGTATAGCTGTTCCTGCAATAAGTGAGTTTGCAAGCTGCTTGCCATAAGCCTGCTTCCACCCAACTCCTGGAATCTGGGTCTTTGCACCACTTACACCAAGTACGAGCTAGCCTGGCACAAAAGAAGCAGCATCTGGTGCCCAACGTGCCTCGACTACTCATGCACCTCAGGATTGAGGAGTCCCCCTGATTCAGTAAGGGCCCCTTTGTGTTTGGTGTGCTGATGGTTCTATGAGGTGAGCACAGGACCTCTCTTCCCCGTTTCTTCCTTGTATTGTCCTGATCCCCAAGAAAAGGCACACACCACTGCTATCGGCACCTTCCCATCAGCGGCTCTACTTTCACTTTCGATTCTCCCAGCAAATTCACATAAGGGACTGATCCCCCCGAATTCAGAACCAGATCTCCCTCTGTGGGGATTTCTACCAGAGACACCGTGTGGGATACGGCTGTGAACTGATGACTCACAGAAATTCCCTGCTAAGCACGAGACGTTGGATCCTAAACACCTCTTTGTCAGAAGATAGGCTCCCTTTGTCCTCCTACGGGTCCCCTATCTTAGGCTCAGGGATACTCATTGCAGGTTATTTACAGTCCTTCTCTTTGTTCCTGAGAGATTTGTTTACTCCAATCTCCCCCTATGCAGAGAGCTCCGCAGCTCGCTGCTTTAAAGGCACTTCTCTCACAGTGTGGGCTTAAAGTGAAACCAAAAGACAAGAAAATGACCCTTCAGGCCTCCACACATTACAACTTCTGAGGACGAGGAACAAGAAACCAAATAACAAAGGCCTCCCGCTGTCTGCCCCTCCCCCCTCTATACCCTTGGATTGAATTGCCCTCTCTCGCTCCTTCTGGAGTAACCTATGTGAAGCCAGGAGCTTTATAAGGGTCTTCTTTTTCTCCCAAGGATTCATTTGCAGCATACTCCATCAATTTTGGCCCTGGTGGGGGTGAAAGACCTTGGATCCCCACCCCACTCTCAAACCTGGCCCCCCTTAGGAAGGCAGAAGTGAGAGAAGGTTTAGTCCCACTAGCACCATTTTATCCTATAATAACAGCAATATATGCCTATTTATAGGGAGTTCCAACAGAGAATGTAAAACCAAAAATTTTACTCTCTCAGACTATAGAAGAAAGTGAAACAAAACCTGTACTCCTCCCACCCCCGGGGAGAATGGTGAAGAAAACGTGGCACAGATAGCAAAAGATAACCCCTCCAGCTACTCTTTGTTCTCCGCAAGTAACTGGAGAACAGGACATTCCTCAGCAATCGATTTTGGCAGAGAAACATGTCTGGTCACATTCCTCATGCCCCCCCCAACCCCATCCAAAATAAAAAAGTGAACCAACAGATCCACCTACTGGAAAAAGAAAACCCCCATGGGAGGTGGCTGGTGTGGAGGAAATAACCCTAACCAGCCCAACAGCCTGTGGCATGTCACAGTAAGGAGTGACATAGCAGCCCCATTCCTCAAAAGTAGTGGGAGATAATGTTTCATGATTATCTGCATCCAAACCTGACCTGATTCCCAACAAGGAAAAGGGGTTAAAAGGCCCTAGGCAATTTCCCCTGCCTGGCCTTGCTGAAGCCTGCATTGGAATGTAGACTGCAGCAGTCTCAGCGGGGGACCAACCTGAGACTGAAGAAAAAAAGTGTCCATTTTAAACTTCTCCTGGGATGCAACAAAGAACTAACTCACTGTCTCTCCGCCTCTCCCTCCCTCTCACCCCTTCTTTCTGCTTTCCTCTTTCTCACTCTCTCATGCTATAATTAATGGTCATTATCATTTTTTCTTCTAGGATTCTTGTTTTGTTTTGTTTTTCTTAAATGCTATATTTTTTGAGCTCACAATTTTGATCCTACATAAATAGGTTAATGATTTGTTGATCAGTTCTATTTTTTTATCCAACTCTAGAGTTATTTTTGAACATCTGTGTCATTGCAATGGAGATAAACGTCACAAGGCCTTTGCTTTTGTGTTATGTGTATATCGTGTTGTCTGATGTCATGTTGTCTATGTGCAATAAATATCGTGTACATGATATTTAAATTAAGCACACATAAAATTAAAATTTAAAAAATGGATCCAAATGCTTTTAATTCATGTGATTTAAGCAGGTTCAATTTAAATTTGGTACACTAATAAAAGTAAATGTCTTTAAAATTAACTCACAAGTCTCTAGGTGGTCAAAATAATAAAATGTGAAGATTTATATATGTCTAATATCAACTGTTTCTAGGACTTCTCTTCAACAAGAAAGGGCTGGCAGATACTGTTCGGCACACTTATCTGATATCTTGGTCTTATAGTAAAATAAATAAATTAGAAAACATATATAAGATTACTCAAATATGTTTTTTAGAGACATCTGATTAATTTCCAAAATTAAAATGCTAATTGTTAAATAACATCGAGTACTCTTAACTCCTTAAATTCCAGGGGGTAGCATACATGTTATTGGTGTTTTCATAGATTGGTGAATGAAAAGGGTTTAAAATTGCTTTGTGTCATCACTAAAACAAGGTAACTAAGAGTTAAGTCCTAACAGGTACAATTCTATATATGAAGGGCTCCAAAATTTCAACTGTGTTTTAATTAGAGTATTATAAACAACAAAGTGTTTAATCTTGTTAAAATGGAGTGATTTAGCTAAATTCAGAAATTTCGTAAGAGTTGTTTCAGGATGCAAACATCAAGGGGTCACCAGATAGGAAAAAGAAAATAAAAAGTTCTACATATGGAAATATATTTAGTGAAGAACAAAATGTTTCTGGGTAAGAACATGCTTACGTGGTAAATATGAGGGTCTAAGTAAGTGCTTAGACAGTCTGTGTGTAAGTAAAGGGCGAATTTCAACAAGTTTGTGTGTAACTGAGATGGATATATGTATGTGAGATAATCAGTTAAAGCTATTTAAGGTTTTTCCTAAGGTCAAATACTAAAGTACTGATATAAACCAAAGTTTAATTTATATGTTAAAATAAACAAAATAATGTATTGTTTATTTGTTTTGTTTGTTAGCATTTCTTAGAAGCACTAATTTACTCAACATTTTGTCTGTTAAGTTTTATTCTTTAGGACAATTAGTCTTAAAAATTGGGGTTTATACAATTATGGTTAAACAACAACTGTTAGAGTATTGTACTACGTTACGGAGTCTAAAGTTTCCTTTAAAAACTAAATTTGGTTAATGTAAAAGTATCTAGGTAATTGGAATGGTCATTATTTATGTATTAAATGTGTTAATTTCTTCCAGGTATACAAGTCTTTAAAGCAGAAATTTATCAAGCTGCTATTCTCCAAATTAAACTTGTCTGTAAGGGTAATTTTAAACTTATAAAGAGTAAATTTTATTGGGGACTTGTTTCTATCATTTAATGCTCTACAGGACCTGTTATCAGTAGGCTATATGTAAAATTTGTTACTTTTTACACTGAGATAAAAAAATTTAAATGCAATGTATTTCTAAAAGTTAGTGAGAGGCCTGATTTATGTAAAGGTCAATATTGTGAAACAAAAAACATTTTGCCACTTTGCCACAAAAAAGGAAAGTTAAAAGCTCTCTCAGCCTTTCTTTGATTCATGTTTTGGATATGTTAAATTGTGTTGATTAATGTTCATATAGACTCAGGAACAATATATGTAAACTTAAAATGATATTTAAGGTAGTCAAAGATCAGCATCAGAATTAGAGCATTTAAGATTTGTGAAGAACCACACCTTACCTGAGATAAGGCTGTACTTCCCACCTTGCTGGAGGTTAGAGTGGCTCCAAAATAAGCCAGACTTCAGCTTATTTAAAGTTATAGCCAAAAGATTGGTTCTTGTTGTGGAATTACTGTGATCTCAAACAGGGGATATAATGTAGAGCCAAAATGCTCAGCCAAAATTCAAGATCACTATTATACAAGCTGAATATATTTTTACTTTTGCTAATTTCATTTTGTAAAACTGTTACTTGTTAGTTTTGCAGAGGTACCACTTCAAGAACACACAACCTAGGTAACTTGTGATAATAAGACATCACCTACAAAACAGATAATATATAGTGGTAACTTCCAGTACTAATACAGACTCCAGTTAAAGAAAAGGGTAAATAATTATAAAGTTATAGACATTGAAGTTAAAGCCTAGTACTCTTACTTTCTGACTGGTGAGACTGACTTGATGGATGGTTCAGATCAAACTTAGAGATTGAGATTAAATACAGAGGCCAAGAAAAACCAGTATTTGGGTCTTGCCTTCAGAGTCAACATGAATCCAGGGAACAAGAGGACTTCTCTAAGGAACTTTGCAACTCTGGGTCACACGACCTCCTGATCAGGGAGATTGATGAGACCACTGGATGATGAAAAGTCAATCAGTGCACCTGCTGCATAGAAGGGTCATTGGAAAAGGGTGACATCCCTGATGCTTCCAAGGGAAGCCATCACATCAAGGAGACTCTACCTAGCAAATGGCACTATAGGAGCTAAGAAGCTGCTCTCAAGTTCCCCACAAGTGATCCCTGTGGGAACTCAGCTGACTCTTAACAAGACAGGAACAAGTCAATATGACCAGCTTGATCTTAGACACCTAGCAAAACAGTTAAAACCAAAACATAGCCTTTCTTGGGCATTTAAAAGAAATAATAGTTAAATGTAACTTAAAATATATACTTGTGTTAGCCCACTAGAATAAAGACTAAAATCTACAAAAGAGAGATTCTTAAGCAAATGTGCCTGATAACTATCAAGAGAAACTGCCAGAGTCAGAAATTTTTAGTCAGTTTAAGGCCTACAGACCTTCCTAAGCTACACAGGCAGGCTTAATTTATGTTTGCTAGTATGCATTCCTTTGGTTTGTTTCTCTAAGCCTTCCTCAATCCCAATAATTCTCAAATTTGGCCTTTTCATGATATCCCATAGTTCTTGGAGATTCTGTTCATGATTTCTTACCATCTTCTCTGTTTGTTCGACTTTGTTTTCGAGGTTAAATATTTTGTCTTCAATATCTGAGGTTCTGTCTTCCAGGTGTTCTATCCTATTGGTTGTGCTTTCTATGGAGTTCTTAATTTGGTTTATTGTTTCCTTCATTTCAAGGATTTCTGTTTGGTTTTTTTTCAATATCTCTAACTCTTTATTGAAATGGTCTTTTGCTTCCTGTATTTGCTCTTTTAACTGTCTATTGGTGCGTTCATTCAATGCCTGCATTTGCTCTTTCATTTCATCGTTTGCTTCCCTTATCATGTTGATTATGTACATTCTGAACTCCCTTTCTGACATTTCTTCTGCCATGCTGTCATTGGATTTTATTGATATAACATCCAGATTTGTTTGAGGCATTTTCTTCCCTTGTTTTCTCATATTGTTCAGGTATCAGTGGACTGCAGAGATGTTGCAGATTTCCTCTATTGACTTAAAATGTCCCTGAAGATTGCTAGTGTATCCCCTCTTATCCTTCAGTAGCCTGAAGTCTTAGAGGAAGTTGATACTTCGGTGTTCCCCTAGGTAGCTGCCTCTCTAGGGGTGGTGGTCTTCAGGTGGGGTATATTCCCTGCTAGAGGGCAGAGGTGCCTCTACTTGTTGACCAATGGTCATCCAAAGGGGAACTAGACTGCGGGCTGAGGCAAGGCCTGTTTGGGCCTGTGTCTCTGGTTTTACCGTCTTTGTGGGAAAACCTCACTTGGCGGGGAAGACCCACCCGGTGGGGAGGTCTCGCTAGTCCGTTCCCCTCCTAGAGGTTCCCCTCAGTCCACAACTACCGCCTGGGCAGGGCAGCCTTCCCAAGCAACGTTTCCAGGGGCCTGGACCTACCTCCTGGGCTTGGGAGCCCTGCCCTTTGCAGACGAGTCTCCTTAGGTGGCCCCTCCTCAGAGAGCTGCCCGAAGTCCTGGAACCTTCGCTCCACCCCTCAGCTGGTCTCTGTGTAGCTCTCCTGGGCCTGGGAGCCTCACCCTTCGTAGACGAGTCTCCTTAGGTTGTCCCTTCTTAGAGAAGTTGCCCGAAGTCCTGGAACCTTCACTTCGCCCCTCAGCTTGTCTCTGTGTAGTTCATTCAAGAAAAGGTGCCTAGGTCCCTGGACCGGACCTTGCTATGCACCTAATCGCCTGGCTATGCGACCCGCCCTCTGACCAGTCACTTGGAGCCTCGTACATATGTTCCAAGCCCCAGTGACCCGTTGCTCGTCTCTTCCTCCAGACAGCCACCCAGTGCTCTGTGTGGGCGCTTGGAGACCAAGCCACTCACTGCGTACCTCCACCTCCTCTGGGCAGTCCCCTCCTCGTTGCTCAGGCGGTTGCTGGATCCAAACAACTCGCCGCCTGGGCAGGGCAGCCTTCGCAGGCAACGTTCTCTTTCTCTGGCAGCCGCTGGAGCCCTGGCAGATCGCTTCAAAACCAAGCAGTGTGTCGCGCAACCTCCTTTGCAAAGTTCCCCGCTTTCTGAGTTCACTGCTCCAGCGGGGGAGGTGTGACTTGCCGCCTGGGCAGGGCAGCCTTCGCAGGCAACGTTCCCAGGGGCCCGGACCTCCCTCCTGGGCTTGGGAGCCTCACCCTTCGCAGACGAGTCTCCTTAGGTTAGAGAATCTGCCCGCGGTCCTGGAAACTTCAATCCGCCATTTTTCGCTCCGCTACGCTGTCCGTGTTTACTGCTCTGGCGGGGGAGGGGCGACCCGCCGAGTCACTCTATTTCACAAAGTTCTCTGCGTCCCGGGGCTACTGCCCCATTGGGGACGCCTCCCCTATGAGAGAGACTCACCCGGCGGCTTTGAGTTGGTCCCAAGTCACTATCTCCTCTTTTGAATCTTGAGTCCTGGAGCAACATGAAATGCAGCCGCCCTCTAGTCCGCCATCTTGAAGATCCCCTGCTAGTATGATTATCTAGCCCTAAGTAACAGAAATATAAAGATCTCTACTAAACACAGGTCATACCATAAAAGGATATTTTACAAAATCAGACAACACTACGTAGCTTAGTTATATTTTGGGGGGACATCAATGACATTAAGAGTTAAATGTTGTGTTTACATTCCTGATAACTTGGACAATGTTAAGGTTCCCAAATAAAAGCCTTGTCCTCTCCAGCCTTTGTCAGGCCTTCCTATGGGAAAAACTTCTCAGTTCTTCCACCACCTGGGATAGATTATTGACTTCTGTCACCTTCATGATATTCATTGACATGTTCCAGATACGGCAACATTTATTTTGTATTAATCTCATTTCAATACTCATGTCTTTTTGTTTCTCTCTCATAGAAACACCCACTACTAGATGACTTTACAACCTGCTCTTCCCCAACTAGACTTCTACCATGGACTCCTTGATTGACCCAGTTTCTAAAAGTGAACTCCAAACTGCTTGCCCCATGCTGCCCCCTTCCAGCTCAAAGCAGCCAGAGCAGTCATTGCCCCCTTTGCTTACAGCAATAAGGAGTTCCTAAAGCAAAAGGGGGGAAGGAAGCCAGAGTTGGGGACAGGCAGTTAGTGTAGAAATAGGGGATCAGATCAAATCAAGGAAATGGAGGCCATGAAGCCATCTGCCTCTGGAAGTTGGAGAATGCCCCTGGGAGAATGGAATGTCAAGGATCTACAGAGCCCATTGGTTACCAGATTTACCTGCCCTTATCAAGGAATTCAGACAAGGAGCTGCTAATTAACGCCACCCCAGGCCCTTACCTGGCTGAATCACTTTGGCCCTTCCCCTGCCCTTTTGCTTCTCACTTTATGCATCTCACCTGCAAAACTAGGTCTAGTCACATAGGCAGGAAGGAGAGATAAGGAGGAGAGAACTGGAGAACAAAAGAGACCTTAACCTATAAAAGATGTAGGGTGTGCTCACTTCTTGGGACTTTAGAACATCAGTCATGGCCCCCTTCTCCTTCCTGGGAGAAGTTTGTATTATTACCTTTAAATAAAACCTGCTTAATATGCTAAATCCTACTATAATGTTAGGATTAGCTTGCATACTCTTCCTTATAATACTTGTAGTTCTTAAATGTTTGTGGTCCATTTTCAACAAAAGAATCACGAGGGTTCAGGTCAATCAAGTTCTCCTGAAGGAACCCCTTGTCCATTTTAATAAAGATGGTGGAAATGTTGAGAAATCCTAGTTCTTGGCCGGCAGCAGTGAACGTCTCAAGTATGTAAACCTGCCGGGAGGAGCATTCCGCTTTGGCCACCTAGGAAAGTACACAATTCTCCCAAATTGACTCAGTGTTACCAAGGAACCCGTATAGGAACCTGGTGGTGTGATCCCTCGTGGCTCATTTTGATTGGGCAAGAAACCTATAAAATGCATAACTGTTCCTGCAATAATTGAGTTTGCAAGCTGCTCACCACAAGCCTGCTTCCACCCAACTCCTGGAGTCTGGGTCTTACTCCGCACCACTTACCCTGCGTATGAGCTAGCCCAGCACAAGGGAAGCTACATGCTTCTTCCTTTTTGTCTCCTCCTTTGTTTCAAGGTGCAGACAGCTTCAGTTCTGTAGGTACTGGCGGACTCCAATTAGCGAGGCTCCCTGGAATAGCACAATCATTCTCTTGGAGGCTGACATCACCTCACAAAGACATCCCTATTTTTCAAAGAGCTTTAAGTTTGTGAGAGAATTTATTAATAGGTACATTTTATTGGAAGTTTTTAAAAAATTTCCCCACTCATTCATGAATTCACTCTATTACCAATCTATTAATGAAAGAATGAATTAATTAATAAATTATTTTGATTCATTGTAAACAAATGGGGTAAAACTTATTTCTCTGGCCATACACGAAGTAGGAGTCATACCATTTGTGTAATCATACACGTACATAGGGTAATGATGTTTGTCTCAATCTGTTATCTTTCCCTTTGCCCCACTCCTCCCACCCCTCTTTCCTCTATATTGTCCATCCCTCCTTCATTCTTGCTGAATCACTGGAAGGAAAATTTAAAAATGCCAACAAATATATTTAAAAAATGAATTAAAATTTTACTTCCAGTGATTCAAAGGATCCTTCCAGTAGAGGCACTGATTGCTTGGGGCAGGATGTGCCCTGATGGTGATGGATTTGGACTCATGCAAATGTGGATTTGGATCCTGGAGGAAACCAGGAATTGTGATATGTCTTGTCTCAATTATGAAGCTGGTCCATCTGAGCCTACTTTTTCTGCTTTATAAAGTGGTGTAAAAAAATACCATGATGAGTTTTCGTAAGAATAAGAAATGCATTGATCAGCTGCTCTAGAATAAGATAATCATGAACAAATGATCATTTATAGATGTCATTTTCATCCTTCCATCCATCCAGTCATGCATCCACCCATTGTTGAATGTATGCTTCATGAGCTTCCCCATCCTGGGCCCTGGGTTGTGCTGTAGATTCAGTTGCAGGAACAAGTTAGTCCAGTTCCTTCCTCTTGTGGAACTCTTCTACTAAGGAGGACAATCCTAACAACAAGTGAGTGATATGAGAAAGGGGCCATTGGAGAAAAGAATAAAAAGGAACCACTAAAGTAGACTGAAGTTACAGATGGACAGATAAGGTGCAGTGTCTTGTATTCAATGCATCAGCATCTAGTATTCAAGGGTTGATCTGGGGAGTGAACTAGGCAAAGGAAAGAGCAACTTCAGAGGCCTGAGGGAAGATGATAGTTGCCCAGGTCAAGAATGGCAAGGAAAGGGACCACTAGGGGTCAAGAGAAGGATAAGCCAGAGTCATGTGATAGAAAGCCCAGCCACTGACAATTAGGGACAAAAAAATAAAATAGGAATGAGAGAATCAGAATTGGTATGGAGCTAAAAAATAAAATAATAAATGAATAGAAGTACCAGAGAGATGATATTTGCTGTCTGGATTATTTTTCTTACCATAATTCGACTGAAAGCTTTAGATGCCAAGAACAGAACTGGTTTCATAGACATAAAACAGAAGCAGGTTTTCTCCTGTATGTACTTTTAACCAGTTGCACATGTTTGGAGTCCTGCAACCCAAAGTCAAGTGAGGATATTGACAAGAAATGGACACTGTCTTCCTACCCAGAATTGATGGACTCTACTTGAAACCCCAGTCCTCATGGACCCGCCCTGTCTCCTGCTGAACCACAGGCCCCATCAGAGGTTTCTTTGATCTAAAAATGCCCCACATCAGTTCAGATCACCACATTAAAGAGATTGTGACTTTCTCCTCTATGGTTTATCCTGACATCTGTTGGTGATCATCATCTGCTGAAACAAGTAAGTGTAACTCAGCCAAGACAAGGCTCACTGGCAAATCAGTGTTTCCAGGGAAACTAAGGGGAACCACAAGTGCAGAATACTTGTGTGGCTGGTCTAACATTTTTCACTCCTCCAGGGACCATTTGCCTCAAGTTGCCAAGTGTCGTTCAGAAACTGGAGAGGTCTGCCGTCCTTCAGTGTCCCATGCTTGCCTGGCAAATATTTATATGATGAGCATGCAGTAGAGTGAGACCACTCAGAGGTTCTGTCCAAGTGAGCTTGTGTGTTTGCAGAGAAATAAACTATAGGGTAAGAAAGAGTGGTATTTGACCTGCTTTCAGGCTTCTAGAGAACCTCAGAAATGGACACATTAGAAGTTTTTGGCATTTGAAACCTCTTCGCACCGTAAGGGAGTAGCATCTTTGAGAGTCATCTTTCTCAGGGACTAGTGAACTTGCACACACACACACACACACACACACACACACACACAAAATTCTGATGAAAGAAGTTTCTTTTGAAGTTTGGATGAGCATTAAGTTGTTTTTTTGAATTGCATGTTTCAGATAAGCATCTGTTTCATGGGTTTTGTGAGCAAAATATCCCCTGTTCCTTTTGTTCTCCTCCCTGTCCCTTTCCACTGTCACTCTCAGTCACTCTCATTTTCTCATGTGTCTTTGAGAACACATAAGTCTAGGAGTGCGGTGGGGAGCTGCCTACCTCAGACAGAAGCTTGTGGAGAGGCCCCTGGTAATGCAGACATCCTGGTTGACTGCCACAACCTGCTCAACCGTTAAATCAGAAACTGGCGAGGGGCAATAGAGGATTAGAAAAGGCAAACAAACATGCCTAGAGAGAGGAAGCTGGGAACAGGTAGGACAGTGTCTTCTGATAGAGGAACAATGACCCAGAGCTAGCTTGTCATGTGTATCATATAGGTTTTGTCATCAAAAGTGTTTTCTGTGAAAAATTTCCTCAGAGCAGGCAGCAACCAATTATAATTATTTTTTCTGCTCTTAATTCTCTACCCTTCATAGCTGGTGTCTGTGATTGACACCAGGGTCAAGACTGATAGACCCATACTTTGCACAGAACCTCTTTAAGCAGGGTGTCACCATAGCAACTGGGTAATCTTGACCTGTACCTCTGCACAGGAAATTCCCAGCACAGGTGCCAGCTCCTGCTGTGGGAGACTCGGAGAGCCTGAGCCAAGCCACTGCTCTCTACAGTTGACCATGAGATGTCACTGAGTCCTTTCCTACACCAGGGGCCTCCCTTGCCTTGGATCTAACCTGTTGCTAGGAGTTTCAGACTCTGTTGCTCAGCATTCAGTCCACCTCCCACCACCCCACTGCATTCCTGCTCAATGCCTGCAGTGGTCAGAAGCCTGGGAAAAACTGAATTCACCTGGATGCATGAGTGAGCATGAAGGTATAAGGATTGGAATTAGGTGAAGGGAAGACTATAATCCTTTTCCTCAAGAGACCAGAAACCTATGAAAATTGAGAAACACTGACCTCTTCCTTCAGTAATGGGTTCTAAATAGGAGAAAGAGCAGCCTCCATTGTTAGGCCCCTGCAACCAACAAAGAACTCCTCCTCCTCCTCCTCCTTCTTCTCCTCCTTCTCTCTCTCTCTCTCCCCCTTTCCCTCACTCCCTCCTTCCTTCAGATTCACACACACAGGAAGATGCACACATGGTTTCTTTTCTCAGACTACTTAGTGGTAGGAAGAGACCACTGTCTCTGTGGACCCCTGAGATGCTAGAGGTGACACACACTTTGAAAAAACTGTAGGGCTGGATGGGATGGGAGAAAATCAGAGAGACTTAGATAATAAACTCTGTTGATTACAGGAAGGAGAGAGAACTTCCTCCTATAAATAGGGAGATTTCTGGCTAAGAGGATCAGAAAGGGGTTTGATCAGAAAACAGGTAGGTTGAACTGGATGAACTCTGAAGATGAGGCAAATGAGGGTGTTTCACCTAGGTCAGGAAAGAGGGACCAAGAGGGAGAAACCCTCACTCCAGAGCCTGGTTCCTCCTCAGCTGGACATTCCCAGGCACCTGCAAGGACCTGGGAAGGGAGGGTCTGAAAGCTGCACCTCTGCTCAGAGACCCTGTGTAGAGCCTGCTGCCAGGTGTGCAGCGCCCTCGCTTCTAGGCCAGGTGGCTGTTGGGTCCTGAGAGGACTCTGAGCCAGGCTGCCTGTGCTCTGCTCCTGACTGCACTGTTTGCTGACTGTGGACAGGAGACTTAATGCTCTGTGTCTCTTAAGGTGGGAGCAGTCACAGTCCTGAGGGACACACCCTCAACTTCTTCAGAGATCTTGGGAGTCATAAGCAAGATGAAATATGCAAAGTATTTTACAACAGGGATGGACCCTTAGTGGTACTAGGTAGGTGCCAACTGCCAGCCATTATTTATATAATTAGGTAATGTGGGTTGACTGTTTAGGTCAGTGGTAGAGCATGGGCTTGGCATGTGTGAGGCCCTGGGTCAAACTCTAGCACAGAAATAAAGAAAGAAAAAGAAGGAAGGAAGGAAGGAGGGGAGGGAGGGATGGAAGGAAAAGAGAGACAAGGAAAATAAGAAAGTAAGTAAAAAGTACGTAGGGATAAACCTCCAATGAATACTAGGATCATTAGAGATCACTGAAAACTCTAAAACCAAGACAGATGAGAATAAATAGGTATTTTAAATTACTAACTCACAAGTTTAATAGGTGGTCAGACAATTAACAGAGTGCTGGTTTCTATAAAATGTCTAGAATGAAATAGCCATTGCTTCTAGGATTTTTCTTCAACAAGGAAGAGAAGACTAGTATTGTTCACTAAGCTTGCCTGATATCTTGGTTTTTACAGTTAGAAATGAATCAGATTTTACATCAATGGGATTAATCATAAATGTGTTTGTTAAGGATATGTCTGATGTAGTTTACAAGGTAAAATGCTAAAACATCAATGGTTAATTTTGATTTCTTAAGTTCCATAAGGTAATATATTTAAACATTATGTGTGTGTTCATATATTGGTAAATGGAAAAAGGTTTAAGATTGCTTTGTCTTTATTTCTTCACTAAAAACAGGTTACTAAGAGTTAAGATTCTAACAGGTGTAATTCTACATACAACCCAACATAGAATTGGGTTTCAATTAAAGTACTATAAAAACATAAAATATTTCATCTTATTAAAGTGGAATAATTTATCTAAGTTCAGAAATTTCATGAAGATTGTTTCAGAATGTGAATTTTAAAAAGTGATCAACATCTAGGGAAGAGATATAAGAAAGTTCTAGGTATGGAAATATATTTTAATATGGAAAGTAGAAAGAAAAATATTTCTGGACAGGAAAGTCTTTGTGTGGTAAAGTAATAAGTTGTAGACTGTCTAAGCAAGTTGCAGAAGGTTTGTGGAGGGTAAATTTTAAAAAATTTGTGTGTAACTAAGTGGGTTATATATAATTAGCACAATCAAAGTTATTTAAGGCTTTTTCTTAAGGTCAAATATTAATGTACTGACAAAACAAAAGTTTAATCCTCTATGTATTAAAGTAACAAGATTTTTAAAAATTATGTATTTTTAAAAAAATTTTTTACAGACTGCATTTTGATTCACTGTACACAAATGGGGTACATCATTTTGTTTCTATGGTAGTAGTTCATAGCTATTCCATGAAATAAACATGTTTTTACTCTTGTTAATTTCAATCATATAATCTTGTAAATTTATAACTATTGTCTGTTAGTGTCTTACAGAGGTATGACTTCTAATATAACAACCTGCATTAATTTGAGATAATAGGCCAACAGACAGGAAGTAAGGCTAATAACTTCCAGTACTAATACAGACACCAACTAAATAGAAGGGGTAAATAACTGTACAGTTATACACATTGAAGTTAAAACCCAGTACCTCTACTTTAAGACTGGTGAAACTGGCTTGCTGGATGTTTAAGACCGAAACTTGGAGACTAAAGTTAAGATCATAAAAGGGCTAAGAAAGAAAATAGAAAATATTTGGCTCTTGCCCTCTGAGTCAGCTCAAACTAAGGGAATGGGGGTACTTCTCTGAGAGCTTTGCAACTCTGGGCCACATGACCACCCAATAAGGGTGATCACTGAGACCCTGGAGAACAGAAAGTCAATCAGTGTTCATGCTGCAAAGAGCAGGGTCCATGGTGAGGGAGATGTTCCTGATGATTCCAAGGAAGTCACGTGTCAAGGAGATCCTGACCCATCCTGGTAGATGGGACTAATGGAGCTAAGAGGCTGCTCTAAAGCACCCAAGGGTGATCCCCTGAGAAAACCCAGCTGATTCTTAACAATAGATAGGAATAAGGTCAATTTGGTCTAGCCTAACAAGTTATAACCAAATCACAGTCATTCCTGGGCATTTAAAGGAAAAGAATAGTTCTTTTAATGTAACTTAAGATGTACACCTGTGTCAGCTCCACCAAGAGCAAATAAGACTGGAGGCTACAAAAGAGGGATTCTTAGGAATGCCTGCTAACGATCAAAGGAGACTATCAGAGTCAGAAGGTTGTTAGTCAATAGTCAGTTAAAGGCTTACAAATTGTCCTAACCTCCCATGCAGGTAAGCTTGATCTGTGTTTACTAGTATGATTATCTAACCCTAAGTAGCAGAAATAAAGAGATCTCTACTAAACACAGAGGTTATGGCAATAAAAAGATATTTTACAAAAATCAGATGGCTTTATATATCTTAACTACATCTTATAAGGGCATCTGTGACATCATAAAAACTGAATGTTATGCTTACATTCCTGATAACTCTGGCAAGGTTAAAGATTTACATTCCCAAATAGAGGCGGTGTCCTTGCTGGTCTTGTTATGGGAACAGCTTTTTAGCTCTTGCACCTTCTGGTGAGATTACCAGTTCCTATCATCATCATGATGTTCATTGGCATGCTCCAAGTGCTGTGACATTTATTTCATATTAATCTTATTTCAGTACTCATATCTTCTTGTTTCTTGCATAGAAGCACCCACCTCCCAGATGACTTTACAGCCTATTGCTTCCAAACCAGACTTTTGTCACAGACCCCTCAACGGACTCAAAACTTTCCTGAAAGGGAAACCCAAACTGCTTGCCCCACATTGCCCCACCTCACCCTCTCAGCTCGAAGCATCCAGAGGAGCCATTGTCCATTTTCCCTTACAGTAGTGAGGATTTCCTTCTCAGGGTGGATGGGATGTTTGAGGCTAGGGGGCAAAAGGACAGTCAGTGTAGGTAATGAATGACCAGGTCGGAAAGATGAAACTTTATTCAAAGGGAATGGGAAGTTAATACTTTCAGGACCCCTTCCCCTCCTCTTTACCTGATGTCAAGGTTACCTGCATCCAGGGTCTTTTTCTTCCCTGTAAGCAGTTGTTAATTCATGCCCTTGGGATGCTCCCTTCCTGCCTATACCCCTGGGTGGCTTTGTTCTCACCCCTGGATAACGCCACATTTTGGGCACTCCACCTTTTGCTCAGTCCCTTTTTGGACCAGATAAAGGGAGGAGGGGCGTGAGAAAAAAGAAAATCTAAAATCTATAAAAGAGGCAGAACATCCCCACTTCCCTGGGCACCAACTTCTAAACTGGAGCCTCTCCTCTGCCTCTGAGGAGGAGTTTCTCTCTCTCTCTCTCTCTCTCTCTCTCTCTCTCTCTCTCTCTCTCTCTCTCTCTCTTTCTCTCTTTCTCTCTCTCTGTCTCTTTCTGTTGTGTCCTTTAAATAAAACTTTTGCTCTTGCTATAGCATTTCTTGGGTGTTCAATCTTCGGCATCAGGGAGACAGGACTCAGATTCTTAACAACGGCATCAATACCACCTGCCTTAGGAGGTGGGCAGGTCATTTTCCTCAGCTGCAGGTAATGATTCCCAGAGACATAGGTAAAACTTCATCAGGGCACAGCTAGTAATTAGCACAACTAGAACATTAATCCTGGACTTCTCACTCCAGAGAAGGCTCTTGATTCTATTTCCCTGCTTCTCTTGACCCTCAGGGACATCCCCTCATGGCTTAGAAGTTCCCTTGAGGCTGACTCCACTGCTGACCCACGTGAACTCTGGGTTGATTTCTGTACAAACCCCACAGTTTCCTGCTTTGGGCCTCTGCTGCCTGTGGGCTCCCCTCTGCTGCCTCACTCACTCTGGGTTGAAGACCCTCATCCATTCCCTCACCCCATGGAAGACAGCCCACATTGGTGCCCTACCTTGCCTCTGCATCTCCAGTGATCTCCTGGCCCCCAAACCCATGGCTCTCCATGAGGACCTCTCCTTCACTCATAGAGCTTCGTTGCTTTCCACTTGCTCCCTGCCCTTGCTCCTTGAGGACACGGCCCATGCCCTTGTCTCCTTGGATGACTGACATAGATGATGTCCTTAAGAAATTATTGTGAGGTTGATTGTGGAAGCACAACTTAACTTTTTAACAAACATTTCATTGGTTACAGTACATGCTTGATTACTATGTTTATTTGCAAACAGGATCTCCTTTATCAATAAAGGAACTTAGCATCCGATTCCAATTCTAAATAAAAGATCAGTGTCAATTGCTGTGTTGTGAACCAACATTTTGATTTTTTTCTTTAAAAAACGCCACATTTATTCAGTTCCACAACATACACAGACCCATAGAATGTGCAAGGTTTGGGAGGAGAGGACATCTCATTGGCCTGTCACATCTTGGACTGTGTTTTTGTCAGCAGTTTTCATTTCCATGATGCCTAACTTTACCCTGTTGACTCTGTAAGAGTCATTACATTACATTAGTTGTAATTATAGAATATGTGGTCATAAAGATCTAAATACAGATAAGTATAAAAGTAAAAATGTGTCATGAGGGATTTTCTGCACCAAGGTGAGTGATATGTAAAGTACACTTAACTTGCAAAAACCAGACCCCTCAGTCACTCTGCTCAGAAAGGCATTAGGTCAGGAATGATGGGCGGGTAAGGTACAAAGGGAGGGTGGCTACAGCAGGGCTGAGCATGACTGCAGAGGCCACAGAAGCTGCCACATGGTCCTAGAGAACTCCATGAATGCTGGTGGGCAGCCAGGCCAGAGTGAAGGGTCCGGTCCTGGGCACAACACCAAGTCTCACCCAAAAGACCATCCACTGGGGGACAGGGAGGATGCCAGTGGTCTGGAGCCAAGGTCTATGGGATGGTCACAGGACCTGGTGCCCTGTCTCCAGCAGCATGCTCTCCATGTAGGGCTGGTACAGCCACACTGACAGGTAGCTCAGGGCAAGGTCATGTTCTGCCATGTATGCCAGCTCTGCACCCACCGTGCACTTCAGGAGGAACTCCTGCCTGTACGTGTCAGAGAGCTGGTGGGAAACCTCGTATAAGTGGGTTGTAGACCACATGTGAAACATAGGGGGCCGCTCACTCTCCTCCCCATAATGGTAATTTTCTAGTTCACAAATTCCCTTGGTAGTTGAAAACAGCTTTTCCATTTTCACCAGTATTTTGGTCAAACCATCCAATGTAGCCTGCCAATTCCTCACATAGCAACTCAAGCTCCTTATCATAGGGTGGATACATCTTTTCTTCATTTCCACTGGAAGGTGGGTTGCTGCTATTTAATTCGATCTTGTCTTTACTCCTTCCATGGTCAGCAGAAATCCCAGCAAGGAGACCCAAGCCCATTTTGATTTCTCAAATGAGGACTTTGGGGTCAGAAGAGAGGAGACTGGTGAGATGAAGAGGTAGTTGACCCCTGCCAACCTAGTTCACCTCAGTGCCCATTTTCCTCCTGATATTACTCTTACCATGTGATGTAACCTGAATCTATTGAATGCTTTGGGATTAGGAGCCACGTATGGATACAGAACAAGAAGTTACTGAGGAGATCCAAGATGGTGGGATACACAAGGTTGCAATCCTCATTGTTCTGTGGTACAAAACCAAGAAAACAGAGAGGGAGCTTCTCTGCAAAGTAGGTGAACAAAAAAGGCAGGGAGGACTTTACTGGAACCTAAAACTGAACATTCAAAGCAGACCAGGGACACAGGAGTTTGGATATAATAAAATAAGAAAAAAATCCCCAGCAGTGCTGCCACAGCCAGGCCAGAAGTGCCAGCCAGAGAGTCCTTCATGAGCATAGTAAGAGGGATAAGGGAACTAAAGGAACTTGCATTTTAGTGAGGTATAACTGGAACCTGAAGGATGCACTGCACAATATCAGCATGTGGGTAAAGAAGTTGCCAACCCTCCTGGTGATATGCAGAGGACAAAGGAATGAAACGTTTTGCAGCTGCAGCACAGGGCCTGGCAATTAAAGAAGCCAATTCCTGGAAAAATCAAGTTTGGCCCAAAATACAGGCCCAGTAAACACATGCTGCATGACAGAGAGTGTACTTAAGTGACCAGAAGAAAATCAAAATGGAGAGAGGTTTACACAGGGAAAAATGAGTCATGGAAACCCACCCAGCTCTACCCCTCTCCCGACAATCTGACCACTTGCAGGACTGGCTGGGAGAGATGGATCTGACTGGGAATTTGGAAGGGCAGAGGTGGGAGAAACTTTTTGGAGTCTGAAGCTGAGACCAGGAAACGTGGGGTTTGCAGGTGATGTAGGGAACTAAGAATTGACTCCTCCACCAGACAAGTGGAACCCAAGGGAGATCCCTGGGGTGCAGTCTTCCAGCATGGACCAGCAAGTACTGGGTGCTGGAGGTGCACTGATCTAAAATCTCCAGACCAATTAGCATTCAGTGAAGAGTCTGGAGCCTGCCTAAGCCTAGATCCTGCCTCCAAGAACTCCACCTGCAGGATTACCTCTCTCACTCTAGCAATCCTGAGGGTGGAGCATCACACTCCAGAAGACCCTCCTAGAACTGCTGAGAAGAGAAGCTGAGAGTATTTTGAACTCCAACAGAAAAATTTTCATCAAAATTTTTATTTAAATTATTTTTTGCTCTTTAATTGCAACCTTAATGGTACATGGACATTTATACAGTTTCCTCTTTTTTTTCTTCCCATCTCTAGCATTTTTAAACTAATTATTTTCTGTGGATTTTTTTTGTGTGTGTGCACAAGGATGTTTTATTAGTATATTTTAGTTTTGTTTTGTATTCTTTTATTTTTATGTTTTTTATTTAAAATTTTACTTTATGTATATTTTTCACCTTCCTATCTGTCTCCCTTGGTTCTCTCTTTTCTTTTGTTAACATCCAATCTCTATTGTTCTCTCTTTCACTCTGCCTTTAATCTTTAACATCTGTATTCTCTTCTCCATCATAATCATAATATCCTATAATACTTCTGTTCTCTCCTTGTCCACCATTTGAAAATGTTAATGCTTTTCCAAACTTGCTATTTTTATTATAGGCAATAACTAATCATATAATTTCTGTTCATTGTGACAATTAACATTCTAGATGTCATAGTATGAAATATTTGATTTAATGCTGTAAATTGTTTGCATTGGTTGTTGTTATTATTTTTCTCCCCCTAAACAGTAAGATACTGAAAACCTTCAGGGACACTATAAGTCCACAGGGTAGAAACTCTACTGCCTCAGATCCATACTGTTAGATGGGTAGACACAAAAATAATATGAAAAAGCAAGAGAACAAATTGCCCCAAGGAAACCAAGGAACCTGGATAACAGAATCCATCAATACCATAGTGGAAGAAATGTCAGAGAAGGAGTTTAGAATGTACATAGTTAAACTGGTCTGCAAAGTAAAGGATGATGTAAGAGAGCAAACACAGGTAGCAAGAGATCATTTCAATAAAGAAATAGAGATTCTATTTTTAAAAAAACCAGAAATCCTTGAAATGAGGGAAACAATAAACTAAAATTAAAAATCCAATAGAAAGCATCACCAACACACTAGACCACTTGGAAGACAGAACACCAGGCAACAAAGGCAAAATACATAATCTTGAAAATAGGGTTGACCATGAAGAGAAGATGTTAAGAAACCATGAACAGAACTTCCAAGAATTATGGGATAACATGAAAAAACCAAATTTAAGATTTTTCAGGATAGATGAAGATACAGAGATAAAAACCAAAGGAATGAACAATCTTTTCAATGAAATAATATCAAAAAATTTCCCAAAGCTAAAGAATAAAATGGAAAACCAAATGCAAGAGACTTACAGGACTCCAGGGTGCAAAATTACAACAGACTCACCTCAAGGCATATTATAATGAAAATGCCTAGCATACAGAATAAGGATAGATTTTAAAAGTTTTGAGAAAAAATATAGATTACATTTGAGGGGAAACCAATTCAGATCTCAGCAGATTTCTCAGCCCAGACCCTCAGCACTAGGAGGTCCTAGAATAACACATTCCAAGCTCTGAAAGAAAATGGATGCTAACCAAGAATCCTATATGCGGCAAAATTAAGCTTTAGATTTGGTGATGAAACAAAACCTTCCATGATAAACAAAAATGTAAAGAATTTGCAACCAGAAAGTCTGTACTTCAGAATATTAACAAAATATTTCCTTAAGATGAGATGAAAAAAGAAAAGTGAAAACCAGTGAAGGGAGGAACTGTACTAAAGGAATCAAATGAGAAATTAATTCCAATTTAAAACTAGAAGAAAATAAAAATGACTGGGAACACAAATCATATCTCAATAATAACCTTGAATATTAATGGCCTAAACTCATCAATCAAAAGACATAGACTCGCAAATTGTATTAAAAAACAAGACCCAACAATATGCTGTCTCCCAGAGACTTGCCTCATAAGCAAAGACATCCACAGACTGAAGGTGAAAGGATGGGAATAACATATCACTCACATGGATCTGGCAAACAAGCAGGGGTTTCCATCTTTATATCAGATAAAGTGGACCTCATGACCAAGTTAAATAGAAGGAACAAAGATGGACATTTTATACTGCTTAGGGAATTATGCATTAACAACATGTAACAATCATAAATATTTATGCCCCAAACAATGGAATATCTACTTACATCAAAAAAATCCCTTCTCAAATTCAATAATCAAACAGACCACAACACAATAATACTGGGTGACTTTAACACACATCTGTCACTACTGGATAGATCCTCGAAATGAAAACTAAACAAAGAAACTATACAACTGCATAATACAACAAATAATTTAGACTTAACAGACAGATACAGAATATTTCATCCATCAATGAGCAAATACACTTTCTTCTCAGCCGCACATGGAAACTTCTCTAAAATAAACCATATGTTTTGCCACCAAAAAACTCTCAGCAAATACAAAAACTAGAGATACTACCCTGCATCCTATCCAATCATAATGGAATGAAATAGAAATCAAAGAATAAAAATAGAAGTTATTCTAACACCTGGAGACTAAATAACACTCTATTGTGTTTGGAGAAATTCTAATTCTTAGCTGGCAGCAGTGAACGTCTCAAGTGTGTAAACCTGCGGGGAGGAGTGTTCTGCTTCGGTCACCTAGGAAAGTATACAACTCTCCCAAATTGACTCAGAGTAACCAAGGGAACCTTTATAGGAACCTGGTGGTGTGATCACCAATGGCACATTGTGATTGGGCAAGAAACCTATAAAATGTATAGCTGTTCCCGCAATAATCCAGTTTGCAAGCTGCTTGCCACAAGCCTACTTCAACCCAACTCCTGGAGTCTGGGTCTTGACTCTGTGCCCTTACCCTGCATATGAGCTAGCCTGGCACAAGAGAGATTACATTTTGGTGCCCCACGTGCCTCGTCTACTCACACCTCAGGATTTGCAAGCCCCCGGTGATTCAGTAAGGGCCTCTTTGTGTTTGGTCAGCCGACTGTCCTGTGAGGTGAGAACAGGACCCCTATTCCCCCTTTCTTCTTGTATTGTCCTGATTCCCGAGAAAAGGCACACACCGCTGCTATCGCCACCTTCCCGTCAGTGGCTCTACTTTCCCCTTTGGTTCTCCCGGTGAATTTGCATAAGGGATTGATCCCCCTGAATTCAGAACCAGATCTCCCTCTGTGGAGATTTCTACCAGAGACACCGTGTGAGATATGACCGTGAACTGACAACTCACAGAAATTCCCTGCTAAGCATGAGACATTGGATCCTAAACACCTCTTTGTCAGAAGATAGGCTCTTTTGTCCTCCCGCTGGTCCCCTATCTTAGGCTCAGGGATACTCATTGCAGGTTCCTTTACAGTCCTTTTCTTTATTCCTGAGAGATTTGTTTACTCCAATCTCCCCCTATGCAGAGAGCTTGGCAGCTTGCTGCTTTAAGGGCACTTCTCTCACAGTGTGGGCTTAAAGTGAAACCAAATGACCCTTCAGGCCTCCACTTCAAGTGTTGTAACTTCTGAGGATGAGGAGCAAGAAACCAAATAACAAAGGTCTCCCACTCTCTGCCCCTCCCCCCTCTATACCCTTGGATTGAATTGCCCTCTCTCGCTCCTTCTGGAGTTCCCTCTGTGAAGCACAGAGTTTTAAAAGGGTCTTCTTTTTCTCCCAAGAATTCATTTGCAGCATACCCCATCAATTTGGGCCCTGGTGGGGATGAAAGGCCTTGGCTCCCCATCCCACTCCCAGACCTGGCCCCTCTTAGGAAGGCAGAAGTGAGAGAAGGTTTAGTCTCACCAGCACTGTTTTATCCTATAATAACAATGTTTTATGCCTGTTGAAAGGGAGTTCCAACAGAGAATGTAAATTCAAAAATTTTACTCTCTCAGACTATAGAAGAAAGTGAAACAAAACCTGTACTCCTCCCACCCGGGGAAAATGGTGGAGAAAACACGGCACAGATAGCAAAATATAACCCTTCCAGCTACTCCTCTTTGTTCTCTGCAAGTAACTGGAGAACAGGACATTCCTCATCAATTGATTTTGGCAGAGAAACATGTCTGGTCACATTCCTCATGCCCCCCCCCCAACCCCATCCAAAACAAAAAAGTGAACCAACAGATCCACCTACTGGAAAAAGAAAACTCCCATGGGAGGTGGCTGGTGTGGAGGAAATAACCCTAACCAGCCCAACAGCCTGTGGCATGTCACAGTAAGGAGTGACATAGCAGCCCCATTCCTCAAAAGTAGTGGGAGATAATGTTTCATGATTATCTGCATCCAAACCTGACCTGATTCCCAACCAGGAAAAGGGGTTAAAAGGCCCTAGGCAATTTCCCCTGCCTGGCCTTGCTGAAGCCTGCATTGGAGTGTAGACTGCAGCAGTCTCAGCGGGGGACCAACCTGAGACTGAAGAAAAAAAGTGTCCATTTTAAACTTCTCCTGGGCTGCAACAAAGAACTAACTCACTGTCTCTCTGCCTCTCCCTCCCTCTCACTCCTTCTCTCTGCTTTCCTCTTTCTCACTCTCTCATGCTATAATTAATGGTCATTATCATTTTTTCTTCTAGGATTCTTGTTTTGTTTTGTTTTTCTTAAATGCTATATTTTTTGAGCTCACAATTTTGATCCTACATAAATAGTTTAATGATTTGTTGATCAGTTCTATTTTTTTATCCAACTCGAGTTATTTTTGAACATCTGTGTCATTGCAATGGAGATAAACATCACAAGGCCTTTGCTTTTGTGTTATGTGTATATCGTGTTGTCTGATGTCATGTTGTCTATTTGCAGCTAAATATCATACACATGATATTTAAAGTGAGTGCCCATAAAATTAAAATTTAAAAAATGGATCCAAATACTTTTAATTCACATGATTTAAGCAGTTTAATTTAAATTGGGTACACTAATAAAAGTAAATGTCTTTACAATTAACTCACAAGTCTCTATATGGTCAAACTAATAAAATGTTGATGTTTATAAAATATCTAATATCAATTGTTTCTAGGACTCAATTGACCTACTAAACACAGGTCATACCAATAAGAGGGTATTTTACAAAAATCATATGACATTAAGTAGCTTAGCTATATTTTCTTGGGACATCAATGACATTAAGAGTTAAATGTTTTGTTTACATTCCTGATAACCTGGACAATGTTAAGTTTCCCAAATAAAGGCCTTTTCCTCTCCAGCCTTTGTTAGGCCTTGTTATGGGAACAAACTCTCAGTTCTTCCATCTCCTGGTGAGGGATTATTAACTTCTCTCATTTTCATGATATTCATTGACATGTTCCAGATATTGCAACATTTATTTTCTGTTAATCTCATTTCAATACTCACTCACTTTTTGTTTCTCTCTCATAGAAGCACCCACCCTTAGATGACTTTACAACCTGCTCTTCCCCAAGTAGACTTCTACTATGGATCCTTTGATTGACACAGTTTCCAGGCTGCCCACTTCCAGCTCAAAGTAGCCAGAATGGTCATCACCCCCTTCTCTTATAGCAGTAAAGAGTTCCTAAAGAAAAAGGGGGAAATAAAGTCAGAATTGGGGACAGGCAGTTAGTGCAGAAATAGGGGTTTGGGTCAAATGGAGGAAATGGAGGCCATGAAAGCCATCTGCCTCTGGAAGTTGGAGACTACCCCTGGGAGAATGGAATGTCAAGGATCTGCAGAGCCCATTGGTTACCAGATTTACCTGCCCTTATCAAGGAGTTCAGACAAGGAGCTGCTAATTAACGCCACCCCGGGCCCTTACCTGGCTGAATCACTTTGGCCCTCCCCCTGCCCTTTCACTTCTCACTTTATGCATCTCACCTGCAAAACTAGGCCTAGTCATATAGTCAGGAAGGAGAGATAAGTGGGGAAAGAACTGGAAAACAAAAGAGACCTTAACCTATAAAAGATGTAGGGTGTTCTCACTTCTTGGGACTTTAGAACATCAGTTATGGCCCTCTTTTCCCTCCCTGGAGAGGTCTATGTTATTACCTTTAAATAGAACTTGCTTAATATGCTAAATCCTACTACAATGTTAGGATTAGCTTGCATACTCTTCCTTATAATACTTGCAGTTCCTAAGTGTTTGTGGTCCATTTTCAACAAAAGAGTCACAAGAGTTCAGGTCAATCGAGTCCTCCTGAAGGAATCCCTTGTCCAAATTAATAAAAATGGGAAAAATGTTGGGAGAAATCCTACTTCTTGGCTGGCAGCAGTGAATGTCTCAAGTGTGTAAGGAAAATATGCAGGGAGGAGCGTTCTGCTTTGGCTACCTAGGAAAGTAAACAACTGCTCCAAGTTGACTCAGTGTTACCAAGGGAACCTTTATAGGAACCTGATGGTGTGATCCCCCTTGGCACATTGTGATTGGGTGAGAAACCTATAAAACATCTAGCTGTTCCCGCAGTAATCGAGTTTGCAAGCTGCTCGCCACAAGCCTGTGTGGGACTAATGACACATTAACTAAGGCTGACTCCTTACTCCCTGGCTAGTGAGCAAGGTCAAGGCTCAAAGGTGGTTTCAAAGGTTCATGACGATAAATAGGACCACCATCAGGGATTGGTTAACAACAGTTCCGCGAATGTGATCAGCTCGTGCTTGCCATGTAGTCCTATGGGACTCTCGCCTGCGTGAACCCCCCATGTATTGCTGACCTTTAAGCTAATTGGTTCCTGCCTTGCCCCCACCCTACATAAAAGCTGTGTGATTTCCTCAATAAATGAGTTCCTGCTGTGACTGGTCTCCCTGACGAGTCTGATTGTCCTCCACCCAGAGGGCTGGGAGCGGATGGTCAGTTGGCCCTACCTATCCCGGTCTGACCTTGTTGGGGAGTGTCCCCTTCCCTTGCCCCTGGTGAAGAAGAGCAAGGGGGCTTAAGACCCCGACATCTGGCGCCCAACGTGGGGCACCTCAAGGCTGATCTGCAGCCAAAGCGAAGAGGCAGCTTTGAGACCGAAAGTACCGGCAGATCAGACCAAGCGAGTTTCGAGGTAAGGGCATCCCTGAAAAGATGGGACAAACACACACCACACATGGTGACCCTGCGCTCTCAGCTCTTAGACTCATGCTGAAGAGTAGGGGCCTTGAGTTGTCTGATACACAGGCAGAAAAAGCCTGGGACACCTTTACTCGGTGGCCCCTTGGCTTCCTGCCGCTAATCTTTTTGACTGGTCCACATGGGATCGTGTAGAACAACTTGTTAGGAAGAGGGAAATCAACTTAGGGGAGGGTCCCCCATTGGGATTCTACCCTACATTTTCTTCCTTTAAGGCCTGCTTCTCTCCAGGACCTCCCAAAGTGGGCTCCAAGTTTCCCCCCAAAGAGTCACTGCCTCTGGATGGTGAGAAATCTTCTCAGTGGCCATTTTATGATACTGGGCAAGAACTCACTGACTCTAACCTCCCCCCCTCCCTGTATAGCCTTCCTGGTAAATGCTAAAATGTTGGTTTGGGAAGGAATGACTACCAATCACAAATTGGTCTGTGCCGGGATGAAAGATCGCTCCATGGGAAGGTGGATTGTGGCTACCAAAGATATTGGCACACAGCTTCCATGAGTGAGTGGGCAGATGGAAAGGGATTCCTTATCTTCAAGTCTCTTCTTACTTGCACTTCTATGCTCTTCCTGCAAACTTGAATGCCTCCTTCTTCTCCCCCTCTTAATCCCCCCTCCTCCTCCAACTTCAACTCAGCTGTTTCTGCTTCCATTCCCCGGCCCAGTCCACTTACTCCTCCTGCCACGAGTCCCACATACACCAGTGTGGAGGGAGTAACCAGCCCAACCATCAGGGGCATGTCCTAGTAAGGAGTATGATGTAGCAGCCCCATTCCCCACAAGTAGTGGGAGATAATTGTTTCACAATTTTCTGTGTCCAAACCTGAATTGAACCAGGAAAAAGGGTTAAAATGCCCTAGGCATCAAGTTTCTGCTAGAACATTTTAGCCCCTTTCAGATCCAGATCTCAGCCAAGGTTTACATTGAAATGCAAATGGAGGAAACTAGAATGCTCAGTAGAAAACCAGTCTCAAACCCAAGGGGGGAAAAAAAAGAGCAAAAAGAGTCTTACCTGAACTCCAGCAAAAGTAAAATTTATGGTGCTTTACTAAAGTAATTAATGGCCGTATCATTTTTCCAGGACTCTTGTGTTTTTTTGAATTCTATTTTTTTTTTTGAGCTCATGACTTTTTGATCAGTTCTATTTTTTTATTGAACTAGAGTTTTGAACATCTGTTACATTGCAATGGAGATTCACCTATAAAGTTACAAGGCCTTTGATTTTGTGTTATTTGTATGTCATGCTGTATGATGTCATGTTTTGTCTGTATCAAAACTGAGCACTCCTAAAATTAAAATTTAAAAACGGATCCAGATACTTTTAATTCACATGCTTTAAAAAGGTTCAATTCAAATTGGGTAAACTAATAAAAGTAAAATGTCTTTGAAAATTAACTCACAAGTCTCTAGGTGGTCAAACTCATTAAATGTTGATGTTTATAAAATGTCTAACATCAATTTTTCTAAGACTTTTCTTCCACAGGAAAGAGATGGCAAATACTGTTGGTACACTTGTCTGATATCTTGGTTTTTTTACAATAAGATAAGTGAATTAGAGTTGACATGTATGGGATTACTCAAATGTGTTTGTAGAGAAAATTGCTATCACTAAACTAAAAACAAGGTTACTAAGAGTTGTGTACTGGTAGGTACAATTCTATATACAAAGGGTTCCAAGGGTGTTGACTGTGTTTCAATTAGAGTACTATAAATAACAAAATATTTAATCTTATTAAAATGGAGTAATTTATATAAATTCAGAAATTTCTTAAGAGTTGTTTCAGAATGTGAACAAAAAGGGGTCAACAGATAGGAAAGAAAAAATAAAAGGTTCTGGGTATGGAAATATATTTAGTAAAAGGGAAAAGAAAATCTTTCTGGGTAAGAAAGTGTTTATGTGATGAAATACATGAGGGTCTAAGTAAGTGCTAAGGAAGTCTGTGTGCTAAGGAAGTCTGTGTAAGTAAAGGGCTAATTTCAACAAGTTTGCATGTAACTAAGTTGGCTGTATGTATGTGAGACAGTTAAAGCTATTTAAGGTTTTTTCTAAGGTGAAATACTAATGTTCTGATATAAACCAAAGTTTAATCTATATGTAAAATGACAAGGATTTCTTAGAAACACTAATTTACTCTTAACTTTGTGTCTATTAAGTTTTATTCTTTAGAACAATTAATCTTAAAAATTGGGGTTTATACAATTATGGTAAACAACTCTTAGAGTATTGTACTACGTTACAGAGTCTAAATTTTTCTTTAAAAACTAAATTTGGTAATGTAAAAGTGTCAAAGTAATTGTGAAATGGTCACTCTTTCTATATTAAATGTGTTCATATTTTCCAGGTATACAAGCCTTTAAAGCAGAAAATTTATCAAGCTGCTAGTCTCCAAATTAAATTTGTCTGTAATGGTAAACCTATCATTTAATATTCTATATAGGACCTGTCATCAATAGGGTACATGTAAAATTTGTTAAATGTATTTCTAAAAGTTATTGAGAGCCTGATTTGTTTAAAGGTTAAGCATGAAAGCATTTTATCACTTTGCCATACAAAAGGAAACTTAAAAGCTCTCTCAGCCTTTCTTTAATTCATGGTTTAGATATAATGCTAAATTGTGTTAACTAATGTTCATGTAGACTCAGGAGTCAATATATGTAAACTGCTTTAAATGACATTTAAGAAAGAGTGTAATGTGCAGTAGCAAAAATGGGACAACAGTGATTAAGATTGGGGTGTCTGACCCCATGACTTTGGACAGTGGACTCCCTTGAGAGCTACACAGAGCTCCTAACATTGCACTTTGCAGCTCTGTCATCTTAGATCTACAGGCTCAACTTGATTCCTTGGCTGCTGTTGTCCTGCAACGGCGAAGGAAGGAGGGCTTTGCCTGTTCCTTGGTGCTGTTTCTACACCAACCACTCTGGCATTATACAAGATAAAATCAAAAACCTACAAGGAGATCTGGAACGTTGTAGGAGCGAGCTCCACTCTAATTTCCTCTGGACTGGGTTATATGGGTGTCTCCCCTACCTCCTCCTGCTTAGGGGACAGCTAACCACCATTATCCTTGTGTTCACCTTTGGGCCTTGCATAATCAATAAGCTTATCCATTTCCTGAAAAGCCAGGCTAAGTCTGTGCAGTTCATGGTGGACCGACAGCATTATACCACCCTTCATAATGATGATTGGGAGCCCTATAGGATCATGGATCACTCGTATCAGAACACTGGGGTCTAAGTGTCTCTCCCTTAAGCCCTGCTCCTCCTGAGGGGCCCGCCTGAAGTGCTAAGGTGGAGTCAATGACAGGTAAGATCCTCAGAGGAGGACAACCTAAGACAGGCACACCTTCAAGTAAGGCGGACCCCAAACTGCTAGAGTGATGTTCCACGATGGGTAAGACCCTTCCAGGGGCAACCTAAGACAGACACTCCCTTAATATAAAACAAAAAAGGGGGATGTGTTGGGACTAATGACACGTTAACTAACTCAGGCTGACTCCTTACTCCCCGGCGAGTGAGCTAGATCAAGGCCTCAAAGGCAGTTTCAATAGTTAATGATGACAAATTGGACCACCATCAGGGATTGATTAACAACAGTTCCGCGAATGTGATCAGCTCGTGCTTGCCATATAGTCCTATGGGACTCTCGCCTGCGTGAACCCACCATGTGTTGCTGACCTTTAAGCTGATTGATTCCCGCCTAGCTCCACCCTACATAAAAGCTGTGTGATTTCCTCAATAAATGAGTTCCTGCTGTGACGGTCTCCCTGACGAGTCTGATTGTCCTCCACCCAGAGGGCTGGGAGCGGGCGGTCAGTCAGCCCTACCTATCCCAGTCTGACCTTGTTGGGGAGTGTCCCCTTCCCTTGCCGCTGGTTGAGAAGAGCAAGGGGGCTTAAGACCCTGACAAGCCTGCTTCCACCCTACTCCTGGAGTCTGGGTCTTGACTCTGTGCCCTTACCCCACCCCCCATATGAGTTAGTCTGGCACAAGAGAGACTACACTATTGAATGACAAATGGGTAACTGAAGAAATCAGGAAGGAAATTTAAAAAATTCATAGAGGTAAATGAGAATAGTAATACAACATATCAAAATCTCCAAGATTCAATAAAGGCAGTCCTAAGAGGAAAGTTTATTACATTGAACTCATTCATTAAAAGAATAGAAAGTCAGTTAATAAAATACCTAAGATTGTATCTCAAAACCCTAAAAAAGAAAAGCAAATGAACATCAAAAGCAGTAGAAGACAGGAAATAAGTAAAATCAGAGCTGAAATCAGTGAAATTGAAACAAAAGAAACAATCCAAAAAAATGACAAAACAAAAAGTTGATTCTTTGAAAAAATAAATAAAATTAATAAACCCTTAGCCATGCTAGTGAAGAGAAGGAGAGAGAAAACTCAGATTACTAAAATGTGTGATGAAAAAGAAAACATCACAACAGACACTACTGAAACACAAAAGATAATTAGAAACTATTTTGAAAATCTACACTCCAACAAAATAGAAAATCTCAAAAACATCAACAAATTTCTAGAGACATATGACCTACCCAAACTGAACCAGGAGGGCATACATAATTTGAACAAATCAATCTCAAGCAATGAAATAGAAGAAGTCATCAAAATTCTGCCATCTAAGAAAAGCCCAATTGGGTTGGGATTCTGGCTCAGTGGTGGAGTGCTTGCCTAATGCCTGAGGCACTGGGTTCTATCCTCAGCATCACATCAAAACTAAATAAAATAAAGTTTAAAGAAAGGTGAAGTTCTTAATAAAAAGGAAGATAGAAAGAAAGAAAGAAAGAACGAACCCAGGACCAGATGAATTCTCAGCTGAGTTCTACAAGACCTTCAAAGAAGAATTAACACCACTATCTCTCATTATACCACGAAATAGAAAAAGAGGGAACCCTTCCAAACTTATTCTATGAAGCTGGTATCACTGATACCAAAACCAAACAAAGACACATCAAGGAAAGAAAATTACAGACCAATATCCCTAATGAACATAGATGCAAAAATTCTCAATAAGCCTCTGGCAAATTGCATACAAAAACATATTTAAAAGACTGTGCACCATGATCAAGTGGGGTTCATCCCTGGGATGCAAGGTAGGGTCAACATACAGAAATCAATAAACATAATTCATCACATCAATAGACCTAAAGACAAGAACCATATGATCATCTTGATAGATGCAGAGAAAACATTTGACAAAATACAGCTCCCCTTCATGTTCAAAACACTAGAAAAACTAGGGATAGTAGGAACATACCTCAACATTGTAAAAGCTATCTATGCTAAGCCCACGAGCAAGATCATTCTAAAGGGAAGAAAAATTAAAACATTTCCTCTAAAAACTGGAACAAGACAGGGAGGCCCTCCTTCACCACTTTTATTCAACATCATCCTCGAAATTCTAGCCAGAGCAATTAGAGAGAAGAAAGGAATTAAAGGGATACAGATAGGAAAAGAAGAACTCAAATTGTCACTATTTGTCAATGACATTAGTCCATATTTAGAAAATCCAAAAATTTCACCAGAAACATTCTAGAACTAATAAATAAATTCAGAAAAATATGAGGACATAAAATTAACATCCATAAATCAAATGCATTCCCATGCTTCAGTGATGAATCCACTGAAAGAGAAATTAGGAAAACACCCAATTCACAATAGCCTCAAAAAAATTGAGGTATCAATCTAACAAAAGAAGTGAACAACCTCTACAATGAAAACTAAAGAACACTAAAGAAAGAAATTGAAGATCTTAGAAGATGGAAAGATCCCCCATGCTCTTGGATAGGCATAATTAACATTGTCAAAATGACCATACTATACTACCAAAAGCATTATACAGATTTAATGCAATTCCTATTAAAATTCCAATGATGTTCTTCATAGAAATAGAAACAGCAATCATGAAATTCATATGGAAAAATAAGAGACCCAGAATACCCAAAGCAATCCTTAGCAAGAAAACAATGAAGTAGGAGGCATCACAATACCAGAACTTAAATTATATTACAATGCCATAGTAACAAAAATGGCATGGTATTGGCACCAAAACAGATACATAGACCAATGCTACAGAGTCAAAGACACAGAGACAAACCCACATACATACAGTTATCTCATACTAGACAACGGCACCATAAACATATGTTGGAGAAAAAATAGCCTCTTCAACAAATGGTACTGGGAAAACTAGAAATCCATATGTAGTAGAATGAAATTAAACCTCTATCTCTCACCCTGAAAAAATCAACTCAAAGTGGATCAAGAACCTAGGCATTAGTTCAGAGATCCTGCAGCTAATAGAAGAAAAAGTAGGCCCATATATGCACCAGGTTGACTTAGGAACTGACTTCCTCAATAAGACTCCTAAAGCACAAGAAATAAAATCAAGAATCAATAAATGGGATGTTTTCAAACCAAAAAGCTTCTTCACAGCAAAGGAAACAATCAATAATATGAAGAGAGAGCCTATAGAATGGGAGAAAATCTTTACCACATGCACCTCAGATTAATCTCCAGGATATGTAAACAACTACAAAAACTTAACATCAAAGAAAAAAATAACCCAATCAATAAATGGCAAAGGAGCTGAACAGACACTTCACAGAAGAGGAAATATGACTGGCCAATAAATATATGAAAAAAATGTTCAACACCTCTAGCAATTAGTAAAATGCAAGCTAAAACTGTGCTGAGGTGCCATCTGACTCCAGTCAGAATGGCAACCATCAAGAGTACAAACAACAATAAATGTTGGCAAGGATGTGGGGGAAAATGTTCACTCATACATTGCTGGTTGGACTGCAAATTGGTGCAACCACTATGGAAAGCAGTGTGGAGAGTCCTCAGAAAACTTGCAATGGAACCACCATTTGATCCAGTCATTCCACTCCTAGGTTTATACCCAGAGGACTTAAAATCAGGACACTACAGTGACACAGTCACCTCAATGTTTATAGCAGTTCACTTCACAATAGTTAAACTATGGATCCAACCTAGTGCCCTTCAGCAGATGAATGGAGAGACTCTGGTATATATATACAATGGAATATTACTCATCTTTAAAGAAGAATGAAATTCTGGCATTTTCTGGTAAATGGATGGACTGGTGAATATTATGCTAGCCAAATAAGCCAATCTGAAAGAACAAAAGGTCACTGTTTTCTCTTATATGCAGATGCTAATTCACAATAAGGGGAGGGGGAGAATAGAGGAATTTTGGACTAGATAGAGGAGTGTCAAGGGAGGGGAGGGAGCCTGGGGATAGGAATGATGGTAGAGTAAATCGGACATCATTACCCTAGATGCATATATGATTACATGACCTGTGTAACTCAACATCATGTACAACCAGATGAATGAGAAGTTATACTCCATTTGTGTACAATAGCAATTTGTGTATGATGTGTCAAAATGCATTCTAGTGTCATGCATAACCAATTAGAACAAATTTAAAAATACTAACAAGACCAGCTCCAAGTCCCGGAGCCAGCGGTGAGCTCTGGCCCACAGGCAGCTTCAGGGACCAGGACAGGGCAGCCAGGGACTTCCCCAACAGCCCGGCTCCCTCTGGCGGGAGGCACCTTTCAAGGCTAGCTTCTCAGAGCAGACTGTCCAGTGAGAGCCTTTCTACACAGAGCCAGCCACAAGTCCCGGAGCCAGCGGAGAGATCTGACCCACAGGCAGCCTCTGGGACCAGGGCAGGGCAGCCAGAGACTTCTCCAGGTGGCCCTGCCCCCTCCAGTCACAGGCTCTTTCCACGGGGCGATCCAAAATGGCGGACTAGAGGGTGACTGCATCTCCAGTCACTCCAGAACACAGGATTCAAGAAGGGGAGGCATGGAGAGACTTGGACTAAAATAGAGCCACGGGGTGAGTCTCCACCACCGGGTGAAGCTTGGCCTGGGCAGCAGGCCCGGATGGGGCGGCTTATCAGAGCAGGGCAGGGTAACTAGAGTGTTCCCCAGGTAGCCCTGCTCACTCTGGCAGTGGGCTCCTCCCATATGGCCAGCTTCTCGGAGCAGGCCCCCCAGTGAGAGCCTTTCTGCACAGAGCCAGCTTCAAGTCCCACCAGCAGTGAGCTCCGGCCTGCAGGCAGCTTCAGGGACAAGGACAGGGCAGCCAGGGACTTCCCCAAGCAGCCCTGCTCCCTCCGGTGGCAGGTTCCTTTCATGGCCAGCTTCTCAGAGCAGACCACCCAGTGAGAGCCTTTCCGCACAGAGCCAGCTCCAAGCCCTGGAACCAGTAGCTGGCTAGGGGCAGCTTTATTCAGAAGCACTGCATTATCAAGTTCCTCCAAGACTTCAGGCTACTGAAGGCTGGGAGGTGATACACTGGAAATCTACTGGGACACTATAAGCCAATAGAGGAAATCTGGAATATCTCAGAGTCCCACTGACATCTGACCAATATGAGAAAACAAGGGAAGAAAATGTCCCAAACAAACCTAGATACTACATCAATAAAACCCAATGACAGCACAGCAGAAGAAATGACAGAAAGGGAGTTCAGAATGTACATAATTAAAACAATCAGGGAAGCAAACAAGGAGATGAAAGAGCAAATGCAGGCATTGAATGATGAGATGAAAGAGCAAATGCAGGCATTAAATGATAGCACCAATCAACAGTTAAAAGAGCAAATACGGGAAGCAAGAGATCATTTCAATAAAGAGTTAGAGATACTGAAAAAAAAAACAGAAATCTTTGAAATGAAGGAAACAATAAACCAAGTTAAAAACTCCATAGAAAGCATAACCAATAGGACAGAACACCTGGAAGACAGAACCTCAGATATTGAAGACAAAATATTTAACCTTGAAAACAAAGTTGAACAAACAGAGAAGATGGTAAGAAATCATGAATAGAATCTCCAAGAACTATGGGATATCATGAAAAGGCCAAATTTAAGAATTATTGGGATTGAGGAAGGCTTAGAGAAACAAAGCAAAGGAATGAACAATCTATTCGATGAAATAATATCAGAAAATTTCCCAAATCTGAAGAATGAAATGGAAAACCAAGTACAAGAGGCTAATAGGACTCCAAATATACAAAATTACAACAGACCCACACCAAGGCACATTATTATGAAAATACCTAACATACAAAATAAAGACAGAATTTTAAAGGCAGCGAGAGAAAAGAATCAAATTACATTCAGGGGGAAACCAATAAGAATATCAGCAGATTTTTCAATCCAGACCCTAAAAGCTAGAAGAACATTTACCAAGTCCTGAAAGAAAACAGATGCCAACCAAGAATCTTATACCCAGCAAAACTTACTTTCAGATTTGACGATGAAATAAAATCATTCCATGATAAACAAAAGCTAAAGGAATTTACAAAAAGAAAGCCAGCATTATAGAACATTCTCAGCAAAATATTCCATGAGGAAGAGATGAAAAACAACGATGCAAAACAGCAACAGGAGGTGCTAGCCTAAAGGAACTGCCAAATAAAGGAGAAACCAAATCATGTCAAAAACAAAAATGAGTCAAATGACTGGGAATACAAATCATATCACAATAATAACCCTGAATGTTAATGGCCTGAACTCATCAGTCAAAAGACATAGACTGGCAGATTGGATTAAAAAGAAAGATCCAACAATATGTTGCCTGCAAGAGACTCATCTCATAGAAAGAGATACCCATAGACTAAAGGTGAAAGGATGTGAAAAAACATACCATGCACATGGACACAGCAAAAAAGCTGGAGTATCCATCCTCATTTCAGATAATGTGGACTTCAAGCCAAAACTAGTCAGAAGGGTTAAAGAAGGACATTTCGTACTGCTTAAGGGAAACATAAATCAGCAAGACATAACAATCATAAATATCTATGCCCCGAACATTGGCTCATCCATGTACGTCAAACAAATCCTTCTCAATTCCAGAAATCAAATAGACCACAACACAATAATACTAGGCAATTTTAATACACCTCTCTCACCACTGGACAGATCTTCCAAACAAAAATTGAATAAAGAAACCATAGATCTCAATAACACAATCAACATTTTAGACTTAACGGTCATATATAGAATATACCATCCAACAAAGAACGAATACACTTTCTTCTCAGCAGCACATGGATCCTTCTCTAAAATAGACCATATTTTACGTCACAAAGCTACTGTTAGCAAATACAAAAAGATAGAGATACTACCTTGTACTCTATCAGATCTTAATGGATTGAAATTAGAAATAAATGACAGAATAAAAAACAGAAACTTCTCCAATACCTGGAGATTAAATAATACACTATTATATGATGAATGGATAACAGAAGACATCAGGAGGGAAATAAAAAATTCTTAGAAGTAAACGAGAACAAAGACACATCATATCAAAATCTCTGGGACACTATGAAAGCAGTACTTAGAGGAAGATTTATTTCATGGGGCGCATTCAAAAAAAGAAGTAGAAATCAACAAATAAACGACTTAACACTACAGCTCAAAGCCCTAGAAAAAGAAGAGCAGAGCAACACCAAAAGTAGTAGAAGACAGGAAATAGTTAAAATCAGAGCCGAAATCAATGAAATTGAAACAAAAGAAACAATCGGAAAAATTAACAAAATAAATAGTTGATTCTTTGAAAAAGTAAACAAAATTGATAAACCCTTAGCCACACTAACAAAGAGAAAGAGGGAGAAAACTCAAATTACTAAAATTCAGAATGAACAAGGAAATATCAAACAGACATGAGTGAAATGCAAAACATAATGAGTAGCTATTTTGAAAATCTATACTCCAACAAAACAGAAAACCTCGAAGACATCAACAGGTTTCTAGAGACATATGAATTACCTAAACTGAATGAGGAGGACATATACAACTTAAATAAATCAATTTCAAGCAATGAAATAGAAGAGGTCATCAAAAGCCTACCAACAAAGAAAAGTCCAGGACCAGATAGGTTCTCAGCCAAGTTCTACAAAACCTTTAAAGAAGAGCTCATTCCAATACTCCTCAAAGTATTCCATGAAATAGAAGAGGAGGGAACCCTCCCAAACTCATTCTATGAAGCCAATATCACCCTGATACCTAAACCAGACAGAGACACATCGAGGAAAGAAAATTTCAGACCAATATCCTTAATGAATATCAATGCAAAAATTCTCAACAAAATTTTAGCAAGTCGCATCCAAAAATATATTAAAAAGATAGTGCACCACGATCAAGTGGGTTTTATCCCAGGGATGCAAGGTTGGTTCAACATCCGGAAATCAATAAATGTAATTCACCATATCAACAGACTTAAAGTTAAGAATCACATGATTATTTCAATAGATGCAGAAAAAGCATTTGATAAAATACAGCATCCCTTCATGCTCAAAACACTAGAAAAATTTGGGGTAGTGGGAACATTCCTTAACATTGTAAAGGCCATCTACACTAAGCCCATGGCCAATATCATTGTAAATGGTGAAAAACTGAAAGCATTCCCCCTAAAAACTGGAACAAGGCAGGGATGCCCTCTTTCACCACTTCTATTCAACATCATCCTTGAAACTCTAGCCAGAGCAATTAGACAAACCAAAGAAATTAAAGGGATACGAATTGGAAAAGAAGAACTCAAACTATCCCTGTTCGCTGATGACATGATTATATATTTAGAGGAACTCAGAAATTCCACCAGAAAACTTTTAGAACTCATAAGTGAATTCAGTAAAGTAGCAGGTTACAAGATCAATGCTCAGAAAGCCAATGCATTTTTATACGTAAGTAATGAATCTTCAGAAAGAGAAATTAGGAAAACTACCCCATTCACAATAGCATCGAAAAAAATAAAATACTTGGGAATCAATCTCACAAAAGAGGTGAAATACCTCTACAATGAGAACTACAGAACACTATTAAATAACACCTTAGAAGATGGAAAGATCTCCCATGTTCTTGGATAGGCAGAATTAATATTGCCAAAATGGCCATACTACCTAAAGTGCTATACAGACTCAATGCAATTCCAATTAAAATCCCAATGATGTACCTTACAGAAATAGAGCAAGCAATTACAAAATTCATCTGGAAGAATAAAAAACCCAGAAGAGCTAAAGCAATCCTCAGTAGAAAGAGCGAAGCAGGGGGTATTGCAATACCACATCTTCAACTCTATTACAAAGCAATAATAACAAAAACAGCATGGTGTTGGTACCAAAATAGACAGGTAGATCAATGGTACAGAATAGAGGACATGGACAAAAACCCAAATAAATACAATTTTCTCATACTACACAAAGGTGCCAAAAATATGCAATGGAGAAAAGATAGCCTCTTCAACAAATGGTGCTGGGAAAACTGGAAATCCATATGCAACAGAATGAAATTAAACCCCTATCTCTCACCCTGCACAAAACTCAACTCAAAATGGATCAAGGACCTCAGAATCAGACCAGAGACCCTGTATCTAATAGAAGGAAAAGTAGGTCCAAATCTTCAACTTGTTGGCTTAGGATCAGACTTCCTTAACAGGACTCCCATAGCACAAGAAATAAAAGCAAGAATCAACAACTGGGATAGATTCAAACTAAAAAGTTTTCTCTAAGCAAGGAAACTATCAGTAATGTGAAGAGAGAGCCTACAGAGTGGGAGAATATCTTTGCCAACCATACTTCAGATAGCGCGCTAATTTCCAGAATCTATAGAGAACTCAAAAAACTCTACACCAAGAATACAAATAATCCAATCAACAAATGGGCTAAGGAAATGAACAGACACTTCACAGAAGAAGATGTACAAGCAATCAACAGATATATGAAAAAATGTTCAACATCTCTAGTAATAAGAGAAATGCAAATCGAAACTACCTTAAGATTCCCTCTCACCCCAATTAGAATGGCGATTATCAAGAACACAAGCAACAATAGGTGTTGGCGAGAATGTGGGGAAAAAGGTACACTCATACATTGCTGGTGGGGTTGCAAATTAGTACAGCCACTCTGGAAAGCAGTATGGAGATTCCTCAGAAAGCTTGGAATGGAACCACCATTTGACTCAGCTATCCCACTCCTTGACCTATACCCAAAGGACTTAAAATCAGCATACTACAGAGATACAGCCACATCAATGATCATAGCTGCTCAATTCACCACAGCCAGATTGTGGAACCAACCTAGATGCCCTTCAGTTGATTAATGGATAAAGAAACTGTGGCATATATATACAATGGAATATTACTCTGCCATGAAGAATGATAAAATTAAGGCATTTGCAGGCAAATGGATAAAATTGGAGAATATCATGCTAAGTGAGATAAGTCAATCTCAAAAAACTAAAGGACAAATGATCTCACTGATAAGTGGATGAGGACATACAATGGGGGGTGGAAGGGGATAGCGTTAGGGTTAGGGTTAGGTTTAGGGTTAGGAATAAGGAGGGTGGTAAGAATGGAGGAAGGAAGGACTGTATAGAGGGAAAAGAAGGGTGGGAGGGGTGGGGGGAAGGAAAAAAATAACAGAATCAATCAAACAACATTACCCTATGTAAATTTATGATTACACAAATGGTATGCCTTGACTCCATGTACAAATAGAGAAACAACATGTATCCCATTTATTTACAATTAAAAAAAAAAGACTAACAAAATTCTGCAAAACACCATTTGGGCTCTTCTTTTCCTTGAACTCATCTCTACAACATGGATTGTTTCATATTACTTTGCAATGCAGTGAAAACAGAACAGCTCTAATGCTGTAATTCTCATTTGGATTTTGACTCACTAATATAATTCCCCAAATTAATGTTTATAGGAAAGAAAGACAAAACCACTCTTTTCATGGAAAATGTTTGTATTTTTCTGATGACATATTTTATATTAATATGTAAAATAAGACTTTATGTTTTCTTTTGAAGTATCACAGTTTCATTGTCTTCCTTCTGACAACTTTATGAAATGGATAATAAATATTAAACCTTAAAAAAAAAAAGAAGTTGCCAACCACTGTCTCTTACTCCTGAGCTGCTTCTCCCAAATCCTAAACCTCATACATTTTCACATTACCTGATATATCTGGTTACATAATTGATCACGGTACCCAGGGGTTATTTGCCTCAGTTCATTTAGTATTCCACATCAACATCTTCTCCAGTGGCTCCGGCTACTGTGACCATTCGTATTTCTGAGCCTCTTCTGCTTAAAGACATTAGAAGAGGTTCATAGTGAAGCTTCTGTATTTCCATTGCCAACTAAGGATTCTCAGCTGGGGGTTGTTTTATTCCCCACATCTACCCACGAAGGAAGTGACGTTAGAGCCAAGAACTGTGTCAATGAGATCATGACGTGAGGCTTCAGGAGGAATAGATCCGAAAGTGTTTTCTGTGTTATAAAAAGGTGTGGTCCCCTACTATCATTGTGTGATGGGCTGACAGATCTGGCTCCATGGGAATGTTATAGGCCAGACTCTAAGGGAAATGACTAAACAGACTCCATTTTGCTCTGAGACTCCAAGTTATGTAGAAAATAAGCTTCTCCCATGGAAACACCCTGCCTCTGTGTCCATCATAAGTTACTCAGTGTGACATGTTTAGCAATACAAAATGACAATTCTTATGTAATGAAAAATTGCTCTTTTTTGATTCCTATTGCTCCTAAAAAATGTACCATGTGAATGGTGATTGTGTGAATGTTAGTGACCATTCTTTAATTTATACCTAGGTAAGGGTCATTTTTGACCCACTTCCCCCTCTGTTGATGATCTCATGATGTTAGTCTGTAATTTTGAATCATAGCAACAGACACTTATGATTGAGGTGATTTTTGGTATAAGAACCCCTACAACCCTGTGGTTGGGGCTGTTCTCCCAATAGCCATTTTCTGGGACATTGTGTGAGACAGTCAGCTGGCTGACTTAATAAAGACTCAAATTTGGACTTCTCAGTGGTGATCAGTCTGTTCTTAAATTGCGCCCCATAACAATCATTGTTTGGTGGTTAGTTTGGTTTTCTTCTTTCTTCTGACTTTTTCATCCTCCTCTTTTCCTCTACCTCCTGCTACTCCTCTGTGTCTTCTTGTTCCTCCTTCTTCAGGTGCCAACAGCCTCACCTCTCTGCATGTCCAGGTGGAACCAAGAGCTGGGCTCAGTGCAATACCTCAATCTTCCTCTGGGAGGCAGATGTTCCTCACACACCAACCTCTCTTGTTTTTCCGAGTTTTAAGTTTGTGAGTGAACTTATTAAAAGATAAGTTTTTATAAATTGATTGAAGAGGGATCAGTGGAGTGGAGGTGGGGATTGTGGGTGACTGAATTGTAGCAGATTGTGTCCCATGTTTTTGCAAGTATGTCAGGGTATGTCCTGGTGTTGAATATAGCTAAAAAATTTTTTTTAAAAATCAAGTGTAAAAAAAAAATAGGTAAGTTTTATTGAAAGGTGATTTTTTAAAAACTTGAATTCCCTGGTGATTTTTTTAAAAAAAACTTCAATTCCCTCAATAATTCAACTCCACAAATTCACTCTTTTACGAATCTATTTATTTTTTAATTTTTTTGTTGGCATTTTAGAATTTCCTTTCACTGAGTCAAAGAATGCTGTGAATTCAAAGTCACAGATTGCTCAGGGCAGGCAGTGCTGAATGGGAAATGGTGATAAGATTTGATCTCTGGCAAATGTGGATTTGGATTCTGGAGGCAACCAGAAGTCATGAGGGGTCTTCTTTCACTTACAGTGCTGGTCCCTCTGAGCTTGATTTTATCTCTTCGGTTAAATAGGATAAATAATACCTTGCTGAGTTTCTGTAAGAATAATAGATACTCTAGGTAAAGCATCTACCATATATTATAGAATAAGATAATCATAAATACATGATCATTAATAGGTGAAATTTTCTTTCTTCCATTCATCCAGTTGTTAGGGGACAGACAGATGAGGCTGGTGGGAACATGAGGTGGGAACTCAAGATTGGATTCAAAATACTGGATTAAAGAAGGTTGTTTCCTGGTTGCTCTGTGGTGTGAAGCTAATAACCCAATCGATAAATGGGCAAAGGAACTGAACAGGTGCTTCACGGAAGAGGAAATATGACTGGTAAACAAATATATGAAAAAAATGTTCAACACCTCTAGCAATTAGAGAAATGCAAATCAAAACTACACTGAGACTCCATTTCACTCCAGTCAGAATGGCAATCGTCAAGAATACAAGCAACAATAAATGTCGGCGAGGATGTAGGGGAAAAGGTCCACTCATACATTGCTGGTGGGACTGCAAATTGGTGAATCCGTTCTAGAAAGCAGCATGGAGAGACCTCAGAAAACTTGAATGAAACCACCATTTGACCCAGTTATCCTACTCACTGGTTTATACCCAAAGATCTTAAAATCAGCATACTACAGTGATGTAGCCACATCACTGCTTAATAGCAGCTCAATGTACAATAGCCAAGCTATGGAACCAATCTCAGTGCCCTTCAACAGATGAATGGATAAAGAAAACGTTGTGTACATACACAAAGGAATGTTACTCAGCCACAAAGAAGAATGAAATTATGGCATTTGCAGGTAAATGGATGGATGAAACAAGCCAATCCCCAAAATCAAAGGTTGAATGTTCTCCCTAATATGTGGATACTGACATACAATATGAAGGATGAGGAGGAGGGAAGAATAGAAGTTCATTGGATTAGACAAAGGAGAATAAAAGGAAGGAAGGAGATGGGAATAGGAACGAGAGTAGACTGAATCAGACATAACTTTCCTATGTTCATATAAAAACACTTGACCAGTGAAATGCCACATCATGTACAACCACAAGAATGGGATCCTATAGACTAAGTTTTACTCCTTGTATGTATAATATGTCGAAATACACTCTACTGTCATGTATATGTAAAAGGAACAAAATTTTTAAAAAAATACAAAGCTGGGTGAAGTGGCCCACACTTGTAATCCCAGTGGCTTAAGAGTCTTAGGAGGATCTCAAGTTCAAGATCAACTTCAGCAACTTAGTGAGGCCCTAAGAAACTTAGTGAGACTCTGTCTCTAAATAAGACAAAAAAATTTTTTAAATGGCTGGTAACGTAGCTCAATGAGAAAGTGTCTCTGGGTTCAATCCCTAGTACCAAAATAATAAGTAAATAAATAATAAAAACAAACAAAAAGAATAATTCTCTAAAATGGGCCCACTGTGCTGACCCTCATATGCTTTCTTTTCCAAGAAGAAATTAATCTGTAGCCTTGACTGGCCTAAATTAACAGAATATGTCACATTTCTCAGCAAACTACATGTTATCTGCAGCAGAAATGCCAACCTAAGAGAGTGTTCATGGGAGGAACCCAGGAAGCTTTGGTGACCACATCCTGAAACTCAGGGAGAGAAGGATAATTCCTCCCAAAAAAGAAATCTGTAAGAATGTACAGTTAAGAATACACTTAGAACTGGTCAGCATGGGCCGAGGTGACCTAGCGTTGGGTAGTGGGTACTTGAAAGTTTGATGTCATCTTGCTGTCAGTCAACAGTCAAAAGGTGGATGTGGGTGAAACTCTCTGGAAACTTCTCTGGGAGCTCCAATAAAATTGGAGTGGAGTGGCATGTTGTCCCTCTCTTCTCTGAGAAGACACACTCTCCCTTGAGAATGTCCCCTGTACCTTCTCCGATCCCTTCAACAATCTCATGCCTATTACTCTGAGTGACAAGTCTGATATCTTTCTGACTTTATCACAAGAATCAGTGTCTAGAGGGTGGGTCTTCATGCTGCCTCAGTTCCGCAGAAGGCCCCAGCTCTGCAACACAGTCATGTGTCCACCCGTTGTTGAATGCTGGCTTCATGGGCCTCCCCATGACCTGGGCCCTGGGCTGTGCTATTGATTCAGCTGCAGGAGCAAGTTAGTCCAGGTCCTTGCTGTTGTGGAGATTTTCCATTGAGGCAGACAATTAAAAGCCTAACAACAACTAAGTGATGTGGGAAAGGCATCATTGCTACAAAGAAAAAAGCAGAATGAAGGTACCAATGGACAGATAAGGGGCAGCGTCCTGTGCGCCATTCAGGGCGGCTCGAGGGAGGAGACACCACTGCAGCTGAGACTCGGATGAGGGGACATGACATCCAAGGGCAGGTCTGGGGGGTGACATAGGCCCAGGGAAGGGCGACTCCAGAGGCCTGAGGGCAGATGGTAGTTGCCCCGGTCAAGGACAGCAAGGAAAGGGACCACTAGGGGTCAAGAGAAGGGTAAGGCAGAGCCATGTGATAGGAAGTCCAGCCAAAGTCAGTTAGGGACAAGGTAAATAAAGCAGGAACAAGGAAAACAAATCGGCTCAGGAGTTTAAATAAATAAATAAATGGAAGTGTCAGAGAGATGAGCCCATTCTAAATTACCCATGAATGCTTTGTGTGCTCTCTGGTTTACTTGTGACATTATCCTCTTAATCATCCAGCTGAGGCATAAGACGCCAAGAACAAACCTGGCTTAGGAGATGGCAGAAGGCAGAAGCATGTGGTCTCTTTACGTAATTTCAGCCAGTTGCCAGTTAAGAAATCCTTCAAGCCAAAGTCAAGGGCAATGACAAGAAATGGGACATTGTCTCCTTGCCCAAGACCTTATAGGACTCTTCTTGATGTCCCAGTCCTTATGCACCTTCCCTGTCACCTGCTGAGCCAGAGACACCCTAGGAGGTTTCTTTCATCACAAAAATAACCCACTCCAGGTGGAGCCCCTCACTAAAAAGATGGTGATTTCTTCATCTTGACTGGTTTATGTGGACATTGCTTTGTGAACAGTGTCTAACAAATCGAGCAGCAGGAACTTATCCCAGCAAAGAATCAGTGGTAAACCAGTGTTGAGGGGGAAAATTAGGGGACCCACACGTTCAGAATACTTGTATGACTGGTCTGACAGTTTCTCACTCCAAAGGGACTTTAGCACGAGCTTCCACATGAAGATCAGAAACTGGAGATGTCCCCCACCTTCAGGGACTCCTGTTTATTGACAACTATTTATAGATCACCTGATGTCATAAGCATGCTGCAGAAAATCACTCACAGATTCTATCCAGAGTGAGCTGGTGTCCACACAGAGAAATAAACTATGGGGAAAGGAACGGTTCTGCCCTGACCTGCTTTCAGTATTCTAGAAGACCTAAGATAAGGACCCATGACAACTTTTGATATTTGAAGGATATTGCCATACTAATGGAAGTAGCATCTTTTTAAAATTATTTTTATTTAGCTTTTAATTTTTTACAGACTGCATTTTGATTCATTGTACACAAATTGGGTACATCATTTCATTTCTATGATGATTTTACCATATGATGATTTCCTATGGTATGTAGATTCATACCATTCGTGTAATCATACATGTACATAGGGTAATGATGTCTGTCTCATGCATCTTTGACAGCTGTCTTTCCCAGTGACGAGTGAACTTGCACAAAATCCTGTTAAAGAAGTTTTGGGAAGATGATATGAATATTAAGTTCATTTTTACATTCTGTGTTTCAGGTATGCAAAATATCCCTCATTCACTTTTTCCTCCACTGTCTTTCCACTGTCGCTACCAGAGCTGTGGGGAATTTAAACTCAGGTGTGTTCTCATAGGTGAACTCTTGTCTCCTTGAGATCACAAGACTAGAAGTGGGGAGATGCCTACCCCAGACAGAAATGTTGGGAGAGCCTCCTGATATTGCAGACATCTAGGTAAACCACAAGGTATCATCATTCACATCACTGAGTCCTTTCTTAGACCAGGGGTTGCCCTTGCCTTGGATCTAACCTGGTACTGGGATTTTAAGACCGTGTTTCTCAGTGTTCAGTCCACATCCCAAGACTCCAGTGCATTCCTGCTAAGTTCCTGTACCTGTCAGCATCCTGCAAAAGACTGAATTCCCCTCGTTGCCTGCGTGTGCAAGAGGACTTAAGGCTTGGGATTAGGTGAAGGGAAGACTGTAGTCACCCCTGACTTGGTCAGTTTTCTTGCCACTGTGATAGAAAGACTTGACAAGAAAAATTTGAAGTGAGAAAGTTTATTTGGGGTTCACGGTTTCAGAGGTGTCCATCTACAGGTGGTCGACTCTACTCCTCAGTGCTGGGGATGAGGCAGAACGTCAAGGTAGAAGAGTGTGGCAGGAAAGGGCAGCTGGGTACATGGCAACAGGGAACAGAGTGAGACTCTCCTGACCACTCACAAAATGTACCCCAAAGGCAGGTCCCCAGAGACCCAGCTTCTTCAGCCACGTGCCGCCTGCCTACAGTTACACCCAGGTAATCCCTAACAGGGGACTGATGCTCTGATTAGGTGAAGGTTCTCACAACCCCATCATCTCACCTACAAATCTTCTTGCCTTATCTCACACCTGAGCTTTTGGGAGACACCTCACATCCAAACAATAACATTCCACCCGTGGCTCCCACAAGCTCCTGCCCATCTCACAATGAAAAATACATTTAGTCTGTTCCCAAGAGTCTCCATCGTATTAACACTTCCAGCAATGGCCCAAAGTCCAAGTCCAAAGTCTCCTCTAGACTCAAGGCAAAGTCCCAGCATGATTCCCTATTAAAAAAAATCAAAGCAGTTACATATGTCCAATGTATAAAGGCACAGTGTAAACATGTCCATTCCAGAAGGGAGAAATCAGGGCTTAAAAAGGGGGCAGGAACCAAAATCTAGCAAGGCAAACAATTCCTATACTCCAAGTCCAGTGTCTTAGGCACCTGGCACTCGATGTTCTCTCCAAAGGGCCGTGTAGCTCTGACCCTATAACTTTCCTGGTTGCAGCCCACATGGCCTCTCTCTTGGCTTGTCTCTGCTTGATTCCTGCAGCTTTCCTCAGCAGATGTTCCATGGTACCGTGTTCCTTAATCTTGGGAGTCTCCACTGCAGCTTTGACTTCTTCCTTACGTCTCCATGCATCATCCTATCAGGGGCATCAAGGAGTCTGACTCTGCTGAGCTTTGCCCAGCCTGCCAGGCCTTCTTTTGAAATCTTGGTGGAAGCCTTTATGACCACCTAACTCCACCATCCTGCACTCCTGCAGAACCAGCACCATGTAATGGATGCCAAGGTCTGCCAACCTCTCAAGCAATCACCAGGCCGACAGGGACCCTGGCGACAGCAACCTCTGAGTGGCCGAATGGATGAGCATGGTGAAACAACTTCCCAAGACCCTCTGTGCAAGCATGTACCCCCCTGGCCTCGTCTCGAAAGAATTCTCACTTTTACACCCTGGAGCCTGAGATGGCTGTGACTTGCCAATTCCTGAGATGCCCTTGAAACATCTTTCCTACTGTCTCTTGGTAAAGTCTTTGGCATTTCTTTATTGGCCAGATATCTTTAACAACCACACCTTTCTTACCATTGTTTTACTTACACTTTTCTGACCAACTGCAAATTTTTCATATCTTTCTGTTCTGCTTTCTTCTCTTGATTATCACAATAAGTTTGGCTAAAAATTGCCAAAAATATCCATGCCACTGCCTGAGTATTGTGCTGCCTAGAAATTTCTTCCATCAGATTAAGAAGTTTATCACCTTTAAATTCAGCCTCATGAAGGTCTCAGGACATGAGCAAAATGCAGACAACTTTTTACCCAGAAAATAACACGAATGTCTTCTAGTCCAATTCCAGTAGAGTCCTCCTTCTCCTCTGAAACCTCTTGAGGCCTGTGTTTACTATCGGCATTCTGATCTTCTAAGCTCCCACCAGAATTTCCCATTTAAGTCCACTTTCAACATTCTAAAACTTTTCCAACTTCCATCACTAAACTTTCCAAAATTCTTCCCCAAAGTCCCAAAGAGTTCCAAAAGCTTTTGAACCAGTGGTCAGGTTAGTTTCAGCAACAACCCCATTCCTGGTTCCAATTTCTGTTTTAGCAGCTTTTCCATTGCTGCATCCAAAAGACCTGATGATGACAATTAAGGAGAAAACTTTGGGGGTTCATGGTCTCAGAAGACTCAGTCTATAAAAGGCTGGTTTCATTCCTTGGGCCTGGGGGTGAGGCAGAACATCATGGTGTAAGAGTGTGGTGGAGGAAAGTGGCTCATGATATTGCACCAAGAAGCAGAAAGAGAATTGCTCAAGAAGAACAAAATATAAAACCCAAAAGCATGCCCTCAAGGACCCACCTCCTCTAGCCATACCCTGTCTACCTACAGTTACCACCAAGTTAATCCCTAGCAGGAGAATAATGCACTGATTAGGTTAGACCTCTTATGACCCAATCATTTCATCTTTAAACATTCTTGCATTGTCTCACACATGAACTTTTGGGTGATACCTCACAATTAATCCAGAACACAGTGTTTATATCCACAATAGTGTTTCACTTGGGCATAAAGAAGAATAAGATTTGCAGGTAAATGGATGGAACTAGAGAACATCATGATAAGTGAAATAAGTCAGATTCAGAGAATCAAGGGCTGAGTGTTTTCTTTCATATGTGAAAGATAAAGCAAAATAAAAGCAAATAGGGAGGAGAGAATTGGATATCGTGATGATATATAAAAAAATCAGTACAGTAGGGGACAGAGAGGAAGGGAGGTTGGACCAGAAAGGCAAGGAAATGCAGGAAGAATTTTTAAAATTCCACATTGAATTCCATTCTCATGTATATGGATAAAGTACCAACCAAAAATAAATAAATGTCTAAATAGGTGAAAGGAATATCAGTAAAGCAAAAGAGAAGAGTGAGAGAGGAGAGAAAGAGAGGGAGAAACAGAGACTGAAATGTATCAAATCAATGTCCATGAATGTATATCAAAATGAACCCAACTATTATATATAACGATAATATTCTAATAAAAAAGAAGAAAGAAAAAAAAGTTCCCCGAGTAAGATCCTCCATTGCCATCACATCTTGCCTCACACGGACTATTCTTTTCAAATTCATAGATTTTGACAATTTCAGTCATTAAAAGGTGGCACTCTTGAATTTTTTTAAAAAGAAAAATAGTGCAAGAAAGCATTCCAAAGAAAAATTCTGCTTCCTTGCTCCTTCTAGCTACACCACTTAGTCCCAGCCTCAGCTTCAACATCTTTTTCTCTGTTCCTCCCTCCATTTACACATTCGTGGTTGTTTCAAATGCTGTTCTCAATGGACACATCAATTGATTCAAGTGTTAGCAAAGTGCTTCTGAATCCCATGTGTGTCTCTTCTTCTTCTACTTCTTCTGTTTGCTGGGACACACCCTCCAATACACTTCTGAAACCAAACTTCACAGAAGATTCAGTTTTTGAGAATTTCCTCATCTAAATCTATCTCCGTTCAATTGTTCATCTTGACTAGCAGTAGGCTTGACCCAGAGTTGTGTTTGTCCAGAACTGTATGTTGACCATGCCTCAAAACACCAGTGCTGCTACTCTCCGTCCAGTGCTTGCCAGTGTCATTGAACTCAGGACCTGGGGCCTAAAGGTGGCAAAATGAAAACTAGACCCCAAAGAATTGAAGAACTGGAGAGGTTTTACCGGCAGCTTCTGCTTGAGCAAGAAGAGAATATAGCACCAACTGAAAGTGTCACGTAGGTTCGAATGAAGGGGTACAGCCTTTATGGCAACCACAGGGTAGGCAGAAAGGAAGTCTCTTGATGTTACTAGGTATACAGGTGGGATATAGGTGCACCTTTCCACTTCTTCACCATAGCTCTTCAAACAATGCAGGTCTCATGAGCCTCTGAATTCTCAGCCTAGGGGTGTGTGTCTAACTCTTCTAAAAAATAACGTAAGGGGGTTATTATGATTTTATGACTGCTTTTTTCCCTTACCACCCAGAATTTGTTCCTTATCATCTTGGAAAGACTCTAATATTTTTTGCAGAGTGGGACAACTCTTGTCCTATCTCAGTATTCAGTTTAGTGACATTGTCTGTGTGGCTCCAGACTCTTGGTATTTCTGCTGACCATTGAAGGCTGAGCAGATTTCACAGCCTCCCTCTCCTGAAGTGTTATTTTACTCCCATAACCGGGGATACTGGTTCACTTTCTCCCACCTGATTATCTAATGTGGCTGGTGATCACATGAGGCTGAGAGTAGGCTTGGCAAACTTGTTTCCCTTGGGTGGTTACCCCTTACCCAGGGGGTTCTGTTTTTTCTTGGGGGTCCAGGACTGTCTCAGGATGATTGCATTTTAACTCCTTGACACTGTGTATAGCTCACTCTGACTTTATGGAAGCCTTTTCTGTACATACTCCAAATATCATCTAAATGTTATAAGTATGCAGAATAATGGGTCTCTGTGGGTTTTTTCAATCTATATGCTTTAACTGTAGGAATATAATTTTTTGGTGACTTTTTGCTCCTTAGTCACCCTCAATTTCTTAATTTGCAATTCTTTTCATTGAACATAAAAGGCTCACCATCTTTCATAATCTGTTCATGTATTTTTTCATGTTTTTCACTGCAGATAAACTTCATCTATTGCACTATTTTAATTTCCTTCTGTCTCTTTTTAAAAAAATTTTTTGTAGTTGTTGGTGGATAGCATTCCTTTGTTTTATTTATTTATTATGCAGTGCAAAGGATCAAATCCAGTGCCTCATATATGGTAGGCAAGCACTCTGCCACTGAGTTACAGCCCTAGCCCTTCCATCTGTCTTAATATTGCTGCCAGTTATCAAATTGTGCTTTCTCTAAAGATTTGGGTTTTTTTTTTTCCCCTGTGCTGGGGATTGAACCCAAGGGTCTTGTGCTTGGAAGGCAAGCACTCTACCAACTAAGCTATTTCCCCAGCCCAACTGAGCTATCTCCTCAGCCCAGTTTTCTTTGATTAATGGTGAACCACAAAAAGAATTCGACATCCCAGTTAGGTGGGCTTTCTGAAGCATTCTCTAAACTGTACCATGAGGCTGAGCATTCATCAGACCCAGAGGACCTGGTCCAATGAATAAGTAGAAAGAGTCATTGAACATTCTCTTCTATTTCCTCTTTTCCTAGTCCCCAACTCAGTAGGACATCATGATTGGTTATCTAGGAAAGAAAAGTCGGAGAGGAAGGAAGAAAAAAACTATACTGAATCTAGTGTAGTTGGATTATTATGCCAGCTTGAATATTATAATTTCTGAATGTAAGAATTGAGCTCTCCCTCCTGAAAACGGGATAGCCATTGAGGGTTTACTTGTTTGAAGTTCATGGCAACACCAGAGTTTTACTTCAGAATGTTGTTCTCATCAGAAGCTCTATGATGGATTGCGTGTGGTGGCATTTGAGGAGAGGAGCCTACACAGACATTGATGATGTGTGACAGGAGAAAGTCATGAGCATCTACTGAGCACAGTGGTCATAGGAGAGTCATTCTTTAGGACTCATCATTAAACTCATGACCAAAGAAATGGGAAATGCTCAAGGTAATGCAGGATGTTTCCAGAACAAATATCTTCTTTTGTGGTGCCTGATGCTCAGGCAGACTTTGGTCATGGGGATTGCATGTGAATGGATGATTACCAAAACTAAGACAAGTTCTTTACTAAGACCCTTTAATACAAGACCCAAGGCTGTAGGATAATAAAAAGACAAGTAGAAGAGCGCAGGGCTAGTGATTATTGAAGCAAGACATTGAAACCTCTACATTTTATAGCAAAAATCAGGGTATCCTTGGAAGACAGTGGAACCAGGAATATATTTTATGACCCATTAACTAAGCACTTGAAGATAACTTCTTTCTGTAATTGAACAAAAAGAAAGAAAGAGGAAAGGTTAGATCATCTGCACTTCTAGAGATGACATGTTTAACACAACCAAGGGGAACATGGAGTTTTGCCAGCAAAAACATTTTGGAGGGGCAGAAGGCAACAAGATAGAGAGGGCTTGGGTAGACAAGGGCCATAGGTGAGGTGAAATCTCAACAATCTGTGCACCATAGTTGATGACCTTTCCAGAGTTGGGCAAATACACTCGGAGGTGACCCCAGAGTGCGGTTCAGGTCTCTGTGGAAGGTGGAGGGGAGATGGAAAGAGCAGCCCAGAGTTTGTTTCTCTGATGTCTCAGGGCAGTGGATTCTACTTTCCCTCCAACTTGGGACCCATAACAGAGACCCAGGAAAGGAATGGATGGGCACTCAGGCCTATCCTGCTGTCAGGCGATTCTAGGCTCCCTGGGAGAGCTAGAAAAACTGACAAAGAAACCCACCTCCCTTATACAGTGCTCTGACACCTCTAGCTTCCTCCCTCCCTCCTATGCACACCCAAATTCTCCACAGGACATTCCACAGTGACTGTGACCCACTGGTTGATTAGAACTTGCCCTCAGGAGAGTTCCCAGGCAAGGAGGCACTAAGGCTTGCCCCAAAAACGTCCTGCTTGGGAACCGGATTGTCTTTCTTCTCAGGACACCATGTGCAAGGTGGAATCCAGTCAGCTATCCTGAGAAGGAGGGCACTTCCCAGGATACTGGATGCAGTTTAGTTCAGCAGGTGAGCTGCTAGCATCTTCTCTGTGGCCCAGGTCATTTTCTCAAGAAAAGACCAACAAGACAGATGCACACCCCAACTACAGTGGTTCCTAACAGGAGGCTGAGGGCATCATTCTTGGCAGTATGACAGATTAAAAGCGTCTGTGTGTAAAAGAATGACATTACCAGTCCTTTCTCGATTAGGCTTCGGTTGATAAATGATATCTGATCGGTGCATTTCTTCACCTCCAACTTTGCATCCACAACTTCGGGAGGTAAATCGAATTTCTGAAGTGTCCACTTGTATACATCTTTGTTCAATTTTAAGAATGCTAAACTTCACCAACAAGGGCGGGACATACCAGTCCATTGGCTTGGACTTAAGAGAAAAAAGAAAATTTATATAAGCAGTCAGGATTTTTCCCAGGACTCTCTGATGTTCATCAAGACATGATCCCTAGGGTTTTGAGTTTCCATTCCATAAATGTGTTGGTGTGATCTCAAGATCACAGGGCAGCAGCAGGGCTAGGACTGGAAACCAGTTGCCTGTCCACTCAGTTTTATAGGTTTTTCTTAAGGCACACCCACTCTGCTTTGCTGAAATATGAAATGATTGATTTTCATTGGCCAGTCACATGGCACATTATAACCCTTGGATATTGCACAAAGGGAGCTTTCAGATCATACGATTTTGAGGTGAATGGGGAAGTCAGAATCTTATCGAAGATCAGAAAACTGACAGTAATCTGGAGAAGAGCAATTAAAGTTGCTAAAATGTAGAAGGTGATATTTTGAGATTGTGTTGAATGAATTTAATTATGCTATTGGACACAATGCTAAAAGCTGAAATTATAAAAGAGATCATCCATTTGACCATATAAAAACTTGTGATTGATCCCAGTTCTGCAGTGATGTCCAGATCCTAGAGGGTGTCAGGGATCTTTCCTGACCTTACTGGAAACTCTTGGAAATCTGAAGGAACTTACTTTTCTGGTCTGAATCCCACATATCCCCAAGGATTTTACAACACCTTGTATTCAGGAGCTGCTCTGCCAGGCTCCTTGTGACCTCCCTATCAGACAGTGTGATATGGGGAGAATTTGGTGAGGGGAGGATCTGAAGCAACACAAAGAAACAAGAGGAGGATCAGCAAGTGAGAGAAAAGAGAACGACGGAGAGAGCCTGCCTCAGCACTCCCGGGAGGAAGCAATGTGAAGGGTTGCTGATGGGCTGGATAGAGGTGACTGCCTCCCAGGAAACCACAGCTGAATGATGGTTCCAGCTCTGCCACACTTCCTAGTGGACTACAAGAAAGCCAGCAGTGCTCCTGGTAATGCTCAGCACTACTTGATCTCAAAACCCATTTTCAGACATATTATTCAGAGGTTGAGAAAGCCCTGGCTCTCTATTCTTGGACTGAGAGTCCTATACACATTCATCTATCAGGGACATTTCTTGATCTGCATTCAGGAGCTAAGTTGTGGATTCAACTGGCACCTAAACGCCTCTGAAGTGAAGAGAAGAGTACCTGATGATTACAGACTTGGCTTGATATCTACAGAGGCACTCTTGACGTGAATTATCTCAGCCCACCCTCATAGCTACTCAGGTTAGTTTCTATAAACACACCTACACATTTGGAGAGGGTAGGCATTGGCCCTGGGTCAAAAGGCTGGTAAATGGCAGAGCCAAGATTCACACTCAGACCTCTCATGATATTCTTCTGCATTCAGAGTACAGATCACAGGGGAAGAGAAAGTGCCTAGCTCCAATTCCTAAAATTTGCCTGGAGTGATTTCTCTAAAAGTTTCTGGGTGTTGACAAGTTAATGAAGGGAGCCCTGGTTTCAAATGGTCAATTCACAAACGTAAGAAGAACTTTGCGCCTTGCTCTGGTTCGGTTCCCCATCATAACCCACCCCAACAGCTTTATCTAGTGTTCAGAGACAGGTGCTTCCCAGGGGCTGGTGCTAGTCTGATCACAATGGATACTCACCTTGATTGAAGAAAAAGAGCCAGAATGACCAGCAGGAACACACACAGACTGTCTCATGGTGCTTTCTTTGCTCTGAGCTTTAGCAAAGGAGGAGAGGTTTGTATTCGCCATAGGAGCCTGTGGAGTCAGAGCTATTTATACCTAGTCCAGTCACACTGGTCCTGCCTACAGAAGCATGAGGCAGGTCACAAGTCCTGGCTTGCAGTCCTCCTTCTGATGAGGGTTGATACCATCCATCAGTGTCAATCCCAATGCCTCCCTCCATTCCAACTGGGACAGAGCCCAAGACAACACCTCTTGGGAACTGTGCCCTGCTTTCCATATGGACAAAAATAGATCCTCTGCAAATGAATCCTGAGATCTCAGTTTGACCCTGTGCTTTTCTATGTTTATATCTTTATCCCGTGTCTTGGCTTAGAGGCCCGGGTGTGTTCTGACTTTAGGAGGGTAGACCAGGGAACCTGGGATGCAAGGCCATTGGGCTTTGACCACAGGAGAGTAGGTGCATCAGAAGACTCCACTTTGATTCCCTCTGCATGTGTGTATATAAATTTTCCATTGCCTCACCTTCACAAGAAATTTCCTCTCTCCCAACCTCTTCTATCCACACCTTCTTCACCACATAAAGAACTTAAAACATAGTTTAATACTTTCATGCTTTGAAGAATTTTCTTGGGGGAAACAACTGTTCCACCATTTCTTTAACTGATCTCACTGTGTAGAGTCCTTCTTTGAGGTACAATTTACCACAGAAGAAAGTTTCCAACATTCTGTGCAATAACTGGAAGGGGCTTTACACCACAAAGAGGCCAATAAGATGATTAAAGGACCCCAGCTGGATCCTGGGAGTCAGGAGGCAGGGGACCATCAGAGGTGTTGACAGTTCCTCTGCTCATGGCTCCTCCTGGGGAAGAGGATGGGAATGAACTTACAGGTGGGCAGAGAAGATACTGCTGCCTGCTTGCCTCTTGGGTTTGCTAGTTCACACTCCTCAACCCAGCTTGTCTCACCTGGGTCAACCTCAATGGAAGATAAGGGCAACTTCCAGCACAGGAACACACTCCTCACCTGCTATCATTACTGAGTCATAAAGCTCCAGATGAGTAGTAAGAATTTTCGTCATCAGAAATCAAGTGTTTAAGTGAGCATGTATTAGAGAGGAGTCATGGCCCAGGACAGAGGACTCCATGCTTAGCTCTACATCTGATCCTCTGGGAGTTCTTGAAAGGTATTTGGCTCTGTGGGCAATGATATTAGCATGGGTGGTGAGGTGGTGCTCCGAGAGATTTCTCTCAGAGTTTTCTTGCTGCATTTCATATACCAATGCACAGAGTCTTTCACACTTATCAGCATTGCTTTATCAAAACAACAGAATTATACATTTTGGCTACAATATGGAGAAAGAAGAGGAAATCTACATGTTGGTTGTTGTGAATTTAAATGTGGCAGCTGCTAAGGAAGAGTGTGGAAGTTCCCCCACAGTGAATAACAGAACTTTAAAGATGATCCAACAGTTCAACTTCCTGGTATATTTCCCAAAGAATCAAAAACAGAGTCCTCAATGAAATACTTGGAAAGCCCCATGCAATAGAAGAAGAATTCCACAATAGACAGGAGGTAGAACCCACCTAAATATTCACTAACAGAGAATGGCAAAAGAAAATGGGGTCTATACATACAATGTAATATTCTTAGGCCTTTAGAAGGAAAGAATACCTATCAAATGCTACCATATGGATGAATCTTGAGGACATCTTTCAAAGTGCAATGAGTTAGTTGCAATGAGGAAAATACAGTTTGATTCCACATAGAAAATATATCATATATAGTCAAATTCACAGAACCAGAAAGTGAAAAGCAATTTCCATGAAGGAGGAGGAAAAGTATGAGATACACTATAAAAATCAAATCATTCAAATAACTGAATGTGCTGCTGAGAGAGGCCACAGGCTGACTCCCAATGACTTCGGGATGTGTGAGGAAAACACTTGGGGAACTAGAATACAGAAGTGGAATTGTGGACCTTGGCAAATGTAGTTGTGAGTTTCATCCCCCAGAATGTTGTTTGAGGATTCCTTCCCAAAGAAGTTCTATGGAGATGTTATATGGGAAAACTTCGGGAACTTTGTGTTGAGAGGGAAAGAATAAGAAGAAACATTGAAGATGAGTAAATTAAATGTGAGGAGAAATCTCAAAAGCCAATGGTAGAGAACCTCTGTGGGCAGAAGTACAGTCATTCAATGTGAAGATATCTCCAGTCAGGCTTCGGGACCAACTGGAAGCAAACAAACAAAAATTCCCTCCTACAGAAAACTAGTGAAAGGTGTGTATGTGGAGAAGAGTTCATGGTCATTCATCCCTAAATAGGCACCTCAGAGCTCACACTAGACACAGAGCACAGACCTCGGGAATATGAGGAGAAGTTGCATAAAGGTGAGGAAAGTGGGGAAGACTTCAGTTATCCCCAATATCTCAGGTCTATTCACAATCGTGCAATATCTCACATGGGAAAGAAACACACATAAGCAAGGAAGGGAAGCCTTCAGCAAATGCACTTAAAATCAAATGCATGCAAGAATTCATACTGGAGAGAACTCCTGTGTGTGCACACAGGTAGGAAAGGCCCCGTTGCTCATGTTTGCATCAAACGTACATGATAACACACAATGGAGATGCACCTTGTATAGGTGTAAGGTGTGTGGTAAATGATTTGACTGTTCCAGTTCATCTCTCACACATGAAAGAAATGACACTGGTCAGAAACTCTACAAATGTCATCAACTCTGAAAATCCTCTGGTTGTTCCATTTCCCTTCGAGTCCTGAAAAAGTCTTACACTAAAGCCAGGTGTGGTGGCACATGCCTGTTATCCCAGCTACTGAGGTGACTGAGGCTAGAGGCTCATATGTTTGAGGCCAACCAGGGCAACATAGAAAGAAATGTTTCAAAATACAACATAAAAGAGGTGAGGACGTAGCTCAGAGGTAGAGCACCCCTAGGTTCAGTCTAGGTTCAGTCCCTTGTGCCTGGAAGGAATAAAAAAAAAAAAAAAAAAAAAAAAAAGAACTCACACTGGAGAGAAACCCTCTGACTATAATAAGTGTGGGAAATCTTTGCTTGTTCCAGTTCCATTCAAAACTGTGAAAAAAAAAAACTCACACTAAGAGAACCCCTCTGGATGTCAGCAATGTGAGAATGGTTTCAGGCCTCGGTAAATTTTGAATACATGAACAATCTCACTGCACAGAGAAACACTGTAAAAGCAACTTTATAAAGTCTACTGTGGTCCAGGATACTGAGATTTCCAGAGTGTTTTCCAGCAGTTCCCTCCAGCTTATGGTAGACCCTTGAACATCAAGCATTCTCTCCCCACCCCACCAGGTCAATGTGAGGCTCTGTTCTAGTACTTCTGGTCTACCCTAAGATACCCATGCTACATAAGCAAACCCACAATGAGAACTTCTTTCCATTAGTGAGGTGGCCCAGGACCTGTCCTGTCTTCTTGACCATCCCCACACTCAGTAGGGTGCTGGACCTTGCTTGAGGAACATGCAGCTGATTGTACGTCTACCTCATGCCTAGGAGTGAGAGAATCGAGGACAGCGAGCCACGGACATCAAGGAAAAAAGAGAGGCATTGCAAAAACAGGAGCCACTTAGAAAGATGAAAACACACAGATAATTATGTTTAGCCAAGTGGAGGAGGAGGCACTGTGGTACCCACAAAGAGTTGACTGAAGCTTTTAAAAAATTTTGTTTTTTATTAAGACATCTAGGAGAAGTAGTTCAAATAATCTCAGGATTTATGAGATGGAGCAGGAATCGATGAACAGAGACTCATTTAGGGGTTATTGATTCCATTTATTCTGCTTACTTCATAGTGTTCTGTCATTTGACCAGAAAGACATTTCAGCCCAGCAGTCCCTTGCACTGAGGTGGACAGAAGGGGTATCATGCAGAAAAGCACATATGGAGGAAGGATGGAGGGAACCGAGGAAGCTATTCATGTCTGGTTGTGTGTTTCTACCTCATCTTTCCCAATTTGCAACTCCCAAAAGTATCTAGGTGCTTCCCAAGTCCTCGTCTCTTCTTTGCTCCAGTAGCTCCTGGCTGTCACTTTTTCTCCAGGACACTTTTCCTCAGTGACCTCAGTTCTTGATTCTCTATAGATGTCATTCTAATCTGCCCTCCTTCTGTCACTCCTTCAACTCTTGTAATCAAATGTGGGTGATTTATTTTCTGGCCAACCTATTCAGGTGATGACTTTGTTCCTTTGTTTTTGTTAAATTTCATTTTTGTTATTTTTGGAGTTGTCACGGAAGGATGAAAAGATTAACCTCTGCTCAGCCTGTGTTTCCTGATGTAATCTCAGGTGTCATGTGCCAGGTGTTGATTGTCACTGTGGTAGGGTATGTTGACTGAGAGAAATGTGAGGATAGTAGCCCTATATTGGCCAAGGGCAGGAAATTTTTCCTTTTAAAGTAAATATCACTCTCTCTAAATCTCCTTTTGACATTTACTTTGGTACTTAGAAACACTAATCTTGCTAGAGTTTGCCTGAAGGCAGGGAACATAATTCCAATGCAGTTATTACAAAAGCGAGAAAAGATGGTTCAGCTTTGTTTGCAGGAGAAAATAGACAGGTTTACATAATGCATTTAGAATTTATCTATCTGAAGGACACCACTAGTAGGATGTCCCATGTCCTCCCAAGTCAATAGGGAAGAGACAGAAGGGCCAACCAGGACAATTAAATATTTGAGGTCTTAATAAAATGTTCCCTCTCTGCATTATATGGACTGTATGCCCTTGGAAGAGACATCAGTACATCTGCAGCTCAGTAAATGTAGACAATGCTTGCTTTATACGAAAGTCCTAGGGATTACATAACCTATGTGCAAAACATTCAGCACTACACAGTATTCAGATGGTCCCTTCAACATGAACCATTCAGCCAGTCTTGTTCCTCCCAAATAAGGCAGACTTCTCTCCAATTGTACCCTTCATCCTTCCTTTACCCCCCAAAACACCAACACAACCACATCATTCCCCTTCATCCCTCCACCCATGATAGCCCACCCTAAAGTTAGTCTACTCAGATTCTGTCTCATGGTTTCATCAGCTCTGTTGCTCTGAATCTCTTCTCTCCTGCATCATGTGCATGAAACTGGAAAAGATAGCCTTTGGGGATACAGGCCCTGAGGATGCAGAGTCCTCTTTTGTCAAGAAAAGAAATGCTGGTTGCTTGTTTGCAACTGAAGTGGAAATGAGAGAAACTTACTCTAATTTGGTCACTTTGAGTATGCCATCCAGGAATGAAGCTTAATCCCCTCTCTCCAAAAGTGACTGAAGTTATATTGTAAATGCCAGCAAGATTCTGGACACTACATGAAATGATACCACCGTGAGTTCAAGCCCTAGACTTAACATTCAAGTTAAGAATCAAAGAAGATGAACTTGTATCCTTTTCTGGTCAATGGATGGAACTGGAGAACATCATGCTAAGAGATACAGAACAGACTCAGAAAGTCAAATGATTCTGCTAACATGCAGGAGCAAGAATAGAATAAGGAATTTAAAAGTTCTACCTCAAAAAAGTAGACTGGAGAATAGTAAAGTAGAAAATCGGGGTCCAGGGAATGAAAAGAGGAGGGAAAGAGGAATGGCTGAGGAATCAAATGGAGCAAATTCTGTTATATGTACATATGATTATGTCACAATGGAAACCCCCTTATTGTAAAAGTATGATTCACTAACAAAAAGACAGACTTAGTTTAGTTCAAAATATTTCTAAAAATGTCAGGGACCAAGAAGAAGTTCTCATTCTGAGAACGTTCTGACCTTTATGACAAGCAGCAGCTCCACTCCCCCCTCCTGGCTGATAGTTCTGACAAAATGGCGCCTATGGCGCCGTCCCTGCTTCTCTTCCGGGATCTCACCTTCCCCGGCGTGAACTTGCACCCTATAGGAGCCCAATAGAAGAACACAGCCAACCAGCCTGCACCTCGTCATACCCCTCATTCCCTCAGCATAAATACCCGTGAGAACAATAAAAATTTGCAGCTTGATCAGAATTCCTGTCTTGCTGTCACTCCCTGTGTCTCTTGTCCCTTTCATTTCTTCTCTCATAGGTTCGCCGTCCTCGTTGATTTCCTGCGGGCCGGGACAGTTGGCGCCCAACGTGGTTGATTGGAACCTTTGCCTGAGAAGCGAACACCGGGGAAGCCTTGGGCAAGTGGAATTTGGGATCGCCTCGGTAAACGCGATCGAGAGTCAGATCCAGGAGGAGAGTGAGGCCGGTGCAAGGTGAGTGACACACCATGGGACAAGCAGTTTCGTCACATGATTTGTTTCTGACGGGTCTCAAGGAGGCCCTCAAGACTCAGGGAGCACATGTTAAGAAAAAGGATTTAAGATCATTCTTTTCATACATAGAGGATTTGTGTCCTTGGTTTCCCCTCGAGGGGTCAATTGATGGTAAAAGGTGGCTCAGAGTAGGAGACTGCCTCAAAGATTATTATGAGACTTTTGGTCCTCAAAAGGTGCCCGTCACTGCCTTTTCTTATTGGAATTTAATTAATGAGATTCTTAAAAGTTCACCCTTTGACAGTTGTACTTTAAAACTTGTAAAAATTGGGGAGCAGGCAATGCAATCCACCCCTCACCTCGCCTCGGCATGCCCTTCGGTTAGTATTCAAATGCCCTCTACTCAGCCTTCTCAGGACCCTGGGACCCTCCCAGACCCCGGGAACCTCCCAGACCCCAGCTTACCAAAAGAGTCCCCTAAAAATCCCCCTAAGATTTATCCAGTTTTAAATCCCTATGATGAGTTGACCCCAGATGATGAGGCTACCCTGGTGGAGGCAGCAGCTCAATACCATTCTCCAGAACTGCCACCTCTTAAAAATCCACTTCCCTCTTATATACCCCCTGCCTTTTGTGCTCCGGCCCTTCAGGGACCTACTGCCCCCCAAACATTTTTTCCCCGCTTCCCTTGCCTAATCTAACCCCTTTATGCGAGTCTCTCCAACATAGGTGGGAACAAATCCAACTTTTAAAAGAACTAAAAGCCCTTGATGCCGAACTTCGCTCACTGGCCTTGGGCACGGAGTTAACACAAACTGGCCCAAAACACCTTAATACTTGTAAGGTGAAGTCACGTGGTCAGCCTGTTCTTGCCTTTCCAGTCACTCGCAGTCAAGCAAATCAGCCCACACAAACTGAGGCAGAGAATTTAAAAGGAAGTCAGGAAGAGGAATCAGGGGAGGAACAAGAGGTAGAACCAGAGGGAGAACAAGAGGGGGACCAGGAATCAGGGGATGAGGAGGAGCCCACCTCTGGACAGAGTGGAGCCCTTGGTTCTTATAAAAGGCTGAGCCTCCACTTTCTTGAAAGACTTAAAAAGGTTTGTGCTCAGTATGGCCCCACTGCACCTTATACACTGGCCTTGCTAGAGAACCATAGTACACAATGGCTCACCCCTAATGATTGGAAATTTTTGGCCCGAGCCACCCTTAGTGCGGGTGACTTCCTGTTATGGAATGCAGATTTTAAGGAATACTGTCGGGAAACTGCTCAAAAAAAATTCAACCAGGCTTCCTCTAAATCCTGGACCTATGTTAAGCTAGTGGGTACTGTGCCATTTGATACTAACCCTAAACAGGCACGCTTTCCTACTGGGCTCCTAGCACAGGTTCAAACTGCTGGTTTGCACGCTTGGAGACGGCTCCCTCAAAAGGGCTCGGCCACCACCTCCCTAGCAAAAATTCATCAGGGTCCTGACGAGCCTTACAGTGACTTTGTTGCCTGGCTTAATCTAGCTGCAGAGCGCTTACTTGGACCAAGTGAAAGTGAGAGCTCCTTTGTAAAATATCTTGCCTTTGAAAATGCCAACCCAATGTGTCAAGATGTTCTTCGGCCCCACAAAGATAAAGGGGACCTTTCTGACTTCATTAGGCTGGGTGCTGGGGTAGGAATGGCCCATGCCATGGGTCTCGCCATTGGCGCCACCTTCACCAAGGCCCTTCACGACCCTGGCCCACGTACTTGCTTTACTTGCAAACAACCTGGCCATTTTGCGCGAGGGTGCCCAACAGGGAGACTGGGTCAAGGACCCATATGTCCTCAAACAGGGGCTAAAACACCTCCGCTCACCCTTTGCCCTAAATGTGGTAAAGGTCGCCACTGGGCCAAGGAGTGTAGATCCAAGACCAATGCCCTTGGACAGCCTATTCCCTCTAACTTCTCGGGAAACTCCTCTCGGGGCTAGCCCCTGGCCCCGACCGCCCCCAGAACAAACCCAGGGGCAATAAGGTTTGTTCCCTCTCAGACTCCCAACCCAACCCAGTCCCCCGTCCTTCTCCACAATCACCTCCCTCCAATGCGCTACCCCAGGCAGTGCAGGATTGGACCTCTGTTCCTCCACCGATACAATATTAGACTCTATGCAAGGACCCCAAATAATACCACTGGGGTTGTAGGCCCCCCTCCACCTCATATGTGTGCTCTTATTCTTTGGAGAGCTTCTACCACCTTACAAGGTGTTCAGGTCTTCCCTGGCATCATTGATAATGATTACACTGGAGAAATTAAAATACTGGCCACAGCTATTAAAGGAATAGTGGCCATCCCTGCAGGAACAAGAATTGCACAATTAATACTCCTTCCCCTCAATTCAGGAAACACTCCCGCTGCCCAAAATTCATCACGAAACACAGCCTCTTTAGGTTCCTCTGATGTATATTGGGTCCAACCTATCTCCCACAAAAGACCCACTCTTACCTTATTTATTGAAGGAAAGAAATTCCAAGGGATCCTAGATACTGGTGCGGACGCCACAGTTATTTCTCAAAATATTGGCCATCAGAATGGCCCCTCACCTCATCACTAACTGACCTTAAAGGAATAGGGCAATCAAAAAACCCCTTAGTTAGCTCCAGGGTGCTTAATTGGACTGACACAAAAGATAACACAGGAAATAAAGGAACTGTTACCCCCTTCGTTGTTCCTGATCTCCCTGTCAACCTTTGGGGATGAGACATTCTAAGCCAAATGAAAGTTATTCTTGCTAGTCCCGACTCTTTAGTCACTCATTGTATGGGCTTTATCCCTGGTACAGGCCTTGGGAGGCTAGGACAAGGACAGGTTGAGCCTGTACAGTCCATACAAAAAACAGACAAATTTGGACTTGGGTATTTGGATTTTTAGTGTCGGTCCCTGACCCTCCTGTACCCCATGCAGACAAAATTATTTGGGAAACTCAAACTCCTGTGTGGGTGGATCAGTGGCCCCTTACCCAAGAAAAATTAGAGGCTACCTCCATGTTAGTACAGGAACAGTTAACAGTCGGCCATGTGGAACCCTCAATCTCACCCTGGAACACTCCTATTTTTGTTATTAAGAAGAAATCAAGCAAATGGCGCCTTTTACAGGATTTGCGCGCTATCAATAAGGTTATGCGCTTGATGGGGGCATTAGCCAGGCATTCCTACACCAGTAGCTATTCCTAGGGACTATTATAAAATGGTCATCGACTTAAAAGATTGCTTTTTTACTATTCCTTTACATCCTGAGGACAGACCCTATTTTGCTTCCAGCCTTCCCTGCATCAATTTTCAGGGCCCTATGCAAAGATTTCAATGGAAGATCCTTCCCCAGGGTATGGCTAACAGCCCTAGTCTTTGCCAAAAATATGTTGCTCAAGCAGTAGACCCTGTGAGAGAGCGGTGGCCACAAGTTTATATATTACATTATATGAATGATTTGTTAATCGCTGCACCTAATACCTATGATCTTAACAATTGTTATTTGGATCTCTATAAGGCCCTCACTGCCTTGGGACTTCAGATAGCCCCTGATAAGGTTCAGACAGAGGAACCCTACACCTACTTGGGCCTCAAACTTCAAACTAATCAAATTCAAATCCCTAATATACAATTGCGTGTGGACCATCTCCACACTCTTAACGATTTCCAAAAATTACTAGGGGATATCCAATGGCTAAGACCATATTTAAAACTACCCACCTATGTGCTTTTGCCTCTTAATAATATTTTAAGGGGAGATTCTGACCCTTCTTCTCCTCGAGAGCTTACTCCCGAGGTGCGGCAAGCATTAATTCAAGTCACAGAAGCCACTGCTCAACAATTTGTTACACAAATATCTTATAACCTTCCTTTGGTGTTGGTTATATTACACACCCCTCATCACACCCACGGGACTATTCTGGCAGCAGGATCCATATTTTAAAAATAAAGGTTGCCCCTTGCTTTGGGTTCATTTGCCCGCCACATCCTCTAAAGTTATTGCTGTCTATCCTGCTCAGGTATCTTCTATCATATCCAGACAATTGATTTCTGACGTACAGATACTCTCGAGCACCATACAAGATCTTCAAGATGAGGTGGATTCCTTAGCAGAAGTGGTCCTACAAAATAGGAGAGGTTTAGACCTTCTAACTACCCAACAGGGAGGCATTTGTCTGGCTTTGCAGGAAAAATGCTGTTTCTATACCAACAATTCAGGAATTGTTAAGGACAAGATCAAACAGCTGCAGGAAGACTTAGAAAAACGCTGACGAGCACTGGCTGATAATCCACTATGGACTGGATTCAGTGGACTCCTTCCCTATCTCCTTCCCTTCCTAGGTCCCCTCCTCTGCTTGCTGCTTATCGTATCTATAGGTCCTTTGATATTCAACAAGATCATGGCTTTTCTTAGAGCTCAAATTGAGGCTATACAGGCGAAACCTATTCAGGTTCATTACCATCGACTGGAGGATGGATCGCGATGGTGCAACATCTGATCAATATTAGATCTTAATAAACCATCACCCCAGGGAGCTGAACTGGACAGCCAATGACGGGTAAGATTTGTGAGAGCTCATACCAACCTAAGACAGGAAATGAGGGCTAGAGCCTCATTATCCAATGACGGGTAAGGATGTTGCTCTGCCATGGACAACTTAAGACAGGCGCAGTTCCTGAGGGATTGTCACTCCAGCTCTGTACCTTTTCCGGCAAGCCGCGCCCCTGCCTCGCCACATAGCCTCTATCACCCCCTTAAAATAAGGCTATGAAAATATGGTCAATAATTTTATATAAGAAAGGGGGAAATGTCAGGGACCAAGAAGAAGTTCTCATTCTGAGAACGTTCTGACCTTTATGATAAGCAGCAGCGCCCCTTCCCCTCCTGGCTGATAGTTCTGACAAAATGGCACCTATGGCACCGTCCCTGCTTCTCTTCTGGGATTTCACCTTCTGGTTGGCGTGAACTTGCACCCTATCAGGAGCCCAATAGAAGAACACAGCCAACCAGCCTGCACCTCATCATACCCCTCATTCCCTCAGCATAAATACCCATGAGAACAATAAAAATTTGCAGCTTGATCAGAATTCCTGTCTTGCTGTCACTCCCTGTGTCTCTTGTCCCTTTCATTTCTTTCTCTTAGGTTCGCCGTCCTCGTTGATGTCCTGTGGGCCAGGACATAAAAACACATTGAGAAGATTGTAAATCATGATCGAGTTTTTTTTTAATTCCAGGGATGGTTCAACATATGCAAACCCCTAAGTGTAATTACCACATAAATAGAATGGAGGACAGGAATCAGTGAGCTGCCTCTGTCCTCCACTGTGACACTTATAACTGGACACCTTGGTGTAATGGAGCCATTGTTGGGCTATAGTGACACTCACTGCTCATGGAAACAGTTCACCAAGTCCTAGAGAACTGAATGTAAATTCACCCTCTTTCAAAGATCAAACAGTTCTTCCCCTTGGTACAGAAACAAATGCAGAAGACTAAACCTTGACTGAGGTAAACTGTTGGGTGTCTTGATAGGTGATATGAAAGGAAAACTTCCTCTCTGTGTATAAAGAAACAATAGCTCACCACCCCCTGTAAATGTGGAACCCTATCAGTGAAGCTGATTTAACCACTGTACCCAAAACACTGACCACTTAGGATGGGAAATTCAAACAGAATGTGCAAGACCGTATTCTTCTGCATGGGGATGGTTATGGGAACGCAGCACCCATGGATGGCCATCCTTACGGTAATTAGGTTGGTGTGTGTCACTGGGGGACACCTTACAAACCAGCCTGAATGCTCCTCATTTTGTCTGTGACCCCTAGTAGCTGAGACCTGGCACATGCTAGACATAGAGTAACTCAGGCTTCCGGGTGACTATACCCACTTGCTGTGTCTTCTCCTCAAGCAGCACGCATTAACCTTGACTTCCAGATTGAGGCTTCTGCTAACCACAGTGTGCTGCCCCAAATAGTACTAACAGAGGCAGAACTTGGCCTCATGAAGAAATTTCGTGAATGTGGAAGGCGGTGCTTCAGAGCAGGTTGCTGCCAGATGTGTAACTGCACTCCGGGAGGTTGGAAGCGCACCCTCCTTAACACAGAATGATGTGCCCCACTCCCTGGTGGCTGTCACGCTGGCTTTGGCTCCACATAAGTGCAAGCCCGTATTACTGCTGTCGGAGAGACTAGTATGGATCCTGTTTCTGCTTGGTTTCTGTCACTCCATGCTCCCTAGGCCTATGATGTATTTAGTCCACTTGTCGATAGAACTGGACTTGTCCCTATTACTGTCGTGGGATTTTGCTACAATGTACATGCTGCTGTGCAGCTTGGGGGACTTTGTGGAACAGGGGATACTGTGGAAAGGATATGTGTCACTTGTTCACCCAGCCACCCCTGGGCACATCACCAGAGGGAGAGGAGATGCAGCCACCACTGGGCAGATCACCCGAGGGACCCAGATGGGATCGGGTCAGCCTGTGGCCACGGAACCCTCTGAAGTTATTACTGGTGTCTTGTCAGCTCTCCCCAAGAAAGCATGTGTGTCTCCCCCTGTGTCCAGCCACTTCCTTTGGTCTTTCAGCCGCCCAGCCACTGCCCTCGCACAGCTGGGCTCTGATCATGGCCATGTGCGTCCCCTTCACGCTTCCACTACTTTTATATCCCATGGGTGTAGTCCATAGTGACTCATTTTCATTACATCTCAGTCCACCATAGTTTTCCAGGACGGGAAGAAGCCCCGCGACAAGCAAGAGAATGAGCAGGCTGGGCATGTGTGTGTTTCCACAGGGAGGAAGGAACGAGAAGACCTTGTCTGTGGAGAGGCTGAAACACATTCTGCTTTCCCTTGTCGCAATGCACTGGCTTTTCTTTAAAAAAAAAAAAAGTCACCACCATAACACAGGTCTAAGTTCTAAATGATTGTATGATGGTCATCGCCCGGAGCAGGTCACTGCTAGCTCCTGTCCTGATTCACCCTTGGGTTCATGCAGTCACTCTGGGACTCAGGTCTTCCAATAAGTGGCTCCAGATGTCTAAGGGCCTAAGACCTCTACTGGATTCTCCCATGTGCTGCCAGATATGTCAAGGGGCAAATAGTGGGCAAATAGCCCTATGGTCCAGATCTGGACTTGATGTCCCCTCCCCACATTTCTTTAACCAGAATGCATCACATGGCCACACCCCCTGAAGACCATAATCTCCTCCTAGTTTCTTTCTGTTGTTGTTTTTTTTTAGATATACACAACAGTAGTATTTTGACATATTTACCATACACGGAGTATAACACTCTAGTCAGGATCCTATTCTTGAGGTTGTACATGATGTGGAGTTTCACTGGTTATGTATTCATATATGAACATTCTACTGTCTGATTCATTCTACTGTCTTTCCTATTCCCATCCCCCATCCCTTCCCTTCATTCCCCTTGATCTAATCCAAAGTACTTCCACTTTTCCCTACCCGACCCCATTGTGAGGTGGCATCTGCATATCAGCTGAAGCCTTTGTTTTTTTGGAAGTTTGGTTTATTTCAATTAGCATGATAGTCCCCAGTTCCATCCATTTACCAGCAAATGCAATAATTTCATTCTTCTTTATGACTAATATTCCATTGTGTATATACACCAAATTTTCTTTATCCATTCATCTGTTGAAGAACACCTAGGTTGGTTCCATAGCTGAGCTATTGTGAATTGAAGCTCTCTAGTTTCTGATGAAAGATCCAAGTACTGGTTCAGCAATTTTTTTCTCCAGGATGTAAGATTCACTTGAATATCAAGATCCTAGTACAATACTAACTTCCTTCTCTGCAGAGCTGGAGCCTGCTGAACTTATATGAGGCTCTTTTCCGGTGCATCTGTTCTACCAGAGGAACTGATCTCAACTAAAGGGATTAATGGGGAAGATGACCTTGCAGTGTCCCAGCCCAGGACCTGTCTGTGCTAACCATCTCCACTCTCAATAGGTCGCTGGGCCTTGCTTGAGGAACATGCAGCTAAGGGAAAATCTGTCCCAGACTGTGAACTAGAGACTTGAGGGCAGCAAGCCAAAAGCAAAGAAGAGAACTTAAAAGACAGGAAAGCGTGGGTTCCCTGCAAAAACAGATGATGAAAATTCACTGATAATGACGTTTGACCCACTGCCTGGGAAATAAATTATCAGATGTAAAAAAAAAAAAAAAAAAAAAAAAAAGAGTAACATTTTGGCCACCACAAAAAGTTGATTGAAGTTTTTCAGAAAAAAAAAAAAAATCTGTGGGTCCTAGAAGGAAAGGCAGGCCAAGTGATATTAGGATTTTTTTCTTTCTTCTCCCCATCCCGGGACACTGGGGATTTGAACCCCGGCCCTTGTGCATGCTAGGCAGGAACCCAACGAGATGAGCTATATCATCAGCACAGGAACATTTTTAGAGTTGTTTTTTTTTCCCTTCCTCTGAGGTGCCGGGGATTGGAACTGCTGCCCTTGCACGTGCTAGGTATGCGCTCTCCGAGAGGAGCCATTCCTTAAGCTCATTTTTTTTTTTTTTTTTTTTTTTTTTTTTGGTGCTGGGGATTGAACCCAGGGCCTTGTGCTTGAGAGGCAAGCACTCTACCAACTGAGCTATATCCCCAGCCCCTCAGGATTTTTGAGAGGGACCAGGACAGTGCTGTCCTGAGACTGACTGGCAATCCCTGATACAATTTACCTTGCTTAACTTCAAAAATTTCTGTGGCTAGCCAGAAGAAAACTATCATCCCTAAAGGTCACTTGCTGTAAAGGAGACAAAGTTTTATTTGGAAAATCCATTATTGCAGAAGCACAAGGGAATTAAGGGACATGTCCACACCTGGTTTTGAGTTTCTACTTATCTTTCCTGGTTTGCAGCTTCAATTACTTTCCTGCTCCTACCCTACACCTCCTTTCTCCTTTTCTGCAAAATCTGCTGACTCTGAACCAATTTTTTCTCCAATATGTGTTTGGATGTGAGTTTCTCTCCTCTTATTTCTCTGTAGATTTCACTCTATCAGCTCTGCACCTGTCAGGAAATCTTCAAAACCTGTAATTAAATTCTACCACACTAATGAATGTTTGGTGCTTTTGCTGTTTAAATTTCATGTTCATTCTTCTTTGGAGTTTTCAGAAGGGGATGAACAGAGATTAACGTCATGCTACCCTGTGCTTGATGCCATGTCAGCTTATACACTTAATATTTTGATTTTTGTCCTGGTCACTTGTTTGACTGACAGATAACCATGGTGATCCTAAGCTTGTGCGCCAAGAGGATTTTTTTTTTCCCCTTTTAAGCAAATGTCATTCACTCTAAATCTCCTTTTACCATTGGCTTGTGTAAACAGAAACACTAATCTTCCTGAAGTTCAGTAAAGACAGAAAGATAATTTGATGCAAGGCAGTTGTTGCCACAGAAACAAAAGACGTTTTGGGTTTATTTTATTTGCAGGAGGGAACTAGCCCAGCTTTTAAAATGCAGTTTAGGATTTGTGTCTACAGAGGACACCACCAGTTGATTTCCAATTCCCTCTTCAATCAATAAGGAAGAGGTGGTGAGCCCATCTGCACCTGGGATTTGAGATCTGGGTATGCGTTTTCAACTCTGGGTTAAATGAACTATATGAGCTTAGAAGAGCCATTTCCACTTTCTATGTCTCAGTAAGTTTAGACGACTCACTCTTCATGGAATTCCCAGAGATTAAATGATCACCATCGGGTACAGCACAGCACTGTGCTTTGACCCCAAGGTCCCTGGAACTTGGACCACCCGCACAGTCCCGTTCCTCTCCAGGGAAGACAGCTTCATCTTGCAATTCTCTCCTTTACCTTCTGAAAAACCACAACACGATCACAGCCTCCCTCCTTATTCCCTGCCCACAAAGGCCAACATTAGCATGGTCCCTGCTTGGTCTCTGTCTCACAGTTCCATCAGCAGTGTCGCCCACATCTCGTATCTGGTGCCGTGGATGTGAAATCTGAAGAGAGAGGCACGGTGAACAGCTGCCACCATGATGCAGACAGAGCTCTTTGGCAGTTTCATTGAGCTAAAGCTAAAAGCGGTGAACCTTGTTCTTTTTGTCACTTTGAGTATGGTATCCAGGAGTGGAACTGAACACCCCCTGCCAAGAGAGACTCGAGACACGTGGTAGACATTCAAAGAGATTTCAGATTTACATGAGATGGTGCCACCTTAAGCTTCAAACCGCATAACTGTTTTCAGTTTAAGAAATACTTGCTCTTCCATACCAGTCCCTATTCAAGACTTCGGTTACGAAAACCATGAAAAGACCCTTTGAGCGCCTGACAGATCCTACCAGGTGGAGGAAGCAGATATATAATTTTGATACTTCGATATAAGGAGAAAGTGCTTAAGTAGAGGTTTAACCTCAGGAATTGTGAGACTATGGAAAATGGCCAGATAAATCAATCTGGGCATTCGGAAAAGGATTTTGGGATGGGGGCATGATAAAGACAGAAAGAAAATAACTGGGCTGGAGTAACAATCAATCTTCAGCTATCTGCACAAGGTCAGTGCAGAGGAAGACTTCGTTGCACTGAATGCTGATAACTCAGCCGAATGGAAAAGGATACAGGGGCTCCAACCAAGGGAAACAAGAGTGGGAAATCATCTTCTATTTTGCACAGGGGATAATTTCCTCCACTTGTGGGGAGGGTGGATGATAACAGTTATACCTGTCAAATGTGCTCCATGTACCCTGGGTGCAAAGGAGGATGATAATCCTGGCACGAAACTCTAGATTGATTCAAATACACATACAGGACCATCTTTGTAGATGAAGATAATATGGCTGTTGGGAAAAGAAGATGACTCAGAGGAAAATATCTAACACATTATAGAATGGAAATCCTGAGTAGTTCAGAGTTTGGTCGTTAAGAAGTCATCAAAAATTCATGGTGGTCTGGAATCAGAAGATTGTTCACCAGCAGTAAAGAAGAATTTTGTGGATGAGGGACAAGTAGTTGATAATTATCAGCTGCCAGAGATCAGTCAGGGAGGAATAAATATCCATGTCTGTGGAGATTTATCAGCCATGTCCCGCATGGATGAGAGAAGGTTTAACTGCCAGAGGACAATGTTGGCTATAAATCAATCAGTTACCCATAAACTTATCTATTCAATAAATCTAAATTTATTATCTAAGATAATAAATAAAGATAAGTTATCTAAACTTATCTAATCAATAAATACACAAGAGCTAATAGTCTTTTTAAATGACAGGGGGCATGACAGATTTGGTATGACCTTTAACCACATGGAGTAGCCCAACTCTCTTTTATTTATAGTTGTGCAGGTAAAGGGCCTGGAATGGGGGGGCTTCTTCTGTGATGAACAGGCTGAGGTGGAGTTAGGGGAGCCGTGTGCCCAGGGAAGCTATCATGGAACCACAGGGAACCACTCTCACACAGTGCCCACACACCCACCAGTGATCTGGGACAGTCCTCCGTGGTTGCCAGTTCCTAGAAGTCAGGCCTCTGTGTCCCATGGCTCAACTTAGTCTGATTCTGCTAGATAAGGATGGCTCCCCACATCTGCCCCTTTTTAAGATTTTTTAAAATGCAAATATTGGGCAGTTATCTTGAGGTTCCAGATCTTGGTTCTGAGAATATGGCAACCTATTACCAGGATACCAAAAAGAATTAGTAGCAAACATATCATACCAATAAGATACCATTCAATTTAGGAAGTATTTGATCAACCAGAAATTGCAGAGTCCATGAGATCAATTTTGCTTTTTGAACATCCTGGATGCGACAATGTAATTTTATAAGATCCAGGCTATTATTATTTCTATGTCAAATGTCCATTAGATGATTCTTAATTATCTTAGTCACATTGGAAAGGATGATATTTAGTTGTAGCAACACAGACAAGCTTACAATAATCATTATGGCATTTAAGCCTTTGTTTTAGCTGGAGAGCAAAAACATATCACTGATATTTGTAATAATAGCTGATAAGCATTTAATTTGACCTCAGTCATTCTATTAATACTTAACTTTCAGGAGCCATAGCATCTTAACAGAAGGAGTCATGCCCCTAGATATAATGAATGTGGGGACAGATAGAAATCTAAAAGAATACATTAAAATATATAGGAACCAAATTATCATCAAATAAGAAATAACCATTAGAATATAAATGTGAATTATTCATCTTTCTAGTGTAATATCAATCAAATTGTTGGATTCTAATTTGGTCTTTATTACATGATTACCATCAGTGCAAAGTAATATCCAAACAATAGGGAATAGTCCAAATTACATGGAGTTTCAAAAATCAGAATGATTATATATCTAATCTTATTTTGTGTTCTGAAAATAGTTTTAAACAACTCAATTATTTGCTTAGTACCATAGATCTTTCATTGTATTACACATTTTAGATTAAACATGGTTGCTTGCAAATTCTTTTTAAGAAGTAAAAGTGAAACATTTGGTGGCAATGTTGCCACTTTAGGCCTTTGTGACTTTGAATCTGCTAGAGGAAGATATTTTGATGTAACTGTCCTTTATCAATTTTTGAAGATCAATCCAAAAACATATCCACCACCCTTAGAAAATTATGTAGTATTGGCAGGACATTTGTATATTCTACCCATTTAGGAAAGGCACCAGATTCTATTGCAGAACAATTAAGGCAGTAAGATTATTGGTGGACATTTTATAGAAATGACTGGCTTTTTATGAGAAAGTCCATTCCAATAACTGAACATACAATTCTAAGTTCCAAGGGTCAGTATAATTGGCAGACCTAAGTATTCCTTATGCCGACTTTTTCTTAAAGGTTACATCTGGACAGCCAGAGAGTCTATCATGGGACCAGCATATAGATAAGTTTCCATTGCAGCCAGTATAGTCAAATCCGGTCACATGGATGGGTGTAATTTGAGTATCAGTAAAACCTCTCATCATATGAATATCATCAGTAAATACTGGGATCGATTCTCCAGTCCACATCATTGGGTGTATTAAAGGTGGGTCTGGGCCCAATAGATTTTCTATATATTTCACTTGCCTGAGAACTCAATAGAGCTAGCATATAAATATTGTGGTTGGAGACTTAAGATCTCCTTCTTGTAAAATCTGGTGCATTCTATTGCTCCATGAATCACTCAGCAGAGGTGAGACTCCTGATATCATAATTTTTAGAAAATATTTTTTGAAATAAAGTGGATTTACATAGGGATTTATTTCCCCCTTTTATTTTATTTTTTTTTTTTAATTATAGAAAAAGATTGCTATAAACTGGAACATTATTAACCTCAAATTGTAGACAATGGCCTAGCAGTGTACAAGTATTGAAACCATAAAGAAGTGACTTAATAAATATTGTATTTGGTCAGGGAGATTAATAAAGTTACCTATTATTAAAGTCAATGTTGTTGAGTTGAAAAGGGCATTACAATAAAAGAAGAGCCAGTTTTTAACCAAATATACGATTTGATTTTTTCTGTAATAGTGGGCTGAAATACAAAGTTATAAAATGGAGTCAGTACAGACATTGAAAATTAGTCTCATGACCTGTTTGTTCTATAGGTAATGACCTTATTATTCTAAATTAACTTAAACTATTATATTAGAATTGGTAGTATCTGTCGGGATAGTGATTCAATAAATTATTTAAAAAGTCTTAGAATTTATGTCATTGATCTAGGAATTATATTTTAAGTGAAAGATAATCTTTATGTATAAAGATATATGTATGAATATCTTTAATAACCTTGTTTTTAAAGTACTAAAAATAATCCAAATGTCCAACATAGGGTTTGGATAAATGAACTATATGACAAAAACCTGGCATTAAAAGTAATGTTTGTAACAGAATATTAATATGTGTAATCTAAAACAGTGTTATAAGCTTTAAAATTAACAATATAATTCTGTATGTACAAAATATGTATGTCTCTGTGTAAGAAACCCACGAAAACCACGTGGGACATGGGGAATCACATAAAGGAGTTTATTAAGCAAACAGAGTGTCTCCCTGCAGGGTAAGAGAGAAAATGAGAGGAAATGAGAAAGGGCATGTGCTAGAGAGGGTGGAAAAGCGAGGAGGAGAGAGAAGGAAAGTGAGTAGGAGAGAGAAAGCAAGAGAAAAGATGGCGGGGGTAGCTATCCTTAAGCAGTTGAATTCCACCAGGCTAACAGGGGACCAATAATGGAGAAGGATACTTGCAAACTGACTGATGAACCAATAGCTAACTAGGATGTTCACAGACTGACAAGTAGTTGGGAGGTGGGGAAATGGCTGCAATGGAAAGGGTGGGGGAGCAACTTTATACATTACATTATACTCTGAGCTTATGTATGGAAAGCAGTTTAGAAGATTATTTAGTAAATGTTAATAATAGTTGTTTATGGATGGTAGAACCTCAAAAAATGTTTATGTGTACTTTGTTTTTCTCAGTGTGTCTCTTGACAAAATCTAGGGAAGTTACCCTAATCTCAAAATCATCTTTAGCCCCTTTATTTGAATATTATTTCATAAAACTTCCAATATAATTATTTGCATTAATATAAATTAAGTAGCATAATGTAATATCACATCTGGAGTATGAAACAGAGAAGCCAGGAGATTCCATCCCCTCTTGGGGGAAGGTGTCAAAATATTTCCATATCCCACATTGTTAGCCTTTAAATAAGGCCAGTATTCCTGAATATCCTCTAAAAATATAGCTAAGTTTACTTTTTAGTGTACAGAGTAACATAAAAGTGTATAAATATTACTTAATTTTAAAATATTAAATGACACAATTAAACCACTAAGTAATTTGTTATTGAAAGAACGAGGCGACACCAACTGTCTGTCCACCAGAGAAGTTCTGCTTTATTCAGAGAATGTGCACACTTTTATATGGAGAGAAGTCTCATAGGCCAGGGGATGGGACGGGGCGGTAGGTAATTGGGTGAGCTTTGTCACTAGGGGATTGAGACAGGGGTGGAGAGTAATTGGGTGTGGGGCTGCGCTGGCAGGAAACTGACACTCCGAAAGAGAAGCAGGATATGCGCCATATTGCCGAGGTGTGGATCCAAGAGAGGGGGGCGTTGGGGCTTTTGCAGCTGCTTGTGAGGGGTTAGGCCTTATATTCCTCCCTTTTTCCTCTATATATGTGAATGGGGTCATCGTTCTTTCTCTGGCTACTTCCTTCTGAAGTGGGTTATAGGGCAAGGGGGAGGATTGAGGAGTAGGCCACTTATTAGTCCCCATAACAGAAGGCCAAATACAGCCACTTACCGGGAGGAGAAGTCCGTGAAAGTCCCTTGGAACCACAAAATTTGCAGTTGGTCATTCCATTGGGAGAGGGAGTTGCTGGGGGTGACCATCCAGGTCCAGGAATAGCTGCACTGGTGACAGAAGGGGTTGGTCATCTTAAGAGCTGGTGGAGACGTTCTCATGAGGAGTTGGTTGGGTCCTTGGTGGCTAGAAGCTGGTAATTCCTGAGTAAGATCTGGTTAAAGGTTTGATTAGAGATTTTTCCCACCTGGGTTTGGATGAATTTCACAATACAAGGTAGGAAAAGACAGGCCACTAAGATGACAGCTAAGGGGCCTAGAATGGGCCACATCCAAGTGAGGAGGGGGTTCTGGATAAAGGCAGAGAGAGGGTAAGGCTTCAATCTAGAAATATGACCCATGGTGTTACATGTTATTGGATGTGGCAAGCTTAGCAGCTGTGGGGGTACATAGGATGACGGGATATGATCCCTCCCGTTTGGGAGTTGGGGGGGCTTTGGGTTTGGGGGGTGAGAAAGACTAATGGCTTGGGTGTAGTATAAGATCATTTTTTGTGGTTGACGGGTCTGGGAGTAGCCATCTTGATGTTTCCATCGTTCAGCCCAAAGGTGGGAGAGTAAAGGGTAGGGTTAATAGCAGATGGTATGGGCCCTGGGAACGGCTTGTGATGCCAGGTGGTAGGAGAGGCCTTCCAAACATGAGCTCAGATGGGGAAAGGTTGGTGGTTTCTTCGGGAGTGCTCTAAGTCGAGGTAGGGCAGGGGTAGAAGATGAACCCAGTCACGGTGCAGCTCTAGAGACAGTTTGGTTAAAATATCTTTTAATGTTCTGTTGGTTCTTTCCACTTTCCCTGATGCTTGTGGTCGGTAGGGACAGTGGTAGTGCCAAGGGAGTGGAAGGAATTTAGATACTCCCTGGATTATTTGGGCTGTGAACTCTGGTCCGTTATCAGATTGGATGGAAGTAGGCATTCCAATCTGGGAATGATCTGTGTTAGGAGAGAGTGAGCCACAATGGAGGCCTATGGGGGGGGGGGTTTTGTCGACAGGATCGAAGCCTGTCTCTGAGGCCCTGGGGGGGTGATGGGAGGTTTGCAGGCTAAAAGGACCTGAGATGGAGTGCAGGTGGAGCAGAGTGAGGGATGTTGGGCTAGAAGATGGAAAGTTGGGTGTAGGGAATCTCCTTCCATTTTTCCTGGCGCTGGCAATAATTGGAGAGGTTCTTGAAGAATGTTGGGATCTAGTGTACCCTCGGGGGGCCATACACTCTGATTGTCTAGGGGGATAGTGAGGCCAGTCCTGGGTGAAAATTTTGACAAGAAGTTTTGGTTTGATAATCTGGCTGGAGGGATAGTGTGTAAGGTTTTTTAGGAGACATTGAAGGGGGGAGCCCCCCAGGGGGGAGGAAGAAGACATTCCCATTGCTGAAAAGGAGAGGAGGAGGAGACAGGAGGGACAGGGAAGGGAGAGAAAGGGGAAAACAGAGAGAGAAGGAAAAGAAAGGTGATAGAGGAATATCCTTCGGCCGGTAAGGAGAGAGGAGATCCTAAAGGGCATCCCCATAGGTCTCAATCAATCCCAGAGGGGTTCGAAAACGAACCGGGAGAAGAGGAGGGTGTGGATCACCCAGGCCCTCACTCTTTGGGGGGCAAAGGCCCGGAGCCTGAAGGAACCTGGTTTCTGGAGACCCCACAGTCTGGAAAAAACAGCAAAGAAGAACGGTGGCGCAAAGAAGGGGTGGCGCAAGGGAAGGTCAATTTCCGAGAGTCTTTAAAAGTGAAACTGGGTGATGGGAGTATGAGTTCTGATTGAGTCGTGTGTTAAGATTGGCAGTGTCTAAGGGAAATGCCCGATTTTGAGTATTATGGCTGAGGAGGAGCCTGGGAGTCTGCTGTAGCTCTGAAGGTCTAGGCGGGGTGTTGACCTCCCTTCCTGTTGGGCGTTGGGACATTGCCGGAGGATCAAGAGTCCCACGATAGCCCAAATGAGAGTGGCTCCTCCATCCCGGGGGAACTTAGCGAAAGGATGAGCCGGTGGTGAGTGAAGAGAGCCAGCGCCGGGAAAGATGGACGAGGGTGGAGCTGGCAGCAGTGTCGCAAGGAAGAGAGATGGAACCAGAGAGACGCTGGCCTCTCCCGGGTTTCGGCACCACTGAAAGAATGAGGTGACACCAACTGCCAGTCCACCAGAGAAGTTCCACCTTTATTCAGAGAATGTGTATACTTTTATAGAGTGGAGAGAAGTCTCATAGGCCAGGGTATGGGATGGGGCGGTAGGTAATTGGGCGAGCTTTGTCGCTAGGGGATTGAGACAGGGTGGTGGAGAGTGATTGGGTGCGGGGCCTTGCCGGCGGGAAACTGACACTCCGGAAGAGAAGCAGGATATGCGCTATATTGCCGAGGTGTGGTTCCAAGAGAGGGGGCATGGGGCTTTTGCAGCTGCTTGTGGGGGGTTAGACCTTATAGGTATTATTATATAAGTTTGTAAGAGACCATTATTGAAAAAGCTTTAGTTTGGAGAGCATCAGCTTAGTAAAATGTCCCTTTAAATCTTATATTTTAAAGACTTCTTTATCTGAAAACAAGGATACAATTAACAGAATAAGTCAGTACCAATTATGATTAATTAAAATATAGTCATTAATGTTTTTATATTAAAAAATTTGACTTTTAAAGACAAATTTGAAATTTGGAATGCAGAGTGGTACTTTAAATGTTAGTGTTTAACCAATTATATGAACCATAATGTCTTTGAAATTATTATTTTTTAAATAATTAGAAATCCAGCAGGCATAAAAATTATTTTATTGGAATGAGAAATTAATGTTTCAAGTATTTTGTTTTTCTTCTGTCCTTTAGTTAGAAGGCCCAATTCTTATGGGTCTGTGAAAAGATCTGATCTACATTTGTAAATAGCCTTTATGATAGAAATAGTAGAATTTAAAGAATAAAAAACTTTAAATAATTTTATCTGATTGTGTTAATTGCATATAGCCAATTTACTTATATATAGCCAATTATATATAGCCAATTTAATTATATGTAGCTGAAGCCAGAATTGGGGACAGGCAGTGTAGAAGTAGGGGATCAGGTCAAATCGAGGAAATGGAGGCCATGGAAAGTCATCTGGCCTCTGGAAGTTGGAGACTGCCCCTGGGAGAATGGAATGTCAAGATCCCCGGAGCCCATGATTACCAAGTTTACCTGCCCTTATCAAGGACTACAGGGAAGGAGCTGCTAATTAATGCCCCTTGGCCCTTGCCTGCCTGAATCACTTTGGCCCTCCTCCTGTCCCATTTGCTTCTCACTTTAGGCATCTCACCTGCAACACCAGGCCTAGTCAACTAGGCAGGAAGGCGAGATAAGGGGGAGAGAAACTGGAGAACAAAAAAGACCCTAACCTATAAAAGATATAGGGTGTGCTCACTTCTTGGGATTCTAGAACATTTCAGCCATGGCCCCCTTCTCCCCCTCAGGAGAAGTCTGTATTATTACTACTTTTAAATAAAACCTGCTTAATATGCTAGCCTTGGTGTGCTTCTCTAGTGTTCAAACTTCACATAGAGGGAGCAGAACTCATCACTGGTAAACAGCAGTATCATAGCCAATTTAATTACATGTAAATCTTTTGAAAATTATTTTGTACAAATTTTGTTTAATTTACTCAACATGCTATAGTCTTCTATTTTATCAGGTGAAAAAAAATTTTAGGCACTTATATATCACACCTGATACTTTAAGTGCTAGTATCTTGGTTCTCAATGAGAACATAGAAAATAAAGGAATTTTAGACCTCTTTATATTAACCAAATTATAATGTCTAATGTTTAAATGTATTTTAGTTAAGAGTATCTGATATTTCATATTTAGTAGATGATGTTCCCAATCCATGATCTTTTAGCATTCCATCCTAAATAAATTAAGTATCTCCTGTAGTAAAAGCTTAGATAATTAATTTCATTGACCTCAAATTAAGTTTATTCATTCTTAATTGCAAAGTCAAGATATCAAACAAATGTAAATAATATTAATTATTTCTTTCCTGTTGAAGAAAAGCCATTAGAAATAAGGGATATAGATCCTAAATATTATAGAATTTAGCAATTTTATTATTTAGTTGACTACCTGAAAAATATGAATTAATAATTATAAAGAACCTTTTATTTTTAGAGTTGTTTACCCATTATAAATTAAAACCTTATTAATTCATGTGAATTAAAGTTATATGAATTCTTTTTATTTTAATTTTAAAATGTGAGCATGCTCATCAAACTGTAAGTAAATTTTGAAATCATGTAAAATATAGTCATGGTGTGCATACATTTATAGATTAGTCAAAAAGGAAATTTTATAATTATTGTAAGTGAAGCTCCACAGCAATGAACAAACATGCATTAAACATTAACTTGTCTAAGAATTCAAGATATATATATATATATATATATACATGATATATATATATATATATATATATATATATATATATATATTATATATGTATGAAGCCAGAATTAAGGACAGGCAGTTAGTGTAGAAATAGGGGATCGGGTCAAATTGGAGGAAATAAAGGCCATGAAAGCCATCTGCCTCTGGAAGTTGGAGGACTGCCCCTGGAAGAATGAATGTAAAGATCTCTGGAGCTCATTGATTACCAAATTTACCTGCCTTTATCAAGGACGCAAGCATGGAGATGCTAATTAATGCCCCCCTGGACCCCTTGGCCCTCCCCCTGCCCATTGCTTCTCACTTTAGGCAAAACTGGGCCTAGTCACATAGGCAGGAAGGAGAGATAAGGGGAAAGAACTGGAGAATAAAGAGACCTTAACCTAAAATGTAGGCGCGCTCACTTCTTGGGATTTTAGAACATCAGCCATGGCCCCCTTCTCCCTCCCGGGAGAAGTCTGTATTATTACTTAAAATTATCACTTTTACATAAAACTTGCTTAATATGTTTGCCTTGGTGTGCTTCTCTAGTGTTCACACTTCAACATTAGAGGGAGCAGAACTCATCACCGGTCAATGGCGGTATCATGTGTATATATATAGTATATATATATATATAACACATATTTATAAATATAAAACAATATTTTGGGCTGCTGACTTTTGTCCTGATGATTGTTATTCACCTTTCAAATCATCCCAAAAGGCAAAATATAATCCATTAAAAAAGCACAATTAGAACACCTTTTATTAACTTCAGATTTTGCCCCCCTTGGATCTGAGAGTGAATCTCCTAGTGAGCCTGCAGTTCTTCTACTTATGGTTTTCTGTTAGGGCAGTTTTGGTTCGTCGATAACTCCCAGAAAACACTCCCCAGATACAGGTCCCACACGAGGAACTTTTTATTCTATGCAGAAAAAACGTGCCCGCTCGGGGAAAGGGGAAAGGGAAAGGAAGGAAATGGCGGCAGGGTTTCCTTCTCAGCTATTGGAATTTCGCGGGCTGGGAGGAACCAATTGCAGAGGAGAATTATTACAGACTGACTGATGGACCAATGACATCTTAGAATGTAATGTGGGAGGCAGGAAGGTTACGGCAACGTAAGCCGGAAATTCCTGTAACGGGAGAGGCAGGTGTAATGGCAGATTGACAGGTGGGTTGGGAGGCTGGGTTTCCTGTAATGGGAAAAGGTGGGCATAACACAGATTGACAGGTGGTTCCTGTAGCAGGAGAGAAAGGTGGCTTTATACCTAACAGTTTCAGTGTAAGACGTTCACTGAGATCTGGCAGGAGCTGAGGGAGAATTACTGGTTTCAGCAGAAATTCCAGGGAGTAGAGAAGTAGAAGACTGTAGCTAAGATTTTAATTTTCCTTTTCTTCTCATGCTGTAGAATTAAGAAGAGTTAATTTTAAATGTAGGGGAGCAGGGGGAGAGAGGCTAGAAATGAGCTGAAAAAACCATGTGGTTCCACCATGTTGTCTCTAAATTATTATAGTTGAGTCAAGGTGAGTCACTGGAGAAGAACAGTTCAAATGCAAATTACAGAGGTTTTCATGCTAACTCATCCTCCTCTAAAATCAGAATGCCTCCCAGTCTTCTGAATAGAGACTTTACCTCCACCCTTCAGTATCTCTTTGTCCATGAGGAACTGCTTAACTACTAAAAACTTTTAAATATATTCCTAGAAGACAAGAGGTCCTGGAGGATGAATATTTCTGATTCTTAGATTTAAAGCTCTTAATAACATTTCTAAGTCCCATGATTAAATATCCCTATGTCCATAAATCAACATCTTGATCCAAATAAAAGCAAGTTTCTATTACAGTCCAAACTCTCTCTTCATTTTCAACTGTGCTGCTAGGCATGTTTTTTAAAATTGCTATAGCCCATGCCATGGTGCTTCCAATTCCCATATTATTCTGCTCTCATCTTGGTGGCCTGGCCCTGAGGGACTCTGCATGGGCAGGAAGCAGCCATGTTCTTTAGTAGACTTTTCAGTCTGCTGTTTCCCATCCTCCTCACCCAGGGGCAAAAACTATGCTCTCGCTGGAGGGCTGGAAGCTGTGGCAGCAACACACATATTTAAACTAGAAAATTGCCTAACAATTTCCCCTTCTTGAGTTAGATTTTCCTGAATTCCTGATTAGGATCTTTTCTTCTCAGGATTCTAAACTTTTGCACCTATCTCAGCCAAGTTAGGTCTCAACCTCATATAGTCAGATACACAGGTAGACCTGCAGTATTTAAAGTGACCAGGTCTCCATTTAACATTTCAAGAACTAGGAGTTGTGTTCTTTCCACTGAATTTTCACTCTGATTATGTATTGAATATAGATGAATAAATTTTATTTTTATTCCTCTCTCTGTAGAGAACAAATTCCCCAGGCTTAACTGTAGTACAAAGCTGCTCCCTGCCTTTTTGCTGCATCACAACCTAGCTTCTCAGTCTGAAAGCTGCTCTCCCACCCTTTCTGCTGCATCCATATCCCATCCTCCCAACTACTTGTCAGTCTGTGAACATCCTAGCTAGCTATTTGTTCATCAGTCAGTTTGCAAGTATCCTTCTCTGTTATTGGCCCCCTGTAGCCTGGCAGAATTCAACTGCTTAAGGATAGTTTCCCCACCATCTTTTCTCTTGCTTTTCTCTCTCCTACTCACTTTTCTTTCTCTCTCCTCCTCACTTTTTCCACTCTCTCTAGCGTGTGACCTTTCTCTTTTCCTCTCATTTTCTCTCTTACCCTGCAGGGAGACACTCTGTTTGCTTAATAAACCTCTTATTGATTTTCTGTGTCCGGTGTGTGTTTTTGTGGGATTTCTACATTGGTGCCGTGACACTGTCTCTTAAGCAAGTGGAACCCCATCTGATGCCCCAGTGACCCCTGGACACAGCCTCATCTTCCATTATGCCCTGACACTCTGCTCTGCTCTGCATACATTACCGGACTTCAGATTGGTGAGTCCTCCAGGCCGCTTCCCCTAGGCCGATTTATCCAGGACCCTTGAGGCAGCTGAGGGTGAGGGAACCCCCAGCCATGACCCCCAGCCACAATAGTTATGGCTGGCCCCCTTAGTCCTTATCTGCCAGATGGGTTCCTGATTTTATGGTGGAGATTCTCTCTCAGGGTTGAGGCTCACGCTCATGCTGTACTCGAAAACCCTGACGTCAGGCCCTCAACCCTTCTCGGCTTTTACACGGCCCCACATTGATGCTTGTGTGATGACACCATCTATGTGCTGCCATCCTCATCTCCAGTCGACTACTCTGGCCTCAGGACACCCTGGTCACAGACTCGGCTGTATCAGTCTCCACCATGGGATCTGGGTCTTCCATTCTGGCAGATTCGCCCCTGGGAACCCTTTGCCCTGACCCCAGGCTTAAAGTCATCAAAACTTAATGATATTTGGCCACAGTACCCTTTAGATAATCAATACAAAATGGCCACATAATGGCACACAGCTTCCATGAGTGAGCAGGCAGATGGAAAGGAATTCCTTATCTTCAAGAGTCTTCTTTCTTGCACTTCTATGCTCTTCCTGCAAACTCAAACACCTCCTTCTTCTCCCCCTCTTAATCCCTCCTTCTCCTCCAACTTTGACTCAGCTGTTTCTGCTTCCATTCCCCAGCCCAGCCCACCTAGTCCTTCTGCCACAAGGTCCCACATATGCTGGTGTGGAGGGCATAACCAGCCCAACCATCAGTGGTATGTCCCAGTTAGGAGTATGATATAGCAGCCCCATTCCCATAAGTAGTGGGAGATAATGTTTCACAATTTTCTGCATCCAAACCTGAATTGATTACTAACCAGGAAAAAGGGTTAAAATGCCCTAGGTATCAAGTTTCTGCTAGAACCTGTTAGCTCCTTTCAGATCTCAGTCAAGGCTTACAATGAAATGTAAATGGAGTCAGGCACAGTGGGAGACCAGTCTCAAACCAAGAAAAGGAAAAAAAAGTGTCCATTTTAAATTTCTCCTGGGCTGCAACATAGATCACTTTATCTCTCCTTCTCATCTTTTCTCTCTGCCCTTCTCTTCTCATTTTCTCATGCTATAATTAATGGCCATTATCAATTTCTTCTAGGACTCTTGTTTTTCTTAAATGCTATATTTTTGAGCTCACAATTTTGATCCTACATACCTAGGTTAATGATTTTTGATCAGTTCTTTTTACCCAACTCTAGAGTTATTTTGAACATCTGTTACATTGCAATGGAGATAAACATTACAAGGCCTTTGCTTTTGTGTTAAATATAGCATGCATAAAATTAAAATTTTAAAAATGGATCCAACTACTTTTAATTCACATGATTTAAAAAGGTTTAATTTAAATTGCATAAACTAATAGAAGCAAAATGCCTTTAAAGTTAACTCACAAGTTTCTAGGTGGTCAAACTCATTAAAAGTTGATGTTTATAAAATGTCTAACATCAATTTTCTAGACTTTTCTTCCACAGGAAAGAGATGGCAAATACTGTTGGTACACTTGTCTGATATCTTGTTTTTTTTACACTTGTCTGAAATCTTGGTTTTTTAACAATAAGATGAGTGGATTAGGTTGACATGTATGGGATTACTCGAACATGTTGGTTAGAGACATGGGTTTAATCTACAAAGTTATTCCATGGAGTAACATACTTAACATTATTCTTTGTATATTCAATGTGTTCATATTTTATGAGCCTATAAGCAGAAAATTTATCAGTTGCTATTCTCCAAATTAACTTGTCTGTACCTGTCATCAATAGGGTATTTGTAAAATTGTTACCTGAGATAAAAGAAATTTAAATGTAAATGTATTTCTAAAAAGTTGTGAGAGCCTGATTTTGTTTAAAGTTTAATATTGTGAAACATGAAAGCATTTTGCCACTTTGCCACACAAAAGGAAAGTTAAAAGCTCTCTCAGACTTTCTTTGATTCATGTTTTAGATATAATTTAAGTTGTGTTAACTAATGTTCATATAGACTCAGGACGTCAATATATGTAACTTCTTAAAAGGACATTTAAGAAGAGTATAGTGCGCAGTAGCAAAATGGGGAAAACAGTGACTGAGATTGGGGTCTCTGACCTCATGACTGTGGCATACCTGGTGCCTGGGAGTGCTCCTGTGCAGGGGCACAAGATGCCTACTGTGGCAGTACCCTCCCTGGGGAGGTTTTTATACAGGAGTCCTATTAGTTCTGACATTGATCTCAGGCACACAGCTCTTGGGCAGGAAGGAATTTTTTGCTAGATAACCAGTGTTCATTAACTCTCTTCTCTGGTTCCTGCCCACCTTACAGTAACTTTGGACAGTGGACTTCCTTGAAAGCTATACAGAGCTCCTAACATTGCACTTTGCAGCTCTGAAAAAAAGGTCCATTAATGTCCTAGTCTCCGTAACTTTTCTGAAAACAAAGAATAATACTTACATACATATATAAAGATTGCTGACATAACTCTTTAGATCGCATTTCCATCAGATAACAGAGCTCTATCTGGTCTCAGCTTAATCTTCAAAATCTGTGTTTATAAACATTTATTTTCTAATACTCCTTTGCCCCTCACTGAACTTGAGAATTTGGTCATGCTTGTCATGGCAAAAGAGGAAAAAATTAGTTTCAGGATTAGAACATTTTACCTAAGATTTGTGAAAAGCCCTGCCTTACCTAAGATAAGGCTCTGCCTCACAACCCTGCTGCATGTTAGAATGGCTCCAAAGTAAGCCAGACTTTAACTCATTTAAAGTTGTGTTCAAAAGTTTGATGTTTGTTGTAAAGATTACTGTGATCTCAAACGGGATATAATGAATACTCAGCCAAAATTCAAGATAGCTATTGCACACACTGAATGTTTTACTGTTGGTGATTCCATTTTGTATTTTCCTTGTAAACTCTAATTGTTGCCTGATCAATATTTTGCTGAAGTACTGCTTCAAACAAACAGCAAACACTGTAAATTAACTTGGAATAGTAAGCCATCACCTATAGGACAGATAGTGTAACCCCAATTAGAAAAAAGGGGATAAATAACTGTAAAGTCATAGACATTGAAATTAAAGCCCAGTACTCTCACTTTATGACTGGTGAGAATGACTTGCTGGATGGTTAAGATCAAACTTAGAGATTGAGATTAAATACAGAGACCAAGAAAAGCCAGTATTTGGGTCTTGCCCTCAGTCAGCCTGAATCCAGGAACAGGAGGAATTCTCTAAGGAGGTTTGCAACTCTGGGTCACATGACCTCCCGATCAGGGAGATTAATGAGGCAACTAGAGGATGAAAAGCCAATCAGTGTACCTGCTGCAGAGGAGGGTCAAGGAAAAAGGGAGACATCCCTGGTGCTTTCAAGGGAAACCACCTCATTGAGGAGACCCTGCCTAACGGATGGCACTAAGCTAAGGCTCTCAAGTTCTCTATGAGTGACCCTTGTGGGAACTCGGCTGACTCTTTAACAGACAGGAACAGGTCACTTTGACCAGTTTGATCTTAGACACCTAGCAAACAGTTAAACCCAAAATATAGCCATTCTTGGGCATTTAAAAGAAATAATAGTTAATGTAACTTAAGATGTATACTTGTGTTAGCCCACTAGAATAAGACTAAAAGCTACAAAAGAGAGATTCTTAGGCAAATGTGCCTGATAACTATCAAGAGAAAACTGCCAGAGTCAGAAGTTTTTTAGTCAGTTTAAGGCCTACAGACCTTCCTAAGCTACACAGGTAGCTTAATCTATGTTTGCTAGTATGATTATCTAGTCCTAAGTAACAGAAGTATAGAGATCTCTACTAAACACAGGTTAACTATATTTCTAGGGACATCAATGACATTAAGATTTAAATGTTCTGTTACATTCCTGATAACCTGGACAATGTTAAAGTTCCCAAATAAAGGCCTTTCCTCTCCAGCCTTTGCTAGGCCGTGTTGTGGGAACAACTTCTCAGTTCTTCCACCCCATGGTGAGGAATTATTGACTTATTTCATCTTATGATATGCATTGCCATGTTCCAAGATTATGCAGCATTTATATTGTATCAATCTCATTTCAGTACTCATGTCTTTTGTTCTTCTCTCATAGAAGCACCCATCCCCAGATGCCTTTACAACCTGCTCTTCCCCAACTGGATTTCTACCATGGACCCCTCAATTAACCTGATTTCTAAAAAGGGAACTCCAAACTGCTTGCCCCATGCTGCCCCCTTCCACCTTGAAGAAGCCAGAGCGATCATCACCCCCCTTTCCCTTTAGCAGTAAAGGAGTTCCTGAAATTAGAGAGGGGAATGAAGTCAGAATTGGGGACAGGCAGTTAGTGTAGAAATACTGGATCAGTTCAAATCGAGGAAATGAAGTCCATGAAAACCATCTGCCTCTGGAAGTCTGGAAGTTGAAGACTGCCCCTGGGAGAATGCACTTTTTACATCTCACCTGCAAAACCAGGCCTAGTCATGTAGGCAGGAAGGAGAGATGGGGGGGGGGCGGTAGAGAACTGGAGAAAAAGGATTTCTTATAAAAACAGAAATGGGGGAATGTAATACAAAGCTGCTCCCCCTGCCCTTTTTGCTGCACCCATATCCCAGCCTCCCAACTACTTGTCAGTCTGTGGACATCCTAGCTAGATATTGGTCATCAGTCAGCTTGCAGTATCCTTCTCCGTTATTGGTCCCCTGTTAGCCCGGCAGAATTCAACTGCTTAAGGATAGGCTTCCCCACCATCTTTTCTCTTGCTTTTCTCTCTCCTACTCACTTTCTTTCTCTCTCCTCCTCACTTTTCCACTCTCTCTAGCATGCACCCTTTCTCTTTTCCTCTCTTTTCCTCTCATTTTCTCTCTTATCCTGCAGGAAGACACTCTGTTTGCTTGATAAACCCTCTTATGTGATTTCCCGTGTCTGGTGTGGTTTTAGTGGGATTTCTTACATTAACATCACATAGTTTAATTTTCTTTCCCTTCTTACTAAAAAGCTTATTCACATGTGCATTCTTCCCAGGGGAAAGAGTCAACATCTTACCTTAATTTTTTCTTCTAAAATTCTCTCAAACAGTCCCTGTCCAGGCAACAAATGTGGGGGTTCTCAGTCACATCCTGCATGGATGAGAAAAGGGTTAACTGCCAGAGGATGATGTTGACTATCAATTACCCATAAACTTATCTAATCAATAAACACACAAGAGCCAACACTCTTTTAAGTGAGGGGGCACGATGGATCTGGCCACACCAGATATGGCCTCTAACAACATGGAATAGCCCAACTCTCTTTTATTTAGTCACACAGGTAAAGGGGCCTGGAACAGAAGGAGCTTCTTCTGTGATGAACAGGCTGAGGTGGAGTTAGGGGAGCCATCTACCCAGGGAAGCCATCACAGAACCACAGGGAACCACTCCCACACAGTGCCACATGCCCCTGCCCCAGCAATCTGGGACAATCCTCCATGGTGTCCAGTTCCTAGAAATCAGGCCTCTGTGTCCCATGGCTCAACCTAGTCTGATTCTGCTATATAAGGATGGCTCCCCACACATGTCCCCGACTCCAAAGCAGAGGGCCTGTTACTCTATTTCCAAAAATCTTCTGTCTCTTCTTAACCATATTTGGTATATCCACCATTTTTCCACATGCAGATGACATACTCTTGAATGGACACTCTCATTCAGAAAAGTCACAGGAGCAAGTCATTTGTAGCATCATAATACCAGAGTGCTTCCCCTGTATGAGGAAATGAAGATTGTCCTGAAGACAACAATGGGCCAGGAAGGAGAAGATTCTTAGTTATGAATGACATTGGAGGGCAAAGGAGGAAAGCTACAAAAACACAGAAAAAAAATTAAAACAATGTGACAGTGATCATCACTAATTTTGGAGCAATTTTATACTAAAACAAAAAGCACAAGAATTGCAAAAAGGGTATCCAGATGTCACATGAAGATTTTATCATTACTGAGGGAAAATGAAAACTTTAAATCACACCAGCAATTTTACCCAAAAAAAGATAAGAATATTTATTTGAATGAATTTGAATGAATTCAATTAAGACTATTTAATTGCCAAAAAGTAATATCCAACTACACATCCTCTCTCACCTTGAGGCACAGTTCAAAGGTATTATTGGCCATGCTCCCTATGAATCAAACCTCAATGAGAAGACGTTTTCCAGGGATCCAGGCTTGCAGTCACCTGAAAATTTGCCCTTATGCTCATTTGTGACAGGTTTTCATTACATATTTGTTAAACAAATGAATATAATTCCAGTTCATTTCAGTCTCCTTGCCTGGGATCTAGATACCAGTTTCTGCACTGAATTGGGCTTCTAAGTTAGTGTCTATAAAGAAATTAACCTGTCTCAAGTACACCAATGTTCTGGCCCTTTTTGGCATCCCATTTCCTTTATGTTAAATTTAGAAAGCTGGTTACAAATCAGTCTTTATTGGGGCCACATTTATTGTGATAAGTAATTACTGCTACAGTTTGAGCAAGAAAAGTGTTCTTTCAGGGATGGGGATATGGCTCAGTTGGTAGAGTGCTTGCCTCACATGCACAAGGTTCTGGGTTCAATCCCCAGCACTACCAAAAAAATAAAAAAAAGTGTTGTGTCAAGGGTCAAAGGTACACAGAACTCAGCATATGTAATACAAATACATTGTTTACAATACAATGGAATATATAACTTTGAAAATCAATTATTGTAAGGTAACATAATGTATAGAGTGCCTACATAATGTAGAGAGGTGCATGAATATGGAGGATGACTGGTAGTAGCTTCTACCTGAGATTGAATGAAATCAACAGCAGTTCAGCTTCATGATGGAATGGGAGCAGAGAGGGAACCCAATTCAGAGAAACAGTGGTCAGCTGCATAATGATAGTAATTGTTTTAGAATAATAAGAGGATTGTGGACAAAAGACATATTAATAAACTACACAGTTACCTGGTGTTTTTTGGTTTGGTGGTGAGTCTGGAAAACAAGGAATTATAAAAGTTTCAGGATGGCGATTATCAAGAATACAAGCAATAGGTGTTGGTGAGGATGTGTGGAAATGATACACTCATACATTGCTGGCAGGATTGCAAATTAGTGCAGCCACTCTGGAAAGCAGTGTGGAGATTCCATAGAAAACTTGGAATGGAACCACCATTTGACCCAGTTTCCCACTTTTCGGTTTATATCCAAAGGACTTAAGATCAGCATACTCCAGTGATACAGCCACATCAATGTTTATAGTATTGTGCCCAGACCTCTGGGTAGGTGTTGTGCCCAAGCCCCGAACCACCACCAAAGAGACCACGAGGGAGACCAAGCCGTATGCAACCACAGAAAGAGCCAGTTTATTCAAGCAGTTGCTCAGGCATTGGACACAGACCAGCTTAGCAGTCAATGCCGAGTACCCTGAGCACAAATTTACAAGTTGTTTTATACACTTCAGACACAGGGACTCAGTTTCTCTTTATAATTATAGGGTTTATGTTCTTGTTTGCATATCAGGACATAAAAGTTTCAGCTGCAAAGTTTTAGTCACCATAGTAACCACTGGTCTATAGGAGGTCAGCGGTGAGATCAGCTTGACCACAGTCAGGAGATCCTCCATTACCCTAGCAACAGCCTAAATTAGCTGCCAGGGTCATCCTGTTATTTAGCTAGGCTGACCTCAGTTCATCTGCAGCTTTTCATTTTTAACCCCTTTATAGCATCAGCAGTTCTGGCAACTTTTTAAGTTAACTCATTAGGGCCTTACAATAGCAGGTCAATTCACAATAGCGGAATTATGGAACCAACCTAGATGCCCTTCAATAGATGAATGGAAGAAACTGTGGTATATGTACACAATAGAATATTACTCAGTCATAAAGAATAAAATTATGGCATTTTCAGGTAATGAATGGATTGGAGAATATCATGCTAAGTGAAATAAGCCAATCCCCAAAACCAAAGTCCACATGTTTTCTCTGATAAGTGGATGCTGATACATAATGAGGGAGTTGGGGAGGAGGTAAGGGAAGAAATAAAGGATCATTGGATTGTGTAGAGGGAAAAGAGGGGAGGGGCTAGGGGGGAGGAAATATGGTGGAATGAGACAAACATCATCACCCTATGTACATGTATGATTACATGAATGAAGTGACTACATCATGCACAACCAGAGAAATGAAAATTGTATCCCATTTGTGCACACAAATCAAAATGCATTCTGCTGTCGTGGATAACTAAATAGAACAAACAATAAAAAAAATTTCAGGAATTACAGACTCCATCATCAGTTAGGCAGTTTGAGCAGAAGGGAGATTTAAATGCAGAAAACAAAACCTACATGGCTCAAGGGAAGATGTGTACTTCATGCTGGTTTGGTGACCACTGGGAAGGGGGATGATCTTTAAGAGATACCACCCTCTAGGCTCTTTGCAGGGAGGACCAGGTATCTTCACACTCTGTACTATCTTCTCCCTTTTTTAAATCCTATTTTTCTCTCTTCTTTTTATTCTTTTTTGTTGACACTTTTTATACATATTTTGTATAATGTTATACATGACATTAGTATTCATTTTGAAAAAATTATAAGAGCATGGAACATAATTTGCTCTAATTAAATCCCTACTACTTCCCCTATTCTTTCCTTCCTCCTTCCCCCATTCTGTTCCTCAACTCTACTGACCTTTCTGCTATTTACATACAGTTTTTTAAAATTAGTGCCTCGTGGATATACATAATGGCAAGGTTCACTGTGGTGTATTCATATATGTACCTATAAATGTTAGGTCAGATTCATTCCACTGCTCTCTCCTTATCCCATCCTTCCTCCTTCTCAGTCAATCCCTGTCCTCTAATCCACTGATATTTCTCTATTTTGAGAAAATTTCCACCCTCTTTTCTTTAATTGTCTTTTTCATTATTTTTTCAGGCTTCTGCACTTTAGAGGAAATATTTACCTTTGCCTTTCTGGGTCTGGTTTATTTTACTTAGCATGTTGGTTCCAATTTTCATCCATTTACTGGCAAATACCATAATTTAATTCTTATTTAAGGTTGAGTAATAATCTGTTGTGTATATATAGCACATTTTCTTTCTCCATTCATCTGTTGAATGGCACCTAGGTTGGTTCCATATATTGGCTATTGTGAATTGTGCTGCTATAAATATCCATGGGGCTTTATTCCTAAAGTATGATGATTTTAGAGCTTTTGGATATATACCAAGAAGTGGGATAGAGGGGTTTATGTGGGGGCTCCATTCCTACTTTTTTGAAGTGTCTTCATTACTGCTTTTCAAAGTGGTTACACTCATTTACAGAACCATCAACAATGGAATGAGTGTATTTTTTTTTTTCCATATCATCACCAATAAATGTAGGAAAAATGTTCAGTATCTCTGCTGATTAGAGAAATGCAAATCCAAACTACATTAAGATTTCCTCTCACTCCAGTCAGAATGACAATTTACATTATATACTTAACATTTCTAGACCCGATGGCCTCCATTTTGTTTTTTAGAATTAAATATGATGTTACTGAATAATTTAGTTCTTTTTTATTTTACTTGAGCATTAGAAGTATGCATAGCATTTGGGTTCATTTTGGGCAAAATAATACATGCAAGAAATTTTATTTCCAATTTCCAATTTACCCCCTCTTTCCCTTCCCTCTCCCCTCCCCTCCTCTATTGATCTTCCTTTCACTCCTTTATTCATTTATTTTTTTATTTGTATTTTCTACATATACATACAGGTGAAATTCTTTTTAATACATTACATGTGCATATACATTTTTAATTTATTTTCATATTTCTACTCTTTTCGTTCTTCTCTCCCTCACTTTCACCTTCTACTCAACTGGATCAAGCCCTGTATCTTTATGATATCCTATCCCTGTCCCTGTCTCTTTTCCCTTTATTTTGTTCTATGACATTTCTACATATAAGAGAAACTTCAGCTCTTGATTTTCGGACTCTGGCTTATTTCACTTAGTATGATGTTCTTTCATTTGTATCTATTTACCAACAAATACGATTATTTCATTCTTCTTTATGGCGGAGTAGAACTCCTTGTATGTGTATTACCACATTTCTTGATTCTAGTCATCTGTGGATGGGCAATGTGAATTGATTTCATAATTTGTCTATTTTGAATTGGGTTATTATAAACAATGAAGTGGCTGTATCCCTATAGTTTGCTGATTTTAATTCTTCTGGATAAATACTGACCATGGGATAACTGGGTCATATTGTGGTTTCAATACAAGTTATTTGAGGAGTCCCCACACTGCTTTCCATAGTGTTTGTACTAATTTGAAGTCCCACCAGCAATCCATGAGTGTACCCCACATCATTTATTATTGTTCCCTGCAAATGACATAATTTCATTTTCTTAATGGCTGAATAAAACTCTGTTGTGTGTTATGAACATGTGAGGTCTTTCTATATTCTGAGGGTCTTCTTCCATTTCTTTCTTCAGTGTTCTTTGTATTTCATTGTAGAGTTCTTTCACTTCCTAGGTTAGATTAGTTCTCAGACTTTTAATTTTAAGCCTTCTATGGAGAAAGATGGTTTTCTGATTCATTTCTCAGCACTTATTGGAGTACAGAAAAGCTATTGATTTATGAGTGTTGATTTTGTATCCTGCTACTTTGCTGAAACTCTTTATCAGTTCTAGAAATCTTCTGGTAGAATGTTTGGGTCTTCTAGATATAAAATCTTGCCATCAGCAAGCAGTGATGGTTTGACTTTTTCTTTTTCTATTGTATCCTTTAATTTTCTTCCCTTGCCTAATTGCTGTGACTAGAGTTTCAAGAACTACATTGATTATAAGTTGAGAAGGTGGACAACCTTGTCCAGTTTCTGATTCTAGAGGAAAAGTTTTCAGTTTTTTTTTTTCCATTCAATATGATACTGACTTTGGCAATATGAATATTGCCTTTAAATGTTGAGTTAATTCTATATATCCCTAGTTTCTCCAGTGTTTTAGCATACTGGTGGCTATATTTATCAAAGGCCTTTCTTGCACCTAGTGAGATGTTCATATGATTCTCCATTCTGGAATCAGGAATAAGTTGGTGGCGTGATCCCACTATGAGCCCCAGACTAGAGCAGACTGATGACAGAAAACTCTGAAATGGGTAATTTAGTGCTACATGGGACCCACTAACTGTGACCTGGCGAGAGTTCAAACAGTCCACATCTCAGGGGGGCTCTCAGAACCACCTCCTGTGCAGAGAAAGAAGGGGAGACATACTTGAAAACCCACCTGAGCAGTGGAGATTTAGCAAGGGAGACTTCCACAGCCATCCTGAAGGCCACAAAGACATGCAGAGCACACTGCTGCAGCTGCAGAGAATCAGTGCCTGGGGCTTCAGTGGCACTCTGGCTGCATAGGATAATGGGGTTCAACATAACTCCTGTTATTCCCAGAGGTATGGGCATGGATGGGCACACCCACCACAATCACTGATTGAGACCCTGCAGGTCTCTCAGAGGCTGCCTGAGAAAGTACTGGGGAATGAAATGGAACAAATCTTAGATGCATTACATGAATATGTCACAATAAATATGACAATTAAGTATATTTATAACACACTAATGAAAAAGATGTTTAGTCCACAATCTTAAAAACCACATTAAGAAGATTGTATATCACGAACAAGTTTATTGAATTTCAGGGATGCAAGGATCTCCAACATACGCCTGGATCTCCCAGGCCTGTGAGTCCTGCAGCTTTCTGGATCTGACAGGGCCTGCTACAGTGGATCAGGAGGTTGGAAGGGTAGATGTGAGGGCACTTAATTCTTGGCTTGTCCAGCCAGGAGGTCTGGCACCCACTGGATTCCTGGGGCCCACTCAGGTCAACACTTGCTGTGTCCCAGCACCAGCCCAGTCCCCAGATCCCTTCCTGCTCTGGTGCCCACTAGGTCCCTGGGTCCCCAGAACCTACCAGTTCAGCCTGCCACCTGATCTGCTAGGCCCCTGCATCTCCACTGGCCCATAGCCAGGCCTGCTGGGCTGCTGCTTTCCTGCCAGGCCTGCCTGAGCCAGCACACAGCTTTGCTGCCAGCCCAGAGGACACATTGCTCACACCTGATCTACCTGCCCAGGCCATCTAGACCCACCAGATGTGGACAGTTTGCTTTGCCACCTGGTCCACCCAGCCTACACCAGCCTAGTCCCACCCAACAAGCTGCTACACCTCCTGGCCCAGCCAGTCACTTTCATCACCTGTTGCAGCCCAGCTTGCCTGACAGGGACAGTTAGCTGCCAGGCCCATTGCCCTAGCCACTGGTTTCATGACTGGGCCCCACAGCCCAGCCTGCCCACCCTAATCTTCCAAGAAGGGAAATTGGAAAGTCTTAAACCCCAACTTTCAACTCACATGAGCAACAATAAAAGGAAAGACTCAACAGCCCATGGCCCATACTCCCATGCTTAGTTCATACCTTCAAGAAGAAATGGAAAGAAAATTAACTGGGCACAGACCATGATACATAGGCTCACCTACTGTTTTGTCCCCCCATAATGGAAATGGTACCTTAATTTTTAACCTTTCACAGATCCCCTCCCCTTTTTAGGTGTTATTTTCCCATGCTTTGTATTTTGAGAGTCAAGGGTTTTTGATTAGCACATTTCGATTTAATTTTGTATAGTCTTTGCCACTGCTCTATCTCCCTTGTCTCCTTCTCTTTTCTTTTATCGCTGACAGCCAGATTCCATTCTTTCTCCTCCTTTATATTATTCTGTTTTTCTTCCCCTTTCTCATTAACAACATATCCTAAGTTACAACTGGCATCTGACCTTTTCACACTTTGAAATTGCAAACACTTTTCTACCCTCCCTATCTTTATTCTTTCTTTCTACTCAACTCTTAATACTAATTGATGTACATAATGTCTGCCCCTATGACCAATGCCATAGCAATAATTAATATGACAGAAGTCATAAACAACACCTATTGTTTGATTTTAGACTAGACATAATTCATGAGTATTTGCTGCTTTTACTGATGAAAATTGATGATCCTACTATTTATGCATATTAAACCAATTAACACTGTAGATATCAAATAGGAACTAAGTACCTCTATGTATTGCTATATATTGTTTGCATAAATTGTTGTTATCATTGGACTCCCACTCCTAATCTGTGATGTACTAGTAACATAGAGGGACCCTACAAACTTGAAAGGTAGGAGCTCTACAGCTTCAGATCCATCCAGATAATGGTTGACACACAAACAATATGAAAAACAAGGGAACAAACCATCCAAAAAACACAGAATACCTCAAAAGTAGACTTCATTGACACTACAGTGGAGGAAGTGTCAGACATGTAATTCAAAAGTTTGTGGTTAAACTGATCTACAAGGTAAAAATTATATAAGCTATATAATAAGAGAGAAAATACAAAAGTGAAAGATCACATCGATAAGGAGATAGAGACAGCAAGATCAGATTGCCGGTGCTGAGCCCGCTCCCCCCACCCCGACACCCAGCTCAGTCGCTGTAGCTGAGCCTGCCCAACTCCCACACTGAGGTCAGAGGCCAGTAGCTGAGCCTGCCTGCCTGCTCCCCTACTGCTGAGAGACACTGCATCTGCCTCTGTGCTGACTCAGTGCACCCTCGCTGGGGCTCCCCAGCTTCTTTGGAAGGTGGTACAGGCATTTTGAATTATTCCTGAGGGCATGGCCATCATCATTGGAAGGGTGGCTCCCTTCCTGAGACACATACAGGAGACTGGAGGCCCTCTGACAGGTAACTCTGTTTACTCACTTACATCCTACACACTTCCCCATCCTCTTCCTTCACAACTAGAAATACTATAAATAGTAATCAAACCTATCCTGTTTACTTTTAAAATGTTAAAGTCTTTATAGGGGCCATCTGGTTCAGGGCTGCATTTTCTCTGTATTGAGTGCTACTGCTATTGATCTCCCCTTCAAAGGAGAGGTAGTGCAAAACTGCAGGGTCATAATAAGCCGCAGGGGGAGAACTTCAGTATCTCTTGCTAGAGAGGAATATACAGAAACAATATGAAAACACAGGGGAAGAAAGTGTCCCTAACAAACCAAGATGCTATTGTGATAGAATCCAATGACAGCATGGCAGCAGAAAATGACAGAAAAAGAGTTTAGAATCTGCATAATTAAAATGATCCATGAAGCAAAAGATGAGATAAGAGAGCAAATGCCGGCAATGCATGACCATTCCAGTACACAGTTAAAGAGCAAATGCAAGAAGCAAAGAACACTTCAATAAGAGATACAGATTCTGAAAAAAAAAATACTTGAAATGGAAAGAAATGATAAACCAAATTAAAACTCAATAGAAACCATCACCAACAGAATAGACCTCATGGAAGACAGAATCTCAGACAATGAAGATAAAATATTTAACCTTGAAAGTAAGTTAAAAAAAATGAGATGTTAAGAAGTCATGAATGGAACCTCCAAGAATTATGGGATATCATGAAAAGTTCAAATTTAAGAATTATTGGAATTGAGGAAGGCACAGATATACAAACCAAAGGCATAAACAACCTGTTCAACAAAATAATATCAGAAAATTTCCCAAACCTGAAAAGTGAAATGGAAAATCAAATACAAGAGGCTTACAGAACACCAGGTACACAAAACTACAACAGATCCACACAAAGACACATTTAATGAAAATACCTCACATACAAAATAAAGATAGGATTTTAAAGGCTGTGAGAGAAAGTCATCAGATTACATATAAGGGGAAACCAAAATGTATATCAGCAGATTTCTCAGCCCAGACTCTAAAAGCAAGAAGGGCCTGAAACGATATATTTCAAGCTCTGAAAGAACACAGATGCCAACCAAGAATCCTATACCCAACAAAACTAACCTTCAGATTTGACAATGAAATAAAATCTTTCCACAATAAACAAGAGTTAAAAGAATTTACAAATAGAATCCTGCCCCACAGAACATTCTCAAAATATTTCATGAGGAGGAAGTGAAAAGCAACAATACAAGTCAGCAAAGGGAGGAACTACCCTAAAGGAAAAGCCAAAGGACAAGTAAAAAACCAAAAATAAGCCAAAATGACCAGGAATACAAATCAGATCTCAATATTAACCCTGAATGTCAATGGCCTAAATTCAATAATCAAAAGACACAGACTAGCAGATTGGATTAAAAAGAAAGACTCAACAATATGCTTGCCTTCAGGAGACTCATCTCATAGAAAAGACATCCATATCCACTAAAGGTGAAAGGATGGGGAAAAACATACCATGCACATGGACCAGTAAAAAGCAGGGGTCTCCATCCTCATATCAGATAAAGTGGACTTCAAACCTAAATTAGTCAGAAGGGATAAAGAAGGACATTTCATACTGCTTAAGGGAAGCATAAAACAGCAAGATATAACAATTTTAAATATTTATGCCCCAAACAAAGGAGCATCTGTGTATATCAAACAAACTCATCTTAATTTTAAGAATCAAATAGACCAAAACACATTAATAGTGGGGGCCTTTAAACACTGCTCTCACCACTGGCTAGATCCTCCAAACAAAAACTGAACAAAGAAACTATAGAAATAAATAATACAATCAATGATATAGACTTAATGGACATTTACAGAGTATTTCATCCATCATCAAGTGAATATACTTTCTTCTCAGCAGCTCATGGATCCTTCTCCAAAACTGACCATATGCTATGCCACAAAAAGGCCATTAGTAAATACAAAAAATAGAGATACTACCCTATATCCTATCAGACCATGATGGAATGCAATTAGAAATGAATGATAAAATAACAAACAAAAACTACTCATATAAATAATATGCTATTGAATGATGCAATGATACAGAAGACATCAGGGAAGAAATAAAAAGTTCTTAGAGGTAATGAGAACAATGACACAACATATCAAAATCTCTGGGACACTGCGAAAGCAGTACTAAGAGGAAGTTCATTGCTTTGAGCTCATACAGTAAAAAAATAAAAATTCAACAGCTAAATGACCTAACATTACATCTTAAAGTCCTAGAAAAGAAGAGCAGATCAACACCAAAATAGTAGAAGACAGGAAATAATTAAAATCAGGGCTTAAATCAATAAAATTGAAACAAGAGAAACAATTCAAAAAATTGACAAAACAAAAAGTTGGTTCTTTGAAAAGTAAACAAAATCGATAAACTCCTAGCCTTGCTAATGAAGAGAAGGAGAGAGAAAACTCAAATTACTAGAATTGTGATGAAAAAGGAAAGATCACAACAGACACCATTGAAATACATAACATAATTAGAAGCTACTTTGAAAATCTATACTCCAACAAAGTAGAAAATATCAAAGACGTTGACAAATTTTTAGAGACATATGATCCTCCCAAACTGAATCAGGAAGTCATACACAATCTAAACTAATCAATTTCAAGAACCAAAGTAGAACAAACCTTCAAAAGTCTACCACCAAGAAAAGCCCAGGACCAGGTGGATTCGCAGCCAAATTCTACAAGACCTTTAAAGAAGAATTGATACCAATACTCCTCAAAGTATACCAAGAAATAGAAAAGGAGGGATCCCTTCAAATTTATTCTATGAGGCTAGTATCACTCTGATACCAAAAACCAGACAAACACATATTAAGGAAAGAAAACTTTAGACCAATATCCCTGATGAACATAGATGCAAAAATCCTTAACAAAATACTGGCAAATCGCATACAAAAATATATTAAAAAGAGAGTGCACCATGATCAATTGGGGTCTATCCCAGGGATGCAAGGTTGGTTCAACATCTGGAAATCAATAAATGTAATTCACCACATCAATAGACTTAAAGTTAAGAATCACATGATTATTTCAATAGATGCTGAGAAAGCATTTGATAAAATACAGCATCCCTTCATGCTTAAAACACTAGGAAAAATAGGAATAGTAGGAACATATCTCAACATTGTAAAGGCTATCTATGCTAAACCCACAGCCAACAGCATTCTTAATGGAGAAAAACTGAAAGCATTCTTGTAAAAACTGGAAAAAGACAGGGATGCCCTCTTTCACCACTTCTATTCAACATCATCCTTGAAACACTTATCAGAGCAATTAGACAGACAAAAGAAATTAAGGAATACAAATAGGAAAAGAAGAACTAAAGTTGTCACTATTTGCTGATGACATGATCCTATATTTAGAAGAAAAAAAAAAACTCCACTAGAAAACTTCTAGAACTAATAAATGAATTCAGCAAAGTAGCAGGATATAAAATCAATATGTGTAAATCTAATGCATTTTTGTTCATAAGTGATGAATCCTCTGAAAGAGAAATTAGGAAAACAACTCCATTCACAATAGCCTAAAAAAATAAAATTCTTGGGAAACAATCTAACAAAAAATCTAACAAAAGAGGTGAAAGACCTCTACAATGAAAACTACAGAACATTAAAGAAAGAAATTGAAGAAAACCTTAGAAGATGGAAAGATCTCCCATGTTCTTGGAGAGGCAGAATTAACATTGTCAAAATGGCCATTCTACCAAAGGTGCTATACAGATCAATGAAATTCCAATTAAAATCCCAATGACATTCCTCATAGAAATAGAGAAAGCAATCATGAGCTTCATGTGGAAGAACAAGAGACCTCTAATAGTCAAAATAATCCTGAATAGAAAAAGTGAAACAGGAGGTATCACAATAGCATAGTATAGTATTAAACTATACTACAGAGCAATAGTAACAAAATGGCATGGTATTGGCACCAAAATAGACAGGCAGACCAATGGTACAGAATAGAAGACACAGAGACAAAACCACATAAATACAGTCCACCTCATACTAGACAAAGGAACCAAAAACATACATGGAGAAAAGATAGCCTGTTCAACAAATGGTGCTGGCAAAACTGGAAATCTATATGCAGTAAAATGAAATTAAACCTCTCTCTCCACCCTGCACAAAACTCAACTCAAAAGGGATCAAAGACATAGGAATTAGACCAGACACCCTGCACTTAATAGAAGACAAGTAGTTCCAAATCTTCATCATGTTGGCTTAGGATCAGACTTCCTCAACGAGACTCCCAAAGCACAGAAATCAAAGCAAGAATCAATAAATGGGATGGACTCAAACTAAAAAGTTTTTTCTCAGCAGAGGATACAATCAAGAATGTGAAGAGAGAGCCTACAGAGTGGGGAGAAAATCTTTTCCACACACCCTCCAGATAGCACACTTATCTCCAAAATTTATAAAGAACTTACAAAACTTCACCAAAAATACAAAGAACCCAATCAATAAATGGGTCAAGAACCTGGACAGACACTTTACAGAAGACACACAGGCAATTAATAAATATATGAAAAAGTGTTCAACACCTCTAGTAATTAGAGAAATGCAATTAAAACAACTCTAAGATTTCATCTTACTACAATTAGAATGGCTACTATCAAGAACACAAACAATAATAGACATTGGCGTGGATGTGGGGGAAAAGGCACACTTTTCCATTGCTGGTGAAGTTGCAAATGGGTGCAGGCACTCTGGAAAACATTGTGAAGAATCCTCCAAAAACTTGAAATGGACTCACCTTTTGACCCAGTTATCCCACTCCTCAGTTTATACCCAAAGGACCTAAAATAAGCAAACTACAGTAACACAGCCACATCAATGTTTATAGCAACTCAGTTCACAATAGCTAGATTGTGGAACCAACCCAGATGCCCTTCAACAGATGAATGGATAAAGAAACAGTGGTATATATACATAATGGAATACTATTCAGCCATAAAGAAGAATAATATTATGGCATTTGCAAATAAATGGATGGAATTGGAGAATATCATGCTGAGTGAAATAAGCCAAGCCCAAAAAACCAAAGGTCAAATGTTTTCCCTGATAAGTGGAGAATGATAAATAATGGGGGTGGTGGGGTGGGGAATGAGAGAAGAATGGGGGAACTTTAGAATATGTAGAAGGAAATGAGAGGGAGGGGTATGAAAAAATGGTGGAATGAGAGAGACATCATTACCCTATATACATGTATGATTACACAAATGGTATGAATCTACATTGTGTATAACCATAGAAATGAATGATGTACCCCATTTGTGTACCACGAATCAAAATGCAGTTTGTAAAAATTAAAAGCTAAACAAAAAAATAATAAAATAAAAAATAAAAAATAAAAATAAAAATAAAAAAGGAAATAGAGATTCTGAAGGAGAATCAGTTGGAAAGAGTGGGAAGCCTTCCTTATCTAGCAGTATCAGATGAGGTTGAGCCATGGGACACAGAGGCCTGGCTTCCAGGAACTAGTAACCATGAAAGTATGTGGCACTGTGTGGGAGTGGTTTCCTGTTTAGTTTCCCTGAGAAACTGGCTCCCCTAACCCCACCCTATCCTGTTCATCACAGAAGCTTCTCCGTTCCAGGCCCCTTTACCCATGTGTCTATAAATAAATAGACACTCCATGAGCTACTCCATGTTGTTTGAGGCAAGGGTTGGTATGGTCAGATCTCTCACCCTCCTGTTATTTAAAAGTATTGGCTCTTGTGTGTTTATTGATTAGATAAGTTTATGCATAATTGATTTACAACCAACAGCATCCTCCAGCAGTTAACCCTTTTCTCATCCATGCAGGACATGACTGACAGATCCCCACATTTGGCACCTGAACAGTGGCTATTCAAGGGGATTTTAGAAGAAAATATAAAGGTAAGGTGTTGGCCCCTTTCCTGTGGGAAGCACATGCATGTGAATAAATTTATTAGTAAGAAAGGAAAGAGAATTTAATTATGTGACATTAAGCCTGGGGAATTTGCTCTCTACAGAGAGAGAAATAAAAATAAAATTTTTTCAGCTGTATTGACTACTTAGCCAGAGTGAAAATTCAGTGGAAAGTGTAAGGGGGAAAATACAGCTCAGGTTGGGATCCACGGTGGCGATTCTAGCCGCCGCTGCGCACTCCCGAGATGTAAGGCAGCCGCTGCTGCTCAATCCCGCTGAACTGCTGCTCGCTCGCTCGTCTCAGTTGCCGCTCACCCATAGCTCCCAGAAAAAATGCTCCACAGACACGAGGTCTCACGCAAGAGACTATTTATGCGGACGATTAACACGTCTGCTCGGGGCGAAAAGAAGGGGCAAAAGAGAAAGATGGCGTGTGGCTTCTCCCAGATATTGGAATCTCGCGGGCTGGAAGGAACCAATAGCAGAGGAGAATTCTTGCAGGCTGACTGATGAACCAATATCATGTTAGGACGTAACATGGGAGGCAGGAAATGGTGACAGCGTAAGCCAGAAATTCCTGTAACGTAAGAGGCGGGCAGAGCGCAGACTGACAGGTGATGGGGAGGCCGGAAATTCCTGTAATGGAAGAGGCAGGTAGAGTGCAGATTGACAAGTGGTAGGGAGGCGGGCATAATGGCTGTACCTGGTGGGTGGGGGAGCAGTTTTATACATACATTCCCCCATTTCTTTTTTTATAAAAAAATCTTGCTCTCCAGTTCTTTTTGAAGTCTTCTCTCTCCTTCCTGCCTAAGTGACTGGGGTTGGTTTTGCAGGTGAGATGTAAAAATTTCATTCTCCTTCCAGACTTCCAAAGGCAGATGTTTTTCATGAACTTAATTTCCTCGATCTGACTGATCCCCTATTTCTACACTAACTGCCTGTCCCCAATTCTGATTTCATTCACCCCTCTAATTCTAGGAACTCCTTCACTGCTGTAGGGAAAAGGGGTGATGACTGATCTGGCTTCTTCGAGCTGGAAGTGGGCAGTGTGGGGCAAGCAGTTTGGAGTTCCCTTTTTAGAAATCGGGTCGACTGAGGGGTCCAAGGTAGAAGTCCAGTTGGGGAAGAGCAGGTTGTAAAGGCATCTGGGGATGGGTGCTTCTATGAGAGAAGAACAAAAAGACATGAGTACTGAAGTGAGATTGATACAATATAAATGTTACAGGATCTGGAACATGCCAATGCATATCATAAAGATGACAGAAGTCAATAATTCCTCACCAGGAGGTGGAAGAACTGAGAAGTTGTTCCCCATAACAAGGCTAGCAAAGGCTGGAGAGGAAAAGGCCTTTATTTGGGAACTTTAACATTGTGTAGGTTATCAGGAATGTAAACACAACATTTAGTAGAGATACTAGCAAACATAGATTAAGTCTACCTGTGTCTGTAGGCCTTAAACTGACTAAAAACTTTTGACTGGCAGTTTCTCTTGATAGTTATTATTATTTTTAAATACCCAAGAATAGCTATATTTTGGTTTTAACTACTTTGCTAGGTGTTTAAGATCAAGTTGGTCTAAGTGATCTGTTCCTGTCTGTTAAAGAGTCAGCTGAGTTTCCACAGGTGTCACTCATAGAGAACTTAAGAGCAGCTTCTTAGCTCCATTAGTGCCATTTGGTTAGGCAGGGTCCTCTCAATGAGGTGGCTCCCCTTGGAAGCATTAGGGATGTCTCTCTTTTCCACGATCCTCCTCTGCAGCAGATGCACTGAGTGATTTTCATCCTCTAGTGGTCTCATCAATCTCTTTGGTCAGGAGGTTGTGTGACCCAGAGTTGCAAAGCTCCTTGGAGATGTCCTCTTGTTCCCTGGGTTCAGGCTGACTTTGAGGGCAAGACCCAAATATGGACTTTTCTTGACCTCTGTATTTAATCTCAATCTTTAAGTTTGATCTTAACCATCAAGCAAGTCAGTCTCACCAGTCATAAAGTAAGAGTACTGGGCTTTAGCTTCAATGTCTATAACTTTACAGTTATTTACCCCCTTTTATTTAATTGGGGTTTACATTATCTGTCCTATATGTGATGGTTAATTTATGATGTTCGCTCTTGAAGCAGTACTTCTGCAAAATATTGATCAGGCAACAATTAGAGTTTACAAGAAAAATACAAAATGGAATCATCAACAGTAAAACATTCAGTTTGTGCAATAGCTATCTTGAATTTTGGCTGAGTTCCCATTTGAGATCACAGTACAACAAACATCAGACTTTTGAACACAACTTTAAATGAGTTAAAGTCAGGCTTACTTTGGAGCCATTGTAATGTGTAGCAGGGTTGTGAGGCAGAGCCTTATCTTAGGTAACATGGGGCTTTTCAGTGAGGGGCAAAGGAGTATTAGAAAATAAAGGGTTATAAACACAGATTTTGAAGATTAAACTGAGATCAGATGGAGCTCTGTTCTCTGATGGAAATGCAGATCTAAAGAGTTATGTCAGCAATCTTTATATATGTGCAATGTTAGGTTTCAAAGTTACTGTAAGGTGGGCAGGAACCAGAGAAGGGAGCTATCCTTCCTGCCCAAGAGCTGTGTGCCTGAGATTAATGTACTGCCACAGCAGTTAGGCATCTTGTGCCCCTGCACAGGAGCACTCCCAGGCACCAGGCATGCCACAGCCATAAGGTCATTAGAGACCCCAATTTCAGTCACTGTTGTCCCATTTTTGCTACTGCACATTACACTCTTTCTTAAATGTCATTTTACATATACCCTATTGATGACAGGTCCTATAATAGAACATTAAATGATAGGATTACCATTACAGACAAGTTTAATTTGGAGAACAGCAACTTGATAATTTTCTGCTTTAAAGGCTTATATACCTGGAAAATATCAACACATTTAATATGCAAAGAATAATGTTTTTAAGTATGTTACTCCATAGCTTTATAGAATAGCTTTATAAATTAAAAAAAAAGCTATGTTACTCCATAGCTTTTGGAATAGCTTTATAAATTAATCATATGTCTCTAACAAACACATTTGAGTAATCCCATGCATGTTGACTCCAATTCACTCATCTTATTATAGAAAAAACAAGATATCAGACAAGTGTACCAACAGTATTTGCCGTCTCTTTCCTGTGAAGAAAATTCCTAGAAAAAATTGATGTTAGACATTTTATAAACATTATTAGTGTGACCACCTAGAGACTTGTGAGTTAATTTTAAGGACATTTTACTTCTATAAGTTTACCCAATTTAAATTGAACCTCTTTAAATCATGTGAATTAAAAATATTTGGATCCATTTTAAAATTTTAATTTTTATGCATGCTTATATTTAACACAAAAGCAAAGGCCTTATAATATTTATCTCCATTGCAATGTAATGGATGTTCAAAAATAACTCTAGAGTTGGATAAAAAGAACTGATCAAAAATCATTAACCTAGGTATGTAGGATCAAAATTGTGAGCTCAAAAATACAGCATTTAAGAAAAACAAAAGTCCTAGAAGAAAAATGATAATGGTTATTAATTAAAGCATGAGAAAATGAGAAGGAGAGAAAAGTTGAAAGGGAGAAAAGTATTCTGAGTTGCAGCCCAGGATAAATTTAAAATGGACACTTTTTCTTGGATTTGAAATTGATCTCCCACTGCGCCATTCTTCATTTGCATTTCAATGTAACCCTTGACTGAAATCTGAATCTGAAAGGGGCTAATATGTTCTAGCAGAAACTTGATCCTTTTAATTTAGGTTTGGAGGGCTTGAGCCTGCAGGGAGAGCTGAGAAGCAAGAAAGAAAAACTTGAAAATAAGGAATAAGCCAAGAGAATGTTTCAGGTTTTTGAGGAGAGCAGAGATTAGGTTTAACACGAAAGGAAAAACACAAAGGGGAAAAGTCTCTTACCATTCACCAGGTCGCCCACATATGTACTTAATTGTAACTAGTATAATTATGCATATAATTATACCTAGTATAAAGCTAGAATTTAGGGTGTCATAAATAGACCATCCTGACTTACTATTTAAAGGACAGTTTAGCTCCAATTCAGGGAACAGGTGAAGGTGTTTGAGATTGTTTAATAAACATCTCAGGGGCGAGTTTGCTGGGGTGGAAGTCCTAGATCCCATGGCGAAAACTTAGACCCACCTAAGTTAGTGATCAATGGTGTCCCATGACCACGTGTTAGGCAATGAGAAGGTAGTACAATGGCCTGGTCGTCACACAGTATCAGTGTCTACCAGGCATTAGCCGAGAGAGTTTGAGGACCTGGCCAGGATTTCGAGCGAGACGAAAAAAATATAAGATGAGCCTCAAACCCTGAGAGAGAATCTCAGCACCATAAAATCAGGAATCCACCCAGCAAATAGGATCAACTATAGGGACCAACCGTAACTTTGAAAGTCATGGTTGGAGGCACCCCCACACCTCGGCAGTCTTGAGAGCCCCGGATATTCAATGGCTGCTTCTCAGATCAGCTGAGATGTGTTTAAGTGGTCTAGGGGACCTGCCTAAGGGGAACTCACCAATTTGGAGTCCGGTGTTGCATGCAGAAAACCGGGCGTCCAGGTAAATGGAAGGTGAGCCTCTATCCGCAGGCACTGGGGCTATTGGATGGGATTCTGCTTGCTTAGTTAGCAGAAGGACCCATCCCGGGTTTCAACACCAGATGTAAGGGGAAAATATGCAGCTCAGTTTGGGATCCGTGGTGATGATTCTAGCCACTGCTGTGCGCTCCCGAGATGTAAGGCAGCCTCCGCTGCATGATCCCGCTGAACTGCTGCTCGCTCGCTTGTCTCAGTTGCCGCTCACCCATAGCTCCCAGAAAAAATGCTCTGCAGACAGAGGGCTCATGCAAGAGACTATTTATGCGGACGATTAACACGTCTGCTCGGGGCGAAAAGAAGGGGCAAAAGAGAAAGATGGCGTGTGGCTTCTCCCAGATATTGGAATCTTGCGGGCTGGAAGGAACCAGTAGCAGAGGAGAATTCTTGCAAGTTGACTGATGAACCAATAGCATGTTAGGACATAACATGGGAGGCAGGAAAATGGTGACAGCATAAGCCGGAAATTCCTGTAACGTAAGAGGCGGGCAGAGTGCAGACTGACAGATAATGGGGAGGCCGGAAATTCCTGTAATGGAAGAGGTGGGCAGAGCACAGATTAACAATTGGTTGGGAGGTGGGCAAAATGTCTGTACCTGGTAGGTGGGGGAGCGGCTTTATATATTACAGAAAGAACACACTTTCCCACACTGTGGGAAAGAACTCCCACAATTCTTGAAATGTAAATGGAGACCTAATCACTTTAAATACTGCAGGCATGATCTGCAGGTCTGCCTGCCTCTATGTGAGCTGTATGAAACTGAGACCTAACTTGGCTGAGATGTGTGCAAAAGTTTAGAATCCTGAGAAGAAAAGCTCCTAATCAGGAATTCAGGAAAATCTAACTTAATAAGGGGAAATTACTTGGCAAGTTTCCGAGTTTAAATATGTGCGTTCCTGCCACAGCTTCCAGCCTTCCAGCGACAGCATGGTTTCTGCTCCTGAGTGGGGAGGATGGGAAGCAGACTGGAAAGCCTACTAAAGAACATGGCTGCTCCCTGCCCAGGCAGAGTCCCTCAGGGCCAGGCCACCAAGATGAGAGCAGAATAACTTGGGGATTGGAAGCACCATGGCAACGGGCCATAGCAATTTTAAAAAACATGACTAGCAGCACAGTTGAAAATGTAGAGAGTTTGGACTGTAATAGAAACTTGCTTTTTATTTGGACCAAAATGTTGACTTGTGAACATTGGGAGATTTAATCATGGGACTTAGAAATGCTATTAAGAACTTTAAATCTTAGAGTCAAAAATATTCTCCAGGACCTCTTTGTCTTCTAGGAACATATTTAAAAAGTTTTTAGTAGTTAAACAGTTCCCCATGGACAAAGAGATACTGAAGGGTGGGGCAAAATCTCTATTCAGAATAGCTGAGGACATTCAAAGTCAAAGGAGGATGTAATTTGCATTTGAACTGTTCTGCTCCATTTGAAGCCAGAATTAAGGACAGGCATTTAGGATAGAATAGGCAATCTGGTCAAATAGGGGAATGGAGGCCATCAGAGTCTGAGAAGTTGGAGATTGCCCAGGGAGATTGGAATGTCAGTGTTTCCAGAGCCCTTTTGGTCACCAAAGTTACCTGCCTAACTACCTTTCCAAAATGCTGCAGGCAGGGAATTGCTAATTAATCTCCCCCAAGTCCCTATCTGAATCTCCATTTGGCCCTTCCTCCTGCCATCTGCTTCTCACCATTTTTGCCATGTCACTGGCAACTCCTGGGCCTAGTCATGTAGGCAAGAAGGAGAGAGACAAGGGGAGAGAGAACAGAACAAAGGAGACCCTAATCTATAAAAGATGCAGGATGGGCTCACTTCTTGTTATTCTAGATCATTCAATCAACCCCAGACATTTAGAGGAAATTACAAAATAAGCATATGGCCCTGATCAATCCTTAGATGATCTCCTCCAGCTTGCATCTTCCACTTTTTTTATAACAGTGATCAAGAGGAAAAGAAAGAAAGGGAACATAAAGACAAGAAAAAGGGCTTATTAAAGATCATTCAAAACCTCAAGCAACAGAATTTTTTAATACCTTGGAACAGCCCATGCAATTCACTCATTTTAGGAGTTCAAAAGTCAACTGCCTAGGCAAAACCTTAGAATAATTAATGAAGCAGTAATTTCCCTCCATCCTGTAGTTCTTAACCCATGCATGTAATCTGTTACCTGAAATTCTATCTGCTGCTTGGTTTACTGTGTTAGATTTAAAATATTCCTTTTTCTGTATACCCCAGACTCTTAATTGCAATATCTGTTTGCCTTTGATGAACCAGATAGTATATTTCAACTAACATGGACAGTATTTTCTCAAGGATTTGGAGATAGCCCTCACCTGTTCAGAAAAACCTAACTATGGGCTTAACAAAATTCAGAGATAAAACATCTGTAATTGTTCTCCAATATGTAGATGATATCCTTTATATCCTACCACACAAGAGAAATACCAAGGCCATTACAGAGCTCCTAAACTTCTTAGTTGATAGGGATTATAAGATCTCAAAGAAAAAAGTTTAATTATGCCATCAACAGGTTCATTACTTAGAATTGAACTGTCTCAAGGAACCCATAAGCTAGGACAAGAGAAATAACCACCCTAGGACAATATCCTTTGCCCTAGACCATGAGGCAATTCAGAGGCTTCCTAGGGATAACTGGATACTGCAGGCTTTGGATTCCTGGGCATGGGGAATTACCTAAGCCTCTTTTCAGCCTTCTAAATAAATAAATAAATAAATAAAAATAAACTCTACACCAAGGAACAACTGTCCTGATGTGAGAACCAAAACATACTAAAGGTTTTTAAAATATAGAAAAGGTGCCTTACTTCCAGCCCCTGTTCTCAGCTTACCTATGAAACATGATTTAACTGATTTGTCCCTGAGAGGAAAATAACCCTAAAAAATATTCACCCAATATAACATAAAGCTGCTCCCCCACCCTTTACACTGCAGTCATTTCTCCACCTCCCAACTTACAACCCAGCTTGTCAGTATGTGAACATCCTAGCTAGCCATTGGTTCATCAGTCAGCCTGCAAGTATCATTCTCAGTTATTGGTCCCTTGTTAGTCCATGGAATTCCAATATTTAAGAGAAGCTCCTGTGCCATTTTTTCTCTTTTCCTTTCTTTCCAGTTCTGAGCAGATGCTCTAGTCATCTGCATAATAAAATCTCTGGTGTGAATTCCCATGTCCAGAGTGGCTTTCTGGGTGCTGTCACTGGACCATGACTCAGACCAGGCACCCAGAGTGCCTGCTCCCCTGGATTTAAGGGTATGAGCTGCCTTGGGACCCGAGCTGAGCTGCATTTTTCTTACACCCCAAACTACTGGATAGGCAGCCATGGATAAACCAATGGCATGTCAAAAGTCAATGGCATGTCTCAGTAAGAAGCTTAGCATAGTAGCTTTATTCTCAAAAGTAATAGAAAATAAGGTCTCATACCTTTCTTTGACATCCAAACCTATCCCGAAAGAAATGGTTCAAATGCCCCAGGCATCAAGTTTCTGCTGGAACCAGTAATCTCTCTCTTAGCTCCTTCCAGATCTCAGTCAAAGTTCACATTGAAATGTAAATGGGAGAAGCCTGCAGGTTCAGTAGGAGACCAGTCTCAAACCCGAGAGGAAAAAAGGAAAAAGAGTCCTTTACTTGAACTCCAGCAAAAGTAAATTGTATGGTGCTTTACTAAAATAATTAACAGCTATGTCATTTTTCCAGGACTCTTCTTTTTTCCATAAATTCTATATTTTTTGAGCTCATGACTTTTTTGATCAGTCCTATTTTTAGTCAACCATAGTTTTTGAACATCTGTTAAATTGCAATGGAGATTCACCAGACCTTTGCTTTTATGTTATGTGAATATCATGTTGTCTGATATCATGTTGTCTATATATGTGTGTCCAAATATCTTGTACGTGATATCAAAATTGACATATATTATGAGTGTTCATGAATTAAATTTTTAAAAATAGATCAATACCTTTAATTCATGTGATTTTAAAAGGTTCAATTTAAATTGGGTAAACAAATGGAAGTAAAATGTCTTTTAAATTACCTAACACAAAAGTCTCTAGGTTGTCAAACTAATAAAATGTTGATGTCTATAAAATGTCCAATATTAATTGTTTTTAGGAGTTTTCTTCAACAGGAAAGAGACAGCAGATACTGTTCAATACACTTGTCTGATATCTTGGTTTTTACAGTAAAATAAGTAAATTAGATTTGACATGTATGGGATTACTCAAATGTGTTTACTAGAGACATCTGATTAATTTACAAAGTTAAAATGCTGTTAAATAACATCAAATACTCTTAACTCCTTAAATTCCATGGGGTAACATACTTAACCATTATTGGTATTTTCATAAATTGGTAAACAAAAAGGGTTTAAACTTGCTTTGTGTCATGACTAAAAACAAGGTTACTAAGAGTTAAGTCTGAACAGGTGCAATTTTATGTATGAAGGGATCCAAAATTTTCAAATGTGTTTCAATTAGAGTACTGTAAATAACATAAATATTTAACCTTATTAAAATTGAGTAATTAATCTAAATTCAAAAATTTTATGAGTTGTTTCAGAATGTGAACAAAAAGAAGTCAACAATAGGAAATAAAAATAAAAGGTTCTATGTATGGAAATATATTCAGTAGAAGAAAAGTATGTTTCTGGGTAGGAAAGTTTTTGTGTGATGAAATGCCTGAGGGTTTAAGTAACTGCTAAGAAAGTCTATGTGTAAATAAAGGGCAAACTTTAACAAGTTTGTGTGTAACTAAATCGGTTATATGTATGTAAGACAATTAGTTAAAGCTATTTAAGACTTTTCCTAAGGTCAAGTACTAAGGTACTGATATAAACCAAAGTTTAATCCATATCTAAAAATGACAAGGATTCTTTAAAACACTAATTTACTCTTAACACTGTATCTGTTAAGTTTTATTCTTTAGAACAAGTAGTCTTAAAAATAAGGGTTTGTACATTATGGTTAAACAACCACTGTCGGAGTACTGTACTACATTACAGAGTCTAAATTTTTCTTTAAAAACTAAACTTGGTTAATATAAAAATATCAAGGTAATTGTGGAGTGGTCACTCTTCTTATATTAAGTATGTTCATATCTTCCAGGTATACAAGTCTTTAAAGCAGAAAATTTATCAAGCTGCTGTTCTCCAAACTAAACTTATCTGTAATGTTAATTTTAAACTTATAAGAATAGCAAATTTTATTGAGATTTATTTATATCATTTAATGTTCTATGCCAGGACCTGTTATCAATAGGATATATGTAAAATTTTATGTTACCTTTTACACTGGGATAAAAATGTAAATGTATTTCTAAAAGTTAGTGAGAGTCTGATTTGTTTTAAGGTTAATATCATGAAACATGAAAACATTTTGCCATTTTGCCACACAAAAGAAAGTTAAAAGCTCTCTCAGCCTCTCCTTGATTCATGTTTTAGATATAATGTCATATTGTGTTGCATTCCTATAGACTCAGGAAACAATATATGTAAACTTTGTAAAATCACATGTAAAGAAGAGGTAAAGATAAGCGTCAGAACTAAAACACTTTATGTAATATTTGTGAAAAGCCCCACCTTATCTGAGATAAGGTTCTGTCTCCCATCTTACTGCATGTTAGAATGGCTCCAAAATAAGCCAGACTTCAGCTCATTTAAAGTTATATTCAAAAGGTTGTTTTTTGTTGTAAAATTACTGTGATTTCAAACAGGGGATATAATGTATAGCTCAGCCAAAATTCAAGATAGCTATTACACAAACTAAGTATGCTTTTACTGTTAATTCCATTTTACTGTTGTTAATTACATTCTGCATTTTCCTTGTAAACTCTGTACCTGTTGCCTGTTAATGTTTTGTAGAGGTACTACTTCAAGAACAAACAACCTAAATTAATTTGAGATAATAAGCCATCACCTATAGGACAGATAAGATAATATATGCCTCAATTAAATAAAAGGGGGTAAATAACTGTAAAGTTATAAACATTGAAGTTAAAACCCAGTACTCTTACTTTATGCTGGTGAGACTGGCTTGCTGGATGTTTAAGATCAAACTTAGAGATTGAGACTAAAATAAAGGGACCAAGAAAAGCAGTATTTGGGCTCTTGCCCTCAGAGTCAGCCTGAACTCAGGGAACAAGAGAACTTCTCTAAGGAGCTTTACAATTCTGGGCCACATGACCCCCTGGTCAGGGAGATTGATGAGACACTGGAGGATGAAAAAGTGATCTGTTCACCTGCTGCAGAGGAGGGTCCTTGGAAAAGGGAGACATCCCTAATACTTCCAATGGAAGCCACCTCATCAGGGAGACCCTACCTAGCAAATGGCACTAAAGGAGCTAAGAAGCTGCTCTCAAGTTTCCCAGAAGTGACCCCTGTGGGAACTCAGCTAACTCTTAACAGACAGGAACAGGTCAATTTGACCAGCTTGGTCTTAAACACCTAGCAAAACAGTTAAAACAAAAACATAGACATTCTTGGGCATTTTTAAAAGAAACAGTAGTTAAATGTAACTTAAGATATACACTTGTGTTAGCCCCCTAGTATAAGTAAAGACTGAAGGCTACAAAAGAGAGAATACTCAACATGTTATTTCTCATTGTCTAGCTGCTTTTGCAGTATTAGGCTGTCTATCACAGATCAAAACTGAAAATGCTCCAACTAATACTAGTTCTTCTTTTCAACAGTTTTGCTACCAATTTCATATTGAACACAAAACAGTTATTCCTTATAATCCTGAAGGTCAAGTCATTGTAGAATGAGCTCATTTATCTATTAAGTTACAATTACAAAAACAAAAAGGGGGAGATAAGGCCCCACAAAAAAACCTTAATCATGCCTTGTTTGTTTTAAACTTTTTAAATTGTGATTCTGAAGACCACATGGCACCCAAGAGACATATGTCTTCCACTGTGACTGGTCCATTGGATCTAGTTTGGTGGAAAGAGTTACAAACAAGAGAGTGGAAAGGACCAGATCCAGTAATAATGGGGGTAAAGGCCAGGCTTGTGTCTTTCCTAAAGGAACACTCCACCCTATTTGGGTACCTGAACATACCATCAAGCATGGAGGACCTGGAGCCAAGTTTCAAATGGTTGAAGATCAAACCAGAGACATCAGCCCTGACCTCCAGGGAAAACAGGAAGTCAATGAGGAATCTGATTCAACAGACTGAAAGGATGATTGAACAATAAGAAGTTAAACCTCCAATCACAATGTTTGTAACTATTTTAGTTCTATTCAGTTGTCAGGTTGCCATACCCTCAGAACCAAGATCCAGAATCTCAAAATAACTGCCCATCATTTGCATTTTTAAAAATATTAAAAAGGGGGAGATGTAGGAAACCATCCTTATCTAGCAGAATCAGATGAGGCTGAGCCATGGGACACAGAGGCCTGGCTTCCAGGAACTAGGAGCCATGGAAGTATGTGGCACTGTGTGGGAGTGGTTCCCTGTCTAGTTTTCCTGATAAAATGACTCCCCTAACCCCACCCTATCCTGTTTCTCACAGAATAAGCTTCTCCTGTTCCAGGGCCTTTACCTGTGTGTCTATAAATAAAAGAGAGTTGGGCTACTCCAAGTTGTTAGAGGCCAGAGTTGGTATGGCCAGACCTCTCACACTCCCTGTTATTTAAAAGGAGTAGTGACTCTTGTGTGTCTATTGATTAGATAAATTTATGGGCAATTGATTAATTTACAGCCAATATCATCCTTCAGCAGGTAACCCTTTGCTCATTCACGTGGGACATGACTGAGAGACTCCATAGGAAACCTTGAAAATGAAGGAATCAATAAATTAAAAATTCATTGGAAAGTATCACCAGCAGACTAGACCTCTTGGAATACAGAGTTTCAGGCAATGGACATAAAATATGCAATCTTTAAAATAAAGTTGACCAAGGGATGTCAAGAGGACATGAACAGAACTTCCAAGAAATATGGGATAACATGAAAAGACCAAACTTAAGATTTATCAGGATACACGAAGGCTTGGAGATAAAAACCAAGGAATGCACAATATTTAAATTAAATAATATCAAAAAATTCATAAACCTTAAGTGCAGGGGTTTCAGCCTTGTCCCACCTGGATGAGGGAAGGGTTAACTGCTGGAGGATGGTGTGATGACAATAAATCAATTAATTACCAATAAACTTATCTAATCAATAAATGCACAGGAGCCCATACTCTTTTCAAATAGGAGGGGGTGTAACAGATCATGCTATACCAGATCTGGACTCTAACAAGATGGAGAACTCCACCTTCACTTTTTTTATAGTAACACAGGCAAAGGGGCCCAGACCAGGAGGGCCTTCTTCCATGAAAAATAGAATGGAGTGGAGTTAAGGAAGCCATTTGCTTAGGAAACTAGCAAATTCCCAGATGCTAAACCACTCCTATATAGGGCCACCTACTCCCAAGCAGTCTGGAAGAGTCTCTCATGGCTGCCAGTTCCTGGGAGTCAGGTCACTGTATCCCATGACTCAGTCAAGTCTGATTCTGCTAGGCATAGATGACTCCCCACACTTAAGAATGAAATGGAAAATTAAATACAGGAGGCTTACAGGACTCCATACCAAGGCACTTTATTATGAAAATGCCTAACATGGAAAACAAGGATAGAATTTTAAAGACTGCAAGAGAAAAATAATGGGTCATATTTAGAGGGAACCAATCCAGATCTCAGCAGATTTCTCAAATCAGACCCACAAAGATAGGAGATCTTGGGACAATATATACCAAGCTCTGAAAGAAAGTGGATGCCAACCAAGAATACTATACCCAGCAAAATTAAGTTTCAGAATAGACAATTAGATAAAAATCTTCCATGATTAAAGTTAAAAGAATTCACAAGAAATCCTGCACTACAAAACATACTCAATAAGGTATTTCATGAAGAAGAAAGGGAAAATAAAAGTTAAACAAGCAAAATGAGGAACTACACTAGAAAAATAGTCAATAAAAGGAGAAACTAATTCAAATTAAAAAACATAAATAACTCAAAATGACAAACAATAAAAATCACATCTCAACAATAACATTGAATGTAAATGACTTAAATTCATCAATCAAAAGACACAGACTGGCAGAGTGGATGAAAAAAACAATACCCAACAGTATGCTGTCTCTAAGAAATGCACCTCATAGGCACAAACATCCACAGACTGAAGATAAAAGGATGGGAAAAAACATATCATTCACATGGAACGTAAACGATCAGAGGTTTTTATCCTCAGATCAGATAAAGTGAACTTCAAGCCCAAAGTTAGCCAAGAGAGACAAAGCAGGTCATTTCATACTGCTAAAGGGAATTATACATCAATGAGACATAACAATCATAAATATTTATGCTCCAAACAATGAATCATCTACACACATCAAACAAACCCTTCTTTAAATTCAAGAATCAAATAGACCACAACACAAAACTACTAGGTAACTTTAATATGCCTCTCATCACTGGATAGATACTCTAAACAAAAACTAAATAAAGAAGCAATAGAACTAAAAAATACAATTAGTAACTCAGACTTAACAGACATATATAGAATATTTCATTCATCAATGACTGAATAGCAAGAGACCATATCTTAGACCACAAACCAATTCTTAGCAAATACAAAAAATAGAGATAATATCTTGCATTCTATCAGATCACAATGGAATGAAATTATAAATCAATGATACAATAAAAGCAGAAGCTACTCTAACACCTGGAGACTAAATAATCTGCTATTAAATGACCAATGGATAGCTGAAGAAATCAGGGATAAAATAAAAAATACTTAGAGGCAAATGAGAATGATGAAAAACATATCACAATCTCTGGGACACTCTGAAGGCAGTTCTAACAGAAAAGTCCATTGCATTAAACTCATTCATTAAAGAATAGAGAGTAATTAAATAAATAACCTAACATTACATCTAAAAGTCCTAGAAAAAGAGAAAAATCAACACCAAAAGCAGTAGAAGATAAGAAATAATTAAAATCAGAGCTGAAATCAATGAAATTGAAACATTAAAAAAATTCAAAAATGAAGCGTTCATTCTTTGAAAAAATAAACAAAATTGACAAACCCTTAGATAAGCTAAAGAAGACAGAGAGCGAAAACTCAAATTACTAAAATTTGTGATGACAAAGGAAATATCACAACCATCACTACTGAAATATAGACAATAATCAGAAACTATTTTGAAAATCTATACTCAAATAAAATGAAAATCATGAAGACATTGGCAAATTTCTAGAGACATATGACTTACCCAAATTGAAGCATAGAGGACATAGAAAATTTAAACTGATCAATTTCACACAATAAAATTGAAGACATCATCAAAAGCCTAACAACAAAGAAAAACCCAGGACCAGATGGATTCTCAGTTGCATTCTACCAGACCTTCAAAGAATTCACACCAATACTGCTCAAATTATTCCATGAATTACAAAAGGAAAGAACCCTTCCAAACACATTCTATGAAGCTAGTATCACCTTGTTACCAAAACCAGACAAAAACACATAAAGGAAAGAAAACTTCAGACCAATATACCTAATGAGCATAGATTTTTTAAAATTCTCTTTTTTTAATGTTTCACCTGTAATTTATTCTTTCTTTTTTAAATTTATTTTTATTGTAAACAAATGGGATACATCTTGTTTCTCTGTTTGTACATGAATAGAGGCATACCATTTGTGTAATCATACATTTACCTAGGGTAATACTTTTTTATTCATTCTGTTGTTTTTTCCCTTCCCCCCACCCCTTCCACCCCTCTTTTCCCTCTATACAGTCTCTCCTTCCTTCATTCTTGCCCCCCTCCCACCCCCCATTGTGTGTCATCATCCGCTTATCAGCAAGATCATTCATCCTTTGGTTTTTTGAGATTGGCTTATCTCATTTAGCATGATATTCTCCAATTTCATCCATTTGCCTGCAATTGCCATAACTTTATTATTCTTTATACCTGAGTAATATTCCATTGTATATATATATATACACCACAGTTTCTTTATCCATTCATCAATTGAAGGGCATCTAGGTTCATTCCACAATCCAGCTATTGTGAATTGAGCAGCTATGAACATTGATGTGGCTGTATCTCTGTAGTATGCTGATTTTAAGTCCTTTGGGTATAGGCCAAGGAGTGGGATAGCTGAGTCTTAATAAAATACTATCAATTGCACACAAAAACTTTAAAATGATAGTACACATGATCAATGGAGTTCATTCCAGGGATGCAAGGTTGGGTCAACATACAGAAATCAATAAGTGTAATTCATCACATCAATAGACTTAAAGACAAGAATCAGGGGTTGGGGTTGTGGCTCAGTAGTAGAGCACTTGCCTAGCATGTGTGAGGCACTGGGTTTGATTCTCAGCACCACATGTAAATAAATGTCTATCAATACCTAAAAAATATATTTAAGAAAAAGAGAAGAATCATATTTATCTCAATAAGTGTAGAAAAAGCATTTGACAAAATACAGCATCCATTCATGTTCAAAACACTAGAAAAAATGAGGGAGAGTGGGAGCATACTTTGACATTGTAAAAGGTATATAAACTAAATCCAAATCCATTCTAAATAGAAAAAAAATTGAAAACATTCATATCTAAAAATAACAAATAAAAAAAACAGTGAATGTGCACCAAAGAACCCAATGGACATGTGCTATAATGTGGAATAAATGCTTTTCAACTAAAACAGCAACAAAAACCATGAACATATCAATAGATGCAGAAAAGGCCTTTGACACAATTCAACATCACACCAAGATAAAATCCACAAAGAAATAATTATAGAGCAATTTCAATCTGTGGGCATCTTAGTCCAAGAACAACCCTCTAGATTTGATATTTTTAACTGCCCTGAGGGATTGGAGTGGATCCTGCGGTAACAGCAGGGGTATAAATTGAAAGCACCCAGAAGCCACTTTGGACACGGGAACTCACGCAAGAGATTTTATTAAGCAAACAGAATGTCTCCCTGCAGGGTGAGAGAGAGAAAATGAGAGGAAAAGAGAGAGAGAGAGCACACGTGCAAGAGAGTGAAAGCCAGGAGGAGAGAGAGAGAAAATGGCAAGGGAGCTATTCTTAAGTAGTTTACAGGCTAATAACAGGCTAATATTCTCATCAGTCATTGACCACAGGCTGACAATCTGGACCAATGACTGCTGAGAATGTTTGCAGGCCAATGAGTGGACCAATGACTGCTGAGAATGTTCACAGGCTAATGAGTGGACCAATGACTGACGAAAATGTTCACAGGCTGATGAGTGGACCAATGACTGATGAGAATGTTCACAGGCTGACAATCTGGACCAATGGCTGCTGAGAATGTTCACAGGCTGACTAGCAGAACAATAGCTGGCTGGGATGTTCACAGACTGACAATCTGGGATGTAAAATAGTGTTGGGGAGGGAGAATAATGGCAGCGGCAAAATAGCAGATCTGATACCAACATAAATGAATTCACTTGGGATGTTTGTCACAGCTGAGGAATAGGATGTAGACATAGAAACGCATTTGGAAACAACTGCCCCCTTAGGAATTGACCATATACCAGGTGGCAGCACACAGCCATGCTTCTCTGTCAAGTCTCCAGGAAGCAGATGACATAACTAAAGGTAGAGGATTGGAGATGTGACAGACTAAGACATGGCTGCATCTCTAATGAAAGGTAAGGAAGGCTCTCTGACCAATGGCAAACAAACAGGGGTTTCCGCCAACATGTTCAGTTATTCTGTGTGCATGTGGCTCTTACTCTGCCTCTTTCATGACATAGCAATAGTCAGTGCCTTGAATGATGGAGCAGGTAGCTCAAGGAAGGCAGCATGCTCATCAGTGGCAGGTGAACATCCCTGGGGCTCTTGTCCTAATATGTGCAGAAACCCACATGCCCTGCACTGCTACAGGTATATGCTTGCAGAAGGACCACACAGAAGGCAGCCATAAAAGGCTCTCAAATGCTTGGGACCATATGTGGCACCTCCGGATATAAACAATGGCAAGGAAACACACCCTACAAACCACATGCTGCAAAATTGGCTGAGCTTGGTATACACATTGGCATTTCAACTTACCTTAGAATTCGGCTACAGCAAGATTAATTGCTGGAATTAATGCCCATTTAAACCATGACCAACTGATACCGCCGTTTACTGGTGACGAGTTCTGCTCCTTCTAATGTTGAAGATTGAACACTAGAGAAGCACGCCAAGGCAAGCATATTAAGCAGGCTTTATTTAAAGGTAATAATACAGACTTCTCCCGGCAGGAAGAAGGGGGCCATGGCTGATGTTCTAAAGTCCCCAGAAGTGAGCGTACCCTACATCTTTTATAGGTTAAATTCTCTTTTGTTCTCCAGTTCTCTCCCCCCTTATCTCTCCTTCCTGCCTACGTAACTAGGCCTGGTTTTGCATTAAGTGAGAAACCCTGGGCAGGGGAAGGGCCAGGGTGATTCAGGCAGATAAGGGCCCAGGGGGCACCAATTAGCAGCCCCTTGTTTGCAGTCCTTGATAAAGGAAGGTAAATTTGGTAATCAATGGCCTCCGGAGATCCTTGACATTCCATTCTTCCAGGGGCAGTCTCCAACTTCCAGAGGCAGATGGCTTCATGGCTTCATTTCCTCGAATTGACCGGATTCCCTATTTCTACACTAACTACCTGTCCTTAATTCTGGCTTCACAACCTTGAAATATGGATCCTGATCAGTGGGAATCGAGCAACAATAACTATCCATCAGGACCTGCCCCAACACCTGTCTAATGTCAGCACAAGGACATGGTGACCCTGTATGGATTCAAATGACCAGTGCACATGTGGTTCCTGAGGATTCAGGTAAAATATCAATGTCTTAGAATATGGTTACATGCTAGAAAAGGCACCTTTAACTGTATCTATTATTATTATCATTAATACTTACTACCCTTATTAAAAATATAAACATTTAATATTTACATCAGAACTCCTGTTGTATGGAGATTTGAAAGATTACCAAGAAAATTTGAGTTTTCTTGTTAAAAAGAAAACATGCTTATCAAGATATGTACATTCCCCAGTGGAAACACAGGATGGCTTTCTATTGCCACTGTCACATGCCTGCCATGGGGAAACCGTGAATTCTATGGGCCGTGGGAATGGCAAATAAGGCCTTCATGGTGAGGGTTCCTAGGTCCACCGGCAAAGGCACTATAAGACAAAGAAATTTTAAAAATTATGAACCTCTAGAGGAGAATACGCCATTTCCTTAGGGACTTCCTCACCAAAACCATAAAGACCACTGGGACAAAAAACTATGTCATTGTAAACAAGGGGGCTCATAGGCCGGCAGTATTCTCATTCTGAGTGATCAGGTTGCTTAATGTAGTGAATAATCATCAAGATCTACCTGTATTATTGATACCGCCGTTTACCGGTGACGAGTTCTGCTTCTTCTAATGTTGAAGATTAAGCACTAGAGAAGCACGCCAAGGCAAGCATATTAAGCAGGTTTATTTAAAGGGAATAATACAGACTTCTCCCGGCAGGGAGAAGGGGGCCATGGCTGATGTTCTAAAGTCCCAAGAAGTGAGCACACCCTGCATCTTTTATAGGTTAAAGTCTCTTTTGTTCTCCAGTTCTCTCCCCCCTTATCTCTCTCTCCTTCCTGCCTACGTGACTAGGCCCGGTTTTGCATAAGTGAGAAGCCATGGGCAGGGGGAGGGCCAAGGTGATTCAGGCGGGTAAGGGCCAGGGGGCATTAATTAGCATCTCCTTGCTTGCAGTCCTTGATAAAGGCAGGTAAATTTGGTAATCAATGGGCTCCGGAGATCTTTGACATTCCATTCTTCCAGGGGCAGTCTCCAACTTCCAAAGGCAGATGGCTTCATGGCTTCATTTCCTCGAATTGACCCGATTTCCTATTTCTACACTAACTACCTGTCCTTAATTCTGGCTTCATTCCCCCCTTTAGCTATAGGAACTCCTAACTGCTTTAAGGAAAAGGGGGCGTCGGTCGTTCTGGCTGCTTCGAAGCTGAAAGGGGGCAGTGAGGGACAAAGCAGTTTGGAGTTCCTTTTTTAAAAATCGGGTCAATCGAGGGGTCCAAGGTAGAAGTCTGGTTGGGGAATAGCAGGTTGTAAAGTCATCTGGGGGTGGGTGCTTCTATGATAGAAGAACAAAAAGACATGAGTTCTGAAATGAGATTAGTACAAAGTAAATGTTGCAGCATCTGGAACATGCCACTGAGTATCATGAAAATGACAGAAGTCAATCTCTCACCAGGAGGTGGAAGAACTGAGAAATTGTTCCCATAACTAGGCCTAGCAAAGGCTGGAGAGGACAAGGCCTTTATTTGGGGACTTTAACATTGTCCAGGTTATCAGGAATGTAAACACAACATTTAGCTCTTAATGTCATAGATGTCCCCAGAAAATATAGTTAAGCTACTTAATGTCATCTGATTTTTGTAAAATATCCCTTTATTGGTATAACCTGTGTTTAGTAGAGATCTCTATACTTCTGTTACTTAGGGCTAGATAATCATACGAGCAAACATAGATTAAATCTACCTGTGTAGCTTAGGAAGGTAGATTAAATCTACCTGTGTAGCTTAGGAAGGTCTGCAGGCCTTAAACTGACTAAAAACTTCTGACTCTGGCAGTTTCTCTTGATAGTTATCAGGCACATTTGCTGAAGAATCTTTTATTTGTAGCTTCCAGTCTTTATTCTAGTGGGCTAATACAAGTGTACATCTTAAGTTACATTTAACTATTATTTCTTTTAGATGCCCAAGAATGGCTATATTTTGGTTTTAACTGTTTTGCTGGGTGTCTAAGATCAAGCTGGTCAAATTGACCTGGTTCCTGTCTTGTTAAAGAGTCAGCTGATTTTCCACAGGGGCCACTCGTAGAGAACTTAAGAGCAGCTTCTTAGCTCCACCAGTGCCATTGGTTAGGTAGGGTCTCCTTGATGAGGTGACTTCCTTTGGAAGCATAAAGGGATGTCTCCCTTTTTCCATGAGCCTCCTCTGCAGCAGATGCACTGAGTGATTTTTCATCCTCTAGTCTCAACAATCTCCTTGATCAGGAGGTTGTGTGACCCAGAGTTGCAGCACTCCTTAGAGAAGTCCTCTTATTCCCTGGGTTCAGGCTGACTGAGGGCAAAAGATCCAAATACTGGTCTATCTTGCCTTCTGTATTTAATTCCAATCTCTAAGTTTGATCTTAATCATCCAGCAAGCCAGTCTCACCAGTCATAAAGTAAGAGTACTGGGCTTTAACTTTAATGTCCATAACTTTACAGTTATTTACCCTTTTATCTAACTGGAGTCTGCGTTAGTTCTGGAAGTTACCACTATCTGTTAGGTGATGGCTTATTATCACAAGTTACCTAGGTTGCGTGTTCTTGAATCACCTACTTCTGCAGAACATTAACAGGTAACAATTTTACAAAATGAAATTAGCAAGAGTAAAAATATATTCAGCTTGTATAATAGCTATCTTGAATTTTGACTGAGAACCACATTATATTCCCTATTTGAGATCATAGTAATTTTACAACAAAAAAAACAATCTTTTGACTATAACTTTAAATAAGCTGAAGTCTGACTAACAAATAAATAAGCTGGAGTCACTCTAACTTGCAGTAAGGTGGGAGGCAGAGCCTTATCTCAGGTGAGGCGTGGCTCTTTACAGATTTTAAGTGTTCTAATTCTGATGTTGATATTTGCTTCTTCCTTAAATATCATTAAGTAGTTTACATATACTGTTTCCTGAGTCTATATAAACTTTATAATTAATACAATTTAACATTGTATCTAAAACATGAATCAAAGAAAGGCTGAGAGAGCTTTCAACTTTCCTTTCGTATGTCAAAGTGGCAAAATGTTTTCATGTTTCAGAATATTAACCTTTAAACAAGTCAGGCTCTAACTTTTATAAATACATTTACATTTGAAATTCTTTTCTCAGTGTAAAAAGTAACCAATTTTGCATATACCCTATTGATAACAGGTCCTATAATAGAACATTAGATGATAGAAATTAATCCCCAATAAAATTTACTCTTTATAAGCTTAAAATTACCATTACAGACAAGTTTAACCTGGAGAATAGCAGCTTGATAAATTCCCTGCTTTAAAACTTGTATACCTGAAAAATATGAACACATTTAATATACAACTAGAAACCATTTCACAATTACCTTGACACTTTTATCTTACCAAATTTAGTTTTTAAAGAAAAATTTAGACTCTGTAACATAGTACAATACTCTAACAGTAGTTTAACCATAATTGTATAAACCCCAATTTTTAAGACTAATTGTTCTAAAGAATAAAACTTACTAGACACAAAGTTAAGAGTAAATTAGTGTTTCTAAGAAATCCTTGTTATTTTACCATATAGATTAAACTTTGGTTTATATCAGAACATTAGTATTTCACCTTAGGAAAAACCTTAAATAGCTTTAGCTGTCTCACATACATACAACCAACTTAGTTACACGCAAACTTGTTGAAACTTGCCCTTTACGTACACAGACTTTCTTAGCACTTACTTAGACCCTCATGTATTTCATCACACAAGCACTTTCTTACCCAGAAACATTTCCTTTTTCCTTTTACTAAATATATTTCCATACCCAGAACCTTTTATTTTCTCTTTCCTATTTGTTGACCCCTTTTTGTCCACATTCTGAAACAACTCTTATGAAATTTCTGAATTTAGATAAATTGCTCTATTTTAATAAGATTAAATATTTTGTTGTTTATAGTACTCTAATTGAAACACAGTTGAAACTTTTGGAACCCTTTGTATATAGAATTGCACTTGTTAGGACATAACTCTTAATAACCTTGTTTTTAGTTTAGTGATGACACAAAGCAAGTTTAAACCCTTTTATTTACCAACCTATGAAAACACCAATAATGTTTAAGTATGATACCCCATGGAATTTAAGGAGTTAAGAGTACTTGATGTTATTTAACAATTAGCATTTTAACTTTGCAAATTAATCAGATGTCTCTACAAACACATTTGAGTAACCCCATACATGTTAACTCTAATTCACTTATTCTGTAAAAACCAAGAAAGCAGGCAAGTGTCCTGAACAGTATTTGCTGTCTCTTTCCTGTTGAAGAAAAGTCCTAGAAACAATTGATATTAGACATTTTATTAACATCAATATTTTATTAGATTGACCACCTACAGACTTGTGAGTTATTTTCAAAGACATTTTACTTTTATTAGTTTACCCAATTTGAATTGAACCTTTAAATCACGTGAATTAAAAGTATGTGGATCCATTTTTAAATTTAATTTTAGGAGCGCTCAGTTTTGATACAGACAACACCAGACAGCACGACATACAAATAACACAAAATCAAAGGCCTTGTAACTTTATAGGTGAATCTCCATTGCAATGTAACAGATGTTCAAAAACTCTAGTTGAATAGAAAAATAGAACTGATCAAAAAAATCATGAGCTCAAAAAAATATAGAATTAAAAAAAAACAAGAGTCCTGGAAAAATGATACGGCCGTTAATTACTTTAGTAAAGCACCATAAAATTTACTTTTGCTGGAGTTTAGGTAAGGCTCTTTTTTACCTTTTTTTTTCCCTTGGGTTTGAGACCGGTCTCCTACTGAGCCTTTAGGCTTCCTATTTACATTTCAATGTAAGCCTTGACTGAGATCTGGAAGGATCTAACAGGTTTTAACAGAAACCTTGTGCCTAGGGCATTTTAGTCATTTCATCAGTACAGGTTGAATGTCAAAGAAAATTATGAGACCTTATTTTCCATTACTTTAGAGAATGAAGCTACTTTGCTAAGTTCCTCACTGAGATATGCCATTGGTTATTGAGTTGCCTATGGCTGTCTATCCAGGATTTATTTTCCCCTTTTGTGACAAACAGGTTAAATTTTGCTTCATAGGTAAGCTGAGGACAGGAGCTTGAAGTAAGGCCCCTTCCTGGGGCAGAATATTGTCCTATAGTGGTTATTTTCTGTAGTATTGAACCTGTTGATGACATAATTAAGCTTTATTTTTTTGAGATCTTTTAATTCCTATTAGCTAAGAAGTTTAGGAGTTCTGCAATGGCCTTTTGATATTCCTCCTGGGTGGAGGCACATAAAGGATGTACTTTACTTACTGGAGAACAATCACAGAATGTTTTATCTCTGAATTTTGTTAAGTCCTTAGCTAAGGTTTGTCTGGAACAGGTGAGGGCCATGTAAATCCTGAGGCAATACTGTCTAGGTTAGTTGAGCTACAGTATCTGGTTCCTCAAAGGCAAACAAATTGTTATTCAGAGTCTAGCATAAACAGGAAAAACCATCTTTTAAATCTAACTTAGTAAACCAAGCAGCAGTTGGAATCCAAGATAAAAGTGTATGAATTAAGAACTACAGGGTGGGGGAAATTACTGCTTCATTATTCTAAGGTCTTGGACTAGGCAGTTTGTTTTTTAACTCCTAAATGGGCAAATTGCATGGGCTATTGCAAGGCATTGAAAGTTTCTATCAGTTTGAATGATCTTTAATAAGTCCTTTTTCTTGCCTATATGTTCCCTTTTCTTTCCTTTGATGTCTATTAAAAATGGAAGATGCAAGCTGGAGAAGATCATCTGAGGATTGATCAGGGCCACGTGCCAATTTTGAAATTTCCTCTAAATATTTGGGGCTGACTAAATGATAAATTTATACTTTAAAAGTAGGTGGCCCTTTATGGATTCAGGATTCAGAGTGGTGTGCTTTCTTATTGCTTTCCTAAGTCTCTCCATGAAAATAGCAGGACTTTCCTGAAGGCTGCATAATAGTTTTTTTACGCATCCTACTCATTATTCAAATCCCAGTTAGGATGGTTTCTGGGAACTGCCTGTGCTCTAGATGGTTAATAGCATAATTTTCCAGGTGAAGTCAAATACCTGGCATAAGTTTTGAAACATCTCAATATTTATTAGGATCCTCCAAAAGCCTCCTTAATTTTTTGTCTATCTTAAGTTGGGAGGGTTCCCTCAATTTTCCTCCCTTAGTGGGCGATTCCTCAAGGCTTTCTCCTCTCATGGTAGAGATTATTGCTGTCAAACATGGTAACATATGAAAGGCACTTTTCTTGATCATTTGCAATTTAGCAGTATGCAGGCTAGTGGTGAACCTGGCAATACTGTTGAGAGTGAAGCTCCCATCTAAGTGGAAGAAAAGAAAAATAGACCTCAGGCGCTCGCGCCGGAGACTGTGTGCAGGGACGTCTCCCTAAGTTTGAGCTTCAATCCGGTCCAGAAAACCCGTCTCTCACTACCTGGCTTTGCCAAAGTATTTCTGGCCTCCTTTGGCAAAGTGCTGGGGCTCTAGTTTGCCCTGTGCTAGAGACCCTTGGAGGATTCAGACTTAAGGGCATTACTGCTTTCCTCCCTGCCACTATAAACTCCTAATTATGAAAAACGATGACAAAAGTAAAAAGTGTGCCTTTTGCCTATCTTCTTGCCCTGTAAACTAAAGGAATCTCCGGAGGGTGAGGGGACATCTATTGGTTGTTAGGCGTATAACACCCTTTGCTTGGAGGGTCTCACGGGAGGGGTTTTTAAATGCCTCCCTCTTGCAGCTTAAAGAGAACACAGTGAGCACATTTAAGCATGGGAACAGTAATGGGGAGACTCTAGATGTCTAGACTAGTGAAGGCTAACTATGCGAACAAAGGGAACCTGGGCCTTTTCATACTAATCATCCCAGGCCTTAATCCTACAGCTTGAATTCCTAATGTCTGACCAGCAAGGGAAGGGGAGCATCCAGGAGGGAGTGGATGTGCGGGAGTGTTGTGCACTGTATAGCCCATACGGAGGCAAAGGTGATTGGCGCTTTCCCTCAGTGCCATTGTCTACCGATCAGCCTGGATACCCTTCAGGGCTGTCGGGAGGGGGAGTCTGGAGAAGGAACCTTTGGGGTCCACCCGAGAGTAGCCTGGGCCGAGAACCCCGCAGTTGCTCCAACCCTTCCTCCACCTCCACGCATCCTGGGCAGATCAGGACTAGGGACACTGTGTACTTGCGGCAATTGCGCTCCGGGCCTGGACAGAAAAGTAGGAAACGGCTTCAGCAGAGCCCCAACATGCCTGCAGAGCAGGGGATTGGAAACTTGCCTGGGCCGGGAAACCTCTCACCCGAGTCTTAAGGATGGCGGCTGCACTAACTGCATTTAAGTAGCCGACGGGTGCCCATTTTGCCCTCCAAAAATAAAGATACAGAAAGAAAGATGTACCTCAAACAGATGTGGGGTGCGTGGAGAGAGAAGCTTACTTACCTTGGCGTAAATCTCGGTGGGACCTCCAAATCTGATACCGCCGTTTACCGGTGACGAGTTCTGCTTCTTCTAATGTTGAAGATTAAGCACTAGAGAAGCACGCCAAGGCAAGCATATTAAGCAGGTTTATTTAAAGGGAATAATACAGACTTCTCCCGGCAGGGAGAAGGGGGCCATGGCTGATGTTCTAAAGTCCCAAGAAGTGAGCACACCCTGCATCTTTTATAGGTTAAAGTCTCTTTTGTTCTCCAGTTCTCTCCCCCCTTATCTCTCTCTCCTTCCTGCCTACGTGACTAGGCCCGGTTTTGCATAAGTGAGAAGCCATGGGCAGGGGGAGGGCCAAGGTGATTCAGGCGGGTAAGGGCCAGGGGGCATTAATTAGCATCTCCTTGCTTGCAGTCCTTGATAAAGGCAGGTAAATTTGGTAATCAATGGGCTCCGGAGATCTTTGACATTCCATTCTTCCAGGGGCAGTCTCCAACTTCCAAAGGCAGATGGCTTCATGGCTTCATTTCCTCGAATTGACCCGATTTCCTATTTCTACACTAACTACCTGTCCTTAATTCTGGCTTCATTATCACCTGTTAAAATACCTCGCATTTACTCCTTAGAGCTTAACTATTTTCAGAATAGGCAAATAGAATTGCAAAGGTGGACACGAGAGCAGATTGCTGGGCACGCAGTGCGCTCCCGCGGACCTCCTGCCCTGGAGCACCAGCAGGGAGCCACCATGACACCGTGGAAGCAAATGTTAAGCTGGATCCATATCCACAGACACAGCTGACCAGCTGACATATGAATTTAATATGAATTTGCCCTCTGTAAAGGACTCCATCTGTGTCTTCTACTTCATGCAGGGACAAAAGGACACAGTTAAGCATTTGGTGAGGAATACCAGGTTGGATCCCCGAGGGTGTCTAAATGCAATAAAGGTGGAAATGAAAAGGAGAGTTCCTCTCTGTATGGAAACAACGGCACCCTCTTTAAATATGGGTTGAACCCCTGTCAATCAATTAATGTAACCATCGTACCCCTAAACACGTACCACAGAGGATGCCAAAATCAAATAGCATATGCAGAAGCCTATCTCTCCCCTTGGTATGGTTATGGGCACACAGCACCCAGGGATGGCCACACCTGCCTCATGACTAGATTGACCAATATCATTATGAGAAACCTTGTGTGCATGGCTGCCAGTTGCCACTTTGGTCTTGACCCCTACTAACGGGGAACTAGTACAAACTCAACAGAGTAATTCAAACTCCCTGTGCGCTCTACCCCGTTGCTCTATTCTCTCATCAAACAGGAAGCATGGAGTTCCAGGTCAAGACCTTAGCTAAACAAACTGATGCTGCCTTCAATAATACAGAACCAAAGCCTTGGTAAATGAAGAAACTTCCCAAATGTGCAAGGCGGTACTGGAGAGTAGAAAAGTGCTGGATGTGCCAACTGCGGCTCAGGGAGGTAACTGGGCCCTTATTAAAATAGAATGATGTGTGGGCTGGGGAAATAGCTCAGTTGGTAGAGTGCTTGCCTTGCAAGCACAAGGCCCTGGGTTCGATCCCCAGCACCACCAAAAAAAAAAAAAATAGAATGATGTGTATGTACCCCTGATAATTACCTTTGGCTCTTTATCTGTCACAGGCTGGTCTTACTGCTACAGATACACTATAATTGATCCTGTTTCATCTTGGTTACATCTCCTCCCGCATCCTGGAGCCAGGCTGTGTTTACTGCTTGCTCTTGTTGCAGGACTCTGATGCTGTGGGAACTGGCTCCAATACCCATCCTGCAGTGCTGCCTGTGGGAAATTGCAGAACAGGGGACATTGTGGAAACACCTGTGACCCCCAACAGCACAAGGGCGAGGAGGCACTGCTTGCTGAGGGACTGAGGGGATCTTTTCTTTCTGTTGTCACCAAGCACTCAGAGCTGTCACTGATTCTTGTCAGCTTTTACCAATAAATCGCACCCCACACACAGTCCCAGGCACTGTCTTTGGCCTCCCAGCAGCTCACCCCACTTTCCTGGCACGACTGGGCTGTGGACCTGACGGCACGCATCTCTCAATCTTACACTTATTTTCATTATATCTGGGTGGTATCCATAATAGTGATTTGTTATTATCCCTTCTCCATCCAACAGTTTTCCAGGACAGTGGAGAAGCCCCACAATGCACCCAGGAAAGCAGAGGCTGCGCCACTGGGTGGTGCCCCCCTCCCCGGGGTGCAGAGAATGTGGAAGAGGCATTGTCTCTGGACAATTGTAAAATAAAAGCAATTTAGAATAAAATTTAATATCTTTTTCCTTGACACCATGGGATGAGTTTTCTAACACCACTATAACATCATCCTCTCTGAATTTTTTTTTGGTCTAAGTTTAATAACTGCTACAATAATCATGACCTGGAGCAGATCACACCTAGCCCAATCTTCTGATTCACTCTTGGCTCCCTGCAGTCACTCTGGTACTCAAGGTCTTCTGATAAGTGGCTCCAGATGTCTGAGGACCTGAGACCTCTCTGGGGGTCTCTCACACGTGATGGGAGGGACAAACAGGGAGGTGGCTCTCTGGGCCAGATCTGGACACCTTTGTCACTCCTCCACATTCCGTTATCCGGAACTCACCGATCACATGGCCACAACCCCTGGACACTATGGCCCTCCTGTGTGTCCAGGAGGAAAGGGAAAATACTTCGGTAAATAGCTCTCTAGATTCTATTTTTGTTATCTTCAGATTTAGAGCACACACTGTTTAAAAGCAGGTGACCTGTGTGAGCTCACGCTTCATTCATTTCTCATGATGTCTTCAGCAGGAACTTGAAAGCACATTGATTACAATGCTTACTTCAGGAGTCACTTCTCCCTCCATGAGACGGAGAATTTCCCCACATCCATGCACATGTGTAAAAGTGGCGGCAGAAGGATGCTTTTCTGCCTGGTCAAGGGTCACCCCCTCTCCTCCTCCCCGGCTGGCCCCTCCTCTCACCGCAGACTGTTCCTGAGCCCTGCGCGGGAGCGGGGAGCAGTACCCCCTCCACAGTCTTTCCCGGCCTCTTCTTTCCTAAACCGTAAGCCCTGAGAAGTGGGGCTCCCAGTGGACGTGAGGACAGTGGGGGCTGCAGGACTCTGAGCCTGAGCTGAGCTCAGAATCGAGCAGCCTGGGCCCTCAGAGAGGTTGTGTGCTGAGGTGGCGGCCACAGGGCAGGGAGCACATGTCCCCAGGAGAGCACCCGTGCCTGGGGACAGGCAGGGAGGAGGAAAGTGCCGTTCAGAGGCCTCAGTCCCACACCCAGGAGATCTTCATTGAACAAGTGTGTGTGTGTGTGTGTGTGTGTGTGTGTGTGTGCACGCATGCACTGCACCCAGGTGTGTGTGCAGAGGTCTTCCTGAACCTCCAGTCTCCAAGAAGAATAAAAAGGAGCTTTAGTGTTTGCAGGTAGTTTATTGAAATGACTTTCGAGGTTTCAGTGACAGTCTTGCTAGGTAGAAGGGCAAAATCAGGAAAGAAGAGGACAGCATCAGTAGCCAGTTTCTGGTCTGGTTCTGTAGTTCTGAGTCAAGTTCTTGTGCAAACTTAGAAAAGAGAACACTCTGGGCTGGAATATATTTTGTCCTGAAAAACAAAAGGCAGGGACGTCACTTAGATTTTCAACTCTGTCCCGCTGTGTCAAATACTAAAAACCAAAAACATCTGCATCTTGTTTTCCCGAGTTTTTTTTTTTTTTAAATGAATGCCAAGTCTTCCACACAATTCAGAAAGCGAAATCAGTTACCAACTTATGTGTTCTATTGTTCAGAAGACCTTTATTAATTCCAAAGAATTGCTGATATTTCTGAATTGTTTCTCCAAAAGGCACCCTGGAATACTGTTCTTTGAAATAACTTTTCATTAAATGTGCTGCAGGTATTATGTGTGGAAGGCACGATTTGATCTGTTCTGATACCGCTCTTCCTCACTGAATTGTTAAAAGCTCTGCTCAAGTAAATGGAGGTGATCTTTCTCAATTCCTCCGTGGCTTGAAAGTGAGAACGACTGAGAACACCTGAGGACCTCCACCATTATAATATGTTCTCTGCAATACTGGAGCTTCTCGCTGTAAGTCCAACTTTCTAAACAAAGGCAATCCCATCGTCCTCAAAGGCAGGCCTTATATGCTTCAGAGAGAATATTGATATATTAAATAAATTCCCCAATAGATAAACAGGTATTTGCAATTAGAAAGAAATATTTATTGTTTTATTTCAAGCACTCCGTCACCTGTGCTATTTCATAATTTTCATCTACCTGGTATTTCATTACTGCTATAGGAAAGAGTCCACAATCTCCACACACGTCTGCTGACAAAGTAGGTTGCTTAGAAGTGCATTTTAAATATTTTCATTTAGGAACAAAGAATACAACTCGAATGGTGCTTTTTGGACCCCTCCAAAAATGTTTACGAAATGATGGCCTCCTTATGATTTGATGTTTTGCAATAGGGGACCTGTCTTTAATACCATTCACAGGTGAGGGCATCCTGAGAATCGAGGATTTTTCTTTTTTTAGAAAAGTGTGTGTGTGTGTGTGTATTCTGCATTCTCCAAGGGCTGTGTGGAGAGGTGGGTACCTGTGCACATGTGTGTCCTGAGGGACTGTGAGGTAGGTTATCAATCTATGGGATCCCTTATCCCTCTTTTGTCTCCCAGTTACCCTTCACTGGAGATTGTCAAAGTGAGGTAGAAAATCGATCCTGGGACCTTGGATGGCTTTCTTGAAGAAAAAGTCATTAACACCCTGCAACTAAATTACATGACTTTTTTTTTAAAGCATATGCACCAATTTCTTTGATGTTATTACTAAAATCTCAGATCCTGCTTGTTCCCAGTCACTGGTTTTAATGATAAGAACCCCAAATTACCATCAACTTTTGAGCATTGGCCAGAGTTTCGTTGGACTGGTTCAGGAAACATTGTTTTAATTCCCCCATGGCATTTTTAGTGGCTTGGGAATGCACAAATTCCTTAATCGACTCCTGGAATTCTTCCATAGGTACCGCTGAACTGATTGTATCTGAAACAATGTCCTGGAAAAGTTGGCAGCCAGAACCTGAGAAGAAGCATCAGAACATGGCTCACGGTGGGCGGTCTGAACCCAGGAGGGGGAGTACCTGCCATGTCAGTCACCAGTGAACATTCCAGGAGACACATGGACTCAGACAGATTATAGGGTATGGCCAGAGATCCCAATTCTAGGAGAGGAAGTTCAGGCTCTGAGGTGCCCTATGGCCCTAAAATTTCTGTCCTCAACACAGCAACCCAGAGAAGGTGAACCCTGTGCCATATTGATTACCTTTACACAAGAAATGAGATAATCCAATGTGTAGGACTTACTAAACAGTAGCCGGTCTGTCTTTGTTCAAAGTCATGCCATACTACACTAATATCATTCAAAACATCAGGTAGGATTATCAGGTACCCTAGAATTAACTGGATTCAAAATACTGTTACTTAGCACTGCTTACTCAAACTACACTTAACATCAACATGCAGCATAAAGAGGAAGTTCTAGCCAGACATGGAGGTTCATGTCTGTAATCCCAGCTGCTCAGGAGGCTGAGGCAGGAGGATCACAAGTTCAAAGCCAGCCTCAGCAATTTAGGAAGGCCCTAAGCAACTTAGTGAGACCCTGTCTCCAAATAAATATATAGAGAGAAAAGGGCTGGGGATGTGGCTCCAGAGTTAAGCCACCCTGGGTTCAATCTTTAGCACCGAAAAAAAAAAAAAAAAAATGAGGGCATTCTACTACATGAAGTGATCTTCTGTGACCGATCTGAGTGGAGAAAGTTCAGGACTGGGGGTCACATGAGCTGACAGAACTCTCGGTTCTGCAATTTTCTCTCTAATTGGTGGCACATCACCTTTTTGCCAATCTGCCCCTACATTAGGAACAAGCGAGGTAGGCCACATAAAAACCTTTGTAAAAGTGTAAAGTAAATCACACAGTCATGTGTCCTTGCTGACCCTGGTCTGGCTGGCAGGGTTTCCTCCTCCTTGATCGCTAGTAGGGGGCTCCACAGAGGGTGAGGTCTCCTCCCCAGCAGCATGAACACCAAGGCCCTGGAGCTAAAGGACCTTCTGGAAAGGCTTGGATTAACCCTGCGGATGTCTGTGGAGGGGCTCCAAGTTACACAAGGCTGGTCACATGCTGCAGCCATAGCCTCCCTCCAACAGAGTTCCTGTTCCCTTCCAGGTTTAAGGAAATGTGTGATGCCTCTTTTAGGAAACCCCTCTGGGTCGAGAGCCATAGCGATGCCAATCATTTACCCCTCTGTTCCAATGAAATATTTGTTTCCAGTATTCAATAGTGAGACTCACTCTCGTCTTCAGGGTAGCTAGGACCATGGTGGGTCACCCTGAAGACAATGACATACTCAATGTAGTTCTAAAGTAGGAGACAAGGCCACAAGGGAGCTGCTTCTTTGAGGATCTGTAATTAGTGGTGACTTTGGGGGTATCATACCCAGAAATTTGGAAACAGAGCTGACTAATACTACAGCTTGGGAACTAGGACTTCTCTCCAGGGGCCCCGGGCCACCCCTGGCCCAAAGGTCCTCCTCCCTGCCCAGAGCTCACCTGCATAGCAGTAAAGGGGGAGGGCGGCCAGCATGAGGACTAACATCAGCTTCATGTTGAGGCGGCTCTTGGTGGCTGTTCCCGTGTGTGGGGCAGGGATCAAGGAGTGCACTGTGAGCTGAGCGTCCAGAGCGCCTCTATTTATTCCCCAGGGAGCTGCCTTAGTCCCTCCCAAGCATGAGGGAGTGAGTGACAGGATCAGCCTGGGACTGAACCAGGAAACACAGCATGTGCCAAGGGGAAGCAGCCGGGCTCCCAGGGCTTTGCACAAACCAGCGGCAGTGATTTTGGAACCAAGGCCATCTTGAGATGCAGCAATGACATGTGGCCATGGGTGACGTGGAGGCGAGTGTGTTTTTAAAATCATAAGCAGAGCTCCACACTGAGAGCTGGTGCTGTGACCACCTTGGTGTTATTATTGGGTCAGCCTGTGTTCCTCCTGCTTCATCTCCTCTTTTCCGACATCCTCCTCTTTGTCTGCCCTACCTTCTGCTTCTGCTTCTTCAAAGTGAGAGCAGTTTAACAATCTCTATGCCAGATCCTGCTTTAATCACCCAGCGAGGATCGCCACAGTACCGAAAATGTCCTAAGCCCTAATTTGACCTTTAACTGTCTGACAGTCTTGAGCAAGCCTGGGTGGTGAGTAACGCTGCAGCCCCCTGGACGGCAGGCCCCCTCGGAAGCCTCTAACCTCCACAAGGGCGACCTCCAGGTGGGAACCATAAACCTGATTCCCCACTCAGGGCAGTTTAGGAGGTGAACAGAGGCATGAAGGGGCTGGGATGCCAGGGCTGGACACACACCTGGACCAGCCCAAGTCATCTAGAAAGTGTCACCACCTGCCTCAGGAGGTGGGCGGGTCATTATCCCCGGATACAGGGAAGGATACACAGACACATTAGTAAGACTTCCTCAGGACACGACTAGTAATTAGCATGACCAGAACATTAATCCTGGACTTCTCGCTCCAGAGAAGGCTCTTGATTCTATTTCCCTGCTTCTCTTGACCCTCAGGGACATCCCCTCATGGCTCAGATGTTCCCCTGAGGCCTGACTCCACTGCTGACCCACTTGAACTCTGGGTTGATTTCTGTACAAACCCCACAGTTTCCTGCTTTGGGCCTCTGCTGCCTGTGGGCTCCCCTCTGCTGCCTCAGTCACTCTGGGTTGAAGACCCTCATCCATTCCCTCACCCCATAGAAGACAGCCCACGTCTGTGTCCTACCTTGCCTCTGCACCTCCAGTGATCTCCTGGCCCCCAGGACCCACGGCTCTCCATGAGGACCTTTCCTTCACTCATAGAGCTCCATTGCTTTCCACTTGCCCCCTGCCCTTGCTCCTTGAGGACACGGCCCATGCCCTTGTCTCCTTGGATGACTGACATAGATGATGTCCTTAAGAAATTATTGTGAGGTTGATTGTGGAAGCACAACTTAACTTTTTAACAAACATTTCACTGGTTACCTTACGTGCTTTGTCACTGTGTTTGTTTACAAACATGGGCTCCTTGACCAATAAGTTTTAGTAAAGCCTGCCATCAGTTCCAATTCTAAATAAAAGATCAGTGTGAATTCCCACGTTGTGAAACCACCATTGCAAATACTTGAATCAGGACTTTGGGGTCAGAAGAGAGAAGGCAGGTGAGGGGTGGAGGTTGAATCCCTGTCATCTTATGTCACCTCCATGTCCCTTTTCCCCCTAGAAGATACTCTTGTCATGTGATCTAACCTGAATCCATCTAGTGCTTTGGGACTAGGAGTCACATTTGGAAGCAGAGCCAGAGTGAGTCACCAGCCGCTGACTAATTCTCCTGGGTTTCTTCCCCCAAATCCTAAATTTAACACAATTTCATATTAGCTGATATACACGGCTAGATATTTAATCACTATATCCATGTGACATTTATTTGATTCATTAATTTTGTCCACCAACACCTTCTGCAGTGATGCGTGGTTTGTGCTTCCGATGCAATGCCAGCTCTTTCCTGGTGAAGTTTCTGTAAGTATTTCCTTTGCTAATGTAGGGGTTCAAAGGTGGGGGTAGTTTTATTTCCTCATCTGCCCAAGAAAACAGTGATGTGAGATCCCAGAAACATGTCATCGCAATAATGATACATGACTTCAGGAAAAAATTAATCCAAAGTCTTTTTTGAGTTATAAAATGGTGTGATCGCCTATCATCACCTATTCTAGGTAAAGGTCTATCACATGCTGTAAAATAAGATAATCAGGAAGAAATGATTTTCATCCTTCCATCCATCCAGTCATGCGTCCACCCGTTGTTGAATGCTGGCTTCATGGGCCTCCCCGTGACCTGGGCCCTGGGCTGTGCTATTGATTCAGCTGCAGGAGCAAGTTAGTCCAGGTCCTTGCTGTTGTGGAGATTTTCCATTGAGGCAGACAATTAAAAATCCAACAACAACTAAGTGATGTGGGAAAGGCATCATTGCTACAAAGAAAAAGCAGAATGAAGGTACCAATGGACAGATAAGGGGCAGCGTCCTGTGTGCCATTCAGGGCGGCTCGAGGGAGGAGACACCACTGCAGCTGAGACTCGGATGAGGGGACATGACATCCAAGGGCAGGTCTGGGGGGTGACATAGGCCCAGGGAAGGGCAACTCCAGAGGCCTGAGGGCAGATGGTAGTTGCCCCGGTCAAGGACAGCAAGGAAAGGGACCACTAGGGGTCAAGAGAAGGGTAAGGCAGAGCCATGTGATAGGAAGTCCAGCCAAAGTCAGTTAGGGACAAGGTAAATAAAGCAGGAACAAGGAAAACAAATCGGCTCAGGAGTTTAAATAAATAAATAAATGGAAGTGTCAGAGAGATGAGCCCATTCTAAATTACCCATGAATGCTTTGTGTGCTCTCTGGTTTACTTGTGACATTGTCCTCTTAATCATTCAGCTGAGGCATAAGACGCCAAGAACAAACCTGGCTTAGGAGATGGCAGAAGGCAGAAGCATGTGGTCTCTCTACGTAATTTCAGCCAGTTGCCAATTAAGAAATCCTTCAAGCCAAAGTCAAGGGCAATGACAAGAAATGGAACATTGTCTCCTTGCCCAAGACCTTATAGGACTCTTCTTGATGTCCCAGTCCTTATGCACCTTCCCTGTCACCTGCTGAGTCAGAGACACCCTAGGAGGTTTCTTTCATCTCAAAAATAACCCACTCCAGGTGGAGCCTCCTCACTAAAAAGATGGTGATTTCTTCATCTTGACTGGTTTATGTGGACATTGCTTTGTGAACAGTGTCTAACAAATCGAGCAGCAGGAACTTAACCCAGCAAAGAATCAGTGGTAAACCAGTGTTTAGGGGGGAAATTAGGGGACCCACACATTCAGAATACTTGTACGACTGGTCTGACAGTTTCTCACTCCAAAGGGACTTTAGCACGAGCTTCCACATGAAGATCAGAAACTGGAGATGTCTCCCACCTTCAGGGACTCCTGTTTATTGACAACTATTTATAGATCACCTGATGTCATAAGCATGCTGCAGAAAATCACTCACAGATTCTATCCAGAGTGAGCTGGTGTCCACACAGAGAAATAAACTATGTGGTGATAAAGAGTGGTATTTGACCTGATTTCAGGCTTCTAGAAGATCTCAGACATGAAAACCTTTTGGCATTTGAAAGCTCTTGCCATACAATAGAAGCAGCATCTTTAAGAGCTATCTCTCTCAATGACTAGTGAAATTGCACAAAATCCTGTTAAAGAAGTTTTTTGAAATTTATGTGAAAGTTAAGATCATTTTTTAAAATTTTCTTTTTTGTCCTAATTAGTTATGCATAACAGTAGAATGCATTTTGACACATCATACATAAATGGAGTGTAACTTCTCTTTCTTCTAGTTGTACATGATGTAGAGTTACACAGTTCATGTAATCATATATGCACATAGGGTAATAATGCCAGTTCATTCTAATATTATTCCTACCCCCAAGCCTCCTCTCTTACCTTTACCCTCCTCTGTCTAGTCCAAAGTATCTTTATTCTCCCCCACCCAACCTTATTGTAAATTAGACTCCATATATCAGAGAAAACTTTCCACCTTTGGGTTTTGGGGATTGGATTATTTCACTTAGCAAAATATTCTCCAGTTCCATCTATTTACTGACAAATGCCATAATTTCATCCTTCTTTAGAACTGAGTAATATTCCATTGCGTATACATACCACAGTTTCTTTATCCATTCATTTGTTGAAGGGCATCTAGGTTAGTTCCATAGTTAGGTATTGTGAATTGAGCTGCTATAAATATTGATGTGACTATGTCACTACAGTATGCCTAAATTCGTTTCTTTTTTTTTTTTCCCTCAGGTAATGACTTTATTTTTTTAGTTAACATCACCAGCCCACGATACAGCGTGCTAAATCATAAAGTACAAATCCAAGGAAGGTAATACCTTTACTAAGTTACAAAACTTTGGCAAATCAATACAGTACTCTTTAATACAATAAAATATTATTTATGTTGAAGTCACATATTAGACTTAGTGATGATTTTCACTCCAAAAATATCATTTTAGTACCAAATCAAAACACTGGGTTTTTAGCAGAGCAAGTTATTTTATACAATTTAATGTCTTTCAACACTATACAATTCCTCCTTTTAGAGTCAGTTCCCCCACGCAGGCTGTTCTAGTCTGTATTAGCAAGGTGAGTGTGTAGGAGGGGCTCTGCTTGCTTGGTTCTGGAGTTGGTCCAAAGTCAGGTACAGTTCCAATGTCTGAAAAGTGTTAAAATTCTATTTTAAGGAGACTCAATGTCAACGCCAATTTCTCCCAAGTACTTTTTTAAAAAACTGCTAAATTTTCACATAAATACTAGAATCCTAGAAATTAGTCATTTCAAGCCACACTAACCTCAGATGACCCCTTGGATTTTAGAAGCCCTGTATCTTTTTGTTTTGATCAAGTCACATAGCCTTACTCCAGATTATCAAAAAAAAAAATTCTAACTAAAATATAGTTATAATTTTTAAATAACAATAAATACACTGTCTGCTTGGAGATTCCTGGGGCCCTGATGTTCTATACTGACTTTTATCATTTCTCTACAAATGCCACCGCCGCCATTGGTATCCTAATGCTTCCTCTTGCTGAAGCTGTCAACTCTTCAATTTCAGCATTTAATTTATGTATTACCCATTCTATTGCTTCTCGGCCTTTACTAGCATTAGAAGATATTGTGCTTGCCATCAGCCCTTCCAGGTAACTGCTAAGGCTGACTCCCTGCACAGAGATGATGGCTTCCTGCGTCAAAATAGTCTTTTCTGGGTCTTGGGGATGTTGTTTGTATATAAGTCTCTCATCCACTGAAACCATATTTGTAAAGGAAATATTAGTAGATTTAAGTTCCATTGTTTTCTCTACAGGATCAACTACAGAATGTTCTTGCACATATGTTTTGGTTCTTGCTGAACCAATAAGAGACTTCACGATGGACGGCAGTCCCTACTCTGTGCTGAGAAGTCTGTGGCTGTGCAGCTTTCTAGAGGGATCTACATGCCTGTCCAGCACATCAACTCCAACCACACTTGGGTTCATTGGGTTTGGGTATTTCTGCATAGCAGCTGTTGTAACAGTTTCCCATGGGTGGTCGAAGACGTGCTCTGAGGTCCAGATCTTCATGGTGCCAGTGGCCCGAGCCCTGTCCGGAAGACTCTGGGGGACAATGAGGCACCGAGGCACACTGCCCCGCCCCACCCGCACCCGGCGGCAGCGCAGCGCGCAGCGCGCAGGCGCCGTCAGGCCCAGCGCAAGGACATCCCCACGCGCGGCCCTGCGCCCTATCCCCGCCGGGCCAGGCCTCAGCGCCCTAAATTCATTTCTGTATTCTGTGTTTCAGGTATACATCTGTCACATACTATTTGGTGGCAAAATATCCCCCATTCACTTTTTCCTCCACTGTCTTTCCACTGTCGCTACCAGAGCTGTGGGGAATTTAAACTCAGGTGTGTTCTCATAGGTGAACTCTTGTCTCCTTGAGATCACAAGACTAGAAGTGGGGAGATGCCTACCCCAGACAGAAATGTTGGGAGAGCCTCCTGATATTGCAGACATCTAGGTAAACCACAAGATATCATTATTCACATCACTGTGTCCTTTATTAGACCAGGGGTTGCCCTTGCCTTGGATCTAACCTGGTACTGGGATTTTAAGACTGTTTCTCAGTGTTCAGTCCACATCCCAAGACTCCAGTGCATTCCTGCTAAGTTCCTGTACCTGTCAGCATCCTGCAAAAGACTGAATTCCCCTCCTTGCCTGCGTGTGCATGAGGACTTAAGGCTTGGGATTAGGTGAAGGGACTGTAGTCACCCTGACTTGGTCAGTTTTCTTGCCACTGTGATAGAAAGACTTGACAAGAAAAATTTTAAGTGAGAAAGTTTATTTGGGGCTCACGGTTTCAGAGGTGTCCATCTACAGGTGGTCGACTCTACTCCTCAGTGCTGGGGATGAGGCAGAACGTCAAGGTGGAAGAGCGTGGCAGGAAAGGGCAGCTGGGCACATGGCAACAGGGAACAGAGTGAGACTGTCCTGACCACTCACAAAATGTACCCCAAAGGCAGGTCCCCAGAGACCCAGCTTCTTCAGCCACGTGCTGCCTGCCTACAGTTACACCCAGGTAATCCCTAACAGGGGACTGATGCTCTGATCAGGTGAAGGTTCTCACGACCCCATCATCTCACCTACAAATCTTCTTGCCTTATCTCACACCTGAGCTTTTGGGAGACACCTGACATCCAAACAATAACATTCCACCCGTGGCTCCCACAAGCTCCTGCCCATCTCACAATGAAAAATACATTTAGTCTGTTCCCAAGAGTCTCCATCGTATTAACACTTCCAGCAATGGCCCAAAGTCCAAGTCCAAAGTCTCCTCTAGACTCAAGGCAAAGTCCCAGTATGATTCCCTATAAAAAATCAAAGCAGTTACATATGTCCAATGTATAAAGGCACAGCGTAAACATGTCCTTTCCAGAAGGGAGAAATCCTGTCTGTGTGTCTCACTGGACCTTTCTATGCGTGAAAGAATGACATTACCAGTGCTTCCTCAATTAGGAGTAGGTCAACATCTGAATGGGGCATTTCTTCACCTTCAACTTGGCTTCCACAGCTTTGGGAGATACATGGAATTTCTTAAGTGAGGTCTCCTAAACAAGTTAGGGAGATTTAAGAAGTCTAAAATTTCACCAACAAGGGTGGGACCTGCCTCTGCATTGGCTGAGGCATGAGAAAAAAAGAAAATTTATATAAGAAGAGTCAAGATTTTTCCCAGGATTCCCTGGTGTTCATCGAGATAGGATCCCTAGGGTTTGAGTTTCTGTACCATAAATGTGCTGATGACAGTACCTGCAGAAGATGATTTCCCAGTGCTTGAGAATGCACTGGCTCTCTCTTCTTAGACCGGGAACCCTCCACACATCAATCTAGCAGGGACATTTCATGCATTTGAATTCATAAACTAAGCTGTGAGCTCAATTGGCAACTTAAAGTCCCTGAAGAGAAGAGAACCTGGTAAGTACAGACTTAGCTTCCTATCTACAGAGACACACTTGATGTGAGTTATCTCAGCCCATCCTCTTAGCTACTCAGGTTCATCTCTAGAAACACACCTGCAGTATGAGCAGGCTTGGAGAGGGTAGGTGCTGGCCACATATCCAGAGGAGTGTAAGTGGCCGAGCCCAGATTCACTCAGACCTCTCATGATATCCTTTTGCATTCAGAGTACAGATCACAAGGAAAGAGTGAGTGCCTAGCAAGAATTCCTAAAATTTGCCTGGAATGATTTTCTCTAAAAGTTTCTAGGTGTTGTGACGTTGATGAAATGAGCCCTGTGATTTGAGGGCTAATTCACAAACACAGAAGTTTGCACATTGATGTGTTGCGTATGCTGTCATAATTCCACCACGATAGCTTTCCCTGGTGTTCAGAGACAGGTGCTTCCCAGGGGCTGGTGCCAATCTGATCACAACTGATACTCACCTTTCATTGCCACAAAAGGCCAGAGTGACCAGCAGGACACACAGAGACAGTCTCATGGTACTTTTTTGTTGTTTTGTTTGTTTTGTTTTGTTTGCTTTGAACTTTCAGCTTTAGCAAAGAATGAGGGATTTGTATTCTCCACAGGGGCCTGAGGAGCCTATGGAGCCCAGGGCACAGAAGCAAGTGGCAGGTCACAAGGCCTGGCTTGCAGCTCTTCCTGATGAGGGCTGATACCATCCGTCAGTGTCAATCCCAATGCCTCTCTCTATTTCAACTGGGACAGAGCCCAAGACAGCAGCACTTTGGAACTCTGCCCTGCCCTTCATATGGACAATAAGGTGCCTCTACAAATGATTCATGAGACTACAGTTTGCCTCTGAGGTTTTAATGTTTACCTCTTCATCCTCTGTATTGGTTCATAGTCACAGGTGTGTTCTGAAAGTGGGAAGATACACCCAGGGGACCTGGGGTTGGGGGCTTTGATCATAGGAGAGCAGGTGCATAAGACTCCACTTTGACACCCTCTGCATGTATGCACACAACGTTTTCCATTGTATCTGACTACTTTTCAAAAAGATCTTTCCTCTCTCTCAGCCCCTTCCATCCACAAATTCTTCACCACATAGGAAATTTAAAACATTGCTAAAAATGTTTTAACATTTCAAGAGAATTTTCCTGGCGGAAGCAACTGGTCTACCCTTTCTGTAGCTGGTCCCACTGCAGCGTCTTTCTGTTGGGATACAGTTGTCAACAGAGGCTGCTTTCAGGATGATTAAAGGACCCAGTTGTTTTCTCCCAAGAAGTTCCTGGGAGTCAGGAGGCAGGTGAGCATCAGAGGTGTTGACAGTTCCTCTGCTCATGGCTCCTCCTGGTGAAGAGGATGGGAATGAACTGATGGGTGGACAGAGAAGATACTCACTGCCTGCTTGCCTCTTGGGTTTGCCAATCCCCACTCCTCAACCCAAGCTTGTCTCACCTGGGTCAACCTCAGTTCCAATGGAAAGTGAGGGCAGCTGCCAGCCACAGGAACACACTCCTCACCTGCTGTGCAGTACTGATTCATCATGCTCCATGTGAGTAGGAGAATTTTCTCTCATCAGAAATCAAGTGTGTAAGTGAGCATGTATTAGAGAGGCATCACAGTCCAGGACAGAGGACTCTATGCTTAGCTCTGTGACCCCCTGGGAGTTCTTGAAAGATATTTATTTCCCAATCTCCTCTCCTTAGAGATATTTGATTCAGTATTTCTGGGGTGACACCCAGAAACTGTGCTATTTAAAACATTCAGGTGATCTTGATGAGTCTCAGGTCTGGGAGTCACCAAGAGGACCTCATCAGCTGGATAATCAATGACAGTTTTATAGAATTTTTTAGTGCAGTGGAGGGGATTGTGGTTCTCATTTCCAGCTCACAGGATGAGCAGGGGTCCCTAGAAATTTAACAGCCTTCCCATCTAAGGAACAAGTGGCATAGTGGGGAAATCCACAGCTCCTGGGGCTGTGTTACTGTGCTTTACAAAATATACGTAGTTTATATAAATTCAGTTTTCATATCCATAAAAGGGAGATAAGAACACATAGATCATAGGCTTGGTAATATGGTTAAATGTGTAAGTGTATGTGAAATGTGTGTATTGGAGAGAGAAAGAGAGAGAGAAATAGAGCCAGAGTGGTCCCTCTGCAAGCAAAGTGGAGGGATAAGGTAATTAAAGGAACCAGCATTTTTAGGAGGCCTGAAGCATGTCTGGGTATGGAGAGTTCAAAGATCACAGACACCACCAACTAAACTAAAAAGTGTGCTGCTTGATATCCTTGTGCCAGAAAGAATTCACATCTCTCCCAGCTGCCTGCAGAGGACAGAGGATGAAACCACTTTGCAGACACAATGTGGGGTACAGCAGCAGGAGGAACCAACAAATTCCTGGCAAACTTAAGTTTGGCCTGAAATGCAGGTATAACAAACCCACACCTCATGACATAGAGTGTGCCAGGAGAGTGCGACCAGGAGAAAATCAAATGTGCAGAGGGGTTTACACAGGGGAATACTGGTCGTGGAAACCCATCCAGCTCCCCTGCCCCTCCAATCCAGCTGCTTGCTGGACTGGTTGGGCAAGACACACCTGGTCAGGAATTTGAAAGTGGGAGGTGGGCAAGAGAGATTGAGTTGGGAGACTGAACCCTAAAGACCAGGAAGCATGGGTTTTAATATTCAGGTGTTAGAATGGTTTCTGTTTTTTTATCTTGTCATTAATTTCTATCTTTATTCCATTATGATCTGATAGAAAGCAAGGAATTTTCTCTATCTTTTTATATTTGCTAAGATTTGCTTCATGCACTAATATATGATCTATTTTAGAGAATTTTCCATGTGTTCCTAAGAAGAAAGTGAATTCAGTTGCTGATGGACAAAATAGTCTCTATAAAGTTCATACTAATAATAGTATTTTTTAGTTCTTTACTTAGCTTACATGTGGATGATCTATGTAATGGTGAGAGAGGTGTATTGAAATAACCCAGGGTTATTGTATTGTGATCTATTTGATTCATTATATTGAGAAGTGTTTGTTTTATGTATATAGACTCACTGTTGTTTGGGGCATAAATATTTATAATCATTGTATCTTGTTGAATGATTCCTTTAACCAGTATGAAGTGAATTCCTTTGTCTTTTCTGACTAATTTTAACTTGACTCTACTTTTTCTGATATGAGAGTAGCTCCCTCTACTTGCTTTCAGTTTCCATTTGCATGGTATGTATTTTCCCATACTTTCATCTTCAGTCTTTGAATGTCTTTGTCTGTAATATGAGTCTCTTGTAAGCAACATATTGTCTTGTTTTTTTAATCAAATCTGCCATTCTATGACTTTTGATGAAAAACCTTTGACCACTGGCATTTAATATTATAATAGATGATTTTTACTTCCTGTTATTTTGATTTGTTTCTAATGCTCAATTCAAACATGAGTTTCCTTTAGTAGTCTATTCTTCCAGTGCAATCATCCCTATGGTGGTTTTCATTTTATTTTATTTCACGTTCATTCCTCTGCTTGCAATATTTGAGTATGTTTTGTAGTTTCAGACTTTCTGGTTACAAATTCTTTTAGTTTGGGTTTACCATGGAAGGTTTTTATTTTGCATAAATTCTGAAGGATAATTTTGCTGGATTATTTTGCTGGATATGGCATTCATTTTCTTTCAAGACTTTTTATGTAATATTCCAAGTCCTCCTAACTTTTAGATTCTGGGTTTATAAGTCAATTGAAATTGGTTTACCTCTAAATGTATCTTGCCTTTTTTCTCTTGCAACTTTTAAAATTCTATTCTTATCCTGATAATAGGCATTTTCATTATAATGTATGTTGGAGAGGGTTTTTTTTGATCTTGCTTATTTGGAGTTCTATATGTATCTTGACTTTGGATTTTCATCTCATTCCTAAGATTTGGAAAGTTTTCTAATATTATTTCATTGAAGACATTGTGCTTTCCTTTAGCTTGTATATCAGAGCTTTCTTCTACCCTGGTGATTCTTAAATTTGGTCTCTTGATGTTATCCCAGATTTCCTGAATATTGTGACCATGGTCTCTAAACAAAGTATATAATCTTGAGAATAAAGTTTACCATAAAGAAAAGACGTGAAGAGGCCATGAATAGAACATTCAAGAAATCTGCAATAACATTAAGAGACCAAATTTAAGAATTATTGAGATAGATAAAGGCTCTGAAGTACAAGCTAAAGGGATGTATGATATTTTTCAATGAAATAATATCAGAAATTTTTCCAGACTAAGAATGAGATGGAAATTCAAATACTAGAGTCATATAGGAATTCAAATATGCAAAATCACAATAGATTCACTCCAAAACACATTTTAATGAAAATGCCTAACATACAAAGTAAGGATAGAATTTTAAAAGCTGAAAGAGAAAAATGACTGGTGACATTTAGACATAAACAACTTATTTCTCAATCGAGACCCTAAAATGTAGGAGGGCTTGGAATAACATATACCAAATTCTGAAAGACAATGGGTGATAAACAAGACCATCTTACCCAGGAAAAATTCAACTTCAGAATTAAAGATGAAATAAAAACCTTCCATGACAAGTGGAAGCTAAAATAATTTATAACCAGAAAGCCTGCACCACAAAACACACTCGATGAAATATTTCATGAAGAAAAAATGACAAATAAAAATAAAAACCAGTATAGGGAGGAATTACACTAAAATAGTTGTCAATTAAAGGAGAATCAAGACTTATTTAAACATTAGAAATAAATCAAAATGGCAGGAAATACATTATCATCTCTCAATAATAACATTGAATGTAAATCATCTAAACTTTTTCAATAAAAAGACATAGTTTGTCAGATTGGATTCAAAAACAAGACACAACAAAATGCTATCTCCTAGAGTCTCACCTTGCTGGCAAAGACATCCACAGACTGAAGATGAAAGGATGGGAAGAGACATACCATTCAAACAGACTCATAAACACTTTATCATATCAGATAAAGTGGACTTCAAGCCAAAATTAATCAGAAGAGAAAAAGAAGGTCAATTCATACTGCTTAAGGGAATCATATATCAAAAAAAAAAATAATGATCATAAACAACAGACCATTTATATTCATAAAACAAAACTTTCTCAATATTAGGAATCAAGTAGACAGAGTGCAATAATACTGGCTGACTTTAACACACTTCTTACCACTGGATAGATCATGCACACATAAACTAATTAAAGGTTCTACAGAATTAAAATAAAAAGTAACAATATGGACCTAAAAGACATCTGTAGAATATTTTATCCATCAATATCTAAATTTGTTTTCTTCTCAGAAGCACATGGAATATTTTCTGAAATAGACCACATTTTAGGGCACAAAGTAAATCTTAGGAAATACAAAAATAGATGTAATACCTTGAATTCTATTGGATCATAATGGAATAAAGTTAGAAATCAATGAGGAGATAAAAAACAAAAACAACTCTCACATTTGGAGATTAAATAATGCACTTTTTTTCTTTGTTCTAAAAGTAATTTACTCATTTGAGAGAATCTAATTGATTATTTGTATTTTAAATCATGGAATCTCAGTAAACAGATAAAATTTAATAATATTTTTAAAATAATAATTATAATAATAATACACTTTTGAATGAATGGATTTCAGAAGAAATCAGGGAAGAAATTTTTAAAAGTCTTATAAGTAAATGATAACTGTGATACAATATATCAATTTTCTGAAAAATGAACTATAAAGACAGTTCGAGGAGGAAATTATTCATAGTATTGAGCTCATACATAAAAGGAATATAAAGATACCTAATAAACAATCTAACAGTACCTCTCAAGGCCCTAGAAAGAGATTAACAAACAAACACCAAAATCATTAGAAGACAGAAAATAATTAAAATCAGAACTGAAATCAATGACATTGAGAATAAAACACACACACACAGACACACAAAGAAACAACAAAGAAACAAAGGTCAAAGAAACAAAGACTTGATTTTTTGAAAGGATAAACAAGATTGATAAACCCTTAGCCAAACTAACCAAAAGAAAGATGGGAAAAATACAAATCAACAAAATTTGAGATGAAAAAAATCAAATTAACAATTTTTTTTTACATTTTTTAAAATTAAAATCTTTTTTATTTTTACAGACTATATTTTGATTCATTGTACACAAATGGGGAACAACTTTTCATTTCTATGGTTGAACACAATGTAGATTCACATCATTCATATAATCATAAATATACACAGGGTAATACTGTCTGTTTCACTCTACTATCTTTTCATCCACCCCCTCCCACCCCATTCTCCTCTACATCATCCAAAGTTCCTTCATTCTTCTCTCCCCCCCACCACCCCCACCTTGTTATATATTGTCATGCACTTATCAGAGAAAACATTTGTCCTTTGGTTTTTTGGTCTTGGCCTATTTCACTTAGCATGTTTTCCAACTTTATCCATTTACCAGCAAATGCCATAGTTTTATTCTTCTTTATGGCCGAGTAATATTCCATTGTGTACATATACCACAGTTTCTTTATCCATTCATCAATTGAAGGGCATATTGGTTGGTTCTACAATCTAGCTATTGTAAATTGAGCTGCTATGAACATTGATGTGACTGCATCACTGTAGTATGCTGATTTTAAGTCCTTTGGGTATAAACCAAGGAGTGGGATAGCTGGGTCAAATGGTGGGTCCATTCCAAGTTTTCTGAGGAATCTCCATACTGCTTTCCAGAGTGGCTGCACCAATTTACAACTCCATCAGCAATGTGTGAGTGTGCCTTTTTCCCCACATCCACACCAACACTTACTATTGCTTGTGTTCTTGATAATAGCCATTCTAATTGGAGGTAGATGAAATCTTAGGGTGGTTTTAATTTGCATTTCTCCAATTACTAGGGATGATGAGCACTTTTTCATATATTTGTAAATGATCTGTATATTTTCTCCTGTGAGGTGTCTGCCCAGTTTCTTAGCCCATTTGTTGACTGGGTTATTTGTATTTTGGGTATAAATTTTTTTAAGTTATTTGTAAACATTGGAGATTAGTGCTCTGTCTGAAGTACTTGTGGAAAAGATCTTCTCCTGCCCTCTAGGCTCTTTTTCACATTATTGATTGTTTCCTGTGCTGAGAAAAAGCTTTTTAGTTTGAATCCATCCCATTTATTGATTCTTGCATTTATTCCTTGCACCATGGGGGTCTTGTTAAGGAAGTCTGGTCCTAAGCCAACATGATGGAGATTTGGGCCTACTTTTTCTTCTATTTGGTAATTTCAATTGATGCAGAGAAAGTATTTGACAAAATACAACGCCCCTTCATGCTCAAAACACTAGAAAAAAAATGGGGATAGTAGGAACATACCTCAACATTGTAAAGGCTATTTATGCTAAGCCCATGGCCAACATCATTCTTAATGGAGAAAAACTGAAAGCATTCCCTTTAAAAACTGGAACAAGACAGGGATGCCCTCTTTCACCACTTCTATTCAACATTGTCCTTGAAATACCAGCCAGAGCAATTAGACAGACTAAAGAAATTAAAGGGATATGAATAGAAAAAGAGGAACTCAAGCTATCACTATTTGCTGATGACATGATTCTATATACAGAGAATCCAAAAGACTACACCAGAAAACTTCTAGACCTCATAAATGAATTCAGCAAAATAGCAAGATATAAAATCAACACATATAAATCTAAAGCATTATTATACATAAGTGATGAAACATCTGAAAGGGAAATGAGGGAAACAACTCTGTTCACAATAGCCTCAAAAAAAAAAAAATACTTGGGAATCAGTCTAACAAAAGAGGTGAGAGACCTTTACAATGAAAACTACAGAACATTAAATAAAGAAATTGAAGAAGACCTTAGAAGATGGAAAGATCTCCCATGTTCTTGGATAGGCAGAATTAATATCATCAAAATGGCCAAACTTCCAAAGGTGCTATGCAGTTTTAACACAATTCCCATTAAAATCCCAATGATATTTCTCATAGAAATAGAAAAAGCAATCATGAAATTCATCTGGAAGAACAAAAAATCCAGAATAGCCAAAGCCATCATGGGCAGGAAGAGTAATGCAGGAGGTATTACAATACCAGACCTTAAACTCTACTATAGAGCAATAGTAACAAAAATGGCATGGTATTGGCACCAAAGTAGACAGGTAGACCATGGTGCATACCCACATAAGTACAGTTATCTCACACTAAACAAAGGTGCCAAAAACTTACAATGGAGAAAAGATAGCCTCTTCAACAAATGGTGCTGGCAAATCTGGAAATCCATATGCAGTAAAGTGAAACTAAACCCCTATCTCTCACCCTGTACAAAACTCAACTCAAAATGGATCAAAGATCTAGGAATTAGGCTGAGACCCTTCACCAAATTAACAAAATTTGAGATGAAAAAGGATTTCAGACACTACTGAAATCCAGAAGATCACTAGAACCTATTTTCAAAATTTATACTCCAATAATCTAGAAGATCTTGATGATATTAACAAATTCATAGAGACATATGACCTACTCAAATTGAATGAGAAGGATTTAGGACACTTAAAGAGATAAATGTCAAGTAATAAAATTGAAGCAGCTCTCAAAAGCCTTCCAACAACAACAACAAAATCCCAGAAGCAGATAGATTCTCAGTCAAGTTCTACCAGATCTTTAAAGAATAACTAATAAAAATTCTCCTCAAATCATTCCATGAAATAGAAAAGGAGGGAACACTGCCAAACTTATTTTATGAAGCTAGTATCACCCCTGATACCAAAAGTAGAAAAGACACATCAAGGAAAAAAAAGAAAAAAACTTTTCTTGACCAATATTCTTGATGAATATAGATACAAAAATTCTTAAAATATTGGCAAACTGCATAAAAAAAAAAACACATTAAAATATAGTTCACCATGATCAAGTGGGTTTCATCCCAAAGATGCGAGTTTGGTTCAACATATTGAAGTCAATGCAATTCACCACATAAATATACTTAAAGACAAGAATTATATGATCACCTCAAAAAATGTGGAAAAGCATTTGACAAAGTATAGTATCCATTCATGTTTAAAACACTAAAAAAAAACTGGGGGTAGAAGAAACATACCTCAACATTGTAAAGGCTATATACTTCAAACTCAAGACTAACATTTTACTGAATGGAGAACAACTGAAAGTACATAGCCCAAGAAGAAATGGAGAGAAAGACAGTTGGGCATAGAGAGTGACCACCCATTGTTGTTGACTCTCTTGACCACTTCAGTGAACAATTCTGCCATTTTTCATTAAGAATAGTTTTGTTTTGTTTTGTTTTTGCTTTTTTAAAAAATTTTTTCTTGTGTGTTTATGTCAGAGAGAGTTATTAATGTGCTGATTGTATCAGGGACACATATAAATGCATATATTTCTTTTTCCTCATTTTTGCATTTTTTTAAATGTAGTTATTTTTCTTGCCTTATCTTTTGAGGGATAGGTCATAATGGTCTGTATATTTTGATTTTGTATTGTTTTCATTTGTTTATTCCTCCTGTCACTCTTTCTGTCTTTTCTTCTGCTAATAGTCAAATTGTTTTTCTTACTTTCTCTCTCTACTTTGTTTCTCCTATTTTTTCTCTTCCTACCTTATAACCATTACCTGCTACATCTCTTCTCCATTCTCTCTGTTCACTTTTTGAAATTGTAAACTCTTTTCTACCTCCATATCACATTTTCTTTTCTCTTAAGTAACTATATTTTTACCATATTTTAGAATCAGCTTATATAACTCCTGCCCCTTTTATTAATGCTGATACTAACACTGTGGATAACATAGTTGACACATGCTGTTTGCTTTAAAGTCAGAGCTAATTTGTGGTTATTGTTTTTACTATTGACAATTGCTGACTTCACCATTTCTACTTTTTGTGGTAGTTAATGTTGTAGATTTCATAGTAGAAACTGGTTATTTATTTTAATGCTGTAATGCTGTTTTCACTGGTTATTGCTATTGTTTGTTTTGTTCTATTCTTTGAGGTTCTGGGAACTTACAGGAACACTACAAGTTTCCATGGTAGAGACTGTGCTATTGAACTTAACCAAAAGACAGTATATTTTCTCCACACACAAATTAATGACACTCAATCTTCAGCTAGAAGAGACAAAAGCTCAAACTAAAGACCAGGTCCCAAGTAGAAACAGACATCCCCAGAGCCCACCTACAGATATCCATTACAGCAAAAACAGAATTAGCACAAAAATTATGAGTACCACATCTATGAGAGGGTCTCAATACAGATCACTTTTGAACACTTTGGCAAATAAAGACTGTGTCCTACAAAGGCCTGCATATAAGAGCATGATAGAAATACCTCTCAACAGGTGCATAAAACCCAACACAGAAATACAAGAAATATGAAAAAATAAGGTAACATACCACCTCCTAAAATTCATAATTCACCAGCAACTGACCCCAAAGATATTGAAGTGGGTGAAATATCAGATAAAGAATTTAAAAGAACCTTTATAAAACTGATTAATGAATTCAAAGACAACACAGAAAAACAAGTGAATGAATTAAGAAAGCCAGTAAAAGATGTGAATGAGAAATCCAATATGGAGACAGAAATATTGAAAAAGAACTAAACAGAAATCTTGGAAATGAAAAAAACACAACAAACCAAATAAAATATTCAGTTGAAAATCTTTCTAATAGAGTAGACTATGCTGAAGATACAATCTCAGAGCTGATAGACAGAGTGGCCAGCCTTGAACATTCAGAAAACATTAACGAAAAGAAAATAAGTAACCATGATGAGAATATACAAGAATTCTGGGACCACATTAAGAGAACAAATTTAAGAATTATTGGAATTGAAGAGGGCTATGAAATGCAGGCTAAGTGAATTGATAACCTCTTCAGGAAAATAATAACAAATTTTCCAAACCTTAAGAATGAGATGTATAGCCAGATGCAGGAGATATTCAGAAAACTGCATAGACAATATCAGAAAAGAACATCTCCACAGCCAAGCACAGTGGTGCATGCCTGTAATCCCAGTGGCTCAGGAGGCTGAGGCAGGAGGATCAAGAGTTCAAAGCCAGCCTCAGCAAAAGTGAGGTGTTAAACAGCTCAGTGAGAGACCCTGTCTCTAAAAATACAAAATACAAAATAGAGCTAGGGATGGGGCTTACTAGTCAAGTGCCCCTGAGTTCAATCTGCAGCACCCTCCAAAAAAAAAAACAAAAAACAAAACAAAACAAAAAACAAAAAACAAAAAACTTCACAACACAAATTAAAGAGGAAATAAAATCTTTCCAACATAAGCAGAAACTAAAAGAATTCACGACAACTGAACCAGCACTACAGAACTTACTGAATGAAATACTCCATTTTGAAGAAACTAAAACAAACCCCAGAGTTCACAAATGAACAAATCTCATTTGAAGAGTAACTAAGCAAATGAGAAACAGGACCAAGTTAAACATTATAAATAAACCAAAATGGCAGGAATTAATAAACATTTCTCTGTAATAACACTGAATGTAAATGATCTCAATGCTTCAATTAAAAGACATGGGCTGGCAGAGAAGAAGGCAAGACCCAACTATATGTTGTTGGCAAGAGACACGTTTTACAGGCGAAGAGCCACAGGCCAAAAGTTAAAGGATTGAAATTGATAAACAAGCAGGAGTAGCTACTTTCATATCTGACAAAGCAGACTTCAAACCAAAATTAATCAGAAGAGACAAAGAAGGTAATTTCATACTGGTAAAGGGAATACTTCAACAAGAAGATATAATATTGATAAATATTTATGCCCCAAATATGGGTGCAACTAATTACATAACAGAGACACTACTCAAATTGAAGCCTCAGAAACAAGTATAATAATAATGGGTGATTTCAACACATCCTTTCACCATTAGATTGATCAACCAGAAATGAACTCAGGAAAGAAACTTTGGACCTAAAAAATAATTATAAATCAAATGGATTTAATAGACATCTATTGAATGTTTCATCCAACCACAGATGAGTATACTTTCTTCTCAGCAGTCCATGGAAACTTCTCCAAAATAAACCATATTTCAGGTCACAAAGCAATCTTAGCAAATACAAAAAAATTAAAAATATTATTCTTTTCAACTTATCAGATCATACTAGTATAAAATTAGAAATCAACATGACCAAACCCTACAGACAATATTTAAACACATGGAAAGTGAAAAATACAATTTTGAATGATGAACAGGTGATAGAAGAAATCAAGGGAGATATTAAAAATTCTTAGAATCAAGTGAGAATAGTGATACAACATACTATACCATACCAGAACCCTCAGGGCCAGTAGGAAGGCAATCCTAGGAGAAAAGTTTATAGCTATGAGTGCCTTCATAGTAAAATCAGAAAGATCCCAAATAAACTACCTGCACCTCAAGACCCTTGAAAAAGAGAACAAATTCCAAAACCAGTAGAACAGAAGAAATAATTAAGATCAGAGGCAAAAATCAATGAAATTGAGAATTTAAAAAGCAATACAAAGGACTGATGAAACAAAGATTTCATTCTTTGAAAAGATAAACAAGATTAATAAGCCCTTAGCCAAACTAACCAAAATAAAAAGGGAGAAATGTCAAATTAATAAAATTAGAAATGGGAAAAGGATAAATCATCACAGACATCTCAGAAATACAGTACATAATTAGAGACTATTTTGAAAACATATACTTCAATAAATTGGAAAGCCTAGAAGAAATGGATACATTTCTAGACAAATGTGATCTGCCAAAATTGAATCAAGAGGACATAGAAAACCTAACCCAACCAATGATGAGCAATAAAATAGAAGCAATAATAAAACACCTTCCAACAAAGAGAAGTCCAGGACAAGATGTATTTTCAGCTGAATTCTACCAAACCTTTAAAGGACTAATGCCAATAATCTTCAAATAATTACATGACATAGAAAAGGATGGAACACTTCCAAATCCATTCTGTGAACCCAGTATTACTCTCATAACAAAACCAGATAAGGACACATCCAGGAAAGAAATTACAGATCAATATCCCTGATGAACTTAGATGCAAAAATTCTTAATAAAATATTAGCAAACCATGTTCAACAACATATTAAGAATATTGTACACTGCAAACAAGTTGGTTTTATTACAGAGATGCAAGGATGGTTTAATATACATAAACAAAAATGTAATTCACCACAGGGATAGAATTAAGGACAAAAATTACTTAGTCATCTCAATAGATGCAGAGAAGGCCTTTGACAAAGTTAAACACCCATTCATGATAAAAAAAACACTGTATAAACTAGGGCTAGAAGGAACCCACCTCAACATTGTAAAGGTTACATTCCAGCCAGAGAAATTGGGCAAGAAAAGGAAATAAAAGGGATATAAATAGGAAAAGAAGAAGTCAATATATACTATTTGCAGATGATATGCTCCTATACCTAGAAGATAAAAAAAAAACCTGTACCAAAAGACTGCTAGAGCTGTAAACAAATTTGACAAAGTAGCAGGTTACAAAATCAATATACAAAGTCAATTGTTTTCCTATATACCAACAACAAATCTGTTGAGAAAAAAAATCAGCAAAATAATTCCATTCACAACAGCCTCAAAATTCAAAATATCTAGGAATAAATCTAACCAAGGAGGTGAAAGACATCTACAATGAAAACTATAGAATATTGAAGAAAGAAATTGACCAAGACCTCAGAGGATGGTAATACCTCCTATATCCATGGTAAGGAGAATGAATATTTTCAAAATGACCATACTGCAAAAAAAAAAATACAGATTCCATGCAATCACCATTGAAGTATCAATAACATTCTTCACAGAACTAGAGAAAAGAGTCCTAAAATTCATTTGGAAGAATGAAAGACCCAGAATAGCCAAAACAAATCTAAGCCAAAGAATCAATGCTGGACACATCACAATACCTGACTTCAAATTATACTACAGAGCTATAGTAACAAAAACTGCGTGGTACTGGCTTAGAAACAGACAAATAAACCAAAGATACAGAATAGAAGATACAGAGGCAAACACACACATCTAGAGCCTTCTGGAGAAAAGACAGCCTTTTAAACAAATAATACTGGGAAAACTGCTTCTCCTTATACAGAAGGATGAAACTAGGCCCTTTTCTCTCACCCTGCACAAAAATCAACTGAAATGGATCACTGACCTAGGAATTAGACCAGAAATTATGCAACTCCAAGAAGAAAATGTAGGAAGAGGAAACAACTTTCTCAAAAGAACCTCTAAAGCTTAGGAAATAATGCCAAGAGTTAATAAATGAAATAGCATCAAATTAAAAAACAAAAAACTTCTGCAAAGCAAAGGAAACAATTAGAAATGTGAAGAGAGAACCTAAAGAATTGGAGAAAATCTTTGCTGACTATTCTTCTGACAGAGGACCAATATCTAGAATATATGAAGAACTTGAAAAGCTTTACATGAAAAAATCAAATAACCCAATTAATAAATGGGCAAATGAGTCAAACAGACACTTCTCAAAAGAAGAAATTAAAATGGCCAAAAAAATAAAGGAAAAATGTTCAATACCATTAGCAATTAGGGAAATGCAAATCAAAACTACACTGGCATTTCATCTTATAATAGTCAGAATGGCAGCCCTCAAGAATACAAATAATAATAAATACTGGAGAAGATGTGGGGGAAAAAGGAATATTTTTACACTGTTGATGGGATTGTAAGTTATTACAACCACAATGGAAATCAGTATGGAGTTTCCTCAAAAGACTAGGCATGAAACTACCATATGACTCAGCTCTACCACTCATTGGTATTTATCCTGAAGAACTGAAGTCATCTTACTACAGTGATACATGCATATCCATGTTTAGAGCAACAACATGTTAATTCACAACAGCCAAACTATGGAACCAGCCTAGGTGTCCATCAACCAATGAATAGGTAAAGAAAATGCAGTAAATATACACAATGGAGGAAAATGGATGAGACCATTATGTTAACTGAAATAAGTCAAACTCAGGAGGTTAAGGGTTGTGTGTTTTCTCATACATGAAAAAAGAAAGGTGGGGGGAATCTCATGAAAATCAAAGGAAGATCCATAGAAGAAAGGGGTCAAGGGATGGGAGATAGGGAGAATGGAAGTGCTAAGGAAAGATATTGGCCATGTTGTCATGTTGTATATTGTGTGCATGTACAAATATGTAACAACAAATCTCATGGGTATGTACAACTATAATGAACCAATAAAAAATGTGGGGAGGAGCTGGGGAGATAGCTCAGTTGCAAGCATAAGGCCCTGGGTTCAATCCTCTGCACCACAAAAAAAAAAGAAAAAAAAAGTGGGGAAAAAGTATAGTTTATAAGATCAATAGTAAGAGATTAACAATACTAAAATAGAACAATAATAATCATACACTATAATAAAAGTTACATGAGTGAAAAGAAAAAATCTGTGGTGCTCTGACCTGCTTTCAGGCCTTTGAAGACCTCAGCTATGGACACATGAGAAGTTCCTGGCGTTCGACAGATCTTGCCATACTAAGATGAAGTTGCAACTTTTATTTGAGAGCCATCTTTCCCACTAAGTATGGAACGTGCACAAATCCTATTAAAGAAGGTTTTTGAAGATTGTATGAACATTAAATTGTTTTTTAAATTGTATATTCCAGATAGGCATCTGTTTCACAGAACTTAGGGGCAGAATATCCTGATTCCTCTTTTTCTCCACTGTCTGACTTTCCACTGCCACCACCAGGGCTAGGGCAAGTTTAGACTTGGGTGTTTATTTGTAGGTGAACTCCCGCCTCTTTGAGATCACAAGTCTATTATAAGTGGGGTGGGGAGCTGCCTACCCCAGACAGAGGTTTTGGGTATGAGATGTCATACTTCAAATCACCGAGTCCTTTCTTAAACCAGGAGTCCCCATGCCCTGGAGCTAACCTGCCACTGGGATTTTAGGACTGTGTTGCTCACTGTTCAGTCACATCTGTCCACATGGTGCTCAGTGCCTGGTATGTGTCCAAAACCTGTAAAAGATTGAATTCTCCTGGATGCATGAGATGTATGAGGATGTAGGGGTAGGAATTAGGGGAGGGGAAGGTTATGGTTCTCCCCAAGAGACTATGAGCCTGTGAAAAGTGGAAACCCTGACCTCTCCTTTCTGTGATGGTTTCCAGATGGAAGAAAGTGTCTCCATGTGGTGCCCACTGCAACCAAGACAGAGCCCATCTCCCCTCTTCCCTCTCTCTCCACCTCTCATCCCTCTCTTCTCAGAGACTTGGATAAGAAACTCCATGGGTCACAGGAGGGAGTGAGAACTTCCTATACATGGGAGATTCCTGGCTCAGAAGATCAGAGGAGGGTTCGTGTAGAGAACAGGTGGGTTGAACCAGACGAACTTTGAAGATGAGGCAGATAGGATGTGCTCACCTAGGTCAGGAAAGAGGAACCAAGAGGGAGAAACCCTCACTCCAGAGTCTGGTTCCTCCCCAGTTGGACATTCCCAGGCACCTGCAAGGACCTGGGAAGGGAGGGTCTGAAAGCTGCACCTGTGCTCAGAGACCCTGTGTGGAGCCCGGGGTCACTTGTGTGTTATTTTTTTTAAATGGAGTCCTTCAGAGGAAAAAAGAGGACCTTAAATGGATGGTATACAGGGACAACATAAACCAAAACTGTCACAAGAAAATTGGGATGTGTGGTCACTTGCTAGGAGCTGGGCAAATCATTTCACCCCAGCTGCAGGAAAAGGACACAGAGAAACTCAGAAACCTGCCGAAGAACACACAGCTAGGAATTGGTAGGACCAGGATAAGAAGCCAGGACCTCAGGCTGCAGAGACTCTATTTACTTCTTCAGCCTGACCCTCAGGGACGTCCCCTGCATGGACTGGTAGACTCCTGGGGCCTTGACTCACCATGTGCCTTCCAGGTGGACTTCTGTGCAAGCCCCACAGTTTTCTGCTCCAGGTCTTTACTCCCTGGGGACTCCCTTCCTCCTGCCTCAGTCACTCTGGGCTGAACACCTGACTCATTCCCTCAGCCACATCTAAGACAGCCCACGTCCTGTGCATCTCCAGGGACCTCCAGGTTCACAGGACCTCAGGGCTTGCCAGGAGCAGGGCTGTCCTGATGACCCCAGAGCCCTCCTTGCTGCCTGCTCTGTGTTCCTTGAGGGTGTGGCCTGGGAACCTCTTCTCTTCTTATGGCAACACCATAGACTAGGTACTTATAGTTTCTTTTGATATTAACGTTTTCAAGCAGAATATGATGTTATATGAAAAGTTCACTCTGCATGGTATTTTTGTTTTTACTAGCTCCATTTGGAAAGAGAAGACAATCTAACCAGAGACGTAGTGAAGGCAGAGACCAAAACCAACACCCAAACTAGACAGCAGTGTGACCTCCTGGGCACCACCACTTTGCACTTCCCTGGATGAGGACTTGGGCTGGGGTGGGAGGAATCAGAGATAGTTGGAAACTGGCCAAGAGGGCCTCAGTCTCTCTTTTCTCCACAAGTGAAGGTCACTGCACATGATCTAACCCTGATTCATCTAATGAGGTAGCCCTGGGAGTCAGATTTATAAGCAGAGCAAGAGTTAAGCCTCACTCCCTAGCTAATGCTTCTCGACTTCTTCCCCCAAAGCCTAAATTCTATTCAGCTTGACATTTGCCTACAACCTGTGGTTAAAACCTTCATTCTGTACACACGTGACACTGAATGGTCTCTTCAGATGTACACCAATATCTTCTCCACTGAGTAATTTTTTATTCTTCCAAAAGCCCACTTTTCCCTGTAGTGATCCCACAGTTGTGGATATCTTGCCCCCAGGGACATCAGAAGACTTATTGAGGACACGTGACAGTGAATCTTTCCACCAGTAGAACAGTGATTCCCAACAGGGACAGATTTACTCCTGACTTCCACCTGCCCCTGTGGACATTGGTCACTGGCCTGTGATCAGGTTCAGCAGGTTTTTGCTCAGATCTCAGCCTCATCTTAGAGGGACAGGTGCCGGGTTACTAGTCAATAAGTCAATAACTTGTGCCCAACTTCCCTTACGTTCTCCCAAGTGGGCAATTAATCTCTTGGTGATGAGCTGCCTGGGCCTGGGTCATGATTGACTTGGCTGTACTGTGGATTCCAATGCTGCAATGTGGATCACACCTGAGCCCACACCCCACTGAGACCAGCCCCAGGAAAAACACCGTAAGTCATTTGCCACGGGCAGCCTGCTCCTGGGTAGGCTCGTGGCCTCAAACCACGGCAACATGCCACAGTCTGCACGCTGGAATACAGTTCTGGTGCAGCTGCTGAGTTCTAAGCCTGGCACTTGTCTGAGTCCCGAGGCTCTGTTCGTGGGCACTGACCTGGAAAGAATGCCTGTAGTGTTGCTGGCTCTTTGCAGTACCAAATCCGCGGATATTTGTTACCGCCTGCAGCAACAATTTGTGTGGGTCTTTATGAGTGGTGGACTGGAAACTGAGCTACTTCTATTTCTGAGCTACTTCCTTACTTGCTTGCTTATTTATAAAGGATAGAGGAAATGAGGCTTACTTGCTTTGAGAGGAGAAAGAGAGAGGCTTTGCTTATTGGAGAGAAAGAGAGACTTTGCTTAAGAGAGAGAGAGATTACACTTTCAGAGATCATGTCTTCTTAGTTCTGCTGCTTCTTCTTAAAGATGCGTCCTGCATCCTGTGAACTAAGGGTGCATCTACCTAAGGAGCTTTAGTGATGTGTCCCGCGTACTGCGATCTGTGATCTGCAACCTAGAGATGTGTTCTCAGTTCTCCCCGCTGCGATCTGCCTTCCGCCGCTGCCCCTACTCGCTGCTTCTATCTGCTTGCCACTTCTTCTTCTTCCTTTCTGCTAATGGCTTCTCTGCTTCTTTCTGCTAGCTGCAGCTCTTTGCCTTCTATCTACTGCCCGCTTAATTCCCTCCAGGAGGCAGAGGGCAGGGCCACGCCAGTTGAGATCCGGTGAGGAGCCAGCTGTCCAATCATGAGCAGGCGCGAGCAGGAGCACTAGGGAACACCTGTGCACGTGTACCTCCAATGTGATCAAAACAACTTCTGGCTGGCTGCCAGGCGCCATCTTGGCGAGTCTGCATGGCATAGCCCCCAACATTTAGGATCAGCTCAGTTCAGTTTCAACAAAGGGCACCTGAGGCCCTTTCCATGGCTGGCAGTAATATGGGCCAAAACAAAAGCATGTCCCTGGGTGGGGGTCACGGGTCTCTATGCCTATGCACAGGGGTCCTGGGACTCTGCCCGGTGGTAGATCTTGCAGTGTTGAGCTGAGCCCTGAGCTCTAAGACAAAGCCCTGTGCTCGCTTCCCTCCGCTTCCCTCAGCAGATTAATCTGCAGACTGCTGGCTGTCTGAGGTTGGGAAGGGATGGAGGAGGCAATTCCTTGGCTACCTGGCCAAGGCAGGGCCAGATTCTCAGTCCTCGGGCTGGGCTGAGGCAGCACTGTTCCAGGTGCTGGGCTTTACCTTGGTGGCCTGGGACCAGCTTTGAAGTCGCAGGCTTGGTCTTAATTCCCTTTCCCTGCTGCAAAGGGGAGGTGTATCTCTGCATGCTGCGTGCTTACAGCTCAGGGCAGCATGACATGAGCAGCTCTTCCGTTCCTGCCATCTTCGATGTGTACTTTCCTGATATTACACTAAAAATAGGCACTGGGTTTTCTCACCTGGACTCCAGACCTCCTGTGAAAGTCGTCCTAATTAGAATAAGTTGCATTTCATGTTTATATAATTTTATCACAATGGATTCTACTGTCATGTATAACTAAGAACCAATAAAAAAAAAAAAATGTAACTTGGTGTGTGAGTAGCTGTTCAAATTGTGTCTCTGTGAAGACAAGTCAGGGAAAGAAAACTACACAACAAAATCCCCGATGAACATAGATGTGAAATAAAATATTAGCAAATCACAGTCAAAAACACATCAAGGAGATAATGCACAAAGATCAAGCAGTTTCATCCCAGGAACATGAAACTGGTTCAACATATGCAAGTCAATAAATGCAACTCACCACACACCACAATTAAGTACAAGAATCATGATCATTTCAGTAGATGCAGAAAAGGCCTTTGATAAGGTCCATTACCCACTCGTGTTAAAAACACTGGAGAAACTACAAATAGAAGGACCTTACCTCAATATTATAAAGGCTATATGACAATTTCAAGGCCAAAATCAGACCCAACAGAGAAAAAACTGAAAGCATTTCCTCTAAAATCAGAAACAAGACAAGGACGTCCACTCTCACCAATCCTATTCAATACAGTTCTTGAAACTCTAGCCAGAGTAACCAGGCAAGAGAAGAAAATTAAAGGGATACAAGTAGGAAAGAGAAGTCAAATTACCATGGTTCACTGATGACAGCATCCTATGTATAGAAGACCTAAAAACCTTCTCCAAGAGGCTTCAAGAGCTGATAAATGGCTAAGGAAATGAACAACAGACACTTCACAGAAGAAGATCTACAAGCAATCAACAAACATATGAAAAAATGTTCAAGAGAAATACAAATCAAAACTACCCTAAGATTCCATCTCACCCCAATTAAAATGGCAATTATCAAGAATACAAGCAACAACAGGTGTTGGCAAGGATGTGGTGAAAAAGGAACACTCATACATTGCTGGTGGGGTTGCAAATTAGTGCAGCCACTCTGGAAAGCAGTGCGGAGATTCCTCAGAAAACTTGGAATGGAACCACCGTTTGACCCAGCTATCCCACTCCTCGGCCTATACCCAAAGGACTTAAAATCAGCATACTACAGAGATGCAGCCAAATCAATGATCATAGCTGCTCAATTCACAATAGCCAGATTGTGGAACCATCCTAGATGCCCTTCAATTGATGAATCGATAAAGAAACTGTGGTATATATATATACAATGGAATATTACTCGGCCATAAAGAAGAATAAAATTATGGCATTTGCAGGCAAATGGGTGAAATTGGAGAATATCATGCTAAGTGAGATAAGCCAATCTCAAAAAACCAAAGGACAAATGATCTCGCTGATAAGCGGATGATGACACATAATGCGGGGTGGGAGTGAGGCAAGAATAAAGGAAGGAGGGACTGTATAGAGGGAAAAGAGGGGTGGGAGGGGTTGGGGGGAGGAAAAAATAACATAATGAATCAAACACCATTACCCTATGTAAATGTATGATTACACAAATGGTATGCTGTTACTCCATGTACAAACAGAAACAACATGTATCCCATTTGTTTACAATAAAAATAAATTAAAAAAAAAAAACAAAAAAAAGATTAGGAATAGAACCACCATATGACCCAGCTAGACCACTCCTCAGAATTTATCCTCAAGAATCGAAATCATCATACTACAGTGATACATGCATGCCCATGTTTATAGTAGCACAATTCACAGTAGCTAAACTATGGAACGAGCCTAAGTGTCCATCAGTAGGTGAATGGATAAAGAAAATGTAGTATAAATACACCATGGAGTTTTATTCATCATGAAGAAAAATGAAATAATGTCATTTGCATAATGGATGGACCATTATGTTAAGCTAAATAAGTCAAACACAGAAGGTCAAGGGTCATATGTTTTCTCTCATATGCAGAAGCCAGAGAGGAAAAAGGAAAAGAAAGGTGCAGAGGAATCTCATGAAAATCAAAGGGAGATCAGCAGAGGAAAGGGGATGGAGGCAGGGAGGGCAGGAGGGAATGCTGGGGAGTGATATTTGTCGAATTATATTGTTATATTGTGTGCATGTACAAATATATAACAACAAACTCCATCATTATGTACAATTATAATGCACCTCTAAAAATGTGGAAACAAAAACATAAAACAAAGAGAATCATCAAGTCCAAAAAAAAAAAAAATAGCTGATAAATGAATTCAATAAAACAGCAGAAGATCCACATTCGTGAATCCATTGCTTCCCTGTAGTCTGACAGTGATTCTGCTGAGAACAAAATCAGGAGAACTATCCCATTCACAATAACCTCAAAAAAAAAAAAAACTTGAGAATTAATCTAACCAAGTAGGGAAGATCACTGTGATAAAAATGAAAGAAAACCAAAGAAAAAAGTTGAAGACCTTAGAAGATGGAAAGACCTCCCATGTTCTTGGATAGGCAGAATTAATATTGTCAAAATGGCCTATCTATGCAAAATCAGAAGAATGAGAAGTTGTACTCCATTTATATATGATTTATCAAAATGCATAAATGCATTCTAATGTCATGTATAACTAATTAGAACAAATTTTTAAATTTAAATTAAAAAATGGCCATACTACCAAAAGCACTATACAGATTCAATTCAATCCCCATCAAAATACCAAATGCAGTCTTCACAGAACTAGAAAAAACAGTCCTTAAATTCATTTGAAAGAATAAGAGACCCATTAATAACTTCGTGTGTTGCCTATGGTCAGGAACAAGCAAATGGTTGGGGTTTTTCTTTGGCAGGGGCAGGTACTGGGGATTGAACTCAGGGGCACTCAACCACTGAGCCACATCCCCAGTCCTATTTTGTGTTTTATCTAGAGACAGGGTCTCACTGAGTTGCTTAGCACCTTATTTTTGCTGAGAATGGCTTTGAACTCGTGATCCTCCTGCCTCGGCCTCCCGAGTCGCTGGGTTTACAGGCATGCACCACCACACCCAACCAGCAACTGGTTTTTTACATTAATATCCTTAATAATGAAATAAGAATTAAATGGCCTACACTGAACAGGCCTCCCAGTGGAGAAAACCCTCCCAAGATCATGATGGACTTGCAGGCAGTGTTCCAAGGAGCTGTAGGGCTCTGCTCCTATGAATTTTTCACAGGTTGATAAGAGATCCAGTTAAGTTCCAGCTGTTTTCCTCCAGCATGTAACAGTCACTTGAATATGAAGGATTCTCCCTCAGGGCTAAGTTCCTTTTCTGCAGGGGCTGAGACTGCTAAGCTAATGTAGACTGCTAGGCTCTGCTCCAATACTCTGGTTCTACCTAAAGAGTTCAGCTTTCTTAAATGGTGTTGCAAGAACTTCCTTGTAGTGAGGCCGTCCAGGTCCTATCAGCTCTTCGTGACCACCCTCACACACTGTAGGTTGCAGAGCCTTGCTTCAGAGCATGAGGCTGATTGTAAGTTGGTACCAGGCTGTGGGACAGCAAGCCAAAATCGTCAGGGGACATTTCCAAACAAGAGGATCTTGAGTCCCCTGCAAACACAAGAGTCACTTAGAATGATGAAAATCCACCAAAAATTTCATGTTTAGCCTAAGGAGAAAAGAGGCATATGTTGGCACCCTGAAGAGGTTGGATGTTTTTAAATTCTGGAAGGACTGCGAGGAGAAGCAGACCAAATCAGCTCAGGACTTATGAGATGGAACCGGAAACGAATGGGCTGAGACCCACTTAGGGTCCTTGATACCATTTATGTTGCTTAATTTCACTGTTGGCTGTCACTGACTGGAAGAATCTTTCATCCCCAAGAGTCTCTCACACTAAAGGGGACAATAAAAGTGTTATGTGGGAAACCACACACGGAGGAGGGATGGAGAGAACTGAGAAAGCTGTCCCTTTGCCCTTCAATGATTTTCCAGCTTCTACCCTAAACTTCCCTTCTTCTTTTCTGCAGAACTCCTGGATCTAAACTGAGTTTTTCTCAGCACATGTTTGGATCTGTTTCCTCGGCTCTTCTCTCTGGTGGATTTCGTTCTCTCTGTTCTCCATCTACCAGGACTTCAACACTTCCAATCACGTAATGTCCCTGTGTTTTCTCACCACGCTGTTGAGTTCACTACTTTGTTTTTTGTTTTTTAAATCTCCTTTTTATTATTTTTGGAGATTTCAAAGCATGGTGAACAGATTAACCTCCCGCTTGTTCTGTTTTCCTGATGCAATCAGGGGCTGTGTGTTATGTGTTCGTTTTCATTGTCATCAGGTGGTTTGACTGACAGATAACTGTGACAATCACAGGTTTGTGCTAGCAAAAGGAAGTATTTTCCTTTGTAGGCAAATGTTACTCCTCCTAAACCCCCTTTGACATTTGCTTCTGCACACAGAGTCCCTAATCTTCCTAGATTTCTGGTAAAAACAGAGGAAGGTAATTCCAAGGAAGACAGTTGTTTGTAGCCACAGCAGAACAAGATGTTCCAGTTTCATTTACAGAAGGGAATTAACCTAACTGCCCATAGTCCATTTAGAATTTGTCCCTCTGTGGGACACAAGAGGTTCTCCAGAAACAGGGAAGAGGCTCAAGGCCAACTAGCACAACCAAAGACGTGAGATGGGAGTACATTTTTTCTCTCTGGGTTATATGGACTACATGGGTTTGGAAGAGCCACTACTCTTCCTGTGTCTCAGCAATTGGAGACAAGACCTTCTTTACATGTGGGTCCCAGGTTAAATGATCACATGTGTGTGAGACGCTCAGTGCCAGCAGTACTCAGGTGACCCCTTCCACGTGAGCCAGGCAGAAAGTTTCAACCTCTCCAAATAAGGCAGCTCTATCCTTCAATTCTCACGTCCTTGACCTTCCAAAAGACACTAAGACAGCAGTATCTTTCCTCTTTATTCCCCTTTATTAAGGCCAACCCTCAAGAGAGTCTCTACTGAGTTTCTATCTCAGTGTCTTCAGCCATGTAGCCCTCCATTTCTTATCCCCTTCTTTGTGGTTACGAAATATGAAATGATAGGCATAATAAGCAACCACTATGGGGGTGCAGGGCACTCTTTTGTCAAAAAAAGAAAAATTGGTCAGCTGCTTTGAACAAAAATAAACACGAGTGAAACGCATTTCCTTCGGTTCACTTTGAGCGCGAACTCAATCCCCACCCACACACAGGGACTAATGGCAGACTATAAATGTTCTGTGAGGTTCCAGATTCTACAGGAAATGGTGCCACCTTGAGGTTCAAACTGTACACTTACATTCGGTTTTAGAAAAACACTCCTCAGAATTGCTAACTTTTGCCCGTGCCTACACGCAACTTTGGTAATTAGGACAATAAGCACAATATTCCATGTTGTGCCAGAAGCAGACACGTAAGTATGACACTTCAAGACACCGTCTTTGGTAGAGATGAACTTAAGGAATTGTGGAAATACAGAAAACGGCCATGTAGCCCAGTCTGGGTATTTGGAGGAGGCTTTGTAAAGGGCAAGATTAAGAGAGAAAGAGAATTATTTTGTCAGAATGAACCTAAATATTACGTATAATTCTCTAATAAAAAAAGAGAGGGATAAATAAATATCTGGACCAGAGCATCATTCAACGTTCACCTACTTGCACAGGGACCTTGCAGCGTCAGCAACTTAGCAAGGCCCTAAGCAACTCAGCCAGACCCCGTCTCTAAATAAAATATAAACAAGGGCTGCAGGTGTGGCTCAGTGGTTAAGCACCCCTGGGTACAATTCCCAATACCAAAAAAAAAAAAAAAAAAAAAGCAGGAAAAACCTGTAGGGGTTCCAGACAGTTGTTTAATCAGAGAGCTTGGGGTTTTTTGTTTGTTGTGCTTGTTTGTTGTTTCAACAGTGTCTCACTAAGTTGCCCAGGCTGGTCTCCAACTTGCCATTCTCCTGCCTCAGCCTCCCATTTCCTCTTTACAGGCATGTGCTACCATGCCCAGTAAGGGAGATTTTCTTTTTTTACATAATTATGATAAATGTATTTGGTGAAATAAAAAACAAGAGGAAAACAATAAAAATCAAAATATGGAATTAAAAATATATCTGCAATGAAGAACACAATGTTTGCTTGTAACACCTTTTGCTACCTCGATATGGGATGCTGCAGTAAGAAATGTCTAAATGTGGGTGTGATTTTAGAACCAGTAATGGGAGGAGACTGGAAAGAAACACAGGCTCACACATTAAGGCCACACTGCCCTGGACAGACTTGGCAGAAGTCTGAGCTTTCACGGCACTCCCTGTTGAACACCCACAGGACAGAAAAACGTGTTATTAGAATGCAAAAGGCCAGGACTATTTGTGATGTGGTGGCATAAAGTTATCAAAATCGCTTGCTTGCTGACCAGATCGAGATACCAGCACGCCTGGGTTCTTATGTTACCCATGTCGTTCCAAACCAATCATTCTCTTTTTCAAAGACACTGCTCTCTGTCAATCAGTTTAGAGTCACACAGTCACAAACATGCAGATAGCTACACCCTAAGTGACAGAAGCAGGAGCCCACTAAGCTGTCAGTGTCCCTGCCACTCTTGCAGTGGTGGCCGCCCCCCGGCACCTCCACAAGGTTTCTGAGGTCAAGCCCACGTTGGGGGTAAACCCACGGTTATTTTGTTAAAGCATCCCAGCACAAGGACCATAGGGACATTCAGTGGGTCCCTTTCTCTACTATTCTCAAATCACAATTGAGACGCTAAATATACTCTTGAAGTTCCCCTGCTCTGCTTCTCTGGAACCAATTCTCCACTTCCACATACCCTTCCGGACTAGAGGCAGAGCAGACAGAGATCCAAACAAAAAATGTCATAGCATGCATGAGTTATTACCTTTTAACTCCAGATTAAGCTGAAATGAACCTTATATTACCAAGATTAAGGTTCGTAGCCCAGCGTAGTGGCCCACACCTGTAGCCCCAGCAACTCAGGCAGCTGAGGCAGGAGGATCACTAGTTTGAGGCCAATCTCAGCAACTTAGTAAGACCTAATATCAAATTAGGGGGGGTGTGGTTCAGAAGTAAAGTGGCTTTGAGTTCACTCCCCAGTACCAAAATAATAAAAAATAATAATAATTAAAACTGTGGAATTTTGTTGACTACCCTGAATCAAGTGTTGGCCTTCACGTCCATGCTCTCAGTAAATAAAACCAAGTGTCTGTCAAAGGCATGACTATGTGCAATGCACTACAAGAAAATAAGTGTGCTTCCCTTCCCAGGATGCAAGGTAGATTGCGTCTATGGAAATTTTTCAAACATATTAGACAGCAGTGGGGTGTGGTAGAGAGGACTATGCAAGTTATTTTTTATTCAGCTGATTAGGGAATCAAGCTCAGTAGGGAATACAAAGATGGTGCTTTGATGCTCCACTAACTCAACTTCCTTGGTTTTTTATGTGCTACCATCCAGGTTTCTGCAGATGTCCAAGGAAGCCTCAGAGTTGAGCTCCAAAAGGCTCAGACGACGACTCTAGCAAGGCTCCACGTAATTTGTAACTCCTTGGAATACAGGTGATGGCTTTACATGGTTTATCTCTTAAATGTCCTCTCCCTGCCACCACCCCCCACCATGAGGTGACAGTCTCTTCGCTCCATCCACTGCATGCTCAGCCAAAATGTTCTGCCTTGCCTCAGGCCCAAAGCAATGGAGCCAACTGACCATGGACTGAAACCTCTGAAACCTGAGAGAAAATAGATATATCCTCCTTTAGTTTTTTTTTTCCCTAGGTATTTTGTCACAGTAACGAGCAGCTGACTGACATAGGACTACTTCCCTTCCTTCCTCAAACTTCTCTAGGAATCTTGCACCATGGAAGCCCCAAGGGAGCAAAGGCTATGATGGCTCTGGCCAAGCAGAACCTACCCAGCTTCAGACTGCCATGGCTCATGGTCCTCAGTCCCACTACAGCACACGGACCTGGGCTTGTGCTGTCGCAAACACAGAGGGAGTCAGAAAGGTATGTGCCCCTCACGTGAGCCCTGCAGGGCAGGTAACTAGCTGCGGAAAGGTGTTGGGTAGGGAAGGAGTGGGCCACAGTGAGGGGTGGGGTTGGCAGTCAGGATGGGTCCTGCTGAAGCAAAGGAGCCTGGGTAAGCCTGTGTCCACTTCACTCTGGCTAAGGGGTGGAGATCTGGCCCACTTCTATCCCTGATGATGTAGTAGGATACATTGTTTGCACCATCCCTCCAACGGGGAGGTCAAAATAAGTTGGTGACTAACAGTGACTTCCAAAAACACAAAGGGGTTACACATATGTAATGGTTAATTTGAATTGTCAACTTGATTGCATTAAGAGATGCCAATGATTAAGAGACTTCTGGGTGTGTCAGTGAGGGTGTGTCTAGGAATGACTGGAATGTGGAGTGAACTGAAGTGAAGCCCCTCCCTAAGTGTGGGCAGCACCGCCCCATAGGATGGAACAAAAGCTGGAAGAACAAGGAAGCAGAGGCAGGTGCAAGCTCAGCTCTTTGTGAAAGGGTTCTTGATCACTGCTTCCACCGCATGAAGATACTGGACGCTCACTTCTTCACTCTTGCAAAGCAGACTCTGCCGGTGACTCTCCAGGGAGTTTCCAGAAGCCTTGGTCTAGGACCAGAGTAGCACTGTTGATCTTTCTTGTTCTGGGGCTTCTGCATCTTGGACTGTGCAGCTGCTGGTTCTTTCGACTCTCCAGCTGCAGACGGCCATTGTGAACTATCCAGCTCTGGTCGTGTCAGGCAATCTAATAATCCCCTTTCTGTAATCATACTTCCTGTCGATTCTATTCCTCTAGAGAACCCTAAGACAACATGACCGTAGAATCCATGTGTAACTAAAAAGAACCAATAAATTTTAAAAAATAAAGGGGTTTAATTTTGATGAACTATAATTTATTGAACTATAATTTATTGTCCTTTTTATAGTTCATACTTTTTGCGTCATGTAAGAAATCTCTACCAAACACAAAGACACTTAAGATTGTTTCCTGTTCTCTTCTACAAGTCTATATTTTTAGCTTTTACATTTAGGCTTATGATCCATTATGAATTAATTCTGATATATGTAAGGTTCTGATATATCCAATTGGACCAGACAAGATGTTGAAAAAGTATGCTTCCTACACTGAACTTCCTTTTTACCTTTATTGAAAACAAACCAATTATTTATGGTATAGATCTATTTCTAGACTCTTAAAATTCCACAGATCTCCATCTACCATTATGCCAATACCGCTCTATCCTGATTTCTGTAGCTTTGTTTCATCTTAAGAGTCCCATTGTGTGACCTCTCCAAATTTGTTATATTTGTTACTTGGGCTATTGAAAACTCTTTGTAGTTATAATATAAATTTTTAAACCAAATTTTTATAAACTTTTACCCTTCCATCCTCAAAAAAGGAAGACATTAGACTTGGTTAAGGTTGAATGAAATCACTTGGGGGGGAGTGACATTTTAAAAATATGAAGAATCCAACCCATGAACACAGTATATATCCCATGTCTCAATTCCTTTCCCTCAGAAAAGCTTTGTACTTTTCACTGCATAGGACTTTTTAAGTCTTTTTCTCAAATTTATCCCTAAGATTTCAATATTTAAATTACTGGAACTATTATTTCAATTTAATTGTGCATAGCCAATACACAGAAATATAATAAATTTTTGTGTATCATTCTTGTATCCTGCAACCATACTAAACTGACTTACCACCCACTAGTGTTTGGTAGTTGATAATATTGGATTACCACGACTCGTTTGTTTTTGTGCTACTAATTGAACCCTGGGCCTGTTGTGCCAAGCACGTGCTCTGCCACTGAGTTACACTCCCAGCCCCTGAGGTTTTAATTCCTTTCCCAATACCTTTTCCTTTTACCCTATTGCACTGGCTACGATCTCTAGTGAAATGACCAGAAGTAGAGTGGGCATCCTTGCATTGAACTCAGCAGGACTGCATTCAGACATTCAACACTTACTAAGATTTGTTTTGTGGGGTTTTTTAATAGATATCAAGGTGAAGAAATTTTCTTTAAATCCTAAATGTACTTAGAGCCTTTATCATGAATTATTCGCATAGAATTGTTAAGTGAATTTCTCCATCTGCTTAGTCATAATTTTCCTTCAACATTGTTAACATGGTGAATTTCATTAACTTTCCCAATGTTAACCCTACCTTGCATTCCTGAAATAAATCTCATTTAGTCTGTTAACCTGTATATATGAAGATATTTTGTAGAATCTGATTTGCTAAAATTCTGTCGAGAATGTGTTTATGTTCATAAGGGATGATGATATAGTTTCCTTCAAACACCTGTGTGTGGTTTGGGGATCAGGGCAATACTGGTCTCAGAATTAACAAGTATTCTTTCCTCTTCAGTTTTTGGAAAGAAGTTGTGTAGAATTGGTATTATTTCTTCCTTTAAAATGTAGTAACGATTACCACTAACGCCATCTATAACTAGAATGTTCTTTGTGAGATTAACTAAAAATCAAATTCTCGCATAGATAGGACTACTTAGGTTTTCTATTTCTTCTTGAGTGAACTGAGATAATTTCTACCTTCCAAGGAATTTGTGTTCATTTCATTTAAACCATCAAATGTGTTGCCCTAAGTGTTTCGGATACTCTTATGATTGTTAATACCTGTATGATGTGTAGTGTGTGATCTCTCTCCTCACAGTGGTAATCTGTCTTATCTCTTTTTCTCCTAACCAGTCTAGACAGAGGTTTATGAAATTTTTTAGGCTTCTCAAAGAAACAGCTTTTGATTTAGTTTTGTTGTTTTTTTCTCTGTAGTATCACTGATTTCTGCTCTGCTTTATTACTTTTCTTCTTATACCTCAATTTAAGATTTTTTTTTACTTTGGAAAAGTGGAAATGGAAGCTATTACTGAGACCTTTTTACGCCTATCATAGGCAGTTAGTCCTACAAATTTTCTTCTGAATATTGCTTTAGTTGCACCATAAGATACAAGGCCAACACACAAAAATTCATTTGTATTTCTATATACCACCAATGAACAAGAATAATTCAAAATTAGAACAAGAAAATTATTTACAATAAATGCCAGAAAATAAATATTTAGCAAAATATGTACAAGATATATATGCCAAAACTACAATGTGCTGATGAGAAAAACTATAAAATGCAAGTACATGGAGAGATGTCACATTCATGAATCAAGACTCACTATTGTAAGTACATGAGTTTACCTCCAAACTTATCTCTAATGAAATTCCAATGGAAACCCACGCAAGGCTTTTGTATAGATAGCCCTATTCTAAAATTTATATAGAAAGGTAAAATTAACAGAATAGTCAAAATAAATTGGAAAATAAATTGGAAAAGAAAAAGAAAGCCGGAGGGTTTGAATTATCAGATTTTGAGATTATTACAAAGTATGGCAATCTTGGACATGTGGTTTTGGCAAAAGGAGAGACACAGAGATGAATGAAGAAAAAAAAAAAAAGGCCAGAAATAGGCCCATATCAATGATTCTTGACAGCAAAATAAAAGACATTCAGTGGAGGAAGGACAGTCTTTTCAACAAATGCTGAAACACCCAGACATCCATCCACATGCCCCAAAATAAAACAAAAAGCATGACCCTCACACTTCAAAAAGTTATCTCAAGGTGATCATAAATCTAAATGTAACATGTAGACTAAGAAAACATTTAGAAGGAAACATAGAAAATCTTTGAGTACTGAAGTCAGACAAAGATTTTTTTTGGACATGACACCAAAAAAGTACAACCCATAAAATGATAAGTGGACTTGCCGAACTTAAAATTTTTGCTCTGTGACTGGTAAGTAAATGAAAAGGCAAGCTGCAGAATGGCCAAAAATAGTACAGAGCACACATCTGGCAACAGATTTGTATTCACACCATACAAGGATTCTTAAATTCAACAGTAAGACAATAACCCCATTTAGGACTGAACAAGACTTTAACAGATTCTTCACAAAAAATAATATACAAATGGAAAATAACCACTCAAAATAACATTCACCCTCTTCAGCCTTGAGGAAGAAGTAAATTAAAACCATGAGAAGACACCACTACACTCCTATTAGAGGATAAAGAAATACTGGCAACATCAAATGCTGGTCAAGACGCAGAACTGGAATCCAACTTCCTGCTGAATAACGGCTTCTTCTTGGACACGTTATATCGATATGCTTATCAGAGAGATACTTTGATGTTATGATCTCCAACAAAGACGCTCTCCAGTTAACACAAGTTTCCAGTCAAGAGAACGGAGGGAACAAGCCTGCATTGTCCACCACATTTGAATGAACCGTAAAATGGCTGTCTTTACGTGGGCAGTCTCCTGGACTTCGGTCTATCAGGTATGTTCACTATTTCCTTCCTTTTTAAAGCCTTCTTATATTTAGCCTTTATTTGGTCCTACAGCAAGGGTCAGGAAGTTTTTCTGTACAAGTTCAGACAACAGAATTTTTGGCTTTACAGGCCACAAGGCTTCTGCTGCATAACTTAATTCTACCTTCAGGAGACAGCAGATGGGGATGGACAGACCAACTGGCATTTCCAAAAAGTATGTTCCAATAAAACAAAAAATTTACTGCAGCTTGATTTGGCCCACAGGCCACAGTTTACCCGCCTCTATTCTAGGGACTAGAGCAGCGGGGCACCTAGTAGCCAGAACCAGGGTCACTCTTGACTGGCACCCACCCCTTAACCGGCTGCTGCCTGGTTTTAACATTGAGGAACACTCACTGCCCGCCAGCAGGGGTCCAAGTAGTCTCAAGGGGCCACCCCGCGCCAATCAGACCTCATGCTTCAGTGGCACCTGACCTTCTCAAGTCCTTCCAGCATCCCTGCCGCGAGGGTGGAGCCCGAGGAGCAGACGGGCTGAGGGACTACGTGCCAGAACTGTGCCAAGGCCCAAGTCTTTCCCAAAGAATGAAATTCCCCTACAAACAGGGAGCAACGCCCAAAACAGGAAGCATCTTCACCTGCCCCATGATGGAAGCCATCAGAGTGTCTCCCAAGGGTATGGGATTCGGCCGTCAGGTCAGCACTCTGGGGCGGGACCCCCTGACCAGTGACCACGCAGCAGACCCCAGTGAAGGAGCAGTGCCTTGGTTCTCCAGACCATCTCGTGGCCAGAGACACAAGAACGCAGGGCCAAGATCCAGGACATTGTGCTGCAGCGCCTAGTCTTCATGATACCCACAGCCGGCTGGAAAGAACACACTTTATTAATCTACCTCTAAAACACCACAGACTAAAATTCTGCTGACTATAACAATCTATTTACACAGTGCTGCCTGCAGGCTGGTTGGGGCTGGGCCTGCTTCTCCCCAGCCACCCACCAAGCCCACCTCCCACAGGCCTGGGGCCGTGTCCATCTCCACACAAACAGCCACATACAGAGGAGGCTCAGATCCACCTGACCAAGCCCTCAGCACTGACAGACCAGGAGGAGGGTGTCAGGCAACAGAGACAGACAGATGGGCGCTGAGACAGCAGGGAGGCGTGGGCCGGCTTCAGTACTTCTTCAGGCTGTGGGCCAGGCTGCCAGGGACCCTGATGCCCTGCAGGGGCGGTGAGTTCCAGACAGCCGAGCTGGTGCGCTTGTGGTAGCGAGGCTTGTTCTTCTTGAAGATGTCCTCCAAGTCCAGCTGGAGAATGGGTCCGAAAAGCTCAAGAATGTCCGGTGGGTCGTAGTATTGTTGGATGACGGCCTGCCTGAGCTGGGCGCCTGCGGGAATGCAGAGGCCTGGGTCAATGTCGGGGGTCCCCAAGAGGTTCCCTGTGCCTCGCCCCACACACTGAGCCCTGCCACTCTCGCACCCTCGCAGTCGGGCCTGCTGGTTTGCAGAGCCTTCCACGCGCGCCCACCACCTGACGCTGGTCACGCTCTTGATCGCACTGGAGTCTCTGGCAGCTGAACCAAAGTTCCCCAAGCACTGACAGGAGCAGGCACTTTACTCTCCCCATTTTGTGGCTGGAAGACTTGCCCCAAGGAACGCGGCCAACAGGCAGCAGAGCCAGGTGTGAAGACAAGCCCAGCTCCAGACCCAAGCGCCATCGTGCCGCCAGCCTCCCTCTCCTTGGCCAGCTACTCCCACCAGCCCCACAGGCCTGAGGGGCAGGGCACAGGCTGCGAGGGGACTGACTGAGGCTGCAGGAAGCATGGCCCTGCCAGCAAAGCTGAGGAAGACCTGAGACCAGAGGTGGGAGGCGCAGCCAGCACTCGCCAGGCAGTGGGTGCCACTCCTCACTCACTGTATTCCCCAAAACCTCCTCTGCCAGGTCTCGCCGCCAACCCCATAAACAGATAAGCCAAGGTGGCCCTGCTCGCTGCCGCCTCGCGTCACTTGACACTTCTAGTTAGAGAGACCAAGATTCCAGCTGTGGGGGTTCCAAGGAAGTGAAATTCACAAAAGCGAGTTGTCTTCTGTGGAGCACTGAGCCCTGTGGGGCTCCCAGCCCAGCCCTCTGGGGTCTGCACCCGCCCTGAACCCCGTGCAGCACACACCGCAAGCGCTACTGAGGGCACCAGGCCCTGCTCCACTCCAGCAGGCCTCGCACCCAGGCCCAGGGCGGCAGGCTCACTCGCCCACATGCTGTTTAGATGCTGGGGCCCGTAAATCCCAGGTCAAATCCTACTCAAGTGCCCCATGCCCCTCCTCAAGGTCTTTCCTGCCATTCCCAGTGAGCTGGAAGCCCTGACCCCAGTCCTTGGCACTCTGCCTAAAACCTACTACCACTCTCAGCCCTTTTCCTGCCTGAGGTTGCTTATTTGGGTCCAAGCCTCATTGGCCCTCCTGGGTGGGACTCTAAGGCAGGGCCCAGAGTCCATCAGAGCACCTGGTAGCCTGCCTTGCCTGGCTGGTCACAATGCTTTCATCGAGAAAACAGGAACCACCACCCTAGGCCTGGTCCTCAGATGAGCCCACAGGCCAGAGGGTGCCCCATCCTGCCCTAGGTGCATGCCTAAGGCCCAAGCGGCTTCTCGGGCCACTTTCTCAAGCTGCCAACACCAGCACAGCAGCCTGGACACCTGCAGCAGTCCACCTGCCACTTCCAGGGCCTGAGAAGGTGAGGACAGGCAGAGACCTGAGTCTCCTGAGTACTCGGGCCTGTTTACCTTCAGCCCAGCGGGGAATAGGCTTCCGGGGGTTGGCCTCATCGTCCGTGGAGTCATCGCTATTCAGGTCCATCCCGTAGTTATCCGAGACGATCTTGGGGCAGGTCTTGGGCCCTTGTGGAGTCATTTGATATGAGGTACAAACTGGAGACTGGGGGGAAAAAAAAAAAAAAAAATCAACATGGCCGTCACCTCCCTTCCCCTGCGTTCCGGCTCTCGCCACCTTCCCTCATCTCGCAGGAAGAAACAAAAGGTTTAGGGCCACATTTTAACCATTTTTTTTTTTATTTATTTATTTTTTTTGTAGTTGTAGCAGGAGAGAAATGCCTTTATTTTATTTTTTTTTTTTAATGTGGTGCTTAGGTTCGAACCCAGGGCCTCACACCTGCTAGGCAAGCACTCTGCCTCTAAGCCACAACCCCAGCCCATTTTTTAATTTTTAAAAGTCACAGAATAATATACTACTCTGTCTCTTCCTTTTTGATGAAAAAGGCTGAAACGCTCAGCAGGAACTGGCTAAATTCCAGTAAAATGAACTGAGACACAGCCCTCAAAAATAAGAAGTGCAGGGGGAAGTGTGGGGGAGAGACGCTGGCCAGAGCACACTGTTACACTGTGTGCACGTACAGGTGTGCAGCAACAGAGCCTATCACTACCTACAACCACAAGGCACCATGGGAAAATCTGCAACAAAATTGAAAAATGCACATCTCACTCCGGTTACAAGGGCAGACATCAAGAATAAAACAAAAATAAATGCTGGAAAGGGTGTGAGAGAAAAAGAACACTTTTTCACTGTTGATGGGATTATCAGTACAACACCATGGAAATCAGTACAGTGGTTCCCCAAAGACAGGAATGGAACCATCATGTGACCCAGCTACAACACTGCTCGATATTTACCCAAAAGAACTAAGTCAGCACTCTGTAGCAATACATATGTATAGCAATATAATACACATACAATGCACAATACCAAGTTATGGAACCAGCCTTGATGTTTACTGATCGATGAACTGATAAAGAAAACACGGAATATGTACACAATGGAGTTTTATTCAGTCATAAACAACAAAATTATGTCATTTGCAGGAAAATGAATGGAACTTGAGATGATGTTAAGTGAAATAAGCTAGATTCAGAAATTCCAGGGTCATATGATTATCTCTCATGTGCAGAAATTAGAGAGGAAAAAGGGAAAAGAGGCAGTGGGAGGGGAAGGATCTCATGAAAATAGAAGGGAAACCAGAAGAATCGAGGAAGGGTATCAGAAAAAGGAGGAGAGAGAGGGAAAGGGGAGGTTATGGAGAATGAGACTGATCAAATTATGCTGTGTGCATGTACGACTCTGTCACAATGAATTCCACTATTTGTATAATTATAATGCACCAGTAAAAATATAGGGAAAAAAAAAGAAACACATGTGTTGAAATGTCTATAATACATACTAAATGAAAAAAGAAAAAAAATCAAACTGCCAAATAGTACATAGTCATACTCATTCAAAAATATGCAAGTGTCTATGTATGAGAAAGTGTGCTTGTGTGTTTGTGTGTAAGACATGGTCACATACGTAAAAATCTAAGAAATATATTGAGTTTAGTAGTTTTCCAAGGGCCCCCTTTTTTAAACTTTATACTCTTATTAAAACATTGAATTTTTAAATAACAAATTCTACTTTTAGAATATAAAAATAATATACATATCAAAAACAGTAGATACGACAAGGAGGTGAACCTCCTCCTTGTGGTCCTAATACATACAGCCCCTGTCCCGGCAGACACGGGAGGGGGCCCTCGCCACCCTGGGCACTGGCCTCACCTGCACATCTATGGTCACGTTCAGGCCCTTGCTGGCTCCGGCTGCCTCCTTGGCTTTCTGCTCCTGCTCCTCCTGCAGCCGCTGCTCGGCGCGCTGCTGCTCCTCCTGCAACCCCCACAACAACGGGGGACTGTGTATGTGTGGCCCCTCCCTTCGCCCCGCCGTCTCCCCAGGCAGCAAGGCAGACAGGCAGACCCTGTACCAGCCCAGAGCTCCGCAGACCCGGGAAGCCGCGCCCCGGCCCCTACCTTCTTCTTCTCCTCCAGTTCCCTCTGCAGCCGCTCCTTCTGTAGCCGCAGGGCCTTCTCCCTCTCCTGCAGCTCCCTGGGTGCCCAGCAAGAGCCCGTCAGGCAGGAAGCAGAGCCTGGCCCTGTTCCCACCCCTGCTGGGAAGCCAGGCCCAGTGGGCACGCCTTATAGGACGGGCACCGACCCAGAGCCACAGCTGCGCTTCTGCCCCAAGGCGAGCGCGCTGCACCCTGAAGGGCCCCGCCTGGGACACCGCCTGGGATTCCACGCAGCTCCAGCTCAGCCTCGCTCTCCTCTTAGGCAATGGGGACGAAAAGCCTTTCATCTAGCATTGTCACAAGGCTCAAGGGAGGCCATCTGTGCTACCCGCAATCACTCTAACCCAGAGCAGACACCAGCTCTACGTTGGAGGCAGAGGAGGGGCCGTGGCTGGGCTTCGGCATCACCTCTACAACTCACTAGCTCATGACCTTGAACAAGTCATGTAACCTTTCGGAATCAGTTTCCTCCTCTGTGGAGCTGACGGTTCCTGCCACAGTGAGCTTCCAGTGAGGACTCGAGGAAGGGTGGTAAAACAGCTTGGCACCCACCGGGTGCCATTATGCCATTATGATTACCCTGCAGCCCCTTGTGGCCCCCAACCCCACCCTGCACCAGTCACTGCTGAAGCGACATTGGCCCGTCACTCCTTTTCCCTGTCTCAGACTCCTACATCTGACTCTGCCCACAGGACCGGGGACACCTTTATGTCAATCAATAAGTACCAGAAGCCGGCACTGTCAAGTCCAGCCTTTGCCTGCGACTCCTCACTTTTCTGTTAAGCCTGTACCCACCGCAAAGGCAGTGCTGCCCAGGAGATGGGCAGGAAGGAAGGCCCCGCTGGCTGCGGATTTTGCACACACGTGGGCACAGCCTTCTTAGATCTCCTGGCCAACAGTGAGAGTGGCTTTTGTCCCTGGCATCCCCAGAACCCTGCGTGACCAGGCACAGGGTGAGCCCCAGATAACAGCGTGTGAAACTGCGGGATTCTTTTCTGTTTCACAGAGCCGCTGCCTCTGCAGAGCCGGGAGATCCCAGGGCTGGTGGAGTCGTGGTTCCCCAAGTGGGCAGCCTGGGGAGGGAGGCAGCCTGAGTTGTCATCATCACTAAGGGAGGTACGTTTAGCAGGAGCAGAGGCCAAGGGTGCTAGAGGCCCTTCAAGCACCACAAAGATCCCTCTGGCCCAAAAGGCCAGCTTTGTTTGTAGAAAAACACCAGTCGCTTCCGCCGCGGCCCGCGCCGACCACAGCAGCGGAGGAAGGCCAACAGAGGTCAGCACCGCTCGAGGCAGAACCAGGACCAATCCAGAGGGACCCTGCCGGAACCTCCAGCAGACAAGGTGCACCCCATCCAGGGGCCCAGCCACCGGCACCTGGCCCTGAGGCCCCTGAAGCCGGGGAGAAAGCCTGCCACCCCCAAGAGAAGCCGCGAGCCTGGCGGCCACCTCACCTCTCAGCCTGGAGCCGCGCCTGCTCCTGCCGCCGCTCCTGCTCCCTCCGCCGCTCCTGCTCCGCCAGCTGCCGCTCCTGCTCCCGCTGCTCTGCCAGCCGCCGGGCCTCGGCCGCCTTGCGCAGCCGCTCCTGTTCCTCCTCCTTCTTCTTCTGCAGCTGCTCTTGGTGTCGCCGCTCCTCCTCCTCCTGAGACAGCCGTGCGGAGGGGTCAGGGCACTCCGGTCAGCCCGGCCCGGGGAGGAGAGGGGCTGCGCCACCACCAGACAATGGCAGGGGCTAAGCCGCCAGGTGAGGCTGCGTGAGTGCCGCCAAGGCCAGCCTGGCGACACCCACAGAGCAGATTTACCAAGCAGGGAAGAGGGGCCGACCCGCTAGCTGTGTGACACTCGGTAAGTCCCTTAACCACGCTAGCCAGGCTTCCTCATCCAGACTGAGAACAAGAGTAGCGCTGAACACCCAGGGGTTGCTGAGTATTCACACTCAGGACAGTGGCCAGCATAGAACTCAAGGCTGACAGATCTTCATCCCTAGGCCTAAGACGCAGTTCCCGGGAGAGGCAGGCCCTACTGTTCAAAGGATCGATCGCAGGGCAGTGATGTGGAAAACGTTTGGCACGTGCCAGGCACGCCTATTTCACATCCATAACACTTTTAACCCTCACAACAACCCTATCGAGAAGATACGCTACCACTTGAAGTAACAGAAGCAGAGAGGTCAGGTAACCTGCCTGAGGTCACACAGCTAATAAATGGCAGAGCAGAGACAGAAGTGAGAGCACGCACAGCACCCTCAAAATGCAGCCTCAGACAGAGAGGGGCAGTCACCCTCCCGCCCCAGGGTACTGCTGCACCTCCTGCTGGGCTCCAGGGAACAAGATCCACCAGGACCAACTGCACAAAGCAGGTCTCCCAGCAGGTCTTCAGGGCACCACCTCTTCCCTGCTGCCCCCTGCACTCGCACCTGCTGGAGCCACCTGAGCCTGCGCGCCTCCTCCTCCTGCTTCCTACGCGCCTCCACTTCCTCCATCTTCTTGGCCGCAGCCTTTTTCTTGGCCTTCTCCTCTGCCAGCCGCTCCTCCTTGGCCTGCAGAGCCCACCCACATGTGCCCATTGGTGCAGTTCCTCACACAACTCTGCAGAGCAGGGCCCAGAACTCTGTGACGGGTACCCATGCCACTATGAACCCCGACTGCTCCCCACAGCCCAGAGAAAGAGCAATGGCCACCATTCCAGAGGGCCAGGTCTGCCCACTCGCAAAGGGCTGCTGGGAAAACCCAGAGCCCAGGATTTCAACTCCTGGCTTGGCTCAGAATGGACTCCAGGGCCCAGGATACAGACAGGACAAGGGGTTAAACCCTAACTTCCCGAGAGGCCCAGACGACCCTCAGCCGACCAGGCCTGAAGCACGTGGCCCCAGGGCAGAGCCCACCTGCACTTGGCCACCCCGCAGGCCCACACCTTCTCGGTCTTCTCATCGATCTGAGCGAACTTCTGCTCCATCTGCTTCTTCTTCTGCTCCTTCATCTGCTCCACCCGCTCTCGGGCCTGCAGCACTTTGCGGAGGCGCTCCTCGCGCTTCCTACAGGCACAGAGCAGGCGTGAGGCCAGGGAGGGCCGCGGCCGGGGAGGCCAGACCCGGGGCCAGGCCACTTACAGCTTCACCTCCTCTAGCCGCCGCCGCCTGTCCTCCTCCACCTTCCGCCTCCGCAGCTGCTCGGCCTCCTCCTTCCGCCGCAGGTTCTCCAGGCGTTGCCGCTCCTTCTCCTGGGGGTGAGAGGGGCTGGGACCTGAGCAAGGACCAACCCCAACTCCAAAGGCTGCCCAGCCTCAGCCAGGTGGACGGCAGCATGAGAACGTTCCAAGAGGCAGAGATGCCCCTGGTATGCCCTCCGCTCACCCAGGCTGGGCCGGGGGCTTCGGTCTCAGCTCCAGGAGGACCCAACTGCCTCCTAGGGCCTGAGTCACCAAGCACCCTCAGCTGAGCCCTGCCAAGTGGAGGCAGCACAAAAATCAGGCTCAAAATCAGATGTGTATGCTGATTATATAAATGATGCATCTGAAAAAGAGAATGGAGACTGAGATTGGGAAGGGACAGAAAGGCAGCCTTGACAGCTCTGGCTAGCACACACACAAGCGCTAATTCATTACTAGCATGCTTTGTAACGTACACACTGTGTACACTTTCTTTCACGTACATCAACTCTTTCAGAAGCGTTGAAAAAATAAGTATCGCCAAGTGCTAACAAAGGTTACTACAGTGAGGCAAACTAAGGATGGTGTCTGTTTATTTTCCAAACTTCCCATGATATAATTTTTAAAACAAGTTTTTAAAAGTAGGAGTGGCTGTATAGCAGATTAATATAGCATCCCGTCCTGGGCAGACCCAGGAAGCCACAGGAGAGCATGGCCACAGCCATGGGCAGCCACAGGGGCCCCAAGCCCTCCCTGGCCAAGGACAAGACTGGTGTTTTCCCCCTGAATGGTCTGGGGCTGGAAGCAGAAGCTGAGATCCAGACCATGGCCCTCAATGGGCTTCCACTCCCACTGTGGACTCAGCTTCCAATAACCAGTCACTCCCACCTCTCTGAACTGGTCACTGTCCATTTCTCCCTGGCTCTGGCCAAATGGCCCGACGAGAGGAACACTCCCACCCAGAAGTCGGGCAGTGAGGTGGCACGATCCTCCTGAAGATGGAGAAGGGGCTCTGGCTAAGGGTCACAGCAGAGGAGAGACACTCCGCCTCTCCTTCCCACCAAGGCAGCCAAAACCCTGGGCAGATGCGAGCAGCAGCTACTTGAAGCCTCTGAAGAGTGAACAGTGGCAGGCAGATCTGGGAACAAGACCAGACTCTGAAGACCAGTCACGGGTTCTCCTTTATGGCCCCGCCCCAGCCCAGCCTGCTTTCAATGCAGCCTGAAGCCCCAGGGCGGTCAGGGTCACCTGGGTACAGAAGGAGAATGCCGAGAAAAGCCCCCTAGATCTGACTCAAGGAGCGGAAAGAGAAAGACTAACAAGACAGTACCAATACCCTGTTTGGGGTTTTTTTTCTTTTCTCCTTCCCATCACGGTAACCAGGGGCTGCAGCAGCTGCAGGAACCTGAATGCTCCTGAGAGTCTGGGCCAAAGTCTGTTATTCTTTCCTTCTTGATCCTCCTGCCAGGTGGCCCTGGATACAGTCACAGAAGAACGCAGCACAGAGCCAGGTAACTGAAGTCCTAGCTCCCTGGCTGCAGGACGGAAAAGGAGAGTCCTAGAGAACTGGAAATACTGAAGGGATCAGGAAAGGGATCCCATGGACTATTTATGAGCTCTGAGGCTCAGTTCCAGGCTGCAGATACAAGCATGTGACTCTAATTGTCACATCAAAGACAGACTAAACAGATGGGCACACACCCCGGACAGACCCATACAGGAAAGGCTTGAAAACCTGAACTGACCTTGGATGCACATGCCACAGAAGGCAGAGGGGAACCTGCAGCCTGAAACAAACCAGGTCGGTTGCTGCCAAATTGCAATGTTGGTAAAAACATCATCACTCCCCGTAAGATTTAAACAAGACCCAGAGCCTCAAGCCTAATATGAAGAACATTGAGGATACAATCCAAAATCACTCAGCATGCAGAGAACCAGAAACACCTCAACTGGCATGGCTTGTTAATCGTGGCACAGTTGTTGGAAATATCTGAAAAAGACTTTAGAATGGCTATGTCAAAAATGCTCCACCAAGTCATCGCAAATATTCTCCTGAAAACTAGATAAACAGAAAAACCTCAGCAAAGAAATAGAGGAGATATAAAGAACCAAATGGAAATTTTAGAACTAAAAAATACAGTAACTGAAACTCTGAAATTCAGTGAATAAGTTCAACAGCAGAAAAGAAAAAAACACAAAGATAGCAAAATTGAAGATAAATCAATAAACATTATTCAAACTGAACAGAAAGAGAAAAATTAACCAAACTCAGGGAACTGTAAGACAAAACCAGAAGGTCTGCAGGCTCAGTGGCCCATGCCTGTAATCCCAGCAGCTCAGAAGACTGAGGCAGGAGGACTGCAGGTTCGAAGCCAGCCTCAGCAACTTAGCGAGGCCCTGAGCAACGTAGCAAGACCCTGTCTCAAAATAAATAAATAAATAAATAAATAAATAGGGCTGATGATGGGACTCAGTGGTTAAGTGTGCCTGGGTTCAATCCCTGTTATCAAAACAAGAACAGAAGGTCTCATGTGATTCGTCAGTATCTTACAAGGAGAGGAAGGTGATACTCAGAACATTTAAAGAAACAATGACAAACAATGACTGATAATTCTCCCAAGTCCAGTGAAAGATATAACCATGGGATTCCAGTTCTTTGGGATTCAGTGAACTACATGATCTTGACCAGACAGATTCATCCAGAACTCTAAAGAAATCCATGACCATATGCATCATAAACAAACCTAAAAACTAGAAACAAAAGTAAAATGTCAGAATCAGCCAAAATAAAAGGATACATTCCCTACAGAGGAATATTTGGAATGATGAAGATTTCTTAGTAGAAGGAAGTTTTTAAAGTTTTTAAGGAAAAAAAAAAACCATATCCAATGTAAACATCCTACATAAAGAAGAAATGAGCTAATCAAACTCAGATGAAGGAAAACTAGAGAATGAGTTGGCAGCAAGCCTATTCTAAAAGAACCATTAAAAGTTTTTCCTCTCCAGAAAGAAACATAGAATATCCGGAAGAAAGGAACAGCAACAGAATTGCAAGATAGTTGGGTCAAGAGAAAATTCTTTTCCTCTTGAGAGCAACAAGATACATGGCAGCTGAAATTACAAAGTATCTAAATGGAGCAGTCAAACAGCGCGGATGTCATTTATAAGAGGACGGTGGAGGCGGGGGTCTCTGCACATCCCCACGCTGGTGAGATGGTGGCTCTCAACAGACTGGGCTGAGCAGAAACGCCCGGAACACCCACCGAAAGAACACTCCAGAAAGACACCAAAGTCACGACAGACAAACACACACGCTTTCTAGGAAGCCTCTGAAAAAAGAAAAGGGGAAAGAAAATAAGTAAAACGGCAGACCTAAATTCCAGCCTATCATTAAATATACACACATCAAATCGAGGCACTGACAGATGACTTTTAGAAACCAACGACATGCTACCTGTAAGAAACTCACTTTGAATCTAATGATTCAGGTGGGTTCAAAGACCTTAGGCAGAGAGGAGGAAGCTAACCGCCAAAGGTAACGTAGGCCCCAACAGAGTTTTCCTGACATTCTCCAAAAGTCACCACCACACTGATGGGGCTGCTGGGACTAGGGAAGGGAGATGGTGTGACGAAGGGGCATTCTAAAGGCATTCTGTGGTGACAGAGACGTTCTGTACCCAGACTGTGATGGCGGTCACATAAATCATGTTAAAATTCATTGAATCATACTCCCCAAAAAAGGCCATTTTAAGATCATTGTTTTAAACAAAATATTCTTAAAAAATAAAGAGAAAAATGGGAGGAAGGAGAGACACAAGGAGCCACAAAAGTCACGCTGGGAGCAGAAAGGGCCTGAAGGACACCGACCTTTGGGTGCTCCACGGGGAGGAAGTGAGGGCGCCATGCCTTCGGCAGCCCCTGGTCTGCCCTACCCAGACCCAGGGAGGAACAGAGGGTGGTGCCCCGCTGGCTCCGCCCCCCAGCCAAGCCACCTGCTCTCCTCGGAAAGCACCCCAGAAGCAAAGGCCATGTGGCGCTCCACTGCCACCTCTCCTGCTCCAAGAGCAGAGCAGACTCCAGCATTCAACAAGGCTCCGTGATCCAGGATTTTGTCCCAAAGCTCAAGTGATGACTTTCCCAGCACAGACCAGAGCACTTTATCTTGTTCCATTACAAATTTGATAAGAAAACTCGGTACTTCAGTCGCTCGTCTCAGAACATGCTTCTTCTATGCCTCAATCTCAGAAACAGGCTAGGTTGTCCCTGCTTCCCAGAGGCCACCCTCAAGGCCCAGGCAGAGGTTGGGAGGAGACCATGAGCCAGGAAGCCCCTTCTGCCTCCAGGGACCTCACCTGAGCAGTCTGTCATGTACCCAATGATGGCTTTATAGGTGCCTGACACAATTACCCTCTGGGTCACCAAATCTCCTTGAAGTACCCACTGGTCTCTTCATTTTGTGGTAATGAATACTTAGGCCCTAAGGTTAGGAAATGTGTCTAAGGTCCCTGGTTTTCCAGTTACCCACCAGACGCCCTGTTCAGGGACCTGGACTCCCTAGAGCAGAAAAGGGTAACTTCCTGGGCGTCTCAGTCACACCATGAGAACAGCAAGACTGCAATAAATCTGGGTGGGGGACACAGTGGGCCCTTCATGGAGGTTAGTTAACCCCTTCACTACTGCGGGCCCAGCAGCCTAGCAGGAGCCTGGCACAATAACAGGAGTGCAAGGCCTGGGAGCCTCCTGGCTGACGAACCGGAAGGCAACCATCACCCTGTCCAACCAGAGAGGATGAGGCTCCCTGCAGGTCAGGCAAGCTCAAGACCCACCTGGCCAGGTGCTGGGAAGCCCCTCCCACCTGCTGAGGTCCTCAGCTGGAGGCAGAAGCCCTTCTGGCAGCGGTGGACAGCCCTCCAGAACACCCACAGGAAACAAGGGAACAAAGGGGCCAGCCTCGCAACTGGCAGGAGCCCGGTCTGCAGGCTGAGCAGGCCCAGCTTCCCCAGACTCGGTTCAAAGTGGGTGACCTGGCTCAGTTCTGAGGTTTCTGAGAAGAGAACAGCTTCTGTGGCCTTATTTCCAGATGTCACCACTGACAATTCCACTCAGGTTTGACGTTTGGTTTTGTTTCACTTTGGTACTGAGGATTGAACCCAGGGCCTCGTGCATGCTGGGCAAATGCTCTTCCATTGAGCTACAGACGCAGCTGACAATTCACTGTAATGGCCCAGTCCAAAGCCAGACCTCCCTCCCCCACAGCGCCCCCAACTCAAGGCTACTGCTTAGGTCTGTGACCCAATAAATCTCAATGGTTCTGGGGACCAGAGACAAGCCGTCTGTTCTCTTAGCAGACCCACAGGCCCCCAGTGCTGGGGACAGGGAAGAGAGGGGGTTGTGGGAAACACCTGGAGCTGTAGTCCCAGCAAACAGCAACAGGACACACCCTGCTTATGTCCTCGCCACAGCAGGGTCACAAGCAGAGAAAGCAGGCTCGGCAGACGGAGGACACTGGACCCCAGAACTTCTGGGTGCCTCCAGCCAGCCACCCGGGGCGAGTGCCCCTGACCCCACATCCCCATCTCTTCCTAATGCTCCCCTTGCAGTGTTAGTGCCTCTACGGGGCTATCAGTTACGCAGACAGGGCTACCACAGGTAAGTGCTAGGTGCAGCTGTTTCAGGACAGGAACGGGCTTTACTTACGACAAAGCTGCACTGTGAAGGAGACAGGAAAAAGCCAAATTACTGCCAGGGCAGTAATCAATCCCACAGGGCAGGCCCCAAACTTGGCGGTGACAGCAGGTGTCTGCTTGGAGCCTATCTCCACCCCTCCCCAGCCTGCAGGCGCCTGTGCCTGCTCCTCACCTGAGCCCTCACTCCTAGCAGGTCTGCTAGGCCCATGCTGCCCTTCCCCGCCCAGGGTTCACCCTGAGCCAACCAAGCCCCTAGGCCACATTCCAGGGGGTGAGGAGCTCAAGGCAGTGGCCCCATGTCGAGCCAGCACATGGCCAGAGCCATGAACTGGCCCTTTACCAGAACCAAGGCACACCTGCCTCTACACCTGCCTCTGCCCAGACCCTTGCTACTCCCAGCAGCCCAGGGGATACGGGAGGCGTGGCTCTCCTGCCCCAGCTTGAGCAAAGCCTGGCCAGGGCATGGGCTCCCTCACCTTCGGGTCCACACGCAGGGGAGTATTGCGCTTAATGAAGGACTTCATGACACTGCTGCGGGACACCGAGGTCGGGGTCATGAGCATCTGGTTCCTCTGCACTGTGTGCAGGAAGGTCCGGAGGGGCCGTACCACCTGCCAGTGAGGGAAGGGGTTAGGCCAGGGCAAGCAGGACGGGGCGCCAGCCCAGGAAGGGAACCTGCTCACCTTGCTGGCCGGGCAGGGCGGGGAAGGGGTCTTACTCCTCGGGGGCTGCAGCTCCTCGTCGCCCAGGTGCTGCTCGTCCAGCTCACTCATCGCCTGCTTGTAGCTGCGCTTCCTCCTGCCCAGGCCCAGGGCAGTGTCACAGGCAGACCCATGAACCCTCCCACACCTGCCGCACCCCGTCAGCGGTCAGCCCTATGAACTCCTGGGCTCAGGTCAGAGGACTAGACTGGAAGGGACTGCAGAGTTGGGGTCTCCCTGACCAGCCCTCCGCCCCACACAGAGAAAGGCAGGTGACCAGTCCAGGGACACATAGGCAAGAGGGACAGGGTTCATGACTGGATCACCCCATTCCCAGGCCAGTGCTTGCCCCACAGCATCGAGCAGCCTCCTTCAGGAGGTCAGAACACAGGTCGTGACCCTGACAAGAAAGGAGCCCCTGGACAATGTCCACCTTCTCGTGCAAAGACTTTCAGTTCATGCTCCTCTGGGCCCCGTGACACAGACTCGCCCACATGCCCCTCCAGATACAAACCTGACGCTCGGGGGTGGCTCTCCGTGTCTGTCTGCTTCGTCAGTCTTGGCCTCTGTGAAGAGAGCAGTTTCAACAGGGCTACGGGAACAATGCTGGTGGGCAGGGCACGGAGGGGACAGAGGAGGGACAGGCTCTTCCTGGCAGCCCCCAGGGTGGCCCACGACAGAAGCATAAGCCTTAGCGATGACTGGCTCTGAGGAATCTGTGCTCATCCAGAGCCTGACACACTAACCCCAGGTCAGACTCCTGAGTCCCAGTGTCTAGCATCTGCGGCAAGAATGGCAGGACAGTCCCATTGAAGCTACAGGCCCTGAAGCTCCTTGCACAGTTGCTAAACTGTCAACAGGCCTTCAGTCGGTGAACCATGGCAGGAGGAGAGGCTCCTGTGCAGGGTCGCCATGTGGAGTGCAGGGCCAGGATTTGCTTCACACTAGGAGAAAGTGCCCCTTACTCCAAAGGGAGCCGTAGGCCTGCTCAGCCATTGTCCCTGACCCTGTAGTACAGAGGAGGAAGCCACAAGGCCTTACAGCTACAGTACTCTCCCCACCAGAGAGAGAAGCGCCCTTCCCAGGAGATGTGACCCTAACCCCAAGATCGCCCCAGTAGCCCAGGAAGCCAGCGAGGGCTCCAGGCCAGCTCCCAGAGCCCATGGTTCTCCGGGCCTCTGTCCATAGGGAAGGGACTACAAAGGTCAACAGTGAGCCAGATACAGAGACAAAGCAAGAGGTCAGGCTCTTCCCCTCCCCGCTGCAGCGGGCACCTCCACATTCATACCCCGATTCAGGCCCAGCCAGCCGCGCGCTCACGCAGCACCAGCAACAGCTCCAGCCAAGACCTGGGCTCCCTTCAGGTTTCACTAACCTTCGGCCTATTAGCCCAGAAAAAAGGGGTTCCTTATCCCGTGACAGGGCCAGGCTGAGACCAACAGGGCCCACTGTGGCTTTGGGGGCGCATGCGGCAGGTCAGGAAGACTCACCTTGCTGCCCTTCAGAGGGCACTTCCTGGTCACCAGACGCAGGCTTCAAGACGGATGCACTAAGGACGACTTTGACATGGGGGAGCCCTTGGTTCTTGGGGGCCTGTGAGAAGAACCAGGCCTGAGGGGCGCCACCTGGAACCTGAGGCTCAGGCTGACTGAGGAGAGCAGAGCCCCGCAGCCCTCGGTGCTCCCGTCCCTGGCTCCCGTCTTACCTCCGGCTCAGCAGGCTGCACAGGCTCCGCCTCGTCACCACGCTCCCCCTGCTCAGGGCTGAAAGCAGAGGGGGCACTGTAGGAACATCCCAGCAAGTCCAGGTCCCCACTCCCAAGGGTGGTCGGTGTCACAGGGCCAGACTGGGCCACAGACCGACAGCCCAGGCAAGGCATGACGGGGGGACGGCAGCCATGCCTGGCAGCTTCCCGGGCCCAGGACGTCAGCTTCTGAGTCTGGCCTCGTCTCTCCCCATCAGAGCTTTGATCTGGATGGGAGTCTGCTGCTGTTTGGTTCTTAAATGGCCCCAAAGGCCCCCATGTTAAAGGCCTGGTCCCCAGAGGGACGCTATTGGGAGGTGATGGAAATTTTAGAAGTGGGGGCTGGTGGAAGGTCTTAGGGTCTTGGGGGGTCCCCTGGATGGGGACAGTGCGGCCCCAGCCCCCTCCTTCCTTTCACTTCTTGGCTTTGCCCCACCACGCACTCCTACTGTGACGTACTGTGCTGCCACAGGCCCAAAGAAACAGGTCAGTTGGTCACTGAAACCACTAAAACTGGGAGCTTTTTCTCTGTATTAGTTGATTTTCTCAGGTGTTTGTTACAGCAAAGGAAAGCTGACACAGAGCCCCACCCCGGCTCATCTCAATCTCCTGACCCCAATGAGCCCTGTCTCTTTTGAGACCTGTTCTCCACTCGCCCAGAGACTGGTCGACCAGCAGGTAAGTCCAACCCAAGCAGCAGCCCTCTGCTCCAAAGGAAGGAGGGAGGGGCTGGCTTTGGTGATGGCAGAACATGGCCTCCAGGAAAAGGAGTCAGTGTCCTGGCCCCAAGCCCTGGAGCCCTGGAACGGGAGCACGCCCGGCCCTCCAGGCCGCCCCCAGTCTGCCCCACCCGCCCCAATCTGAAGGCGGTCCTTCATGGCTGCTCTGCCTCCCGTACCACCGATGGAGCCCACGCCCCAGGCTCAGGCCTGGCCACAGCTGACAAGTGCCACACAGAGGCCTGGCACCCTGCTGCTCACTGGCTGGTTAAATGGGCAGCGGGAGGCGCGAGGCTGCCAGCAATGCCAAGGACGGTCCAGACTGGGAGGGAGGGCTCGGGAGCAGGAAACGCGTCCCTCCCTGGTGCTCACTCAACTCCCTGGCCCCTCGAGTGCCCTGCCCACACCTGAGAGGGTCCCTAAGCCCTGGAGCTGAACTCACCTGAATTTTTGGGGCACCTCAACATTCAGAAGCCTCTCCAGGTAACTGTGACCTAATGGGAAAACAAAGGAACAAAAGGTGCCATCGGAAACTGATCAGGTGCCACACCGAGAGGTTCACAGAACCAGCCTGGCCAGGGCTTAGCCATCAGGCCCTCAGGGGACACAGGTCCACCATGTCCCGGCTCCTCTCCCTGGGCACTGGTCCCAACGTCCTCAACGGGCCGGCTGGCTTTACGCTTCGCTATTGCCTGACCAGCAGCATGGCCTTGAGGACACTCAGCTCCTCCACTCCGCATGGCCTGGGTCCCAACTCCCACACCGGCCCAACACAGGAGCCTATTCCCTCGACAAACAGTCACTGAGTGCCCACTGTGTACTCCAGGGGTGAGTAGAACCAGCAGCACCTCTCGGGCCTTCGCAGCCATCACCAAATAAACCTACGAAAGACAAGACACTGGGGCAACGACAAAAAAGAGGAAAGGATTTGCAAAGTGTACAGTGGGGAACTCTGAACTGGTCTGGAGGATTCCATGTATAGGACAGAGAGGGGGAGAAACGGGAGGGAGAAGGAAGGCCAGGCCTGGCTCTCACACGGTACTGTCCAACACCTGGATATCCCCAGAACTTTCCCGGGGTTCCATGAGGTATAACCACTTCACCCTAATACTAAAAGAGTTATTTTCCCTTTTCACTATGTTGACATTTGCCCGACAGCACAACAGCAGCGGGGTGGTGGAAGGGGTGCTGAAGCTTAGCACCAATCAAGACCACAGCATCAAACAGTATCATCCTGTCGCCCGTGAACAGTAAAGCACGGTCCTGTCTGATATGCGATGCTAACACACAATGGGGGGCACAGAATTTCACTGGATTAGACAAAAGGGAATGAAGGGAAGGAGGGAGGATGGGAATAGGAAAGACAGTGGAATGGACTGAGCATAACTTTCCTATGTTCATATACAAATACATGACCAGTGAAACTCCACATCACGTCCAACCACAGAATGGGATCCTAGTTAGAATAAGTCACACCCCATGCACGTAAAATACAACAAAATATACCCTATTGTCATTTACGATAGGGTAGGCCTAAAAATAACAAATAAAAAAATGTCAAGGAAGAAGTATTAATTTTATTAAATCTAAACTCAAGTGTGGGTCTTTTTAATATTGTGTGCAACATAATGGTAAGTATGTAAAATGTCCATCTACTGCAAACCCAGGTCTCCATAAAATGTGCTTGTTTTTGAGTTGTCAGCTAAACTAGCCATTTTTCTTCAGGGACCGGTATTTTTAGTTGAAAGACCAACTAGCAATCTTCAACTATTCAATGTTGGATATCTGGACGTTATCCTAAAAAATAAATGAAGTAATTTGGTCTCCTAAAATAAAACAACTAACACATTTGTGCTCCCCCAAAAAAGTAGAATTTTGAAAAATATGTATCCACACCAGAAGCATTGCAGTTTCCCAATACATAGACTTTTCTGATGAGATCAGAAAACAGATGTGCTTTTTTGGTATTACAAAAAGGAAGTTTGTGGATGTTTGGAAGATGTATAACCCAATGAAATACATCTTCCAGATGACCAATGCATGAGGTTATAAAACCACTTTGATTCAGTCAAAGTGCAAGACAGACTAATGAAGAATCAACAACAAGGTTTCATTGCAAGGAGTCTTCATGAAACTGTCACTTATTATACTGGGTGTAATAACAGAACGTGCACAGTTATCTGGAAAAGACAAATAAAGGCCCTTCCCTTTTCCAATGATACATGTGTGTGAGGCCAGATTTCTCCAAATACATCAACCCAAATAGCAAAATGCAGCAGATCAGATGCAGAATCTGGCTGTCTTTGGCTAAGCCACACATTAAAGAGATCTGTGAAGTGTGGAATAATAAGGTCAGTCTCCTCTCTATACTTTTGTTTTGGAAAAGTTGTTTCATCAAAAATCTTATGTTAAAAGGTAATGGGCTTGGTACTTTAATGTTTTAATATTAAGATATTAAATATTTAAATCCTTTAATATTAAAGATATTAATTGTTAATAGATAATAAATATTAATTTTTCTATAAAAATAAAATATTAAGTATTTTAAACACTTCTGAATTCCTTGTTTTTAATTTCTAATATCGTAACTAGCTTATAATCAAAAGCTGTTTGAGGTCCTCAGTGATTTTTAAACTGGAAGCTGGTGCTGAAACCAAAACTTAGAGCCACGGGTCCAGGGGGAAGGAAGAGACTGCAGAGCAGCCTCTGGGGCAGCCGGGGTCAGGCCGGGTGGCGCCAGGGTCTGTGGGCAGACGGGCAAGGCGCTGGAACAGCAGAGTGGCAAGGCACAGAGAAAAGGGAGCGAGAAGCAGGAAGTGGGGACCGAGAAGCAGGAAGTGGGCACCGCTCCTTTCTGGGTCTGGCAGCGAGGCTGGGAAGTGGGAAGAGCAGCTTCAGAGTCAGCCTGGCAGTCGTGGGGGACAACTGTTCACACCTGAGGGCTCCCCGCATCTCCCCAAGGCTTTCCATCCCGGCCTCCATTCCAGCCTCAGAGCAGGACTAACGTCAGGGAGATGGCCCAAGGCCAGGCAGAAGGCCCAGAGGTCTGCTTCCCAGGGAGCCAAATGGACTCTCATCTACATAGCAAAACCCTCGAGAAACCCTGCAGTGGCAACCACTGTTCCCTGCCTGTCCATCTCAGAGCCAACTTGCCTGTCAACTGCTGCCAGACAGCTCCCCCCGTAGATGTGCACCAGGCCGGGAGGGCCAGGGCTTCATGCCCCTGAGCAGCACTCTCCACCAGAGCTCCACGCAGGCTTCCAGAGGCCCCCTGTGCCTATCCTTTACTGCAGTCACCTTTTCCTGTCTCATTTCCTCCCCACTCTCCCACTGCAGGTACTTCCTTCCCTTCCAAAATGAATGAGTGGCACTCAAATCCCTGAGTCAAAGGCTGCTTCAGCAGAAAACCCTAACCACGACACCACTTGGGCTGCCCATCCAGCCACACCAGAGTCGGACGTCAGGAAGTAAGTCTCCACATCCCCCTTCACTGCCCAGACCTGGGCACCCTGGCAGCTCCCCATCAGAAGCCACATCTACTCTGAGCCTCAGGGGCAGCGCCCTTCCTGGGTCTGTCTTGTTTAAATGAGATCTACTGAGCATGTGCCACACCCAAGCGCTAGACAGGTTCTCTACCCACATTCAAGGCAGGTGCTATCACCACTTCACAGGTGCGGAAATTGAGGTCCAGAGAAGGGGTATACCCAAGGTCACCCGGGGTCTCTATGACTCCAGATCCTGGACCCTTCTTCCCATCTCAAGAAGGGATATGAGCACCGGGTTTGGAGTCAGACAGACTTGGTCACACACCAGTCCAGCCCGAAGACTACCCAGGAACAGGGAAGAGGCAGAGAAGGAAGAGCAACCAGAAGGGTTTGAGACCTGCAGGTCTGATGTCTGATCACGAAGCATGAAAGGAGCCCCAGATCCTCTCTCCCTACAGCCCCAGCCTCACCTGTCCCTGTGGACTCCTTCACCGGATCAGATCCAGGCCTGGGGAAACCTCCAAGGCAGATATGAGCCACCTAGGTCTTTCTAAGAATCCAAAATGGACGGTGTGCCAGACCACGCTGCACAAGACCCAGACCACGGGGACACGTGACCCAGAGCAGGGCCCCGGAGACACCCGCCTGACAGGCCTTGCCCTGGGGTTTTCAACAGGCCCTCATGTAACACCTGCCTTCCTGGAAAGAACAAAACAAGTGGGGTTCAAGCCCCAGCTTTCCAATTTATAGATGCCAGGACCTCCAAAGCCTGTTTCCCTTTCCGTCGAGGAACGGAAGTCCAAATAAGTGAACAGTGCTGTTTCACAGACCAAAGGAGATCACCTTTCATTTGCAAACCCCAAAAGTTCCAGGCAGATGCCAGTTACTATTTCCCACCCAATAATATAAAAATGGACCATCCTCTCTACCAACCTCACTGCTTAGACAACCTCTAGTCTGTCCCTGCAGCAGCCTCTGCCTCCCTGCCTCCCTTCCTCTTGGCCATTTTTTTTTTCCTGATGCTGGGGACTGAACGCAGGGACTCATACATGCTACGCAAGCACTGTGCCAGTGAGCTACATTGCCAGTCCTTTCTATTTTTCATTTTGAGACAAGGACTCAGTAAGTGACCCAGGCTGGCTCCTGCCTCAGTCTTGTATCTGGGGTTACAGGCCTGTGCCACTGTGCCTAGCCCTGTTGGACATTTTCACCAGGTGCCAGGAACCTTCCAACAACTATCACTGGGCTAATTCCTCTGCTCCAATGGACCTGTACCCAAGCTGTTCATACGGCAGCACATGGGCCCAGACACCCTATCACTTGTTGCTCAAGCTGTTCCCTGTTAGGGACACCTATCCCCACATTTTTCCCACCTGGCCAAAGCCCAGCCATCCTTCAAAACCCTCCCAACTCAGATGCCACCCCATCATGCAGCCCTGACTCACAGAGATGCCCATCTCCCTTCTGTGGCTCAGAACACTTGCCCCCAGCTGGGACACAGGTCCCCTGAACTGAGATCTGATGATAATAAAAGCAGCTAATGCCTTGAAGTCCTTCCCATGCCAGGCACGATTCTAAACACCCTACATGCAATGATCAAGAAAAGCTCAGGACACCCCTGTAAGGTGATGTTATTATCCCAGGTCACAGATGCAGAACCAAGGTGCCTAAACACCTTTATATACCTGCCCCAAATTACAGGGTAGATTAATGGCCCAGCTGACACCCAAACCCATACCTCTGGCTCCAGTCAACTTGATCCTCCTCCTCCTCCCAGAATGAGCCTGGGGCAGTGAGAATTCACATCTCCAGGCCAAACGCTATTTCACTAAAGGAGGGAGGCGGCTGATTTCAAGTCAGGCTCTGCAGCACAGGGAAGGGGGAGGGGGAGGAACACACTGGCTCTGAAAAGACCCTCCTCAGAGGTTTCAACTCCAACATGGCCATGAACCACAGGGACCCGGGGGCCAACCTCTCTGGGCCTCAGTTTCCTCATCTATAAAGTAATGGTTGGACTAGGCCCTTATCATCCAACATGGCAGCCACTAGTTACATGTAGCCATTTAAATCTAAATCAAATAAAAATGTCATAAAATTTAAATTTCAGCTCCTCTGTCAGTCTAGCTATAGTTTGAGAGCTCAAGAGTCAAACATGGCTAACTAGCAGCTACCACGCAGGACAGCACAGATATGGAATATTCCCAGCATCATAGAAAGTTTACAGGAAGTTCCCTGCTAGATGGTCCCTCAGAAACCCTTCAGCTGAGCCACAGACCACCTCACACCCGTCCCCCACACTCACAGATGATGCGGGCAGAGGCAGTGGGTTCCTTGGCAGCCTTCTTGGCAAACTTTCTGCTTGATCTGCGGCTGGTACCTTCCTGTTTAGCTACCAGGGGAGACTTGTGGGCTCCGGGGGAGGATGGGGTAATCAGGCTGCGACGCGCTGACCGGGAGCCCGTAGGGGTGGAGAAGTTATCTGGCAGGATGGGGGCCAGCACCCGCTCCCTCCACGGAGAGTCTGGAGAGCTCGGAGAGTCCCGCGGGCCTGGGGAAGCCTGTGCGATCTTGAGCTTGGATGCAGACCGCCCAGTCCCAACCCGACTCTTGGTGTCCTGGGGTGTAGCCATCAGGGAGCTCACTGTGACAGACTCCAGTCTCCCAGCCTCTGACTTCTTAGGTGTTGATTCGTGATCCACAGTCATGATGCCCTGGGAAGCCGGAGGTGACGCTGGAGCCGGGGTTGGGGACGGAACCCGTGACAGAGCCGGGGCAGCTTTGAGCTGAGTGAGGTGCTGCTCAGCACTCCGGCGCTCGCTCAGGCCTATCTGCACCGTGAGCTTCTTGGCCGGCAGGATGGGAGACCCAGAGGTAGGCGAAGGTGCAGCTGGGGTTGTGGAGGCTGCGGCAGCTGCTGCTGCGGCTGCGGCTGCAGCTGCAGCTCGGGTCACCCGCCGCAGCACAAGAGAGTCATTCTCCCCCACCACCGTGGCCAGCTTCTCCACCTTGTCCTTGCTACAGAGCTGCCGGGAATTCAGCTGGCTGCTCCGAGTCTTTCTGCGGGATAACCTGCTGGGAATAGGAAAGCAGAGGCTGACATAGCCCAGCAGGCAATGAGGCAGCCCCCCAAAATCAAGCCAGAACAGACGGATCTCCCCAGGAGCCTCCGGCTTGGCTGGAGTATGAATCAGAGGCCTGGAGGCACAAGATCAGGGCTCCAGGGCCTGCTCCACCACTGCTGGCCATGAGACCCTGGCTGCCCCCTCTGAGCCTCGGTCTAACTATAAACTAGAGACAATGCCCCAGTCCTCACAGAACTGCTGGGGAGATTAAATTAACAAACTTCCCTCTGACTGAGGCCACACTGTCTAACACCCTGCTACAAACTTCACACGTGATCTCAAGCTGCAAGATGACCCTGGGGAAAGCAGCACCATTATACCCACTTAGGGGTGATGAGGAAACAGGATCAGAGAGGCCCAAGGATGCACAGCTGACAAGGCACAGAGCTGGGGTTTGCATCAAGACTGCCTGACTCTAAGACTTCACTCTAACACTTTGCAGTCACCATTTCTATGAGGAATTATAACATGCCCAGCAACAAGAGGGCTGGGGACCAACCATCTGGTTCACACCTCTGGTCACTCTAACCCATTAGAGGGCTGGCTTCTCTTTCGTTTCCCAATCTGGAATCCTTCCCCTCCTCCACCCCCACATTCACAGGCACCCCCACGTGTGCACACGCTCTGAACTTCATGGTCTTGGTTAATGCTCCACTGCCAGTAACACCTCACCCCTCAGCGCGGGGCACCCACCAGCACTGCTGCAGGCAGCTGCCCCTCCAACATCTTCCCAGAGGGCACCGAGCTCGGCAGAGACCACCTGCCCAGCTTACTCGCCCCGGCCCCTACTACCTCTTCCTGATGGGGTCTCTGTTTTCATCCTGAACACAGGAAATCCGTCTCTTCTTCCGTCGGTTCTTCTGAGAAGGCGTCTTGGGCATCAGCTCTGGCTCTCTGCTGAATTCTCTGTGTGGGACAAGGACAGTGACACCTGAGGCTTCCTAGCAATGGCCAACTCCTTTCTCCCACTGGCCTGCCCTCCTCCCGTTTCCGAGCAGTGACAGGTCAAGCTGGGTTGCCAGCACCAAGAAAGCGCCCCAAGGTCACGTGCAAGTCACCTGCCGGGCACTCAGAGCTTCCTCCTGGAGACACGGCAGGGAAGCAAGTTCCCAGGGGAGCCTCCACAGCCCCTCACCCGGAGAGCCCAGCCCCACCAACCACAGTGAGCCCGGCACTGTCCTCTCCTGCCCATCACACTGGGCCTCAGGAGGGGGCCCTGCCGGGTGAGGACCTGTCAGGAAGAAAGTGAAGCTGCTGCCTCCAGAGGCAGAGCAGCCCAGGAAGCCCCGCCAGCACCCGCTTCACCTGGTGAACATGCGCTCCGCCTCCTCCTCGATCTCCTTGAGCCACACCAAGTCCTTATTGTCCATGTTGCAGACAAAGTCCATGAGCTTCTGGTCACACAGCTCCAGCAGGTGAATGGGCCCTGGGGCGGTCGTCCCCATGGTGGCTCTTCAGCTGAAGGCACGAACAAGACACGGGGTTCAGGGTTAGAGACTGGAACTCTGTCCAGGGGAAGAGTTGCCAGGCCACAGACCCCCACCCCTAAATCACCACAAGACACCCAGTGCCTGAAGCAGGGCCCCTCTCCCCATCAGGAATTCCAAACACCAACCCAACGGTTTACACCTCCCTCCCCTCAAACACTCTCAGAGCAAGGCTGTCCCGAAAGTCCACGCTTCCCATCCAATTCTAACATGAATGTCACGAATCACCTTTTTCCGGCTTTAAGATGACAGGGCACTACCACCTGCCTTTCTGGATGAGGGAGAAAGCAGCCGCCCCAGCAGCCCTCTCCCGCTCAGCCACAGGCCTGCTCTACTCTCCTACCAGCTTTCCTCGCAGCACTAGCAGGTGGGCTACGTAAGGGCTAAGACACAGTCAGCCTGTGCTGCACATGAGCTGACCCCAGACATCAGGCCATCAGGCTACCAGTCATCGATCCAACTGCCTCTTTAAGAAATCAGTAAACAGAAAGGTTCAGGTGCCACAGGAGTAAGAAAGTAGGGGTCCAGGGATATGTTCTCCAAGGGGACCCCACAACCCTCTCCCTAGAGCTGAAATGCCCTATAAATGGATAAAGAAACATGAGAGGAAGAGATAAGTGATTTCTTACTTTTAGGAAAACTTGTCTCCAAATATCAGGAAAGGGAAAACACAAGTCTTTTTTTGGTGTTTTTGTTTGTTTGTTTGTTTTGTTTTCATACTTTGTTAAAAAACAAAAGCTTAGATATCCTCCTTACGACTTGGTAATAAAATCATCACAAAAGTCCCAAGCTAGGAAAAAGTATTCTATTACAGTCATAGCAGGGGCTCAATAAATATCCCAACTGTTAAGTGAACCAAAGAACAAAAGTGTGGGTGATGGCCATAAGCCATAATAACAGACCACACACCTCATGTCACCAGTGTCACCCTGATTTACACCTTCAAAACCAAGCCGAGACGTGCAGCTTAGCCTCCCACCTAGGATGGCAGGTCTGGAAGGAGGGCCAGATTCTTGACCCTTTGATCCTTTTGGAGCTTAACACCAGGTCAGGCTGCAGCCTCAGGGGACTTTCTTAGCCCTAATTTTGGGGCACACTCTAGCCTTTGTTCTTCAAAGGAGCTCTGGCCTCCATCTGGAACATTCTCTCCCATTTTCTATGGCTACATCACTTGGATCTCAAATCCTCAGGGAGAACCTGACCATTAATCTAAAAATAATCCCAGTCACAACCCCATACATTAATTCAATTCCCCGCATACCAGTGGGTGATTATCTACTGCCTGTCTCTGCCCACTAAACACTGCTCCCCAAAGACAGGCCCTTGTCTGTCTTGCTCATCACTGGAAGCCCAGAGCAATGCACAGCACCTGGCACTTGTTGAATGAATTTATCCATCCATCCATGAATCGCATAGGAACCCCTTCTCACCACCGCCAAAGGCAGCAACACTAAATGAATAACTCAAGGAACAGGTTAGGGCAAGCCAATACACATCCAAAGCTACTGGTCCTAAATGCCAAGAGCAGCACTTACTGGGGCTGGGCCAAACAGGCAGAAATGCACAGGCCCTGGGCAAAGACCTCAGCTCTGCAGTCAGCTAGACATGGGCATCTCCTCTCCACTGCCAACCCTGTCCTGCCCCCCAGCACTTCTGCACCCAGAGCAAAGCAAAGTGGTTTGTGGAGGAGCTAAAGAGAGCAACAACAGGGCAACTTTTTAAAGTATTTGTTTAAACTGGCAAAATGGATGAGCGATTCTTTCAGTAAGTTCAAAATACCACTTGAACTTCTATAGGGAAGTATGCTTTTAGCAGACCTTAAATTGGCCATTTAAAAAAAAAAAAAATCACCACAAGCTAGAATAGAGGGGACCCCGAGAAAAAAGGAACGAGTGTCATCAGTCTCCTGGGAAGAGCAGCAAAACCCCCACTTTCAGGTTCAGAAGCTCTGAACAGACCCTGACCACCAAACATCCCACTAAGAAGGGAATTCATCTTCCTCTCCACAAACACTTCTTCCACACAGTACACCAAATAAGAGCCCCCACGGCCCTCCTCCGCATCTCCTCTTCTTTTGAGGGTGCAGGAAGGTGGGCATCTCTCTTCCGCCCCTCCGTGAGGTGTTATAATGGAGTGGTACTCCATGCCAGGGTCAGGTAGCTCACATTTAATTCTCACCACAATCTCCAGGATACCCATGTGCAGTTAAGGAAACGGGAAGAAGTCTAAGTCACCCAGTAAATCAGGGGCGGAGCCTAGATTTAAACTGCGCTCTTAACCACTAGCTAGAGGTCTCCGGGACACTGGACTCAGAAAGGCAGGCGCCAGGTCCCGGCGGCAGGCACCCTCACCGGCAGCCTGCAGCTGAAGGGAACTAACTGCACCTCTGACAGCGAGCAAGCTCGGCGAGTGACAAAACAAGCCACGGCATTGACCTGTGCAAACGGTCGGTTTAAAATGCTGCTCAGCTGGGGCGCAGGAGGCTGAGCAAGGGATTTAACGGTACAGAAACGTCTTCCCGCATTATCCCTCCAAACCACCCGGCCGGTCTGGGACTGCCTGCGAGACCAAGTCAGGAAAGAGCCTCCTTGGCACAAAACCCGGCGCTAGAGCCGGGGTGGGGAGGGGACCGGCTCTTCTCTCCGACCCTGGGTGCCTAGGTGGAGGTGGGACGGGGGTCATCTCAGGTCCCAGGACAGGCAGGTCTTCTCGCCACTCGGAAGACGCGACCCCTACATTCCCACGTTGCAAGGGGCCGGGGTGAGGGGTCACGAGGTGGGGGGACCTCTCCAACCCCGCTACCCTCTCCAACCCCGCCCGCTGCCCGCGCGCACTCACTTGACTGCACCGCGTCTCCAAAGGGTTGTTCCGATCCAAGTCCGCGGTCTCCCTAGGTAAGCCCCCGCCTGCCCAGACCCACTCGGCTCCCGGCCTTCTAGGCTCTCGGCACGGGAGGAGCAACCGGGCGGCGCAGCGCGGGCGAAATCTACGATTTTCAAAACTGAAGGCGCAGCCAATCGGCGGCAAGTTTGTCCGGACGATTGCAAAACTCGAAGCCAATCAGATATTAGGAAGAACCAGACTGGCCACTCATTGGCTTTCCTGATTGCCAATCGGAAGGATTAAGAGGCGGGGAAAGGAAGCGTGGACTCTTTAACCCTCCTCAGCTTCCCGGAACCGCAGTCCGCAGCATCTTGACCTAGTCGCCCGCGGTCTGGGCGACGCGCGCCTCCCGGAACTACAACTCCCAGAGTGCACTGCGAGGGCGCCGTGCGGCGTGGGAGGGTCGGAGAAAGGGTTCCGCCCTGACGTTGATGTATCTCCCCAAGCCTTCAAATTCGCCTCCTCTATCTCTACCGCTTCCCCTCGCAAGTAGTGATAGCCTTGCGACATGCGCCGCTTGTGAGAAGTAAAAAGAAAATGCTTTTTAAATCGGAGTTTGCTTAACATAGAGTCTTCCGTCATCTCTGTGGGACAGTCACCTGGGTCACATCTACAGATCCCAAGTGTTGACTTAGAACATTTCTCAACCGGAAGTGGTTTTGCCCCCTCCCAGCACACATATTTGGCAACGTATGAATACCTTTGTTTTGGGGTGTAGCACAGCCACCACGACGACGAATTATCTGACCCTATGTATCAGTGTTTCTGCTGTTGAGAAACTGCTCCAGGCACTCTGGGGCGGGTGCGAGGGGATTGCCATGATCTGTAAAATAAACCAGCTAAATCTCCAAGAGGTTTGCACATCCACCTTCTTTGCAGCATTATTCACAATGGTCAAGATTTGGAAGCAAACTAAATTCCCATCGACAGAGGAATAGGTTTTTTCATGTGACGTATGCATGTAAGGGAATACTATTCTGCCTTGTAAAAAAGAACAAAACGGGGCTGGGGAGATAGCTCAGTTGGTAGAGTGCTTGCCTTGCAAGCACAAGGCCCTGAGTTCGATCCTTTCCCAGGGGTTGGGTGGGCAGGAAAAAACAGATATTAGTCAATGAATTTCAGTTTTGCCAGAGAAAAATGTACTGGAGATCAGTTACACAACAAAGTGTTTATGTAGACACTTTTGTATGTTTTTTCACCACAATTTTGAAGATGCTGAATCTAGATTGTCTGTCAACTCCTGTGTTTCTGTGGTTTTGCTTTATTCTGGTTCTTCTACCCATCTTGATAGACTGTACTCAGTTCTAAATAGTTCTATGGTCTTCATTCAATACATGCCCCATCCAAGATTCACTGCCATCCCCCCAGATTCTTGCTAGCCTTGGAGTGTGATCCCCTTCAGAGGTGCCCTGAGCAGCCACAGTTGCACCTTCTAAATGAGGGTCAAGATAGCCTTGGTGTTAAGGCAAACTTAGAGGCATGGATGTGGAAGGAAAGCTTCTGAACCCTAGTGATAAGTCCTGCTCTGCTCTGTCAGCTGTACAACCTGTTTGTCCTGAACACTGGCCAAACGGAGCTCAACCTCCGGAGGAATTCCCAGGATAGTGAGAGCTGAAACCTTATGCCACAGCTGGTATTTTCTGAATGCCTTTCTGACCTTGTCCTTTTCCATGCATTATCTCCTCACAGTGAGACCTAAGGTTTTTCTATCTAATGAGAAAGAGGATAAACACCTGTCAAGATACCACAACTAGAAGTATTAGAGAACTGGTATGAAACCTCATGTCTCCAGAGGGAGAATTATTTAAAGGACCAGGAAGATGGGTAGAGAAGAGAGATTTATTTAACTGCCTTAAAGTAATAGAAAGGCCATCTTATGGGGCTGGGGAGATAGTTCAGTTGGTAGAGTGCTTGCCTTGTAAGCACAAGACCCTGGGTTCAATCCCCAGCACCACCAAAAAAAAAAAGAAAGAAAGGCCATCTTATTTTGAATGAATCAATTACAATTCTGCGTATCCAAAACCGACAACTTCCCCTAAAAATCAGGTGCCTCCCAATTCTACTTCAATACAGTGCTTGTATTCTGGATGTTGTCATGATGTTAACACCTAGGCAGGTACTTTTAAGGGCAATCCCCTGTGCTTGGGGCGCGGGAAGCTGCTGTCCTTGTGAATAACCATTAACTTCCTTCAAAATTGGACTTATTTGTTTCAGAAAAGGTCCACCAGAGAAACTCGCAAGGAACCAGCCTTATGGTATTCCTCTAAGAATAACTTATAACTTATTCTGAACTGTGCTTTTTAGTTGACCCAGAGTCATCTTTGCTCATCATGATACTAAATGCTGCCGGGCACAGCCAGTGCACTTGGGTAATTCCCAGTGACTCAGGAGGCTGAGCCAGAAAGATTCCAAGTTCCAGGCCGACCTCAGCAACTCAGCCAGACCCTGCCTGGAAATAAAAACCGAAAAGGGCTCAGGGTGTAGCTCGACCTGGGTTTAATGTCCAGTACTGAGTGAATAAATAAATACATAAATAAAGTTGGGCTTGAAGGACTTCAGGAAATGCAATCCCAAAATATGCACATTGGCATGCATGGGTTACTTGAAGCTGACGGAACTGCAGATGCAGCAGAGGGGCTGACCTCCAGACTCCTGTCTGATCAAAAGCAAATCCTCCAGACACGACCCAAGGGTCATGCTCCCTGAAATTCTTAGCTATCCTGTCAGGGATGATCCATGTAGCATAGGTAGGAGAGACTAGAATTTTCCATCCTATCCAGACAGGCGATTGCCTCTCCATTGGAAAGCCCATTCCTCTTTCCATGAGAACTCCCTGCATCTTCCCCTCCCGTCTCTTATAGAGAGGTTACGTAAACAGCATTCTCCTTGGGAGTTTAGGTTACACTAGATTTGGGGGTGTTCACTTTCCCTTCTTGTGATGCCCCCATGCACAGTAATAATAATAAATCTTATGCCATTGTCTTCTATTAATTATCTGTCTGTTGTTCAGATGCCCAATTATCAAGCCCACAGAGGGCAGGGAGGGGAAGCCCTCTTCACCCCTACAGGACGCTAGAGAAGGATTTCTGACCTCGACTAAGAGCGGAAGTCACAGCTAGAGATGGCGTGGAAATGACCGTGATGGACTGGTCCGACTTGAAAGCAAGGAGGAAGTCCCTCTCTGATGGGCATGCAGCCCTCCACTGCCAGAGCCTTTGAGGATCGTGGTGGGACCGGAAATGTGGATTCCTTATGAGATTAGGGGACCCTTTTTACATCAATCTGGCCAAGGAAGAAATTGGCATCTGTAGATCTGTAGAACAAAGTGGGAGAACATCCAGAGATCTACAATAATAATTATCAAGTTATTTTGCTCTACGTCAAGTAAGAAACTTTTGAAACTCAGGTGTACATTTTCAATTGACCTCTAAGTTCTTCTCATCGTTTCAATGGTTGCAAAGAATGTCATTTTCAGCGAGTGGTAAATTTTGACACTCTAAAACAGGACTCTTGCATCACTCTTTTAAATAGGAGGGAGGCTGCAGGAGAAGACACCAGTCTCTATGGGAGTTCAGATTCCTTGTCGTTTTCACTTGTTGGAAGAAATTGAACAGAAGGTGTAGGTGATGGTACCAGAAGCTGGGGCCTTGAAGAAGATAATGAAGATGTGGTGCTTGCAAGGTGGACAGGCCTGATTTGGGGGCCACCAAAACTGAAATAATTGAGAAAGACTGAAGGCGGGGGTGCAAGGGGAACCTGCCTTGGAATAAACCTTAGGGGATTGACTGGTAGGATTTCAGAAAGTGATGATAGGGACGAAGAATATTCCAGATAGAGAGGAAAGGATGACAAATTATGAAAGCAGAGTGTGTGGCCAGGTGCAGAGGCACACACCTGTAATCCCAGAGGCTCAGGAGGCTGAGGCAGGAGGATAGCGAGTTCAAAGCCAGCCTCAGCAAAAGCGAGGCGCTAAGCAACTCAGTGAGACCCTGTCTCTAAATAAAATACAAGAAAGGTCTGGGGATGTGGCTCAGTGGCCGAGTGACCCTGAATTCAATACATAGTACCAAAAAAGAAAGAAAGAAAGGAGAGTGTGTGACCCGAAAGTAGAAGGTAGAACTACAACCCAGAAACTCCTGCATCAGTTAGAGATATAGCAAAAATTAATATTAATGGGGTGGATAATTCTAGTGGGATGGTGGATATACTGAGCCTACTTGCATTAGTAATATGGCAAAATTCACACAGCATGAAAGTCCCACTTCAAGAGCTAAGACGGGGCACTGTGATGTAGCTCTATGTATAGGTGTAGCTCTGTGGTAAAGTGCATGATTAGCATGCACGAGGTCTTGGCTTCCGGCCCCAGTACCACAAACAAAAGAAAAAAAGAAAAAACAAGAGCTAAGACATCCAATGAGGTCCAAGGAAAATATGAAGCTTCCACAGCCACCAGAAGAACAAACATACCATCTTTAATTTTAGTGAATCTCAAACTCGTCTTGAATCAACAGCCTTCAACTCATATTGATGTCTAAACTAAATATCACCATGCAAAACACCTACACATCAAGAAAAGAATTCCAGTTGGTAAACATGACCCTAGACACTTGTAAAAAATTATTTATACATGTACAGTCGCTATGTTTTCAGGTGATTGAGGGGAACACAGCATGATTTTTTATTCTCTTGTTCAGGCACTGTTGTTAAAACATGAACCTGGTATGCTCAAATAGAATTCAGGTTTACGAGATGAAAGCATGCAGTGGAAATAAAAATCTCAAGAAGGAGAAACAAAAACAGCTTTACTCATCTTGCTTAGTAAAAGCTGTGGTTGAAATTGTCGAATGTAGTCCCTAAAAGGAATGTGGTCAGAAATGGGGGTAATTTTTGAAGCAGTGTGGGTGTAATTTCTAGAATGATATGTTCAGGATTTTTTCAATTCCTGCTTTTATAATTTAAAACACATGTTGGGGGCAATGGGTTTGTTTAAATGGTTCCTGTGTGTTATGTGTAGTATCTGTTTGCAGTGCTTATTTAACAAATGATGCCTTTCAGCTTCAGTGGAGTCAATAAAAAAGGAAATAGGTGTCTGGCTGCGTGCTTCTGAGATGACTCTTCAAAGGTCAATGAAAGGTGGAGTGTGTCCCCAGAAAAAACTTTAAATAAATGAAATAATAAGAAGGTCCCATGGAATCAAAATACCGTTGCTATTTGGTACCCACGCTTAAAGTTTGGATCTTCAATGTCCCCCAAAGCTCATGTGTTGAAGGTTGGTCCCCAACTGGTGCTGCTGCTGGGAGGTGGGACCTGATCGAAGGAAGTAGGTCACTGGGGGCATGTCCTCCGTGTATATGGTCCCTGCCTCCTCTCTCTCTCCCTTTCCCTCTCTCTCCCTCTCCCACCTTCCCCCTCCCTGACTCCTCCTCTTCTTTCCCTCCTTCCCTCCTCCCCCTCCTCCTTCCCCTCCTCCTCCCCCTCCCCCTCCCCCTCCCTGTCTCCCTCTCCTCTCTCCCCTGAGTCCTCCTCCTCCCTTCCTTCCCTCCTTCCCCTCCTCCTCTCTCTCTCTCTCTACTCCCTCCCCTCCCAGTCCTCCTCCCTCCCTTCCTCCCTTCTTCCTGGCCCACGTGGGGTGAGCAGCTTTGCTCAGCCATGATGTGCGGCCTCTCCACCAGCCCACACTGATAGGGCCAAGCAACTGCGGACCCAAACCTCTGAAACCATAAGCCAGAATAAATCTTTCCTGTTGCAAAGCAAGGAAACTGGGTTACAGGGGCTGGAGGGTACAGCCCTTGCCATAACTCTCTCACCCTCTCACCCTAGCTGTGACGGAGATACCAGACCTGATTGTAAAAGAAAATTATAAGAACATTTTGCTGAAGAACCGAAGTCTGGGGAAGGGGTTTATTTTCCTGTGCTTTTGTAGCTTTCTGAACTCTGTGGGATGCAGCTACATCACTTAACTGCTAGTATAAACTGTAGTTTACCTTGCTAATTAACTGCTGGACAGCAGTCGACTTAGTTCTTAGAGCTCTTCCGTGGCGAACTCCAGTCATCCTGAGTGACTGCCGCCTGTGAAGGCCACTTTGCTCCACACCTGTGGACGACTTACCATAAATTCCCCACGCATCTGAAGGGACATTGGCCTTCACCACCTGTAGGATAGCACGTCCCTCTGCTAGCACTCAGGTTACCCCAGCTCTGGGTTCCCTTCACTACCTGTGCAAGGTAGTGAGAGCCGTTCATCAAACACGGCTGTGAGTTCTCCCAGTGAAGAACCGAAGCCTGAGGAAGGGGTTTATCCTACAGAGTGGGCACTGGACAATCCATCACAAACCGACACGGTTCTACCACCACCTCCAGTAGCACCGTGAGCTTGGCCAAACTTCTCCAGGAGCGTGGCATCTCTGCTAAAGTACGTCCCAGCCTGACTTCAGACACCCCTTTCTCCAGCCCTTCCTAAAGCCCCGCTATCCCTTCCACACCTCGAATTCCCCATCTCACTCGCCCTGCCTTCTCCCTTGCCCTTGAAGCCCCGAGCACATGTCTCTGAAAGATTTTTGGCCTCCCCTCGAGCTGAAGCCTTCCTCCAGGAGATGTACGGCTTGAGATCCCCCTGGAACCCTCCTGATGGGGCCAGGTGAAGATGAACCTAGTGAACAACCTGAAGTGGCTGAGGATACCAGAGTGCTTAGGACCCCTGACACCCAGGAGATTGGAAGAAGCCAAGAGGCAGAAATTGGTCGACAAAAACCAGACTCTGCTGTTGATTTAAATTCAGGTCACAGCTTATGGGGTGGACTGAGGAGGAATCAGAGTCTGCCAATCATGGCGGGTAGCTTTGGTGCTCCTGTTTGCACATCGTCACCCAAAATGAGTAGCCCAGAGGAGGACTGAAGCTCATCGTTACCTGACCTCTCCTACAGGTTAGCACAGGAAGCAGAGATAGCGCTGATCTGATCGAGCAATCGGTTCTGACTTGAGAGAAAAGGAACGCTGCAGAAGGGTTGGGAACGTGGAGAGGGCCGTGGAGAGGTGGAAACAAGACCAGGCTGAGGTCCTGGTGGATGAAGTCCGGTAAACTCAAGTATAAATGAGCAAGCCATGAGTGTTTGGAGACAGAAAAGGAAGAAAAGTTGAACAGATTCCTTCAGTCGAGTTTTCCTGTCTTAAAAATAAAAGGTGAATAGAACCAGGCGCAGTGGTACTCACCTGTAATCCCAGCGGCTCAGGAGGCTGAGGCAGGAAGATGGCGAGTTCAAAGCCAGCCTCAACAAAAGTGAGGCGCTAAGCAACTCAGTGAGACTCTGTCTCTAAATAAAATACAAAAAAGGGCTGGGGATGTGGCTCAGTGATTGAGTGACCCAACCCCCCCCCAAAATGAATAGAAAATAAATTCAGTAATATTAAAACACACCAAAAAATTGAACTTGCTGACACCTTTACTTCTGGTGAGCATAACCAGGAGAACCTGCCTGGGAGGATGGGAAGAGAAAAGGAGCAATTTGTATGGTCACTCAGAGAAAGCTCTTCCAAGTTTTGATGCACCGACCTATCTGTTACTCAGATAGTAGCGAGATGCTCAAATGTTACTCTGCAAATGTCCAGTTAAATTATGCTTCCAGCTAATGGTGTGCTCAAAGCATTAGCAAAACAGGGAATTTTATCTTTTTCATTAGAACATAAGTTGAGACTCCTCTTTTCCTGTTTTCAGGTCTTTGAGCCATTGTGAGCTCAGACAACATCCAGATTCCTTTGTATTAATGATTATTGAAAGCTCATTTTTAAATTTGTATTTTTATACAACATCATTATGCTTTGGATGTGAGGTGTCCCCCAAAAGCTCACATTGGACACAAAGCAAGAAGGTTTGGAGGAGAAATGATTGTGCCATAGCCTTAACTTAATCAGTGAATTAATCCCTAATGGGGTAACTGGAGGCAGGTGGGTGTGGCTGGAGGAAGTGGTTCATTGGGGGCGTGGCTTTGGGGTACAAGTTTTGTATATGAAGAGTGGAGTCTCTCTCTGCTTCCTGATGATGTGAGCTGCTTCCCTCAGTCACACTCTTCCTCCGGGATGTTCAACCTCACCTTGAGCCCCGAGGAATGGAGCCTGCTGTGGATTAAGACTTCTAAACTGTGAGCCCCTAAATAAACCTTTCCTCCTTTATAGGGTTCTGGTTATGACCTTTTAGTCACGGCAGTGAAAAAGCTGACTAAAACAAACATACAAAAACAAAAACAAAAAACCAAAAAACATGGGTAGGGATTGGGAGAGATTCACTTTAAAAAGGAAAATATGAGTAAATTGGAACCAAGAAAATTTCTTTTTGAATATTTTTTCTGGATAATACAGTGTCCAAGGAAGACAAACATCAGTTGCATGTCTTTCACATTTCCTTAGAGGCTGGAAGGGGTTAAGCCAAAAGTGCAATCTTTAGGAATTAGGTTATGTTGTATATATTTATATACGTAAAAAATTTTTTGTAAGGAAAATTTTTCCAAAGTGCACTCCCTCATATTTTTAATGAAAGATGACATGTATTTGTGCAAAAATTCTCAGGCACACTATATTATTATAAATGAAGTAAAACCCAGGTGCTTGCTCTGAGAGTGTGTTTTTTGTTGTCATTTTGTTGTGTTTTATTAGGTAAAAAATTCTTCCTCATTCTTGGTATCTGTAGAATTCGAGAACAAACGTAAAAAAAAAAAAAAAAGAAGAATTCCCTGTGCATGGCCTTTGGTCACACAGGCCAAGAATTCAAACCCATTGATGTTGTAATGGTTAAGAAAGAGATGTCAAATTTCCTAGAAAAGCCCCATGTAATCTCAACTGGGGGCCCAGAACTTCAGAGCACTAGCTCATCTGGGTCTGCTGGTGAAAATAAACTGAGCTCTCCAATCCTCCCAGTGGTGCTTGGTCTCTTGTTGAGCATGATTTCCATAATATTTTCAATAAATCTCTCACCCTCTCACCCTAACCACAGAAAGGTACAAAGGCAGTCATTCTAGATGAATATGTTTCTAGAACAGAATTCTTCCTTTCTGTAAGTCTAACATTCCTGAGTGTTTCTTTTCCTGGGGTCAATAAATTAGGGATCTCCAGCCAAATCCAGCCCACCACATGTTTTGAGCTTGTTTTGGTTTGTTTTGTTTTAGGTTTTGGTTCAACTAAAGGTTGAACCCAGGGGTGCTTTACCTCTGAGCTATATCCCCAGTCCTCTTTTTGTTATTTGTATTTTGGGAGAGGTCTAGTTAAGTTGCTGAGGCTGGCCTCAAACTTGGCAATCTTCCTCCCTCAGCCTCCCAAGTCAGTAAGATTACAGGTGTGCACCACCTAGCCAGGCCACCTCATGTTTTTATATAGGCCCAACCAGCCAAGAATGGCTTTCACATTTTTCAATAGTTGGGAAAAAAAATCAAAAGAATATTTTGTGATGATGAACACAATACAAAATTCTAATGTAAGCAGCCCAAAATAAAGTTTTACCAGAGTCCAACCACTGTTAGACAACACTGTCTACAGCTGCTTTGGAGCCGTTGCCATAGAGAGTACCACACTCATCTCTTCCCACTGCTGCCGAGCATGGTAAAAATGGCACAGACGCAGCAACTTGCCAGCATTTCAAGTACCATGTGTATTATACTCCACAGTGTTCTACTTGTTTAATTACTTATCCATCATGCCAAAACAAGAAACAAGGATTTAGAATATGGTGCTTCTGGGGACCAGGGGAGCATAGGTTACTACTTTATCTTCTTAGATGGCAAAGCCTTGTGTTCATTAAGCTATGGCAGGAAGCTGTGCTCAAATAATACAGTACACATCAGCTTTATCAAACCAATCACTTGTCCTAATATTTCCAACTCACAGGAAGCGACGATCAGAAAAATTAGAAAATTTAAAACATTATATCTTATCACAGCAGAATTTCTTCACAGAAATGAAAAACGAAAACTTGGCTGTAACCCAAGTGAGTTTTCTGAGCTTCATTTGTTAACGAAGCAAGGAAAACCATGTACTCCTGGTGAGTTAACTAAATTGTGTTTGATTGCAGCAGAAAACTTTTAAAAATATCCAGAGAAAATAAATTTCTGTACAACCATAGAAACAAAATGACATACCCCATTTGTGTACAATGAATCAAAATGCAGCCTGTAGAAAATAAAAAATAATTTTTAAAAGAAGAAAAGAAATTTCTTTAAAAATTATTAGTCTTTTTGATGAGAGAGCTGCTTAAAGAGTTGTAAGTATTGGGAATAGTATCAGTAGTTGATGGGGGAAAGTCCTCAAAAACATATATCCAGGTCAAATTATTATGCAGGTGGACCCTAAACCCATGATGAGCATCCTTATAAGAGACAGAGAAGAGACACAGGGGAAAAGAGATAGTGTGAACATGGAGACTGAAATTGCAGTGATGTGGCCACAAGCCCAGGAAACCAGGAACTACCAGAAGTTGAAAAAGACAAAACAGAGTCCCTCATAGAAACTCCTGAGGGTGTGTGACCTGCCAACACCTTGATTCAGACTTCTGGCTTCCAGAGATATTTAAGGATATACTTATGTTGCCGGTGCAGCGGCCCAAGCCTGGAATTCCAGGAACTCGGGAAGCTGAGGCAGGAGAATTTCAAGTCGAGGCCGGCCTCAGAGATTTAGCAAGACCCTGTCTCTTTAAAAGATAAAAAATTAATCAATAAAAAGGACGGGAGGTGGGCAGGGGCGATACAGCTCAGTAGTAAGGAGCCCCTAGGTTCAATCCCCAGTACCAGGGGGGAAAAAAATACATTTATGTTGTTCCAAGCCACCAAGTTTGTGGTGATTTGTTACAGCAGCCTTAGGAAACTATTAATCAACTGAAAAACAAGTTAAACGATTTTGAGTGTTTTTTATTGCCTCTTCATGAAATGGGGAAGGTTACTGTAGTGAGTGTTTATGATTTGATGTTGCCTCAGCATCCATTTTTAAATGTTTAATTTTCTCACACCAGAGGAAGGGTTCAGCCCCCCTTGACAGTTTCCAATAATATACCTGCCCAGGCAGCTGCGGCCCATGGCCAGAGGTAAACCAGAGGTAACTCCCTGGTCCAGCAGGTTGAGCTCCCAGAATTTTCCATGGGTTCCTTTAAAAGGACCTTTCAGATGTGACCACCTCTCCATCACGTGGTAAACCAAATCAAGCTCCCTGCTGAAACCTATTTGGATGATACCCAGGACCCCACGAAGGCATTTTCCCATGAGTCCCCAATCGCCCCTCCCCTCCTCCTCCCCCTCTTCTCTCTCTTACTCTCTCCTTGATCTTTCTTTGACCTCTGTGTATTGTCCTCTACCCTTGTTGTGCACTCCTCAGGATTTGTAAGAATTAAAAAAAAAAAAAAAAAAAAAAAAAAAACTTTGAAGTCTCACATGGCAGTTTTTTGTCTTTGAAGCTGAGCCTGCGAGGACCCTGACCGGGGAGTCCTGCAGTGCCCTTGTCTCTGGGTCTCTGATGACCGCTGGGGAGAGTAGCTACCAACTGAGCTGGTAAGCAAAGAACCTATTCACAGCCCTTACTGCTGCTGCTCAGCTATTATTTACTGAAGGAGTTCATGCTGAGGTTGACTGAAGAGTGAGCCCCTATAAATAGACTGCAGGAACAACCACAGCAGAGACTATTTACAACTCTGCTAAAATGTGTTACAATGGATGGTGGCGGAAAAAGTAGAGAGCAGAAAAAAACGTTCATGGGACAAATTTACAAAGCTTCTGCAAATGTAAAGGGTCAAAAAACGGTGGTTGTCCATTACATAATTTTTGTTTGTTTTTGTTGGTTTTTTTTTTTTTTTTCTTTTGGTACCAAGGATTGAACCCAGGGGCACTTAACCACTGACCCATATCTCCAGCCTATTTTTTATTTTTAATTTTGAGACAAGGTCTGCCTAAATTGCTTAGGGCCCCACGAAATTACTGAGGCTGGCTTTGAACTTGTAATCCTCCTGCCTCAGCCTCCAGGATCACAGGCATGCACCACCAAGCCCAACCATTATGTAGTTTATCAGCAGACACTTGCCAACAAATATTAGAATCTATCTATCATGTGTTACTAAACCTGTCATGTGGTACTGAATCCTATGTACTCTACACTAAGAGTGTCAGTAGTAAACTTGATTCAACCTCATACCTTGGCTGTCTTCAGTTCCGTGTTCCATGAATTTTGACTTGGCCTATTACCAGGAGTTCAGTGGATTACTAGTGGTAAAGATTTACTATGTTTTTTTGAACTCAGGCTGAAACTGAAATTTTTCTGAATGAGAACTGCCCTCAACTTCTGTTATGGAACACTGGGTGGCTTTAGAATTTAGCTTTTACAACATACTTCATAATGTTTTTAGTGAATTCAACCTAAACTACCCTAAGATTTCATCTCACCCCAATTAGAATGGCGATTATCAAGAACACAAGCAACAATAGGTGTTGGCAAGGATGTGGTGAAAAAGGAACACTCATACATTGCTGGTGGGGTTGCAGATTAGTGCAGCCACTCTGGAAAGCAGTATGGAGATTCCTCAGAAAGCTTGGAATGGAACCACCATTTGACCCAACTATCCCACTCCTTGGCCTATACCCAAAGGACTTAAAATCAGCATACTACAGAGATACAGCCACATCAATGTTCATTGCTGCTCAATTCACAATAGCCAGACTGTGGAACCAACCTAGATGTCCTTCAGTTGATGAATGGATAAAGAAACTGTGGCATATAGATACAATGGAATATTACTCCGCCATGAAGAATGATAAAATTATGGCATTTGCAGGCAAATGGATGAAATTGGAGAATATCCTGCTAAGTGAGATAAGCCAATCTCAAAAATTAAAGGGAGAATGATCTCGCTGATAAGCGGATGAGGACCTATAATGGGGAGTGGGAGGGGTTAGCATTAGGGTTAGGGTTAGGTTTAGGGTTAGGGATAAGGAGTGTGGTAAGAATGAAGGAAAGAAGGATGTATAGAGGGAAAAGAGGGGTGGGAGGGGTGGGGGGGAAGGGAAAAAAAATAATGAATCAAACATCATTGCCCTATGTAAACGTATGATTACACAAATGGTATGCCTTGAATCCATGTACAAATAGAGAAACAACATGTATCCCTTTGTATACAATAATAATTTAAAAAAAGAAAAAAAAGAGTACTAATATGCAAAACTTCAACGTGGCAATGTCCTTGTGATGACAACTAACATTGTCTTTTTGTGAAATGATTTTACTGGGGCATTCCATTTATTGGACTATCAGTGTCAATAACGAGTGAAGTCAAGTTGCATTACATGCTTCCTGTGATGTCAAAAGTTGAAACAAAAATTGACATCTCCACTTTTTGCAAATTTGCGCAGACATATTTTCCAAGCTCAAACTACAGTTCCACTTCCATGAAAGCGTGAAGAAAATTGCCATATTTCAAAATACATTTCACTGTGCAATTAAGAAGCTTCTACCTAACGTTCATTTGGAAGTAATTAACTTGCAATGTAAAGACCTGCTAAAAGACAAGTCTCCAGAAAATAATCTAATAGAATTATATAATGGTGACTGTGTAATGATCAATTGAATGCATATGCTGTGCACAATGGCCAAGTCCAGTAATCCCAGCTACCCAGGAGGCTGAGGCAGAAGGATCACAAATTTCAGGTCGCTTGGGCAACCTAGTGAGAGCCTGTCTTGAAATAAAAAAATAAGAAAAGGTGGGGGCTGGGGCCTAGTTCAGTGTTACAGCACTTGCCTAGCATTTGCTCAAGGTCCTGGGTTCAATCTCCAAAAAAAGCACTTCAAAAGTGGGGTGTGGCTGGCAGTGAAGCCCAGTGGCAGAGCACTTGCCTAGGATGTGCAAAGCCCTGGGTTCAATCCCCAGTACCAGAAAGGAGAAGTGGGAGGAGTCCTATGCTCATGGCCTGGAATTGGTATTTAGTGCACTTATCTATATGAAAAGACATTTCAGAAATGAAGCAGATAAAATTTTTTGTTGTAAATCTGCATAAACAGATGAGCCCTGCAATCAGCTGCAGGAAGATGGGGTGCTGGGGGTTAAGTCCAAGGTCTCAAGTTTGCTAGGCAAGCACTCTGCTACTGAGCTACACTCCCAACATTAACTCTGAGCCATAGATATTCTGTTGTTACATTTTTCATTTTATCAATTAAAATATTGTGGGACTGTGTTTTCTCTCTTGTTACTCAAGCTCCTACTTAATGTTCCAGATGTTTGTCTCTTGGTCCAAAGAGTTCAAATTATCAACTGTCCAACCCTTTTCAGAAGGCTACTGACCTCAGCGATAGGGCTTTTCTGGAAGTGCATGAGTAGCTCTTTAAGAATCTGCAGGGTCTGGGAAGATAGCTCAGTCGGTAGAGTGCTTGCCTTGTAAGCACAAGGCCCTGGGTTCGATCCCCAGCACCCAAAAAAAAGAATCTGCAAAATTAGGGCTGGGGATGTGGCTCCCTGGTTAAATGCCCCTGGGTTCTATCCTTGCTACCATTAAAAAAAAAATTGCATAAAACCATCCAAGGGACAGCTGCTACAGGTCCACAGCCAAGACCCTCCCCAAAGGGAAGGTAGCATCTCCCTGAAGCAAGAAGGAGCATGCAGAGTCAAGTCTCAGTGGGCACCTCCGGGCACAGAAAGTCCAAGGCCTGTGGGTGGAGGAGAGGAGAAAGAATGCTGAGCAGGGCTGTGCATGACCCTGAGCAGCTTTGCCAGAGTGCTTTGTACCCACCTTCCTGAAGGCTGAGGCTAAGTCAGCGCCTTTTGAATCTAGTAACTGCGGTGGATGCTCGGCCCTCCATCAGGGGGGGTCGTGCTGTGAGTGACGGATGGACCTGGGGGCAGTCCTGGCTTCTCTTGACACCTACAGCTATATCGGAATGAGGTTTTCTTATTCAAAAAATAGAAAATAATTCAAAATATAGATAGATCGCTCACTTTGGCAGCATAGATCCTAAAATCGAAAGGAGATGGAGAAGATTAGCATGGCCGGGGCTGGGGAGATAGCTCAGCTGGTAGAGTGCTTGCCTCGCAAGCCCAAGGCCCTGAGTTCAATCCCCAGTACCGCAAAAAAAAAAAAAAAAAAAAAAAAAAAAGATTAGCATGGCCTCTGCACAAGGACGATGTGGAAATTTGTGAAATGTTCCATATTTTTTAAAAAATTTCAAATGCAAAGTATAGAAAACTTTTCCAAAGTAACCATCTTTTTAAAAAGGTAGGACAGTCGTGTACTGCTTACATAATTTTGCCATACAAGCATGCCTTTCTAAACATATAGAAAGCAATAGAGAAGGGGGTGCAGTCCCTCTGATCAGCCACCACATGCCAGGAACTGGCTCTTTGTGGGTTTTTTTGTTGTTGTTTAAATCGACCTTATTGTAATATAAACATATATGACTATATTTTAAATGTACAGCTCTGTGAGTTTGGGCAAATGTATGCATCCTTACCCACTAGCACCCCAAACTAGATGCAAAATGTTTCCATTACCTCAGAAATTTTCCTCCTACAGTTCTGTAGTCCAACTACACACACACACACACACACACACACACACACACGGAATCCTGTAGAATATTCTGCTTTGTGTCTCACATCTTTTGCCCAGCATTGTTTGTGAGATTTGTCCATGTGCGGGTATCAGTAGCTGGTTCCTGGTTGCTGAGTAGTACTATGTAGTATCATGTATAAATATTCCACATTTTGCTAAACCGTTAACCACGTAGGTCGTTTCTAGTTGGGGGCTGTCTTTTAAAGTTGCTATGAACATTCCTTAGGCAAGTAGTTTTGTGGATGTACGTCCTCTATACACGTGAGGAAGGGCACTGGAAGGTCACATGGCCAGTACACATTTAACTTTGTAAGATACTGCTGGACAGTTTTCCAAGTGGGTATGTCATGTCACTCCCACTAGCAATTCATGAAAATTCCACGGGCTTCATATCTTCCCTACTTCACAAGAGACCCTCATACAGATTTCTTTCCCTGTCCTGAGACACTGTCCCCAGTTCTCCCAGCTCTGATAATCTTCTCCTTAGCTCACTGGATTTTAGCTTAGGGCAACTTGGGGCATAAAAACAAGGTGATCCCTTCTTTTAGAGGTTAGTTTCTCTTCCTGCGGTCCAAAGCCTGAAACAAATTTCCTAATTTTTTGTCTGGTGTTCTTATGGTGGGGGTGTTAACTCTGTATCGGTGACTCCATCATAGCTGACAGCTGACGTCCCCTATGCTGTGCTATTTGGGGGGCCTGTATGTTGACATCTCAAGGACTCACTCTTATTTGTTGTTGCCATATGGTATTGAGGGCTGACTCGCTTAGGCTAACTCAAAAATGTGCAGAAGGCAGGTTAATAAAAGAGCCTGTGTGTGTATATCAACTTGCAGCAAAGAATGAAAGTCAGACCAAAATCTCGGTGTGCGTGTTATCCGTGCCATCTCCTTCCTAAGCAGGGCATGTGAGGGAACCATCATCCAGCTCTTATGGAGGACTTACTGTGAGGAGTCACTGTCATGGGTAGCCAGAGTTAGGCTGGACTCCCATGCCTTCTCTAAGGCACAACAGAAGCCACACATAATCTGAAGGTCACCCCTGCTCATAGATTCAGCGTGGGCGGATAGAGGACAGCCTGACACATCCAATTTATAACAGGAGAAGTCTTGCCAGGGAGATCGAGGTCCATGAGGTCTGTGCCCCTCTGCACCCCTCCATCTCCACCTTTCCTTTGGAACAAGAAACACTTGAAGTTTGGTGACTAAAACTCATTCTCCCCCGAACAGCTCTTCGACAGGAAGTGCCAGCTTCTGCCTCTCTGAATTTCCTTTTGCTTTGCTCGGTGGCAATCCCATTTCCAGGTTCATAAGGAGCATGTCTCTTTAGCTCCAAGTGTTGAAGGTAGGTGGGCACTGATTCTGGGCTGCATCCTAAGTCAAACCTCTGCTACAGAACATCTGGCCCTGGGCCGACCCCCTTTCTAAGGGTACTGCTATAATTTGTATCTGGAATGGTCCTCCAAAGCCCATGTGTTCAAGGCTTGGTCCCAGGTGGTGCTACTGGGAGGGAGAGGAACCTGCAAGAGGTGAGGCCTAGTGGGAAGTCTTAGGTCCTTGAGGTGTGCCCTGGAAGGGGACCGTGGGATCCTGGCCCCTTCCTCCTCCTCCTCTCTCTTTTGTTCTCCAGCCGTGAAGTGAGCAGGTTTTCTCTGCCTGGTGCTTCTGCTGTGATATGCTCTCTCCTCACAGACCCTCGGCAACAGGGCCAACCCATCACGGACTGGAACCTCTAAAACTGAGCCAAAAGAAGCATGTCCTCTTTATAAGTCAAGTCACTAAGGTATTCGTTACAGTGTCATCCAGACGACAGACAGAGCCCTCTTTTCTGCCTTGACCGAAGGAGACAGTGTCCAGGACTTCCTGTCCAAGATGAGTCACTGGACTGTGATCCTTCCATTTGGTCATCATGATACTCTGATCCAAGCATCCCCGCAACTTGAGATTTCTCAGTCGATGGCCGCTTTGGAGAAAAGTCGACTCACTTTGATTCTGTAAAGGTGAAATATGTGGGACAACTGTGCCGTTTGCCAGGGAAAGCTCTATAAAAATCTATATTTATTTGCTTTGCGCTGCCAGAACAAAGTACCCCAAGCTAAGCAGATTAAATGACTGACATTTATTGTCCTACAGTTCTGGAGCCCAGAAGTCTAAGATCAAGGTATCGCAGGTTGGTCCCTTCCGAAGGCTGTGAGGAGCATCTAGTTTGTGGGCAGATTTCGGCATGCCCTGATTTCTGTCTCCGTGTTCCCATGACATTCTCCCTCTGTCTTTGTCCTCCAAAAGCACATAGCCTCCTCGGCCACCAAAATTCTAGTGGGAGGCACACTGAACATAGGGTGGTATGTTTTCAAGGGTAGAGAAAAACTTTCTCCCTACTTCTGAAGGTTTGATAACTGACTCTACAAAATAAATTGACAGTAGGCGGACTGATGAGAGAAAAGCTAGTTTAATTACATACCAAGGTGCGGGAGTCTCACAAAATCTGAGACTGGAGGAAGGAGCAGATGATTGACGTTTTTATAGCATCCTGAGCTACAGAAAGGAAGCAGGGCTTTCTGGAATGTGGGAGTGAAACCTAAGCTATGGGGTGAGAGTGGAGGAGGAGGATGTGGTGAATAAAGGTTGTCTGGTTTCACAGATAAAAAGTCCTTCAGCCAAGCCTTTAATCCCAGTGGCTCAGGAGCCTGAGGCAGGAGGGTCATGAGTTCAAAGCCAGCCTCAGCAACTTAGGGAGGCCCTAAGCCACTCAGTGAGACCCTGTCTCAAAAAATAAAAAGGGCTAGGGATTGGGGGTGTGGCTCAGTGGTTAAGCACCCCTGGATTCAATCCGTGGCACACACACACGCACATACACACACAGAGCCTTTCAGGTAATAAAATTATCTCATGAGAATAGGTGACAGTCCTCAGCTTCCTCTCCTGTGATACTGGGAGATCCATCTTCAGTCAGATAAGGGAACTTCAGAGGAAGTCATTCCCTGCAAGTGCTGTTCCTCAAATGCTCTCAACTTAGCCGTCACCAGGAAAAGGTGGCATATTTAGGGGTGATATTTCCAGAATTCCTGCACTTTCTTGTCCTGATGTAGAAAGACATGTGTACAGAGCTAGCTGGCGTGTGTGCCGCCTCAGGAAGCTGCAGGGTGGTGCAATGGCACTGACCAACGACGGTGTAGCTTGGGGAGCAGTGTCCCCACCTCCACAGGAAGGAGTTGGGACAGATGGCTTCTCAGGTTCCCTCCAGATCTCCGGATGAATTCCTTCAGCACCTGGGAAGTCAAGTTTTAATTGCTGGATTTAGAGATGCGCTCCATGCTGTGGGTCCACTAGGGGGCAGTAAACTTCTGCATTTGGGTCCACAGTCTGTCAAGAAGAATGGGGAGGACAAGGACTCTTTTCAGCTCCTTCTCATTACCAATTTACTCTATGGAAGAGCTTTTAAGTCATGGCCATTTGGAGCAATGAGGGGAAAAGGAGAATTTTGATGTCCACATCAGGCTGAACGTCCCTAGAATGACCCTTTACCCTTGAGCAACCACCTTTTTTTTTTTTTTAACCCACACATGTTAAGGTTGGAGACATTGACTTGCTCCTAAGGGAATTCAGACTTGGAAGTGACCCTTTGGAGTTGAGCTGGTTGCCGAAAGCTTGGTCCTTGTCCTTGATGAATTCCAAAAATGAGGACACAGTTTGGGGGGAAAGGTTTATTACTTTGCTAGCAAAGGAGAAACAGGGGACTCCTGTCCCAGAGGCTGTGACTCTGCCCATCAGGAGGGACAGGGGGCTTTTACAGAGGTGACTCAAAAGCCACATTCCACATTCTGTCTGGAGTTGTAACTCACTTGTTAATTTGGGAGACAGTCATTTCTGAGACCTTCTGGTGCCCTCCCCGAAGGTTGGATGACTTCATTCCCTGGTGGGTTCGAGCTCAGGGACAGAAGGCTGTCTAGGATGGGGAAGGAAGGTGGTCCTATTTCCCTGAGATTAGGGAGGGGGAGAGATTAGGGAGGAGCAGGGAGAGGAAGAGAAAGAAACATGTCCATTTTAAAAATAAGTTGCAGAGGCGGAGCCACAAGGGCTGCTTTCAAACCTAAAGTGGACACTGTTACAAGCTAACAGTCCAGAGAGGGCAAGAGCTAGCTCAAGGTCACAGGAAAGGTTAGTGGTGGGGCCAGGAATAGACAACATCAAAGTCAGTTTTCTGAACTGTATAATGAGAGCTCTCTGAAATTCCTTTGGGCCCAGAGTCTGGTCTCTTGGTCTTGAGTGTCAGGCCAGTGATTTCTGCCAGCCCTCCTGGTAGTGGTTCTGTGACATCAAATCGTACTGACAGAATGTGTAGAGCTGGGTTTTCAAAACCTTCCTCATCAGAGTGAGATTAAGTTGCACGAAATCTCTTACCTCAAATTAAACTCAGAATGAATTCTTTAAAGCTCTGAGTCTCTGGACTTTGGGATTTCATAAAGTAGTAAAACTTAGAAAAATGTTCATCATCTACAATTGGGTTCATTTTACTGAACTAATATGTTTTCATTTCAGACCCATCACTTATTATTGTCTTACCGTCATTTTTTAGGCAGGGCATTACCAGGGATTGAACTCGAGCACTCAACCCCTGGACGCATCCCCAGCCTTTGTCATCACTGAGTGACTTGGCGCCTCGCTGCTGCTGAGGCTGGTTTTGCACCTGCGATCCTCCTGCCTCTGCCTCCCGAGCCGCTGGGATTACAGGCATGCACCACCACGCCTGGTTCTTATCTTACCATTATTTTAAAAGACATTTTAACTTGGAAAGTAGAGGGCACACAATCTCAGGATATTTCACAATGACAATAATCAATTTCCTTCATGAAATACTGCATCCTTCTTTTTTTAAAAATTTTTTTAGTTGTTGAGGGACCTTTATTTATTTATACATGGTGTTAAGAATCCAATTCAGTGTTTCATATATGCTGGGCAAGTGCTCTACCACTGAGCTACAACCCCAGCTCCTGCACCCTTCTTATTTCTTTCATTTTGTACAAATCAGTAAAGTGCTTGTCACTGAATGAACCCCCAGCCTGCAGAGCAGCCTTGAGAATCTCTGCTTCTTTTGTTTTTTTTCTAGAAATTCCTTTAGCAAAGAGCTCTCTTGCCCATGAGTGACTATCTTCAAGAGATGACAAATTCATTTCCAAGCTGAGTGAGAGGAACTAGTGAAGGTAGGAAAGTATGTCTTTTTAAAAAACTGGACGTCCAAAGAACTTCCTGAGAGATTTGTAATTTCTTTCTTTCTTTCTTTCTTCTTTCTTTCTTTCTTTCTTTCTTTCTTTCTTCTTTCTTTCTTGGTACTAGGAATTGAGCCTAAGGGGGCTTAACCACTGAGCCACATCCCCATCCCTTTTTTATTTTTATTTTGAGACAGGGTCTCACTACATTCAAGGCTGGCCTTGAACTTGTGATCCTCCTGCCTCAGCCTCCCAAGCCACTGGTATAGGCATATGTCCCCATACTTGATGGCAACTGCTATTTATAAACAATAAAACATTCTTATGGCCTAAAATGTACTAAAAGTAGACTGGGCTGTGGTCAGGAGAGGAGAAGCATCCTTCTGTGAATGCAAACGTGCTTGCCCAGGAAGCTGTAGCTTCGATCCTGGTGCAGTGGTGTAGGCTTCCAGTGTGTGGGCCCCTCACACTCACATGCAGAGAGTGTCCTGGGAGGAATCGCAGTAATCCTGAAGACAAATGAGACCCTGGAATTCTTGCTTTCACATATTTAGTGCCTTTTTGGCAAACTGTCTAATTCCGGTCTACAGTTTTAACAGACAGCATAATAACAGTATCTGCTCAGAAAATGCTTTAACTTCTTTTTTAAAAAATGGGATGGTTTGGACAAAGCATGTGTTGTTCACAAAAGTATCTGCACTTTGTTTTAATGGTCTCCTGAAAAAATACATACTTAGAAAAGCAAAAACAAAAATGCAACCCTTTGTGGGATTTATACAAGTATATGCTGGTTTGATGGGCAGGATACAAAGGTCTGCCCACATTTGCCAGTTGTCCCCATGTGGGATAAATCAGATGGGTCGTGTCAACTGCAGAGCTACCTGAGTTACTTCCTCAACCCCCCCTTTTTAAAAAATTATTTACTTATTTTATTTTGAGACAGGGTCTTGCTAAGTTGCTTAGGGTCCTGCTAAGTTACCAAGTCTGGCCTCAAACTTGCAATCCTCTTACCTCAGCCTCCTGAGTCTCTGGGACTACAGGTATGTGCCACTGCATCTGACCAGAAGTTGGTTGTACGGTAAATCTTTCTGCTTGTGCTGAGGTTGAATTTAGAGCCCCAGTAGGAGCCAGAGAGGAGATATGCAACCGAGAATATTTGTCCAGCAATGCTGGTGCATGAAGAACATTAGACAAAAGTTGCATTTGCAAGTGGACAGGGAGAATGTCAGGCAGTAGCAAGCAGGAGGCCCATAAATAGTTATGATCCCTGCAGAGAGCAGTCGGTGGGTATCCAGCCTGTGTAGCTGATGATGCGCACAATAGATGCCTCATTATGATGCAGCAGGAAAGCTCTCATCGGCTGAGCAGATGCCAACCCCAAGCCTTCCCAGACTTCCCAGCCTCCATAACTATGAGCAAAAAAAACTTTATTAAAAAATGTACACACACACACACACACACACACACACACACGCGCGCGCGCAATGCTCCTCTTGGTCTGACCTTAAAACAGAGATGGCCAACTCTGGCTGCATGGTGAGAAAGCCCTGGAGGGAGCTTTTGTTTTTGTTTTAATTCTGATGTCACAGCTCTGCCCTCAGAGATTTACATTTCATCATTTCTCAGAAAAGGCCCTGGAATCAATCTTTAAAATAACTCTGTAGGCGGTTCTGTAGAAACTCACACACTCAGACAAAGAGACATTTACCGCACACCAAATACTTAAATAAGATCAAGGGGAATTAAGCACCTAAATATAAAAGGCAAATCTTTAAAATTCTTTTCAAAACAGAGATGACTATTTTTGACCTTGGGATACAGAAAATCTTCATAAGATTCAAAATGCATAAACCATAAAAGAAAAGATTGATATATTTGGCTTTGAAATACAAAAATCCGGTAGTTCAAAAGACACCATAAACAAAAGGAAAAGATAAGCCACAGAATGGGAAAAGTGATCTGAGTGTTGAATAAAGGACAGCATTAGGAATATAAAAAGAATTTAAATGTGCCAGCAAGAAAAAGATGAGCTAATTATTACTTTATCATAAGGAGAATAGCTAAATAAAAAGGGCATAGTTATACAATGAATTTTTAGCAGTAAAAAGATAATTAACTAGAGATTATTATTAATTTAACTCTTAAACACAATGTTGATCAATAAAAGTCAGACCTTCAGAGCTGGGAATATAACTCAGTAGTAGTGCAGCCCTGGGTGTAATCCCCAGCCTCACAAAGAGAGAGAAAGAGAGAGAGAAAGAGAGAGAGAGAGAGAGAGAGAGAGAGAGAGAGAGAGAGAGAGCGAGCTCACATGATCCTCAGAATGACACACTTTTTAAAATAATCGAACACAAATCAAAACTATATATGTTTATGGATACATGTATTGGTTATACAAGTATGCATACATACATGGGTCTGAAAAACATGATTCTGAATTTTATTTTTACCTCCAAGGAAAAAGGAAAATATCTAAAAATTAGTGTGGCATAATCCTCTAGAGCTAATTTTTAGATATTTTTCAATATTTTTACATACTATTTTAAGACATTTATTTAAAAGTGTAAAATAATGATACAGCGTTCAGGTAGTTACGACTCAGTTGAACAACTAAAATACTACAGATTTATTGGAAACCTTGATTCTTATCTCCCTTCCTCTTTGGTCTGATTAGCCTTCTTTTGTGAAGTATCACTTTTAAGAGAAGCAAACACTTAACCCATCCTTAGGAGACGCGGCGGTTTGCACTTCCCATGTGTGATAGACCCTAAGAACCGCTTGAGGGCGCCAGAGCACAAGGCAGGCCGGCCAGCCCGGGTTCTCCCTGGGGAACGAAATGGCTGATTCGCTTGCTACACACTGGATTTTTTGTTGTTGCTGCTGTTGTTTTCCTTCATTTCTGCTTATTTATTTATTTTTGGTTTTTTGATCGCTTGCTAGTTTGTTGTGATGCTGGGGCCCGAATTCAGGGCCTCATGCCTGCGAGGCAAGCACTCTAGCATGAGCTACACCGCTTACTGTACCTCTGGGTGCCACATAAGCAGATAGGCAGATGCCCCAGGTGTGGTCCTAGCGGGCTTCCAGCGACACAGCACCCACAACCGCAGCAGGCAGCTCCTGTCAATGCCCGAGCAAAGACCCCAGTTCACTAGCGCAGCGAGAGGCGCTAGCTCCCGGGAAGCTCCAACAAGGGCCTGACTTTGACCCAGAGCCAAGTCTTTCTGTAATGGTTAAGTTTTCAGATGGAAGAACCCCCAAGTGGAGAAACAGAAATACAGAAAGAAAAAACAAAAGGGGTTTTTGATTCACAAAACCCGTGTGGGTGACCTTGATTTCGCCAGGGATCTGCCAAGCTGGCAACCACAAACCCAGAAATTTTGTTAAATATGTCTATTCTAATTGCATATTAATAAATGTTCATTTTCAAAGAAAAAATAGAAAATCTAAGCAAATATAAAGAAGAAAATTAAATTATACCTACTCCTTGCTCTCTTTATCTCCTTCTAATTTTTCTTCCTCCTGCACTTCAATGTACAAAATAAGACTATATTGAAAATACATCTCATGTACTATTATTTATTTTTACATCATATTGTATTTACTCTCTCAAGTCAAGGCATGTAACTTTGTTTTTTATCAAAGACATACATGTACATAAGAGTTGGTTCTCCTTCATGGATCCTGCTCCACAAATCAAAACTTGAAATATTTTTGCCAATTTTGGGGAAGTTACCTCCATGTCCTAAAATAATATCTGTAACCATATACTGCCACCTCTTGGCATGTAACCATCAGATAGTGCCTACTGACTTCTAACTCTGGAAATGAGGGTTCAGCCCTCTCCCCAGACCACCCTTCGGTCCCTAGTATTCCCTGGTCATCAGGAATATGTTTTCTTCCTGCACTTTTTATTTTCCTAGATTTAATATTGTCCTTACTCTGTTTCCTCTGGGTCTATCTCCAAATTTCTTTGAAGTGTAAAATTCCTTTGTACACACTTAAGTGTGGTCTTAGTCTGTTTTCTGTTGCCAATAACATTGTTCCTCAGATTGGGTAAGTTTTAACAAAAAGAGGTTTGCGAAGCTCGGTTCTGGAGGTTCAAGGGCTCACAGCTATTTGGTGATAGCCTCCTGGTTGGCAGAATCCCAAAGCAATGGCCTGCATGGCGTGGCAAGAGCGGGGAGTACTGGTGTGTCTTCTGAATTCTCTCCCTTCTTATAAAGTCACCAGTATTCAACCATGGGGCTCCGCCTGGAGAATTTATCTAAGCCTAACCACCTCCCAAAGGCTCCATGGATTAAGTTCTCACCCTCTTACTATGCACAATGGTGTTTAAATTCCAACGCAGGAACTCAGAGAGGACACATTCAAACAATATCCAGGCCATAACGAGCCATGAGGCCCTTTGGCAATACCTTCTTCTTGAGGTACCTTTCCCAGACCCCTGGACTGGGTCCCAGATGGAAAGGTTGCTGTCTTCCTGGGATCTCCATGTGCCCTCACCCTGAGAACTTTCCTCTGGCTCTCGTGTTGAGCCTTGGGCTCCTGGATCTCATGGCCTTGTCCTTCAGGAAGTGGGTACGTAGTACCTACAATTTTTGAAACCTCTGCCTGTCACTGAATGACTCTGTCAGTTCTCATGCTTGACTGATGATCTGGGGAGGAAGTCAAGTCAGGGTCAGAGGTCATTTTCCCACAGATCTTTTGAAAGCAAGTGTTACAGTTTCATTTTTGATCCTTTGCATGAAACCTGTTTTTTTCTCAGTAGCAATTTAGAAGGGATCCTGTCTTTGTCCCTAGGGCTCTGAGGTGTCATAATGATGCCTATGGTCTAAGTCTGCATTTATCCATTGAGCTTGGTGTTTGGTGGTCCCTTTAATTACAGCAACTCAGGTTCTGGAAAATTTTCTCAAATTATTCATTTAACAATTTCTACCTTCCATTTTCTTGGTTCTCTCTGTTTATTCAGAGTTTGGGCTTCCTGGCTTGTGCCCTTGTCTTATGTCAGACAAATTTTTTTAGCCTTGGGTCTTTGTCTCTCCTTGAAAGATTCCCTTAAATTTCTCTTCCACCCTCTCTTTTGCACTCCTAATTTTACTGTTTGTGTTAGTCGCTTTTCCATCCATGTGACAAAATAGCTGAGACAATCAGCTAGAAGGAGCAAAGAGAATTTTGTAGCTCCTGGTTTTAGAGGTTTCTGTCCCAAGGTCCCTTGGCCCATGGCTTCAGGACTGTGGTGAGGCAGAATAGCATGGTGGGGAGCGCACGGTGGATCAAAGCTGCTCACCTCCTGGCAGCCGAGAAAAAGAGAGAAGAGAGGGAACAGGGTTCATTCAATATGCCCCTCAAGGGCGCATCCGCAGTGACCTAGCATCCTTCCACTAGGCCCCGCCCCCCAAGGTTTTAACACCCCCAGGAGGGTTGAGGCAACCAAGCCTTCAACACATGGCCTTAGGAGAACATTTAAGGTCCAAACCATCACATTGTCATATTTTATTAAAACCTGAGACGTGTGTGTGTGTGTGTGTGTGTGTGTGTACATATAGAACCCAGAAGGGCTTTTACCACTAAGCCACATCCCCAGTCCTTTGTATTTATTTCATTTATATTTTTATATTTTGAGACACGATCTCACTAAGTTGCTTAGGGCCTCACTCCATTGCTGAGGCTGGCCTTGAACTGGCAATCCTCCTGCCTCAGCCACCAGAGTCGCTGGAATTGCAAGTGTGCACCGCTGTGCTCGGCAGTGTGATGGATTGTGACACCTTGGTTTTTGCTCTCTGTCCCTTTTTTATGGCATCCTCTTCTTCCGTGCATGGATCAACATCTTGTGTCTCTTCTTTCGATCCTTCCTGCCTTGCATTGTTTCCTCCAAGCTGTCTTTTCTTCTGTTCCTTACTTGTCCTCGATCCTGTCTTTCATCTGCGTCCTTACTCAAATCCCCTTGGCCCTCAGTTCCTATTGTTAAAAGATAAACTTCAGCAAGTTAAAATCTGAAAGTTTATTTGAGCAGACAGCAATTCATGTATTAGACAGCTCCAAATCACAAGCAATTCAGGGCTCCATCACAGGGTCGCCAGGGTAAAATTTGTAGAATGTGTTCCTGGAGGCAAAGCAAGGAAACTATTTGATTGGTTAAAGTGGACCAATACCTTGAAGCGCCTAATTTTAGAGGTTGGTGGATGGCTTTTGATTGGTAAAGCTTAGTTTTCATTTTTCTGAGATAAATGACTGCCCTTGCTGAATTGGGTTTTGATTTGCTTACTTAGGAACGTGGGATGCTGCGCCAGCTTGCTCTAATGACCTCCCAGTTGATTATTTTTTAACAATGCCTCCCCTTTTGATTAGTGTTCTGTAACAGCCCATCCTGGCGGATGAGAGCTGGCTGGGAACCCTATGTAGGAGGGGCTGTGAGGCCAAAGAGAGGCAGACAGACCTCAGATTGCACAGAGTGTGATTTCTTGATGACTTATTGGCTGCAATGTCAGTTGGAGCCCCACAATTTGGCCCAGAAAGAGGAGCCTATTTATGGGTTAGGACAAAATTGATTTCACCAAGCCAGAACGTACCTGGTTTATCTAAGCTAATATCAGAGTCAGGCACATTCCTGGAGCCGTGTTCTGGTTGGAAAGCTCCGCACACCACTCTCATAGTTTTGTCTATTTATAATTTGCTAGGAAACGAGGCAGAAAAACTGACTAAGGTTACTCTGGGGCAAGTACGTCAGTTACAACTCAAGATGGCTGCAGTCATGTCCAGCTGGAGGTACACTCTCAGCCTCTCATTTATGAGAGATTGACCAAAACTTGGGGATGCGTGGCAGTTTACATCACCAGCATGGCTGATCTGTCTTTGTCTCGATGAGAAACTCAAAAGTCATGAATCCCAAACTAAATAGCTTTCTCTCAGCAAAGGAAACTATCAGCAATGCGAAGAGAGAGCCTACAGAGTGGGAGAATATCTTTGCCACTCATACTTCAGATAGAGCGCTAATTTCCAGAATCTATAAAGAACTCAAAAAACTCTACATGAAGAATACAAATAACCCAATCAACAAATGGGCTAAGGACATGAACAGACGCTTCACAGAATATCTACAAGCAATCAACAAACATATGAAAAAATGTTCACCATCTTTAGTAATAAGAGAAATGCAAATCAAAACTACACTAAGATTCCATCTCACCCCAATTAGAATGGTGATTATCAAGAATACAAGCAACAATAGGTGTTGGAGAGGATGTGGGGGAAAAGGTACATTCATACATTGCTGGTGGGGATGCAAATTAGTGCAGCCACTCTGGAAAGCAGTGTGGAGACTCCTTAGAAAACTTGGAATGGAACCACCGTTTGACCCAGCTATCCCACTCCTCGGCCTATACCCAAGGGACTTAAAATCAGCATACTACAGAGATACAGTCACATCAATGTTCATAGCTGCTCAATTCACAATAGCCAGACTGTGGAACCAACCTAGATGTCCTTCAATTGATGAATGGATAAAGAAACTGTGGTATATATATACAATGGAATATTACTCAGCTATAAAGAATAATAAAATTATGGCATTTGCAGGCGAATGGATGAAATTGGAGAATATCATGCTAAGTGAGATAAGCCAATCTCAAAAAATCAAAGGGAGAATGATCTCGCTGATAAGTGGATGATGACACATAATGGGGGGTGGGAGGGGGGCAAGAATGGAGGAAGAAGGGACTGTATAGAGGGAAAAGAGGGGTGGGAGAGGTGGGGAGGGAAGGAAAAAAATAAGAGAATGAATCAAACATCATTACCCTATGTGAATGTATGATTACACAAATGGTGTGCTGTTACTCCATGTGCAAACAGAAACAACATGTATCCCATTTGTTTACAATACAAATAAATTTTTTAAAAAAGTCACGAATCCAAGTCTGCTGAAGATTTGCTCCTGTTGTTGATCTCATTTTTGTTTTCTACGTGCCATGAGAGCACCTGACATACTGTTGATGATCCTGGAGAGAAGTCAAGCAGCCGGGAGATTACCAAGAGGGCAATACTGAGAAGATGGAATATGTACCTTAGCCCAGGCTACCGGAGGCCAAGCAAACTAAATTTAAAAATAAATAAATACATAAATAAATAAAAGTTAAAGCCTAGGAAAACTACAAACTCAGTCCCTGAGTCCAGAGAGCAGTTAGTTGAGATTTCTAGATTTCAGCCAGAAGCAGCTTTCGATGGTGGAATGAGGAAGGCAGGTGCAACGTGATGGTTTGCAGTCTGAAAATCTCTGGCTGTGGCATTGGGCACTTTGGTAAAACTTTCCAAGTGGCCCATGCAGCCGCAGGCATGAAGTGGGGAGAATGAGGTTGATACCAGGCTGTCCAGATCCATCTTGTAGAAAATTAGGAACAGGGAAGTTTGTAGAGAGAGAACAAAATGTTAAAATCCAATGAACATGCAAATATGATTCCAGGACCCGTATGACTACATCATGTGCCGCCAGAAGAATGAGAAGCCATTCTCCATCTATGTATGCGGTGTCAAAATGCATTCTACTGTCTCGTACAACTCATTAGGACAAATAAAAATATTGTTTTGGAACTTAGCCTCCCTCCCAAAAAAATCAAATGTACAGGCTGGGCCCGATTGCACATGCCTGTAATTCCAGTGGCTCAGAAACCTGAGGCAGGAGGATCGTGAGCTCGAAGTCAGCCTCAGCAACTTAGTGAGACCCTAAGCAACTCAGCAAGACCCTGTGTCAAAATAAAAAGTAAAAAGAGCTAGGGATGTGACTCAGTGGTTAAGCACTGGGTTCAATTCCCAGTACCCGTCCCCGAAATTAATGATAATAATCTCTTTAAGTCTACTTTACTGAAACTTCTAATAAGGAATTTCAGATTAAACTTTTAAAAGCCTCTCCAGGGACTGGGGTTGTAGCTCAGTGGTAGAGCGCTTGCCTAGCACATGTGAGGCACTGGGTTCGATCCTCAGCATCACATGGAAATAAATAGATAAAATAAAGGTATTGTGTCCATCTACAACTAAAAAAAATTTTTAATAAATAAAAATAATAAAAGCCTCTCCAACCCAAGAAGTAAGTCATGCCAAAAACTTGCTGCTAGACTTTGCCCATAATACCTACAGATTTGTGGGAATTCCTCTTTTCCTCTCTATTCAAGTTGCCCAAAAGTACTTCTAAGTTTCCTGAGCCATTTCGATTTAATCTGTAAGGCCAGGGAATCCTTAAAGCTGGGTACAGGCCAGTTTTATTCAAGGGACTTTATTGGCTCTGTAAAATCAACCTTAATTGCTTAAAAACTGTCTGGGGGCTGGGGAGATAGCTCAGCTGGTAGAGTGCTTGCCTCGAAAGCCCAAGGCCCTGGGTTCAAATCCCCAGCACCGCAAAAAAAAAAAAAAAAAAAAAAAAAAACCTGTCTGGTCCGGTTCTATGCACATTCTCAACTCTGACTCTCCAGTCCCAGCCCTGGTAACATAGCCGATGCTTCCCTGTTGTGTCCTATTATAAGGAAAGCAGATGCTTACTGAATTTAGGCAAATAAAAATGTGCAGTTATATTTTTTGGATTCTGGAGGGATCAGATAAGGAGAAAATGCAAGTGTTTCAATTCTATTAACAAAAAGTGTTCTTTACCAAACTTCAGAACAAGTTCCTTTACATCCAGTCTGTTATGGGAAAGTCCCAGGAAGGCTCTTATACTGAAGATCCCCAGTGCAGCAATGTTCAGAGGGGAACTCTGGGAGAAATGATTGGATCATAAGGACTTTGACAGCATCAGTGGATTAATGATTAATTAATGATTGACTGATTAATTACTGGATAAATCCACTGGTGGACTAATAATTTGATGGCTTTATTGGGAGGTGGTGAAACTGTAGGGGGGATAGTTGGAAGAAGTAGGACCCTGCCAGAGTGCCCTGGAAGGGTATGCCTTGTCCCCTAACCCTTCCACTCTTCTTCTCTGTTCCTAGCCACCATGAGGCACGGATGCTTCCCTCCTCCATGCGCTTCTGCCACAATGCTCTGCCCATCTCAGACCCAAAGCAATGGAGCCAGCTGACCATGGACTGAAACTGTGACCCAAAATAAGTTATCTCCTCCTTTTAAGTTTATATCAGGTGTTTTGTCACTGCAATGTAAAGCTAACCTACAGCCCAATGGTCTGATCTAAAGGTTTTCAGAAATCTACACTTGTCAGAGACCTTTCCATGAACCTTCTCAAAGACACAGCACTTTAGGATTATAGTTTCTTGCAAAAGCTTTCAAGAATTCATCAGTTAAAATAATTGAGTGATGACAAAATACTTAAAATGGCGATGGTTAAAAGAGCTGATGAACTGGGCTTGGTGGCACACACTTGTCATCTGAGTGGCTCAGGAGTCTGAGGCAGGGGGATCGCAAGTTGAAAGCCAGCCTCAGCAAGTAAGCAAGGCCCTAAACAATTTAGCAAGACATTTCTCAAAATATAAAACAAAGAGAGCTGGGGCTAGAGTTCAGTTACAGTAAAGTGCCTCTGGATTCAATCTCAGTGAGAGAGAGAGAGAGAGAGAGAGAGAGAGAGAGAGAGAGAGAAGGAGAGAGGGAGATCCAATGAAAATCCATTATAATGCAATCGAGAAGAAAATTTCATTATTTTTGTAGAATAGAATAGTATTGAATAGAATCAATAGAATTATGACTGATAACATTACATCAAGACATACAGAATTCCAGGAATCTAATATATTTTTTAACACATAATAATAATAACATATTAATAAAAAGCATTGTGTAATACTTACATTAATAACATAGATCCAGCTAGGCATAGTGGCACACACCTGTAGTCCCAGCTACTTAGAAGGCTGAGGTACAAATATTTCTTGAGCCCAGAAGTTCAGGGCCAGACTGGACAACATAGCAAGACCCAACGTCAAAAAAAATAAGAAAAATAAAATAAAATGATCCATACATATATAACCTATATTGAATATTGAACATTGCCCTTATTCAACAATGCTTCTGACACAATCTAATGGAATAAGCCTAATTAGTTTAACATCTCTCTTCTTTTTTTTTTTGTAAAAAGAGAATACAAATTCTTTTGAGGTGTTCCAGGAGTTCTCTGGAAAGTTCCAAAGTTAGTTTAGGATCAAAAAGACTAAACACAGAGGTTGATTTTGAAAAGTTTTTCAATAAAATTGAATGATTTAAACAATGAATTAAGAGGATCACAGGTCACTGTGAAACAACCAAAATGGTAATTAAAAGACTTCAAAGCAAGTACAGAAAGTTGCTTCATTGGAAAACTAACTTTAGCCCTTTTAATGGAGAAGACTCTGTTTTCTTAATTGATCAAAGACCTAACAAAAACAACGCGAAAGCACAGGAAGTAATTTTTCTTGATAAAACACAGTGTTTGTTTTCTAGGCAGACTTTACTTAAAAGGTGAAGAAAACCATTTTGCAATTTCTTAAGAACAGAACAATTTGGTTTTTTTTTTTTTTTAATTTTTTGACAGAAAACAAACTGTCGTTTTCAGAGAAGACAAGGTTCTAGTTTTGCATCAGTTTGCTTTTGAAATTAATGCTCAATTTTTTAAACTTATAAATAAATTCATTTAAGTCTTAACCAGCTTGAACACTGCTGTGGTTTTTACATTAAATGGGCCGTTATGTCCCTAGAAGCCCTTTGTGTTGGAGGCACAGGTCCTTAGCCTGTGGCACTGTTGGAGGTAGTGTGACCTTTAATAGGTGGGGCTGGGGGGTCTCCAGGTCGCTGGGGCCTACGCTGGAGAGGGTAGTGGATCTCAGCCCTACTTCCTGGCACAGGTAAGTGGTCTTGCTCACACGTGCCCCTGCCTTGGTGTGCTGCCCTGCCACAGGGCCAAGACAACAGGGCCAATCAGTCACAAATGGAGCCTCTAAAACCACATGCTAAAATAAACCTTTTCTCTTTATAGGTTGATTATCTGTTTTTGGCTATAGCAACAGAAAACTAAGATAACTGCTGTGAACTCACGGCCACAAACGACAAAGACAGGAGCCGGGAAGCAAATCTCCCAACAGCAAGCTTTCCTTATTCTGCAGTGAGGTCCATGGATCAGGCACGGGGTGGGGGGCCTATTTTCTGGGTATGGAGCTGGCCCCCAGGTTACTGAAGGAGTCTGGGCTTTTATAGTTTCATTGGAGACTGCGGACATGCAGTCTGAACAGTCAGGGGCTTGTTGTGCAGGTGAAAACTTCACCTTAGGAAGGTAGTCGTAAAAAGGTTGAAACTCCTTGTCTGGGGAGATAGGAGTGCAGATCCCAAGGATGAGTGCTCAGATCTTGCCCATTGATTTTCTTTCTCTGGGATCCATTGTTTCCCAGAGATTCAATATTTGCCATGCCTCCATTTAGGACCAATTGGCAATGGGGGGAAGGTCGAAATCCAGGGCCCAGTGTTCAGTATCAGCCCCTTTCCTTCAGGGCCTATTGTTATTAGGAAAGGACTTACTGGGAGGTTTAATGTTTGGCTAATTTCCCTTCCTCCTCCTGGGCAACACTGTCCCTCCATTTTTTCTTGGGGAGCTGTCTTATAGGAATATTATTTTCCATAACCCTTCAACCACACATAAAATTCTTTTTCCAAAATTCCTTCACAAATCTTCTATGACTTTCTTATACTGAATCAGTTATTATCCTAGACTTTCCTCTTATTGTGAAACAATCAGTCTTTCTATTTTAGGATAGAAATTACTTTTTTTCCTTTAACAAAACAGAACCCAAAAATCCATGTTCTCCTACTTAGTTGCTTTCTCTATCGAAAGCATGTCTTGGTTTCCTTGCATATACCGTTGTTTCTCTTATTATGTTTAATAGTTTGAAATTCCATATATTAGTTAGAATTCTTAGCTCTTGGTGCCTTTAATTTTTGGTGAAAGAAAGTAAGCAATTGTGAACCAACACCAACATTCTGTAGATTGCCAAATCTATGAATGCACCATTTCATAATCTCTGGGAGCATATGCTTCTTTATAGTACAATTTTTATGTTTGTTAACAGACCAAAATATCTTTAGTCCCCTTGTGATAAGAAGTCAAAATTAGAGAAATTTATGTTCAACAATTGATGCTTAATATTTTATCATATTTGGACATGATCTAGACACTTGGTGAATAGTCATCATTCAATTTGGCAAAATTCAAAGGCTGTAAGTTGCCAAAGAGATTTGGGAAAATGTTAAGTAGAGGTTCTAATACCAGACAAGCCTGGCCGTCATGAATAACATGTTTATTTGATGAGTTAATCCAGATAGAATAAAAGTTGTGTAACCAGACACAACGGGTTCACCTTTCATGAGTGCAAAGCCAAGAAGCACAACCAGGAGATAAAAGAGAAGTTTATTACTTATAGCAAGTAGGGAAAGTACAGTAGATAACTCCCAAAGTAGTCTTCTCCCGAACAAATTAAGCACAGGGTTTTTATTGTGGAAATGTATTCACATCCATGTTGGAAAGACACATCCTCACGTGTAGAAGCAGGCACATTCCCAATAGCTCTCAGTTCCAGGTCACATAACACGTTTTTAAAAAATGGTGGACAAGCAGGCACAGTTGCACACGATTTAGGAGGCTGAGGTCGGAGGATCGCAAGTTCAAGGCCAGCCTTGGCAATTTAGAGGGACCCTCAGCAACTTAGCGAGATCATGTCTCAAATTTCTTTAAAAAGATTGGGGATGCAGCTCAAGTAGTAAAGCACCCTGAGTTCAATCCCCAGTGCCACAAACAGGGGGAAATGGTGGACACCAACGCTCTGGGTGGAGACGTTAGCATTAGAGTGAGCAAAGTTCCTTCTGTGCCACCTAAAAAGAATGAGTCAGAGTGACTTGGCAATTTCAAGTGGATCCTGGCAAGTTTCTTTGTATCAAAAACAAAACAAAACAGATGTGGCCGCGAACAACTGCAATCCCAGTAATTCGGGAGGCTGAGGCAGGAGAATCACAAGTTCAAGACCAGCTCTATCAATTTAGCGAGGCCCTTTGCCATCTAACGAGACCGCATCTCAAAATAAGAAGTGAAAAGGGTTGGGGATGTGGCTCAGTGGGTAAGCGCCCCTTACAACGTAAGTATACAGATTGCATAGCTTTCATTCTAAAACTTAAACCAGGTACCAGATACAGTGATGCAAAATGGTTTTGGTTTGTTTTTTGTGTTTTGTTGTTTTGGTCTGTGCATCTTGGTTTGTGTTTGATTTTTGTGTTTTGTGTTTGTTTATGTGGTGTGTTTTCGTTTTATGTGTGTTTTGTTTTGGTTGGTTTCTGTTTGTTCTGTGTGTTTTGTTTTGTGTGTGTTTTGTTTCTTTTGTGTGTGTTTTGTTTTGTGTGTGTTTCCAGCTATGTTGCTCAGGGATGTGGCCTCAAACTTTTGACCTCAAAGGATCCTCCTACTTCAGCCTCCCAAGTACCTGGGACTACAGGTGTGCACAACTATGCCCAGCCCTAACCCTCACTACTTATAGACTGTCTTGATCTGGATTGTGATGTGGGCAGATGGAACAAGTTAAGATTACTTACTCTGTTATGGATGCAGCAGCAGTGCACGCCTATAATCCCAAAGATTTGCATAAGTAGGAGGATTACAGGTTCAAGGCCGGTGTAGGTAAGTCAGCAAAACCCTACCCCAAAAGAAAAATAAAAAGGCTCCTCAGTCGTAGAGTGCCCTTGGGTTCAGTCCGCAGCATGGGAAAAAAAAAAAAAAGCCTTTTGCTAATACTTGTGGGAAATCCTTTTAAGACTTTTTCATTTGCCCGATTTCCACATAGCTTCTGATACCCCAGGCATCTTCCTCAGATTTAGTCACGCTTCTCCTCTGGTGCAGAGAGGGAGAATCCCTTATAAGTGGAGATTTCTTTTATAAATGTAAACTTCCATTGCAAAAGCGACTCAAAAATACTAGCCAAAATAAATCTTTATTCCAGGACCCATAATTTGGAGACTTACCAGATGGTGGCTTCCCAGTGCTGTTTTTGTGTTTTAAACTATATTACTGATCTTGGAGCAGACCATCTTGATCAATGTGGCAAGTATGTTCTATGCCTGGTCTCAGCAGGATAGGCCAGAATGTGTCAGAAATAATACTTCTAATCTTGCCTTAGAGTCAGAGACTGGTTCATTGTTTTGGTTTTGTTCAATTTTGTTTATTTAAGATTAAAAGACAGAATACTTTTTTAAAGTCAGCTCTTTCTTTTTAATGAACTCTAGGGAATCATTTGCTCTTTCCCAGCCTTTGAAAGCCTATCCCTGGAAGATTGGGGCTTTGATATTCTTCTCAGGTGCCTTCTGTCATCAGAGGTCCAAAGAGTTCTCAGAGAGGGGACCTCCACTCAAAATCTGCAGGGTTCTTGGCATATGTGACGCAAAAGAATTTCAGCACATACCAGTTAGAGACACAGACAAAGGTTTATCTGGGAAAGCAGAGGCGCAATCAAGGGAGAATGCAGCTATCTAAAATGAGAGAAGCTTTGGGGATAAACCCACGCTCAGGGCGAACGCAGCCATCAGGCAGAGACAGCAACTGGTGGTGTGGAGTGTCCATATTTATAGAGGGCTGGTTGCTAGGAGCTGGACCAGAGGTGGAGCCAGGGCGGAACTACACAATTCTTGCCAGTTTTCCCGGCGCCAGAGCCTTGCCCTCACAATACTTTGTGCAGGCCAAGGGCAAGGGCTGGGGCGCTCGGGAGTTGCCACTGTCCCCGGTGCTTCCTGCATCTTCTGCATTTCAGTGGTTCTGGGGTACTTCCTTTGCCAGTCAGTACCTCTTCCTTTATTCCCACATTCCTATCTCCAGTCAGCAAGCTGCAGGCCAGGACGTGGCACAAGGACTCGGGCTGCGTGTGTGAGGTAGGAGTTCAGGGACACCAAGACAGGGAGATGAGTCACTGTGTTCCCATCACCAAGTCCCATTACCATGACAACTCCCTCCAAGGACCTAGCACCCGTGATGGTAAGACAGAAAACATGGTAAAATGGCCAGGTAGTCAGGGTAACGGGCCTGTGAGGAAGAACTTGACACACATAATGCCATTTTGAAACATAGCCTCCACCTTCTAATGCAAGTCACCTCACAGTCACCCTGATAAACCCCAGATAATGAAGCCAGAATTAGGGATAGGTAGTTAGTGTAGAAATAGGGGATCGGGTCAAATCAAGGAAATAAAGGCCATGAAAGCCATCTGCCTCTGGAAGTTGGAGACTGCCCCTGGGAGAATGGAATGTCAAGGATCTCCAGAGCCCATTGATTACCCAATTTACCTGCCCTTATCAAGGACTGCAAGCAAGGAGCTGCTAATTAGTGCCCCATGGGCTCTTACCTGCCTGAATCACCTTGGCCTCCCCCTGCCCACGGCTTTTCACTTTATGCAAACCCAGGCCTAGTCATGTAGAGATAAGGGGGAGAGAACTGGAGAACAAAAGAGACTTTAACCTATAAAAGATGTAGGTTGCGCTCACTTCTTGGGACTTTAGAACATGGCCCCCTTCTCCCTCCGGGAGAAGTCTGTATTATTACCTTTAAATAAAACCTGCTTAATATGCTTGCCTTGGCGTGCTTCTCTAGTGTTCAATCTTCAACATTAGAGGGAGAAGAACTCGTCACCACAGCGGTATCAATAATACCCCATGGGAATACGAAGAAAGGAAATTGCGTCTGAAACTGGAATCCCGAAAAGCCCCTGGTTCAACCCACCTCAAAGAAAATAATGCCTGAGGCTGGGGAGATAGCTCAGTTGGTAGAGTGCTTGCCTTGCAAGTACAAGGCCCTGAGTTCGATCCCCAGCACCACAAAAAGAAAAAAGAAAATAATGCCTAACCACAAAGAGGTCCCCTCTCCCTGAGTACCCCAGCTGGTAAGCAGAAGACAGGTCTCGGTCTCCAGGTTTGTCCCCAGCACACCGGTGTTACAGTTGAGCCTTACTGATGAGTCCCCTCTCTATTTCCTTCATTGGGTTCTTTCCTAACAGGGCCTCAATTAAGGTCTTATTCAAATGTAAAGACCACTCCAAGTGGTAACTGGTGGAAACATCCAAGCCAACTCCTCTGGGTGGTAGGGATGAAAGAAGCGGGTGAACCCCAATGGAATCACAGGAAGGAGTCAAACTCAGAGGCTAAGGGACACAGCCAACAGCCTGGGTGATGTTTCAGTGCCTGTTTAACAGAGATTTTGGTCAACTCTTACCCGAAGACTACATAAGCGCCTGGGTTAGAGGATCCTGCTATCAGATCCTCTCCCACATCCTGGGAATCCCATCTCTTCTCTTCTCACTTAAATAAATCCTACACCATTAACTCTGGCCTTCCATTGTTGACTGGGGATTTTACTCTTCAAATTTGCAAGAAACCCAGAAGGAAATTGGGGAGGCCTGCAGCCTGCACAAACTCCATCTGCCAACAGAAGCTGGGGCCCCGTTTCGTCTCAAACTCCACTTTCAATAACAGCCCTCACACGTTCTGTATGCTAACATTAACAGTGGGGGAAAGTGGACAGTATTGTAATCAGGAATCACGAAAATCAACGGGAATCAGTGGGTAATCAGGTGTCATAATGTAACCAAAGGGAATGTAACAGTGTCCACTTTACGCTTTGAAAGCAGCCCTTGCAGCTCGGCCACTGCAACTTATTTTTAAAATGGACTTGTTTCTTTCTCTTCCTCTCCCTGCTCCTCCCTAATCTCTCCCCTCCCTAATCCCAGGGAAATAGGACCACCTTCCTTCCCCATCCTAGACAGTCTTCTGTCCCTGAGCTCGAACCCATCAGGGAATGGAGTCATCCAGCCTGCGGGGAGGGCACCAGAAGGTCTCAGAAATGACCGTCTCCCAAATTAACAAGTGAGTTACAACTCCAGACAGAAGGCATGGAATGTGGCCTTTGAGTCACTTCTGTAAAAGCCCCCTGTCCCTCCTGATGGGCAGAGTCACAGCCTTTGGGACAGGAGTCCCCTGTGTTTCTCCTTTGCTAGCAAATAAACCTTGTTTCTCCTTTTTCTCAAAACCGTGTCCTCCTTATTTGATGAGCATCAGGGACAAGGATCAAGCTTTTGGCAGCGGGACCAAATGGGGTAAGGTCTTCGATCAGGCTGATGCAGGGAAGAGACCCCCACACACAGCCCAGCATATGAGACGGGTTTCCAAATGGGGCCTGGCGCCTCACTCCTTGCTCAGCCCACTCTCACCTTTACCTCCAGTGAATCTGTACCTTACCCTGACCTCCGTGTGTCTTTTCAGTTCTTTGTGTACCAAGGACCTGGACCCCAACTGGACACCCTAACGATAATATGTTGTTCACAGTTGCTTTTATCACATTCCAACAGTTTGTGGACATTTCTCTTTTGAGACTGAGTGTTCTCTGTGTGTCTATAAATTTCTATCTCGCCCATTTTACGTGAATGAATTGGTAAATATCACAAAGTCTAAGAGCATAGCTCCAAGGAGAATTCTAAAATCCACAGCGGCTGGGCACGGTGGCACACGCCTGTAATCCCAGCGACTTGGGAGGCTGAGGCAGGAGGATCACAAATTCAAGCCCAGATTCAGAAAATGATCAAAGGCCCAAGCAACTCAGTGAGACCCTATCTCAAAATAAAAAATGTAAAAAATGGGGCTGGGGATGCAGCTCAGTAGTAAAGCGCTTCTGGGCTCAATCACCTGTAAATAAACAAATTCCTCAGCAAATTTTTTCTTTGTTTGATCTATTTTTCGGGGACAGGGGTTTACCTGGGATTAAATCCAAGGTCACTTAACCAATGAACCACATCCCCAAAATCCTTTTTGTTTTTTTTATTTTGAGACAGGGTCTCACTAGGTTGCTTAGGGCCTCACTAAGTGGCCCAGGCTGGAACCTGCCATCCTCCTGCCTCAGCCTCCAGAGTCGGCGCAGTGACAGGCGCAATGACAGGCGTGCCCCACCGTGTCCCGCTGTTCAGTTCCAGTTCTTGTTGCCTTTTGTTTTCCCTTTTGTTTCTCCTGAACTAAAAGCCACCTTTGCCTCCTGACACCAGGAATATAAAAGAATCCCCCATCTCCCTACAGGATTTTGGATGTTATACCAGAAGCACCGTCACTGAGGGGAAAGAGCGGCAGTCGGGCCTGGGGACACAGGTACTCGGTGTTATTTGGGGGAAATATGCCCAGGTCTCCAACAATCCCGAAAACGATGGGATTGGCAGCGGCTTCCTACAAGTGACTCCTGGTACTTAAGGAAGACTGCAGCCAGACAGGGAAAACGCCACTACCGAACTCAACCAAAGGACCTGCCATCATCAGAACTATTTATTATGGTGTGGAAAGGAAAACAACAACAACTTAAAATGGCCCTATTTTGTTCTTGCTTTGTCGCCCAGGCTGGTCTCAAACTCCAGGGCTCCATCGATCCTTTGGCTGAAGTCTCAGAAATGCTGGGATTATAGGTGCGCATCTCTGTGCCTGTCAGAGTGGCACCGTTTTACCAGTTGGTTTTTTTTTTTTTTTGGCGGTGCTGGGGATTGAACCCAGGGCCTTGTGCATGCGAGGCAAGCACTCTACCAACTGAGCTACATCCCCAGCCCCAAATTTTTTTAGTTGTTCATGGATCTTTATTTTATTCATTTATTTTTATGTGGTGCTGACAATTGAACCCAGTGCCTCAGACAGGCTAGGCAAGCGCTCTGCCACTGAGCCACAACCCAGCCCTACCCATTGGTCTTTATTTGGGGGTCTGCCTGGGATTAGATGTTCACAGAACATTCGATCAATTTAAAAAGCAGTTATGCAGTCTCTTACTTCTTTTGAATACATTGAACGCAACAGAATATATTATCCCAAAACAAATAAATAAGGTAAAATCCATAAAAAATGGACATCTTATTTCATCATTGCTGGCGTCAATGAGAGGGTGCATAGCGATGCAGACCCGACGTTACTGGAAAAACCAATGATACCACTGTAAAAACCTGTTTGCTCAAAAATCAGGGTATACTTAAATAGAGTATAGGCAAGGAAGCTTTGTCACGTCTCAGACTTCACCTCAAATGTCTTCTACCTTACTTTTTAATCATTAATTCTAGGATAGGTAACGTTTACCCACGGTGATGTTTGTTACGTTCGTAATGGATTTACATTAAGAGCATGTGAGAGAAGACAGACTATACCAAATAGAAAAACAACTCACACCAAGCAAAAACCTTTCACCTCTGTAATTAACCCTCATCTTCTCCACACCGTAAGTCAGTAAATTAGTATTTTAAACATCTTTTCCCTCTTACTCATCATACAGAGTCATACCTACTCGAAACTGTATTTTCTACTTGAAACATACAAAATAGACGAAAAAATACTAAAATGTGTGTACTTTTGGCATTTCCTATATACTAAACTTAAGACTGTATATTTGTCCTTTCAGGATGATATTTAAAATTGGTTTAGATTTTAGTTTTAAAATGAAAAGATTATAAACCAGGTGCAGTGGCCTATACCGTAATCCCAGCAACTTGGGAGGCTGAGGCAGGAGGATCCCAAGTTCTAGTCTAGCCTACTCAACTTAGCAAAACCCTGTCTCAAAATAGAAAATCGAAAGGGTTGGGGATGTAGCCCAGTAGTGGAGCACTTGCCTAACAAGTGTGAAGCCTGGGATTCAATCCCCAGTCCTGCTAAAAAGTAAAGAAAACAAAACAAAACAAAAAGTCCACTGCTAATCCTTGGAACCTGTAACGACATTACATAGCAAATGGGAATTCAGGTAGCACACAGAATTAAGGCTGCTAATCAGCTGAGCTTAACATAGGAAAGTTGTCTGGATTGTCCAGTGAGCCCAGCGTCCTTACAGGGACTTTACATGTGGAAGAAGCAGAAGTGATAAGACTCAGCCTACCGTTGCCGGCCTTGAAGATGGAGGAGCGACCTCAAGCCAGGGAATGTTCGTGGTCAGAGAGTCTGGGAGAAACAAGGAAATAAATTCTCTCTTTCGTCCTCCAGGAGGGACTGCAACCCGCAGACACTCAGGTGTTAGCCCAACGAGACTTCTGATCTACAGAGCTGTAAGACAATGACCTTATATTCTTCTAAGCCACCAAGTGTATGGTAATTTGTTACAGCAGCAATAGAAACTTATGCAGGAATTTAACCAAGGTAAGCTCCTTAGAGCAGTAAGATGGTAAAGGTAACTAACCAACTCTTGGGTCAGTTTTTTAACCAGTTTACTAACTTACTGGTTTAGATATGGTCTGGGTGTGTCCCCCTCAGAATCATGTGTTGGAAGCTTGGTCCCCAAAGTGGTGGTGTTGAAGTGGTGGAACCTCTAAGATATGGGTCCCATGGAAGGTCCATGGGTCACCCTCAGAATGGATTAGGGGTGATCTCATTGAGTGTGTTCTCACAAGGCCACTCCACAGCCTTGACTTCTGCACTTAGCCATTTTCCTTTCCATTTCCCCCACCATGTTCGGACACGGCTAGGATAGGAGGCTCTCAGCAGGATGCTGACATTTGTCATTTCGACCCTCTGGCCCTAGCATCTTGAGTCAAATAAACACCTTTACTTTATAAGGTACCCAGCCTGAGATATTTTGTTATAGCTACAGAAAATGGACTGATACACTTACAGAGAAGATACTCCATTCAGCTTCATCCCGGAGAGTATAAAAATGGAACCACCCAGAAAACAGAGCTCTTCCTGGTCTCAATCCTGAGTTAAACTGTACAAGAAATTGTGACCAATTCACAGATGTGGATTTACAGAGCCCAATCTTGGGGATGGGCAGCAGGATATACTGGATAATTTATAATAATTGAAATTTATTTCTCGCAGTCCTAGAGGCTGGCGAGTCTAAGATCAAGGCACCAGCAGCAGCGTTGATGAAGGCCTGCCCTCTGCTTCCCAGATGGCTCCTCTGTGTCCTCGCATGGTGGAAGGAGGCAGGGGAGCTGCCTTCAATGGGAGGGTGGCCAGTCCCATTCAGAGGGGCGGACCCTCATGACTTAGTCATTTCTCAAAAAAACCCACCTCATGATATTATCACATTGGGGATTCAGTATCAAACTAGGAATTTAGAGGACACCAATATTCAGACCACGGCAGAGAGGATACCGTTCCCAAAGCTGCGGGTTCTCCCTGTGCAGCAAGTAGGTAAAAGTAATGAACTCTCTCCTCTGCCGGTCTCTGAATAATGCACTAACTTACCTACATGATTGCTTTCCTCACCCACAGAATACCTCCTTTGGCATCTGACCAGAGGGTTATAAAAACAGAACCGTTTAGAAAACAGCACGGCCTCAGTTCTGCCTTCGACTTACTGATTTAATCATCAGAGGCTTCCTCAAGCCCGTTGCAAAGGCCAGGCTCTCTGTGCGCCATGGTGGCCCCGCCTCCCCTCCCTGCCCTCTGCAGAGCTCTGCAGCCTTGTCTTTGCTTCTCTAGGGTTTCAGCTGGAGACATCACTGTCTGTCCTTCAGCGACCTTTCCATAATGGATGCACCCCTGAGGACCAGAGGGAGCCACACTTCAAGTTAGTGCAGAAAGGATTTTAACCCTTACGCTCCCCAGAACTCCCAGCGCACGTGTGCTGGCGGGGCAGGAAGGATAGAGTATTAAGGCCTCAGTCCTAATGAAGGTCAAGAGGAAATTACTAAACGCACCATGCCAGGGTTTTTCCTAGGCTCTGCTGAGGCAGAAGGAAAAGAAAAATAAAGAATGATACCATGCTCCCTGTCCCCAGGAGCCCACCATAAACAACTGGAGGAAACCAGGGGCCCATTGGAGAAAGGTCATTATTTACACACAGTCCCACCGGCCTCCAGGGAACTTCCGGCTTTCAGTTAGATCCCAGGAGGGCTCTGACCGCTCAGTGCACAAACCCCAAACAACTCTGCGACTGGAAAAGGATGATGGTTGCACATTGGGACTGCACTTAATGTCACTGAATTGTACACTCCAAAGTGGTTTAAAATGGCACTTGGCGCAGGAGGGCCCTCCTGTAATCCTAGCTACTCAGGAGGCTGAGGCGGGAGGACCACAAGCCCAAGGTCAGCCAGGGCAATTTTGCAAGACCCTGTCTCAAAATAAAAAATAAAAGGACTGGGGTGTAGCCCCCAGGTTCAGTCCCCAGTTCCACTAAAATAAATAAATAAATAAATAAAAATTAAAATGGCAAATTCTATGATCTATGTTTTGTTCACTTCTAAAACCTAGGATCCATTCTTGATTCGCTCCTTTATTCACCCACACGACCAGCCTGTCAGGGACTCTGGTCACGTGTACCTCCAGGAAACATCTGAATCGTCCCCTCCGTCTCCACAACCCTAGCCCCAGCTGCCTGCCCTCCTGACTCACCCAGCTGCGACCCTTCCACAACCCATTTCCCCAACAGTCAGAGGGAGTTTTTAAAGCTTAGCTGAGATCACAGTGTCCCCTGCCTGAAACAATAGGTTCCTCTGGCCCTTGGGATAAATGCCAAACTTCCTCCCTGGCCTCCAGGCCCCCAGGCCCAGCCTCGGCTGCCGGGTCAGCCCCATCTCTTCCCACTTTCTTGCTCACCATGTCCCAGCCACTGTCGTCTTGCTGTTCTTGGAGCATGCTAAACACACGCCCACCTCAGGGCCTTTGCTCTTGCTGTTTCCCCTCCTGGGAATGCTCATCCCCAGGTCTCTGTGTAGCCGCCTCTTCCTGGCACTCAGACCTCACCTGTCACCTCTGTAGAAAGGCCTTTCCAGTCTGTCTGGTCATCGCCCAGCCGCTCTGGCACACGCCCCTGTCACATCTTCCTTACAGTCACTCCTTCATAGTTCCTGTCTATTTTTAAAATACTATATTGTCCATCTGGCTCTCCTAGAAGCAAACACCACAGAGAACAGGAGCCTGCGCTGCTGCCCTCGGCACCTGGAATAGTCAGTGACACACAGAAGGTGCTCAACAAGGATTTCCGAGGGAATGGGTGAAGAACTGAAGTGGGAATGTCACCTGCAGTGGGTTAAGTGGTGTCCCCAACAAGACCCGTCCCTGCCCTAGAACTCGCAAATTCACCCTTATGGGGAAAAACAGTCTTTGCAGATACGATGCAGGATCTCGGGTGACATCATCCCGGATGACCCTGACAGGCCTGAAATCTGATGACAAGCATTCTTCCCGAGCACGGATGAGAGAAGGCGCAGAGAAAGAAAGAAGGGCGTGTCTAGACAGGACGGGGCGGGCGGGAGCCATGCTGCCCCTGCGGCCTCCAGAATCCTCCAGAATCCAAAGACGCTCGGAGAGACCCTCCCTCAGAGCCTCGGGAAGCCCGCAGCCCTGCCAACACCTTGATTTCGGATTCCTGGCTTCAACACAAACTTCTGGGTTCGTGGTGCTGTGCTACGCCAACCCTGGGAAACCCACACACCTCTCAAGGGCCTGTCCCCGGGATCTCTGGTCTTCTGTCACATTCTTCCGCCAGCGTCCATTCCAACTTGCGGGGTGCAGTTCTACCACGGCTCCTCGCACCCTCCCCTTTGTCCTACCTCCCTGTCGGAGGACGAATCATAATCCCCCAAAAGGCCTGTTGAAGTCCCAGTACCTGTGCCCGTGATCCTAGGTGGAAATAGGATGTTCTCAGATGGAATCAGGTTAGAACCAGGCTGTTTTGCCTCGGGGGTGGGCATGAACCCAATGACGGGGGTCTTCACGAGAAAAGGGAAACATCCACCAGAGACCAGACACCCACAGAGGGGAGACAGAAAAGATGGAGGCAGAAACTGGAGTGGTGGAGCGAGGAGCCACGCACACCAACCCTAACTTAGGAAGGATTTCCCCCCTAAAGTCTTCAGAGGGTGCACAGCCCTAACCTGCCCCGATTTCAGATAGTCAGCCTCTGAAACTGTCAGAGAGGAAACTCCTGTTGTTTTAAGCCCCCAGCTTGAGGACTGTTGTCATGGCAGCCTTGGGACATTCACGTACTCCCGGGTTCACCTTGTTTTGAACTCCTCTGGGTTTGCTTTGATGCTAACTAACCGTGCAGCCAGTATATGATTATCTTCTACATGGTTTTCATATTTCCACCACCAGGTTGCTAAAGGGAGGCTGTTAGCACTTGACTTCACAGCAGTTTGCAAGGTGGTGGCGGAGCGGGGACTCAGTAAACAGCTATTGAATGAAGGGTATGGAATATCAACTCATCAGCTGCTCAGAGGGTGGTTAAAAGAGATGACGCAGGTATAATGATAGACCCAGAGGGCTTTGCTGCCATTAAAACTCCAGGTTGATACAGTGTGGATTTAATGTCGGCTTTCTCCGCACCTCATCTGCAGTTCCTCGACCTCAGCCTTTAGGTCCTATGGCCTGAGTCCCCCCAGAGCCAGGCCACGGCGGAAAGAGTTTTCAAGCCTTGTTCTCTGACTGGTACTTGTGAAATTGTCAAAATGACTGCATGCCAGCCACCAGGAGGGCCAGGGGTTAATGTGCTTTGTTCTCAGTTCTTTGCATGCTCTGTCTGTCAGGGCATGTTTGAGTTGGGACCTTCCCAAGCAAAAGAGGAAGGGACAGTGGAAGAGAAAATTAAGAGGAAAAAAAGTCTACAAGAAAGCCCCAGGGAAAAGCAGAACCTTTGGAATTGGCTGGTCAGTAAAATCGTTCTGAACAATAAATGTTGTGTTTCTGGCCTTTTGGGCAGGAAATGAAGAGGAAACCCCTGGGTGCATAGGGAACAACAGCCACATTAGGGGACAGCGGGCGATCGTCTTTTCCTAAGTCCACACCTCTGGGTTTTCCTGTTTTTTGTTTTTTTTTTTTTTTCTTATGAGTTTTTTTATTTTTTAAAATTTGCTCTAATTAGTTTTACATGACAGTGGAATGCACTTTCACACATTGTACACAAATGGAGCACAGCTTCTTCCTCTGACTGAATGTGGTGAGGAGTCGTACCAGTAGTGTAATCATACATGTGTATAGGGTACTAATGTCCATCTCATTCCACCATCCTTCGCTGGGTTTTCCTGTTTGACTGGTGTTTTCCACTTTCCCTTTCCTGCCCAGCTTCTCTGGGGCTCCTTGTGCCCCTTTACGACAAAGCTGGATCTTCTCACTTTGTAGGAGAGAAGAGACTTTGGAAATGTTCCAGGGGTCCATGGGACACCTCCCCACTTAGGTTAGAATGTTCTGAATGGGTCCTGGTCATGGCCAAGGCAGGAATGGGAGAGGAGAGGCTGGGAGGGCAGCCTTCGGGTGGCGGTGCTGGGATGAGCCCCGGGATAAATTTTTAAGAACAATTTTTGTAAGCTCAGGGGTACAGCTAGCGGCCAAATAAAACCAAACAAAAAGCAGCCGAAGCAAGCTGTACTGGAATTTGGCTCTCAGGCGAAATTCCCAGCCCCCCACCCCCACCCCCACCCCCACCCCTGTACAGGTCAGGTAGGGAGCGGGAGAAAATCGCACGTGGCCCTGGCTGCCCAGGGTTTTTATAGGCCGGAATGGGCGGGGTTCCTGCTGAGTGACAGGTGGAGTTAAGGGAGTTAAGGGTCGGCAGGTGGAGTTAAGGGTCAGTGGAGTTTTCTTGTCCGTTTGATTGGTCACCGTTTGGCTCGCTGCCCTTTGTCTCAGTTGCTCCCCTCTCCCTCCTACAGTCGCCCAAATTCCGACCTAACAATTTTATTCTCAAAAAAATACAATACACACTCAAAGAAAAATTTTATACTTTAACGTAAGTCCAAAACACACATATAAAACCAGCTAATGGCTTTAATAAATTATTACAATGCAAACACCTCTGGAATCACCATACAAGTCCAAAGACATGACCCTTCCTTCCCCTAACACACCCCTCTCCTGACTTTTAAGGAGACTACAGATGATTTTTTTTTTTTATTATTTTTATCACCCAGGTGTGCATCAATGCTTAGTCTTGCTCCCTTTTAAATTAGATACAGCTTTTCGGTCTCTTTCATTTCTGGACTCCCCTGGATCCTTCCCTTCCCTACAATTTCTCTGGGGCAGAGCCCTGGCAATGTGACCTGAAGAGTTTCCCACAATCTGGATTTTGCTGGTCACACCACAATAGTGCTGCTTAACATGTCCTTCAGTCTTTGTATCCTGCAAACTGACAGCTGGATCAGAGCCTTGCAAAGACCCAGGTTCAACTGGGGAACCAATAATGGTCACACTGAATGGACCAAGCAGCTGGAGAGATGAAAGAAAGGGGACATAGGTCAGTAGGAGCAGCCCACGAAGCCTGGATTTGGGACCTCAGCAGCTACCTGAAGAGTTCGCATCCCAAAGCAGCAGTCGCTGGGCCACTTGGGCTCCGAAATCGGGGCAGCCCCAATGCAGATGGTACGGTTCCATTGTGCTTCCTGGCCCTGGCACCATATACTAAGATGAGCACTTTACAAGCATTGTTCACTTAATCCTTATTAAGTTATTGTTCCCTCAGTTTACAGAGAAGGAAACTGAGGGACATGGAGTTTAGAGTCACTTGACCAAGAATTCACTGAAGGTAAGGAATAGAACCCAGTTCAAACCACACCCCTGACTCCAGATGCAGCACTCTTAACTCGGCACCCCCTGGGGCATAGCTAGGACTGGTAGTCAGCAGCCACTGCCAGGGGTCACCCCTGAGCCTTCTCTATGGTCAGCTAGAAAGGACCAATTTCGAAGGCCCGGGCTCCTGGGACGTGGCTCAATGCTTTGGAACGCAGAATCCCTGCCCTCACGAAGCTTAAAACCAAGGGCTGCCCCTCAGGGTCTCCGATCTACATCTCCTGGACTCTGGTTTGGTTTTGTCTCACTGCCACCAAGTGTCCCTTTCCCCACCCCTGGATCTGTATGGACTTCTTTCCTTAAGAAAGAAGAAAGGTCTTCCAGTAAAATGATCCGACCCACAGGTTCAGATCAGCACACCATGGTTTACTAGTTGTATGACCTAAAATACCTCTTTAAGCTCTCTAGGCTTGAGTTTCATTAGCTCTAAAATGAGAAATGTCAGGTCCCCCTCCCAGGGCTATTGTGAGGATCAAATAAAGTACTAAGGCAAGTCCACAGGCAGGCAGGTAGTGTAATGAGCCAGTAGTGTCTCTCTATCCATGTGAAGGTCCTTACCCCTTGATCTTCTGTCTTGGTCTGTTCAGGCTACTATATCAAAATACCATAGACTGGGTGACTTATAAACAACAGAAATTTATTTCTTATGAGTCTGGAGACTGGGAAATCCAAGATCAAGGTGCTAGTGATCCAGGGTCTGGTGAGTGCCCACTTTCTGGTTCACAGATAACACTATCAAGTCTGTTTTATATAAAAAGGGCATAAAATCCCATTTTCAAGGACTTTAACCTTATGACCTAATTACCTTCCACATCCTAATACCACCACCTTAGGGGCTAGGATTCCAACATGGATTGGGGGAGAACACCAACATTCAGACCATCCTACCTTCCCTTCCCATTATATTCAGATGTAGAGTTGATTTTCTTGGCATTGATACCCAAAGGAAGTAGATTAGCATGGACTGGGAGATGAGTGCAGGACCACTGCAACCACCCTGAGCTGTGAGGCTGTGAACGGATGAGGGAGGGATGAGGTCCAGAGATGGGGTCAAAGCACTGGGAGCTCCTGGCATCACTGGATTTGAAAGTCTGAGGATTTTCTGCTTTTCTTAATTTCTTTCTCTTTCTTGTCTTCCTTCCTTTGAGCAGGGAAAGCCCTTGGCTACTGCTGTGGTTTGGGTATAGTTTGAATGTGTTCCCTGAAGGTTCACAGGTGGAAAGCCCAGCCTCAGGTGCGGAAATGCCGAGATGGTGAACCTACAAGGGATGGGACCAGGCGGAAGGTGATTAAGTCTCAGGGGCGCCACCCTCAGAAGGGACCGCTGCAGTTCTCACGAGACGTGACTAGTTTCTGTAAGCATGGGTTGTTGTAAAAAGAGCTCCCCGACCCCAGTCCCTTGCTTCCTGTTTGACACTCTGAGCTCCTCTGCAGGTGTTCCTGTCCCTGAGACGCCATTCACTCACTGGGCCCTCAGCTGAGCCAAGCAGATGCTGGCACTGCAAGATCACAGGCGAGCCCTCCTGTGCCCAGTTCTAGTGATATTTTGGGGTGCATTCTTACACACCAGGAGCAGAGGTAATAGCTTGTCCCCGGGCCTGCCTGGGGGCTGTGCTGTGTCTTGGAGCCCAATCCTCAGCTCAGGGAAAGCACAGCTGATGGAGCACTTAACTATGTCTCATGTCCTGACGCTCCTTCAGTTAAAAACAGTTTAGACTATTGTTTAGGAGCAAGATTCCTGCCACCACCTGCCACTCCACTGGAGGAAGCAGGTCTGCTGATTTAAGGGTGGCAGTTGGGGGGAGAAGGGGGCAGGGGCTAAGGTGGCCAGGAGCAGGAGGCAGGGAGACGGGGGAAGGCTGGATTCTGCAAAGAACAGAGCGGAGGGGACCGGTTTGAGGAAATGTACTTATCGTTTTTTAAATGGAACTTTCTGTTCTGGAAATACTCAGACTCACATATGAGAAGAGAGAATCACATACCGAACCTCCTTGTTCCTGCACCACGTTCCTCCTCCATTATCAACATCTTACATGTGAAAAGTTGTGGAAGGTGAGACTGAGGAGGTTTGAAGACTGGTCACGACATAGTGGGAGAAGGGGAGGATCCAGGATGGCCCAGGTCTCTAGCCTGGGTCGGGTAGGAAAGGGGAAGGGCCTAGGCAGGCTGGAGGAGGAGACAGCACCCTCTGACCCATATTCTCTATGCTGATTTTTACTAAGTGAATAAGCAAAGAACCCACTCAGGGCTCTCAGCGCCCCCTGCAGGACCTGTGCAGCCTGAGGGCTCAGCGAAAGGGGATTAGCAGCACTTCCCATTTAAGATCCCTCAACAATCCTTTTGGTTGGCTTCGCCCCTGGAGGATCTCTGAAAATGAAAAGGAAGCACCCAGCCTTTTACCCCAGAAAAACGAGAGATCTAGCATATGTAACAGAAGGTCAGGAAAGAACGTTCTGCAAAGAAGTTTGGGAGATGTACCCACTGGGGCAGATGGTTCTCCTTCCCGGCAGAGCATCTGCCTGGCCCTGCTCTAGGGTCCTCGTTGCTGAGCACAAGAATAAAGTGCAGTCTTACTGTCGCCCGCATTCTCTCTTTGCTGCCTGTTTCTGACAATACGTTCAGGGTGCACGGTGTAGGAGATCAGAGGGATCCTGCAAGCCAAGGATTCTGGAGGCGGACCACACAGATCTGAAGAAGGTTGGGATGGGGACTTGGTCTCTGTGTGTTCTGTGCAGGGAACTGCCTGTGTTGCTTGCTGTGGTGACACTGCTGTGTCTCCGTGGATATAAGGAGGTCCCCGCTTCTCCTCCCCTGTCCGTAACCTGGAGTGCGGTCGCCCTGGTTGACTGACCTTAATATGTTCCAAAGCAACTCAGAAAACAATGGACAACACCAAGAATGATCTTTGAGGCTGGTTTTATAACCCCTTGGGGTACAGATAACTCAGAGATACAGACCTGAGTCACTCCTGCTCCTTTCATTACCCAAGCATTACCTATGGCGTTCTGGCTGGGCCTGCGCTATTGCACTCTGTCCTCTGCCTTCTGGCCAAAAAACAAAACAAACTACTCCCCGCCTATTAAACTTCTGGACTCAGTTTATGGTCTTCAAAGTAACCTGTGTTTGCGCAGCAATCCCGCATGTCAATTTGAAAACAAAGTATGAGTTTGTATCTATTGTCACTATGTGGCACCTTTCCTCCTGCCTCCCAGCTGGGTTCCAAGCTCCTTGAGGACTTGCTGCTGCTCATCCCCTAGAGAAGCAGGGGAAGTCTTCATCAAGTTTTTCTTCCTTTTCTTTGTATTGTTATTTTGTTGCGGTGTGTGCTGGGGATGGAACCCAACTTCCCCAAGGCCTGGGGACCGGCGCACCCTCCTCCCATAGTCACAACGGCAGCTCTCACCTGGCCCAAAACATTGAGTAGAAGCCTCAGGTAGTAAAATTTCCCTAGCACGATGCAGGACATTTTGAAAGGACTTCAAGAGGAAAGCTTAGGTAGATGTAGCCCCAGGGTGAACCCGTGCTGAGAGTCTCATTTTAGTTACTAAGACTTCTAGACATGCCTCTAATCCCAGAGGTTCAAGAGACTGAGGGAGGAGGATGGCAAGGTTGTGGCCAGCCTCCGCAACTCAGGGAGGCCCTGTCTCAAGATAAGAAATACAAAGGACTGGGGTAAAGTGTCCCTGGATTCAATACCCAGTACCATATTATATGTACATTTAAAAATTTTTTTAGGGCTGGGGACATAGCTCAGTTGATAGAGTTCTTGCCTTGCAAGCACAAGGCCCTGGGTTCAATCCCCAGCACCGCAAAAAAAAAAAAGAAAAAAGAAAATTTTTAATTGACATATGGCTTTATGGTGTACAATGTGATGTCTCAGCATATATGCAATGTATAAGATCAGATCAGGGTAACTGGCATGTCACCTTAAATGTATCTTTTCTTTGTGTTAGGAACTTTCAAATCTTCTCTACTAGATTATGTATTCCATCAGTTGCTGTCAACCAGAGTTATTGTACTGTGCTCTAGGACATGAAGGTTATTCCTCCAGTCCCCTGTGCTGCACCCCGTCCCCCCTAACCACCCTCTGTGTACCCCACCCACCCCCACACCTCTGTTAACTACTAATCTCTACTTCTCTGAGAGCAACTTTTTGGCTTCCACATATAAGTGAGACTGTGGTATTTAAGATTTTGGCATTAAGCACCTCCATGTCATTTGTTCAAAGCCTCCCTTGACATCTCCCAGAGAGCTAGGGCTTGGAGTGGGGAGGAGGGTGAGCAGGGGGTGATGTGCTTTCTTACACCTCTTGCTCACGTGCACGTGTGTGTGTTGTGTGTGTGTGTTTTGACCTCAGCACAAGGATGAGGAAACCTGGGGTCTCCCTAGGACCCCCATGACACGCGGCCCATTCTTTGTTTTTGTAACAGCCCTTAGTCCATAGTTGTTGCCCCTTCTCTGTCCCACATTGCCATTGCTCTCTTTCTAGGGGGTCATCCAAATGCTGCCTCCCTGGGGACATGGCTCTTGGTTCTTCAGTCTCTTCCCCCAGTGTGTCCCAGCTGGGCTTGGTGCTTCTCAAAGTCTCTGGCTGAAGGACCAGGCCGACTTTCCTGACAGCCAATCTGTGGCATGCAGGTGAATGCTTCTGTATCACACGTTAAAAATTACTAGGAAGGTGAATTTTTTAAAGACTCACAAAATACAAGTCCCGTGTTCAGATTCAACAGCCAGAAAATTATGCTCTCAATTTTGCTATGAAACTTTCTGAAGAATTCCTCTCAGTCTCTGTGCTTTGATCTTCTAGGCCTGGAACAAAGAGATCGTGTGTAGGCTCCTGTCTCAGGTGCACAGTTTGCACAGCACTAATCTAGCCCACCTTGAAACAATTTGTTATATTTTAATAAAACTCATTATTTTTTATGATATCAATAATACGATACTGTTTATAATTTTTAAAAAGCGTTTATCCTTTCCCCGTATCAACTTCTCCCCCCACCATTCCTTTTTTTTTTTTCTTTTCTTTTCTTTTCTCTTTTCCAGAACTACCTGGATGGCTTGGACATTTTTGTGAGGTAACTTACCCTGCGTGTTGCAGCTTTTCAGAGAACGGGTGGGCCCTGAGCCAGGAACCCACACTGAGCTGCGCCCTGTGGCTGGAGGCTGGTGTCCAGGGCGGAGGCGGTTGGAACAACCCTGACATAGTTAACATTGCAGGAGGAGCGATAAGAGACACTCAGCCTTTGTTAAGCCCTGGGAAGGAGAGTTCCCGGCATCCCCCGCAGGGAATGGCCTTGTCATTCATCTCCTGCCGAGATCCGCTATTCCCGAGGCCACTCCTTCTCCCCACCTGCCTTCCCTGTGAATTCCAGTGCTGGTTTGGCCACTTCACCAATCTGTGTCCCTTCCCTAGTGACCCAGGCTGTGGGCTCATTGTGAAGCCTTCGGTCTCCTGATTACCACAGTCAGGACGACATCTGCCCTGCGATCGCCAAGGTGGTTGCCAGATAACGATTCCGTTCCACTTCTTTCCTTCAATGCCCACTCATTAGTGGCAGGTGGAACTGTAAAGACAAACCAAAGATAAGAATTATCTGAAGTTCAGTGAGGAAACCACCAAGTGTCACACTGGGTCATTAAGCCATATGAAGTGAGGCCCCCCCTAGTTGGATACTGGGGAAGTTTGGGTCCACACGCAGTAGTCAGGATGTTTGTAGCTTTGTGTGTGTGCATGGTGCTGGGTATTGAACCCAGGGGCCCTCTGAAAGAAGCGCCTGGATCCACAGTCCAAAGCTAATCACCCGGAGAAGTCCCGTTTTAATTTAAATATGCAACACTTATATAGGGCTGGGAAGAGGCTGATTGGTTGGGGCATGAAACGGTCTGAGAGGTGATTGGGAGAGCCTTGTTGCTGGGGGGGCGGGCGATGGCTGATTGGGTGAGCCTTGTTGCTAGGGATCTGGGAGGGGTGTCCAGCGCAGATTGGGTGCAAGTTTGGCTGGTTGGGGGTGGGGAGGAGTTATGAGGAGTAAAATCAGGAAGAGAAGCTTGGCCAGCGCCATGTTGGCACCTAAGGGGGACGGGGTGACCTTATACCCTCTACCACTATAACTTTTATTTTAAGACCTTTGTAATTTATATTTTGAGACAGGGTTTTTCTAAGTTGCCCAGGCTGGCCTTGAATTTACAATCCTCCTGTCTCAGCCTCCAGGGTAGCTGGGATTATAGGCATGCACCATGGAGCCCTGCTAGGATTTTGCATTCTGTTCACTGGCCGAGGGGAGAGAGGACTGCAGACATGGGGTACAGGATGTGCAAGGGGGTGAGGGCAGAGACAGCTCAGGTCCTTGCTCAGGAACCAGGTGGTTGGAACTGTGGTTGCCTCAGAGGAAGAAGCAGATGCTGCTGGTGAAGGAGCTTGACCCAGACCCCTGTCAATCTCATGAGACCCAAACCAGATGTGTCCCTAAAGTCTAAAATGTTTTCTATCTGGTCCTTCAGAGAAAAGGCTTGTGTGTCCTGATATATAAGATGCTCACACAGGATTTTTTTTTAATAACAAGAAACTGGAAAGATTTTTAAAATTCATCAGCAGTAGAATAAATAAACATAAAAAAATAAATGAACAAGGCTCATATAATGAGGTGGATATGGTGGCACAAACATGCAATCCCAGCGACTGTGGAGGTTGAGACAGGAGGATTTCAAGTTTGAGGCCAGCCTTAGCAACGCAGAGAGGCCCTAAGCACCTTTGCAAGACCCTGTCTCAAAATTTAAAAAATAGAACTGGAGAAGTGGCTCAGTGGTAGAGTGCCCTGGGTTAAAAAGCAAAAACAAAACAAACAAAACCCACCCATGTTTCTAGACTGAATGTTACCTAGTAGCAGAAATGAATGAACTACAGCTACAGGAACACTGAGGAGGATTCCCAATACCGAGCCAATAAAACGGGACCCAAGAACAACATGAACAGCAAGATTGTGCTCATATCAAGATCAAAAGAAAGCTGCCTACTTTCTATAGGATGGTAAGTCATAAAGAAAAGGAAGCAATCACCAAAAAAAGAAGTCGTTAACAGTGACGATTCTAGAGGTGAGGTAGAGGGGGTCACCGGAAAGGGCACGTAGAGTTTTCTGGGCTGTTGTGCAATGTTTTACTTCCTGACCTTGACGGTGGTTACTAGGTTAACCAGGTAGCAGCTCTTTTTTTTTGGGGGGGGGGGCAGGGGAGGTGCTGGGGATCGAACAGCCGAGGGCCTTGTGCTTACAAAGCAAGCACTCTACCCACTGAGCTATTTCTCCAGCCCCCAGGTAGCAGCTCTTGATTTGTTCATGGGGTTGTAGGCCTTCGTCTCTCTCGGAGAGTCCACTGGTGAGCCACTCTACAGGAAGGCTGCAAAGCCAACTTGCTGGGTGATGTGGGCTCAGTGGGGCCAGCAGCTCTGGTCAGTCTGCAGAAATGGGCTGCTCAGTGTCTTGGTTTTGGTCTGAAGGTTGGTGAGGGCAGCTTTGGTCACCTATATGCTCATGGCCCTACTGGAGGCAGGCAGCGCTTCTGCCCTCATTTTATGTGGCCAAGGTCAAGAGTTAGGGACTATGTTCTGCCCACAGCAAGGCAAAAGGGATGAAGAATTGGAACCAAAAATGCCGTTATGTTTCTCCCCAGGAAAAGCATTAGTTGGGGGAAATTGAGGGGTGCTATGGGGCTTTCCAGTTAGGCAGTTAGCAGTTAGAACCTGGAGCTCAGAAAGATCTAGTATGTGGACCACAGTGTGGCTCTTCTGCATTTAGGTAGCAACCAAAGCCCCACCAGACACTACGTTGTCTGGGGACCCCAACAACTAGGCAAGCACTTCATCGGGCTCGGGAAGATAATCCAGGACCAGAGGTGCAGATGGGCAGACAGGCTGGGGGCAGAGGAGAGGGCAAGGAAGGAGAGCTGAAGACTGGTTAGTGTCTCGGGTGGAGTGGAGGGCTGAGCAACGTGCGGGGTCATCGCTCCAAGGCGCCACTTTAGAGAAAGCACTTGCCGCCCTGGGGGGACCGAAGCCCATCACAGTGGGTACAGGCAAAGGGGCTTGAAATGGTTTTCTCTTGCAGTGTGGCCCCTCCAACCTCTTCTCTCCCTCCACCCCACGCTAGATTAGTACACCCCACTGCCATCAGTAGCAGGGGTGACTTTGGAGAGTTGTCACCGTCTTCCAATCCCATTTTAAGAAGCACTGTGGTGAAAAAAAAAATGAGGAGTCCGAGCGGAGGTGGCTTCTACACCCAGAGGGACTATCGCGCTCCTTCCTGCGGAAGGGTTCGGATCGCTGCGCCCCACCAAGGTGAACTCGTGCCGTGAGGAACGTGTCGCCCTCGAGGGTCCAGGCACACGGGAGGGATGAGGGCCTGGGGAGGTTGTGGACCAGGTCACAGACGGCTGATTCCTGCCGTCAGAGCCACTAACCAGAAGCTGACCAGGCCTTGCACACCCAATGACGTAAAGCCCTGCCTGGTGCTGAAAATACGCTTTGCATTATGTAAATAGTGCCCCAAACAGTCTCTTTTCTGCCAGTCATGATGTCTGGGCTTTCCACTTTGGCCCTTCCTGTAACCCTCGGGAGGGGTGCGGTCCCAACAAACCCTGTCCTGTCCTGCGGCTGTCTGCTGCCTGCTGACTTCAGCTCTCCTGATGCAATAACAGTCCTCAGAAGTGTTTCCTCAGGAGAGAAGTCTGCAGTCCCCCTGTTTTGAAATCCATGTGCCACAAGAAGCTGAGTCACTTCCTAACTCAGCCCACCACTGAGGCCTCTCCCTCCTGGATCAGCACACCCCGTGGGCACCTCCCGCGAGCTCCCTGAGCAGGCGGAAGTGACCCGACTGACAGCGTGACTGACTCCATGCCCGGTGCAGGGGCTTGCAGTCTGTCCACAGCGAAGTGACCTTTCCGGCCCTCGAGATGGCGGTAGGAAAGGGGAGCTGAAATGTGATCAACTTCAACACTGATTCAGACTTTGGAGAAGAAGACTGCCACCCGGTAACTTAAAAAAGGAGGAAATCAGAAAACCCAATGCTTCTCCTAGCTGTGCAGAAGAGTGGGACAAATGGAATATTTTACTGGGTGACTCTGTCACTAACCAGTTCTCCTTCTGTCATTGGAGACATACTCACTGCCAGGTTAATGTGGAAGGGAAGTTAGGGAAGGACCTGCCTTTTCTCGGAACTCACCGAAATGTATGCTGGAAGGAAAATGTTCACTGTGTTCTGATTATTATTTTTTTAATTAGTAACTAAGAGCTAACCCCAGTTTCTGTACTAAACTCTTGGTTTACACACCTTTATTGTGTATTTATTTATTTATTTCAGTATTAGGGATGGGACCCAGGTACTGTGCCACTGAGCCACATCCCCAGCCCTTCATATTTTTGATTTTGAGACAGGGTCTTGCAAAATTGTTGAAGCTAGTCTCAAACTTGCAAGGCCTTAGCCTCTCGATTGGCTGGAATACAGGCATGCACCACTGTGCCCAGCTTATACTACTTTTTAATGTTCTTTTTTTTTGGTACCAGGGATTGAACCACTGAGCCACATCCCCAGCCCTTTTTCGTATTTTTTTTAGAGACAGGGTCTTCCTAAGTTGCTCACGGCCTCACTAAGTTGCTGAGGCTGGCTTCGAATATGTGATCCTCCTGCCTCAGCCTCCTGAGTTGCTGGGATCTTAGCGGGGGCACCAGCTACACTCCTTTTAAAAAACGGCTGTTGCCTTTTCCCACAACAGCAGTTCCCTGCTCCCCTTGAACACCCACCCTGAAGTGCTCCATGTCTGTCTTCAGTTGTGTCCTGGGCTTCAGGTTGACATTTCCCACGTGTGTGTGCTAATCCACTTTCACGTGCCTGCGGGTGCACGCCCTTCTTCTCCCTGTACCAACTTTGTAAGATCTACGGTTTCCGTGGGGAGGTACTCTTCACACTGTGGCCATCACATTTCATTTGTCCTCCCACCCCAAGCCCCAAGTCCCTGTCCTATAATGCAGAAAACAGACTGGGTCCTACTGTGCTCTTAACACATATCATACATTTTTTTATTTTTTAGATATTGATGGACCTTTATTTTATTCATTTATTTATATGTGGTGCGGAGGATCGAACCCTGTGCCTCACACATGCTAGGCAAACGCTCCACCACTGAGCCCCAGCCCCAGCCCCCCACACCAGCCAGCGTCCAGGACCAACTGGGTGTAGGACAATTCAATTCAATTGGCGCGAACTACAAGGTGTCCGTTGGATTCCACAGGGTAGATGCTTAGTCCCACAGGACTCCCCACTTCAGACTCCTAGCATGTGACCAGGTCTCCCGTCCTTCCTACGTACTCGCTGTAAATCAAGGGTTCCCACGCCACCGCTCACAGAACTCCGGGAAGCTCCTAGGTTTGCTGGTTTATTAAAAAGGAGATTGCAAAGGATACAGGTGAGCGGCCAGGTGAGGAGGTACACGGGACGGGCGTGGAACTTCCAGGCCCTCCCCGGGCATGAGGCCCTCCACCACCCCGCACGTTGGGCACCCTGGAGCACCCTCGTTCAGGCTCTCCCAGCCTTGACCTTTAGGGTTTCACGGAGGTTCAGCACCTTAAGCCATTGGCCAATGGTCACCAACTCAACTTTCGGCTGCTCTCCCTTCCCCAGAGATTGGAGGGACAGCGAGCAGTCCCCTCCAAAGTTCCAAACTTCTCGTCCTGGCCTCATCTTTCTGATGACCGGCCCCCACCAAGAGTCACTTCATGCATGCCTGTCACCCCAGTGACTCCAGAGGCTGAGAACAGAGGATCAAAAGTTCAAGGACAGCCTGGGCAACTTAGCGAGACCCTATCTCAAAATGAAAAAACAAATAAAAAGGACTGGGGGGTAAGTCTCAGTAGCAGAGCGCCCCTGGTCCAAACCTCAATACCACAAGGAAAAAAAAGAAGAAGAAAGGCCAGAGAACCCTGGGAACGGCCACCCCAGACCCGCCTCCTGTGGGAAGTCCCTTCCCACCTTGGACTACCCACCAAGTAGGCCCCACATGTAGCCCACTCAAGAGCGGCTTCTCCACCAGCTCGGGTCTCCTTTTACTTCCCCTCTTAATGTTTTGGGTCATGAACTCATAATCACCTGTACTGACATGGAGTGGGTACTTTCACTGTTCTAAGCACTCAGCAGGTATTCGCAGCCCTGGTACCCATTTTGCAGATTGTTAAACTGAGACACTGTCCACTGTGATGATCTCCAAGATCAGAAAGAGAGCAGGGATAGGAAGCCAAGCCACCAGACAGACCACTGTGTCCTCGGGAAGTACCTTACACCTCAACCCGGGTCAACTACCGCTCCCAGAGCACATAAGATTCGCACGAGTTAGGCTCCGTTTGCTCTTGAGCCAACCCTGCACTTGACACTGCAGCGTTCAGAAGCTCCTGGATGAACACCTGCAGTCATCTCAGTGGCCAGGTTCCCTGGCAGCTCTGCTGCAGCAGAGGCCCCGGGCAGCTCGCTCCCTGAAGACAGTGTGCCCCAGCCAGCAGGCCAAAACTGGACCTGAAGCGAACATTCTGTTTCCCAGGGAGCCCCACTTCTCCGCCCAGCCGGACAGCAGGGCACATGTCACTGTGCTTGGCAGATGCTCCTCTGTGTCACCAAGTCCCGGGGACTGCAGAAGGCCTGCTTCCCCAGCCTGTGGGGCTCTGCAGCCTTTGTTCTGACCTCAGGCGCATTGTTCTCAGGGCCTCTCTTTCTGCTTTGTCCCTTGTTTTGATCCCTCCTAGTCACTGATCATCAAGTTCCTTTCCCCTTTCTTCTCCTAGCTCCAGCTTCCTCTGCTTGTCCCTGCTGACTTTTTCTTTCTCAGGCTTAAACAGCATCGCGTCCACCTGCCTTTCCTTCATCCTTCCTTCTTCCAACCCTATGCCGGTCCAGAGCTGGTTCCGGTATGGCGCTTCCTCTGCCCCGCCCGCCTCCCCGCAGGAGGCTCCCCCTGGCTGCTCTGCGCAGGCTCAGCGACCTTCCCTTGCTCTGCCCTCTTCCTCCTGCTGTCTAGAGGACCAGGGGAGAGGGTGGCCTCCCCTGGTGTGTGACAGTGACTCTAACTTGTCCTTTGATGAGATTTGAATATATGACCAAATAGCCCCAGCTGCTGCTTGCTGAAGTTTTGATCGATTTTTCTTCTCCAGGCAAAGTGACCGCTATGAACTCTGTTGGTATCGCTTTCATTTCTCGGGGGAATAGTCTCCTTCACTCAGCTCTTCCGGTGAATGCTGATCACTTCAACCCATCCCGTTTCACCTCTAATTAGTCTTCCCTCCCCCTCTCCATCGTGCCCTTGAGTTAACTATAAGGTCGCCCCGGGCTGTGAAATGTCCCCACCCAATCCTACTGTTCAGGCACCTGCACAGATCATTTCCCAGCACCACCTGACTCCCCCACAGCTGACCCCTGCTACTCCTCCAGGACTCCCCAGAATTTTATTCTTGGTTCATTTGTTACCAAATGTTCTGTCCTTGTCCCCAACACCAATCCAATAACAAGGAGAAAAAGGAAAAGAAAAAGGAAAAAGGTTTATTGCTTTGCTAGCGAAGGAGAAGCACAGGGGACTCCTGTCCCAGAGGCTGTGATTCTGCCCCTCAGCAGGGACAGGGGCTTTTAAAGAGGTGACTCAAAGGCACACTCCACGTGCTCTCTTGGGAGTGGTGATTCACTTGTTGATTTGAGAGACAGTCATTTCTGAGATCCCCTGAGATCTTTGGCAGCATCCCCAAAATCAGGATTCCTTCTTCCTGTGGTGGGTGTGGACTCGGGTCTCATAACTCTGCCTAGGATGGGCAAGAAAGGCGATCCTGTTTCCCCTGAGATTAGGGAGGGGGAGAGATTAGGGAGGAGCAGAGAGGGAAGAAGAGAAAGAAACATGTCCATTTTAAAAATAAGTTACAGTGGCATAGAGCATAAAGTGGACACTGTTACATTCATACCTCAAACCTTTTCTTTTCCTTTCCTTTTTACTGGGAATTGAACCCCGGGCCTCTACCTCTGAACTGTATCCTCGGCCCTTTTTTTTTTTTTTTTTTTTGCAGTGCTGGTGATCTAACCCAGGTTCTTGTGCTTGGGAGGCAAGCACGCCTTTTGTTTTTTATTTCAAGTCAGGGTTTCAGTAAATTTGCTGAACCTGGCCTCAAACTTGAGATCCTCCTGCCTCAGCCTTCTGAGTCACTGGGATTATAGGTAAGCGGCACCATGGCCCAAACCTTCACACCTTTTAACAAAAGACAAAATCTGAGCTACCCAAAATTTAATTCTAAGGGCCCAGAGATGGAGCAGGAAAGCAATGAGGGAGGTGAATCAGTTAACAGCTGCAGGAGGAACCAACAAAAGACTTCCATGTTCCTGAAAGTATGTGAAACCTTGACACAGCTGATCACCAGGGGCTCCGTGACCTGGTTAAGTGTGAATGTCCCGGACTGTTAGTTTCAACCAATCCAGAAGCAACAGGCGCGGCTACTTCCGGGCGGCCGTGGTACCCACAGGCCTCCCTCCACCATGTCATGGGCCCCTCTGGTCCACTGTAAACTCCATACTCCTTCCTCCCCCAGTCTCTTGTTATAAATACTCTTCGCTCTAGGTCTGGTGGACACTTTCCCAATCGCTCTCCAGTTTTGCTGCTGGCAATTGTGGGAACGTGTGTCCCAGGGCCTCATTCTGGCTAGAATCTCTTAACTGTTCCTCAAACCCTTTTACTTTTGAGGTCTTTCAGTCTCAAAAGAGTATGGGCTTCACGCTTGGCTCTCCCTGTCCTCCCTCCTTCCTTTCAAATCAAATCTCCAGCTGCACAGACCCCTCCTCCACCCGACACACACACACACGCACACACGCACACACACACGTCTGCAGCTGAGAATGCTACCAGGTCTTTCCAAGGACGGGGACTTGAGTCCCGCCTCTCCTGGACAGCGGTCACTGCTCTCTTCTCTGGCTCCTGTAGCTCTCTCTGCAGCGCCCAGGTATGATCACCCTCATGGTACCACCTGACGTGGCTACAACAGTGTTTATTTGTCTGTGTTTTTTGCTCAAATAAGATTCTTTACTACTTCAGATTTGCAGATTCTGGGTGGTAGTTGGGACAGGAGCGTGGAGCCCTGTGGAGATGCGTCAGTCAGTGTGGCCTCTCTGGTCCCTCCCTCCTGCCAGTCACCTGCTGCCTTCTTCTGTGGTCCTCTGCAGGCACATGACACTTTCTCCTGCCAGGCTGCAAACTCCTGAGGTGAGGGGCACACGGCATCTCCAAGATGAGATCTTGTCTCATCTTCCCAGAACCTGGTGCCAGTGTTGGGGGTGAAGAACAGTTCAGTGGGCACAGAAGTCAGGAGCCACGGTGGCCTCTGCCCAGAGACTGGTAAGCAGCAGAGAATGGGAAACTCCAAGGGAGAAGGTGAGGGATTAGAAGGCTTTGGGCGTCCAACTGATGGAAAACCAGCCTTTTCATTTGCAAGTCCCAGAAGAAGCAGCCTAGGCAACTAAACCCCAGGCCAGGGGTATCTTGGCCCCAGGAATCCTGGAGGAATTAGGCATTGGAGGCCATCATGCTGAGCTGATGCAACTCTGCAGGTCAGGGCCTGTAGTCTTGGGAGCCCTTTGAATCTTTGGTTTAGAGTTAGAGCTAACTGGACTCTAGTGAAGCAGAGGAACGGGTGCTGAGGACTCAGGGAACTCAGCTCTGCCATCTTGGCTCAGAGATGTCCTCCCTGAGCTGCTTCTTCCCTCATTGTTCCCACGCCTGCATTCATTCCTATGGCTGCTGTAACAAACTTCCGCAAGCACAGTGGTTTAAAACAGCACCAATTTATTATACAGCAGTTCTGGAGGACAGGCGTCAGAAATGGATCTTTCGGGGGCTAAAGAAGACGTTGGCAGGGCCATCTGTGTTCTTTCTGGAAGCTCTGGAGGAATCTATTGCTTGTGTTTTTCCAGTCGGAGGGGCCGCCCATGTCCACTGACAACACTACGTCATCCCACCTTCTTCTCCTATCTTCATGCCTCCTCTTGACTCTGACCCTCCTGCCTTTTTCTCAAAAGGACCTTTTGGATCACATTAGATCTACCCGGATAATACAGAATAATATCTCCATCTTGAAATCCTTAACCACATCTGTAAGGTCCCGTGTGCCACATAAGGTAACATACACACGGTTCTGGGATAAGGACCACAACACCTTTGGGGTCTACCCCAGTGCCGTGTGGGAGACTGTGCATGGCCAGCTGCTTTTATTTGTGAAATATTTCAAATTTCAGATATTTCAAGCACAGACAAGAATGTAATAGAAATCCGTGGCTGGCCACCCAGTTTAGTTCAGTCTCAATACCCTATTTGCTTCTTTTTCTCAAGTCATTAAATATTAAAATAAAATATCAAGAAGGCAGCTGGACGTCCTGAGCAGATCTTCCCAACCTTTTCCTCTCTTCAGGAGAATTCAAGCATTCCTTATATATAGCACTACCGTCTGCATGCATGGCTTCATATATTCAGTGGCTCTTTCTGAATACAAGTCACCGAAGCCTAATAAGTCACAGGTACACATGATGCAATCTCACAGTAAGTCAACATCAGGAAGCTTCCTTGAACAGCCCTCCTACCCTCACCATGGCCCTACTCAAAAAGCACCCGTTCCAGAATGGGGGAAACCCTGGTTAGTCAGTTCCATGGAAGAACAAGATGGTGGCTCCCCACATGAGATTTTCACCTCACACCCTGACTTTGGATCCTAATCCTACCTAAGAAGCAGGTCCGAGGGCAGGAACAAAGCTTCAAGGCACTGATAGGACTTAGCCAAGGGGAATGACGAGGACTTTCCTGGCGGAGGGAACAGTACCTGCGAAGGGTTGTCTGAAGCATGGGCATTGGCTGAAGTCCTGGACACACATGAGTACTGGCAGGGCCCAGACCATTGGGATCCTGTGTGCCGCGCTGTGGAGTCTGCATTTCACTCTCTGGGCTGGGTCAGTCCGTCCACAGTAGGGGATGCGGTTGATAAACCTGGGAAGGAACTCTGGCTGTGGTACTTCCCGGCCTGTGTGGCCACTGGGAGGTTATCAGCCTCTTTCATTCTGTCTCTTCATCTATAAAACCAGCATATTTCTTTGACTTGTTGAATGAACTAATGATTAATATACATGAAAATTGCCTGGAACACAACAAGTATCGACTAAATGGAGATCCGACCCATTAGTATCATATTAAAGGGGCTTTTTTCCTGGTCCATCCTGAGCGCAGGGAGGAAAGAGGATTTGTAACTCCAAGGGCCTGTGGGCAGATCTTTTCCTGGCTCGCTCTACAGAAGGTTCCAGGAAAGTTGGCAGGCACGGTAAATGGTGGGAATTTCCCAGCAACTCAGCCGCCCAGGGAGCCAGAGAGAAACTTGAACCATGCCTTTTCAAAGCCAGGATGCCCAGCGTTCTGGGATTCCCCCTGGAGCTCCAGGCCCCGCCCCCTTCACTCTGGCAGCGCGAAGCAGGTCAAGGGGGACTGGCAGCAGATCCACGGTCTCAGGAACTTGGATCCTTTCCTGACTCTGCACTGCTGAAGTCAGAATCTTCTCTGATTGTCTCGGCCTTCCGCCCCCACTCCTTGTCCACCCACTGGACCTGCCTAGGAAGTCACATGACTTTGAGTCACTTGAGAATCCTCTCGCTAAGTTGGATGCCTAGAGAATGGGCACTTGTTGACTACTGGACATGGGACAAGGTCATTTGTTGCTTGCCCTGGGTCCCTCACCTGCCAGAACGGCTCCTGTTTCTGAGAACCAGGCTCAGATGCCAGAGGACCCGGGGCAGTAGGTCCCCTGTGGACATGGAACACCCTCTTCACAGATGAGGGCTCAGAGCATTTGTCCTCAGGCAGTTGACTGAGAAACTGGGGCACACAGGCAACTGTGTAATAAGTCACTCCAAAATGCTGTGGCTTAAAACACCAGTCTCAGGATCTAGGAGTCAGCTGGGTTCAGCAGGAAGGTTCCCACCCGGAGTCTTGGTTGCTGTCAGCTGGCAGGAGGGGCTAGAGTCATTCAAAGGTTTCTTCACTTGAAGGCCTGGCCCCTGGGCCCCAACAGCTGGAGCAGCTGGAGGATGCCAGGCATCTCTATCTGCTTCTACCACTTACCTAGCTTGGGCTTCCACGAGCATGACAGTCTTTGAACTGTCAGAGTTCTTTTAAAATGACCAGCACCACCCTCCACACCTATCCAAAAGTTCCAGAGCAGACTTCTTATGGCCTTGCCTGGAAGACCTTGGATGTCACTTCCGCCTCCCATGGAAAGTTCACTCCCTTGCCAGGTGGGGCAGAGTCATTGAACTTGGTATGAGGGAAGGAAGGTCCTCATGGTCGCCATCTTTGGATTCTACCTACCATTAGTCATCTGGAGGCCATAATATGAACTCAGTAAGGACGCATCTGGGCTAATCTGCAAAGAGAAGGAAGAATGAGGTCTTACACTGAGGCACAGAGAAGCCCTGAAGGGAAGGAATTGAGCAGGGAGTGGCAGGAGAAAAGGAACTTTCAAAGTGCAGAGGGAAGCCAGGAAGGTGGCACACACCTCTGATCCCAGCTACTCAAGAGGCTGAAGCTAGAGGATCGCAAGTTTAAGGCCAGCCTCAGCAACTCAGCAAGACACTCAGCAACTTAGCTCTAAATAAAACATAAAAAGGATTGGGGATGTGGTTCAGTGGTAAATCCCCTCTAGGTTCAATCCTCAGTATCACCAAAAAGGAAGAGGAAGAGGAAGAGGAGGAGGAGGAGAGGGGGAGGAAGAGAAGTCGCCTAGAGGGAGAGAGGGGTGTTAAAATGCCCTTGGATGCATTTTTTAAAAATCACTTTGGCCTCCAGTTTGGAAATGAAGTGGGGCGGGGTCAGGATCTAATCAAGGGAAAATGGTAGCCGGAGCTGAGTAGGAGTGATGTAAGTGGTTATAAGATACAGAAAGAGAAACCATCTATCCTTCCTATGGAACATTTATTGAAAATCAGCATCGTGAAATCCAAATCATTCTCTTTTTTAGAGCCTATTATTGGGGAAAATCTTGAACATCTAAAAAGCAGAATAATATAATGAATTCCTGTGTACTCGACATGAAGATTCAGCAACAGCCAACGCTGAATTAATCTTGATTGATTTTTATCATGGAGATTGATAAAGAGGTATCTCAAACTTTCAGAAAAGTTGGGAAAAGAGTACAATAATCACTCATTTATAGTTTATCTATGTTTAGAAATTGCTAACATTTTGCTAACTTTGTATTATTCAAATATGTGTGTATGACAAGCATATATTATTTATTTCATAATTTATTTCCTAAGAGAAAAGACAGTCTTGTATAAAACTATGATATAATTATCGCTTCAGAAATTTAACATTATCTAACATACAGCATATATTCAAAATTTCCCATTTGTTCCCAAAATGTCCTTTACATCTGTTTTTCCCCCTATTCAGGATTAAAACAAAGATCATGCATTGCAAAAAAAAAAAAAAAAAAAAAAAAAATGCCCTTGGAGGTCCCTGAACAAGGAGTTCCTAAATTCTCTGACCTTGTGACATTATCAGTGAGGCAGCTGGGGCCAAATCTCCCACAGGATCCACCCTGGGAAACCCTAAAACAGACCAGGGAAGGGCCAATCATGTGGATGGTACTTCACTGTTTTTTATGGGAAAATAAAAACCACAAGTGACATGAAGATGTCACTTATGTTACTTTTTGTTTCTCCATTCACCAGTTAATGAAGATTTGGGTTGTTTCCACTCTGGCTATTATAAATAATGCTGCTACAAACATTGAACAGATACAAGAGTTTGTTGAAGTATTATTTTAAATTTTCTTGGGTATATAACTGGGCGTAGAATTGCTAGGTTTTATGGAAATTCTATGGTTAGTATTTTGAGGACTACCAAAAAGTTTTGTACGATGGCTGAACCATTTTACATTCCTGCCAAAAATGAGGATTCTAATTTCCCCACATCTTTACCAATACTTCCCACTTACCAACTTTTGGTTGTTGTTGGTTGGTTGTTTGCTTTTGGTCCTGGGGATTAAACCCAGGGGAGGTGTATCTCTAATCCTTCTTATTTTTTGAGACTGGGTCTCACTAAATTTCTTTGTATCTTGCTAAGTTGCTGAGGCTGGCTCCAAACTCGCGATCCTTCTGCCTCAGCCTCCCAAGTCACTGGGATTTATAGGCTTGCCCCACTGCATCCAGCTGTATTTTTACTTATAGCCATCCTAGTGGGTGGGAAATGGTACTCATGGTATTTTGATTTGATCACCATGTGCTTATTGGCCATTCGTATATCTTCTTTGGGTACCTCTCTATTCACGTCCTTTGTTCATTTTTTTTTTTTTTTTTTTTTTGCGGTGCTGGGGATTGAACCCAGGGCTTTGTGTTTGCAAGGCAAGCACTCTACCAACTGAGCTATCTTCCCAGCCCCCCTTTGTTCATTTTTAAAATGAATTTCCTTTTATTGTTGAGTCATAAGAGTTTTTACAAATATGTATTCTGGATCTTAGATCTTTTTGGATACCTGCATATTTTCCTCTTCTATGGGTAGTCTCTTCAATTTCATGATAGTGATCTTTTATGTTAACTTTATAAAGAAAAGAGATTTATCTGGGCTCATGGTTCTGGAGATACAAGGTTTGGGGATTACCCCTGTGATGGCCTTCTTGCCAGCAGTCCCAGGGTGGCACAAGGCATTGAATGGTCAGAGAGTATGTGTGTACGTGGGACAGTAGTGGTCTTTGATGCATGAGAGTTTTAAATTTTAGTGAAATTAACTTTGCCTGGTTTTTTCATTTAATTGATTGTTTGTGCTTTCAGTGTCGTGTCTAAAAATCCACGGCCAGATTCGAGATTATACAGATTCATCACTCTACTAGTTTCTTCTAAGAGTTTAATAGTTTTAACTCTTACATTGAGGTCTTGGAACCATTTGGATTCAACTTCTTTCTTTTGTACCTGGATATTCAGTTGTCCCAGGACCATTAATTGAAGAGAATCTTTAGTCCTCATTGAATATTTTGGCACCTGTGTTGAAAAATCAGTCACTCTTGACAGGTTCAGGTTTAATTCTGGACTGTCAGTTGTATCTCATTGATCTGTATCATTAACTTTTTTGTTGTCATGACTGGAGTCTGAACCCAGCAATGGTTTACCACTGATCTACATCCCCAGTCCTTTGTAGCTATCGAGTCAAGGTCTCCCTAAGTTGCTGAGGGTCTGGTTAAATTGCTGAACTGGCCTCGAACAGGAATCCTCCTGCCTTAACCTCCCAAGTTGTTGGGATTACAGGTGTGCACCACCACACTCGGCTTATCTCGCTAATTTTTAAGGCATGGGAAGAAAGGGCCAAATGAACATGGTCCAACTTCTTGGAGAAACAAACATAATAATGCAAAAAAAGGAAGAAGAAAATACCTCACTGTACTAGATTGATCTAGGCAGAATTTGGGTGGGGGTGGGGGGTTCATGATAGATTTTGAGTCCAAATACCCTATCTGAACTTTGACAGTTGGTATACCCGCAGTTTCTACTTTACTCCAGGAGGAGAACTCTTCTGAGCAGCTGGTCGTACACACACTGAGAGCTGCTTCTCCTCTTTCAACTAACTGTCCAAGTCAAATAAGCGCAAACTGGCTCTTTCGGCCCTCGGCCTAGAGGTTACTTTCCCGGGAGAAGTCAGTAGCCCCTCTCTTGTCAGTGCCCTTCTTATGGAGCCCCCATAATCCTTCCAAAAACAAAAAAGACGGAGTCCAACCATATGTGTTGGGAGAAATCCTAGCTCTTGGCTGGCAGCAGTGAATGTCTCAAGTGTGTAAGGAAAACCTTCGCACATTCACGCCTGCCAGGAAAACCTACGGAGAGGCGTATTCCGCTCTGGTCACCAAGGAAAGGACAACTGCCCCCTTATTGACCTAGTGTTACCAAGGGAACCTGCATAGGAGCCTGGTGGTCTGATCCCCCGTGGCACATTGTGATTGGGCAAGAAGTCTATAAAATGTATAGCTGTTCCTGCAATAAACGAGTTTGCAGGCTGCTCGCCACAAGCCTGCTTCCACCCAACTCCCGGAGCCTGGGGTCTTGACTCTGCAGCCCTTGCCTGTGCCTGAGCTAGCCTGGCACCCCTACACATATGGTCTGGGCAAGAGAAGAGCCCTTGGTCCCCTGGGTGGCGGCAAATGGGGCCTGGGGTCGTTACTGGGAGACTGGATCTCCCTGAGCTCTGCGACCTGCAGTCCTGCAGCTTGCAGCCAGCTGGCAGCCAGCTTCCCTCCCCGCCCCCACACACCCCTATCATGGGACAGAAAAAGCTGCTGCCGTGGGCGGGAAGAATTTCAGAGAGAGGGAGAGGGGGAACTGGGCAAGGGAGGGAGGCCGCTGGTGGCCCTGAATAACATCTTTCTTTGCTCTATTTGAGGCCCAGCCCAGCTGCTGCCTTGGAGCTTGTCCTGAGTTACTGCCCGTGGGCCCGTCCTTTTTTAGTACCGATAGAGAACAGGGTGGTGACACTGGCCCCTGGGTTGTCCTGGGGATGCCTCTTCCGCCTTCCATCTGTCCTCCTGTCCATTCCCGAGCGTGCGTCAGCCTGTCTCCAAAAGCATCTGCTCATGAAGAGTGAGGGAGTAGCCTCAGTCCCAGGCCCCCCAAACTTTCAGGAAACACGCCACAGCCACAGCACCAGCATGTGGCCCTGATCTGCGGTTGGCCGGGGGACTGACAGGCTGTGGCTCAGGGCCCTATGGCAAAGCTAGCTGCCCGGTGGGCCTGGCCGGTGGGTCTGCATGTCCCTTCCGGAGCTGACAGCGAGCTTTCACTTCCTCTGGAAATCCCTCGCACTTGACCTCTGAGGCTCTGCAGTGTGTGTCCTCGTTCCCCAGGGGATTTTGGCTCACCGGTTTTCTATGATCTTACTTCAGTCTCCTGACCCAGGAGAGCAAAGGTTGCAATCCCAGCAGAACCAACACCCAGAAACCCAAAACATGCAGAAACTGGTGAGTGAGTTAGAGAATATGCACCCTAATCCGGATTTGGCAACAGGAAAGGATTCGAGTGGTCACAGGACCTTGGGCAGGCCTGGGGTGCAGCCTCCGAAGCTGAGTGTCCTCTGAGTTCGATTGTGTTCACTCTGAGTCACCTCCTAGGTGCAGTTCTAGGTTAGAGACCCAAAGGAGAGCTAGGGGTGGCCCTTGCCTTCCAAGGGCGCACTGTGCCAAGGCTCACACCACCGGGTAGGGAGGATGAGGGGGACGTGATTGGGATCAGTAAGCACCAAGGCTGTCTAAGGGTGGGGCTGGTTAACAGGAAGGACTTTCAGAGAAGGTAGGGGGCCTGGAGGAGGGATGACAGAGGCAAGGGCCCCTGGTGTCTGTGTGTGGGCGGAGGTCATTCTGGGGCAGTAGGAGGCCACATTGGAGGCTGTAGGAAGCTCTAGTCCCTAGAGTAGGAAACCAGCTGGTGAGCTGGTGCACCCTCTCCCCAGAATTCATGAAACTGCCATTGATTGACAGGAGTCACCTGGTTATTCTCCCCTGGGGGGGCCAACTGCGGGCACGGGCTGCCCAGCTGCAGGGTCACCAAGCCCCATCCCCTTGCCTCAGGGTAGAATCAGGCGGGGGAGGGCCTCCAGCAGAGAGCTGCGTGGCTTGGCCTCCACCTGCCCTTTCCTGCTGCCCCTTCCCTTGCCCGTTCTTACCCTGAGAATTCACCCTCAGTGAACCATTTGCAAAAGACTCTCTATGCACTTTTGAGCACCTCCACCCGATTAGAGGCAGCACCAGGGACCTCGGACGCTGTGTGACCAGGAGGGGCTTGCAGGCACCCAGTGGAAGGACACCGGCTCCTTCAACCTGCTCTCGCCTCATCAGTGCCACCTACTTTTGCAGTTCAGCAAACCAACTGGCCACTCTCACTTTCTCCAGCCGTGGGCTCCCAGGTTAATATCCCTATGGAAACAGAGAAGTGCTTCCAATGGATTTGCTCCGAGAGGCTGGAAGTCTTCGACTTTAGGCAATAAACAGTGGCAGGCGTGGATCCTGCCACCCCAGAAACTCTTCTTTTGGGGGCTGTTCCATCTTATAGCTTGACCCAGATTATAGAGAGAGTGTCAGTTCCTTGTTGGTGGCAGTGTTTAAAGGAACAGAGACAATGGGATGAACTTCACATAATCAGTTCTTCAGAAGGTTACATTGTCCTTCTGAGGAGGTCCCCCAAAAGGGAAGTGGACCTCAACTCAGGCCATGCAAGTCTTTGACAAAAGAGACTGTGGTATATATAACAATGGAATATTATTCAACCATAAAGAAGAATAAAATTATGACATTTGGAGAATATCATGCTAAGTGAAATAAGCCAATTCCAAAAAACCAAAGGCTGAATGATTTCTCTAATAAGTGGTTGATGATACATAACGGGGACGGCAGGTGGGGGGAGGTAAGGGAAGAATAGAAGAAGGATGTTTTGTAGACAGAAATAAGGGGTGGGGAGGGGGCAGGGAAAGGAAAGATAATAGAATGAGACAAACATCATTGCCCTATGAACATGTGTGAAGATGCAAATGGTATGCCTCTACTTCATATACAACCAGAGAAACGACAGTTATACTCCATTTGTGTGCAATGAATAAAAAAAAAAAAAGGTCAATATTCTATGGCAGATTACTCTGCTCTTAGGTTGCATTCAATAACTGTTTATTACATGTTATCATTATAGCCAAGAAGTATTTTTACATAGTTGTCTTAATTTCAGTTCAAACCAAAAAAGAAAGCTTGTTGGTCTTTTTGTATCATTTTGAGCACGTCTTTTTGTGTTATTGTGAATACATCTTTTCTTGGTAGGTAGAGAAACTCAGCCACAGAGGGCTGAATTTCCCAAAATTCCAATGAAAGTGCAATATACTCACTGATCCCTCAGAAAAATAGGAATCTGAGGATGGGCAAAGTGAGGTACAGATGGTGTTTATTGAAAGAAAGAAAGAAGCACGCCCTCTGAGAGCGGGGCGGAGGCGGGCGTTAGAGAAGAGGCCTGGTACCGCAGCCAGGCGCATTTGTAGGTGTGACTAGTCCAGGACAGGATCTGAGAGGTGTGCTCAGTTCTCCCTTGGGTTGGTAACTGGGTAGTGGACCATGATGGGACGGGGTGGGGTCATTTCCTGACGTGTGGACCATTATGGAGATGGGAGTGATTTACTGATGCATTGAGTTCTTACTGGGACAGTGGGTGATTTTCTTTTTCGTTTCTGACACGTTCTGCTTTGTGAACATGGCACTACATAGGTATACCTGTGGATAAGGTCTAACCGTTGATTTAACAGTCTTGTTTGTGATCAAGATATGTAAAAGCGACGTTTAAATCTGGACTCTAAATCAGGGCCACTCTTGGGTTGTCCGTCAGGTTGCCTTTCTTCCTATTCTTATGTCTTCTATCCTACCTCAAAACTATGCTTGAGTCTATGAAACTGAGACTTCAAGGTCACCTTGGAGAGCTGAGGGAGTTACAGGTCTCAGAGCTGTTAAGCTATGAATGGCTGTTGGGTTGTGGGGTGGGTCAGTGGTTGCAAAGATCTAGCCTGATGAGCAATAATACCACCACGAGGGCCCTGGACAGGTTATAAAGTGGGCATCACGCACATCAGTTCTTACAAAATCCCAGGAGGTGAGCAGAGTGGGAATCACATGCAGATCTGCTTCCCTTGAGGGGCTTCCTGTGGTCCTGCCAAGCTCTGGATCTTTAAGACCTGCCTTTAGTGTTGGAGGGAAATGGGAGTGGTCACCTTCCCAAAGGATGCCCTCCACACCCAAAGCCCAGGCTGCAGGCAGACCAATTCATTGAAAAGCAACTGGCCCCAAAATCAACCCTTCAAAAATCAGTTCAACAAATTCACCTTAGTGTCCCTAAGTGGTAAATGACTTCTCCACCTTCGAAACTGTCTTCTGGAAAGCATTTTCATTTATTTATTTATTTAAGAAATAACAGCTCAATGTGTCATTAAAAATTTGTCCCTAGGCCTGGCACAGCGGTGCACGCCTGTGATCACAGCGGTTCAAGAGGCTGAAGCAGGAGGATCGCAAGTTCAAAGCCAGCCTCAGCAATTTAGCAAGGCCCTAAGCAACTCAGAGAGACTTTGTCTCTAAATAAAATATACCAAGGACTGGGGATGGGGCTCAGTGGTTAAGCAACCCCAGGTTCAATCCCCGGTACAAAAAGAAAAAAAAAAAAAAAAATGTGTCCCAGGCAGTGGACTCCCATGGTCCTCTCTTCCTCCCAAACTTGGAGTCCCAGCCAGCGGAGCTGAGACTAGACCACTCATTTACTTACACAGACCCATGACCATTGCTTGAAAAACAAGCCTCTCTGTGATCTTTCAGCGCTCAGAGCCACAGAGCTCTGCTCTCCTCTTCCCAAAAGAGGAGCAAGAACAGCGTACTGACTTCCTTCCCTGTCATAAGCCCAGGGCTGACCGTCCAGTGAATTAAGTGTTGAGTAGACAGTCATGAGTGGAGGGCCACCACTACTGCTTCTCTGCCCCGGCGTGGGTGCGAGCTCGGAACGTTGGCTCCTACCTGTCTCTTCCCCGGGAAGAGAGCAAGGGTCTCCTCCGCCCAGAGAGTCCTCCATCCTGCCCAAGGGGATTCTCCAGAAAAGCCTCCCATCTACTGAGTTTAGAGCTACGTGGATTTGGATACTGCAGACCTCCTTCTCAAGACCTTTTGCTTCCAAAGCTTGGTCTCTGCACCCTGAACAAAGGGCTCTGTTGTCAGATGGAGCCTTCCTCAGTCCCAAAGCCAGCCTGCCCCTTGTGCGGCAAATATTCCACCTGGCACCCCATTATCTTGGAGAGGCCGTCCTTACCTGAGCAGGGAGGTTCCTGAGCAGAGGTGAATGAAACCAGGCGATTCCTCTGGAAACCAGAGCATAAAATGCAGAAAGCACTCCCACTGCCTGTGGAAGAAGATGCTCCGGGCAGGATCACAAGCCAGGGGGACGGAATGGGTGATCCCATACACGGTGCTGCAGCAGGGACTCACACCGCCGGAAGTGCAGCTCACACTTGCTGAGAACCAGGATGCTTCCCAAAGGGACTAGAGATTTAAATGTGGGTGGGGGGCACACCTGTAAACCCAGCAATTCTGGAGGCTGACGCTGGAGGATTGCTATTTTAAGGCCAGCCTCAGCAAAAATAAAAAAATCAAAAGGACGGGGGGATGTAGCTCAGTGGTAAAGCTATACTCAGTGGCACGGGTTCAATTCCCAGAACAAATAACTAAATACATAAGAAGATGAAACTTGGATAAGCACTGAAAGAAAGAAAAACAGCATGGCTTAAACTCTGTAATTTGGAAGTGGGGAAAACTTTTCTGACTCAATATCTAGAAACAATAAGGGGAAAAAATGCTTTAAGGAATTGAGTTTTATATGGAAAAACAATTAAATAAGATTAAAATAAATAAAATGACAAATGACTGACAAAAGAAAACTACAACCTACATGACAGATACTATTTATATATTTTGTATAAATATATACTAATGTTCTTTGACTATAATGAGCTTCTAATATACACTAAAAGACCAACAACCCGATAAAAAAATGCACTGAAAATACTAATAGTTTATGAAAAAAGAAAGGCAAATGCTTCAAAACTGTGTAAGACACTCGACTTTGCTTAGTACTGGATCAGGTCTGCCACCTTGCTGCCGCCAGTATTCTGCCCCCCACACCAGTCTGCAAACTTCCTAGCCAGCCATTGGTCCAGATTGCTAGCCTGTGAACTTCCTAGCCAGACATTGGTCCACATTGCTAGCCTGTGAACTTCCTAGCCAGACATTGGTCCAGATTGCTAGCCTGCGAACTTCCTAGCCAGTCATTGGTCCAGATTGCTAGCCTGCGGACTTCCTAGCCAGCCATTGGTCCAGATTGCTAGCCCGCAGACCGTCTCACCAGCCATTGGTCCATTGTTATTAGCCCTTGAAATTCCACTACTTAAGAATAGCTCCCCCCAACCGCCATATTCTTTCTCTATGTCTCTCTCTCTCTCTCTCTCTCTCTCTCTCTCTCCCTCCCTTCCCCCGCTCCCTCATTCTCACTCTCTTGCTCTATCTCTCTCTTTTTCACCTGCAGGCAGACCCCTCTGCCTGTCCACTTAAAATCTCTTGTGTTAGTTCCCCTGTCCAGAGTGGTTTTCCTGGGTGCTTTCCCTTAGAGTAAAAGAAATGCAAACTGCCCCCAGAGAACTACTTCTCACTGATCAGATTGGCCAGAATCCAAATATCCAACACAAGCCTCTCTTGTCCCGGCTGTGAGAAAACCCCCATTATTGTCACACACTGCTGGTGGGACCCTGAGCCGGTACCATTCCTGGGCCAGAGGGCTTGGCAAGATCTGGCGAACCCGCCTGGGCCTTTGCAATCCAACTTGTAGGACGCTTCTAAAGATGCACTGCAAGCAACACAGAAAGACACAGGCACAGGCTATTTATGGCCTCGCTGTTTGTAACAGTGAAAGTCTTGGAAAGAAGCCAAACTTCCATCAACAAGGACCTGGAGAGACAAACAACAGCGCACCCACACAATGGGGTACTTTGCAACCCAAAAGAGAACGAGGAAAAGGTCCACCAGCTGACACAAAGAGAGCCCAGGACACCTGGCTAAAAGAAGAAGACAGCCTGGGGATACAAAAAAGGGTGTACGGGGTACTCAAAAGCAATGGATTATCTAAGAAGGGAAGAGAAAACCATAAATTCTAAAGTGTAAATACATGTATTCTTAAAACCAAAAAATGAACCCGGGTGGTTCCAACAACAAGGAAAGAATGGTGTAGGGAGAAAAGAACAGAGGCTAGATGCCTTCAAACGGATCTTATTTTTAAGATTTTGACCACACACCTATTTTATATAATTATAAAACTAAACTACATTTTTAAAAGAAATTCCTAGGCTTGGGGTGGAGCCCAGGGGTGAGCTTGCACAAGGCCCAGGGTTTGATCCCCAGCACCAACCCCCACGGGGAAAAAAAGAAAGAAAAGGAAAGGAATTCTTAGATCTGTAATCAAAATGAAGCCAACACCCCTGGCTGGGCAGTGAGCTGGCAGCCAAGTACGGAGAGAACGATGCTAAAAGGCTTTGACTATGTGTCCCTCGTGGGACTTGCTACTAGAAGAAAACTACAAAAACAAAATATTAAGCTGCTGCCCAGGTAGTGGAGAGATAGGTAGATGCATAACCAGGCAGGCAGGCGTCCTTGAGCAGCGAACAGGAAAGAAGCAATTCAGATGTAAAAAGCTACAAAATCAAGCAAAAATTCCAGAACTGGATTTGAATTGAAAGTCTCAGTATAAGCACATATTTTTTTGTAAAATACTGATTTTTTTCATCCTCTGAAAAGGTAAAAGGACTCAGGGGTCAGGGAAAGCAGGCTGCCACTGGATCCAAATACAGACCATCTGAAAATCAGTGCAGATGATAATTGCAGCTAATTGGCACACATCAACATATTAATAAATATGAGTTCATAATGATTTAAACTCATTGATCACCTTTGGGGGATGCTATGGTTTTATTTTTATTTTTATTTTTTTTTATTTTTATTTTTTTTTGCAGTACTGGGGATTGAACCCAGGGCCTTGTGCTTACGAGGCAACCAACCGAGCTATATCCCCAGCCCACGATGCTATGGTTTTAATGAGTATCCCCTAAAGGTCTGTCTTAAAGTCTTGGTCTCCAGGGTGGTGTTCTTGGAAGGTAGGGTCGTGTGGGAAGTCTGTGGGTCACTGGGTGGGCCCTTGAAGGAGACTGTTGGACCCCAGTCTCTTTCTCTTCCTGTCTCTCTCTTGCTTCCTGGCTCATGAGGCAAATGATTTACTCTGCTACACGCTCTTGTCATGATGTGTCACCCTCACTGGAGACCCAAAGCAAAGGGGCCATTGGGTCTTGGAATGTTACTTTCAGTACTATGAGCCAAAATTAACCTTTTTTTTTCTTTATAAGTTAATCGCCTCAGGTATTCCATTATAATATTGGGAAACTGATGACTACAGTGAATACTAGAAAACCAACTTACTATTTGAAAAATAAAAAGAAAAACCAAGCATTTTTTTTCTGCCTTCTCCTTAAGAACTACATCTCAGGGTAACCAAATAGCTCACGAAGGGAAGTCCTCTCCATACAAATATCCCACATCATAAATAAAGAAGGAAGGACAGATTTGAGTATCACCATTTTGCACATCCCAATAAGTTAATAGATCAACAGTTTCTAACAAATAGACAGACATTATGCACCTCCAGATGGAAGAACAAAATACCACCTGAAGCATGACTTTGCCAAAAACTATGTCCAATATATCTGATCAAGTCTCTAGATTTAATGGCCAGTTTGCATGAAATTCAGGACACAGAGAAGCATGTTGAAAAATTCCACAAAAATGTAGTCGGCAAGATCCTGAGTGGAACCGGGCACAGTGTTGCGTTCCTGTAATCCCAGCGACTCGGAGGCTGAGACAGAAGGATCACAAGTTCCAGGCCAGCCTGGGCAAATTTTGAGACCCTGTCTCAATTTTTTTTTAATTGTTTAAAAGGGCTGGGGATGTGGCTCAGTGATAGAGTGACCAGTACAAAAAAAAAAAAAAAAAAAAAAATCCCAATGGGGTTGGGTATCAAGAGAGGAGGCAGAAGACAGGGGCCTGGGTGGGGCAGCTCAGTAGCCCAGCAGCAGAGTGTTCGCCTGGCATGTGCAAGAGCTGCATCCCCATCACCAAAGAAAGAAAGAAAAAGAGAGGAAGAAGAGAAAAGAGGAGATGCAGGGAAATCTATGGAAAGAGTTACAATGCATGTTAGCCACTCTGAAATCTTGTTCAGATACTGATTCAAACATCCAATTTTTTTTTAAAAAAAGGACAATTGTCGGACAATAGGGAAATGGGAATACGGACCAGAGTTGACGGTATGAAGGGGTCAGTGTCCCCTGTGGTGTGTTCCAGAAGCAGAGTCGTCCCCTTTTTAGAGACACGTAAACAGATGGCAGGATATTGTCTGAGATTTGCTGCAGAATAACCCAGGGTGGAAAGTGGAAAGTGGGTGAAGACAGAGAAGGGCGGCTGCGGTTGGTGACACGGAAGCTGCACAGTAGGAAGTGGAAATTCACTGGGTTCTTCTATTTTGGCAAGTTTTAGAAATTCCCCATAGTAAAATGGTTTTCAAAAATTAAGTGAGTCCTTAACCAAAGAAGCAAGAGGCGTGTGCACTGAATCCCACAAACACTGTCGGAATAAATTACAGAAGACATATAAATAAAAAGACACCCAGTGGTCATGGATTGCAACCTTACCATCCTTAATGTGCCCTTCACACCCAAAGTGGCTACAGATTCAAGGCAATAATTGTTGAAATCCCATTTGCAATTTTGTAGAGATATTTTTTAAAACTCTTAAAATTCACATGGAATCACCAAGGACCCTGAACAGCCAAAACAATTTTGAGAAAGAACCAAGCTGGAGGCCTCACACGTTCTGATTTCAGAACATGTTACAAAGCTACAGTGATCAAAACAGTATGGCGCTGGGGTAAAGACAGACAGGCCTATGGAATAGAGCTGAGAGCCCGGAAATAAATGCTCACATCTGTGGCCATATCCGTTTTCCCCACTGTGTATCAACGAATGACAAGGACGGCCTCTTCAACAAATGGTATTGGAAAAACTATATATCTATGTGCCAAAGAATGAAGAGGAACCCTTGTCTTATACCATAGACAAAAATTAAGTCAAAATGGATTAAAGACCTTAAGTATGAGAGCTGAAACTGTAAAACTCCTGGAAGGAAATGGTGGGGCTGGGGGCAGGGGAAGCTGCACCTGAGAGGGCAGCGATTTCTTTGATTTCATTTGTTACCATAAGCACAGGTAGCAACAACAACAAAAATAGACAAGAGGACTGTCTCAGACTTGAAAACATCTGCACGGCAAAAGACACAATCACCAAAGTGAGACAGCAGCCAAAGGCCTGGGGGGGAATATTTGCAAGCCATGTATCAGATAAGAGGTTGATATCAAGAACAGATAAAGAATTCCGACAACAAACGGCCTGATTTAAAAGTGATCGAAGAAGGATACGTTGGTTAGCTTACTCCTTTCTGCCCGTGGATGCTGCCGAGAAAGCATCATTGAAGTCTCTGTTCCTGCTGCCGTCATGTCTAAATCAGAGTCCCCTAAAGAGCCCGAACAGCTGCGGAAGCTATTCATCGGAGGGCTGAGCTTTGAAACAACTGATGAGAGTCTGAGAAGCCATTTTGAGCAATGGGGAACATTCACGGACTGTGTGGTAATGAGAGACCCAACACCAAGCGCTCCAGGGGCTTTGGGTTTGTCACTTATGCCACTGTGGAGGAAGTGGATGCAGCCATGAATGCAAGACCTCACAAGGTGGATGGAAGAGTCGTGGAACCAAAGAGAGCTGTCTCAAGAGAAGATTCTCAAAGACCAGGGGCCCACTTACCTGTGAAAAAGATCTTTGTTGGTGGCATTAAAGAAGACACTGAAGAACATCATCTACGAGATTATTTTGAACAGTATGGGAAAATTGAAGTTATTGAAATCATGACTGACAGAGGCAGCGGAAAGAAGAGGGGCTTTGCTTTCGTAACTTTTGACGACCATGACTCTGTGGATAAGATTGTCATTCAGAAATACCATCCTGTGAATGGCCACAGCTGTGAAGTGGGGAAAACCCTGTCAAAGCAAGAGATGGCTAGTGCTTCATCTAGTCAAAGGGGTCGACGTGGTTCTGGAAACTTTGGTGGTGGTCGCGGAGGTGGTTTTGGTGGAAATGACAGTTTTGGTCGTGGAGGGAACTTCAGTGGTCATGGTGGCTTTGGTGGCAGCCGTGGTGGTGGTGGATATGGTGGCAGCGGAGATGGCTGCAATGGATTTGGTAATGATGGTGGTTATGGAGGAGGCGGCCCTGGTTACTTTGGAGGAAGCAGAGGCTATGGAAGTGGTGGACAGGGTTATGGAAACCAGGGCAGTGGCTATGGCGGGAGCGGCAGCTATGACAGCTATAACAATGGAGGAGGCGGAGGCGGCTTTGGCGGTGGTAGTGGAAGCAATTTGGGAGGTGGTGGAAGCTACAATGATTTTGGCAATTACAACAATCAGTCATCAAATTTTGGACCCATGAAGGGTGGAAACTTTGGAGGCAGAAGCTCTGGACCTTACGGTGGTGGAGGCCAATACTTTGCCAAACCACGAAACCAAGGTGGCTATGGCGGTTCCAGCAGCAGCAGTAGCTATGGCAGTGGCAGAAGGTTTTAATACTGCCAGGAAACAGCTTCACAGGAGAGGAGAGCCAGAGAAGGACAGGGAAGCTACAGGTTACAACAGATTTGTGAACTCAGCCAAGCAGTGGTGGCAGGGCCTCGCTGCTACAAAGAAGACATGGTTTAGACAATACTCATGTGTATGGGCGAAAAAACCCTCGAGGACTGTATTTGTGACTAATTGTATAACAGGTTATTTTAGTTTCTGTTCTGTGGAAAGTGTAAAGCATTCCAACAAAGGGTTTTAATGGTAGACTTTTTTTTTTTTTTGCACCCATGCTGTTGATTGCTAAATGTAATAGTCTGATCATGATGCTGAATAAATATGTCTTTAAAAAAAAAATGGTCTAAGGAGCTGCATGCACTAGCACACACCTGTAATTCCAGGGACCAGGAGGGTGAGGCAGGAGGATTGCAAGTTCAAGCCTAGCCGGGGCAATTTAAGCAAGGCCCTATCTCAAAATCAAAACTAATAAGGGCTGGGGATGTAGCTTAGTGGTAAAGCACCCCTGGGTTCAACCCCCAGAACCTAATAAATAAACAGATAGGAGCTAAGAACATGAATTGCCATTTCTCTGAAGAAGACACACAAATGGCCCAAAGCAAGTGAAAAGATGCTCAACATCATTAAGAATTGAGAAACTGCAAATCCAAACCCCAAGGAGACATCACCACAGACCCATTAGAAAAGTTACTATCAGAAACCAGAAAATAACAAGTGCTGATGAGAACGTGGAGAAAGGGTAGCACACACCTGTAGTCCCTAGGAGGATCCTTTGATTCCTTAGTTCAAGACCGGCCTGGCCAACAAAGTGAGACTCCCTATCAAAAAATGAAAACGAACAAACAAAAAACAATTGAGAATGATGAGAAATTAGTACTTTTGCCCACTCTTGGTACATCTGTCCAGTGGTGCATTGCTACAGGAAACAACATAGAGGTTCCTTCAAAAATTAAAAATGGAACAACCCTGTAGGATCCAGCAATCTCACTTCTGAGTATATGTCCAAAAGACATGAAATCAGAATCACAAAGAGACCACCTGCACTTCCATGTCCATCACCCCATTGCCATAACAACCAAGATGTGAAAGCAGCCTAGATGTCCATTGGCAGATGGGGATCTGGGGGTGGGGGATGAAGAAAACATGACATACCATACAATGGAATATTACTCAGCCTTTAAGAAGAGGGAACTCCTGTAATACCCTAGGAACATGGATAAACTCTGAAGACTTCTGCTAAGTGAAAAAAGGCAACTGAAAAAGACAAAGGCTGTATGATTCAACTTACTTACATGAATTATCTAAAGCAATCAGATTCATGGAGACAGAAAGTAAGATGCCATGGTTACCAGGGGATGGGACAGGGAGAAATGGGGAGCAATTGTTCAGGGGTACAGAGTTTCACACAAAACAAGATGAAAAAGTTCTGAAGAGTCGTGGTAGAATGATGTGCATATGGTTAACGATTCTGTAATTTGAACTGTTAAGGGGATAACCTCACCTTGTTTACCTCAGTGGCTTTTTGGTATTTTTGTTTGTTTGTTGTTATTTTGTTTTCTTTGGGCACCTGGGATTGAACCCAGCGTCACATAACCATTGAGTCACAGTCCCTGTCCTTTTATGTTTTATTTTGAGACAGGGCCTTGCTAAGTTGCCGAGGCTGGCTTTGAACTCACGATCCTCCTGCCTCAGCCTCTTGCGCTGCTGGGCTTACAGGCGTGCACCACTGTGCCGGATTTACCCCAGTGTTTTTCTAATGGATTCCTATGCCACGGAGGCTGCTCCTTATCCTCGGGCTGGTTATCCCAACCCTTCCCATGATAACCAGTCCACGAAGAGGAGGCCTGGCTGATGAGGCTTTGAGGAAGAACGGTCTCCAGCTGCAGCCAGGACGCTGCTGGCCCGAGTCCTGGGTGGCCGGATGCACCGTGAGCGGGCAAGCGGCAAATCCAAGAAAGAAGGGAGTCACCGCCCTGGGACTGAGATAAAAATGAGGCTCCTGTGTCCTCTGAGTCCTCAGTGTCCCTGTGCTTTGAAGGAATGGCCTTGCAATGGCACCATCATCTACTGTCACTGAGCAAAGGCTGGATGGAGGACGGAGAGAAAGAGACCAGCTCAGAATCCGGGAGGTCGCCACAGAGGCAGGATGGGGACTGGGGTTTGGAGAAAGGCTTGGTCTTCGGCAGGTAATAGGGGTCAGCTCTGGGGAGGAAAGACTTGAGGAAGGGACAGACATGGGGCCACGCCGAGCCGTGGAACCCCCCAGGGACTAGTGTGCAAGAAGCAGAGTACTGAGGGGATCCCGTAAAGGCAGGGTGCCAGGGACCGGGACCTCAGGCGGCCCCGGCCGGCTCTGCCACCTGTCGGGCAACTGTCTGGCACCAGGCGCAGCTGCTAAGAAGCAACTGCCTGAAAGACAGAAGGGACTAGCTGGGGCACCACAGAAAAGGGAGGCCAGGTCTGGGCCACAACTGCCATGCCTCAGCGCGTTCCTGACTGCTCTGGTTCCAGCCCCTCTCCCTCCCAGTCTGGCCTTTGGAACTCCTTCTGATCAGTGTGAGCAGCTTCAGCCCCTCCGCTGCGGCTGCCAACGTGCTTGCTCAGAGGTCCGGGCCGAGCGGTAGACGCCTGGGCGGCGGGCAGCCTGACCAGCAAGCAGGTGTGGCTGGCAAGGTGGCTACTAAGACGTTTAGATGGAATGTGCCTTAGGCCCACCAGGAGTGCCCGAGGACAGTGCGGTCTCCTACCCGGTGTCCCCAAGGCCTGACCCTGGGCTCAGGGCTGGCTCCTCGCTAGGCATCTGCTGAATGAACAGATGGTTCGGTTGATCCCTCCTAGTCCTTCTCCCCGGGGACAGGGAGGCTGAGATGTGACTCTCACGTCGATCTACCGACAAGCACAGCTGAACAAGGACACAGGTTCCAGTGGGAGAGTTCTTAGCCAGTTTCATCGTCATGCGAGTGACACGGAGCGTCCCTGGCACACCTGGATGGTCTAGGGCCATCATCAACGTGGTCTCTGATGCTACGGAGAGACGGAGTCACGCCAGGGCGTGAGGCAGCGTCCCGTGGCCTACTGCTCTACAGCAAACCTTCTTAAGCAGGAGTCGACCCTAACACAACGGTGAAAAGCAGCATGATACACACTGGCCAGGAACCTGGCGGTTCATTATCAAGCACCACAAGCATTACACACAGTGCGTAATTGTAACGGGCATGCTTTCGACGACTGTCACGGTGCTGGGTTTGTTTATTTTACATCAGCATCACCACAGACGCGCAGGTGATGCCTTTTCACTGTGACGTCACTAGACAATGAGAATGTCTCAGCTCCACTCTAATCTTATGGTTTCACTATCATATGCAAGGGCCTTCCTTGACCAAAGGGTCATTATGCAGCACATGACTTTGGGTGTGTGTGGGGGGTCCACATTTTTCACACATGCTGTTTTTATCCTTGCTACTTTTTTTCTTAACGTCCCCCCTCCACCCTTCTTCTTCTCCCCTCCCCTTTCCTCCTCAGTTTTTACCACTTCTCTTTTGCACGGAAAAAAAACAAAGATAACTGCTTGGCATATACTGCTCCCTGCCCTTTCAGGTATAAACACTGCCATAGAAATTTAATATGGAGGTGCACAAGGTGACTCCAACCTGTAATTCCAGTGACTTAGGAGGCTGAGGCAGGAGGATCCAAAGTTCAAGGCCAGCCTCAGCAACTTAGTGAGAACCTCAGCAACTTAGCAAGACTCTGTCTCAACATACAAAAATAAAAAGGGCTGGGGATGTGGCTCAGTGGTAAAGATCTTCTAGGTTCAATCCCAAGAAAGAAAGAGAGAGAAAGAGAGAAACAAAGGGGGGGGGGGGACGAAGGGAGGGAGGGAGAGAGGGAGGGGAGGAGGATGAGGAGGAAGAAGAAGAAAAGAAAAGAAAGTTAAACCCAGGAAGCAAAGGAACAGCACAAAAGAAGGCTGAATGTGGAGGTCAGAGGCCTTGACTGGGTCACCAACTTTCTGTGCAGTTCAGGCTGGTCCCCTCTTCTCTGTGGGTCCCAGTTTCTTAATTTAGCCATGGCCAAATACAAAGTTACCATTTTTAACATGTTAATTGAATGGCTCCATGAAAGTATTTAATTAGATAGTCCCAAAGGCTCCTTTCTGGCTTAAAAACTCTGTGACTTAAGAAGGAATTAGTTTCCATTTAAATTATTTTTAAAAAAATTTTTTTAGTTGTAGATGAACACAATAACTTTATTTTACTTATTTATTTTTATGTGGTGCTGAGGATCGAATCCAGTGCCTCATGTGTGCGAGGCAAGCGCTGTACCACTGAGCCACAACCTCAGCCTCCATTTAGATTATGTAAATTACAAATTGATTGAAAGATTTGTTGCAAGTGACAGAAAACATGTCTATCCCTGAGTCGGGGGATGGTGGCAGTTCCAATTCTAGCCCACAGCAGGGGTGGAGGGAAGGAAGCAGTTCTCCAGAGAAAAATCTGGATCCAGTATCCACAAGGGGGATGGGCATTAGGGGTGGATATTATGGATCTGGAAAAATCACCAAATCCAGAAAGAAAAAACAAGCATCTGAATTCCTGCCACTGCTCAAACATACCCACAAAATTGAAAAGGCAGGTGGACAGGTGGGAAAGAAGAAGAAGAAAAAAAAAAAAAAATAGAGCTACTTAGTTTCAAGTAATGATTCCAGCTTATAAAAGGTAGGATGTCGGGAAGGGGGTTAGAATATCATCCATGCAGCTAGGAACAGAGATGGGAACGGAAGCAGCCTACAACGGCTTCATTGGGAAGGCGCTGCCAGTCAGACTCAGGCCAACAGGGGTCTAAGGATGAGACCCCAGGATCACAGGAGCGGTGGGTGAGTCCTCCACAGAGAGAGCTCAGGCCCCCACCCGGGAGCTGGCGGAGCTGGCAGGGCCCCATTTGGAGGTGGAGGATCCTACACTCCCCAACAGGTGATCAGCTTCAGCTCCAAGTGCCCTGAGGTTCTGTGGGAAAGTTGGTGTGGTTCTCAGATCCCAAGTGGGACTGAGGAGATCCCCACCCAGGCCCTGGGGCACAGCCTCCCCCACGGGAGCCCTGGCGTTCTGAGGAGCCATTCTTGCTCCCTTTTAACAGCATGCTCCAAAGCACCACCAAGAACGGGCCTAGACCCAGCTGCCCCTGCTCAGGGATGCCACCAAGCAGCCAGAGGTCTCCAGGCTGCCCACTCACCTCCTAGGCCTGTCAGCCATGGACCAGACTCAGGAGGTAACTGGAGGTCAAGTCCAGGGTCTGAGCCTTGCCCTGGAATTCCCCATGGTGCCTTCTAAAGAATTACAAAATCTGCACCAAGCAGATGCCAGTTACCAATCAAGTCAGTCTATTCATTCTGCCATTTTTAAAGCTTTGCCACTAGCAAGATCAGAGCGAGTACTTTTTTCTTTTTTTAACTGAGGATTGAACTCACAAGCGCTCCACCACTGAGCTGCATCCCCAGCCCTTCGTATTATTTCTTTTGAAACCGGGTCTGGCTAAATTTCCCAGGCTGACCTCAAACTTGAGATCCTCCTTCAGCCTATCAAATTGCTGCGATTACAGGCGGGCACCACCACACCTGGCTACACAACAAATATTTTCAAAGTGCCAACTGCCAACCCAGGCGTCCTGAAGTTGGTCAAAGGTGAGAGCTGGCACCCCTCTGCCTGGCACTCAGGGCAGGAGCTGCTTCTCCACCTACTCCATGCAGTCAGCCTCCGTGTCAGCAGGTTCCGGGCCAGAAGACTCAAACACCCAGAGGTGGGAAACATTCGAGAGGAAAAAACATGTCCATTCAGAACATTCACAGACTTTTTCCTCACCTTTGTTCCCTAAACAATATAACGGCGACTTACATAGCACTTACATTGTATTTGCTGGAACTCGCTGCCCCCCATATCAAGAGAGGACTGTATCTCCTAAGCCCCCAGGAACTGGAAACTCAAGGGTCTTCTCCCTCCACACCTCTGGCCCAGTGTCCTGAATTTTGGGATGTCACCACCTTGGCTATGTCAGGGCACCGGACTGTAAAACTTCCCCACAATGAGAATCCAGGTTCCAGGCAGCCTCAGACAAGGCCGTCACCCCACCTCTGTGACATTCAGCTTCTTCCTTTGGAAAGGGACTCTGCTTACAGCACAGACGACCCGCCCAACCTACTCTACAGAGGTGTTGTCGGTTTCAGCCACAAAGGTGTCACCTTGCTTTGCGTGAACCCTCTGGCATGATGCCCAACGCATTATACACGGAATGACAATGACCCCAAGGACACCCTAGTCCATCCCCAGGAAGCACTTGGTGTTTTTCTAGTAGCGAGCTGGTCACATCCATCTGTCGCTACTTCCTCCCTTGGTCCCTGTGACAGTCCATAGACTCCCGCAGTTAAGGAAACACTCTGTGGTCACAAAGGGAACTGGTCATCAGAGTGGTGGAGCCTGTGACCATGGTGTCACTATCCCCATGACCCATCTGGTCCCAGCCCCGCTTGCCTTGTCCTAGGCTCTCCGCGGTGGTGTAATCTCCAAACCACGAAATGACCTGCCCAATCTCTGCATCTTCCTCATGGAAGCAGAAAGAGCTGGTCTTACAGAAGATGGAAAAAACCAACCTATGAGGCAAGTGGGGGGCGGCCTGTCCCTCAATAACAGGAAGGTGAGTAAGTGCTGGACTAGAGCTAAATCCAAGATAAACCTAGCCTCGCTTCTCGGTCGTCAGCCTGGTGCTTTGCTGGGTTCTGAGGAAGGGACAGGAAAGGTACCGCCAAGATGCACAGGCAGGAGCTGCCCTTCCAGCAGGGGAGGCAGGAGCATGACAGGTCGCTGCAGTACCGCGGGGCAGTGGAGACGTGTCCAGAAGCCTGGAAGCCACAGAGAATAGACATTCTCAGCTCTGCAGGGAGCTGGGGAAACCTCACAGAGGCTACTTGAGCTGGTTAGATTTTCAGACAAATTGGGGCAGGTAGGCTGGGCAGAGCGGCTGCACCGAACCCCCAGGTGTAAGGGCAACGCAGAGAGGCTGGAGAGAAGGCCCGGGGGTGAATGGCCTGCAAAAGGGACAGGCCTCAGGTCACACAGAGGAGGCACAATCATGTCCCTGTGAACCTTGCAGGATCTTAACTGAGAAGTGAAATGTTTGCCTTTGTGTCTCGCAAGGCAGGAGAGACACAGGTGATGGAGGGGAAGGCCGCAGAGAGGACAGGCAGGAGGTAGCCTGGGATGTGGGCAGCACCCCAGGCTGGGGGAGGCCTCTTCCATGCCTATAGCAAGGACTTTAGGGTCCTTGTCCTTTCGCAGGACACTCAAGTGTCCCCTCTGTGGCCCATTAAGTCCCCATCCGCTGACCCTGCCAAACATGCTGGTTTGCCTGGACTGCACCACCTTCACTGGTGGGAGGAGAGTCACCTGGCCGCCCACGCCAGCTGCCGCATTCTGTTGACTTCCCACTTGGTTGCCCCAGGCTGCCCTTTGCTTCCACCTGGCTTCGCCCCAGGCTGCCAACCTCGATTCCTATTGAGCTTCTGTGTCTTCTCCTCGCTTCTCCTCCCTACAGCCCGCTGCAAGGGAGTCCGGGATTCCCCACGCCCAGACTGTGCTCGAAGACCTCCCTCACCTTCTCCATCTCCACCAGCCTTCGAAGCACTGGGCTTCCACAGACTCCCTGGGGTGCAGGCTGAGGCAGCCAGAGTTCCTGATCCCACAGGGAATGCTCCCAGGCCTGGCTGCAGACACCCTGCCAAGGCTTGCAAATCACCTTTCTCTTTTAGCTCCCTCCAAGGCAGCCCACTTCTCCCAATCTGGCCAAAGGAGCAGAGACTGGGTGATGTTGGCATGCCCTGAGGCTGGGTACCAGCAGATGGCATGGGATATGCAGTGTGGCAAAGGGGGCACCCAAAGGGGAGGTGCTTGAGGAAGCATGGGCGAAGCCTGGCTCCAGATAAATACAGGAACCAAAGCTCAGAGAGGCCAGGTGGCTTCCTCAAAGCTTCTAGGATATGGGCAGACGTGCAGGGGACGGGGGTCACTGAGAAGGATATAGCATGAGCAAGATCCTCCATGCCCAGGGATCTGTGGGCCACAAGGAGGGATGATCCACTGGGTAAGATGATTCCAGAGGAGAGTCATCCAGGCTGCAAACTGCTGGAACTGGAAGGGCCCCCAGACTGGGCTGGGGACAAAGTGTAAAAAAGAGCTCAAAGTCCAGAGAAGCAAACAAACAGTCAGGGCCCAAGCGATACAGCCTCTGGCACAGGTGTGAGCACTGGCTCTCCAGCCAGGCTCTGAGAAGGCTTTCCTCAGGCAGTAAGGCCTGAGCTGCCTTTTAAAAAAAGAAAAGAAAAAGAAAAAGAAAAAATGACCCTTTCATTCAGTTGTTCTCTGACATTCCAGGTTGTGGATCCCCACCCTTAACCTGGAAGAGGAGGATTCTGGGTTCCTAGACTTAGCATCTACATGTCCTCACAAGCACTCAAGAAATAAAGACAAGCTTTCAGAATGAGCTGGTTGTGTCATCCAGAAATGTACCCGAATCTGATTAAGTGGTGTTCTTTCCAATTTCTTGAATTCCCGCACTCTAACTTCCGGCAACGCTTGAGTGCCTGGGCAATCCCGTGCTTTCACAAAACCGGTTCCTCGGTTAAAATATCACTCGACCCATTCTCCAAACCTCACCTAGATTCCCGGCCCTGTCATTTTTTCCCTTCCTTGTAATCAGTTGGCGGGAACTATTTTGGGCTGTGCTTTTTTGCATCACATTATTCTAGACACACCTCCCGCAACACAGTTAGCATTTCTAATGATCACGCGACATTCCACGCCTGCCCGTCCTACATTTTCAGCTTGTGTTTCAGCCACTAACTCTACGACCTTGAGCAAGCCTCGCCTTCTTTGAGCCTTACCTCCTTATCTGTAAAAAAAACAAAAAACAAAAAACAGTGATTTGGAAGTCCTACGGTCCCTCCCAAACGTCCACCATGGCTTTGCCGTGGAATCCTCAACTGTCCCTGCAGAGGCCCAGTCCCCAGAGGGGAAGAGAGAGGAGCAGCACCTGCTGGGAGAGCAAGTGAGGTGCGAAAGCACAGAGGTAGGAAAAGTGATGTCCCCTTTTTTGCCAAAAGACACCACGTGAGGCCCTGTCAAGGTGACCCAGAGGACCCCTTTGTCCCTCCTCCAGCCTCTCTTTGTCCCTTTATGAAATGGAGGCGCTCCCTCCTCCTCCTTCCAGGCCCTCTGACTTGGCTTCTCTGTGACTAAGCACTTTTGGAGCCCGAGCCCAAGCCCTGGGGATCAGCAGAGTGCTGAGTCACGGTGGGGCAGCAACCTTCCCCGCCACCTCACATCACCACCTCACTCCCCCCCCCCACCCCCACCCACCCCACTCTGCTCTGGAATGAGCTGGTATCCTCCAGAAACAAGCAGTCTGGCTCGTGTGTGGCCTGCCGTCCCTCCCTCTGCTCCTGGCCCTGGGAGGCAGCTGTCCTGGGAGCCCAGCCAAACTCCCAGCCTCCTCGAAGTCAAGAGGAGCCAGGGTGGGAGGAGGATGGGGAGTCAGAAGCTTGGTCAACAAAGGTCCAAAGACCAGGCCACATCTCTGGAAGAAATCTGAAGGCTTGGAGATGGCTTGTAGTTCTGACACCCAGGGTTTGTGAAACGCGGGCTGGAGGTCCAAGCAAAAGCGTGTGCGCATGCACACACACATTTCTCCTCCATTCTTCACAGCTGGCCTCGCTCAGTGACCTTCCACGGCACAAGCTGTCCCTGGTTTTGCTGCGGGTTTACCGCAGCCACGTGGGTGTTTAATAAGCATGGAGTCATTACTGATTCATGAACTCCACTTTCTACAGCAAGCTGGCTTCCTTCCTGTGGGTCCAACTTCATACTGGCTCTATCCACCTGGATGTCCTGAAATTCAGCTCATCCAATCCAAAATCAAGCTGGCTGCCCAACAGCCTTCCCCCAAACCTACATCTCCCTCTGTGCCATCCAACCGTCCAGCTACCCGGGCTAGAAAGTCGTGCCGGGGGCATTCTGACACACTCCCCACCTCCCAGTCCCCATGTTATCCCATCAGCCACCCCACCCTGTCTGTTCTCTCTTCTCCATCTCTCTTAAATCTGCTTTCTGTTTCATGGAGATCGAGGGCCATTGTCCCCCAATGGATACCTAGCCCTCTCGCCTGACTGGAATTCATCCTCCATATTCAACCATACATCCATCTGTTCGTGCAACAAATACTGAGTACCAAGAAATGAGACCCCACAAAATGCTGGGAAGACTAGAGATTCGGGGACAAAGACAGAAGCAATACCTGCCTTCCAGGAGCTCACAACCTGTAGTGGTCAGAAAACCACCATACGGCCCTTACGAAAGGGAGTGACAACACGTTTGTAATAGAGCCATGTGCACTGGCAAGTGTCTGTGATCCGGCCGTCAGGGGGCTGAGGATCACTCAAGCCCAGGAGTTCAAGATCAACCTGGGCAACAGTGTGAACCTGTTCCAAAACAAAACAATGGGGATGTAGCTTAATGGTGGATCGCTTGCCTAGCATGCACGAGGACCTGCATACGAACCCCAGTACTGAAAAGGAAAATAAAAGCACATAATATAAAATCATACATATAAATACATATCATGGCTTTCCATCTTGTTTAATTTATCAATAACATCAACCCAATTTGTCACTTCTATTTTAATTTTGTTTACATCTTGTTTTCCAGTTTTTCATTTTTAGGTAGTCAAATCTGCCAGGTGTCTTATGGCTTCTGACGGCTTCAAAGGGACATTCCATATACCAAAATTGTAAAAAGATAATCTTCTCAAAACTTCATGTTTTTTTCTAAGGATTGGACTTTAAATTACTCTAGAATGTATTTTTAAATACAGAGTGAATCATTTTCCACATGATTATCAATTCTTTCAACATTATTTGTTGAATCCATTCTTTCTTCCCTAATTTCAAAAGCCCTCAAGTTCCTGTACATATGTCAGCAGGGCTATTGTGTTGGTCTAGTCACTTCTTGTGCAATAAAGGAATCAATGTGTTCCTTTATTGTGATAGATATGTATATTATATGTATACTTCAGCATTTTATATATAGGTATAGATATATAGATATAAAATCAGGGAAACAAATCCACCCTCACACTTTTATTTTTCCCAAGTATTTATCAGTTATTCTACACATTGACTTTTCCAAATGAACTTTAGAATCTTTTTATCATGTTTCTACCACTACCAAAAATACACTGCATTTTATGAAAATTGCATTGAGTTTATAGGCCTATTCTGGGAGAACTGACATCTTTACAATATGGAGGCTGACCATGAAGGAGATGGTGCTTCTTCACTTACACTAGTTGCTTTGTTTTTGTTTTTTCCTAGTCCAGGAGTAAGCACACCGTTTTCTTCATACTTCTTAACTTTATCCCTATGTGCTTTGAGCTTCTGTTGCCAATGTAACTGAAGGTTTCTTCTTTCCTTCATCATCTTCTCTTTCATTACATTTTCTCACTGACGGTTATTGTTATAGAATAACCTTTTCATCCCACTACTTCCCAGGCCAAAATACTTTCTTAAGCTACTTTGAACAGGTCATCTATTTCCACACCTTTATAATGTGGCACATAATTCGGCTGTTCCCTCTGCTTAGAATTCCCTTCCCCGTCTCCCTCTTCCCCTTGGCTTTCCACTAGGAACTTTTCCTTCAAAGCTCAATATCATTTGTAGGGAAGCCTTTCCTAACCTCCTCTCCCAGGTTAAGTAAGGTATCTCTTGGCCAGCAGCATCCTCTTGCTGACTTTATTGTAACTCTAGCACTGCTCAATTATTTTTTTCTGAAATAACATACTTTGTTTTGAAGATGAATGTGATAAAGACCTGAGAAAGAGGCATCATAATTCTCTCCGCAACTTGTTTTAGTATTTTAGTAGAGTTGCTCAAAATGCAAATAAGTTTGGAAGTCCAGCTCACAGTTGCACATTTGTGAATATCCCAAAAAAAGGTCTTGATGGGTCTGCCACATGTGTGTCAAAAGACCTGACTGGAGAAGAGTAGATGTGGAAGGCAGGACTTATCTAGGGGAGATGGCCTACCCTCAGTTCTGCTACCCACGAATGCACATCCACTTTGCACCTGGGACAAGCCTCACGGTGGCTTGCACCTGTCACCTGCCAGTCAGCCCCATCAGTTTTTCTCCAAGGACAACCCCAAGGGCGAGGGGGAAGATAAAAGGCCATTTTGAAAAGGCCTGAGCATCAGCTTCATTTCCAGATCCAAGTCACTTCTCCTTTCTTTATAACCCGGAGATCTATCTTTGAGTTTGAAGCGTCACCAGATTTTCTCAGAAACCCAGGTGGCTCAGCCCCACGACTCCGGGGGGGACTCCCAGAGGAAGGCGGGCTCTTGGGAAACACGACCCGCCCAGCCTTTGTTGTTTAAACTGCACTCGGAGCCATATTTGCTTTCAGCAAAAGATGCCATGGTCACTGGGATCAGAAGGGTAGGACAGGCCCGAAACCGGCTGTGGGCCCCCACTTCGCGATTGTGCTCTTTCCCAGACTTTGAGGAGGAGAAAGTGTGCCCTTTCCCATCCCAACATCTGACTCACACCCACCCAGCCCACGTTTCCATCTTCCATTTTCCACTTTGCATTACGAGGTAATTACTTCGGGATGTGGTAACTGCTTCCCCTCGGCCAAGATTTTTAACAACATGCCCTTGGCCGAGAGCCTAGGTGTTGGCTTAGGAGCTAAGAATCACCCCGTTCCCTTGCCTTCTGCCTCCTTGGTTCCAAGCCCCAGGACTCCACGGGAGCCGGGGCCCCAAGGTGGGCTTCCCGTCCCTCCTCCAGTCTCCCTTTTAACCCCACTAAACGGACCCCAAAAGCTCAGAGACGCCTCCCCTCATTGCCCCGGCGCCAGGCACAGCCTTTGCTGCAAGTCCTGCCTGAATGCGCCACGGGGCTCAAGGATGGGGGCGGCCGGCCAGCACCCCAATTCCCCCGCCCCGCCCGCGCGCCCACAGGAAGGGGCGGAGCTCTGCAGGCCGGCGGCGCTGATTGGCCAGGGCCATCCTGACGCCGAGTCCCGCTATAAGAGCCAGGCGGGCGCAGTCTGCGCCAGACGTTCTTCGCCGAGAGTCGCCGCGGTTTCCTGCTTCAACAGTGCTTGGACGGAACCCGGCGCTCGACCCCCACCCCGGCCGGCCGCTCAGAGCCAGCAGCCCTTCGCCACCTACTCACAGCGCCCTCGGACCCCGAGGTCTCCGCCGCCGCTCCAGCGCCGCGCAGCCGCCGCGCCTCCCAGCCGCCCGCCATGACGACCGCGTCCCCCTCGCAGGTGCGCCAGAACTACCACCAGGACTCGGAGGCCGCCATCAACCGCCAGATCAACCTGGAGCTCTACGCCTCCTATGTCTACCTGTCCATGGTGAGCGCCCGCGGGCCTGCGGCGGGGCGCGGGCGGGCAGCGGGGGCGTGGCCAGCCGCGGGCTTCCCCGCCTCCGTGCGCCCTTCTGGAAAATGGAGGCTGCGCGAGGTCTCCCAGGACTTGGCTGGCGCAGAAAGGCTGGGCAGGTGGCCCTTTCCAGCAGCCCCTGGGAGGGCGCCCTCCTAGACAAGGCTCGCCTCTGCAAACCCCTCTCCAAAGAGACTGGCAGCCGGTACCATCGGCCTCGCGGTTAGGAAAGTGGGTTTTTGCACTGCTTTCCTTTTTCTACCTCCACCTCTGATCACGTGATCCATGGTCCCTCAGTTTGCTTGGGTGTCCAGCTCCCTTCCCCCTGGTTACCCAATGGCGGGGCCTGCTGGGTAATGGTGTCGAATAGCAGCAGCAGCAGCAACCTTGGGGTTGATACAAAGTAGCTTATCTTGTGGGTTTACCCCGGCCTCTTTCTGAACAGCGGTCTCCACCTCTCTGTTCTGCTTATCTCGAAGACCCACTTGCGTTGAAGCATTATCGCTAAAAATCTCCCTTTCTGCAGCCATGGAAGTGTCATCCGACCGTGCGCCTTGGGATACTTGCCTCTGGTTACTTAATGCCTTATCCTTTTTGTGCCAGACAGTCGTGGAGTTGTGACCCATTAATTGAACTTGTAGTTTCTGGATAAAGTCCATCAACAGTTATTGAGCAAGGAAGTTTTCCACCCAGTGGAATCTGTTTGCTCCTTACTTAAGGCTGAGTAGTAGGAGTTAGTGTCTAAAACTGGAAATCAAATTTTTGATTTCTACTTGTAATATAATTACAAGAATATATTGTCCTCACTTGTCATGTGGTGTGGTGCTTTATAGGTCAGCAATCTGTACAGCTGGCAAACTGTTTTTGTGGTTAATCAAGGAGAGGGAAAATAGAGTAAATATTCCAGCACCCTTGCTTCAATCATGTTTGGCCCTGGCTTAAGAAATTTCCTTTACACTAATAACAGATCTTTAAGACATTCTGCTGGAGTCAGTTCCTGTGATATTCTAAAGGAACCTTTAAGACATAAACTTTAAAGGATCAAGTTTCAGTTTTCTATTTTAAAATAGAAATTAATGAGTTCAACCCAGGAACACCTCGACCCTTCTAAGGCACTGGCCCCTTCTTGCTGTGCTTTGAGATCAGCAGGCTTGGGTAGCAGCAAGCATTTTTACCTACTGTTTATAACTACTTGCCTCTGGGAATCCTTAACCTAACATCTTCACGTTGCACTTTCAGTCTTACTACTTTGACCGTGATGATGTGGCTTTGAAGAACTTTGCCAAATACTTCCTTCACCAATCTCATGAGGAGAGGGAACATGCTGAGAAACTGATGAAGCTGCAGAACCAACGAGGTGGCCGGATCTTCCTTCAGGATATCAAGGTAACCAAGGGTGTCAGGGATGTCTTATAGACTAGCAGTTGCCCTTAACTTATAAAATGGTGACAGACTGAGCTTCTGTTTTTTGTGCCATTTTAGACCTGCCATTTAAAGTAGGAAAGCAGTGGTGGGCAAGAATGTTAAAGCAGAAGCTGTTGTCGGGGCAGACTTAAACAGGCCATTTGCCAAAGCACAATGGTTAGCTGTTAGGAGCTTGCTAACTTGGGCAACCATTGGTAGAGACTGCAGATGAATTGACCTAACCTCCTCTCCTTCAGAAACCAGACCGTGATGACTGGGAGAGTGGGCTCAATGCAATGGAATGTGCTTTGCACTTGGAAAAAAGTGTGAATCAGTCACTTCTGGAACTGCACAAACTGGCTACTGACAAAAATGACCCCCACGTGAGTATTGGAAGCCCAGGGGGTAAGTGGAGGGGATCACTGGCCATTGGGGCTGGGAACGCTAACCAAAAACTTCTGATTCTTTTTTCTAGTTGTGTGACTTCATTGAGACTCATTACCTGAATGAGCAGGTGAAATCCATCAAAGAATTGGGTGACTATGTAACCAACTTGCGCAAGATGGGAGCCCCAGAGTCGGGCATGGCAGAGTATCTCTTTGACAAGCACACCCTGGGAGACAGTGATAATGACAGCTAAACCTTAGGCTGACTTCCCATAGCTATGGAAGTGACTTCCCTGGTCACCAAGGCAGTGCATGCATGTTGGGGTTACCTTCACCTTTTCTATAAATTGTACCAAAACATCCACTTAACGTTCTTTAATTTGTACCATTCCTTCAAATAAAGAAATTTGGTACCCAGCTCTTGTGTTTGAATTTGTGGGATGGGCCAGAAATCTGTCTTCGTATTCTTTTCAGATTCCATAAGCGGGGCTGGGGAGATAGCTCAGCTGGTAGAGTGCTTGCCCTGAGTTCGATTCCCAGTACCACAAAATAAATAAATAAATAAGATTCCATAAGCGTCACAGTTCAATACCAATCCTGCTAAACAAAGACTTAGGAGAATACTTGAATTTATTAGACTCCTTAGTTTAGGAAAGATACCAAGGTATGGGTGTGTTGAATTCAGCTGGGACTGAGGACTCCTGATTCTGAGTTATATGTTTCCAGTGGTTCATTCTAGTTTGTACAGGTTTTATGTATAAAAAGACATTTATAGGCTGAAGTGGTTCTGGACTAGTTCATTTTTTTTATCCATTAAGCCAGCTTTTTAGTTCTGGCTGTCATGGGAACATACTCCAGTGTGGACAACTGTGTGGGCATGACTGGATCAGTGTCCCGTTGATTACAGGCAGGTGAGGACCAGGCTGGTGAAGCATTCCCCTTGGGATACAGGCTAGGAATTCGTTTCACCCCTATTGAGAATTTGAGAAAGTTGATATGAGTATGGAAGGTACTTAATTTCAAGACAGTTCTGTAGTTGCAGGGCAAGTGTTGAGACCCATCTATAATAGCATTCTTAAGTACCCGTGATTTGTGAGGGTTCCTGTCTAGCCCTAGAAGCAAGAAAATTGGGTGTTGTAACCACAAAAGAAACTGAGAATGTAAAAATGGGAAGAAGCCAGACTTCCTCTTCATGTGATTGGGGCTAGAGCAGGATGTTTCCAAGTGGGCAAAAGTATTCAAAAAATCTTGAATAAGGGGAAATACCTTGGGTTTGGGGCAGTTTGGAGCTTCAGGAAGCGTGAAATTTGGACTTATTTTTGTGAGATTTCCAAAGCAGTGAGGAGATGTACCTTGGGGACCTTGGATCCTGTCTTCCCCAACACCTCACCATCTGCCAGTTCTGGGGGTAAGGCAGCACCTGCCACCCTTTCTTCCAGTGATTGGGTCCCAACATGAAGGGCCCTGGGCAAGTGATCATTTGCCATCTCTGAACACTGGGCAGTGAGTCAGGTTCTGCCTCGTTTTTTATCAGCCCCCACTGCACGTCAAACCTAACCTGCCAACCCTCCCTCCCTCCAGCATTCCTCTCTAACTTCATCTTCCTTCTGTGAGTCCCAGAGAAGTCTAGTGACTGAATCTCTTGGGTGAAATGAGTGTGAGCCCTGCCCCCCACCCCCCCCCAACACTCCTGGGCTCCTGTGTATGCTCCCCGCCAGTCAGGGCATAGCTCCCCCATACTCTGGCAGTAATGAACCCATGGGAAACTAGGCTCAGAGCAAGGGAAGCTGGGGTGGGGATGAGGAGGCACACATGGGGATATCATGACCCTGGTTTGGGCGAACAGACCTGTTTTCCAAGGCGTGATGGGGAGCGGCATGATCTTTGAGTATCGTGTGTATACTGCTTGGCAAACGTTCCGAATGTCCTTTGAGATGATCTTCAGGGTGCTTTGTTATGTCCTGCAGGTTAAACTCAACAGTTTTCCTCCTTGCATGATGGACTTCCGGGTGCTCCCTCAAGGACCCATCATCTGGGAGCGATTCAAAATGGTTCTTGGCCCCAGAAGTCACAGGACTTGGGCTTTGGTCATTTGTGTCAGTGCCTGTGAGGCCATGAAGCCCTGAGGGTGCCGACTGTTCTGGAGGGAAGACCATGGGTGTGCGACTGAGGGGTGTCTGTGGGGCACTGTGGTAGCCTGGCCTCTCGTAGAGTGGAGCATCCTTGAAGGCATCCACCACCTTGAGCTTCCAGGCCTTGGGGTCTTCCTGGTCCCCAGAGTTCTGTTTGGCTTTACCAGGTTGACCCTCGTAGAGGTAGGGCTTCCTCTTGGACCACAGTAGCTTGGTCTTTGAGTTTGTCCTGGGAGGATGGTGGTCATGGGACTGCAGCCCTAGGAGGTGACCAATGACGCCCTGGTGAGTGTCCTCCTCATCCTCCTGATTTGGCTGAAACTCCATCTCTTCTTTCTGCAGACTGGAAAGGACACTGAGGGCTGAGTAGGGAGGACAAAGGACCAAACCCTGACCTTACTTTTCCTTCCCTCCCTCTGTCCCAGCCTTGCGCGTGATGCCACGGCTCTGCCTCTCTCCTGACCTGTCCTGCGCCTCCAGTGAGTCTCTCAAGGCCCAGCTCACCTCACAGTTCTTCGGCTCCCTCTTGCCTACTGTTAATATCCAACCCCCCTCGCCTGGCATTTAAGGACCTCCTCCTCACCCTGGCTCCCTCCCATTAAAGCCTCTTTACTCTACACCATCAGAACTACTGGTCCCCAGTATGCGTGCTTCAGATGAAGCCTAGGAGTGACTACAGGCAAGGCCAGGGATATGTGTTCTCAAGTGTGGAACAGCATCCACCATGAGAGAAGACTGGCTTCCTGGCCGCTTCTTGGGGCCCAAGACCTTTGCAACAGAGCTTACCTATGCCAGAGAGGGACTTGCCTTTTCCTACCTCCAAATTCTCCCATGTTCCAAGGCTTAACCCCAGGCCTAGATGGACACTGCCTTCCAGGCAGCCAAAGATGACCTCTGCTCTTATGTTCTATCCTTTTCCAAGGCATCCCAGGGTTTGGGTTGGAGTTTGAGCTCCCTTGCTAACTTGAGTATTCCTTCCTATTTTTCTGTTATCCACCTTCCCCCACCCTGACCTTCAGATGCAGGGATACAGAAAATGTAGGGCTCAAATTCATCCTCCAGAAATGTTCCTGAGTGAAACAAGTCACTGGCCTTCATTTGATGGCTTTTCCAGCCCTTCTTCACACTAGCTATGGACGCCATCCTAATTACAGCCTAGTAGGCTATTTGGTTCTTAAAAGAACAATGAGAGAACAGTGCTGGATACTGTGGACAAGGACCTTGATATGGATCCTGACATGAGCCAAACACTCCCAAAGCCCTCTCTGTCATCCCAGGGACAGGGTTTTCTGGGACAGTCCTCCAACCCACTGCAACCAGGAGAGATTCAGACCACTCGGGGAAATGGGACTGTGCAGGGGAAGCTTTGGTTACTGGGGGGTCCAGGGCTTTTACTCTGTAGGACAACCTACTCAGGAAGTACCTGTGGTGGCCTTGCCTTCTGCCTGGACATGCTTGCTGCCCCTCCCCTCTCCCAGAGAACCCCACTCTGCTCTCCATCCAAACACCCGAGTTTGCAAGAAGTAAGTTCTAACGTCCCACTGCATCACTGATCACCGGCTGCTCTTAAATTCCCTTTTTCTCTGGGCCTCAAATTCCAACTCCAGATGAGGAAGGAGAGTACCAGAGCTTCCCAAGAGCCCTTCTAGCCTAAGGAGTCCTGTCACAGCTCAGCTGAGAGTTAAGCACAGGGTGGAACCTGACAACTGGCTTAGATGTGCCCTTTGCTAGCTACGTGATGGTGAACTGGGCAACCTATAGCCCCTCTGAACTTCTGTACTTAATTGTCTGGAAACTAACAAAGCAGGGTTATTGGCAAGGAAAAAAATAGTTAAGATGTGTGCAGAACCCTGCACCCGAGATGTTTCCCACCCAGTTCCCTGGCACTGCCCACCTGATGTTGAACGTGGAGCCCCAGAAGGAGGGTCTCCGGAACTGGGAAGCAGCCGCTGTGTAGGGAGGGTGAGGTTCCATCTCATTCCAGTACATGTCCCGCTCCAGCGGGGGCAGATCTTGGTGCATCTCATCCACAGACAGCAGGGAAACCTGGTCACCAGGAACAGAGGAGGAAACCCAAGGGAAAGGTCAACTTGCCGGGTGACTTGGCGAAGTCACTTCCCTCTCTGTGGACCTCAGTTTCCCTGCCTGCGAATGGAGAGGTTGATGCCTACCTGCAACCTCCAAAGTTGAGGTGAGACTGGTAAGTGAATGGTCGGCTGCAAAGTGGGGTGTGGCGGGGGAGGAGGATTCCCTGTGACACTTCCCTGCAGAGCCTCAGGGTCCCCCTCCTTGGTTCCACGATATGGCTCCCTTCATACCTGCAAGTGCCTGTCGATGATCCAGTTGGTCTCAAAATCGTCGTCATCCTCTCCAAAAGGGTTGATGAGCTGTTCTGCCACCTTGGGGAAGGGTGGGACTCTGGGGGCCTTCAGGTAGAGCTCCTTGAATCTCTTGCTTCCCTCCCTCAAGCCTTGGATCCTGCCATTTCCACACCCCCACGACACCCTTCCTGCCTGACAACTGTCTGCGGTTGCCACAGCATAAGGCACTAGCCCCCCACAGATGGGGCCACCCACAACATATGCCCCTGCTCTCTGGACCCTGAACCTCTCTGATTCTCCTGAGCCAGCTCCTCCCTGAAGACCACAGCTGTCCCTAAATGTGTCACTCAGCTGAGTCACCACCTCTGTCTCATCTCCCATATCTTACCTGGAGTTGCAGAATTTTGCTTATTCATTCATTCATTCATTCATATCTTCAAACATTCACTTACTCATTATTTGTTAATGGAACTGAGATACATGCTGAGGTTGTGTTGATTTAAAGAGTAGTCTAGGCGGCCAGTTTCCTGGATGCTAACCCCTAAAATACCCTGACAAGTCCCCCAGAGAGGTGATGAGCAGCCTTAGGATCCAGGGGACATCTTGCAAGCCACTGGGGCACCTTGGTCAATTTCAAGCATGAAAGTGGTGTGACCTGGTTGGATCTTTAGAAACCAAAGATAACTGGGGAAAAATACAGGGGAAATAGGCACGTGTGTGTGTGTGTGTGTGTGTGTGTGTGTGTGTCTATCTCAGAGAGAGAGAGAGAGAAAGAGATAAGGACGAGAGGGAGAAAGAGAGTCCCCTGCCACCATTACCAAAAACAAATACATAAAAGAAGAAAGGAGAGGAGGGAGAATGAGTAGGAAGCAGACAGAATGAAAGACCAAGAGACAGACAGCACTTATTCCAATAGGGGTCCTGGGGTGCTAAGGAGAGGAGGGATTAAGGTGCCTTCTAGAGCCAGGGGGCGTGGTCAACCTCACGGCTTTTGTTGTAGTAAGCAGTGGGGGCAAATTGGAGGACTGAGCCAAATCAGTGGGGACAGTGAGAAGTTGCTGGACCAGCAGGGCCCGCCACTGCCACCTTATTCCATGAATTCCTCCCGTTCTGGACAGACATGGAAGAACACTCTTGAGGGGCACCAAATGGTTAGACTGACGGAGCTTTCCCTGTGTCTCTCTTGCCCAATAAACGCTTGTCCTTGGGAAAAGCCCTGGAAGCAGGCACAGACCTCGAGCAAGTACCACTGCAGTCTGGGTCCCAGCTTTCTCCTGTGTAAGAACACGGGTGTGGCCGGGCCTGGAGCCCTACCCTCATTTCCTGGCTCTACACCTCGTCCCAGGCAGCTGCTGGCCATGACCCCTCCGGCCACATCCCCAGCCCGGTGAGTCCTGCACTGGCTCACCTTCAGCCAACCCATGTAGAAGAAGAACTGCAAGAACGTGAAGACGGGCACTACAAGGTCCATCTCATGGCCTGGGTAGGCCTTGGCTGGGTCCAGAAACTGCCGGCCAACCAGGCAAGCCAGGAAGAAGCTGTACACTGCCACGGTCACCACCTGGGAGGAGGGGGTGGGGAAGGTGGCACTAGGACTAGCAGGAACCCCAGGGTCAGGAAGCTCCCAAGACTAGGAGTCTAGGACCTTGCTCTGACTTTCGCACTAGTGTGCTGGGTCTCTGCTTTCTGCTCTCTAACAGGTGTGATCACACCGCCTCTGCTGGGCTGCACCAGGCAAGAGCCTGGGTGCTTTGAACGTGGCTCTAGACAGAACTTTCAAAGTGGAGACTCAACTCCTGGGGTGACCCTTTTGCTCAGCCTCTAGGTCAGTCTGCTTCCTAGGTCCTCCTGGCCTTCATTTCCCAAAGGGTAGCCTCGCCAGTCCAGGGCTCACCTGTGTGTACACCAGCGGGATACTGATCCAGTCATAGCCATACAGCTGTCCACACTGAGTACGCAAGGTGCTCATCTCCTGGGGAACACAAGGAAACGAGGGGGTTCTGACTATGGCTGCTTCCCCAGGTTCATCCCCACCCTTTCCCCAGATACCCAGGGGCTGGTTTCTTGGTCCAGCCCCACCTTGTGGTCATGGGCAGCTCACGAAACCTCTCTGTGCTCAGTCTCCTCATCTAGCAAAAAGGAACCAGGACCTCACAGGCTCACTTACAGAGGGAATTGAAGGGATCTTGGGAGAGGGTACCCTGGGGGCTGTAGAAACTTGTTGGAAAAGATCCTCCACCCCAACACAGGCTCTGGGAAGAACCGCCAGGGTCCCAGCCTTCCCTTTGTAGGAAACCTTGTTCTAACTGGGGCACAACCCTCCCTACTGTGTACCAGCCCCACCCGTGTAGTGGGCTCACATTCAACAGGCTCTGGAGCAGGACAGGGTCCCGGATGCGACCTGTAATCCAGGCCTTCGTGGACAGGTTGGCAAACCACACCCAGGGCACCCAGAACATATTGTGTGGTAAGCTCAATTTTTCAAACTGCTTGTATTCCGCCCGGGTCATAAAACCTGCAGAGTAGAGAGAAGAAGGCAGCAGGTGGGAGAGCCTGCAGCAGAGGTGGCCAGCACCAGGTGACCAGGCCAAGCTTTGCTGAGCCCTTGGGCACCTTAGGTTGAGTTCCTTTGCTATTGTCTTGCTTTCAACAAAAAATTACTGGATGCCTACTACGTGCAGTTAAGGACTGAGCATGTGGGAGAAGTACGTGTTATTCATCAGAGACAGGTCAGGTATGGGCAAGGGCAAGGGGGAGGCCAGAGACGGATGTCGCACACCCCCGGACAGGAAACTGGAGATGAGGACCAGACGGGCAGAGGGAGGTTAAGACCTTAGTACCTCATCGGTTCCCAAGTCCCCAGCCCTTCCCTTAGCCCTCAAGGATCTTTGGCCCTACCTCAAACCCCTGTCACCCGAGGGTATGTTCTGGCCTCATCCCACCTTCAAGCACCTGACCTGTGCAATTCTGTCCCCAGGTCTCCCCCGACCCAATGCTCAAGTTCAGAGGATTCTGGCTCCACCCATCTTCGCTCCTGCCACTCCCGGTCTGGCTCCGCCCACCTGCTTGCACCAAATGTTGCAAAGTGGGAAAGCGCTTGTAGACCGCAGTGCTGATGCTGCGCAGCATGAGCACGTTGCCCAGGTTGACGTAGCGGATGAGCGTGCGCCTCAGCAGCCGGCCGTGCTCGTCTTTGCCCTCGACGAAGCCCGACACCTGGCTCATGATGCGGTCGGGCCACGGCAGGTTCTCGTACTGGTTCCACCAGCGGGTCACGACCAGCGTCACGTAGAAACCTGGGCAGGAGGGGCGAAGGACGAGGGGCGAGCGGCCGGGCTGTGGCCAGAGGCCAGCGCCGGGTGATGCCTCGGCTTCTCCAGCTTTCTAATGCGAGCGGGCCCGGCCCCGGCGCTCCTGGGAGGCTCTCGGGAAGGGAAGGCAGTTGGAGCCTCGCACGGAGGCGCGAGAGCCTCCAGGGTGATCTGCCCGGATCCCTGCCAGCGGCCGCAGCCCGCTCCCTCCCGCTCCCCTCCTGCGCAGAGGCTCCCGCGCCTCCCCCGGAAAACCGAGTCTGGAGTGGCAGCAGCAGGAAGACCTCCCCCACGTCTAACTTTAGTCTCCCTAGTGCAGTCTGCACGTGACCCTGGACTGCACAGAGCCACCCCTGCCACTGGCCTGCCTCTCTCACTCGCAGCTCCTCTTGGTCTGCCCTGGGTCTGTCGCGCGCCTGGGGCGGCCACGGGACCCCGCACAGCCGGAAGGGGGCGCTCACCCAGCACGAAGGAAATGGGGATGAGCTGGATGTAGCTGTCGCAGTACAATGCCAGCTTCTCAAACAGCAGTTGCTGTTCCTCGGAGAGGGCCAGCCTGGGGGGCACGGAGATGTGGACGCCGTGAGGAGGAGGCTGAGGCTGGCCCCAGGTCCAGCCCGGGCCAGGCCACCTCTGGCCTGAGCCAGGACAAACCCGGCTAGGCTAGAGGAGGTCTCGACTAACCCCTGGCTGAGAGAAAGGAAGGAAGGACTTGCTGTAGGTCCGTTTTAGGCATCACTGACCCTTGTAAAGGAACCCAGGGACAGTTGTTGAAAAGCAAGTTGAAACAGAGTGTTTGGTCTTTTTTAAAAGTATGGTGGGCTGCGTGTGGTGGCACATGGGTGTAATCTCAGCAACTCTGGAGGCTGAAGCAGGAGGATCTCAAGTTCAAGGCCAGCCTAAGCAACTTAGAGAGGCCCTAAGCAACTTCTCAAGACCCTGTCTAAAAATAAAAAATAAAAATGGCTGCGGATGTAGCGCAGTGGTAAAGCACCCCTGGGTTCAATTCCCAGTACCAATAAAAAAATAAATAAATACCAAGCTTTGTTATGAGTATACACTTCAGAAATTTAGGGGCCTATTAAATATAAAGTCCTGCGTTCCATCCCTAATACCATAATAAGACGTACTTTTAGTAGTTGATATTTTTCAATCCATTGTAGTCATTAAGGGTTTTTCAACTAAAAGTGCTATCGTATATTCTGCAAAGGTCTCTGTCCTACATTTTATTGTTTAAACATTTTAATTGAAATATGCTTATATGTTTGTATACATGAACTGTGTATGTATGTGTATGCACATGTGGGTGTGGGTGTGGCTTTGTGTTTAATGTTCAGTGTAGGCCTGAGAGCCTGTGTGGATTCAGTAAGACAGGCCGACAGAGTGGGACTAAGACCTGAGTTCCAGGGCCCTCCCAGGATTGGAGCAAAGTGTCTGAGATGCTCCAGTCCTGGGTTGAGCTGAGCTGTCCTCAGTTTGATTGTGTGTGTGTGTGTGGTATTGGGAATTGAACCCAGGGCATCGCAAATGCTCGGCAAGCCCTCTACCACTGACCTGCACTCTCCCGCTCAATCTGATTTCTTTTCTCTCCCCAGGCCCCAGCTCCGGCCTCCAGGTCCTGGCCCTGACCCCAGTTCACATTCATAGTTGACTGGCACACTGGTCCCCTAGTGCACTGGGAGGCCCTGAGGAGTTCCAAATCCATCTCCGCCCTCCCAGGTCCTCGCCCTGTCCCCAGCCCTGCCACTGTACCTATACACGAAGCGGATCGTGTAGTAGCAGAACAGGAAAATGAAGAACTCGCTGTAGAGCAGCTTGTAGATGCTGCCACGCCAGCACAGCAGGAGGCGGGAGAAGGAGCCTAAGCGGGCATTGGCCACTTGGCTGGAGTAGGTGATGGTCATGGCCAGGCACCGGGCTACAGCAGGTGGGCTTGGGTCCTGGTGAGCAGGCAGAGAGAGACACAGATGGGATGGGCCGGGAGGATCAGAGGCCTTAGTTCTGGACTGGGACTCACGTGTGACCTTAGTAAGGACACTTTCCTGCTAGGGGCCTCAGCTCTCTCACCTGGACACTGGGAGCAGGAGAGGTGGGATAATCTGCAAGGCCCTCCCAAATCTGACTGCCTGCGGGAGGTGGGAAGCCAAGAAAGTGGCTGCCCCCAACCTTGGCAGGGAAGACACGGCAGGTCTGTGTATTGAGGGCATGTGCCCTACTTCTGCACTGTGACAAAGACATAACAGCAGCGTCCACACTGGGCTTGGGTCCTCTGAGCCAGGCAGTGTTCTGAGCTCCTCTTGTTCCCCAAGCTCCCTCAACTACTGTGGAATGAGAAGTAAGAAAGGGACCCAGGCAGCCCGGTTCACTGCAGGTGACCCGTTCCCGGAACACAGCCTGATTGGCAGGGATGTTCCAATAATGTTTACTGAGTGCTGGCCCCAGGGCCTTTCCACCTGCTGATCCAGTTGCTTGGGGGATGCTCTTCCTGAGTTAATTGCATGACTCATTCCCACTTCACCACATCTCAGCAAGGATGTCCCCAATGGTCCTCCTACTAGAAATAGTGTCTCATTGCTACCAGCAGTGTGCTCCCAGCTTGTTTGACTTTTCCACCTAGCATTTATCCCTACTCGAGCATGGATTATATAAGAAACCCGCTGCTCGCTGCCTCTTTCCTCCTCCAAATGGAAGTTCCTGTTGTGTTCTCATAGCAGGTGCTCAATAAAAATTTATTGAAGCAGCAATTGGCTCTCCATCCTCCCCCACTTGTTCTGATGCATCCACAAACTGTGTCTCTGTGCCTGGTGCACAGCAAACTCACTCCCACCTAAGGGTCTTTGTACAGAAGTGTGGGAGTCCACATACCTGCACCTGTACTCTGTATACATCACACACATACTCGAGGACAATCATCCACCCCTGTGGGCCCTCAAAGTCCCAGCCCTGTCCACATGGGGCACCCCCTACTCACAGGCGGGGCTCCAGTCTGGTCGGACGATCCCTTGAAAGTTCTGGTCACTGGACTGGTGGGACTGTCCGAGACCCTATAGCCTGTGCCCCGGGCCACACTTGGAGGCTGGTACTGCCCACGTACATGTGTGCTGAGCGGATCACTTGACTCCTTAAGCCAAGGCCTCCACAAAGGAGCCCTTGTCTTGGTCCCGCCCTATAATCTGCTCAGAAGCAGCCGCCCACTCCGCCTGGCCAGGTACCCTCTAATTCCTTCCTGCGGGGTCGAGCTAAGAGCAGGAATCTGGGGCACCGTGGCCCTAAAATCCAGAGGTCGAGGGATCTGCTCCACTAGCATCCGACCCCTGAGGTCTTGCAAGGAAACTAGGGACAGGGCTGAGCCTCATCTTTGCTTTCCAGGAGCTACCCAGGGAGGCAGGCTCTGTCCAGGCCCCAGGGAGCTGCGGAAAGAACACCGGGCTACAGTAAGAAGTCCTGGCTTCTAGCCCTGAGTCTGCCGTGACCTTCGTGGTGACCCTGGATAGGACTCTGCTCCTCTTTCGCTTCAGCGTCCCTGTCTGAAAAGGGAGGTGTTGCACTGGAATTTCATCATCTCCGTAAGAGTGACAGAATTCTGCTTATACTGGTGAGGAGTTCTGATTGGCTGCTGGTGACGTCATAGGCTGTGATTGGTTGGCAGGACCTGTTTGTAGGTGCTTCACAGCTAGGGAAGGAGAAGGGGCTGGGCTGGGCTGGGAGCCCAGGCGTGGACACCAGGCCTGCGGGGAGTTGACAAAGCCATCCTGGCCTTTATGCCGCTGGCTTCTAGCCAGCCTGGGCAAAATGGGAGAGTGTGCCCAGATCCCCAGAGGCTGCTGGTTAGAATCTCAGCAGCTGATCTCATATATTTTAATACATCAATCCCTTCCTACGCCCTTTTGAGCCTCTAGGCATGATGAGTATCTACCAATCTACTCAGATTATATTGCTAAATGAGAAGAGCAGAATTCCAAGCAGCAGTGACTCTTGGTCTTCAGTGGTGGCAAGAACTGCCCAGTGTTTACTAAACGTGCAGGAGATCTCAGGATCTTTCTCCAGAGTCTAACTCTGTTCCCTTGGAAATGTTGCATTTTTATCAGGTACTGAGGGGATTATGATGTGAGTGGTATTGGGACCACACTTCCAGAAGCCCCAATTACAACAGTGACCTTGAGTCTTAAAATAAATCCACTCTCCCTCCCTTCCTCACCTCCTCCCTCCCTGTCCACCTCTTGGACTTTACTCCCTAAGTGTTAATGATGCTGAGCTTGCGAGATTTTTGGACACACTACTTTTGCCTTTACAATTCTCCGTCCCTGATTGGAGTGGGGAAGTGGTGGGGTGGGGGTGGGGTGGAGGGACAACAGAGAGGACAACAAAAACCTGTTTGGCAATGACCTTGGCAACCTTTCCAATCACAGCAGGCAATAAAGCCACATTGTTGTCATGGGAGCCTCTCTAGGAGATTGGGCCCAGCCTTGCAGGAGTACTTGCTGCCTCCTCACCTCCCATGGACGTCCTTGTCTAAAACAGGGAAAGGAGCCATCGTGGTGTCTCACGCCTATAATCCCAGCAGCTCGGGAGGCTGAGGCAGGAGGATTGCAAGTTCCAGGTCAGCAACTTAGAGAGGCCCTGTCTCAAAATAAAAAATAAGGGCTGGGGATGTAACTCAGTGGTTAAGAGCCCCTGGGTTCGATCCCCAAAATAGAAAAAGAAAGAAAGAAAGCACAGGGAAGGGAGAGAGTTGACTTGAGCCTCAGTATGCTCATCTGCAAAATGGGACAATAACTTGTGCCTCAGTGGCCAGGTGAGAATAATGAATGACAAAAGCGTTAGCGAACTCTGAACTCTCCAAGCCAGCGTTCTCCTGCCCAGTGATTAGCATTTCCAGGGGAACAGCGACAAATCACTAGTACCTGTGCCCTACCCTACAGTTGCAGACTCTGTCAGCTCAAGAGTAGGATTTTTTCAGGTAGTTCCAATGCACAATCTGGGCCGAGACTGCAGCTGCCAGGGGTTATTTCTCTACCTTGTCTTTCCTCTTCACCAATGCATACTGGGTAGAACTTTCCACCTGCCAGATGATCAATACATATATTCTTAGTTAAACCTGTGTCTGGCACAATGCCTGGCCCGGGACACTCACTGTGTAAAGAATAAATGAAGATCCTGCCATTGGGCCTCCCCTCTGGTTGCCCCTAGAGGGCGCCCTTGACTAGCTGACTTTGGGAAACCTGGTTCACCAACCACCAACCCAAAGACTGTCATCTCCCTGACCCTGACCTGCAGCTGTAGAGCCCTGAGAGGGAGCGGGGAGACACTGAAGTCCTTCCTCTCTTCCCTGAACCCCGGGTTCTCTGGCATTATCCCAGAAATTCCACTAGCGTCCCTTGACAGTGCTGTTCCAGTCTCCCTGTCCCTTTGAGATTCCCCAGAATGTCCGCAGAGTCACCTCACAAGTCATGATCTTCTCCCACTGGGTCTCAGGCATGAAAATGCCCCCTGTCAGCTGGGCACAGCTTAAAGCCACCACAGTCACCAGGTGACCCAAGCCATGCTCTGCAAGAATGGTGCCCAACCCTTTCCACAAGGTAATCATTCAACAAAGCATCTCTGATGCCCAAATGGAGTCTACCCTGTCTCCTGCCTCCAAGAATTCATAGTCAAAGGAAAACACTTAAAGAGCTCTAATGGAACTGCAAGGCCTTGGATCTGTGCCAAGTACACAGGGGTCGGGGAGACCTTCACAGAGAAGGGAGCATTTGAGCTGGGACTTGAAGTTTGTGTAAGAGTTCACTGAACTGAGAAAGATGGAAGAGTTTGAGATATCAGGGGAGTGGCCCACCAGAGTCACAGGCATTATTGAGGAACAGTTTGGTGTAGCATTCTTATCCATATTTTACAGAGGACTGAAATTCAAGGCATGCCTTGGTTGTGATATGCAGCTATGAATGACTTGGCACTGAACTCTGTCTTCCAACTTTGGATTCTGGGCCCTTCTGCTCCCACCATGACCTCTGCAGTGGAGGCTTAGGGTAGTGGTCTGTTGGGGTGGAAGGGGGGGTCTGAGGAATGGGGTGTGCACACAGGAATCTTCGACTAGAGCAGAGCCCATGCTCTCGAGCATCCCAGCAGAGATCCATGTTCGGGGCAGGCAGGGCAGAGCTGGGCAGATGGGTGCAGGTTCCAGATGCAGAACGCCACAGCATTCTCTTCTAGGGTCGCCCTGGCAACAGCATCACAGAGAGCCTGTCTCAGCTGGGCAGGGAGAAAGGGACCCGGCTTGGCTGGGGGCAGTGGCAAGGGGTTCTGGGGTGGACCAGCCAGGTCCCATACTGCCTCCAGCCTCTGCAGAGGGTGCCTGCCAGCTCACAGCCCTCTTTTGAACCAATCACACAACAAACAGGGCAGAAGCCAAGAGAGAAACAGAGGGGGCTTTGCACAACTGGACAGGGAAGAGGTACTGCCCATCCAGAAGTAGCCAAGACCTGGAAGGCCGAAAAACAACAGCTATACCCTGAGGTCAGGCATCTATACCCTGAAGGCTGGGGAGACTCAACATTCACACAGATGAACACGTGACCTCTGGCCACTACAGAACAGCCACGGGGAGCAGGGGAGGCAGGCCACAATGGGACTCACCTGGGTCCAGCTCCACCAAGCCTCGGGCTGCCAGTGACAGTGGATTAGTATGGAATAGGCCAGAGCTGGCTGAAGGAGAGGTGAGAGAAGTCACCTGCAGCCTTGAGGAGAACTCCGGGATCCCCAAGTCCTCCATGGACTCTGCCCTGCTGAGGCCAGTCAGGTGAGGACTGACCCACCCTACCCCATTGCACACTAGCACTGGGGCTAATGGGCAGGTAAGGAGGAGAAACTGCCTGGGGCATGGGACAACCTGGCCGTGGTCACACACCTCAGTTCCTCATTTCAAATGGGCATTTAAGCTTGACATGCTGTGAGCAAATGTCAGCCATTTCTCATTCAGTTTCTCATCTTGCAAATAAAGAAACAGAAGAAAGAGAAGGAAAATGACTTACTTGGAGTCCGAGGAGTTGGAGCTGGGGAAGGTCTCTGGCTGGGTCAGCATGGAGTCTCGGAGGCTCCACTGTGCTCAGCACTGCCCAGGGCATTGTGGGAGGGAGAGAGGGGAGGAAACCCTTGCTTCTCCACCTCCTGAGCACTTACTGGGGACAGGCCACCCTGAAGTGCCTTTGAGGAATGATGTCATCTCACTGTTGGTGCACACCCCTGGGGGACAGGTAGGGCTGTCTGTCATCACAGGAGGACAGACATGGGGGAGGATGGACAGGGGCAGGTCAGAGGAAGGGTAAGCCACGCTGCCATTCTCTCAGATCAACAGGACACCAAGCCAGGCACTGTGGCACATGCCTGTCATCCCAGCTGCTCAGGAGGCTGAGGCAGGAGGATCACAAGTTCAAAGCCAGCCTCAGCAACTTAGTGAGGCCCTAAGCAACTCAGTGAGATCCTTTCTCTAAATAAAATACATCAAAGGACTGGGGATGTGGTTCAGTGGTTAAGCGCCCATGGGATCAATCCCCAGTATCACAAATAAAAACATCACCTTTACCAGCTGGGCACAGTGGTGCACTCCTATACTTCCAGTGACCTGGGAGGCGGGGCAGGAAGATCACAAGTTCCAGGACAGCCTGGGCAACTTAGTGAGACCCTGTCTCAAAATGAAAAATTAAAAAGGCTAGGCTGTAGCTCTTGCCTAGCACACGTGGGGCCCTGGGTTTGATGCCCATCACTGCAAAGAGAAAATGAAAAGGAAATTGCCTTTACCTACCTCCCACGCAAGCCGGCCGGGCTGCCAGGCCTCTACCCCTCTCCAGCCTAGAGCTTTCAGACTCAGCAGACAACAGGACAGTCGGTTAAATGTGAATTACTCATAAAGAATGCATAATTTTTTTTTTTTTTTAACCCAGGACCTCACACAAGCTAAGCATGGGCTCTACCACTGAGCTACACCCCTAGCTTCTACAATAAAAAGGTCTTTAGTGAAAATATGTCCTGCATGATATAAACTCCAGGGGGGAAGGTTCTAGAAGCAACAACTTCTTCTCTTTTGGGCCTCGGCTTCAGTGAATTGCTTCATCAGTCTCTGCCCTCCTGCTAACCAACTTCTAGAACCTGGCTTCTCCAACTGAGGTCTCTGGCTCAGTAGTATCTACACTATTTGGAAACTTATTAGAAATACAAAATCTTGGCCGGTTGTGGAGGCGCATGCTGGTAATTCCAGCCGCTTGGGAGGCTGAGGCAGGAGGATTGCAAGTTTGAAGTCAGTTGGGCAATTTGGCAAGACTCTGTCTCAAAATGAAAAGAGCTATGGTTGCAGCTAGGTGGTATAGAAAAAACAACACAACACAAAAGTACAAGTGCGGAATCTTGCCCCCGACCCCAGACCTCTTCAATCAGAATCTGCATTTTAATAGCTGATGCAGGTACACATCCAAGATGCCAGCTTCAGACAATGACAAGAGAGCTCGAAATTTACTATTGTTTCCACTTCAAAAGTACATGTTGTTATAAACAATCAGGAAATTACAGAGCTGTAAAGCAACAACAGCAACAACAACAACAAAACAAAACACCAGTGGTGATTCTTTTGATATACTTCCTTCTTGTCTTTCTAAAAATTATTGCGGCAAAATTGCTATACTATGGGCTGGGGAGATAGCTCAGTCGGTAAAGTGCTTGCCTTGCAAGCACAAGGCCCTGGGTTCGATCCCCAGCACCGCCAAAAAAAAAAAAAAAAAAAAAATTGCTATACTATAAAATTCATCTTTTCCATTTGTTTTCTGGTTTTATCTTAAACTCATGGAATAGGTGTGTAGTGGCCTCTCTGTGGCTTAGGGCTGCATTTCCCAAGAAACAAATGATGGGGAGCATCTTCTCCTTTACTTACTGGGCATTTCTGTTTCTTCACTGGAGAAATGTCTGTTCAAGACTTTCACTCATTTTGAATTTTCACTTTTTATTTATATTTATACTAATTTATTACAGTACCGAGGATTGTATCCAGGGCCTTGCACATCACATCTTAGGCATAAACTACCACGAAGCTACATCCTTTTTTTTTTTTTTTTTTTTTGAGATGGGATCTCACCAAGATGCCAGGCTGGCCTGGAACTTGCGATCCTCCCGCCTCAGCCTCCCAAGTTGCTGGGTTTACAGATGGAACCCACTGTGCACCCTCTCTTTGCTCTCTTGAGGAAGTTCTCTGATGCATTTTGACCTTGCAAAGTCCGGGGTCATGAAAGATTACCCTTGCGTTTTCTTCTAAGAGTGTTACAGCTTTCGCTCTGGCACTTAGACGTCTGACCCACCTTCAGGTCACTTCTTTTTTTTTTGGTGGTGCTGGGGATTTGAACCCAGGGCCTTGTGCGTGCGAGGCAGGCACTCTACCAACTGAGCTATATCCCCAGCCCCCGCTTGAGGTCACTTCTGTGCATCATCGCAGAGGTCCAGTTTCCTTCTGCTGCACTTGGGTGTCTAGCTATCCGTGGGACACTCTTCCCTCGCTGCCTGGTCTCAGCACCTTTGTTGAAAATGAATTGGTGGTAGATGTGTGGTTCTCTTCTGGACATCATCCTATCACACTGATCTGTATGGTTGACCTTACGCCAGGACACTGTTTTGATTGTGTAGCTATGGAAAAAGTATGAAGTCAAGAAGTGCGTGTTCCTCAAATTGTTTCTTTTTGCTCAAGATTGTTTTGGCCATGGCTGGGGTGTGGCTCAGTGGCAGGTGCTTACCTAGCATGTGCAAGGCCCTGGGTTCCATCCCTAGCACAGGAAAAAGGGGGGAAAAAAAGAGTATTTTGGCTATTCAAGATCCCTTAAAAACTATATGAATTTAGTTGAAACGTTCACATACAAAATACAAAAATCAGGGGCTGAGCATGTAGCTCAGTGGTGGACCCTTGCCTGGCATGTTTGAGACTCTATGTTATATTCATAATACTACACACACACACACACACATCAGAGCCAGGCACAGTGGTGCATGCATGTAATCCCAGCAACTCAGGAGGCTTAGGCAGGAGGATTACAAGATAGAGGCCAGCCTCTGCAATTTAGCAAGAACCTGTATCAAAATGAAAAGGGCAGGGTATGTAGATTAGTGTTAGACTACAAACCCCTGGGTTTAATCCCCAGTGTTGCCAAAAAAAAAAGGCCAGTTTTATTTCTATACACTAGCAATGAACAATCTGAGAATGAAAGTAAGGAAACCATTCTCTGGGGACTAGGAGTGTGGCTAAGCCATACAGCTCTTAGTGACATGTGTGAGGCCCTGGGTTCACTCCCCAGCAATGGGAAAGAGCAACAACAATTACAATAGTATCAGAAAGGACAAAATGCTTACAAATATTTTATATTGACTTTGTAGTTTGCTCTACAATCTGTTATGGTTTGGATCTACAATGCCTCCCAAAAGGCTTGGTTCCCAGCTGACGGCACCACTGAGAGGTTGTGGAAACCTTTGGAGGTAGAGCCTGGTTGGAGGAAGGAGCTCACTGAGGTGTGTGTGCCTTTGAAGGACATAGGAGGACCCTGGCCCTTCTTCTCTGCTCACCCCTGACTTGCTCCCTGTCTTGATATTCTGCCTTACCACAGGCCCAGACAAAATGGAGCAACGTGACCACAAAACCAAAACCTCTACAGCTACAATCAAAAATAAATCTTTCCTTCCTTAAGTTGATTATCTCAGGTATTTTGTCACAACAAAGTAAAGCTGACTAATGCACCATCTTTATAATATTGTCTTCCAATCTATGAACATGGGATACCTACTCAGTTAGTTTCTTTAATTTCTCTCTCTTTCTGTGTGTGTGTGTGTGTGTGTGTGTGTGTGTGTGTGTGTGTATTTTGAACCTAGGGTCACTCTACCACTTAGTTATATTCCCCAGACCTTTTTACTTTTTATTTTAAGACTGGATCTCACTAAGTTTGCTGAGGCTAGACTTGAACTTGCAATCCTCCTGCCTCAGCCTCCTGAGTCACTGAGATTATAGGCACATGCCACCACATCCTTCTCAATAATACTTTATAATTTTCAGTATATAAATTTTGCACTTCCTTAGTTAAAAATATTCCTAAGTCTTTTGTGGGGGGTTTTTTGGATACCATCATAAAAAGAATTATTTTTTAATTTTATTTTTAGATTTCTCATTGCTAATGTATAGAAATATAAAGGATTTTTGTACATCAGTCTTGTGTTCTGCAACTTTGCTGAATTCATTTACTAACTGTGGTAGTTTCTGTGGGGATTCTTTGGGATTTTCTATATATAAGATAATGCCATTCTCATTTTCTTCTATGATTGCCCTTGCTAGGATGTCCAGTAACACATTGAGTAGGAGAAGCAAGGCTAGTCACCCTTATCTTGCTCCTGATCTCAGGAGGAAAACTTTGTCTTTCAACTAAGTATGACATTAACTGTGGGTTTTCATAGACGGCCTTTATCAGGTTGAGGAAGTGTCCTTCTCTTCTTAGTCTTATGAATATTTTTGTCATGAAAGCATGTTGGTTTTGTGAAATTGTTTTTATACACCAATTTTGATGAGCATGTGCCTGGTTTTCTTCATTTTCGTAAGACAGTATGTGGCACTGATTGATTTTCACCTGTGGAACGGTCCTTGCTTGTGTGACCAGGATAAATCCTACTTGACCATGATGTATAATCCTTTTACTATATTTCTGGCTTTAATCTTTTAGTATTTTATGGAGGATATTTGCACTCATATTCGTAAGGGATGTTAGTCTGTCATTTCTTTCCTTGTGATGTCTTTGTCTGACTTTTGATGCAGGTAATATGCATAACTCATCACAAAAAGAGTTATGCAGTATACTCTCCTTTGAATTTTTGGAAGAACTTGAAAAAGATTGGTCTTGTCTTTTCTTTCTTTTTTTTTTTTTGTGTGTGTGTTTGAGAGAATTCACCAGTGGAACAATTTGGTCTTCATTTTTATTGGAAATTTTCGATTACTGATTCAATCTCATGTCTGGGGCTATTCAGGTTTTCTACTTCTTCTCGAGTCAGTTTTGGTAGCTTGTGAGTTTTTAGGATTGTGCCCATTCTATCTAGATTATCTACTGGTGCCACACAATTGTTCACGGTATTCTCTTATAATCCTTGTTATATGTGTAGGATTGATAGCAAGTTAATTCCAAATTTTTTCTTGGTCAATCTAACTAAAGGTTAATTGACTTGACTTTGGGGATTTTGTTGTTTGTTTTTGAGACACAGGGGTTTTTATTTAGGAAAGCAAGGGGTACACATTCAAGGGAGAATGCAGGCTTATCTCAAGAGGAAGGAACCCAATTTTGTTGAGTTTTTGAAGAACCAACTTTTATTTTGCTTCTCTGTTATTTTTTTTTTTTTTCTCTCTCTCTCTCCTTTTGATACTGGGGATTGAACCTAGGGGAGCTTTACCACTGAGCTACATCCCCAGCTCTTTTTAGTTTTCATTTTGAGACACATCTTCCTAAATTGCTTAAAACTTTGCTAAGTTGCTAAGTTTGGCCTCAAACTTGTCATCCTCCAGCCTCAGCCTCTCGAGTTTCTGGATTCAGGTGTGCCTGGATTTCTGTTGTTTCTGTCTTCTCTATTTCATTGATCCACTCCAATCTTTATTATATCTTTCATTCTGTTTGATTTGGGTTTAGTTTTTTTCTACTTCCTCGTGTTGGAAGTTCAGTTTATTAATCTGAGATTTTTCTTCTTTTTAATGTAGGTGTTAGCAGCTCTAACAATTCTAGAATTGAATGAGTCAGTTCTCACTCTCATTTGTCTCATCTAATTTCCCTTGTGATTTCTTCTTTAATCCATTGGGTGTTTAAAAATGTGTTATTTAATTTTGACACATTTGTGATTTTTTTTCCAGTTTTTCTTCTGTTACTAATTTCAATTTTTTTTTCTATTTTGGTTAAAGAAGATACTTCATATGACTTCGATCTCTTTCAATTTTTTGAAATCTGTTTTGTGGTCTGACATCTGGCATGTGCTGGGGAATGTTCTATGTGCCCTTAAGAAGAACGTATTCCACTATTGTTGGGAAGAGTTGGGTCTGTGTTTTAGTGTTGTTCAAGTTTTACGTTTTCTTATTTTGTGTCTAGTTGTTAGTTGTTTATCCCTTTATTGAAAGCGGGATGTTAAAAGTTCGCAGCTCTTCTTGCTGGTCTATTTTTCCCTTTGACTCTGTACACTGTTTACACTTTGGTTTTTGTTGTTTTTGTTTGTTTGTTTGTTTGTTTGCAGGATGAGGGATAACACCCATGTGTTAGGGAAACGGCTGGACCACTGAGCTACACTCTCAGCCCTGATTCCATCCATTTTTGCTCCAATTTTGGGGGGAGCTCCATCTTTATCTAAGTACCTATTTATCATCGTTCTGTCCTCTTGGTGGACTGAGTCATTTGTCATTGCGTGACGTCTCTCTCTGTTCCTTGTAACAATCATTGCCTTCAAGTCTACCTCCTTCTGATGTTAGTATAACCCTCCGAGCTGCCTCTTGCTTAGTTTTTATGGAAAATCTTCTCTGTCCTTTTGCTTTCAACCTATGTGGGTCATTTGATCTAAAGAGAAGCTCTTGTAGACAGCATAGAGTTTAATCATGTTTTTAAAAAATCAGTTCTGGGCCGAGTGTGATGTGCAAAAGCCTGTGATCCCAGCACCTTAGGAGGTTGAAAAAGGAAGATCACAATTTCAAGGCCAGCCTAGGCAACATAGAGAGGCCCCCAGCAGAGAGGCAAGACCCTCTCCCTCAAAATAAAATATAAAAAAGACTGGGGATAGAGTTTGTAGCCCCTGGTTCAATCCCTGTTACCAAAAAAATAAAAAATAAAAAAATAAAACATGAGTTCTGCTAATCTTGATTTTTTAATTGGAAATCTTAATCCATTTGTATTTCATGTAATAAGACTTACTTCCATGTTGCTATGTGTTGTTTTTAAAGATATTTTTGTAGTTGTAGATGTATAGCATGCCTTTATTTTATTTGTTTATCTTTATGTGGTGCTGAGGATGGAACCCAGTGCCTCACACATGCTAGGCAAGTGCTGTACCACTGAGCTTCAGCTCCAGTCCCACTATATGTTTTTATATGTCTTATATATATTTTTTGTCCTAAATTCCTGTTACTGCTTTCTTTTGTGTTAGATATTTTCCCTTTTTATGGGAGGGGGTGTACTGGGGACTGAACTCAGGGACACTCAACCACTGAGCCACATCCCCAGCCCTATTTTGTGTTTTATTTAAAGACAGGGTCTCACCGAGTTGCTTGGTGTCTCACTTTGCTGAGGCTGGCTGTGAACTCTCAATCCTCCTGCCTCAGCCTCCTGCCTCAGCCTCCCGAGCCACTGGGATAACAGCGTGCACCACCGTGCCCAGCGTCTTAGATTTTTAATAGTGTACCATTTTATTCTGACTTTGTTGGTTGGTTTGTGGCACTGGGGATTGAACCCAGGGCCTCACAACATGCTAGGCCACTGACATCCCCAGGCCTCCTTTTCATTTCTTTTACTAGACTATTTAGTTTTTCCTTTAGTGGTTATCCTGGGGATGACCATTAACACCTTTTTTTTCTTCCTTACAGTATTAGGGATTAAACCCAGGGGCACTTCACCATTGAGCCACATTGCCAGTCCTTTTTATTTTTTATTTTGAGACAGTCTCCTTGAGACTGATCTTGAACCTGTGACCCTCCTATCTCAGCTGTCCACATCCACTCATTTTTGTGTATGTGTTTGCTGGGACTGAATCCAGGGGTGCTTTACCACTGAGCTACATGCCCGGTTCCTCTTAAAAAAAAATTATTTTGAGACTGGGTCTCACTAAATTGCTGAGGCTGGCCTCAAGTTTGCAATCTTCCTGCCTCAGGACTTTACAGTCCTATAACTTCATTCCCTGCGCTTTATGTTCTTATTCCCGTAAAGTACATCTTTATGTGTTGTATGTCCATCAACATAGATTTATGGTTATTGAAGTTGCCTTTTAAATTATACAGGGAAAAAAGAGGAGTTAATAGCTAAAAATATATTAATACTGACCTATATTTCTCTTTGACCTATATTTCAGCTTTCCATCACTGCGACAAAATACCTGAGATAATAGACTTATGAAGAAAAAAAGGTTGTTTGGACTCCTGGTTTCAGAAGTTTCAGTCCATGGTTGGTTGGCTTCATTGCTTTTGGACCTGTGTAAGGCGGCACATTATGGTGCCGTGTGTGGTGGAATGAAGCTTCTCACATCATAGCATCTCGGAAGTGAAAGAAAGAGACAGGAATTGCAGGTTTCCAATCTTCCCTGTCAGGGCACACACATCCCCAGTAACCTAACTTACTTTCAGGATCCCTTCCTACTTTTACCTAAGTACTATATAGCAGTAGTACCACAGGCTGGGGACCAAGCCTTTAGCACATGGGCCTTTGGGGACATTCCAGATCCAAACTCTAGCCTGATGAGTATTTACCCTGATGGTAACCTTTAGTCATTGGTGTTCCTTATTTCTCCATGTGATTTTGAGTTACTGTCATATCCTTTAAAATCGGTCTGAGGATAAGGATGGCTCTTTCCCTCTGAAGGATAGTTTTGCCGGGTATGGAAATTGAATCTGATCTTTATGTTCACCAGCACTTTTCCAGTATATCATCCCATTGCCTTCTGCCTCTGGTTTCTGATAAGAAATTTATCACGGATCTTATTGAAGTTAATTTATATGTGATGAGTTGCTTTTCTCTTACTGTTTTCAGGATTCTCTTTTTGTCTTTAGTTTTCAATAGTTTGCTTATAATGGATCTTAGTGTTGATCCTTGAGTTTATCCTATCTGGGGTTCCCTGGGCTTCTTAAATGGGTAGATTGTATCTTACAAAAAAATGTGGAAGTTTTGGGCCATTATTTCTTCAAAAATCCTGTGTACACCTTCTCATTCCTCTTCTCCTTTTGGGACTTCCATTTTGCATGGGTTGCTAGGCTTAATCATGCTCCACAGTTCTTTGAAGCTCTGTTCATTTTCCTTCATTCTTTTTACCTTTCTGCTGCCCTCGGCTGGTTAATCTTAATTGCCCTATTTTCAAGCATGTGGTGTGCTAATTCTGTCTTCTGCCAGCTCAAATCTACTGCTAAACTTCCTCTGGTGGATTTTTCACTTTAGCTATTATGCTCTTCAACTCCAGAATTTCTGTTCCTTTCCTTTTTATAATTCTATTTATTGTTATTCTCTATTTGATGAGATATGGTTACTATGGTTTCCTTTAAATATTTGCATGCGGTTTTCCTTCAGTGTTTGAATATATTTTAAATAGTTGATTTAAAATCTTTGTCTATGGGATTGAATATCTGTGCTTCTTCAGGGATATCTCTTTTTTCCTCATGTATAATCCATAATTTCTTGTGTCTTTGAATGCCTCATATATGTTGTTCTGACCTGGACTTTTTTTCTTTTCTTTCTTTCTTTTTTTTATAAATCAGTACCAGGAATTGAATCCAGGGTTCTTCACCACTGAGCCACATGGCCAGCCCTTTTTATTTCTTATTTTGAGACAGAGTCTCTCTGAGTTGCTGAGTTTGGCCTTGAACTTGTGATCCTCCCACCTTGGCCTCCCACATAGCTGGGATTACAGGTGTGTGCCCCCGTGCCTGGTATCAACTGGACATTTTGAATATTATAATCTAGCCACTCTGGAACACCAGATTCCCCACCACTCAGGCTTTGTCGTTGGGGACTGTGGGACAAAGTCCCATTAGTGGCTTTTCTGAACTCCTTTTGTAAAGTCCGTCTTTTTTGTTGCATGTGGCGAGCGTCCGTGTTCTGTTAGCACAGCGACTGTGGAGGGACCGTCTGCGTGTTAAAACACACCTTGGGCGCTCAGCCAGGCATTTGCAGCTTTGTCTTGGCTCTTACTTTCTGCTTGCACAGAACCTGAACATCAGCTGGAGGCTGGAGAGCTGGTCCTGCTCAGTTCTTCTCCGTATGCACCGGCCCCAGAGATTCATGTACACTTCTATTCCCAGGACCCCGGAGAAGCTTTTCAAAGCCCTATGAACTTCTGAAGTCCTCAACGCTGCCATTTCTACTAACATCTGGTCCTTTATTTTTATTTACATTTATTTATTTGTTTGGGTTTTTTGTTTGTTTGTTTATTTACTTTGCAGTGCTGGGGACTGAACCTAGGGCCTTGCACATACTAGGCTAGTGCTTTAACACTGAGCTAAATCCCCAGCCCTGTTTTTTATGTATGTATATATTTTGTCGTTGTAGGTGGATGCAACACCTTTATTTTTATGTGGTGCTGAGGATCAGACTCAGGACCTCATGCATGCTAGGCGGGCACTCTACCACTGAGCCACAACCCTAGCCCCTGGTCCTCTATTTTTAAACATAGAATTTGCACAGAAAAATAATGATTTGCTGGGTGTGGTGGCACATGCATGTAATCCCAGCAGCTTGGGAGGCTGAGGCAAGGAGGATCTCGAGTTCAAAGCCAGCCTCAGCCAAAGCGAGGTGATAAGCAACTTAATGAGATCCTGTCCCTAAATCAAATACCAAAAAGGGCTGGGGATGTGGCTCAGTGGTCAAGCGCCCCTAAGTTTAATTCTCCATACTCGTTCCCAAAAAAGATTCAGTATATAAAATTTGCATTATAATTTTTCATCTAATACTATATTGCAAGATTTTCTGTTTACTTATATTAGTCTTCATAAATGTACATTTTAAAATTCATCCTTTCAGCAATGATTTGTTGAGTATCTTTTACCTTATAGTCATTCTTCCAGTCATTGAACATACAGCAGTGAGCAAAACAAGGCTCTGATCTTACGACCTAGAAGGAAAAGAAATAAAAGTTATAAAAAGGAGCATAGCGTTGTGATATAGTTTTCTAACATCATTTTTACTCAAAATGATGTCCCTAAGACTTATCTATAGTTTAGGTAGCCATAGCTCACTCATTTTTCCCCATTATATAATATTCCATTTCATGAACCTAATTGGGAGCAGGAAAATGCTCCCCAAAGATATCAGATCTCAATCTCTGAAGCCTGTCCTTATTCCCTTATACAGGATCTTTGCAGGTGTAATCAAGTTTCAAATCTTGAGGTGGGGAGATTATTGTGGATCTTTAGGGTGGGCTCTAAATATTCCCTTACAAGAAGAAGGCAAAGAGAGATTTGACACAGAGCAAAGAAAAGGCCATGTGAATTCAGAGGATGGATGTCGCCATCAGCCAGGAACTCTTGACACTCAAGAAACCAGAAGAAGCAAAGAGAAGAGGGTTATTCCCTAGAGCCTCTGAAGGGGCACTAACCTACCAACATCTTCCTTTCAGCCTAGTACTATTGATTTTGGACTTTGGCCTCCAGAGTGGCAAAAAATAAATTTCTGTTGCTTAAATTCACCTCATTTGTGGTCATTTGTTACAGTTACCCTGGAAAATTAATATAGATTTATTTTGGAATGAAGAGTGGGGCACTGCTGTAACAAACATCCAGGAGTGTGGAGGTAAGCTTTGGAATTGGGTAATGGGTGGAGGCTAGAAGACTTCTTTTTTGGGGGGTACTTAGTTGCTAAGCCACATCCCCAGCCCTTTTTATTTAGAACCTGGCTAATTTGCTGAGGCTGGCCTTGAACTTGCAATCCTCCTGCCTCAGCCTCCTGAGTTGCTAGGATTGTGTTTGTGCACCACCCCGCCCAGCAAGGCTGGAAGAATTTTGAGAAGCATGGCAGAAAAAACTCATTGGTAGAACTATGAACATTTAAGTCTGTAGTAGTGATGATGCTGAACAAAATGAGGAAACTGTGACTGGAAACCGGAGAAGAGATCTCTGTCCCAGAGTGTCAGGAAGTCGAGTCGAACTGTGCCGGCTAGTTGTAAGGAAAGCAGAACTTGTAAGTGATGAGCTTGGATCTTTCGCTGAGGTGACTCGCATGCAGAAGTTGCAGGTGCAGGCTGGTTTCTTTTTGTGGAGTGTAGTAAACGATAGGTCACGAGAGGAGCTGTCGAGCCAAAAAGAACCAGCACTTGATGATTTCAGATATTCTCCGCCTAGCAGATGCTAACATGAGACGGTTCACTGTGAGGGAGGGGTGAGCTGAGCAGGCTGGGGGTGAGGCTCAAGAGCCTTTTGCTACCGTTGAGAGTGTTAGGTGCCTGACTCCCAGACCCACTCAACCATGTCAGCACAAGCCAGACAGAGCGGATTTTCCAGGAAAGATCTGGGGAGGACCCTTTTCTTTAATGACGCAGAGCTCTGCGGCACACACGGGAGAACGACAAGATTTTTAAGAAAGTTATACCAGCAGAAATGCTGGAGTTTCAACTGAGAGAGGAAGAGACAGAATGAAAAGAAGGAAGAGTGATGGACTCCAAAAATTCTACAGGCAGGAAACAGGTTTATAAAACTCTTCCGCTCCAAGCATGTGCTGCCCTTTAAGAACAGGAACAATGAGCTGGGTGTGGTGGTGCCTGCCTGTAATCCCAGCTACTTGGAAAGCGGAGGCAGGAGGATCAGACGTTCGAGGCCAGCCTCAGCCATTTAGCAAGACCCTGTCTCAACGTAAAAAATAAAAAGGACTGGCAGTGTAGCTGAGTGGCAAAGCACCACCGGGTTTAATCCCCAGTACACACACACACACCACCCCCCCACACACACACCACACCACACCACACACACACACACACACCACACACACACACCACACACACACACACCACACACACACACACACCACACACACACCCACACACACACACACCACACACACACCACACACACACACACCACACCACACACACACACACACACACCACACACACACCACACACACCACACACACCACACACACACACACACACACACCACACACACACCACACACCACACACACCACACACCCCCACACCCCCACACACACCACACACACACACACACCACACACACACCACACACACACACACACACACACCACACACACACACACCACACACACCACACACACACACACACACCACACACCACACACACACACCACACACACATCCCACACACACACCACACACACACCACACACACACCACACACACACACACACACCACACACACACACACCACACACACACACACACACACACCACACACACACACACACACACACACACGCAGGCAGGGGGTGGGGGCAAGGGCGGAAGAAGGAAAAGAAAAAGGAAGAATTTCTCAGAGGGACAACTTTCAGACTGAGGTCACAACCACAGGTGCAAAGGCTGAAACTGAGGGTCACAGAGGATAAATGTCCTTGAAGCCTAATGGAATTTGCCCTGTTGGATTTTGGAATTGCCTGGGACCCATGACTCCCTTCTCTCTTCAATCTTCTCTCGTTTGGAAGGGGGATATCCATAACTGTTATACTATGCCAATCCAACATTGCAGTTTAGGAATGGATGCCTTGTTTTTCTAGTTTCACAATTCCAGAATTAAAAAGGAAATTTTCACCCGAATGGATTCTACCAGTCTCTCGCCCATACGTCATTCAGATGACAAAATTCCCAAATTAAAAATTAATTAAAATTAATTATATTTAGATAAGATTTTTTGGACTTGAGTTTCTTTTCTTATTTATATCTTCTTATTGTCTTTGGTTTTCAATAGTTTGCTTGCCGAAGTCTGAGATCAAGGTGTGAGCAGATTCAGTGTCTGGTAAGAACTTCTGCTCTGCTTCCAAGATGGCACTTCTTGACGCCTTCCTCATATGGAGGAAGGGACACAGATGGAAGGGCAAAAGGGCTAGCTGTTCCCTTCAACTTTATTTATAAGGCTACTAATCTTATTCAAAAGGGCTCCACCCTCATGACCTAATGACCTCTTGAAGTCCCCCTCCTCTGCTCCGTAACACTATCACTCTGGCAATTAAGTCTCAACATAAGAATCCGAAGGCCACATTGAGACCATAGCATCACCCTTCAGCTTTTTAGAGAAATGAGATGTTAAATTTTTTGAGGTCTTTCTTGGATATATAAAAATCCCTTTATTCTCTGCTCATACTTGAATGACACTTGGGTTGTCATGGAATTCTAGGTTGGAGACACTTTTCCTTCAGAATTTGGAAGAAATCCTTTCCTTGTCTTCTTGCTTCTAGGGTTGTTGTGAAGTCCAAAGCCATTCTGATCCCAGATTACTTCCATGTTTATGGGGGGCTTCTCACGTCTTCTTTTTGTCCCAGTTTCATCAAATTCTATACTGAATTTGAGTGTTTCCATTATCTCTCCCAGGCACGAGATGAGTGGGTTTTTTCATTTTGAAAACTCACATAGTGTCAGTTCTTGGAAATGATCTTGGATTGTTTGCTGCTCTGTTCCTTCACTTACTTCTCTTCTCTCTTGTGAATTAGATATCGACCCTCCTAAATTGATCCTCTGATATTCTGCTCTTTTCTGTATTTTCCATTTCTTTCTTTCTGCTTGTTTTTTGGATATTCCATCAACTTTGCCTTGCAACCCTTCTTCTGAGGTTTCCATTTCTGCCTTACCTTTGAAAAATATATGTGAATTTCAAGAGTTCTTCCTGTTCTCTGAATGCTTACCTTCCTAGAACCCAGTTCTTATTTCATGAATACAACATGTCAGTTGTCTCTCTGAGGATCCTAAAGCTGACTCTTCCCTCCTCCCCTCCTCCTCTCCTCCTCCTCCTCCTTCCTCCTACAGAGCCTCTGTTTCCTGCAAGTTGCTTTTTCGTGCTTACTGGGTTTGGTTCCTTTCATGTTAGAGGTTCTCCTCGGTCAGCCAGCAATCCTCCGTTGCCTGCTCATCAGGAAGAATGGGAGTTTTAGCCGGTTTGGTGGCGCACACCTGTGATCCCTGCTACTAAGGAGGCTCAGACTTGGAGGGTCCCAAGTTCAACACCACCTTGCATTAACAGATCCCCGTTTCAAAAGAATAAGTATGCGGCAGGGAGGGCACTTAACAAGTGATGGGACGCTGTGAAGCATGTTGACTTTGAGCTTCACAGTATGATGTTCTTGGCTGGATATTTGCTGAGTAATACTAATCTTAGGTCTCCCTTCCTGGGCTGGCCAGAGGCCCAAAGAGGGATATCTGGAATGTAAAGTTCTGCCCCCATGCTGGCCACTAAGTAATGGAAGAGGTTTGGGGGTCCGTTTTCAGCATGCATTCAATTGCTTAATCTCTAGAGATGACCCAAAGACACTCTGTTTTGCAATCTATACAAAAAACTGTCCAGTCTTATGCTAAACTCAGAAGGGGCAGATCCGCAGTGGCATGCAGTAGGGAAGAGGACCTGAGGATTGAATTCTCCATTAGCTTTGAGCTAATGCTCCATATTTTAACCTTTATTACCAGTGCCAGGGGTTTCTATTGCTGCCAGCTCTGCTATTTTGCTTCCCAGCTCTGTTAGTGAGAGAGGTTCATTGATATTCATAATATAACAGTAGATTTACCTAATTTCTTCCTGTAGCTCGAATGATTTCTGCTTTACATATTTTTAGGCATGAATTAATTAGAATTGTAATATCTTTTGTGAATTTAGCTTTTATTTTTAAACATTGTCATCCTTTTATTAGTATTGTATAGTGACCAACTCTGCTCCTAAAAATATTTCTCTCTTAAAGTTCAGCTATTGATATAGGTACACCACTTTTCTTTTTTTCTGTATTTTTCTGCTGACTTTTTTCAATCTCTATTCTATACCTGTTTTAGTCAGCTTTTTCACTGCTATGACTGAAAGACCCGAACAGGACAACTTGTAGAGGAAGAAGAGTTTATTTGGGGCTCATGGTTTTAGGAGTCTCAGTCCATAGGCTATGGGCTCCATTCCTTAGGGCTCAAGGTGAGGCTGAACATCATGGCAGAAGGGTGTGGCCAAGGGAAGCAGCTCACAGGATGATGAGAGAGAAGAGAGAGAGACTACTCATCAGATACAAAATATATATTCCAAAGGCACGCCCCTAGTGACCCGCCTCCTCCAGTCACACCTTACCCACCTTTAGCTACCACTCAGTTAATCTTATCAAGGGGATTAATTCACTGATTGGGTTAAGTCTTGGATAACCCAATCATTTCTCCTCTGAACCTTCTTGTATCGTCTCACATGTGAGCTTTTGGGGGACACCTTACATCCGGACCATAACAATACCTATGCTTAACCTTCTTGTATCGTCTCACATGTGAGCTTTTGGGGGACACCTTACATCCGGACCATAACAATACCTATGCTTAATGGTGTCAGAAATGTCTTTTTTTTTTTTTTTTTTTCCAGACACAGTGGTATATTCTTGTAATCCCAGCAACTAGGGAGGCTGAGGCAGAAGGATCACACCTTCCAGCCCAGCCTGGTCAACTTTGTGAGACCCTGCCTCGAAGTAAAAATTTAAAAAGATCTGGGGTGTGGCTCAGTGGCGCAGTAGCCACCTCGCATGTGTGACAGGTCCTCCACTCATTCTCTGGAACTACCAAAAAAAATTTTAGCACTTTAAAATGTGTAGTTTTGTGACATTAAGTATGTTCATACTGTTGTGCAATTCATCATCCAGTTCCAGAAACATTTTTCTTCCAGATTGAAACTTTGTATCCATGAAATGACCATTATCCCCCATTCTCTATTTCCTATTCATAGTTCATAGATCTTATAAGTGTATGTTCTGTGTTTCTTTTAAACTATTTGTTATTTTAAATTTCTGTACGTGCCTCTTGTGCGATTTTCTAATTGTTTGGATATAGATTCCAGGGTTCTAAGTCTCTCTCTAGCTGTGTCTAATCCACTATTTAACCCCTTGTTTCAAATGTAATGAATATATATATATATATATATATATATATATATATATATATGTATTCATTTGGTCATTTAAAAAATCTGCTTGGTTCTCCTTGATAATCTTATTGCTTATTCATCTTAAATTCATACGTGACCTTTCTATATTGTATATAGGACTGCAATATCTGGAGTCCTACAGCATCCAGATCTGCTGTGTGTTGTTTCTAGAAGCTGATTCTTACCCATCATGGCTAGCATCTTTATGCACTAGTGATCTCTGGGAGCTCACTGCTCAATATTAACCAGTGGGAATCTCATACATAACTTAGATGCTTTGCTCCAAAGAATATTTATGTCTGCTTCTATCAGGATCCAGGGGGTGCCACCAACAAGGAACACTTCAATTTTCCTTGAAGGTCCTAGTCTACTGGAGGTGCCCCAACCTCCCTCTTGGTCAAACTCCCAGCTTTATGCTCACTCTCCTTTGTGAGTAAGGAAGCAGCTATTGGAGATCATTTTTTTAAATTTTTATTTATGTTTTTAGTTGTAGATAACACAGTGCCTTTATTTTATTTATTTTTATGTGGTGCTGAGGATCCAACCCGGTGCTTCACACATGCAAGGCAAGCCCTCTACCACTGAGCTACAACCCCAGACTGCTTTTGGAGATCTTGGTAGACAACAGACCTCACAGAATCATGGCCTCTCTTTCCCTAGGATATTCCGTGTGCGTGTGCTTGCGCATGCACCATGTTTCCCAGGCCTCTTAACCCCTAGGCTCAAGTGATCCTCCTGCGTTGGCCCCTTTGTAGCTGGGGCTACAGGCAAACCCACTGTGCCCGGCTTAGCAGGAAGAGTCCCCACGGCTCCAAGGCCACCCTATCACGAGGAGCACAGATTCTCCAATCCATCCCACACCCATCCGTTGGAGCCATCTTTTGGACATATAAATCTAATTACATCACACTCTTGTTTAAATCTTCCAGTAACTTCCTTTTGTCCATAAGTATAAAATCTGAACTCTTAGCATTCAAAGTCCCACATGATTTTGTGACCGATTCTCATGCCAGCTCCTTATCTTTCCATAATCCCCTTTCCCACTCCCAAACTCTCCCCTCAGGAATTTTTTCCAGACCCCACATCCAGGTTGAGCTCCTGGATACACTTCCGGAACACCCCACCCTCCCCACATCCTGACCCGCCACATGCAGCAATAATGAGATGTCCGAATCCCCGCTACACGTGACAACCTTTCAAACCACATACTTCCCAACTGCAGAAACTCCGTGTTGTTTACTAACCTACTATCAGCGCCTGGTGCTGGGCCCATGAAATAACTGATGGAATGAATGAATGAATGAATGAACTGGTCTCCTGGTGTTTTTCTTATTGATTTTTGCCAGTTCTTTCATGTGAAAGATGTTGACACCTTGCCATTGGTTGAGAATATTTTCTCTTTGTTATTTGCTTTTTTTAAAAAAAATTTTTTTAGTTGTAGATGGACACAATTCTTTTATTTTTATGTGGTGCTGGGGATCGAACCCAGCGCCTCATACACGCCAGGCAAGCACTCTACCACCAAGCTACAGCCCACACCCTTGTTATTTGCCTTTGAATTTTGGTTATTTGTTTTCTATGGGGTGAGGAGGAGCATAAAGAACTTTTACATGTCAACATCAGCAGACTTATTGATTCTTTTCTGTTGAGAGCTCTTTAAACACTTCCAAGTTGAAGAAAGTCCCTTACTGGATACTGGACAAGTAAATGTCCTTCACTTCTTTTTTCTTTGTTCTTTACTGCTAGCAGAGCTTCGATCATTTTTCTCTCCTGCTAAAAAAATGTTTAACAGTCTCCTTAGAGCCTGTAGAATAAAGTCCAAATTCTTTAACTTGGTCTCCAAGGCTCCAAACCTAAACCCAGGGACACATGACCACTGAACCACATCCCCAGCTCTTTTTACTTTTTATTTTGAGACGGTCTCCCTTAGTGGCTGAGGCTAGCCTCTTGCCTCAGCCTCCTGAGTTACTGGGATTTGAGACCACTGTCCTGGGCACCCACCCCCCATTTCTAAATAGATAATGAAATCTTGCTTATTCTTTAAGCCCTACTTTCTCTGAAAAGCTTCACCTTATCCTTCTTCCCGAGAGGGTGAGTGGTGGAGGAATAAGAAAATAATCTTTCGAGCCCGACAAACCTGGATTAAAATCCAAGATCCTTCACTTTGTAAGCTATTGGCCAAATCCTTCCATCTGTCAAGTCTCTGTGGCTGTCATCACTTCCACCTTTATTATTTTTTAGCACTGGGTGTGTATCCCGGGGCCTCAGGCCTGCCTGGCAAGCTCTCTACCACTCATTCCATCCTTAGACACTCCCGCCCCACCCCCAGTCTTTAAAAGGGGCACAGAGAGCAGCAAAGGACCACACTGCAGAGGAGCAAGGGCGATCCCAGGGACCGAGCCCAGGACAGTCCCTGCCGCAGCCCACGTTCTGCCATCTTGGAAGGGAGTCTCCAGCTCAGGGTCGAACCTCCCCCATGAGTCATGTTTTCCCTTGAGGGTTTGGTTCTCGGATTCCATTAGGTGGCCGAGCTTTCCTACCGGGCAGACAGGAGTGAGCAAACAGGCTTCACCTCGGGGAATCCAGTCCGGGCCCCCAGGCTCCATGATGTCACTCCCAAGCCTATTTCCCCCTCCTTCCTTTCTTCATTTGAGCTTCCAGGGGCTAAGTCTCCAAAGAGGTCTGCCAACACCCCGTGATATAATGGCAAAGCCAGTACAATAAAGATAATTCTCCAATTTTACTTGGGTAAACCGGGGTTCAAACTACATCTGCATCGCTGGGTCTAGAACTTGCGAGGTTTTGCAGTCAGGGAATGGATTTACTCCAGGGGCCCCCGGAGGCCTGGGCGGCTGGGCTGGGGACCTGGGAGGGGCTCTGGCCCCAGCCTAGGACATGGGACAGGAATCCCTGCTCTGGGGCCTCTGCCCTGGCCCTGGGAGGGAGGGGGGCGCAATGAGAGCATGAACTACGGACTGGGGACCTCCTGGACGGTCAGAGGAGCAAGCCTGGTTTCGGGAGGCCTGGTTGCCACCCAGCCCTACGCCCTGCACTCTGGTCACCCGGGCAAGGGCCTGACCCTGAGGAACCCCGACTGTCCTATCAGCAAAATGGGGAAAGGTCTCTGCCCCAGGATCTTGGCGTTCTTAGCGTCGTTCTCAGCGCTTTCCTGGGCCCGGCCCTTCTCCCAGCCAGACTGTCCCCAGGGCCTGACTTCACCACATTGGCCTGCCCAAATCTCTGACACCATCGCGGCCTCCACCCTCGGCCCTGCCCTTCCCCGAGGAGCCGGGCCTGACTCCAGCTCCGCACCCCAGCCGGGCGGGTAGCAGTGGTCTCGGTCAGGCCCGGAGGCCCCCCCCGGCACCCACATTTGACGTCCAGAGTCTCTTGCCCTCTCCCTCCACAGGCATCCCCTCCTCCCTCCCTCCCTCTTGAAATCCGAGCTGGGATCCTGAGAGAATTTTGGCTACAAAACATTCCATCCAGTTGTCCAAACACTCGGCACAGCTGGAGGAGGGAAGGGTGGCCAGCAGCGGCTCAGGGAGCCCTTGGGCTGCTGTTTCCATGGAAACAGGCAAGGGCCGACCCTGGCAGCCCTGAGGGGTCAGAGGATTGAGAGGACAAAGGAAGAGTCCCCCCACCCACCCACACACACACACACAGGGTGCTTAAGGCCACCCGGCCAGGTACCCAGGCCTCGCTGCCTCAGTCTGCCCAGCCAGGTGTGCATGCTTGCCTCAGCCGGCCAGCCTGAGCGCTGGGCAGCCAGCAGGGTGGCTGACGGGCCCTCGTGACATGACCAGACCAGCTCCAGCAGGGGGAGGGCAGGCGAGAATGCCCCAGACCAGCCCCTGGCTGGCTGGCCCAGACCCAGCTGCCGAGACCCTGGATGAGTCTCTGAGCCTCAGTTTCCTCACCCACAAAAGGAGAGGGTGAGTCCTTTTCTGGTCCTGATTTTTCTGCACAGCCGAGGGCAACATCCTGGCAGCTTGACGTGCAGGCCAGCTGCGTCTCCATGTTCAGAGAGTGGTGCCCCTCCGTAGGGCGGCCCCCAACCCTGACTCAGTTTCCCCGCTGAGGGGCTGGCTGGGGCCCGGCAGGGAGGGACTATCTCCCGTGCACTCTGCCCCGCCGGCCTGGGTCCCTTCCCCTCCTAACGCGCCCTGTCGGGGTGGTGGGAGATGCTCCCCCTTTCACGCATCCTGTTTTCCATTAATAGTTTCCAGGTGAGGCCAAGGTTGACGGGCAGAGGAAGGTGGGGGCTCTGGAGAATTTAGCAGGGGATGAGCCAGGAGCAAAAACAGGAAGGGGGTGGGAGCAGGCCACGGAGAACTCACTGCAGGAAGGGAGGCCAGCATCTGGTCTGCATTAGGCCCAGCGCCTGCGAGCCCCAAGCCAGGGCAGATATTGTTATCCGCTGGGCGGGGCAGCTGGGGGGCTGGGCTCCTCCCAGAGGCTGACAAGAAAGAAGAGGGAAGCAGAAGGAGGAGAGGAAAGGAGACTGCTTCCCTTCGCCACAGAGCAGGCACTTCTCCAGGGCTACTCTCCTCCTTCAGTTCACAACTTCACAGGGGAAAGTGTTCCTTCCCATTTTATGGATGACGGAACTGAGTCCCAGAGAGGTTAAGTGACTTGCCCAAGGTCACACAGCCAGGGAAGGACAGAACTGGGATTAGAATTCAGGCAAAATGAGACAGGGTGACACATTCAGACATCCCGCAGGTGGGTCCACGCTGACCATGTGCCCAGCAAGGGGGTGCTGAGAAGGGTTCTGTGATGAGAGCCCGCTGGCCTCTGCCGCAAGGTTGTCAGGACAGTTCCTAGGGACGTTCGTGACACAAAGCTGACCACGTGTCTGAGGGCTCCGCGGACGAAGCCAGCCATCCACGGGAAGGCCTCCCAGAGGACCCGGTGTGGGCAGAGATGGGGTGGAAATGGCAGGTGGAGGGGAGAGCGTGGCGCGGCAGGCGGCTCGGGCCGTGCCTGGGCATGGCGGCTGGCCTGGCCCCCTGAGAGGGTGACGGCCCGAGGGGCGTGGTCAGGGAAACTGAGGCACAGAGGGGCTCGTGTACCCAAAGGCTCCCAGTCTAGAAGTGGCTGAATGCGCCTGACCCCAGGCCTGTGTTCCCAGCCGCTCACAGAACTGGCCCTCGGTCGTGGTGGCTGAAAGAGTGAAGGGGATACCGAGGCTGGGGCGGCGGGGCGGGGTCTGTCCCAGGCCACCCGGCCAGCAGGCTGGACAGGCTCTCTCCACTGTGCAACCTGGGAGGAGAGCGGACCGCAGCCCTGCGCAGAGGTGAGGCCCCAGGCCGCGGGCAGCCAGGGGCAGCTTCCCACCTCCTTGGAGGTGTCTGCCCTTCCCTGGCCCAGCGCCCAGGCAGGAGGCCCCGAGCCTTCCGCTGCCCGCTGAGCCCAGGAGTTAATAATTACGGGTTAAGGAGATAGAGGCCCAGCTGGGAGGCAGCACCCTCCGGGGCTGCTGCTCCTGAAGATAGCAAAGGTTAGCTGTGGGCTGGCCTGGGGCGGGAGACGCCTGCGGCCACCCGCCCTCCTCGTGAGTCCACAGAGACCCTGCACCGAGCCCCTCTGGTATGAATGCCTCTGACAAGCCCGCTGGGTGCCCTGCCCGAGGGACATGCCCGGTGTTCCTGGCCATGAGCTCGGGGACTGTCCGCTATGCCCCATCAGGCCCGGGTCCTGCACTTGGGAGGAGCCTGGGAGAGGAGCCGTGGGGCACAGACAGGTGAGTAGGGACCTGGGACATGGAGCGGGGGAGATCCTGCCGCTGCAGGAACATAGGGCATCGGGAGCTGGGCTCGGGCAGGGTGCTGGCCTGGACCTGTGAGCAGTTTCAGGAGCTGCCTAGAAGGTCACCGCCAGCCAGTAGCCCTGATTGCCTTGTTCAACTCGATGGCTGCACAGAAGTGGAAATGGAAGCTCAGAGAAGGCAAGGCACTCATTCTGGGTCACACAGTGAGCCGAGGGCACACCTAAGTCCAGAATCGGGGGCTGGGTCACCCATGCTTCTCATCTGTCCTCAGCCAAGGCTCTGTGGTTAAGGCTGCCAAGCTGGGGACGGCAATGGCAGGGGCGATACAGGAAGGAAGTTGAGGAGGACAGTGGCTTGTGGGCAGAGGAAGCACCTTTATTTCTCCCTGTCTACCTGCTGGGCCAGCTACCTAGTGGGCTCTCAGTAACCCTCCTGACTGCGGGTGGCTGCAGTGTCCAGTGAGCCCTCGGTTTGGAGGCTGTCTTTTTGGAAATCTGATGTAAGCAGACCGGCCCTCACCACCCCTGGCTGTGTGACATCAGGCAGGCGCCTTAACTTCTCTGAACCCACCCCTTTTTAGTGGAAGAGCAGGGTTCACTGTGCTTCTGAGAAGAGCCATTGAAGCCTGGGAATCCAGAGGAGCCTGGATGCATAGCGGACAGGATATTTTGGTTGGTAATTTGAGGTCAGCATTCCCACACTTGTCCTCTGAAGCCTCTCTCAAGGGCCTCCCTGGTCAAACAGCCCTCCAAGGCTGAGGCCTCTCCTCTGGGGCTGTAACCTCTTCATTCCTTATCTCCCACTAGTCTGGGCTACCCTAATTTATCTCCTACCCAGGCTTCAAAGACTTGGCAGGCTAGGGCTCCTTCTGTGTCTTCTCCTCCTTCTTCCTCTAAAGAGTGAACAAAAATTTCAAGGTCATCCTGGGTAATAGCTTGACCGGACCCTGTCTTAAAATAAAAAAGGGCTGAAAATGTAGCTCACTGTAGATCACTTGCTTAGCATGTGCAAGGGTCCTGGGTTCCAGCTCCAGCACTAAAAAAATAAAATAAGAAAAGGGAAAAAAGGAAGAAAAAAAGTGAACAGAATAAGGAGAAGACAGGAGTTGCTCAAGGCTTAGCTGGTGAAGGAGTCAAGTCAACAAACATGTTGACATCAGTGCTGGACAGGTGGGTAGAGGAACACAGGTCGGAGGAGCTGGTCCCTGCCCTCTGGAAGACATAATCCTGAAAAAAATTACCCTGTACAGTGAAGGACATAGGAGACTGGGGTCAACGGTTCTGAAAAGTTGGAAGGGATGCCATGGAGGGCTGTCTAGGTTGTTCACTGTATAAGGTGTTGGCCAAGCGAGTGGGCAAGGCAGGAAATCCAGCCTGACCTCCACTCACCAAGTCCTGTACCTAACTGTGAGTCTTGCCCACCTGGGAAAGGAGCACCCTTTTCTATTTTGAATAGAGACACCATTGTTTGGCAAAGTTGTGCCCCAGGCAAGTGGCAACCCTGGAAGTGGAGGTCTTTGAGAATATGTCTCCCACTCCCCTATACCCCGCCCCCATTCTAGAATCCCATCAGCAGGGCAAGGTGGGATGCAACTGTAGTCTCAGCTACTCAGGATGCTGAGGAGGGAGGATCCCATACTGGAGCCCCAAGAGGGCTGGTCCTCCAGTTGTCATATGGCCATATGGGGCTCAGAAGGGGTGCTCAGGAGGGGTGGCTGAATGAGTGAATGAATGAAATGTGTCCCCCACAAAGACCTGTCAAGCTCAAGCATGGGCTGGGCTGCAGTGGTAGCTCAGTGGTAAAGAACTCAGCCTGGGCCCCAGGGAGTGTGGACCTGGAAGAGTAAGTAGCCCCCATGGTTCTGGTGGCATCTGGAAGGGGAAGGTACTTCCCTCCAACCCCCAGTCCTTCTCCAGACCCAGATGGCAGGAGCCCCAGTCGCTGGCAAGAGAGAAGAGTTTGCCCTCACTGGCTCCAGTCCCAGACTGAACTTCTGGCAATGGTCAGGGACGGAGGGACTGAGGGGCAGGCAGGTAGGCTAGTGGTCAGGACTCAGGGGAAGGTTGTCAGAGGATGTAGGACTGGCAGGCATGTGTGTATGGTGTTGTCCAGAGGGTAGAGGGTGGGAAAGGGGCAAAGGCAGGGATGGGCAGTGTAACTTCAGTGGCTGGAGAGTGGCAGGGCCCTGTTGGGGGAGGCTGGGGGGGGGGGCTTGGGCCAATGACAGATTACCCCCCCCCCCAGGGATAAAGCTGCGAAGAGTAGGGCGGAGGCAGAATGTCACTAAGGGACAGACGCTAAGCAGAGAGCTCAGGGAAGAAGCACGTGCTTGAGGGCCGGGTGAGCAGGTAGGAGGGTGTCTGCTGGTCTTGAGGGACAATCCGCGGGAGCATCTGCGACCTGCGACCCCAGAGCCCTTGTAGGTCCCTGCGCTGTGCTGGGGCGGAGGGTGCCGCAGAGACAATAGCGGGCGGAGGCCGGGCGCAGCTCTGGCTGCCTGAGTACGGGCACCGGTTCTTTCCCGGACTCCCGCACTCTCCGCCCGAGCGCCGCCGTCCCGAGCGGGGCCCGGTTGGGCCCGAGCGCGTGCGAGCTCAGCGCGGCCCGCGGGCGGAGGGGCGTGGCCGGAGGGGCGTGGCCGGGCACGTGTCCTGGGCCCGCCCCTCGGCCACGTGACCCGCCCAGGGCAGGGGCGGGGCGGGCGCCGGAGCCGCGGTCCCAGGCGGCGCAGACCGACAGACTGGCTGCGGGCCGGACTGACAGGCGGCGGGACAGCCTGCCGGCCCGGGGCGGAGTTGGCGGCGGGCGGGGACGCAGCGCGGGGCGCGGGGAGGACGCGGCGGCGGCGCGGGGAACCGACGCCCGGGCGCCTCGGGCCGGGATGTGGAGCGGGTAGGTCTGCGCGCGGGCGGCCGGGCGCTGGGTCTCGGCCGCGGTTGCCTCCTGCAGGGGGAGAATAGGGGTTCCCCCGGTCTGCACCCCCAGCCCTGCCCGAGGCGGAGGTCCGGCGAGCCGGCGGGGGCCGGGACATGGAAAGAGCCCCCGGGAGCGTTTGGGGTCTCGGGTGGGGAGTGTGAAGGGCGACCACCCAGCTCCTGCAGGCGACAGCAGGGCAAGTGGCGGGGGCAGGGGGAGACGGGCTGATGATCTGTGCATGCCAAAGTAATCTGGGGCGCAGCACTTACGGGAGGGACGCCCCTCCGCTTGCTCTTGGAAAGCAACTCGCCTGGGAAAGGGGAGCTGGGTCTCTCCAAGGTCGCCGGCAAGTTGATGGCAGAACCTCTTGCTCGGACTCAGAGATGTAGAGTGGATGGGACCTTCCTGCAGCATGAAGGGGCCAGCGCAGGCTCTGGGTCCCGGGTTAGTGGCCCCAGGACCCTTGTCTGTTCAGAGCATTGGTTCTCAGGGGTGGTTCCTATTCCTGGCCAGTCTGATGGAGGGACTCCTGCCCTGGGTGCGCAGAAAGGTTGAGGTCTTTAATGGAGTTGGGGAGCACGTCCTCTTCCCCATGACTGGAAAGACTAGGTCCTGAGGGTGTACTCTTGCAAAGGACTGGGCCAGATAAGTGGTCCCAGGACCCAGCTCCTTCCCTGCCACCCCTGAGGAGTAGGGAAGCCCCTGGGGAAATGGGTTAGTGGGATCCATTTTCCTCCCTGGTACTCAACAGAACTTGAGCAGAGATGCTTGGAGAATAATGGGGTTTCATCCCCAAAGGGTTTTGAGAAGGGGGTCCCTGTTGGGGTGAGTTGTGGAGAGGTTTGAGGGACAAGAGAAGGCAGAGTTGAAACAGAGTCTCTTCCTTGGCATGATGCCCTGGAAAGGAGGCTGGGCTTAGGGAGAAAGTGGCTGAGGGGCTTTGTGGTGTCTGGAGAGGTTAGAACAATCCTACCTGGGGATAAATGGGTTTTATCCTAGGGATAGATGTGTCTGAGGAGCAGCCTCCTCTGGAGGAATCTTGTGACCCTTTGTGTTGGGTGGACTGAGGCGAAACACAGACACAGAATTACTGTGTGACCCTAAGGGTATGGCCTCCCTTCTCTGGGCCTCTACGTGAAATACGTAGGTTGTGGGGTGGCAGTGATTCCATCCCGAGAGTGTCCTCCTTTGGAGGCATCCAGGCCAGGGCCGGACAAGGCCCAGCAGATGGATGCTCTTTAGGGACAGAGTCAAAGCGTTTCAGGGTCTTAGACAAGGTCTTGTCTGCCATATCCCCAGGACCCTTGTAGATGAACCAGGCTGCCAACCTGACCCCTGCATGTGCACAGTAACTGTACAGCCCTCTGGGTCCTTTGGGGCTTAGCTGGATACAGAGCGCACACTAGGGGTTTTATAAATGCAAATGGGAAGCTTGGGGGCAGAATGAGGAGCTGAGCATGTAACAGAGTTTGGGGGTTACCTTGAGCACTGCATTTTTATGGACCCCTTGTGGATACGAAGGCAGAGACTTAGGGACCAGGGGTCAAAGTGCCAGCACTCCTAGGGCCTGCTGTCCTAGGAGCTTACCCAGATCCCAGCAGCAGAGGGACTTGAACAAGCACTAGGTGACTTGTGCTTGTGACCCCAGAAGCTCATGAAAACTCGGGAAGTGTATCCTGGACTGGTGATCCTAGACCAGGAGGTGGGCGGCCTGGCTGAGCCATCAGTGCTTCTGGAACTTAGCAACTGAGGTAGCTCTCCTGGCCTGGTCCCATTCCCCGTCCCCTGTGGCCCTGGACTTAGGGCCGCTGTCCTGGGGTGGGCAGCAGTAGCTGGACTCTGCAAGAGCAGGGGAGGGGGAATCCTCTTCCTTGGACTCCCAAGCATGGGCCTTGAACTCTGAACCCAGTGGCGGTTCCAGTCTGACTTGGGAAGCCGCTTTTCTCCCATCTGTCACAGTTTCACGTGTCCATGGCCTTGGGTACCAAGCCTGCTTCAGGGTGATGGGGTGAGGTTGGCACCTAAGGTGCTTCTACACCTGACACAGCGTTGGGTACTTGGGACTTGATCTGCAGAGACCAGAACTGGGTTCTGGGTTGGTTCTTTGCCATTGAGTGGCCACATGACATTGGTGCAGCCCCTTGGTCTCAGTTTCTCCACTTGACTGATGGGGCTAATCATACTCATCTCTAGTGAGAGCTAACCGTTGCTGCCTCCTGGAAGCCCTCCGTGATCTGCCTAGTCTCCTCCTCAACAGGTGTGGATATCTTTCCTGCTGATCCTTTATCAGCACATTTGCATCCCTCATTGGAGTCCTGCTTGTCCTAGACTCTCCAGCATCTGCACCAGATTTGTGCTCGTTAGATTTTGGGAAGGAAGTGAAGTTGGGGGTGGGGGTACAAAATGAAATGGAAGAAGGGGGCTTAGTGATGTTCCCCTGGAATCTGTCCTGTCCTGTAGACTGGAAGGATCGGGGCCCTTGGAGTGCGTGGCACATGATAGGTGCTCACTAGGCCCATGTTAGATGGCTGAGGTCTTGGGGTGTCAATTCTTGGACTGGATTACAGGGATCCCCCTCAGACAGTGCCCTGCCCTATACCATCAGAGAGGGAGACCCCCACCCGCCCAGGCTGGGCACTGGTTCCCAGTGGAGAGACCGGGCCGATTTCCCCTCCAGGCCAGGCCATGCCAGCAGGCCTGTGGCAGTGGCCGGCGAGGCTCGGCCTGGCTACCTGCTCCTCTTCCTGCCAGGACCCACTGCTGCAGGCAGCTCCCACCTGTTTGCCCCTGGTGGGGGGTGGCCGGCCCACCCTGGCTCCCGCCTGTCCCTTTGCACCTCCTTGCCTGGAGCTCGTTGGATCCCCGCCCAGCTGCAGGAAGGTGAGGCGCCTCCTGCCCCGGGTCCCGCTCTGCCCGGAGCCCTCCGTCACCCCCTGGCCCCCTTGGCTGGTGCCTCCCGGCAGCTGTCCTGCCTTTCTCCTTCAGCCACCCACAGCAAGCGCCACTTCCCGGATGCCTCCGCCCTCCCTCTCGTTTCCCTGAAAGACCCTGTCCCGGTTCCCCATTTCCACTGTGGGTACCACTCTTGGCCTCATCCACCTTTCCTTGTTCCCTAATTACCTATCAACCAGTTACCGGGCTGCGCTTTCCTTCTGTGACCCCCTTGTCCTCCCAGGACTCCCCTCAGAGTCCTTGGTCTGTCTGTCCCCCCCCCCCCGCCCCCACCGCCCCACCTGGCTGGTGCAGCAGCCTAGGGCAGCAGCCTAGGGCTTCACCCTCCACCAGCCCCACCCCCTCGGGTACAATCTCAAACTTCCTCAAACCCCATCTGCATCCTGCCTCACTTCTCTGGAACCATTATTCATGCCCTCTCTTCCCGGTGGCAGGTCACGTGACACACTGCCTACACTCCAGATCCGTTCCTATCCTGCTGCTGCTTTGCTGTGTGTTCTGGCCAGGTCACCAACCCTCTCTGAACCTCGGTGCCTGGCCGTTAGAAGCAGGACAGGGAGTTCACCCCCTGCAGCACCATCTTGAGTCTCCACCCCACGACACCCGTGGACTCTCAGTGCGGTGGACTGCTAAGAACATGATCAAAAGCTTGGACACCCTGTGTGCTTACGGGTCTGGTCTGAAGATCTGGCCCTGTCTGAGCTGTGCTGGGCTTGGCTTGTAGGCTGGCGGTAGAGTTGACAGACAAGACCTTTCCTGGGAATGTCCCTGGATACACGTTGTGGCTCTCAGCCTCAGTCCCCTCAGCCTAACGCAGCATCCTGAGTCAGTCCCTGCTGGTCCTGGGCAGGGTTTCTGTGGCTTCCCTGGAGCTCATGCCTGGTGTCCCAGGGCAGGGGGTGCATGCTGCCGCTTTCCCCAGTTTCAGGGCTGTCCTCAATGTCCCCTTCCCTGCTTATTTTGCGAACCCATTTTGTCCATTAGCTCAGAAGGCCACTGGCTCCAGGAGGTGGCTGCAGAGGACACTTTGATCTTGCAGGGCTGGGAAGGTGAAACCCTCAGAGGGCCACACCGGGTCCCACTCAGCCTCCGGCTGGGCTCTCCTGACCCGGTCAGAGTGACGGAGTGACTGGGGCCCGAAGAGTCCTGGAGCCGCCCTGGGCCTCTCAGGGCAGGCCTGGTGGGCTGAGGGTTTCAGTGGCTGCTTTCCCCCTGGTTGTGTGCTTCCTGGGGAAGTGACCAGTGGGGCCTTTCCTGTCTGAGCTGCAGGGTCTCCAGGCTGGGGACCTGACTTCAGAATTGGAGATGCTGGCTGCCCCCCACCTCTCTTAGGAGCTCCCACCCCTAAGCAGAGCCTTCCTGGTGGCTTCTGCAGCTTCTCCCAGATGTAGGACTCCTTTCCTATGGGGATGGGGCCCGAGGGACGCCCAGTGGAACAGCTTCAGTGGTGGGCCACACCTCCTGTGCCTGAGTCCCACCTCCGCTGTTCACACCCAGGTTTTGGAGCCTCTGCTCTCAGGAGGCTGCCGTGTGTGGAGGATCGGGGACTCTGGCTCTGCTGGACCTGGGGGCCTGGATCCCTCCTTCCTCTGACTTTCCTGAGTCACAGGAGCTGGCCTGGCAGCCCGGAAGTAGGAGGGGAGGAGGGTCTGCAGATGGAGTTCCCTTCCAGCACCGCCGGGCCCTCTTCCTCCCTTGCTCCTGCCACTCTGGCCAGGCAAGGGGGAGGTGGTGCCTGTGGGGTGGCCCTCCTGTTCCTGCGCTTCCTGACTTTAGGATTTGATCCCCGGATTTTCCACCAGGGAGAAGAGATGGTGTCATGGAGACCTTGTCTCAGGCCTCCTGGGCCACTGTGTCCTCTGGCTGCAAAATAGGGTCCATCCCCCTGACAGGGAGCTGAAGGGAGAGGCTGCTGGGAGAACCGGTCTAGCCTCAGCTCCAGCCCATGCCCTAAGCGGCTCTCCCTGTGACCAGAGGCTGTGCTGGTGGACAAAGCTCCGTCCCTGTGGGGAAGGACTGGCAGTCTTGTTCTTCTGGATAGGGGTCATGGGTGATGCCGGCTGGTCCTTGCCTTGGGAAGGTGCCAACGCTGGGCGTTTGAGACCTGGGCTCTTGTCCTGTGCCCTCGGCTGTCCTGTGGGTCACCGCTGGCCCTTGGATTGCAGTTCTCGCTCATTCTGTTAGAGTGGGTACCCCCCCCAGTGGGATCTGCTGCTTCCAAGCGGCCTAAATGACTGTGGCTCCCCTTTGCCGCCAGAGGAAACGGGGCTGGGGCCAGGGCTCCCAGGAGCACCTTCCCGTGCCGTGGGCCTGGGTTTCAGCTGAGGCACCCAGAGCCTGGGCAGGTGTTGCGTCTCCGCCGTGTGGGCTGTGGACTGAATGCTGTTTACTCGGTACCATGTCAGGTGACTTCTTATTGACTCCTATAGTGCCTCCTTCGGGGTTAACCCCCACCCCTGGGGGAGCTGGATCAGAGAATTTCAGAACATTTCCAAGGACTCCCGTGTGTGTACCCCAGGGCAGAACCTGGCTGTCCTCTGGCTATAGCTCCCCGCTCCCCACCCCGCCCAGGCTGTGCCTCCTGGAAAGGTGGTTGGGACGGGAAGTGGGTCAGGTTTCCCTGAGCAGCCAGCGAGGAGCATCCTGAGTCTGCCTGGGCCCAGCAGCCCTCCATCCTGAGACAGGCGTGATTCCTGCTCAAGCTCCTCACCCCCCAGCTGTGCCACCTGGTCAGGAAGCTTTGGACCTGGGCTGCCAGTTAGCACCATCCCTGACCCGCCATGTGACCCAGTCGAGTCCCTTCCCTCCTTCCCTCTCTGAGCATCGGTCTCCTTATCTGCAGAATGGCCCATTCTACAAGCACTGTGGAGATTCCTGGCCTTACTCATCAAGTCCAAGTCCCTGCCAGGCCAGGGCCAGTTCCCAGGCAGAGGGCGATCTAGCCTGGGCAGCAGGACAGGGCCACGTGAAGGACTGGGAACTGACTCGTTCTGGGGTCTCTGGGTGCTCAGTGCCTTTGTGTTACCAAGAGGGAAACTAAGGTTCAGAACCTGTCTGGTGGCCCTCCTGGATCCTGAGGAGAGGAAGACGGACAGGCCCCAGACGGGCCTCTCAGCCTTCCATCTCAGCCATGCCGGGTCCCTGTCTCCTTGGCCTTGGCCCTCCTCTCCATGTGGGCCTCACTTCCCCGCTGATATCAGTGGAGGCCCAGCCCCCCACCCTCCCCAGCCCAGCCGCTGCTGCTGAGAAGCTGCTGGCTCAGGAGCCCCCAGCTTTTGCTGAGTGAGCGAATCCAGAGGTGCTGTCTTGGCACAAACCCCTGCCGGCCGGCCAAGCCCTCCCCTCCCTTCCCGCTGCGGGATCCCCTTCCACAGGGGGAGCGTGGCTGGGGGAGGATCCAGGGCAGGGGCCCCACAGCCCTTCGGGGTCTTCGGGGAGGGGAGGGGAGGGTCCTGAGGCCCAGAGAAGGTGGTGTTTTTCTGAGGACACGCTGCAGGCCAGGGGAGAGTTGGAACTGCCCCCCACAAAGTCCAGGGGGCAGGAAGTGGGTCTGTGTGGCCTGGACTATTTGCAGAGTCTTCCTGCTTACCCTGGCCTCGTGCTTCCTCTCTGATACCCCCACAAGGGTAGAGTTTGCATGAACTCTCCTGTTAACAACATCACTAAATTTGTACCAACTGTATTAACGAAGGTGGCGGTCACTTAAGTGCCTCCTGAGTGCCAAGGTTTTGTGCACACCCTTCCGATCCTTGGGGTTGACAGTCCTTTGGCTCGACCCCGCTGTATGATGGGGAGACCGATGCTCGGCCTGGGCACATCCACAGTCACCTGCTCAGCAGACGCAAACTGAGCATGGTCGTGCGCTGAGCATCTGCCGCCCGGCCCGGGCCCTGGGCTGGGGGTTGAAAAGGTGCAAGAACCCTGTCCTTTATGCCTCTGTGACAACCTTGTTATAACCTGTGGTCCCGTTTTCCAGAAGGAAAGGGGGAGGCTCGCGTGGCAGGCGCGTTGCCCTGGGCTTATCCCGGGGTGCAGGTCTCGGGAGTCTGCCCTGTGTCCACTGACGCCTTTGTTTGCCTTGCAGCCCACCCCAGCCAGACGAGGGCCTCCCTCCACCCCTCGCAGCTGTCCCTGTCCCCTGGAAGAACGTGGGCCCCTGCAAGGGCCACAGGGAGTCCCCAGGATCCCTGGTGGAGGCCTCTGCAGGGGAGGAGGCCCAAGGGGAGGAGGACCCCGCAGCCGCCCCGCTGGACGTGTCCCGCCTACGCAGCTCCTCCATGGAGATCCGAGAAAAGGGCTCAGAGTTCCTGAAGGAGGAGCTGCACAAAGCCCAGAAGGTGGGGACCTCGGCTTGGCTCGCTCGGTGGAGCCGCCTCAGAGAGGAGGAGCCGGCCTGGGAAAGCCCAGGGACACGTGACTGACAGGGAGCAGGACCTTGCACTGAGGGCCACCTGCAAGCCAGGCCCAGGCGGCAAATCACCTCGGAACTACAGAGGGGACACGACATCCTGTGTCTTGTTTTTTTTTTTAATTTTGTGGTGCTGGGAACCGAACCCAGGGCCTCGGGGTTTTGTGGTCTAGCTACACTCCAGCCTCCCGGGCTTTTAAATGACTCCCTCTCACGGGACCTTGACTTACCTGCAAACCTGCTCCCAGCTCCCTGCCGAGAGGTGGGGTTTCAGCCGTCTGCCGTGGGCTGGCGGAGGCGTGGCAAGGTGTGGGGCACAGAGGACGTCAGCTGGCAGCCCAGAGCCCCACTCGAGATGGCCAGGTCTACCCAGGGCTGATAGTCCCTGTCTGTCCCCAGGAGCTGAAGCTGAAGGACGAGGAATGTGAGCGTTTGTGCCGCGTGCGGGAGCAGCTGGAGCAGGAGCTGGAGGAACTGACAGCCAGCCTGTTCGAGGTAGGCCAAGTGGGCGGGGTCGGCCCGCGCAGCACACGCCAGGTGACCAGCAGCTCCTGGCCACTCACGCAGAGGCTGCCCTCTTCCAGGAAGCCCACAAGATGGTTCGGGAAGCCAACATGAAGCAGGCAGCATCAGAAAAACAGTTGAAGGAGGCCCGGGGCAAGGTGAGGCCGGTTCCTTCTGCCCAGGCCAGCGGGGGCCTCCTGCTGTGGGGCCCCCACACCCCAGCATTGGCCTGGGCTCTCCCTCTAGGCCAGCGCCACCCCGGGAGCGAGGAGTGTCTGAGATCCCATAGCCCAGTGCCCGGGACTCCACTAGTGTTTCTTCTACACCACGGAGACTTTTCTGGAGGCTTCCAGAGACTGAAAGGACCCTGTGGTCGTTGTAATTCCTTCTCCCTCCTCCCACCCTCCCCAACAAAGCAGAAACCTGGGTCTAGCCACGGAGTGGGCAAGTAGCTTCCTCTCTTGGAGCCTCTGGGATCATCAGGAAAAAGAGAAGTCAAGGCTGTTCCTGACTTCCGGGGACCCCAGAACACTCAGTGGGTCACCAGGGAAGCACCCCGACCCTTGCTGCCAACGAAGTCTTCTTTGCAGTGTGACCTTAGCAGGCCGTATCACCTCTCTGAGCCTCAGTTTTCCAATGTGTAAAATGGGTGACTTGGTCCCACCTCTAGAGCCTCTTCCCGGGGTGGGTAGGTTGGGCGCTAGTTGCTGTTGGGCACAGGCTGCCCTGGGCGGGGCTGACGGGTGGTGGGAGCAGGGCGGTGATGGCCTGGATGGGGTTGACGGCCATCCGTCTGGGCAGATCGACATGCTGCAGGCAGAAGTGACAGCTTTGAAGACTCTGGTCATCACGTCCACACCAGCCTCTCCCAACCGCGAGCTCCACCCGCAGCTGCTGAGTCCCAGCAAGGCCGGGCCCAGAAAGGGGCACTCGCGCCATAAGAGCACCAGCAGCACCCTCTGCCCCGTCGTGTGCCCCGCCGCAGGGCACACCCTCACCCCAGACAAGGAGGGCAAAGAGGTGAGGCGGCAGGCGGGCGGCGTGCAGGGGGCGGGGCGCCCGTGACGACCAGCGGAGCCCTTGCTTGTGGCCTGGCGTCTGGGGAGGGGTCTAACCTCTGGCCTCGAGCGGACAGTCTGGGTCTGATAGCCACCCCGCCGGCTCCAAGCAGGAGGAGGTGGTTTCCGTGCCTGCCGCTAGCTTCGTGGGGTCTGCCCTGGCCTGTGTGGAGACGTACTCCTTGGCTACAGGTCCTGAGGCGGACGAAGCCGTCGGTTAGACTTTAATTTCCTCGTGTGGTCAGTGGGGTGCCACGTTGAGGTCACGAGCCAGCTCAGGCTGCATCCGGTGGACACCGAGACAGGTCTAGTGGGATTCAGCTTCCCGGGCGTCTCATGTCCACCCACCCCGGCTCAGTCCTGTCCTCCCTCTGTCTCCAGAGCTTACAGGGAGGAGGAGCAAGTAGACCTCTTGGCCCACTGCTGAGCTCTGAGCTTCCAGTCGGACACTGATATCTCCTCATTCCTCCTGTCTGTCTCTGTCGCCTGTCTGTCTGTCTGTCCCCCTCTGGCCCAGCCTGGGCTCCCCCCCCTCCTCTCCCTGCTCCTCTGCGTGATCCCCAGCAAGGCCATCCACCTCACCTACGAGCCAGCCTGGCAGCTCCCGCCCGGGGAGCCGCCCGCGGCCCCCACCTCTGCCACCTCTCTCTCCTTTTCCCAGCAGGTAATGGCTCCCGCGCGGGCCGCCCCTGCCCCCTCCCACTACGCTCACCGCATGCAGCCCAGGGCAGGCTAGAGTCGCCCTCAGTGGGCAGCAGAGGCTTGTGTGTACGTGCCTGTGTGTGTCCTGTGCCCTAGGGACCCGTGGTTCCCGCCAGTTTGCTTGAGGAGGCAGGGAGGGCCATCAGGATGAGGCCCTGGACCCACGTCTGCGGTCTTATAACTTAACACACACCTGGACGGAAAATTTTGAGTTGTAAATTGGGTGCAAAGGGCAGAGAGTTCCTCCCCTGGCGGCGGCTCCCCGTGCGGCTGCTGGGGACAGGTCGGTGGCCTGCTGGGCCCGCCCCACATGGCCCCGGCTTTCCTCTCCCTCAGCGCTGCCTCCACTGGGATGCCGGCTCCGCCCTCACCCGCTCGCCCTCCCCACTAGGTGGACACAACCCTGTTTGCAGAGTTCCAGGCCTGGAGGGCATCGCCCACCCTGGACAAGGCCTGCCCCTTCCTGGAAAGAGTGTACCGCGAGGACGTGGGCCCCTGCCTGGACTTCACCATGCAGGAGGTGAGGCTGGGAGGACGGCCGTCAGGGAGCCCCTCCGCCGCGGCCCGGCCCTCACCGCCCTCGCCCGCTGCCCCGTCTGCTGCAGCTCTCAGCGCTGGTCCGGGCCGCCGTGGAGGACAACACGCTCACCATTGAGCCAGTGGCCTCACAGGCCCTGCCCGCGGGGAAGGCAGCCGAGGTTGACTGTGGCAGCGCCAAGTAAGTCGGGCACCCCCCTCCCACCCCCGCCACGGGCCTGGAGCCTCACGTGGGGATGGTCAGCAAAGGCTGGGCAGGGGCTGTGGCACCCCGGCCTGGCCAGGGTCCCCAGGTGCCTGGGAACGTGGTGACCGGATAAGAGGGGCACAGTTGCCCTGGACAGGGCCAGGCACGTCTGACAGAGATTTCAGGGTCCAGTCACAGACCCCCCAGGCTCTTCCTGGCTGACCAGCTGCATGCTCCCTGCCCCTGCCCATCCCCCACAGTGGGTTTTGGGCCCCGATCAACTCACAAGCGATGGTCAGTGACTGACTCTGCCTCCTGCCAGTGAATAACTCAACGGCCCTGGCACCTTGTCCTCGCCACTGCTCACCGGCATTGAGCAGGGGTAGTGGCAGAACAGCGTGGCCAGCAGGGATCCAAAAGCACAGTCTGGCCTTGACAGCCCAAGACCTGGTCCAGGAGGGACGGCGCCATGATGGAAGCCTCGTCCTGGAGAAGGGCACGTTGGAGGCTTTGAAGGATGTGTAGGAGTTGGCCGCGTAGAGACGCGCCTTTCCGGTAGAGGACACAGAGCGCGTGAGGGCAGGAGGCGCCGGGTGTTGATGGAGCTCCTCAGGGTCGGGGCAGAGCGCGGGGTGGGTGGGGCTGAGGCCGAGGCCGTAGAGGTGTTCCGGGCCTCTGGGCCTCTGCAGGTAGGGACGGCAACCCCCAGGCTGGCTTTCTGAAAGTCACCACAGAGGGACGCTGTGGTCCGTCCTCTGTCATGTGCAGTAGGAGGCCCGTGAGTCCTGCTGAGCCCAGGTGGTGTTCGTCCCCCTTGGACTTGGAATTCTCCCATTTCCTGGGCGACAGGGAAGCCGAGGGGAAAGGCGATGGTTAGGTGTGGGTGTTTGGAGACGCGCCGGGCTGTGGCATGGAGGAGGAAGGAGGCGGCGAGACAGAGGAGCCCAGGGCATGACCTCGCCTGGGGTCATGAGGGCCTCCCAAGAGGAGGGGAGGCGAGAGCCCGGTGGGCGGTGCCACGTTAGTTCTGGAGGCCGGAGGTGGCTGTCCACAGGCCTGCTGAGACCCCCGCACATGTGCGACTAAAGCGCTGAATGAGGTCACCCCGGCCTGGCTGAGGAGAGGAGGGCCGCAGGGTGGGCTGGAGTGGCAGCTGGTCAGCAGGCCGCCGAGAACCACGGGGGCTGGCGGGGCAGGGCAGGCCCCTCCCTTGCCGCTTCCTGGCTGCTGCGGCCTCCCTGCATACGCCGGGTGGACAGGTCCCATGCAGGCCTCCTGACCGCCTTCACTGTCCCCCCAGCACGTGTGCCCTGAGTGGGCTGGCTCGCATCTGCCGCCACCGCATCCGGCTCGGAGACTCGGAGAGTCACTACTACATCTCCCCATCCTCCCGGGCCAGGGTGAGTCGTCCTTCAGTGTGTCCCTTGGCCCCTTGGGCTGGGAGCGTGCCGAGACTGCTCCTCAGCCTCCAGAGCCGGGGACAGGCTGAGAGGTGCAGAGACAGACTCGGCCACAGCCAGGCCCCGTGACAGCTCACCTTCTACACGGTGACTTCGGGGGCGCACATTCCCGTCTCACTCTCCTCCTGGGCCAGGAGTCTGGACGCGGCTTGGCAGGGTCACGCTGGCACGTGTTCCTTTCTGAGTCCAGGGTTCTCTTCCAAGCTCACGTGGCTGTTGGCAGAATCAGTTCCTAGTCATGGGCCGGGGACACTCCGGGCCTCTAGAGGCCGCCCAGTCTCCACCGGCCTTCTCGCAGCTGCGCAGCTTACTTCTTCAGAGTCTTTAGGAGAATCTCTAGTCGGCCAAGACCTGGTCCAATGTGAGAAATGGAATCACGGCAGTGGCATCCACACCTCTGCCCTGTGCTTGGTAACCTAATCAAGAGAGGGACACTGGGCTTCAGGTTGAGGCTCTGTGCTTAGGCCCCCCCAGACTCTGGCCTCAGGCCTCTGAAGAGGTTTAGAGGTGTGTCCGGCACACAGGCTACGCTCAGCCATGGGTGCTGCGGGTCTCCAGGAATCCCAACTGCCACCCTCAGTCCCCCAGGTTGGGTCGGGGACCCAGCCTCACCCAGAGCGGGGTCAGGCTGGGGATTCCCATTCCTCTGCCCCGCCCTGACTGGTAAGAGGATCGAGAGCCATGGAAGGAGTTGCATTTGGAACACATGCAAAGTTGGGATGAGAGTTCCGCCTCCACCTCTGACCCGCCAGAGGCCCCTCTTGGGAGAGCAGGACCAGAGTGGACAGAGGGGCCCCCCGGCTGGACAGAGGACTGTGCAGGGAGGGCAGCGGATCTGCCCTCGGTTCCTGCGCGTGGTGTTGCACGCACACATGAGCTCTTCCTGTGGTGAGTGAGTCCCTGTTGCCTGGAAAGGAGACCCTTTGCAGAGGAAAGGGGTGTGCCCAGGGCCCCGTGCCCAAGACCTGGGGCCTCCCAACCCCGCCTCGCATCTGCAGCTCCCACCCATGGATTGGTGCCCAGAGTCTAGTTCAGTGGCCACAGGTCCCTTTGCGCCTTCAGATCCCAGCCAGAGCTCCGCAGAGGGCCCATGATGCCATTCCTGTGCCAGGCAAGATCACATCTAGTGCTTTGTCTCTTTTTCTGGCCTGAGCATCCTGCTGTGTTGGGCAGAGCTGAGGACGGGAGGTGGGCTGAGGAGGGTCTGGCATCTTAGGCTGTGGTCCCCACCCAGAGCTCAAGACCCGAGGGACTGACGAGAAGGAACACAGTACTGGGGGCAGCGCCAGTGTTCTGCCCAGGAGCTCGTGCGGGCGCGGCTGCCTGTGCACACCCGCCTGGAGCTGCTCCCGCCTGGCCCCCACGCACGCCTGGCTGACCCTCCCGGGCCATCTTGCACCCCCTGCCTTTGCCAGGCCCCCGGCTCCTGTGCCCACTTTGGTCTGCTGGCAAGTTCTGCGTGTTTGAGGGCCTTGCAGGAGCAGCTCCCTCCTGCAGCCTCCTCCACTCCCAGCCCGTGGGTGCCCCACATGTGGGACATCCCTCGCCCAGAGTCCTGGTGTTCCCTCAGGGCTGCTGTGGGCCCAGCTGCCAGGCCATCTCCCGCCCTGTCCCCTGGGCTCCCTGGAGGCGAGATGGGGATTTGATGCAACTCCTAGGAAAGTGATGGTCACACAGTAGGTCAGGGAAAGGAGCCAGGCCAGGACAGGGCCTCAGACAGGCCCATCTTCAGCTGGACCCACAGGGACTCCAGAGCACAGAGCTGGTTCCACCCTAGTCAAACGGGCTGACCTCACGTGCCCTCCGTGCTGGTCATTCATTGGGTCTGCTGGGGTAGGGGATGCAGAAGGGACATCTCTGAGCCACGAGTGGCCTACATTCTCAGCAGCTGGGAGAGGGACCCCTCCAGCCTGGGCATGGCCTCTGAAAGGGGACCAACAGTTCTCTCTTCACTGTAAGAGTCCTTGTGACAGTCCCTGAGCCACCAGAGGGTCACCGGAGCCTAGCATGGAGAGGGCCTCAGGGCAGACGGGGACCTCCAGACAGACACTGGCAGGGTACTTCAGTCAGCTTTGTCATCACTGTGACCAAAAAATGTAACAAGAGAGAAGAGAAAAAGTTTATTTGGGTCACGGTTTCAGAGGCCTCGACCCATAGATAGCTGACTCCATACCTCTGGGCCTGAGGCGAAGCAAAACGTGAGGGTGAGGAGAGCAGTTCCGGACATGGCAGTCAGGGAGCAGAGAGCTCTGCCCACCAGGGACAAAACATCAACCCCAAGGCACACCCCAGCAACCTCCACCGACCTGCCTACAGTTACACCAGTTAGTCCACATCCCTGGATCAGTCCACTGACGAGGTTACAGCTCTTGCAACCTAATCATCCACCTCTGAACGTTACTGCTTTGTTTCACACATGAGCTTTTGGGGGACACCTCATATCTGAACCACAGGGCGCGGGCTGGCCCAGGTGAGAGACTTGGTATGACAGGCACCGTTCTTGGTATAACAGCGCAACCTGGCTTAGGCCTGGCTGACCCAGACTCCAGCCTCCTGGCCGCAGGCCCCCCTGGCTGCATTGCTCAGCTCAGCCACTTATGAGCTCCAGGGCTTGCCATTATTGTCAAGTGGCTTTGTTCTGGGGACTCTGGTTTCTCCACATGTAAGATGGAGATGATTCGCGCGTCTGCCTCATTTGCGACACATACTTGACGGGCAGGCAGCCAGCGGTGGCTGTCGTTACTAGAACAGTCTAGTAATCTTGCTACTGTTCATTAAAACTTCAAAGCCTTCGCCCTGTTCCAGTCCAGGAGCGCTACCTGGCTCTGCCAGGGACCTAGAACTTTTGGGGGAACCCCTGAGTGTTGGGGTTTGGCAGGTCACACCCTCCCTATTTCTGCCTGCAGATCACTGCCGTTTGCAACTTCTTCACCTACATACGCTACATCCAGCAAGGCCTGGTGCGGCAGGATGGTGAGCACCCCCTGGTGGCCAATGTGGGGATGGCATGCAAGGGAGGGGCAGGGCAGGGCAGCACAGGACAGGCTAGTAGTGCCTTTTGGGTTCACCTGCCCTAGGGCAAAGGGATGATGCTGGGACTTCTCTCCCAGGAAGCAATAAAAGGAGAAGATGTGGGTCTAAAGGGCTTATGATCCTCCTGGGTGCAGAATTCCACAGAGGAATGAGCTGGGGGAGCCTCCGGGCCCTTCCTCACCAGGACAGCAAACCAGATAGGTCTCGATTGCCCAGAAACCTTCTCAGCCCCCAGGGCCTGCAGGGACAGCCTTCCTGTTACTGGCCTGGCATCCAGGGCCCTGCAGGTCCCGGGGCCTCGGTCATCACTGTTGAGTGGGGGCACCATGTACAAGCCTGACTGATCAGACGGGGTGCCATGTCCACTGCCTGCAAGGTGACCCTGAGCTGTTCCTCTCTCTGCCTGCAGCAGAGCCCATGTTCTGGGAGATCATGAGGCTGCGGAAGGAGATGTCCCTGGCCAAGCTCGGCTTCTTCCCCCAGGAGGCCTAGGGCACAGCTGGCTCAGGAGGGCTCCGAGCTGGCGCACAGCTGCCTCAAGACCAGCAGGAAGACACAGTCCTGGCGCTAGCCCTGAGCAGACACTGACAGGACGGCCAGACCGCCAGGCCATAGATACAGCACCAAACGCCCATCCTGGGACAGACCAACCTGGACTTCACGAGAGGACCCTTCCGTCCTCCCCAGTGGATTCTGCAACCACCAGAATTCCCAGAATGCACCAAAGACCAAGGAGCCATGCTCAGGGGTTTAGCCCTTCGAAGGGACCCCTAGGCAGTCTGTACCCCACCATGGTCCTGGGGCTACTGCGTGCAGGTGCCTTGTTGCTGCCACATCTTCAGAAAGGACTATCCTGGGGATACCCAGGCTCCAAGTATCCGCCACCTCGATTCTCAGGCCCTGGGCCACCAGCACCCCCTTGTGGCCATCATTCACCAGTTCCAGGTGGCTGTGCAGCAGACTGCGCCCATGGCCCTTCCCATTTCGAGGGCCCGTGGGCGGCAGCTCTTTTCCCCTCCAGCCTGTACGTGGTTGAGAACTAAGCGTTCTTAAGATGAGTCAGGGCCCTCCCTCCTCCCCTTCATAAAGGCCTCCCTGTCACCTCTCTCCATCATGACCTGGCTACAGGAGGTCCCTGCTCCCCAAACTACTGGAGGTCTAGGTCACTTTTCTCCAGAATTGAGACACAGAATGGCCTAAGGACACCCCTGCCTGTTTCCAGCCCCTCGGACAACAGGGACCCCCGTACGTGGGGTCCAGTGTAGCAGGCAGGACCTGGCCCTCCCCAGCACCCATCACAGCCCACGGAGACCAGGGTCAGGGGATCCGACCTGGACGGGTCCCTCACCAGGCCCTGCTTTCCTTCTTGAATGGAATGTAACTCGATCTCTATTTAATAAAGGAGGGCTTTGTTGGTAGGCCAGGCAGCCTCGGCCTTCACTGCTGCACCCTGGGGCTCCGGCCAGGGCTCGGGCATCTGAAGGAATGAAACCAAATCCTTCCCTTGCCCGCCCTGCCCTCGTGCTTGGGATTAAGCCCAAATCCTGAAGCCACCTCCCTCCACCACCGCCACCACTTCCTTGCTGTGGGGAAGACCTCCCTTCCTGTTCCTCGGAGTTTCGGGGTGTTGGAGATGCCCCGTCTCCCACTCCCCACGAGGAGCAGCCAGCTGTTGGCGGTCTCTCTGTGGCACTTTGGACAGTTCTCTCTGGTGGTCCTAGCCCTCGGAGATGGCCCACTCTGGTCTTCTAGAGGCGGGGAGGGGCTTGGCAGGACGGTAAGGTGACGGATTGACCGTGTCTGCTCACAGCACAGGTGGAACTAGAGAAGCTCTGGACGTTCCAGCCTGGCTGGTAGGTGGGTTCTGAGCAACAGGCAGCAGTTGCAGGTGGAAGAAGGTGGGGCTGGCCAGAGCCTCTGAGGACCCAGAGTGGGACCGAGGTCAGGCTTGTGGCTGGCCTTCCTTCCTTGGTAGGAATTCACACTTTCCTGGCAGCAGGACACAGCAGCTTCTGGGGTGGGTCAGTGTCCGATGGGGCAGTTGGTGCCTCCCTGGGACTTTGCTATTGGCCTGGCACCCAGGGCCAACTCAGCTGGTAGGTCAGGTCTGCTGTGGGCTGACCAGGGCTCTGTCAGGGTCCTACATCTCGCCCTCCCTGACCAGTAGTCTTTCCCAGCACTCTCCTGCATCTTCTGCACCCCATTGCTCCCCCCATTCCCGCTCCATCGTGACATGAATCCTTCACTACCTCCCCAGCCCCCGTGGTGTACTGACCAGTTCTCATGTCAAATACCCACTCACTCCACCAATATCAGGGACACCTCTGTGCTGGGTGCTGGCAACAATAATACAAAAAGCACCTGTAGTTTACCCACGGTGTTGGGTGGGGAAAAGGCAAGGGTGGGCATCAGGGAGGGAAGGGTATGTGCTGCCACGTTACGTGGGGTGGCCTCAGTGTCTTCCACACGTCGGCCTCTTTCTGTCCAGCTCTGTGGCGACCCTGAGTGATCCGGGGGCAAAGGAGGATGAAGGGCCTGAGCCTGGAGCTGCTCACTCCTGCCCCCAGTTTTCATGCCCCTGGCCCAGCCAGGGGACCAAGGAGACACCTGGACATTCCAGAGGCCCAGCAGAGGATCCTGCATCCCTGACTCGCTCTGCCCGCCCCTGCAGTACCACTGGCTCCTGGGAGGCCCCAGGTGGGGCTCTTGTGAACCAATAACTGAGATAGCTGGGGGACAAGCACTTGCTGGCCTTGGTGTCTGCTAGTAACAACTGGTACCTGAGCTAGGCAGGGTTCTAAGCCCTATAAATAAAGGCAGCTCGCAGCAACCTCGAGAAATACTGTTTCCCCCACATTACAGACAAATAGACTGCAGCCCCGTGAGGCTGCGCAGGGTGGTGGCCCCAGGAGAGGAACGAGGAGCAAGCTCAGCCTGCCGAATTCACCAGCCTGACGCTGCCGTTCACCGAACACTGCAGTGTGCTGGGTTCGCCCCTAATTTAGGAGCATGGAGCTCGGGTAGAACACTTGTTGAGCACACACCAGTGCCTGGTTCGGTCCCCAGTACCTAAAGTAAAGAAAAGCTCGCTCTGCCTCTGGGGGAGGCTCGGTCCTCTGGCCCACCACACTTCACAGTCCGCCAAGCCTGTCCTGCCAGAGCTGGGGCTGGGCAAGTCACTGCTCTCTGGGCTTCGGTTTTCTCATCTCTCAGGTGGGAAGGTGTGTTCAATGGCCATAGCACCCCCACCCCTGCCTTTTCCCCATATTTTGAAAAAGGTTGTTAAGGAAAAAAAACCTACTTAACGAAATTTACCATCTTAACATTTTAAGTGTACAGTCCAGTAGTGTTGGGTACATTCACGTTGTTGTGAAACAGATCTACAACATCTTGTGAGATGGAAACGCTGTACCCAGTAAAAACTCCGATTCCCACCCCACCCCGGCCACCCCTGGCCATGCCATTCCACTTCGGTGTCTATGAATCTGACCACTCTGGGAATCTCCTGTAAGGGGAGCCACACGGCGTTTGTCTTTTTGGGGCTGGTTTATTTCACTTACCACAGCATCCTCAATGTTCATCCGTATTGCGGCCTGTGACAGAATTGCCCTCCTGTTTTAAAATATTTTAATTTTATTTTTAATTAGGGAAATATTTTTTATGAATGGTGGTAACACAATATATTTTCTTCAATAGATTTCTTTCTTTTATTTATTTACTTTTTTGTGGTGCTGGGGATTGAACCCAGGGCCTTGTGCTTATAAGGCAAGCACTCTACCAACTGAGCTATATTCCCAGTCCTAGATTTCTTTTTTTATCCAGAATCTATTTTTCAAACTGTTACACATATTTTGACAGTGATAAATATTTTTAAAAAATGTTTTTCATACATGTATATATACAAGGTAGAGAAGAAATGCTGTTCCGTGGGCCCCGAGTTTTCCATTAAACTTGCCCTCTCAGGCTGCTGCTCGCCTACGCAGCTTTCCCGAGCTTCGCTGGCCCTTTACATGCATCATTTGGCTCCAGGACAGTAGCTGGTGGCTCCGTAGAAAGCAGTAATTTCAGTGCGTTCAGTAAGAGGCCCATGGCAGCTCGCAACGGGAAGGAGTCCAGCAGGAGCTGGAGCTACATTCAGGGGGCTTGAGGAGCTCCCCTCAAACCTCAAGCCCCGCCTCCAAAAAATTACTCCAACTAGCCAGTTCTGTCAACCCATACCGCTGCCCCCACAGACCCTGGCAGTGGCCCAGTGGCAGCTCAGGAATGTCAAGTGATGCCTCTCCTTTTCTGAGAGGCCCGACTTGGGCATTTGGTGACAATGGAGTCCCAAGTTCCCACAGTCCCCTGACTTCCTGAAAGTTCAACCAAGTTGATTAGAAATGTTGAAGGTCAGAGAGGTAAAAGCAACCTATAGAAGCCCTGAGAGCTGCAGAGAAGTAATGTGGAAGATTGTTCGTCTGGGCTATGGAAAGAAGACACCCACAGTTCAGGCTTAATGGGAACACCCAATTGCAGTGGCGGGAGAGACAGACCACCTGTCACCCATGCTGGATTGAAAAGGTCAGAAAGGGTGGCATGGCCCGAGCCCCATCCTTGCTCTGTCTCCCTGGGGAGGACCTGTCTAGGCCTTCCCCATCTCTCCTAGGATGCCCAGGGCAGGTGGAGGTTCTAACCCACCTCAACTCACTACCGCCTCCTACACCCCTAGGCTGAGACCAGGCCAAGACCCCAGTGTAGGAGCACCTGGATAATCCCGGGGTTGACCACATCTGACCGCCGAGGGTTGCTGAAGATGGGGCAAGGGCCACGCCCTTGTGGACAGCCAGATTTAGGTGCAGCAGGTACATTTCCTCCAAGAGTCTGCCTTCTTCATACATGTGCTCAGTGTGAACATGGGGCCAGAGTACCTGCAGTCCCCTCTGGCCAGGGCTGCCACACTCCTCCACCCCCACACACGTGTGCAGGGTCAGGGTTCCAGGATTTAGTGGGAGCCTCAGTCCGTGGTAATATCATGGCCTCTCTGGTTTTCCTGGTTACCAGAGGCAGGAGCTCTTAGAACCAGGGAGAACCCAGAGCCCTCCCTCCCTCCATGACCTCCCTTCTTCAAGCCCTGGTCTGCCTCGGGTACAGGTAGATTCAGTCTTTCATATCCATGGGTTCTGCATCCATGGATTCAACAAGCCACAGTCTGGAATATTCCAGGTTGGGAGGGGCGAATTCCAGAAAATTCCAGAAAGCAAAACTTTAATTTGCCACATACTACATACTACATTCACATACTACAGTGAATCCATGTAAATGAAATGACCAATAGGCCTCCCCTGCCTCCTGCCTGTTCACAGGTCCTGTCTCTGCAGTGCTCACCTGAACACTGTTCTCCTCTTGTCTCCTTCATATATTATGTAGTTAGGCCTAGGATGTTACATCTGGACTGCACACACACAGACTTTTTCTCTTGTTATTATTCCCTGAACAATACAGTACATCAAGTATTTACAGAGCATTGACGTATTCGGTATTGTAAGTCATCTGTAGGTGATTTAAAGTATCCAGAAGGGCCGTGAAGCTTCAATGCAGATGCGATGCCATTTTATAGGAAGGATTGGAACACCCACTGATTTGGGTATCCACAGGGGATCCTGGAGCCAGTCCCCCACAGATACAGAGGAATGACTGAATTAGATACACTGATTTCCTACAAGCTGTTAGACCAAGAGGAATTAGACCAATGAGAGAAATGTACTTGGGCTCTCAAAATGTGTTTCCCCAACTAACATGTGGTATCACAGGGGCCCTTGCTAGAAATGCACTTCCGGGCCCTGCAACCAGACCTCCTGAATCATTCCACATGGGACCCCACAATCTCTATACACCCACCCACCTTGGTACTGGGAATTAAACCCACTAAGCTACATCCCCAGTCTTTTAACTTTTATTTATTTATTTATTTATTTAAGACATGGTCTGATAAATTACTCAGACTGATGTCCAATTTGGGATCATCCTGCCTCAGTCTCCCAAGTGACTGAGATTACAGGCAGGAGCCACCAAGCCGGATTCCACAGTATTTTAACCAGCCCTCCAGATCGTTCTGATGGGCACTCAGGTTTGACCACCATTGCTCTGGACCATATTGGTATGAACCCTTAACCTTTCTCATATTGGTATGAACCCTTAACCTTTAGGACCAAGTATGTACCTCCAAGAAACAGCAATTTGGGGATCTACCTACATTCTCAAAAGGAGTTTAATTTAAGTAAAATAATGGGACGGTGTGGGGGGAAGAGTGGGATGTGGTGACGTCCAAGCCATCCAGCCTAGCACTAGATGTTCTTTCGCCCCCTGAATGGCAGCACTCCAGAGTGCCCTCTGTTCCTCTTCCGCCCCGGCGGCCACTCCTGGGCATCCCCAGCCCTGCAGCCAAGCGGAGAGGCCACCGGGCTCAGCCGACAGGTCACAGAAGCAGTGGGGGCGGCTCGCCGCGCAGACGTCGGGGACCCATTGTTTGGAGGCTATTTACAATCGCCCCGAGGTAGAGTGCCCACCTCTGGGAGTTCGGGATTCGAGGGTCCGGGACGCGCGGCTGGAAGCCCCGAGCCATCATGCCCACCCACCCCAGCTACGCGCAGACCTGCGTTCCTCTCGGGCCCCGAGGGCGCGTCCGGGCTCTGCGGACAGACGCGGGTGAGTGTCGTGTCCCCATCCCCCTCCGCGGCCGAGCCGGGAGTCGGAGGAGCTGGGGGCGGGACGGCGCCCCGGGGGCAGGGCGGGCGTGGTGGCCGCGGCCCTCCGGGTGGGGGAGCCCGCCGCGACACCGCCCTCCCGGGCCAGCCAATGGGGGCCGAGGCGCCGGGCCGGGATTGGAGCGGGCGCGGGGCGGCCGGCGCGGGGGCCGGGGCGAGGGGCGGGCGAGGCGAGCGCTGTCAGCGCGGTTATAAGGGAGGGAAAAGTTCCTGCGCTGCGAGCCGGGCAGGCGCACGCTGTACGGCGGCCGCAGCGCAGGGCGGGGCCGGCAGGGGCGGCGGCGGCGGAGGAAGCCCCCCGGGAGCGCGACCTCGCTTCCCTCGGCGTCTCGCTCGGACCGCGGCGCGTCCCGGTTCCCGAGCACTTTTGCGCGCAGCCATGGGCGGCGTCGGGGAGCCGGGCCGGGGGCCGGGGCCGCGGGAGGGGCCCGCGCAGCTGGGGGCGCCGCTGCCCATCTACCGCTGGGAGCAGATCCGCGCGCACGACCTGCCGGGCGACAAGTGGCTGGTCATCGAGCGCCGCGTCTACGACATCAGTCGCTGGGCACAGCGGCACCCAGGGGGCAGCCGCCTCATCGGCCACCACGGCGCGGAGGACGCCACAGTAAGCAAGCCCACCGTGGCGGGGTGGAGCCTGGCCCTCGCGGGACCTGGGTCTGACACTGTGTCGGGTTCCCTCTGCGGGGCCTTCGCATCCTTCCTCCCCACTCTGACCTCTGACCTCCACACCGGGATCAGGAATTGGGGTGGAACCCGGGCCTGAAGGAGGGTAAGGTCACCTCCCCTCATGGAGGACTGCTTGCCTGTCAGGCCCTGGAGCAGGTCTGCAGGGAGGAAGGGGCCTGAGAGGTGGGTGTGCCCTGGCGGCCGAGCCTGCCCTAGGTGAGGGCCCTCCCTGTTGCGCTGAGATTCGGGAGTCCGTTTTGGGTCTCCCAGGCCAGGGCAGCCCTGCTGGGGGCTTGCCGGGTGCTAGGGGCAGGGCTGGGTCCCCAGAGGCCGACCGAGATGTACCATAAGAGGCTGGGGGCTGGGCAGCAAAGCTTGGGCAGGGCCTGGAGGTCTGTGGCTTTCCTCAGAGCTGCTGTAAAGCGCTTGGAGGGCCAGTGACTCACCTCTGCTGGGCTGGCAGCTGCACGTGGGAGGATTTTGCCAGCCAGGCTGGGTGGGCCTCATTGGGAAGCACAGTCACCCCAGGAACAGGCTGCCCCTTGGGGACCCTGGCTTCCCATTCCCAGCCCATGTCTAGACAAGGAGGGATGTGGCCCTGCCCGCAGGACTGGCTGGCTGGAGCCCAGTGGTGGAGCAGCCCGGCCAGAGACTTAGCAGCCCTTTTCCTTCAGTCCCCCAACCTTGGACAATAGGGATTGAGGCCACAGTGCTCTGTCCTTGAGCGTCCAGGATTCTAGGTCGCCACACTGGGTAGCAGGAAGCCCTTCAGGAGCTGCGGGAATGAATCCCTGATGACCCAGCTTTAGGCAGCGGAGGATACTCAGCCTTGTCCCAGGACTTTCAGCATTCCTGTCTTCCCGCTCCTGACCAGGGAGCCGAGGGATTCCAGAACGCCCCTGAAACTCGAAGGGGACCGCAGAGTCATGGGCTGTAGTAACCTGTGGGCCAGTCAGTGTGGGCACGTGCCGGCCTGTGTGTGTGCCCACACAGTTGTAAGTGTGATTTTGTGTTTGTTTCTGCCTGGGAATGGCAGGCATGAGGTGTCACAACCCCTCTGCCTGAGCTCCGGCCGTTGTTCAGGGGTCTTATGAATGCCTGTCCTGGCCTTTTCAACCTGTAGGACAGGGTGGGGGCAGGTGAGGGAAGGACTACAAAGAACATTTATTAATCACTTTTTCCTGCTTGGTGCCAAGTGTCCATCTGATGGTTTTGTCATTGATTCATGGCCAGTAAAGCCATGTTTAAAAAAAAAAAAAAAATCTCTTGGCTCTCTGGGCCTGAGTCCTGGCTCTGCCATGGGAGGCTCTGAATGGTCTTGAACCAGGCATGCCACTCTTGAGCCTCGGTTTGCTCATCTGTGAATTGGGTGGGGCCATGCCTTCTCAACTCTGAGGCCTCAAGGCTTCCACGACATAGTTTCTGTGTGCAGTAAATGTTGGTGGCTCCCTGGCAGGAGTGTGCGCTATATGCTGGAGAATGCCGTGGGATGGCTATGACAGCTGAGCCTTTGCTTGGTGGCCTTGTCCGCTCAAACCCTAGCTATAATAGGAAGGGGTTGCCGTAGGCCATCACTTAGCTCCCTCAAGGCTCCGGACACTGGTTGGAGTTGCCAGAAATACCTGGTCTGCTCAGGCCAGAGGGGTTGAGAAGTGGCTGGTGTGGGGGACCCCAGTCTTTGTCCAGAATGGGTATCCTGTGGGTGGGACCAGCCCAGTGCCCTGTATAATCAAGTCCAGATGCCCCATCCCAGACCCTGGAGCTCAGGTGGGGGTGGGGCAGCCACCTCTCACCAGCCCAGCCGCCCATCAGCTGTTCTCATGTCCAGGCAACAGCAGCCTTCCTGCCAGGAAATTCCCAGAGTTCCTGTGCCATGAAGTCAGCCTGTGGCCATCCTGGGATACAAAGCCTGGTGCCCTGGGGAGAGAGCTCTGGGCCACGAGCCAGGTTTATGTGAGAGTCACAGGCACCCTGTGACTAGCAGAGCCGGCCAGAGGGGGCTGAGGTCCAGCCACTGCTGGTCTTGAGTATTTAAGAGCCAGGTGCTGAGTACCTACTATGTACCAGATTCTGAATTCAATGCTTGTGATTAATACTTTCTTTTAATCCTAAAATACTCCCATGAGACAGGCACTGTTCTGTTGTTCCCACCTTACAGATTAGAAAAGTAAGGCTCAGGGTGGCAAAGTGAAATTAGATGACAGGTTTGGGATTTGAACACACAGCCCTGCTCTTAAGCACGTGCTGACTGCCATATGGCTATTCGTTTCTGTCATTCATCCATTCTTTAGTGACTGGGTCCTTAAATGCCTCAGTGAGCGTTTCTGTGCTTCAAGATGCAGCTGTGAACAAAACATCTGGGGATGAGCTAGAAACAAGGCTCAGATGTGGGACCATACTTCCTATAGCTAAGGAATGCAGCTTGGTGGCAGCAGACAGCACTGGTGTGGGTAGGAGTTCAAGGGGCAGCAATCCCGGGCTCCTCCTGGCCGTTTATGCCCTTGGACGGACTTTGGCCTATTCTCTTTAGGAGAGGGAGCCGTGAGAATCTGATCTCTAATGGAGAGAGAAAGGATGGCAGGGACCTGCCTTCCCCTTGGGGAGCACTCAAAGAAGTGACCATTCACCTGGACCTCAAAGTGCAATGTGGCCAGAGAAGAGTTAAGAGATGCCGTGGACCCCGGGACACTCGTGGGAGCCACTGGGGTTAGCTCTGTGTTGCTTTCAGCGGGGAGCTGACCTGGCCTCACACCATGATTCTTCCCTTCTGGGGTCTGGGTGCCCATCCGTGTAGTGGGGATAAGAATATGTGCATCTCGGGCACCTTGTGAAGGTGGTGTCGTGCACCTGTGTGACCGCTTACCATGGGCAAATAAGCCCCGTACCCATACACACGGTGCCTTCCCTGCCCATAGCTCCATGGGGAAGATGAGGGTTTTCCCAGCACCCCATTGTGCGCTTTGGGCTAAAGCACTAAGAGCTGCAGATTGAGGAGACCCCCTGAGCTCCCTGGCCTGGAATCCTCCTGCTGAGTAGCTTGCCGGGCCTGAACTCGGCTGGCGGTGGGCTGGCCAGTGCTGCTGACCACCAGAGGCTCTGTCTTAGTAATCCCAGTGCACAGTTACTGACCAGGCAGTGTTCGGAGAGTTTTAGATGTGATAACTAGTTTAATTTTCTTAACAACCTTATAAGATGGGTCCTCTTATTCACCTATTTTGCAGATGAGGAGACAGAGGTCAAAAAGAAGTAATGTAATAGGACCTTCTTGGGACCCTGCAAGGGCAGGGCCTTCATCCTTGGGTTTGGAAGATGAAGAAGTGTCTGGATGGAAGCTGTAGAGGGGTAGGACTACGACTGGGCAGATCTGAGGCCAAGAGAGGTCAGGTGGCTCCAACCATCTGGATCCAGTGTCCACTCTGGTCCCACCCACCACACGGGTTTTCTTGAAAGTCCTGCTGCTGAAGAGCCCTCCCTGTGAGTGTGGCTGCCGCGGGCCGTGGGGGGCATTCTGGGCGATGCCCTCATCCACCCAGGCTCCTTCCTGGGGGCTGCAGTGCTCACTCCTCCCCTGAGAGGTGACGGGACTCTCCCACACCGTCGGGAATGCAGAGTGCAGAGGTGGGAACGCTGGTGACCTAGTGTGTCAGGCAGCCCTCCCTGTTCCCTCCTGAGGGTGCCCGGTTGCCAGGGCTCCAGCTGAGCTCCAGTAGAGAGGATACCAAGCGCCAAGGCCAGCACCGGGTCAGCAGCGCCTGTGGGGTCAAGGGTGCTGGCTGGAGGAGGACCTGTTATGCATGCCCGCCCTTCCTGGGACGCCGGGGATGCTTGGAGACGGGCACCAGCCCTTGAGCTGAGCGCTGCTGCAGACTGGAGCTGGGTGGGCCACGTTCATCGCTGTGCCTGTGTTTGCCCATTGCATGACTCAGTTTCCCCATCTGTAAAAGTGAGGCACTGACGGTGCTTCCCCTCTGGCTTCCAGTGTGGGGTGCTGGGAGAGAATGGGGAGGGGCATTTCAGTGCTGGACCTGAGTTCCGGCTCTGTCCTCCACCCAGGAGAGCTGGAGAGACAGAAGTTTCCGGGGGGTGTCCTTGGAGACCCCAGGTCTACCCCCATCTCCAGCACAAGCCTAAGGAGGCAGAGCCAGACCACCCAAACCCCAGCGGCCCTGTGTGTTCCCTGCTCCGCTCCCTTCCTGACTGATCTGGAATGTTCTCTGTGCTTTGGCCAGTGACCAACACTCCCTCCCTCCCCCACTGCCTCTGGGGTAGAAGGAGGCTGCTCGCCCTTCTCCCTTAGCGGGAAGCACGACTGGGACTCAATGGAGACGCAGGTCCCCTCTCCTGCCCGTGCTGCAGGCCCCTGTCAGCAGGCCCTGAACTCTAAGTGGACTCTCAGGAAAAGGTCACCAGGGCCAGGGGCTCAGATGAGAGCCCGGCTGTGGAGCACTCGCTGCCACCAGGTGCCTCTAAGTGCTTGACCCGTGCCAACTGTCTTCCCAGCAGCCTGTGAGATGGGCCTTAATGGTTCCTGAAGCCATGCAGCGAGAAGGTGCAGTGGCTGGGGCTCCTTGGCTCCTAAGTGGTGTCTCAGGTTCCATCTTGGGCGGGCAGGCTCCAGAGTGTCCCCCAGCCCCCTGCCAGCTGCTGCGTGGAGAGCATGGGCAGGCTGCGGGCAGGGCAGGGCTCTGGTAGTCAGCCGGCCCCTCTGAGGTTTCCAGGGCCGCAGGGTTCCCCTGTGTGCTCAGGAGGATGAACATTGCACTCTTGAATCCCAGCTCTGCCGCTACTAAGCGACCTGGACCAGTGTCCCTACCACTCTCCTCCCCACTTGAATGGCACTTCCGAGTAGGGGTCATAGGGTTTGACATACATTCTCCTAGAAGGATGTTTCTGGGCACATGGCGGGGGGCTCCTGAAGTTCCTTGAGACCCAGTCGACATGGCCCAAGAACTGCCCTCCTGTGCACCACAGCCCAGACTTCCAGCAGCTGTGTCCCGACTGCTTGGGATAATGACTGGGCTCACCCCACCCCACCTAGGAGGCTCCCCGCTTCCCCTCTGGCCCAGGAATAGCTGCCCTGGGGAGACTGCTGAGTGTCCACAAGTACAGCTTCATAACCTGCCCTGGGTTCTGATTCAAAGTTAGTCAAATGGAGCTGTGTGACCTTGAGGAAGAGGCTCAACCTCTCTGAGTCTTCATTTCTGCATGACCCTGGGTCCTCGACCAGAGGCCTAGAGAGGACTAGGTCACATGACCCTGGCTAGTATTCCAGAAAAGGCTATTTGCTGGTTTATTCAGCGTTGGTGTGGTGGAGGGTCCTACCTTGCTGGAGCTGGAGAAGGGTGGGCACCACCATGCCTATCCAACCCTGCAGCCTGGCCCACTCTCCAAGACCGCTGCTCCCTGCCTCCCTTCCTTCCTGCTGGAACCCTGACCACAGTGCCCTAGAACCTTGTGACCTGCCCTGAGGGGGCTCACCCCTCTCCTCTAAGGGATGGACTTGACTGGAAGGCCCTTGGACAGGCCTGGACCTGTGCACCCGCTCGGCGCCTCTGCAGGCTGGGTCAGTCAGGAAAGGAGGAGTCAAGGAGGAGTCAAGGAGGCCTCCCGCTTCCCCAGCACCTCAGCTTTCTAGCTCAAGGTGGTGGCCGCAGAACAGATGGGAGGAGAGAGGGAAGGGCTGGGAGGAGGAAATCCTGGGACCAGAGACTTGTGCGCGTGTGGGTCTGTCTGGTGCTCACATGGGCCGTGACTGTGGGCATGTGTCCGGGAGTCTGAGTCTGGCTTGCGGGGTAGGTGGGTGAGTGTCTGCGCGTGTGTGCACCTGTGTAAGGCAGAGCCTTGCTCTGCCTCTGTGCAACCTGGTCTGTGCACAGCCAGGGGAGTTCAGATCACCCTAGACTCTCGCTCAGCCTTTTTTCGAGGGTGGGTAGGAGGGATTGAACTCAGGCACTTCACCACTGAGCCACATCCCCAGCCCTATTTTGTATTTTATTTAGAGACAGGGTCTCGCTGAGCTGCCTAGTGCCTCACTTTTGCTGAGGCTGGCTTTGAACTTGGGATCCTGCTGCCTCAGCCTCCCGAGCCACTGGAATTACAGGCGCGCACCACTGCGTGGGGCCTTGCTCAGACTTTATAGCAAGGAAATTCTGGCTCACGTTACAAGGTGGATGAACCTAGAGGACATGATGCTAAATAAAACAAGCCAAATGCCAAAGAACAGATAGCATCCAGCTCCCCTTACAAGAGGTCCCAGAGTGGTCAGATTCACAGAGGACAGAGAGGAGGGTGGATATTGTCAGGGCTGGGGAGGAGGGAGCGGGGAGTTGGTGTTTATAGGGCCCAGTGTTTCAGCTGGGAAAGATGAAAGAGTTCTGGAAATGGATGGTGGCCATGGCTACACAGCACAGGTGAATGTACTTAATGCCACTTAAAAATTTAATGCTTAGCAACCCAGAACCAGAAGGGCCTTGAAGTCTTGCTACCTGGGTTCCCCCAGGAAATCAAGGCCAGTAGGACAATGAACTAGGTCAAGGTCACACTGTATGTGGGTCAGCAGAAGCAGTCTTCTCTGCCCTCACCAACCCCAGCTCTCTGGGGAGCCAGAGCCCAGACAGCAGAGGGCAGGAGATGGTGGACCGTCCATGCATGTCCTCTAGACGGGGGCTGGATGGGCCTGAGAGCTTCCTCCCCTTAGAACTGCGCAGGGATATCCTGGCAGTGAGAATCCTGTTACTCTCAGGTTCATTGTCTTTTTAATTGACACTTAATCAGTGCACATATTTAGGGGTGCTGTGTAATATTTCAAAACACGTGTATACAGAATGCAGTGATCCGATCAGAGTAATTAGCCTTTTATCGCTGTCCCTGGTGACTGTAGCCAAAGACATCACTTCTCACCTGCAGAAGTGGGTAGGCTTGTTAGCCCCCTGTTCTCTACCTGCCTTCTTCGAAGGTGCTTACTTCTTTCAGCATCTGGGAGGTCCTTCAGTCACCTCTCCCGGGCCCATGGGAACACGCCGCCCAGGCAGTTTCTGCAGTCCAGCCTGCTGTATGGCTGGGACTCACCCAATCAGAGGGAGGCTCTGAGAGTTAAATAAAAATCTGTTGGATAACTGTGAACAATTAATGGGCCAACTACAATACCACACACAAACAATGAAGGTGCCAAGTGCAATACTGAGATGCAGCTGAGACCAGGAAGGCTCAGCCAGTCGTGGTGTGAAGTTCAAGTTTACCCGCCCTTCAGCCGCCACTTCCCCAACGGGCTTTTCTCCCTCGCTCCTTATTTCACCCCATCTGCCTTGTCCTGCACCCCTCTCCTCTTTTTTCCCTTCTGCAGGCACCCCACCCCACCCCAGCTACTATTCAGAATCATAGGAATGTTAGATTACTCTTTTTTTAGACTTTTATCCTAAAAAAATTGTACTTTGATGCTACTTTCAAATCAAAGGAGTTTAACGGGTCAAGTATCTCTTCCTCGCACACCCTCAGAACTGTGTGTCCGGCTACTGGTATTTTCCCCCTGGGGGCCCAGTGGTCCTTAATTACAAGGCTTCCCACCCACACACCTATAATCCCAGCTACTCAGGAGTCTGAGGTAGTTTAAGGCCAACCTGGTCAACTGAGCAAGATCCTGTCTCAAAAAGACCAGTGGATCGAGCTCAGTGGTAGAATGTTCCACCCCCAGTTCTCGGGGGAAAGAAAAGGAAGAAGAAAAGGTATAATTTAGAGAAAGCTTTTCAGAAGAGCCAAACCCTTTCAGGAAAGGAATCAGTCTTCCAGGGATGTCTTTCTATAAACCCAGATTTTCATACTTGCAGCCGTGTTTGGAGAAGGTTGTGTACTGGGCAAAGCAGATGGGGCACAGCAGGCCAGGCGCCTTGAGCAGGGTACCCGGGGCCTAGGGAGGACGAGGGAGGGTCCCCTTGGTCCTCTTGACTGCTGAACACCAGCTGATTTCTCTCTGTCTGCCTGCCCATCGCCCTGTCTCTGCCAGCTGCTTCTGGTGCTACTCCAGCTGTCTGTCTGTCTGTCTGACCACCTGACTGTCTGCTCTCCTCCAGGATGCCTTCCGTGCCTTCCACCAGGATCTCAATTTTGTGCGCAAGTTCCTGCAGCCCCTGCTGATTGGAGAGCTGGCCCCAGAAGAGCCCAGCCAGGACGGACCTCAGAATGTGAGGGGGACGGTGCTGGAGGGCTTGGGGACACTGCCACATTATGCTGGAGGCTGCAGGGTCAGAGCTGGGTTTGCCACCCCCGCCTGGGCAGACCGTCATAGTTGTAGCAATGCCCTGCAGAAGTCAGGGCTCCAGATAAGACTTGGCCAGGCGCCTGCTAGACGTCCCCAGGGAGGCCTTTCCCTGCTCCGTGCCTGGCAGCCCCAGCCGCATGAGGGTTTTGGTGGCTGAGCCTGAGGCTTCCTCTCCTGTCTCTGGCTCTCTCCGCTTCTCACCCACGCTGCACTTTTCTGGGGTGGGGGAGACTTGGCCCTCAGCCAGTCCCCCAGCTTCGCCTGGCTGGGGCTCCCGTTCCTCCACCCTTCCCCTTCGCCCACCCCTCTTGGGCCAGGCTCTCGGAGGAGTGGCTGGGACCTGGGCGCTGTGGAGGCTTCTGGGGAGGCCTCACCCCCTCAGCTGACGGGCCACTCTGCCACGGCAGGTCCAGCTGATCGAGGACTTCCGAGCCCTGCGCCGAGCAGCTGAGGACATGAAGCTGTTCGAGGCTGATCCTACCTTCTTTGCTCTCCTGCTGGGCCACATCCTGGCCATGGAGGTGCTGGCTTGGCTCATCATCTACCTCCTGGGCCCTGGCTGGGTGCCCAGCACCCTCGCTGCCCTCATCCTGGCCATCTCCCAGGTGATCCCCGGGCTACCCAACAGACAGGGCCCAGCACCTGTGGGTGCGGGAACTTATTTGCTCAGTGAATGGAAGAACTAAAGAGTGAGCTGCCAGAGAGCCGTGGGGCGTGCCTGTGGTCAAGCGTGTTCTCCACGAGCTGAGGAAGTCCCTTGCTAACAGATCCTGTGTCAGAACAGGCCAGAGAGCCCGAGGTCACAGCCCCATGGCTGACCTGTGTAGGGGAGGACAAGGGCAATCCCCTCCTGCCCACCATAAAGGGTCATGGCTGAAGCCCCTAAAACAAAAGACAGATAAACAGAAGAGCAGATTTATTTGCCCATAGTTTTATGGGACACAGGGGTCTTCAGAGCAAAGAACCAAAGACGTGGGGGGCAAACTCTCCGTTGTTTTTACACTTAGGGCCCGCGAAGCAGGGTAGCCATGTGGAACTGGACAAGAAGAGCATGAGCCAGTGGAAAGGGACCGAGCAGGGAGGCCCAGCCAGGCCTGTCCTTTGAGGTGCTCTTGGACAGGACCCCCTTCTGATAATGGGGGTCTGTGATCCACTGTCAGATAGACAGGTTGGAGCTCCGAGACAGGGAAAGGGGAGGCCCGCTGCACCTGGCCTTGGAGGAAGTGGGCTCTGCGTTCTGTGCCCACCTTGGAAATCCTAGTTTTCATGGCTTGCCTCTGGAAGAGGAAGCCAGGGACAGGAAGGCAGGAGAGAGTTGGAGAGAAACTTTGCTTTTGAGGCTTTCACTGGGGCCCTGATGTTCGTAAGGCCCTTCACCCTGCTGCCAAAACTCAGTTACCCTGGTTTGTAAAAACAGGAAGCGGGCCCCCGGGGACTTTAAGTGGTGGGGCATTTGCAGTGGGCATAGCCCTGGGAGCTAGAAGAGCCCTGAGGCTCAGGACTGGGGTCCCCTGCAGCCCGTGCCCTCCTCTGTCCCTGCCATGCCTCCCTCCTGCGCTCTCCTGACCCCGCCTCTCGCCCAGGCTCAGTGCTGGTGTCTGCAGCATGACCTGGGCCACGCCTCCATCTTCAGGAAGTCCCGGTGGAACCACGTGGCCCAGCAGTTTGTGATGGGACAGCTGAAGGTGAGGGCCAGGGTGGGATGGTGGCCAGTGCCAAGCGAGGACGGTGCACTGGGCCTGCCCAGCTGAGTGGGTGCAGTGGGGGCGTGGCCTGGCCGCAGCCCTGAGCCCCGCCTCCCCGCAGGGCTTCTCTGCCCACTGGTGGAACTTCCGCCACTTCCAGCACCACGCCAAGCCCAACATCTTCCACAAGGATCCCGACGTGACCGTGGCTCCTGTCTTCCTCCTGGGGGAGTCATCTGTCGAGGTGGGTGGGGAGGGACATGGGGACATGGACACCCTTAGGCCAGGCCTGCAGCTGAAGGGACCTGGCAGTGACGGAGCCCCCTGACCCCCGGCCTGGCTCTGGCCCCTGTCCTCGTCCCTACGCTGGCTCCAAGCCCAGCCCCTGCCCCAGGTGCTTCCCTCCCTCCCCACCTCCTACCCGCTGGGACCAGGAGCCCAGTGCTAGAATCTAGAGTTGCCTTTGACCTTGGCCCAGCCAGCCCCCTGACCTTGGCCTGGAGAGCTGCTCTCCCCAGCCGCCGCCTGTCTCCACAGTACGGCAAGAAGAAGCGCAGATACCTTCCTTACAACCACCAGCACCTGTACTTCTTCCTGAGTGAGTGTGCGTCAGTCCGCGTCAGTCCTTCTGGGGGTGGGGACGCGGCAGGGCCTGGCCTGGGCCTGCACCGTCCTCCCCACTGACCCGAGGCGCTCGCTCCCTGCCCCTCCAGGCCTGCGGCCTGGGCTCCCCCTCCAGCACTAAGCCTTCTGCCTGGGAGCTGCTCCCCCACTTCAGTCAAACCCTGCGTGGAACTTTCCAGGCCCCAGGCAGCTCAGGGTGGCCTAGAGCATTCGGGCAGTTGTTCCGGCAAACGGGGGCAGGGCGAGGATTCAAGGGCAGGCGCGTGTGGCGCTGGCCCCTGACGTGGGAGTCGGGGAAATGGCAGGGCAAGGGCGAGCCCAGGGAGGGCGTGTGGACCCAGCTGGACGGGACCAGGGCCAACACCCCTGGGGTGTGTGTGGTGGCACCGGGCGCCCACCCCGTCCTCGGCCCCAGCCCTGCTCCTGCTCTCTGTGCCCCCTCTGTAGTTGGTCCACCGCTGCTCACCTTGGTGAACTTCGAAGTGGAGAATCTGGCGTACATGCTGGTGTGCTTGCAGTGGACGGTGAGTGGGGACCGCTCAGGACCAGCGACCAGCCAGGGACAGGGCCTCAGCCCCCAGCACAGATGGACGCCCAGCATGCGGGCGCGTGGCGGGTGGGCGTGTCCCAGGCAGGTGTGCTCCCTGACGCATGACAGCATTCCCTCCCTGGGCAGCCCGCGAGCTGACAGGCAGGGTCCTTGACCTTCCACCCAGCTGAGAAAATCGAGGCCCAGCGAGGGGCAGTGTCCTATCCAGGGCTCCAAAGGCCCCGGCCCCTCTTCCCACCCCTCGTGGCCTCCAGCCCTCAACACTGGAGGCCGCTCAGCATTGCCTCCACCCCCTGCAGGACTTGCTCTGGGCTGCCAGCTTCTACTCCCGCTTCTTCTTGTCCTATGTCCCCTTCTACGGTGTCCCTGGGGCACTGCTGCTCTTTGTTGCTGTCAGGTATGGCCAGCACTGGGATGGCGGGAGTGGGGAGGTGACACACAAGCAGCAGGTGACCCTGACCACAGTTCTGGGCAGCCTCCACCCGCTCCCGACCCCCATCCTCACCCACAGCAGTGCCACCTCCCTGGGCTGTTGGTGGAATCAGATAAATACGAGGGTCAGGACCTTGTGGGGTGGGCAGGTCGTCGGAGCAGCCTGACTTGCAGGGCACCCCCGAGTGTCCACCGCTCAGCCTCGCAGGGGGACACCGTCCATTCAGCTTCTTTAAACCCCAGCGAGGGAGCGATTCCACAATCCCACAGTGCTGGGGCCACGCCGGGGGACGGCCACGCCCCAGCCTCCACTCTGGGGGCCTCAGTGGTGAGCTGGACGGGGGACAATGCCCAAGACTCCCCACAGGGTCCTGGAAAGCCACTGGTTTGTGTGGATCACACAGATGAACCACATCCCCAAGGAGATTGGCCACGAGAAGCACCGGGACTGGGCCAGCTCTCAGGTGGGCAGGGGACAGTGGGCGGGGCGGGGTGCAGTGGAGGCCCAGCCAGGAGCCAGTGGGCATGGAGGGACAGGAGGGATGCCAGGGTCCGGATTCCCAGCCCGCGTCCCTCACCTCCACCCGCCTGCCCCGGGCAGCTGGCGGCCACCTGCAACGTGGAGCCCTCCTTCTTCAACGACTGGTTCAGCGGGCACCTCAACTTCCAGATCGAGCACCAGTGAGTGCGCCCTCCGGGGTCGTGACGGGGAGGGGGTGAGCCCAGGGGCCCGGCCGAGAGCCCTCCCCCATCTCCCACGGGGAGGCTGAGGCCAGAGCCCTGGGTTCACGGGGGAGCCCCCCGGGACAGGTGGTGCACGGGGCCTGGGAGGTGAGGAGTGGGGCCTCCTCTGTCAGCCTCCCTCAGACGCCGGCTCCTTCCCCCAGCCTCTTCCCCACTATGCCAAGGCACAACTACCGCAGGGTGGCCCCGCTGGTCAAGGCGCTGTGTGCCAAGCATGGCCTCCACTACGAAGTGAAGCCCTTCCTCACCGCCTTAGTGGACATCATCGGGTGAGGCCCTGCCCAGGCCCCTTGGTTCTCGGAGGTTCCCCAGGGCCACGCGGGCCCCCTGCCGGCTGGCATCTGAGCCTCTGGGTCAACCTGCGCCCTCCTCCCTTGTCCGCATTCGCTCACACAGTGAGACTTCGCGGAGCACCTGTAAACGCCTCAGTGAGTGACAGGCGGGGGGCCCTGTCTTCCCAGAGCTGACAATCTAGCAACAGAAGGCGAGTAATTAAAAAACAGTGAAGGACAGAAAAAGTGAAAAGTGTTCTGGCCAAAACCACAACAGGGCAGGTGAGGAGATTAAAAAGTGGTCAGGGGTGCAGTTAACAGGACGGCACATGGGCAGTGTCAAGGTGCCAGCATGGGCGCAGAGAGAGAGAAGCTGAGAGGGCTGACCTTGGGGCATCGGCAGAAGAATATTCCAGGCCGAGCACGCAGCAGTGCAAAGGCCCTGAGGTAGAAGCGAACTGGTGTGTAGGACCTGATCTATATCTTGGGAAGAGATATGGCTAGGAACTCACTATGGGCAAGAACCCAAGCAGGAAGACAGAGCAGAGGCTCCTGCAGCCACCCAGCGGTGGGGAAACCTGGAGGTGGGAACGGAGCTCAGATTCTGGGTCTTCCTCCCCTGAGCCACTGCACATGCCGGTCCCTTTACTTGAATGCCCTTCATTCCCTACTGCTGTTCAGACTTGAGTTTCTCCATGGTTCTTCCCAGCCTGGGCCTCTGAGTCCCTGCCATTCAGCATAGCCCCGTTAAAGCCCTGGCACGGGGTTTCCTAGTGATTCATTGATATTTCTGCCTCCTCTGCCTGATTTCAGGCTCCTGGTGGGCAGGTTCCATGTCCTGTATGTGTTGGGTCACAGGGCCCAGCAGGAGAAGGCAATGGGCACGACGGGGAGGAGGGACAGGCCCCCAGGCTCCTACCCGGACTTGGCTTTGTCCGCCCCTCCCCTCCCCACCTGCATTCCATCCAGCTAATGGGTGCCCAGCCTCCCCTGCTAACCCTCTCTGGCCCCCAGCCTCAGGGGGAGGGGACTCAGGGGACTGGGGAGCCTGGGGGGTTGTTGGTATCTTGCAGTTGAATCTCCACACCTCCCAGGTCCCTGAAGAAGTCTGGCGATGTCTGGCTGGACGCCTACCTCCACCAGTGAAGGCAGACCCAGGAGGCAGAGAAGGGGTAAGGGCCAGGGCCTCGGCAGCCACGAGCCGGCGCCCGGCAGGACGGACAGCCCCCCGCGCCCAGCCCGGGCTCCTGAGTGTCCTCCGGCCCTGCTGTCTTTCCCTCCACCCTCTTGCCTGCCTGTTCAGCAGCTCCGTGGCCGTGGCTCTGGGCCCGAAGGACCAGGGGTAGAGGGCGGATACCCAAGCCACGCGGGGGAGCACAGCATGTTTTCCTAGCGCAAGAAATGGGGGGAAACTGTTATTTTTATATAAAAATCAACCCAGATATATTACGGAGCGGAGTGTTGAGCTTGCATGAATGTGGGGGCTGGAATCGGCCCTGGATTCCCCAGAGATGTTCAGGCCCTGGGGCCATCATGGTACGGAGGAGGGTTGGTGGCTGGGGAGCTCCCCGCCATGCTTGGGAGGTGACAGCTGCTCTCCTTCAGGTCCACCCAGGGCTTGGTCCCTTCCTCTTCATGGCTCACCAGCAACCTGGCGAGTCGCTCAGGGCTGTGGCCCACTTTACTCCCCTGCGGCCCGAGGGCCATGTTCAGAGCATGGCCTTGCTTCAGCGCAGAGCTGATGGGTCTCTGGCCCTGCCCAGCCTTGTTTTGTGGCCCTGCAGGAGATGGGGGGCTCAGGGGGCTGCCCTGTGGTGGGCCACCTGCCAAGCTTGGAGCTATCTTGGCGCATCATATGGGAGTGGCATTGCGGCCCATGGATACCTGGGACCAGGTGCTTGCCCGCGGTTGCCACAGTGAATGAGTCAGGTCCTTAGGGCAGGGCAGCTCCACCCCTGAGCCCCAGGAGTCTAGGAACTTGTCCTCCTCCAGCCCTCAGCCTCCTCGGGAGCAGTGGGTACGCTGGGTGTGCCACGTGCAGTTCTGGGGACACACTCAGTTTTGCCTTTGCTACGCACACACACCGAGCTACGTCCCCAGCCCGGGAGGGCTTTGGGTTTCCTCTTGGGGCTTCCTGAAGGTGAGAAGAAAGGAGAGGTGAACTGCTGGACCCCTCTACTCCCAGCGCCGACACCCCAGCTCTGAGCTGAGCTGCAGGGCTCACGTGAAGACATGTTGGCCGCCTTAGATGACAACAGAAAACCCGAGATGCTGGGCTAGGATTTCTCTGAGGGCCTTTCTGGTGTGGGAGCAGAGGTCACCCCACCAGCCACAGGGATTGTCCCCACTCTGGGCACCTGTTGGTGCATGCTGGGGTCCCCTTTGAGACATGGAAAGGACACAAGTGCTGCACTTCTGGTTATGTCCTTAGTGGGGGGCTCCGTGGGAAAGGAGCTAGGGAGATGCCCTCCCTACCCCCAAACCCTCCCCCTCCACAAGGCGACCCGGATTGTCTCTTCTAGGGAACTTCTGAGCTTTTCTTCCAGGACCTAAGCCCCGTAATGTGATGGTGATCATGCTAGTCCCCAAAACTCGGGCACTTATTCTGTGCAGGGAAAGGTGCTGCCGGTTCCATGGATTCCTGGCTCTTCCCCAGAGCTTGCCTTCTGGGAAGTTCTCCCTAACTCCAGGACTCTCCCCCGTCTGCCTCAGCCTCGGGCCACGGTCTCTGTACCTGGAACATGGACCTCTTTAGCTGCTGAAACAGCTCCCCACGTCCTCCCTGCCCAAGGTGGTCCCAGCTGGAGCCTCCTGAGCAGGACCAGGCGGAAGCAGAGGGGGATGCCCATCAGCAGCCGGCACCTCCTGGCCCACCCTGGTCCGCTCCGTGTGGTTTCCTCCCGCTCTTTCCTGGGGTCAGATAGACCTGGGAGAGGTGGGAGTGGGTGGGGCCCATTCCTGCCTCTGCCAGCACTGGAAGCTGTGTGACCTTGGGAAGTTAGTCAACCTCTCAGCCACAGTCCCGCTTCGGAAGTGATGGGGAGGAAAAGGGATGCGGCAGGAAGGCTCCTAGCCAAGAGGGTCCCATGGCTGGGCTCACCACGAGCTCTGTGACCCGAGACAAGCCTTTGGCCTTATCCGAGTCTCATTCTCCTGCGGAGAGGATTGAACGCACTGTAAGGCACTCATGTGCCAACTTGATGCCCAGAGATGTCCCACCTGCAGGGTTTCTGCACAAGCTGGCTTCCTCTGTGGGCAGTCCCCCTCAGTCACCGCTTGTCCAGACCCAGTGACTCCTGGTGTCACATGGGCACCGTGAGCAGGGACGGCTCTGGATGGCATTCCCTCCATCCCCTGCCTGGCAGGGTTTAGCCACACCCTTGCAGATGGGCAGCGCGGCATTCCAGTGGTGGTTGGGATGCGCTTAAGAAGATGTTAAGCCGGGCCTGGTGGCACGTGCCAGTGATCCCAGAGATTTGGGAGGCTGAGGCAGGAGGATCATAAATTCAAGGCCGGATTTAGCCGTTTAGCAAGGCCCTAACAACTGAGCAAGACCTTGTCTCAGAAAATAAAAAAAGGCTGGGGGTGTATGTAAGTCCGTGGTAAAGTTCAGTTCCCAGTACCAAAAGAAAAAAGTTTAACACAGAAGGGGGAGGGCGGGGGATGCCCCTACCCCGAGGGACCACCGAGCCTGCAGCGCCACCCAGGGGCGCCCGGAACACCTGCACCACTGTGGGGTGGACTGTGCTCCATGCTGCCTCTGGTGGTGGCCTCTGGAGATTTGCACTCTTGTCTGCAAATCGGGAATTGGCCAATAATGTGCTTGAAAAGGACCCTTGGGGAGACCCCTATCCTCAGTGGCCACCCCAGTCTCTCTCTACAGCCTGAAATCCATCACTGACAGGTCATCTCTGCCCTTGACCCCTTCGTTCGCCATGCTGGAGCCCTTGGGAACGGGCCACTCCCCTTCCCTATCTATAGGACTCTTACTCAGTCACAGGGCAAAGACTGACAGGCAGGAAGGACCTTGGTGGGAAGCCCCAGGTCCCCGTTTTTATTGTCTGCACGAGAGTCCCTGTCGGTCCAGGAAAAAAAAGAAAAAAGCCAAATGACCGAGGGAAGCAGCGCCTTGTGCATTTATTGTTCCTTCAACCAAACGACATCTAAGTTTCCTGAGGACAACTCGGAACCAGCCCCGCCCTTGTCCTGTGGGAGTGAGTGACCAGTGACCGGGAGGCAGAGAACGGGCTTTGTGACAGGACTCTTTCCCATGCCCCCTTCCCGGGAGACCGCCACGCTGCCAGTACCAGCCCCTGCCAAGCTCCAGGATCCTGGCACTAATGCTCTCAGATACTCGCTGTCGAACCGGGCGATTTGGGAGAAAGACCTAATTGCTTTCAAAATCCAAAAAAAATGCATTTCTAATGGCAGAGGACAGTGATCGTGACCCCTTAGCGTGCTGCGTGGCTGCGTTTCCTTTTATGCAGGAAGCCAGTCTGGTTAGAAATAGAATGTGGTCAGAACAGCACTGACACGGGCAGCGAGCCTTCCCCTCTGCTTCTTTGCAGTTCGTCACCAGGCGCCCTGCTGGTATCCACAGCTGGCCATTTCCAGCTCAGACAGTAGAACAGACCATCCCTAGAGGTACTTCCCTCTGGCGATGGTGCCGCTGGGCCAGCTGAGGAGTTCCGATGGGCCCAAAGCGCATGGCAAGCCCAGCCCAGCCCAGGTGGCTGCCACCTCTGCCCTGCCCCTTGCCAGAGAGCTTCTGAATGTCCAGCAGGACATCTGAGGAACTTGCCAGACCACCCACTGCCTCCCAGCCACCAGCTTCAAACAGCCCAGGCTGTTTGGCCAGCCCCGTCTCTGGGCCTGGTGCCCAACACGTGCCCACAGCACCCACAAAGCTGATATGGTTATCTCAGTAGCCACCCTACAAAGGGTGAGCTCTTATCTCCACCTGGACTAACTGCCCTCCACCACCTCCACCCACTCTGCCAGCCACGCGGCCTCCTGGGGAGCAGTCTGGCCTCCACGTGATGAAGCAGGGGAGATGAGATGAGCCAGCAGACTGGGTTAGGGGCAGGCTTGCTCTGTGCCCTGCCGGCTTCAGCTGCCATTGCTGTGTGGCTCAGGCCAGCTTTTCCCCCTCTGTCCTCAGTCTCCCAGACTGTGAATGGGTATCATCAGGGCTTGCTCACTCAGGACTTTGGAAACGAGGGTGTCACAACTTTGGCAGGGGGCAGAGTCAGAAATCCACAGTTCTGGGGGTGTTGGGCAGGAGCCATGGCTAAGTACTGGGACAGGAGGGAGCCGTTAGGCACAAGGCAGATATGGGTATCGCCAGCTTCTGGACCCAACGGCAGTACTTCAGGGCAAGGAAGGGGCTGGGGATGTCACAGGGAAGATTCAAGTACCCATGGATCTGGACCAAGGTTTACCTGGTGCCTACACAGCCGCAGGGTCCACCTCGTCCTCCGGTCCTCCCCACCACTCTCCCTCTCCCCAGGTCCCTGGTTGTCATGGGTGACGAACCCTGGATTTCCCGTTGACAGGGCCTGGGCTTGTTGCTCTCCCTGCCTGGACCATCCTGGGAGTCAGGGGTGCCAGGTGGAACCCATGCACGGGGAAGAATGGGAGGCATGTTCTCCTAGGTCTCCAGCCTCTGGGGCTTACCAGGAAGGCGAGGGCTCACGGTGCCGAGATGCGGGCGTCCTTGGGGCCCCTTTACCGTGCTGAAGCTGTGGCCCAGAGTTCCGCCAGGGCAACGGACTCACCCAGGGCTACTCAGTGACTCAAAGCAATCTGCCATCCTAGGCCCCGGGAATCACACACACCCACGGGGTGGCCCAGTCAGGCGAGGCTGGGCTCAGGGCTCAGGGCAGGGGCAGGAAGGTCTCTGCTGGAGCCTCCCCAGTCCTGCTGGAAGAGCTGCGAGGCCATGTGAGGAACCCTGGCTACAGAGCCTCCTGGCTGTCCCCGTGCGGTGGCCTAAACCAGCTGGGATGAACATCACAGCAGCACCGAGCCAGCGGAGGGCCCCGGCCGCATCCCTCTGACTTCCCAGGCTCAGGGCTCAGACAGACCTAGAACCTGGCCCCTGTGCCCTTGGATATGAACAGGTGACGCAGGCTGGGATGACTGGCCTCCCCTGGGCTGTAGGGACTGGAAGAGCGGCTGCCTGGGCACAGGACAAGCCCCGCTGGGAGGGCCTCCCCTGCCCTCAGCCCCCCACACAGCACCCTCTGTGTTAGGCCAGGAAGCCCATCAGCCGCCCATCGGTCTTACTGAGCCACAAGGAAGTGAGAATAAAATTACTTCTTTTATTTCCCAAAAACGTACGGGTGGGGAAGCAACGTGATAGAAATGAAGATCAGTTCCCTACGGCCTCATTCTGCCCCTGGAGGGCGCAGGCAGCTCGGTGGTGGGAGGGGTGGATGTTGCCATGGTTACCTGGGGCTCAACCCCACTGAATTGTTCCTGGCTGGCCTCGTCCCTAAATCTACAGGTTGGTTAGTGGGTTAGATCGTAGAAGGAAGCAGCGGGGTCCCTCCCTGTGGCGCAGTCTCCCCCTCCCTCCCCACACTCTCCCAAAGCCTTCAGCTGCCCCGGCCTCCAGCCCAGCCCAGCCTCCTTCTCTTCTTGGCACCCGCTTGGCCCTCTCTGGGTCCCCCACTCCTCTGACACCTCAGGGTGGCCTCCTGAGACTCCCTGCTTGCTTCCCTGCCTTCCTGCCAGCAGCTCTCCACACCCTGGGCTTGGGGAGCCCCGCAGGGGGTGTCTCATAAAAGGCATGTTGCCCTAAGACCCAGCCCCATCGCACCTCCTGTCGGGACGCCTGCCGTAGAAAAGGTTAAAATGGCAAAGATTAAAAACCGTAAAAGACAGGCGAGCGAGGCTCAGTGCTGTCCATGCCGACGCCCCCATTCTGGGGAGGGCCGGTGTCAGGCGCCGGTGCCCTCCTCCTGCAGGGCCAAGTCCGCTCGTCCAAGTAGCCAGGGACTGACCATTTCGGGGGAGAAGCTGACGGCTCCGGAATCTCAGGACACTCAACGAGGACAAACGCCTGAATGAGGCGGCGCGGGGCTGCACCTCCGGGCTGGCGTGCCCTCCCGCAGCCTGGCGGTTGCCTCTGCTGAGCCCACACGAGGGACCCCACTCTGGTCCCAAGGTCACAGACTCCGGAGTTAGGAAGATGGTGGAATGGAAGCTGCACACGCCTGGGGGGCCCGGAGCACCAGTGGGGGTGGCGGACATCTCCCGGCCTCAAAGTCTGAGCTGGCCGTGCTGCAGGTCTGGAGCCCTGAACGGCTGGAGGGAGGCCCAGATCCCCGCCCCCGGACGGAGACCCTGAGTACAAAGCACACCTCCCTCCCAGCAGGAGAGCGGAGCCAGGCCTGCACCCTGCCCCAGACCCCAGAGCATCCGGGGGACCAGGGCTTCCGAGGCCTGGTGGTCAGGTGGAAGGACAGGAGTCCCAGGCCAGATCTCCTCAGACCTTTAGGGGCAGCAGCTGGTGGCAGGGATGGAGCCACCTCTCTCTGCTCTTGGAAGAAGGGGCCAGGAGGTGGCGGGGTGAGGGCGAGGGCTGAGAGGACAGGCCCCACAGGGGCTGGGGTGGAGGGAAGGAAGAGAAAGAGAAAACCAAACTCGGGGTCCATGCACCAGTGTGTGCCCCAGCCTCGTGAAAACCCTCAGAACAAAAGCCCGCCCCTCCCTCTGGCCGTCACCCCCACCTGAGCCCCTTCCCCACGAGGGCCCTGAGAACGCCACGTCACTTGTGCAGGTAGGCATCCAGCCACAGCTCCCCAGACTTCTTCAGGGAACTGCAGAGAGAGAGGAGAGGGGACCGGGGCTCAGGAGCGGGGACGCACTGGTGCCGGGGGAGAGGCTGGGGGGCAGGCGCTCCTCTCAGTCGTCAGGGGGCTGCAGGCTGCTGGCCCAGGCTCCCCAGGAAGTCCCAGCAAAAGGACCAAGGGTCAGTCCTCTTCCAGTCCAGAGCAGGAAGCCAGGGTGGTGCCCTTGAGGGCAGGGGACACCCTGGGAGGGCCCTGCCTTCCATGCAGTCCCAGCTGTGGACATCCTGGCCCCTCTGGGAGCTCCGCACCTGCGGACTCCGGCCGCTTACCTGATGATGTCCAGCAGGGCCCGCAGCAGAGGCTTCTCCTGGTACTGGATGCCATGCTTGGCGCACAGAGACTTCACCAGGGGCGCGATCTTGTGCAGGTTGTGCCGGGGCATGGTGGGGAAGAGGCTGGGGGAGCGCAGGCAGGCGCGGTGTGAGGGTGCCCCCAGCCGCTCCCCGCCGCCCCGGCCCAGGGAGGCCCTGTCTGCAGCCAGGACAAGCCTCCTCCCGAGGGTCCGCCGGGGCTGTGGATGGGGGCTGTTTGTGAGCAGGTGTGTCTGCTCCAGAAAGCTGGAGTCTAGGTGGCCAGAGACAGAAATGTCATGTTTCCCAAAAGCAGGAAACACAAGAAACAGATGGGAGACGGGAAGAACAATGACAGGTGAGACAGGGACGAGGGGCGCAGAGGCAGCGCCCTCGGCCACCTGTGTTCCAGGAGAGCTATGTAGTTGGGCCTCAGTTTTTCTGCCAATGAAACGGGACCAATTATCCCTGCACTGCAAGCCTCGCAGGATCAGGAGGTGTCTGGGCATGGAATGTTTGGGCACGCACTTGCCAACTACCCAGCTCCCATCTCACGTCCAGGAGCGTGCTCGTTACTGTGGCTGTGTGGCCCAGGGTCTGGCCCGATGCCGTGGGGACGGCCGGGGCGCCTCTCCTGACCTCAGTGAGGGTGGCTGCGGAGTTGTGCTCTAAGTCGGGGCGGTGACCTTGCGGAGGCGGGAGAGAGTCCCGCAGGCTGCCCGCTACCCAGCGGCCACTTCCCTCCCAGCCTCCCTCGGCCTCGCCGGGGCTTGCTCACTGGTGCTCGATCTGGAAGTTGAGGTGCCCGCTGAACCAGTCGTTGAAGAAGGACTGCTCCACGTTGCAGGTGGCCGCCAGCTGCGGAGCAGAGCGGGGCTGAGTGGCCAGGGACAGGAGGGGATCATGGGGCTGCCTCGGTCCCATGAGGCCCCACCTTACCAGGGGCCTCAGCCTGGCCACATTCCCCCACCTGTCCCTCTTGAGGCTTCTTGTCACCCTTTCTTGCTTAGCCCTAAGGCTGCCAGCAGGACACAGGGGGCCCCCGGGGAAAACCCAGAACAGCTGGTCCAGGTGCAACCACGTCGGGGGCGAGGACACTGAGTGCAGGGTCACCATGAGCCCGGTGACCAGCTCTGCCTTCCCTCACCTGGCTGCTAAACCAGTCGCGGTAGTGGTCAAGCTCAATCTCCATGACGATGTGATTCATCTGTGTGACCCACACAAACCAGTGGCTCTCCAGGAACCTGGAAGAGAGCCCAGCTCAGCACGGCGACCTCCGAGGACCCTCCCTGGGCCCAGCCTTGTGGGAGCAGACTCGTCCCCCCCAGCCGAGGCAGGGGCAGGGCTTGGCCCCTGGCTGCTGCACCGCCAGGATGGGGTCCCAGGACCAAGTGCATATGCCTGTTTATCCCCATGGACGCCAGTGCTCTAAAGGGCCCAGGGATTAGGCAGCCAAGCTGTGGCACCTGATGAAGTTGAGGAAAAGGAGGGATCCCAGGATGCCATAGAAAGGGACGTAGGTGCAGAAGAAACGGACGTAGTAGCTGATGGCCCAGGCCAGGTCCTGTGGGAGGAAAGGAGAGCAGACGTGGGCCTGGCCTGCCCTCCCTGGCACGGCGTGCCCAGCCAGATGTGCACACACCTCACTGCTAAGCGCAGGCGTGCAAACCAACCCCAACAGGCCTCCGGCAGGTGGGCACCAGGCCCGCGGAGATGGGGCACCTCCCCGAACACCACCTGTTTTCCTGGGCTTCCCAACTGCCTTGGTTCCCAAGGTAAGGGGACACCCGCAGTGAGGCGGCCATGGGGAGCTGCGGGGCCAGCAGCCTCGAGGGGTCCAGGGGATTCTAAAGGTGTGGCTCTGCTCTGCCCTCCCACCAACGCATGGCCAGGCCACGCTGCCCTCAGCCCCGCCTCTGCTCACCAGCACCTGGATCTGCGTCCTCACCTCTCGCTCCAGCATGAAAACATGGAGGGCAAAGGCCAGGGGACTGTCCGTCCCTGACCTCCCTCCAGGCCCTCCCAGTAACCTCAGACACGGGGCAGGCCTCTCCCCACACGCCCTCTCCAGCCTCCCGCTCCCTTCCTGGGGTGGGTGGTAACAGGGTTCTGAGCTTGGACATCATCTCTCACTGACGCGCCGGTCCCGCCACAGGCAGGCAGTCTGCAGAGTCCATCTCTCCACTTCCTCTGCTAGCCCAGCCACGTGTCTTGGCCGGTCCACAGCTCTCCTGCTTGTCCTTGTGCACCCTTGCCTCCAAGAAGACCCCTTCTCTCTCCTGCAACACCCTCTCATTCACCCCAAGTGGCCCAGAGCTCTGCAGGATTGGGAGCCCCTCTCCTCAGCACCGAGCCAGCTCATTCCCGCCTCGGGGTCTCTGCACAGATTGATCCTTGCATCTGGAAGGCGTGCCCAGGCCGTGCTTAAATACCAATGCTGAGGTGAGGGGTGCGGTGGCACGTGTGTGGCTCGGGGACTGCCCCTCTTGGGCAATGGAGAACCACCGTTGGAAGCACAGTGGGAAAAGAGGATCACACTGGTGTCTTGAAATTGATCCTACCAAAGTGCAGTCAGGAGATTAGAGGTGATTTCAGTAGCCCAGGCGTGAAATGACAGGGTCCTAAATCAGGACCTGCACTGTGGAGGAAGAGGTGACAGATTCCAGAACTGTGTAGGAGGCAGAAGTGGCCATATTGGATGGCTGCTTGGTTGTGAGGAACCTGGGCTGGCCCTGGTGTCAGCCCAGGTGAGCAGGGTTGGGGTGCCACAGGCTGAGCAGAAAAGGGGGAGAGGCAGCTTAGGAGAGGCTGGCGAGGGAGAGTGGGAAGGGCCAGCAGTGGTAGAGGGCAGGACGGCCAGGTCCAAGGAGGTGGTCTCCAAGGAGGCTGGGGAGATAGACGTTGCAAGTTCTGCTCCTGTTTTCCTTCATTTTCGTGTGTGTGTGTGTGTGTGTGTGTGTGTGTGTGTGTGTGTTTTCACGGGCACATATATAAATAAGTGGGGGTGGGGGTTGATGCTTGTTGAGTTTTGTGTTGAGTGACATATGCCTACGGGGACCACTGGCTCCAGGACAGGGACGAAGGAGATGCAGGGAAGCCACCAAGCAGGAGCAGAGGGGGCAGGAGAGCCAGAGGGGTGGGGTGGGGGCTGGGAAAGGATTAGGAAGAGCTTCAAGAAGTGGTCAGGGTGCCAATGACAGTCATGAAGGTGGACACGGGTCCCTTTGGCAGGGTGGCAAACACCTCCCCTCAGAGGCCTTCCTCACAGCTCTTAAGAAGCCAGGCACGGTGGTGCACGCCTGTAATCCCAGCAGCTCCGAAGGCTGAGGCAGGAGGATGGAAGGTTAGAGGCCAACCTCAGCAACTTTGTGAGGCCTTATCTCAAAATAAAAAATAAAAAGGGCTGGGGAGGTGGTTCAGTGGTTAAGTGCCCCTTAGTTCATCTGTGGTACACACACACCAAAAAAACCCCCAAAAGCTCTTTCCTTGAGGCCAGGGCTTCTGGGGCTCCACACTACAGCCACCTGGATGATGCTTTGCGGGACGGGCTGTCCTAGGCATGGCGGATGTCGCGCACCCTCCCTGGCTGGATGCCAGACGTGCCTTCCCATCTCCAAGGCGTGACCTCAAAAATGACTCCGGACGTTGCCAAATGGCTCAACAGAGCAGCTCCGGTTGGGGCTGACAGGCCCGAGGGCCCCCAGGTGCCCCTGGCTCTGCCACCTGATACCTTTTAGGGATGTAGTCTGATCTCCTTTCCTGCTCTTCCTATGCCACGCTTTGTTCCTTATGGAGCAAGCAGTTAAAAAAAAAAAAAAAAAAAGGAGGGAAGGAAGGAAGGAGGGAAGGAGGGAAGGAGGGAAGGAGGAGGGAGGGAGGGAGGGAGGGAGGGAGGGAAGGAGGGAGGGAGGGAGGGAGGGAAGGAGGGAAGGAGGGAGGGAGGGAGGGAGGGAGGGAGGGAGGGAAGGAGGGAGGGAGGGAGGGAGGGAGGGAGGGAGGGAAGGAGGGAGGGAGGGAGGGAGGGAAGGAGGGAAGGAGGGGCCAGCAAGACCTACTGAGTGACCACTCGCCTGCCCTCTGCTGAGCGCAGGAGCCGTGTCCCTGTCACAGTGAACCCTGCCGTGCCCACAGGTTAGCATGTTATCACCCTGCGCAAAATCATGACTGCACCTGTACATAAATCCCAGGGTTCCCTCGGGCGCAACGCTGCACGGTCCCCGGTCAGGGCCACTCTCCCTCTTTGGAAGCAGAATCAGGAGACGCCTGTAAGCCTGTTATTTTAGGTTGAATTGTGTACCCCCAATTTGTACGCTGAAGTTCTGAACCCTAGAACTTCAGAAGGTGGCCTTATTTGGAAAGAGCGCCGTTGCTGGCACAACTTAGTTAAAAGGAGGTCATTAGGATGGGCCTTAATCCAGTAGGACTGGTGTCCTTATAAGAAAAGGGGATGCTGGACACACACAGTACACACGGAGGGAGGAAGATGGCCTCCAGCAGCCATGGAGAGGGGCTTGGAACCGGTCTTCCCCTCACAGCCCTGGAAGGACCAGCCCTGCCGCCACCCCGAGGCAGGCCTTCCAGCCGCCAGACTGTGAATCCCTGTTTGCTGAAGCCACCCGGCCCACGGTGCTTTGTCACACAGTCTTGGCAAAGGCACATGCCTGTCTTCTTAGCCAATGCCCGGCTGCTGCCCACTTCTCAAGCAGACTGTGGGACGACAAGGCTCGGAGCCCCTCGGGGACGCGGAGGGCAGGCTGGCTGGGCTCTGTGCCCACCACAGGGCCTCCGGGAGCTTTCAAAGGCAGAGGCTGCCCTGCGTGGATGCGTTGGGGGATCCTTGCGACCAGCATGCTGTGGCCTTCCGGGCCCTGGTGTGAGCAGGCAGGCCCAGGCCCGCAGAGCCACGTGGGGCACAGTGCAGGAGCCCTGGGTGCCGAGCCCCAGCCGCCCTGTGCCCGCCCCCAGCCAGCCCCGGACTCACCACCCAGTGCCTGTGAACGATCATGGTCATGATGATCTGATACTGGAAATACAGGGGGATGAGCAGCGGCGGCCCGACTGCGGGAGAGAGCAGAGGCGCTTAGAGGCGGCCCGCTCCGCCCGCCCGGCCCGGCCCAGGGATCCCAGGAGCCCGGCAGGGGCGGGACACGGGACAGCTCTGCCCGAGGGGGAGGACGGGGTGGCAACCCAGGGCCGCATCTGCCATGTGGCCAGCTCTGGCTGCCGTGGCCCCTGCTGACGGAGGTGGTGTTGCGTTCTGTCTGGAAGGGACAGCTGCCACACGGGTGAGAGGCGGGGACGGGGCAGGCGCCCAGCACTCACTCAGGAAGAAGTACTTGTGTTGGTGGTTGTAGGGAAGGTATTTCAGCTTCTTCTTGCCGTACTGAGGAGGAAGGAGAGAGGGGCAGTGAGCACCAGCCTCCCGGGCCCAGCCTCCTGAGCTCCCCCCACCCACGCTCTGCAGCCACCGCCCCCTGCTCAGGACAGGCCTCCGTTCCCTCCCTGCCAATCTGCACCCTGGGCCTGCGAGCCAACAGGGGCCAACACTCCTCACCCTGGCTCCTGGGCCAGCACCCACTGGCCAGAATCCTCTGCAGGCCCAAGGGACAGTGCTGACCAGGCTCAGGCTCAGAGGCCCAAGACCACGATAAGTAGGCCTGGCTGGGACCAGAAAACTCACACTGGCTGCAGGTACCCAGAAGGAGCTCCTCAGCCTTCTCCATCCCCGTGGGGGTAGGAAAAGCCTCTAGGTCTCCCTGGGGAACTCCCTGGAGTCCACAGCAGCTGGGAGAACCCAGTATGGGCTGGGACTGGACAGTGTCATCAGCCTGGGAGCATCTACTCCCTGGAGCTACCCCCAAATTAAGTTCTTTCCCCTCCCTCCCTCCCTCCTTCCCTCCCTTCCTTCTTCCTTCCTTTTTCTTTTTGGTACTGGGGATTGAACCCAGGGGCATTCTACCACTGAGCTGTAGCTCCAGCCCTTTGAATTTTGTTTTGAAACAGGGTCTTGCTACGTTGCCCAACCTGCCTTTGCAATCCTCTGACTTCTGCCTCTCGAGTGCCTGGGATCGCAGACGTGCACCACCACACTCAGCAGCCCTGAGATGTCTAAGAGTTAATCACTCCTTCCCAGTACAGCTGGGTAATGCCAACGGAACAGAGACGGCCACACAGCACAGGCACCGAGGACTCCCCCTGCTTACCTGGCTCCTTAGTCCCTCAGGCCAGCCCCTAGGAACAGCCCACCTGCTCTGTGAGGGCTGAGACCCGAGGAAACTCATAAGACCTAGTGCTGACCCCAGGACACTTTCCTCATCCACCCCTCCCTGGGTGCCAAGGCCAGAGCCACCCTCTGCAGACAGTGGCCATTCCTGCTATTGGAGTCTGGAGATCAAAGTGAGTTTCAGATGGGAGGAAACTCAGTGGCGTCTAGTGACAACACAGAGGACAGGGCTCTGGCAAGGGAGGGGGAGTGAGGAGGGACAAAGTCCAGCCTCGCCTAGGTCTGGAATCTTGGTGCCAGAGGCCACGGCCGCAGCACACCCGGCCAAGGCACTGCCAGAGCGATCCCTCTGTTCCCTGCGACTCCTGTGCCCTGGTGAGGACCTCACTCACGCCCACAGGTCGTCCCTGTGCACACAGCCTGTCATTGAGGTCAGGGCTGAAGTTGGTGTTGCAGAGGCCAAGCCAGGGAGGTCTCGGAGAAGCCTTTCATGATGACCCAGTGCAGGGAGGGAGGAGAAGGGCCAGCAAGGGAAAGTGGCCAGAGTGGGCGACTGCAGAGCCCCAAGGTTCCCGGGAGGCTGCAGGCCACAAAACAGGCCCTGGGCCCTTTTCTAACCTCCTCCCAGCAGCCAGGGAACCAGGCCTCAGGCTTCTCAGACCTGGCCACCCGCTGCCCACACGTCTCAGTCCACAGAGCATCTCTTTCCTCTCAGAGACTGGGCACTAAAAGCAGCCGCCACGCCAGTAGAGGCCAGAGGGTTCCCCTAGAGGGACTTGGGAATGTCCAGACTGCTGAGTGGCACGAGGTAGGGGGCACCCAGGGAATTTATTTGAAGCTGCATTTGCATGACACACCGTTTTCATTGGCTTATGGTGACTCACACACTGCCAGCTCCCACATGTGGCTCTTCAATGCTCCAGAGTGACTTAGGGTCACCTCAGGAGGCAGGGGCTCAGGATTTAGGAGCTGCTCATCATTTGAGCCAACTGCACCACCTCCTGAGCTCCGGGTTCCTGTTGCAAGGTGAGGTTTGACACTATGTAGGGTTGTGAGGGCCCAGCGGATGGAATGGAGAGCAAAGCACTATGGGGTCGCAAATGAGTGTTAGTCATGGTCATGTCTGTGTACACCAAGTGACACAGCAACACATCTGCCCCTCTGACGGCCTCCAACGAGGCAGCCGTGAGGCGGTCTGTCAGGGGACTGGGGACCGCAGCACTCTTGCCCCAAGATCAGAAAGCACCACTATGGCTTTGAGGCCATCCAGCTCTGCCCGGGACTAGCTCTCGGGCCTGCTTTTCTTTGCCAACACCTTGCCATTGAGCGCGGAGGGATGAGAAGAGAGCTCTTTTAGGAAGCAGGGCCAGGAAGGAGAGTTCCTGGCTTCCTCACTGATCGGAAAGCTGGATGACCCCCAAAGCACATTTCCCAAGTGTCTCTGGGTCAGAGGGACGGCTGAGTGACGGCACGGCCTTTCTCTGCTTTGTGCAGAGCCTCAGCTCCAGCCTCACCAGCTAAGCGAGGACCCAGGGCTGGTGCATGTGGTGGTGCTCATCACGTGCTGGGCCTGCAGAGCTGGTGGGCAAGTCAGCCTTCCTCTCAGCTGGGACCACAGGGCCCGAAGTGCGGCGGGTAGAGAGAGGGAAGCCAGACGGTGCCTTCGCCAGCTGGGCTGTAGGCAAGGATGTGGGTGGCTTGCTGTGATCGGACCCCAAGAAGGAGATGGCGGCACACACCAGGTTTGCCTTGAACAGGGACAGGGCGTTCCCAAGCCAAGGCCGATAGCCGGGGACGCAGGCCAAGGCAGTGCTGCCAGCCCTGGTGGCTGGGCTGACCCCCCGCGCTCAGCCACGACGGAGACCACAAGGCCAGCCATGGGCAAGGGCCAGAGCGGTGCCAGGGGCGTGTGGAGGGGACTGTTCAGGTTTGAAACAAAATGTCTGAGGAATGTCAAGAGCCTTCCTTGTGTGTCTAGCTGGGGGAGGGGGCTACTGAAAGCCGCTGGTGGCCTCTGGGAACCCACAAACTCACAGAGGAAAACACAGGCATGGGCAGAGCGGCAGAGTCCCTACCCAAGGTCCCTGAGAGGAGGGCCACAGTTGTTCCAAGGGGAACTGGCCACTGTGGCCTGTTCTGGATCTGCAGGAAGCCAGGGGCTTCAGCTGCCAATGGGCAGAGGGCCGGGACCTCCCCAGATGGGAGGAGCAAGAGGCTCCCAGGCAGACATTTACAGTGCTGTGCGGATAATGGCCTCGTGCTCCCCTCGATGCTAGGGGCCAAAGAAAAGCAAAATCAGACTGCTGCGCCTAACTCAGCCGGGAGAGTCCCGATGGATGCACTAAAACCGGAAGCAGAACTTACAGGATAGAGCCATTAGAAAGAGAATTCGTTCTCCTCCCCCGCCCCCCCCTTTTTTTGGTACTAGGGATCAAACCCAGGGACACTCTACCACTGAAATATCACCAGCCCTTTCTATGTTATATCTTGAGACAGGGTCTCGCCAAGTTGTTGAGGCTGGCCTTGAACTTGTGATCCTCCTACCTCAGCCTCCCAAGTCATTGGGATGACAGGCATAGGCCACCCCACCTAGCTACATTTTCTTTATTTTCAAGGATTTGACTGTCTTTCTAGGAACTCAAAGGAATCAACTGAAAAACTAGAGTCAGGAAGAGACGCCAGTGACACTAGTCAGACTATCCATCACTTTCCTGACTACCAGAGGAAATCCAATCACAGGGATGAAAATTTAAGAAGCATCCAAGAGACGAAAAAGCACAGACCCTTGTCCAGAGAGACAGAAAGGCACTTGAGTAGGTGAGAGGCCCTGTTCCTGGAAGTGGAAATGTATCGACGCACATGCTTCTGAGAAGAGGTGAGTGGCTCATCACTAGCTTCTGAGGGGTCATTAAGTGCAGAGGCCAGATGAGCGTGGGCCCAGATCACGTCTGGGCGTGGGGAGGGCTCACACCATCATCCGGGGCATCAGTCAATGCCATCCCTCAGGGGTGCCTTAGGGGTGCAGGGGCCCCCAGCTGACCCTGGAGAAATGCAAATGTAGAACATTATCACAGTCAAATCCCACTGGGCAGAAGCTAAGTGTTCAGACATAAACCATAAAACACTGAAAATAACATCTACGAAGAACTCCCCAGGTATAAAAGCGATGAAAAGCATCTATAGGGAAGGAAAGTGAATATATTTTACTACATGAAACAAACAACCAAAAATCCTCCTGGGAGTCATAAATAAGACCCAAAGGTAAGGAACTACCTAGGAAAAGGGCCTCACTGGCGAGACCTGGCTGTCGACATCTCTTCATGCTGGACAGCCCTCGGGGCCCTGGCCAGGCTGCTCTGGTCATCTGAGCCCAGAGATAAGAGCCCTGGCAGGCACCCTTGCTCTGGAGGTTGGGGTGGTGGCTCAGGACCCCAAGGCCTGGCCATGCAAGGCAGACTCAAGGGTCCTGCTGTAATATGTGGGGCTGACAGGAAACAAGAGCCATCAGGTCAGCGGTCACCTCCGTCAATACACCAGAGCTTCCTGTGGGTAACAGTGCACCATCTGACGAGGAACCCAGGAAACATGGGCCCTTTCCACTCCTGACTGGCAGCTGGACAAGGCAGATCCTCACAACCTCCCACCCCAGAGGCCAGTATTTGAGACGCGAGATGTCAGAAGAGGTTCCACGGGCCACCGTGCCCAGGCGAAAGGAGCCTTCTTGTAAGCAGAACTGGTGAGACTAGGTTTAATTTGTTAGGGACACAGAAAACACGGCTCGGAACAGCCAACTGAACCGCATGAGAAAGGAAGGCTTTATTTCCACTATCAGAAAGCCTCCAGCTAATCTCTTCTCTATCTAGGCACCGCTAATCAAAGCTAGCAAGCTGTTTCCTAGAAGAAAAACAAAGGCCTGTATTTTGGCAGAAAATAAAATCCCTGCCCAGGCAGCCAGAGGCTCCGTGCTCCCAAGGTACCGAACCGTGCTCACTTCCTGTGACGGGGCTGTCGCTGGAAACCCAAGTCTGCTGGAGAGAAGGGCTCAAACCAGAGCTGGGGAACGGGCCCTCTGCTCCCCGCGTTCCAAGCCTTGGATGCCAATACTACCTCATTCAGAGGCCACTGTTTACTAAGGGAGAATCTGCCTCACGTGGCGAATGCTTATTGGGTCCCACTCTGAGCACTGATTTTTTTTTTTTTTTTTTGCAGTACTGGGGATTGAACTCAAGGCCTTGTGCTTGCTATCTCCCCAGCCCTGAGCACTGATTTTTAAGGCCTGCATAAAAGCAACAAAGATCTCCTGACTTTGGTTACCAATGTGCTCCCCAAATGCAAAGCATATGTAATATATATATATATATTTTTTTTTTTTTAAAGAAAGGCTCTACTTAAAAAAAAAAAAAAAAATGTGGCTGGGCAGGGAAGTGCACACCTATGATTTCAGAGGCTTAGAAGGCTGAGGCTGAATGAGTCCAAGTTCCAGGACAACCTGGGCAACTTACAGCATCTTAAAATCAGCTCAGTGATGGAGGACCCCTGGGTTCCATTCCTAGTATCAAAAAGTGTTCAATGAGAACATTCTTTAAATGCATTTGGGAGTAATTTTATTCAAAGAAAATAAAGGCACGAGGGGTAGAGCTCAGTAGGAGAGCACGTGCTTAACATGTACTAGGTCCTGGGTTCAATGACCAGCTCCAAAAAACAAAAAAAGTTAAGATTAGTAACACCAAATTTTCCTGTCTTATGAAATGAAATGGCTGTGCTATGCTACAGAAAATAACCAGAATACTGCACAGATGGTGGCACACGCCTGTAATCCCAGCAGCTCAGGAGGCTGAGGCAGGAGGATTGAGAGTTCAAAGCCAGCCTCAGCAAAAGTGAGGCGCTAAGCAACTCAGTGGGACCCTGTCTCTAAATATAATACAAAAAAGGGCTGAGGATGGGGCTCAGTGGTTGAATGCCCCTAAATTCAATCCCTGGTACCTCCCTCCCCCCAAAATGAATACTGCACAGCCAATAAAAAGGATAAAAATCTTTTGGACTCCTAGAGCAGGGTCCACATGTGGAGAGGTGGCAAGCTGCAGAATATAGGGCAGAATTTATTTTAAATTTTGGGTTTATTTTTGTTTTTATTTTAGTACTTGGGCTTGAACCCAAGGGCATGTCCCAGTCCTTTTTATTTACTTATTTGTCTTTTGAGACCAGGCTCTTGCCAAGTTGCCGAGGCTGACTTGGAAGTTGCAATCCTCCTGCCTCAGCCTCCGGAGTTGCTGGGATTGCAGGTGTGTGCCACCATGCATGGCTTAAATTTTGTTTTTAAAGGGACAGATACATGTGTATTCATACACACTTAGAAAACATCAGGAAGGACCCAGGCATCTTGTCAACGGGGGTGACCCTCAAGGTTGTGAGACCTGGGGCAAATGGTATGGTGGAGGTAACAGGAGAATCACTTTTTAATTTTATATGTTTCTACATTACTTCAATATTTATACCAAGGATATATAAAACATGAACTAATACAAAAATGAGATGGCTTACAGAGCAATAGTAACAAAAACGGCATGGTATTGGCTCCAAAACACACATGTAGACCAATGGTACAGAATAGAAGTCACAGAGACAAACTCACATAAATACAGTTATTCATACTGGACAAAGGTGCCAAAAATATACAATGGAGAAAAGACAACCTCTTCACCAACTGGTGCTGGGAAAACTGGAAATCCATATGTAGCAAAATGAAATTAAACCCCCGTCTATCATCTCTCAAAAATCAACTCAAAATGGATCAAAGACAGGTACTAGAACAGAGACCCTGGGCCTAATAGAAGAAAAAGTAGGCCCAAATCTTCACCATGTCGGCTTAGGACCTGACTTCCTTAACAAGACTCCTAAATCACAAGAAGTACAATCAAGAATTAGTAAATGGGGTGGATTCAAACTAAAAAGTTTCTTCACAGCAAAGGAGACAATCATAATGTGAAGAGAGAGCCTACAGAATGGGAAAAAATCTTTACCACATACACCTCAGATAGAGCATTAATCTCCAGGATATATAAAGAACTCAAAAAACACCTAAGGATCTGAATAGACACTTCACAGAAGAAGAAATACAACCGATCAACAAACATATGAAAAAATGTTCAACATCTCTAGCAGTTAGAGAAATGCAAATCAAAACTACACTGAGATTCCATCTTACTCCAGTCCAAATGGCAATAATCAAAAATACAAGCAACAATAAATGTTGATGAAGATGTGGGGGAAAAGGTACCCTCATACATTGCTGGTGGGACTGCAAATTGGAGCAACCACTTTGGAAAGCAGTATGGAGATTCCTCAGAAAACTTGGAATGGACCCACCTTTTGACCCAGTTATCCCACTCCTAGGTTTAGACCCAAAGGACTTAAAGTAAGCACAGTACAGTGATGCAGCCACATCAATGTTTATAGCAGCTTGACTCACAATAGCTAAACTATGGATCCAACCTAGGTGCACTTCAACAGATGAATGGATAAAGAAACTGTGGTATATATACACAACGGAGTATTAATCAGTCTTAAAAAAGAATGAAATTATGGCATTTGCTGGTAAATGAATGGAATTGGAGAATATCATGCTACGCAAAATAAGCCAATCCCAAAGAACCAAAGGCGGAATGTTTTCTCTGACATGTGGATGCTAATTCACAATAAGCCACGTGGAGAATAGAGGTAATTTGGACTAGACAGAGGGGAGCGAAGGGAGGTGAGGAGGCATGGGGGTAGGAGTGATAGTAGAATCAGACATTATTACCCTGTGTGCATATATGATCACAGGACCTATGTAACTCTACATCATGTACAACCAGATAAGAAAGTCACACTCTATTTACGTATGATGTGTCAAAATGCATTCTACTGTCATGTATAACTAATTAGAACAAATATACACATATTTATATATTTATTTATATATATAAATGAGATGTTGTGCTTGAATGGTAGGAAATGGCCTAGCGGTCAGGATCTCAGGCCTATCATAGACTGAACAGTAAGCCGTGTGACCCTGAAGACATCCCGTCCTCGCGGTGGGCCCGATTTCTCATCTACAGATGAGACAGCATGGACCAGGCCAGGCCCAGGTTCCTCCCAACATGGGAGAATCACAGGGGGCTACGATTCTCCAGATGGTTTTCTTAACATGAGCTGGATCCCCACGGGAACCTTGCCTTCCTGCTAAACTTGAAACATTCCCTGTGGAAGGGAGGGAAGCGGCTACCACTCTGATAAGGAGCTGCATCCAGCATTTATAGGGGAGGCGCCTCCACCTACTCTCCCGGGGGGAATAATCCAGTGCCTAGGAAAGTGTTCCAAGAGCATCAGACGCCGATGTCCTGCCTGCAGGTCGACCCTTCAGGATCCCTCTCCTCCCCTCTATGACACCTCTTATGTCAACGCTGTCCCCTTGGTCATACCTCAAGAGCCTGCCATTCGCCGAGGACAAACACGTGAAGCATCTTCACATCTGGATCCTTGTTGAAGATGTTGGGCTTGGCGTGGTGCTGGAAGTGGCGATGGTTCCACCACCTGGCCGAGGCACCCTGCGGGGAGAGGGGTTGTGGTGAGCCATCCAGCCCACAGACCAAGCTCACCAGCGACAGGCTCTGCCGGACCCGTTCCCAGCCCCTCCAACACACAGGCCGACTTCTCTATCACACCTGGGACGGTGTCTTGGGTCCCTGAGAGAATCAGCTCCCACTTCTGAGCCCACGGTACTGCTTAGCCCCAAAGGCAGTGAAGACCCTTCATCTCTCCCACCTCAGCTTCGCCAATGATACGATGGTGATGTGGGTGAGCTGTGCTGGTGTTCATCCGGGCAGAGGGTGGTCTCTGCGTTGGCCAATGCCAGGCACAGAGCGCTCCGGGCCGGCTCATCCACGGCACACCCCTTGGGTGCTGGTGTTGGGCAAGGGGAGAGGGTCTCAGGGAGGTAAGTCTTCCCTCCCAGGGACCTAGCAGGTTCTCTTCTGGATGGACAGTTAAGAGAAAGGAAAGCAGGTCCACATAAGAACCCACGCGTGAATGTTCACAGCAGCATTTTTTGAAAATAACCAGAAAGTAGAAACTACTCAAGTGTCCATCGACAGAAGAACGGACAGATCAAATGTAGTGTGGCTACACTAGAAGGCCAGACCTTAAAAAAGAAAGAGGTTGGGCAGGTGCTGCAACAGGACGGACCTGGCAACACCAAGCGAAAGGAGCCAGTTGCCAAAGACCCGCAGTGTGCCCTTCCACGATGTGAAACCTGGACACAAGATCAGCAGCAGCCCAGGCCTGGGGCGGCGGGTGAGGAGGGAAAGGCGGACTGAGATGTGACGGTGAAGGGGTGCAGCATTTCATTTTGGGGTAAAGAAGATGCTCTAAAACTGACTGTGATGATGGTGGCATTAATTACGAATATGCTACAAATATATTCATTTATTTTCGCAGCACTGGGGAAGGAACCCAGGGCCGCTCTACCACTGAACTACATCTCCAGCCCTTCCTATTTTTTAAATTTCGAGACAAGTTCTCACCACATTGCCAAGGCCAGACTTAAACTTGTGATCCTCTTGCCTCAGCCTTCTGATTGGCCCCTGCACCTGGCTGGATTTGTATACTTCATTTATTTTTTTTAATGTTTTTCTTAATTGTTGATGGACCTTTATTTATATGTGGAGCTGAGAATCAAACCCAGCACCTCACACATGCTAGGCAAGTGCTCTACCACCCAGCCCCAGGCCAGGCCCAGCCCCAGCCCTCTGTATGCGTTCAACGGGTGAACGGCATGGTAGCCGTATTATTTCTTAAAAAACGTTTTCTTTGTTTTTTGGAGTCTTGGAGGCTCAGCCACACTATTGAGCTAAGGTGCCTGTCACACCGGGAGGCTCTAGGCAGGGCTGACAAACAGTTGTCAACGGGCCAGGGAAGGGCCATCCTGCTGGCTGAGATGAAGCTGTGATTCCGTGAGACAAGGAGCTCACACAGCAAAGGTGTTTATTTCGAGGCCACGGCTGGCGACATCACTGGCTCATGCTCCTGAATCATTCTGCAGAGGTGTGTCCCTCCACGAAGGCTGTTGCGCAGTGGAAGAAATCAGACTTTGCTGACCCTTAGGCATCAGGGCTGCACTGCTGGTGGCCAGATCCATGCAAGGGCCGAGGGTCCGGCCATCTGCAAAGTGGCCTGTTTGCTAAAAGCAAACACTTTACTTGGGAGGTGTTTTTGGCACAAATGCAGCCTGGGGACGCTCACAGCCATGGGTGGGGACAGCTACAAACAGCTGTGGCCTTTGCAGTGACCTCAGGCCCCTGTGGACAGGCAAGCCTCAAAACCCATCAGAGCAAAAACTGAAACGTCAGAGAGTGAAAGCCCAGAGGTTTGAGGAATCGGATGACACATCCCGATCTGAGGCCAGAAGGAACGAACTCCCTGGGAAGGAGCGAGTGGAAAAGTCCCTGGCACGAGGACACTGAGGAGCAAGGCCATGTGACAAGCAGGCTGTGGACAATATGCCCACACAGGACTGGGGTGCAGCTGGGCAGAGCACTGGCCGGGCGTGCGCAGGGCCTCCGTTCTCTCCCCCACTCTGCAAATCAAAGCCAAGCAAAAACAACACAGCACCCGGAGAGGCGCGTTCAGGGAATCATCAGAGGGACAAAAGCGAGACAGCGAGGCTGGCCCCGAACTGGGCGCAGGTGTAACGAAAAGGCTTTTTTGCTCCTGCAGTTCCTCTGTGGAGATTCTCTTCCACGCTTCACCAAGGAAAGTCCTACTTATCCTTCAAAAACCCCTCCTCCAGGACACCGTGGAGCCTGCCAGCGTCCTCGGAATTCAGAGAAACGCTGCCTGCTCTGAGCCAGCTGCTCTGCTGGGCCCTGAGAATGGAGCCGAGAACCAAGAGACAAAGCCCTCTTCCCCAGGGAGCAGAGAGCCAGGTTTTAGGCCAGCTGTGAGGCTCTCCCGGCGAGCTGCGCGGCCAGGCCCCTGGCCCAGCTCTGCACACAGCTCATGGACACAGCCAGAAGGGCCTGGCGAGACATGACAGACCCAAGTCCCTGAGCCCAAGGACCTTGTCTCTGTCATCGCAGAATCCCAATTTCCTAGTCCTGGGTCCTGCTCTCGTCTTCCATCTGACGCAAGAGCTGTGCTCCAGGACTCTTCAAGGACCCAAGGCCATGGGGCAGGAAAGGCCTTCCAGCCCCTCCCCAGATTCTAGAAACAGGACACAGCCCATCTTTGTCAAGGGCATGGGGAGAGCACGGGGCGGAGCGAAATGTTACTCTCCAAGCCCAGAAGGGTTTGGTCCAGCGGAACACAGAACAAAACGGAACAAAGTGCCGTGCATTCATACCCTCGCCCTCCAGCCCTGAAGTTCTGGAGGGAGTCCAGGTTCTCAGACCTTTCAGGCTCAGAGCCAGCCAAACGCCTGCCGAGGATTGGGTGGCCAGCTCGGGGCTCGGCACCCTCCGCCAGATCCACAGCTGGCAAGCCCAGGGCCAGGAGCTGTGGGTCACAGAAAGCTTGACCTGGACACAGAGCTCCTCTCCAGGGCGGGGAGGACGGAGCCTTCAGGACCCAGGCCTTCTTAGGAAACAGCCAGGCCCGTGCTAGCCCTCCCCTAAGAGTATCCAGCTATTTCCTAAGAACGATAAGTCCTCATTTCCAAAACCAGGGAGATAACGCCTATCAGATCAGCACAAGGTCACCGGCAAGCAGCTCTTCTTTGCAAACTTGCCGAGCAGTACTGCCTCTTTCTACGGTTCTGCCTCCTCACCCAGGGGTGCCGGAGACCAGGGAAGCTCACAGCTTGCCTGAGACCTGGCTCTGGCCTTGGCAGGCACACAGTTATAGGGGGCAAATCTTGCAGGTCCATCTGTGCCTTATCTTCTGAGTTTTTAACAACTTTTTGTCTTTTGGCTTAGCTGGTCATCATAGAGTTTGATGTCCCTTATCTAATGACTTATACAGACGGTCCCCAACTTACAATGGCTTGACATATGATTCTTTGATTTTATAATGGTGTGAAAGTAATATGCATTCAGTAGAAACCATCCTTTGGATTCTGATCTTTTCCCAGGCTAGAGGTAGGCACTACAGTACCCTCTTGATGCTGGGCAGTGGCCGTGAACCACAAATCTAAGAATAAGCAACCAATACCCCATGGCGTGCTGTGTTGCTAAGCTGTGGGTAGGTGAGTTAAGGGGGCTACATACACTTTCAACGAATGTGTTGGGTTCGTCCGAACATAACTCTGTCATAAGTTAAGGGGCATCCCTCTCTGCCTTTCGTACCCCATGTTTTCAAAGAGTTTAACAGAAAGGACTTAGATGTGACAAAGTAGTTAACATGAAGATAAAGGATAACCAGCATGTGAAGCACGCCGAACAAACCAAAGACAGAGAGCAAGGATAATCGCCCTTCCAGATGTTGCTCCGCGCTTCCCAGAGCCAAAGCAGAAAAACAGGAACACAGCGTGTGGAACAGCTCCCCGCCACAGTGACAGGAAGCATAGACAGTCCCCAGGAGAGAAGGCTTCTTCACTGGCCCCAGACTAACAGCTAAGGAGCATCCAGCAATGTGACCGACGGAGCCGAGACAAAAGAGGGGCTGTCTGCTTCTATAATTAGAACACGTGCCAGACGCAGTGGCGCATGCTGTGGCAGCGGCAGCGACTTCCCGGGACTCGGGAAGCCGAGGCAGGGGGATTGCAAGTTCAAGGCCAGCCTGGGCAACTCAGTGATAATCTGTCTCCCAATGAGGAGAAAAAAAAAAAAAAAAAAGAAAAATGTGGTTTGGCAGGTCTGACTTGGTACGAAGTCATGCTCTGCAGGAACAGAGGACCCACGTGCTGCCGCACGGCCCATCCCAGAGGAAGACGCTGCTGGGGAGGGCCTGCCTTGTCACCACGCGGTCCTGGAGCACGGACCCAGCAGGTCCTGGTGTCCGAGAAAACTGCTAACTGATAGGGCAGGGCTGCTGAGGGTTACCTTTAAGTGGCCAATGACAAACTTGTGGACGATGTGGTTCCATTTGGACTTCTTGTAGACAGAAAGATGGCCGTAATCATGTTGCAGCCATCCAGCTTGGGCCTGGGGACAGAGGGACACAGAATCAGCAAACAGGCACCAGACCTCCGTGAGGCAGGGGAGCCTGGGGGTGGAGCAGGCAGGACTTCCAGGGACAGGGGAGAGGGTCGGGCCTCACCTGAGAGGTAGCAAGGATAAAGGCCGTGATGAGCGTAGGAATCCAGCCGTTGCCGAAGTAAAAGACGGTGAACCACGCGATGCTCTCCATGACGATGATGTGGGCCAGGAGGAGGAAGAAGAACAGGTGGTTGCTCTTGAACAGATTCATGTCCTCGGCAGTCTTCTTGAGGTTCCGGAAGTCCTCGGTGATCTGAGCCTGTTGACCAAGAACACAGAGAAGGGAATCGGCGGCCTGACCACCCGAGAGGACAGATGTCTGGAACACAGGACACCCTTCAGAAGCTGTGGCAAGAGGGGACAATCCACTCCCCCAAACCTGCAGAAGGTGGACCACCACATACTGCAGCAGCGGCCATCGCCAGCTGTGTGTAAAACAGGCTGGTGTCTGTGTACTGCCAGGGCTAAAAGAATCAGACTCAAAAGCTTGCATCTTAAGCACCCGTGTTCTTAGAGGTTTTTCAGAATAGGCGAAGGTGGAAACAACCCAACACCCACAGATCGATGAGTGCTGGACCAAATGCAGCCTCTACGTACAAGGGAATATTACTCAGCCTTAAAAAGGAAGGAAATTCTGACACATGCTAGAATATGGAGGAACCTCGAAGACATTGTGCTGAGTGAAACAGGTCAGTCATGGTCACAGCAGGACAAATACTGTAGGATTCCTCTTAGGCGAGGTCTGGAGAGTGGCCAAATGCACAGAGGAGACTGTAGGAATGAGGAGCTGCTGTTTCATAGACTTGGAATTTCAGTTTGAGAAGATAAACAAGCTCCGGAGCTGGACGGTGGGGTGGTCACACAACACTGAAAAGCTTCATGCTGCTGGCAGGGGCCACAGCAGCCCAAGAGCAGAGAGGATCAACCGACCCCGTTATCTGCCAGCACCAGGGCTGCACGCAGCCTCCAAGGCCCTGCCTGATGATAAGCAGGATTTCCCCTGCTCTAGGGACACAGGTGGGCTTGTGCAGACCTCACGATGCTCTGGACACACTCTATCAGGGACAAGGTAGGGTCACACAGGCTTGAGGCAGGGACCAGGTGGATGCCTCATTCCTGCTTAGGACCAGGATAGAACTGGGCTTTCTTTTTTTGGGGTGCCAGGGCCTTGTGCTTACAAGGCAAGCACTCTACCAACTGAGCTACCTCCCCAGCCCCTAGAACTGGGCTTTCTGAGCAGAAGGCTAGGACTGGGAGGAGAAGGGAGGGCCCAGCAACGGCGAGCGTGCAGAAACTCGGAAGCACGGCGACGCCATCATTTACACGCGGGTGGCCTGCGGGCTCCTTCACATTGGACAGGGTAACCCCGTGGGGCCCAGGTGGTTCTTTACATATTGCCATCCCGGAAGCCCAGCACCCAGAAGATGATTAACAAATGACTACACGACGGTCACTTTCCAAAGTGACCACTGAGCCACACTGGCCACTGCCTGATATTCTCTTCCTGTTCCCACATTTACTCCTAGATTGTCCAGACCCAGCATCCTGCATCTTTCTGGAAAGAAGAGAAGGAGGAGGAGGAAAATGAAGCAAGCTGTCAGTGAGGGATGCCACTAGCTGCTGCCAGGCCCTGGCTGTCCCTGGGAGGTCTGAGGTCAGCTGTGGCCCCAGGTGCTCGGTGGCGGCTCCTCCTGGACGGGCCCAAAGGCCCCCTGTCCCCACACGGTGGCCCCAGAGCGAGGGACTCTCCCCAGGATCCCCAACCCTGCTCAGGTTTCAAGTTCCACTCACGCTCTTGCCATGGTCCAGGCTGGGCTCCTCCGGGGCCAGTTCACCAATCAGCAGGGGCTTCAGGAACTTTCGGACAAAGTCGAGGTCAGGGTGGAAGGCACGGAAGGCATCCTGGGGAACAGGGGAGCAAAGTGAGGATGAGCCCGGCCCTCTGCCTGCTTCTCCGGCCCCGGGGAGGACAGTGCTCAGCAGCAGCAGTTCTAGGTCTACGTCCACACCCCGCAGGGCGTCCCACCCTCTGGCCCCCAGTGCTCACTCGGGTCTCATCCGAGGCAGATCCCTCAGTGTTGGCCTCTAATGGCAATCAGTAGCAATCCTCGGGCGGCGCTGACATGGGGCCTGGAGCTGGCCAAGGGTCAGGGAGGCAGATACGCCTCCAGGGAGCTGCACCCACAGGGCTTGGGGAGGCGGAAGCCGGGCCTACTCCTAAGTTGGGTGCCTCGCAAATCACACCAGCCACCAGCCCCGGGAGCTCCTCACCCACATGCCCCCGATTACCAATGAAAACAGGGAGACCAAAGACGACCACGACGCGGAAAATACGCTCAGGACGGCAGAGTAAACAAAGTCAACAGGGAACTACGGACAAAGCACTCCTGAAAAGAGCCTTGGACTCTTAAGTACGTGGCAAGGGAGGGGTGCTGGGCCCCACTTTAGTTTCCTTACTTCCCAAGTTTTCCCTCACGTCACTCTCACGTTGTGCGTTTTACTCTCCCAAGGATGCAGCAAAAATACGCTGAGTCTGGGGAAAATCAGCAAGCGCACAGAAGAAAAAGACGGAAATAAATACCAACAAGAAAAGTGGCCACCATTGCTAATAATTTCAGCGACTTTCCTTCCAACTTTTTCTGTACATATTATATATATTAAATACAAGATCTCATCCAAATATAGCATCTCTACTAGAGATAAGCTGGCACCAGGTGCCCCTGTGGCTAAACAATAGGATGTTCCAGTGGCACAAGGTTTACCCCACATCAAACTATTCACTCAAGCTGGGCATGGTGGCACATGCCTGTAATCCCAGGGGCTTGGGAGGCTGAGGCAGGAGGATCTCCAGTTCAAAGCCAGCCTCAGCAATGGTAAGGTGCTAAGCAACTCAGTGAGACCCTGTCTCTAAATAAAATATTTAAAAGGGCTGGGGTGTGGCTCAGTGGTCAAATGCCCGAGTTCAATCCCCAGTACCAAAAAAAAGAAAAAAAAAAAAAAGAAAGAAAAGAAGAAACCAACTCTTCACTGGAATAGAGTGGTTACCAGGAAGGAAGATGGAGCCTAATGGCACCATGGGAATGGATGAGAAAAACCAAGACAATGGCAGGGGGTGGGAGTGGGGCGGGACGGTGGGACGTGGGAGAATGGTCTAGACTAAAAGAAACTAAAAAGACATACAAACTGCAGTGCTTTAGCTTGAAAGACTCCCCTCTGGAGGAAAATTACAAAGCCAGGGCCCCTCCGTGTGTCCCCGTCACATCAAACCAAGGCCTTTGAGACACCAACAGGAAGTACCTGAAGAGCGACTGCGAAGTCTGATGACTAAACGATTCTTCTCAGCGATTCACTGAAAGGCAAAGCCCAGTAGCTTGCAAGCGTGCTCACCTCAGCCCTTTCCAAGGGCCAGACACGGCTTCCGCAGCCCTACCTGGGCACCTGGACTCACAGGGACCTGAAGGGCCCCAAAGCCCACAGCTGTCACCCTCTGATCCCAGGAGACTTCCCAGCCTGCAGTCCTGTTCTGTCTTCATCTACTGTGTCACACAGCCCCGCTCACACCCTGGAACACCAGGGTTCTTCTCCATCTCCAGCACCCCCACCTCTGTGGTTGTCCTAGCTGCCATGCGCTAAGGTCACTGAGCCACGCGAGTGGCCTACATCATATGCCACTACTGGTCCTCATTTGGAGATGAGAAAGGAGGCCTAGGTTGGTGAAGTCACTTGTCCATGGTCACTCTGCAGGGATCAGCTGGTCAGAGCTTCAACTCTCTGCATTTATTCTAGATCTTTCCTCTGTTCATACAAAGACCTCAGTCAAAGCAAGTGTTCATCTTCCCTACTTTTAAGTTGCCATAAATGTGCCTCACCCACTTGCAGAGGTGTCCCAACATCTCTTTGGGACAGGGATGTCTAGTTATTACAAGGCAGGCCATGGTACAGGGCAAGAGAGAACCAACCCAAATGTTGATTTTGGAACAAGAATTGGAACCAAGTTCTGTCCTGGTCTGACCAGGGAGAGAAGCCAAAGCCTTTCTAGCAAGAGGATCTGGGACACGAGAGAAGAGAAGGGATGCTGGGACTGGGCCTGGGGTCCTTCACTGAGCTGCAGCCAGCAGGGCCAAGCCTCTGCCCACTAGATCTCAGTGAGGAGACAGAACCGCCCCCGGGCTAGGAATGCACAAGGCCGAGACTCACACCCAGGCTCTCTCCCCTGAATACCTCGACCCTCCAGCCCCGTGGACACCAGTTGCTGCCTTTTCACAAGAACAGCACAGGAGCTAGCGTGAAGCGGGAGCATGCCTCTGGCCTCCTCTTGCCTTCCCTTGATTTTAGAGGTGAGCCAGGCAGACAAGGCAGGAAAAGGGACAAAGCCAGCTGGGGAGGGAGAAGACGAGTGCCGAGAGGTCCAGAGTCAAGCAAAGCTTGAGAGCGAGGAGGGAAGCGAATCCAGGAGATTCAGGTCACTTCTGTGAATTATTCATCTTCTTGCCAGGGCCTAGCTCAGAGTCATGGAGACTCTCAATGAATGTTTGATGACTTGTGGATGAAGACCAAAGTCCCAAGTGGGGGACGCTGTGTAGTGGTGGGGACTTCGAGGAAGAGTAGACACACTTTTGAGGCACAGGTGAGGGTTCTTCGTGCCCACAGTCCGGCAAAGACCAGAGAAGCTCCAGGGAATGGAGGGAAGAGATCAGAGAGATAGAAATAGGACAGGAGAGAGGAAGAGAGGGAAGCTGAGTCCAGAGGACTGGGTGCCAGAAGGTCCTGAGTTTAGCGTTTAAGCCCCACTGCTTGAACAAGGTTTCTGAACCTTAATAATGAGAAACATCTACACAGCTGATCCAAGGATTAAACGAGATAAGATAACACATATGAATGCACTTTATGAGTGGCAAAAATTAAGTGACTTTTTTTTTTAAAGATACAGGAGCTTGTTATATTGACTAGGTTGGCCTCCAACTCCTGGGCTCCAACTTCCTGCCTCAGTCTCCCCAGCAGCTGGGACTACAGGTGTGTACCAGAGCACCCAGCCACGTGACTTTTTATTATAAACATAGTCAAGGACTAACTTCTGCAGGAAAATCCAAGGACAACTGTTCCCTCCTTTGGGGGAAGAGGTGGGTCCTAACCTCTGAGGTCTTCTTTTCTGTTGAAACAGAAAATCCCCTTCTGACACCTGCATTGTCCCCCAAAATGGCTTTCTTAACTTCTGGCTGCTCTTTCCAGTCCTTTGTTTGGATGTCACTGCACTGTGAGTGGCTCAGAGCAAGGTATTAAAGGGGTACCAATCTGTATGCTGATCAGTCCCTCCCAAAACTCTGCTTGGTCCACAAATACTCTGACTCATTTCTTGAGCTCCCAGGAAGAAGTCTGGGCCCCAAAGGACAAAGCCACTTGCTTGAGAGGTCGGACAAAGCCCTCTTGATTCCCACCAACTACTCCTGCCTCTTTCCGGAATTCCCTTCCCATATCCCCATGCTGCCCAATGCCTTTTTCAAACTTGGTCCCAGAGAGTTTTAAAAAAAAAATCAAATTGCCGAAAAGAACCCAGTTGTTCACTCTATCATTATTCAATTACATCCCCAGTGGTATTCCAGGCCCGAGAAATCTTACTATGGAAGGCAGTAAGATTGGGGTTGTCTTTATATTTTGCTACAATAAAATAGTTAATGTAGATGTACACTTTTTTCCTTCCAAATTCTTCTTTGCATACTTTACTTTCTAATGATCTCATAATTCTCACTTTTATTGTCATCTGTCTGATAACACCACATGGCATTGTGTGGTGCTTACTTTGCCTCAAATGTCTCATTGAAGTGGGTACAGGTGTATCTTACCTATGAGGACAGGGGCTCAGTAGCGGGACCATTCCAGTGATCACATCTTTCTCCAATTGCAGACTGTCTGCAGCCCGCTCTGACTACCAGTCTAGCTTTCCTACAACCGGCAACTAACACCCAGGTTGCAAGATTTACCACCAATGAAATTTATACAGAAAGCTCTGGGGCAAGATCAGAAATAAAGAAACTGTTACATTTTTAGCTCAAACTTGTGAGACAGAGCGGAGGCATGGAAGAGTCAGGCATCCCAGTACTCAATGGGTGGATGTGGGCACAGACTCTTGGAGGAAACTCATTTCGAAGGTCAGGAAAACACTGGCAACATCCAGAACAAGGAGTGAAATAACTATAAAGTTCAAGGCAACTGACAGATTGAGCTTCCACATAAGAAAATGATTATTGGATGAAAATGGAATAATCAGACCAAATGTATCATGCTCGAACTTTCCTTCTAGGAAACTCTGGTGAGAGACTGGAAGGCCAGGGACTCCAACTTACCTATGGAGTCATGAACAGGCTAGCACAAGTCCAGCAACAAAGAACAGTGGAAAGACCCCAACCAGGGGACAGGTGGAAAGACCGCAACCAGTAGGTTGCAGAAAAGTCCAAATGAGCTAGTAGTGAAAGCGTGTGAAAAGCTTACACCCACCTAAATTCTGATTGGCATCACCAGCCCTCCTGGGCTCAAGTAGTGTACATGAGCGGGTAAAACAAGCTGGGGACGGAACTGTAGGCTATGGGGCTGTGGGAGGCCCTCTTCTCAATCTTGCCCACCAAAGCCACCAGTCCACTAAACTGTCCGGAGTATGACTGCCTGGTCTGGTCGCCACCATGAGAAAAGAGGTGGGGAAGTCAAGAACTAGGATACACCCTGAACAGCAAAAGAGCACAGACAGGTCAGCATCCTAGACCACAAGGTGAAATGATCCGGGTCAAGTTTATCCCTCCTTTCAGCCTCTCCCCTATTCACCGTGCCCAAGTTCTCTGTCCCAGTCCACCTTTTTGCCTACTCCAGCTCAGCTCCATCAAGCAACGCCCCTTTCTCCCATTCTTATTTCTGGTCTTCTCTCTCTTCCCCCTCTGAGTCCTGGGGGGCTCCGGTTGAACCTTAATGCCAGGATTTCAGACTGGGGGCTGCCCAGGTGGGGCTGCTGTGTAATTGCTGAGCCACACACGTGGTGTGGGTAGGAGGGGCAGCACTGGCTCTGGAGAGGTCCCAGAGCCCATTATCTTTGACAGTGCAAGATGAGGGAAGTGCGTTCCCGGTAGGATTTAAAAACAGAGGGCCATTGAGTTGAACGTCCGAGAGTAACCTTGGAGGCAGATGGACCTGTTGCCAAGCCTGCCGACTGCTGCTAAATTCCGGCTCCCGGCACCCTCTCTGCACCTGGGCTTTGCAGACTCCAGCCCCGTTCTCGGACTTCCACCAGCTCTCCACCCGGGGGTCCCAGAAGACCGGTTCTTGAGGTGGGTCCAGATAATTCTTGGGAGCGTGGGAACCTGAGCTACTAAGCTGTCTCTCCGGGGCAGCCATTGCGGACCTTCTCAAACAAGAGTCCAAGCAGGAGCGAGCTCCGGCCAGGGACAAGCTTCCCTTCTCCGCCCCCTAGCCTGGCTGGAGAGTGCGGTACGCGCGCCGAGTACCACACACAGAGTTGCTAGCTCTCCCGCTCCTTTCCGCGGCGCCCAAGGGTGGCCATCTTCCGAGCTGGGAGCGCCAAAGCCCTGAGGCCGGAGCGCCCCCTTTGGAGAGTGCCCGGCTCAGGCTGAACCCGCGGAAGGAGTGGACGCGTGGGTCTCAGCACGCGCGGCAGCTGTGCAGTTACCCCCGCTGGGACCTCCACCTCGGCGCTGGCCCCCGGGGTCCAAAAATTCGACCCCCACCCCACGTCGGCCCGGTTGGCCCAGAGGAGGGCGATTCTGGGCGCGGGATGGGCGCAGGAGATTCACTTTCCTTCCCTCCTGGACGTCCCGAGCTCGATTCAGAGCCTGAGGTCTGTTTGGCGCCCAGGAACCCCGGGCTCCCGATCCCGCCAGCAGCAGAGAAGGGTAGCTGGAGCCCCCAGACTCTTACCGTAGCATCTTCTCCCGCATAGTGCGCGATGACCCGGTGGCCCCCCGGGTGCCGCGTGGACCATTTGGTGACGTTGTAGACCTTGCGATCGATGACGAGCCACTTGTCGGTGCGCAGGTTGTGCTTCTGAATCTCCTCCCAGCTGAAGGTGGGCATCGGCGCCTCGCGCTCGGTGGCGCCCTCGCCCTGGTTCCCCCCCTTCCCCATGCTGCCTGCCCACCGGGATGCTTCGTGCGCTGCGGTTTCCCGGAGCCGGTGGCTGGCTGCACGGACCTTTCCCTCCTGGCCCGCACCCTCCTCGCTTTCGGCTTTTGTCTTCTCCTACTCCTCCTCCCACCGCGACCCCTCCCCTCGCCTTCGCTCCTCCTCGCCTTGCGAGTATCCCTGCCTTCCCTCCGGTGTATCCCGGTTTCCCGGTGCCCCCAAGCGGTTCCCTTCCTCCGCCCCACCCTCAGCCCGCCCGCTACGACTTTTGCCTCCAGTAAAAACTCCCGGGTTGCTCACGGCCTCGACGCCTCCTCCTCCCGCCCCTCCAGCTCCCCCCGCCCGGGGCTCCGCATCCTCCCGCGTTCCCCGCCGCCCGGGTTTCCACAGTGATCAGCAGAGCGCCTGCACCAATCAGGGCGCGTCGCCCCGCCTGCCATTGGCCCAGGAGGATCTTTCGAAGGCCAGCGGGCTGGAGCGGCGGGTCCCCGGCTCCCCCGCCCGCCCGCGTGGAGTCGAGCCCTGCGGCGAGGCCCGCTACGTGTCCGACCTCCTCCCTCCCCCCATGCAGTCCTGGGCCCAGAAGGAGATCCCAGAGGGGCAGATCAGGGGCGGCAACTAGGCTCTGCGAGCTCCGGGGCGCGTGCGCGCACGCCAGACGCTTCGGGGGTTTGCACCTGATGCGCGCACAAAGAGGGTTCAGCCGCCGCCCACGCCAGCAGGCTAGCAGGCGGGCGGGCAGCGCCAGGGCTACGAGCTGGTGAGGTCCGCTCCCCGACTGGCTTGGCTAGATAACGCCCTTCCCTGACCCGCTGGAATCGAGACTCCAGTATCTCACATTGTCTGAGGGATCCACTTTGTCTGGCGCCCCCCTGCAGCCTGTCTTGGGAAAGGAGCGGTCTTGATCTGTTTCAAAGCTTTGATCCCTTTAGTTAGTCTTGGGAAGCAAAATTGTGGACCCTCTGCTCTGTTCCTTTTGCTAAGAGCCAATGCCAGGCGGGAGGTGGAATTCCAAGTTGAACAGGTCGTGACTCTTGCCCTGGTTTCTGGGAAAGCTCACAACCTTGTTGGGAAACATGGAAGCAATACAGGACCACATATAATTGATCATAGTGGTGGTGTACCGGCTTCAGGAAGTAAAGCAGAATACCAGAGGGCTTGGGAAAGGGGCACATTTTCTAAGCGTGCAGTGCTGGAAGTCCCCAGCTGCTGTTTAACATCAGTGCCCTAACAGGGCTGGCCCAGATCCCTGGGGAAGTGGGCCTGACCGGATCAGGAAGGCAGGCTGGGGACAAGTGGAAAATAAGGATGAATAGAGGGAGGTGGGGTGCAGAAGACTGGAATCAGCAAGTGGCCTAGCCCCTCCCTGGAGACAGTGTTTATACTGCCTTGCCCCTAATGACTTCAGTGAAAGGAACCAACCTGATGTAGGGGGTGACTTGGGGGGACACTGGGGGAGCCAGGCAGGGTCCTTTTCATGCCATTCCCACAGTGCCAGACCTATAGGACCTCCACGGCCCTGTCATTCCGTACTGGTATTAGTTCTGAGCCCCGTCATTCATTCTACAAACTCCAGACCCAAAGAGGGCGAGACCTCTGGCTTTGAGGAGGGAAAACAGACACTCAAACAAAAGCTTCCGCACAAGATAAGAGAGAATGAAGCAAGTCACCCAGGGGGTACAATGACTTTTATGCCTGTTAAAGTTTTATTGAAATGGAGCTGAGAAGAGGATTTTTTCAAAAGAGCATTAGCACAATATATAGAGAAGGTTAATGAAAAAGTTTTAAAGGGTTGTGGAGCTCAGAAGAGGGAGTGATATCTGAAAGGGAGGCCCAGGGGAGGCCTCCCAGGTGACCCTTTGAAAGTTGGGGAAAGCTGGGGTTCCCAGAGCAGGTGCCAACTGGGCACTAGCCAGAGTGCAATAAAAGGCAGGAATGAATTAATGAACAGGACAGCACAGTGAGGCCAGCTCTGGGCAGGTTTCAGGTTAGGAAAAGCCTCTTACAGCTCCAAAAGGACCGGATGGAAGACCTCATGGTGGAGCCGGTGGGGAGTCTTGTGAATTCACCTGGCATGAGCATGACCCGATCAGATCTGTGGTGTGGAGAAAGAACTTCTGGGCAGGTTGGGGCTAGGATGGGAAGTGGGGGAAAGCCAGGAAAGCAGCGAATTTAGCTTAGGAGAAAGGAAAGGAGACCAATCTCACACCAGAAGTACCTGGCACTCTCTGCCCCCTTTCCTGTTCCTCTCTTACTGAATGCTCTCCTGCATGGATGAGCTGATGAGAATGTTTGCCCAGCCAACCCCACCCATAGTCACTTAGGAAAAGGGGTGATCTCAGAGAGGGAGGAGATTCCTGTGGCTTCCTCCTGTCCCACAAAATCTGCCCTCTGCTCCCCCAGGAGCACCAAAGTCTACAGCCTCCCAGGGATGTTGCCAAGACCTCATGATGATCATTCATCTTTATCAGTGGCAAAAGATACCAGCTTGCGTGGCATGGATCCCAGATCCCCTCAGCCATCCGAGTGGATGAACAGAGTAGGGAGTCCGTGGGGAGAGGGGGCCTCTAGGAAAGGAGCCCACAGCCACCATCCCTGCCGAATGGGGGGGGAGGTTGCCCTTCCAAGGAGTCACTGACGGAAGCCTGGTGGGGTCATGAAAGGGAGAGTGAAAGTGAATCACACCCTCCAGCCATCTGGCAGCTGTGGCTCAACCAGAGGGAGTGGAGACACAGGGCACGCTCATTCTGTCCTCTTCCTTCCCTTCCTTCCATTGGTTGATAAACACGGCCACATTGCTTCTAATCTTTAAAATGTCTTCTGTTGTGTCTTCCCGAAGCCCTCTCTCACAGTCCCCCGTTGTCATACCTCATGAATGTGGACTCAGTCCTCTCGGGGTTTACTTTCTGTCTCCTATTCATTTCTCAGTTCGTTACAATTTCTCCAGTTCTACCTTTTTTATTGGTGCTGGGGATGGGGCCCAGGGCCTCACACATGCTAGGCAAGCCCTCTGCCCCTGAGCCACACCCTAGTCCCACTCTCCTCCAGGTCTACTAGTGCCTCTGTCAGCTTTCTGTTATGATAACAAACACCTGAGATGATCGACTTATTTTTTTAAAAAGGTTTAATTTGGCTCACAGTTTCCAAGGCTTCTACTCTCCGGGCCTGTGACAGCACATCATATGGGAGTGTGTGGCAGAACAAAACTGTCAACCTTAAGGCGAGATGGAAAGGAAGGGGCAGGGGCTGGGGTCTCACTATTCCCCCTGAGGGCAGGCCCCTAGTGACCTGAGACCTGTTTCTGCTCCACTGCCTCTCGAAAGCACCATTCTTTTGAGACTTTTGGGGTCCACTTGGAATCCAGACTGTAGCAAAACCATAAAAGCAATCCCAACCATTGGTCTGTCCATTTAGGTGTGCAAAGGACTTTCCAATAATGCCCCAAAACATTGCATAATGTCCAGTACAGAGTGATCACACGTAGACAGCGGATCTTATCCTTCCTTACCATGACCTGGTTTCTCACTTGAAAGATGTAAGGCCACTATTATTACTCTACCTTCGCAGACCGAGACACGGAAACCCAGGCAGAGGTCAGATCTCACCCCTCGACCTGTCTGTCGTAGACGGCGTCCTGGCGTGCAAGCCCCAGACCCTGAAGGCAGCCCTCTTGGCCTGCTCCCATCCAACCTCCTGGAACCCTCTCTGAAAGGTCACCAGAAAGTCTGGTTATCCCTTCTCGGGCTTCCACGGAGCACCTGGCTGACATCTTGAAATGCCCAGCTCCCTTGGTTTTCTGACAGTACAACCCTGGTCCTACTGTTTGACCACCCCTGTTTTGTTTTTCTCTTTTTCCTCCTCCCCTCCAGGTGTTCTTGGTCCTTGGTTCCCTGATTTCCTTGTCCAGGGACCACTCCGCCTCCAGAATCTACATCTGCAATGCCATCTCTTTCCCAGGGCCTGACCACACATCACCCCTCTCCTGGGCTACAGAGCTGAGGTCCCACTCCAGTTCAAGCCCAATATAACATCCCTGAGGCAAAGCAGTCCAGCCCCATGGTCCTTTGGGCCTATCCAGGTCTCACCTGCACTATTGCAGGTGCAAAATTGAACTTGTCATCTTCCCATGAATGGCACCACTGTCCTTCCATTCACGCAGTTTCAGAATTCCAGAATATCTTTTCTTTTCTGGGCTCCCACTCTTACAAAAAGGTTATGGTGTTCAGCAGATTCTACCTCCAAAGGGTTTTAATTCTGCCCCTCTTACTCCGTTGCCTCTGCTACTGCCCTGGATGAGGCCTCTCAACAACCAGCAATCGCCGTGCTGAGCCCAGCTCTCTCTGTGACTTTCCTTCACCCCAAACTTCCCTTGGTCATTACCTAGTGAGTTAAGTGGGGATGGTGCTCCCTGGGGGCCGGTGGTGTGACTCATGAGTAGAGTGCTTCTAGTGTGCATGAGACCCCACGTTGCATCCCTGGAAGGAGAGATGGAAGGAAGGAAGAAACGAGTTTCCCTTGAAGACATTGGCTTGCCTGAAGCTCTAATGCAAAAGGCAAAAAAAACCAAAAAAGATGTCATGTGGGGAGAAATAACCTTATTTTTATGCAAAATCATGGTAAGAATATCCTAATATAGTTCAGACCTTGAAGCCAAAATTAGAGAGGTATTCTTGGGCCCTGAAGGGGAGAACCAACACAACTGTACATATTTTTAAAAGCTTAGTTTATCTAGGGAGAAACAACCGTAAGGGTGAATGGGCAATGGATAACCACTCCACACTGCTTAGAGAGTCCAGGCTGGGTGGGGTGTGTCTAGCCTTTGATTCTTACATCAGACAAGGTCATTGGGTGCTTTGTATATCCCTTTATGTCCCTTTGAAGGGCACTGGACCACAGGTCACTGTTACTAGAAGGTCCAAATTATCCAAGCTCTGGTCCCTGTTGGCTATATGATCTTTCTTGACCAGGTCATTTGATTTCTCTGACCCTCATCTGTAAAATTGGAGCAAACCTACCTTGCAGAATTTTGAAGATAAAATCAGACATACTTGACAGTCTACAAAGTAATCCATTCACCCAGTTCAAGGGACTTATTATTATTGCTGCTGTCATTGCTATGGTATCAGTAATGGCAGGGCTTTGGTGCTGCCACCAATGTTTGTTTCTGTGGCTATCAGTACTGATAATTAACATTTCTTGAACATTTACTATGCACAAAGCAACTGTGCTATATTCTTTAAACCCATTGTCTATTTTAATCCTCATAATAGTCCTGCAAGGTAGGATTGGTTATTCTTATTTTGCCAGTGATGACAGTTAGGCTCAGGGAGATTATACAGTTGCATAAGGTCCCATGTTTCTAAGCATTGATGGGATTTGTCTGATCCATGGCCCACACCCTTTCCATCAAATTGCATTGCTGCATGACAGCAGGTAGGTGGTTAAACCTAATCCTATCCATTCATTCATGCAACCAATATTTATTGAGTTCCTATTAATGTCACACTGCATAAACAAGTTAGGTAATGTCAACAGATCAAATGGCCCTCTGCCAGGAGGAAGAGCTGCACTGGAGACCTTAAATCCTGCTTTCAAGTTAACTAAGTTCAAGTGCATTTGCACATTTCATAATATCATAGTTTTAAGCACTGGAAGGACCTCGTTTTACCAACAAGATGGCTAAGGCCCAGCAAGAATGACGAGCTTGACCTAGGCCAACATCGCAAATGAATGGTGGAGCAAGGACTAGAAAACGTTTTCTGACTCAAAGGTCAGGGCTGTCTTACTGACAACAGCCAAGGCAAATACAGATGGCAAGACCGGCTCCAACATCACAAAATGTACGTGTGCACTTGAGCGTGATGCTTCTGGAGCGTTGAACATCTGCTCAGACGCATGGGGCTAGGAGGCTTTAATTTGATTGAAGTAGGACTCACAGGGCCTGAGCTGGTCTATCTCCAGCCCCGTGTCCTGTCTTTAGTTGACTAGCGGCAGGCTCAACACTGGTATCCAAGCTCTGTCCCAACTAAAGGAAGAAAAGCCCTGAAAAATTATCATCTTCATTTTACAGTTGGGAAAATTAAAGCTCACTGAAGTTAAGTAATTGGTAACACTTGGATTTGACATTCAGGCCTAAGTCCACAATACGCTCTCTTTCCAAACTAGCATTACCCCAGGCAACTCATAACATTTTGATGGTCAGTTTTCCCACAAGAAATAAACTATAAACACCCACATGTCCTGCCTGCTTCCCAAGGGCTGGTGTGACAATCATGGCATAATGAATAGAAAATTCCTTTTTAAATTGTTATAGAAGCAAATGAAATAACACAGGCACATCTAGATATAGACATAAACTTTAGTTGGAGCTAACACGCTGGTTCTGGAGGCAATTTAGTATCTAATCCAATCATCTGAGTTGACCAGACCGGAAACTGGTCTCAAGAAGCTGGGTGGCTGCAGAGTCATGACTGGAGTTTACAGATTTTGGTTTCTATTCCAGGGCTCTTTTCCCAAGGGACTTTGAGGAAGCTGCAGGGCTGGACAGAAAAGTGGCTGCTGGGTTTCTGTGGCTCCCCCTCCAAGCCTGCAGTGAGCGGGGACAGGCATCCTCCGGAGGAGCAGAGGAATCACCCCCAAGAAAAGGGAGGCCCAGGAGCAGAGCTGAAGCAGAGGAGGAGGACTCCGGTCACTGGTGTGGGGGATGGGGGCAGGAGCCCACGGGGGCACACAGCCAGGGCAAGGCCAAATTCACCTGGGTCATGGAGGGCAACCTGGGTATTACCTTTCTATTAAAACAGGGAAACTGAGACCCAGAGATTGCCTCGTTCAAAGTCACACAGCAGTTAGGAGCTCTGAGAGACTTTCTAAGAATGTTCTGAAGTTAAGAGACTGATGAAAGAACAAGAATAATATGGTCTAGGCATCTAAAGCCACGCTCTCAGTGAAAATACATAAAAGATCTGGCTAAAATATATAAGGGGTCACTTAAGTGCAGCAGTCATCAATTCCTACCCAGCTCATTGGACGTAGGTGACCTGTCCCCAGGCCACCTGAGCAGAATCCCTTAGCATTGGGTCCCATCCCCAGTGGCAGTGATGCCCTGCCCTGGCCCCACCATTTAATGCCCTCAGCCACCTCCATCTGGAGGCCAAGCAAAGCAGGGAACGGTCAGGTGGCTGCCAAATGGGGGCAGACTTGGCCCAATGTCCTCACCCCGCCCCCACCTTGTCCCTCTCGGCTCTTCCCTCTCTTGTAAAGAAAATGTGGTGTCAGGTGGTCATCTTTAAATCCCCTTCTTATCTGTGATTCTGCTGGTGAGTTCAAGTTCAAGATGCCACATGGCCTCTTGCCAGGGGAGGAGGCAGTCTATGTGCACAGGGGTCAGCCCACGGCTGGTGCTGTCAGCTTCGAGTCACCTGGAAGTCCTGTCTGGCCACCAGCAGGTTGGGAAGGGGCTTCCTGCCTGCAGGAGAGCGTAAGAGGCTGCAGGTCCCACCTGTCCCAGCTCCTGCCTGGGCTCTGACACTGGCTGGGGGTGCAAGGGAGCCTTCCTCATTTGTTTGCCATTGCTCTAAGTCCCCCAGTCAGACCTGCACCCTCTCGAGCCCACGGGTGAACCTCTGAATGTCCACCTCTGAATGTCTCCCAGGCGGATGTCCTCTCCGCCTGCCCAAGGCACTGTCCCGCAGCTTCCTGCCCAGAGGTCTGTGTCCGCCACTCATGCTCTGGTGCCTCACTCTCCTGACTCTTTTTCTCCTCCACTTCTTACCCTCCGACCGTGTGGAAATGCTCACATTTCTCAGGCACGGCCATGACCTCGGAGTCCTCCTGGCTTTCGAGCCCAGCTCCTCTCCTGGGCAGAGCGCCCTTCCCACCTTCCCTGCCTGTGACTCCTACTCAACCTGAAGATCCCACTGGTGAGTCGCCTCGGCTTTGGCAGCCAGAAGCTGCCTCCTCTGGGTCCCACGGTGCTTCTGTGTATGGCCCTGTATTGCAGCCAATGCTTTTCAACATCCTCCTCCGCCATCCAACCTGTCGGTTCCTCTGGGAAGAGGCCAGCCTGACTCAGCATTGACTCCTTGGTGTGCGGCACCTTCTGGGTGCTCCTTAACCATGTGTGGAATTCCACTCGGGGGAGAAGCCTGGGAGCGCTGAGCCATGGACTCGCCAGAGCGATGGGGGTGTCCTGCCTCGTGGCCCCCGTGGGGGGCTGGGCTTCTGGGCCCTGTGTGTGCGCGGTGCAGTCCCGCCCCTGCTTAGAAGACTCCATCCACGAGGCAGCCCTGACTCGGTTGCCTGAGCATGCCCTTGGACTAGCCACCTCCTGCCTTTCCGTCTTCCTTCAGCTACTCAGCAGTTAAGGAGCATTGTGGTGGCTTTGTGGTGTCTCAGTTTAGCTTAGCTGAACCGCATTTCTGATCCCTATGATAAGCCCCTTATTCTCCACAGATGGAACCCCAATAGACACTGTGTGACAGGCACCTCCTAGGCACTAGGGATAGGAAAAGAAATAAGCCATCACCCTCTGGGGTCTCAGATTCCCCAGCGGTACAACTCAGGGGAGCAATTAGATAATTGTTGATTCCCAGCTGCTCTGTCAACTGTAGGACCAGTCCCCACGTCCCAAGCACATGGAGCCACTCTTTGCACACGCATAGGTTTAGGGGATCATTCATTCCTCCCAGGACAGGGCGCTGTGAGTCAAATAGTGACTCAGAAACCAGGCTCAGATGACCTTGGGGCTGTGTCTATCCAGGACTAAAAGAGAGACCTTTGGATTCCTGACCACCCGTTGGTTCTGCCAACTTCATGCTATTTTGTTGTTGTTAATCTTGAGGTCAAAGACCTCCTGGGCTCCGTGCAGGAGCGGGTGTGCCGCCTCCTCTGTACTGGGCTTCTCAAACTTGTCAGCAGGGAAGGAACAGCCTTTTAAAAACCTCCCGATTTTCCATAGATTGACACTTTCATATTTCGTAAAATTTGAATAAAAGTGAATCATTGGAAAAATGAGATGCCATCTTATAGAAAAAGAGAATAGAATAATGTCACTAGAGACTAGGGATTTGGGGTGGGAAAAGCGACAGAGAGAGGTTTGATAACGGATATGGAAATACAATTAGGAGGACTCCGTTCTGGTGTTCCACAGCACAGCAGGGTAACTAGAGTCTACAATTGATGCTCTATTTCAAAATAACTGGAAGAGTTCAAAAGCTTCCAACACAAAGAAGTGAAATGATAAATGTTTGAGGAGATGGAAATGCTCAGTGCCCTCATTTGATCATTACATATCATGTACGTGTATTGAATTATCAAACTGTACCCCACTAGAGATGTACACATATTATGTGTCAATTTTTAAAAATATTTTTAAAGAAAAATGAAATGTAAAACAGATCCCAAAACTTGAGGTCAGATTTTTTATTAATGTTTATAGGCAAAATATCATTCTATCAAGTTGCTAAAACATTCCTACATATTCACTCTCAGTTCCTGCGCATGGCAGACTGACAGCCTTTGTGGGCAGGTACTGGTGTGTGGACCACACCTTAAGTAAGGCTCCCTGTGCCCGGTGGGCTGGGGAGAGACCCCAGCTCCTGATGCGTAGGCCCAGCATCTGAGGTTTCTTGTTCTTCTAGTGCAGAATGAAGAAAACAGGTCTTACAGCCACTCAGGCTGTGACTAGGCCCTTCCAGATCTCAGGTTTCTCATCTGCAAAATGGAACACAGGTCGAAGGATAAGGTGACATACGTGAGTGCGTCTTGTGGACTTTCTGTTGCGTGGTGAATAGCAGCAGGGCCTGAGCTGGGAGTTGGCCATGGCTGCTGACTCCCCGTTGGAAAAGGACTCGTCCAGGAGGACAATGTGCGAGTCTTGGGTACAGAGGCAGAGCTGGAAAGATGGGTGGCATCTTGCTGGGCGCAGCTTCCGCTGAAGAACTCTTGAGGTCTGTCTGACGGGAATGAAGCACCCGCCTCCCTCAGGCATGGAACAGCACAGGGAGGACAGGAACCTCTTTTCTGTGAGACAGCCTGCAGACTTGGGGTGCTGAGGTCCCCAGGCAACACAGCGCTATTAGCTCTTCAAGGCTCTGGGACTTTGGGAGTGTGGGGTCCCCTTGGGAAGGGTGGGGTCCTCTGCAGTGCCTGCTAGCGGGAGCAGTAGTGAGGCATGCTCTTCAAGGACGTGAAAATGGCCAAGTTTGTGAGCACAGACGAGACACTGCTCCCTGTTACAACTGGGCAGACATTTGATCTTCAGTGTGCCTTATCAAAGGGGCCATAGTATCCCCAAAGGGGGGCAAAAAAATCTTATTCTTTTTATATATAAAACAGATGTGCCACACGCATGGTAGCTCACACCTGCCATCCCGGTGACAAGGGAGGCTGAGGCAGGAGGATCTCAAGTTCGAGGCCAACCTCGACAACTTAGCAAGGCCCTAAGCAACTTAATGAGACCCTGACTCAAAATTAAAAATAAAAAGTGCTGGGGATGTGGTGCAGTGGTTAAGCACCTCTGAGTGGTTAAGTACCAAAACAAACAAACAAACAAACAAAACCCACAGATGTGTATACAGCACGTAAATCACTGTAGTAGTTACTGTTTATCTACCATTTAACTTTCTGAGGTTTCAATTACCCACAGTCAACCACAGTCCCCAATTATTAATGGTATATTGTTATAATTGTTCCATTTTATTAGTCATAATTGTTAATCTCTTAGTGTGCCTCATTTGTAAGTTAAACTGCGCCATAGGCATGTATGTACATGAGCAAACGTGTGTGTGTGTGTGTGCGCGCGTGCACGCGTGTGCATTATCAGCGTTATCTGTGGCTTCAGGCATCTGCAGAACAGCTTGGAACAACCCCTGCAGATAAGGGGAGACTATTGCAAACAGAGGGGGTTTCATTAGGGAGGGAAAGGTCTCAATGCCTCCTTGGGGGTCCCATAAGGAAAAAGAACTTGACACACAAACCCAAGTCTCCACAGTCCTGCCTTTATGTAGGGGGAAGCCAGTGCCATGTTTTACAAGTGCCATTGTGAGCTCACTGGCACCCCAGACTGGTGAGACCCAGGGATGACCGAACTGTATTTTTAATAACAACAAACCCCAAGCTCCTGAGCTCCCTGTGAAAGGCAGGGACGCTGCACCCTGGCCCACACCTGCCACTCTTCTGTACCAGGCTGGTCTCTTCTGGAGCCCTGATCTGTCCACGTGTCACCCCTTGGCTCACTGTGATCTCAGAGCTATCTTAAGAAACTGGCATTTCACCCCAGGCGCTGCTTGAGAGAACCTGGGAGGTCTGGTGCAGACTGTGGTTAGCCTTAATGAGCAAGTCCCTGCTCTTATGCCAGCTTCCAGAATGAGCCTGTGACTGCCCTGGACCCATTAGTTGAATGGAGGGACTCTTCCCCTCTGGCCCCTGGCTTCAGCCCCACAGAGAGCCTGGTGGATCCTTAATGGCAAGGGAGGCGAAGTTCCCCTCCGTCCCCACCCCAAAGCCAACGTTGTCTGGGCCAGCACGCTCCCCAGGAGCCTCCCGATAGATTGTCTCCCTGCTCCATTCAGCTTGAGTGATCCTAAAATACAGGCTGGATCCTGCCATTCTCATGCTTAAAGCTTTTCTCTTCACAGAAGTCCAGAATCCTCATGTCCAGCCTGCTTGTGGGTTTTGGAAAGTCAAGTTCTTTCCTGTTTCATGGCCTTTGCCTAGAGCTTCGCTTAAAATGTTCCTCCTTGTCCCCTGCCCACGTCTGGCCCAAAAGTTCCCCAGAGTTTTCTCTACCCACCCACGATCTCCGCTTGTTCTCTGCCTGTTCGTTTCCTTCGTAACACATACTTGTCATGCTTTGTAATGGTTGGTTTGCTGGATATTATTGTCTTTCTTCCCACCAGACTGTTAATTTCCTGAGGGTGGGGACCAGGCCCATCTTGCCTGTTACTATATATTCGACCTCTAGGAGCATGCCCGGCACATACCAGGCCTTCAGTAATTATTTGTTGAGTGGGTCGACGCACGCATGCGCAGATGCTGTGCAGCAAGAAGGGGCAGGATGGAATGAACATACCTCCGGTGACAAGGGGCGGGAGTCTGCCTCCCTGTCCGAGCACAGCCATGAAGGATCCATGTGGGCAGGTAGCAAGAGGCTGAGGTCAGAAAGGGTGCTGCCCAGGACTTTCCAGGGTATAGACCCCCAGGGACCTGGGGGAGTTCACTGGCTTGATAATCTACCAATCTGCATTGGTAACGTTCTAGAAGGATAAGTTTCAAGCTTAAACCTCCTCCCCATTAGAACTGCTGAATGAACTGGTAGGAAAGGTGATTTCTCTTCTTTCTCTGTCTCTCTCTCTCTCACACACACGCACGCACATGCACGCACGCATTATCTCATTGATGAGTCACTACCTGTGAAGTAAGTTTTATTATTCCTGTTTTACAAAAGAGGAAACACAGAATGGATATCATAAATAATTTACCCCAACCACCGTTATTAACTTAAAAACCTATTATGAGTTCTTCAACAGAACAGCTTCTGTTTTCAAGTCCGAAGGATCTCAGATAAAACATTAGTAGTTGAATTGAATGTGGACCTCCACTACATAATTCATGATCAAAATGGGTCTCACTGGAGAGAATTCCATGCTAATAAAGCCAAATGGCACCTAGCAGATGTGTGTCGGGAGGTCTTGGCTGAAAGGAGATAAAAGGAATGTCAGTGAACTAAAGCGAAATCTTGCTGGACCAGGAAGCCTGCGTTCCGAGTCCACTCTCACTTTTCATGCTGCTCTGCTTTTAAGCTGCTCTTCTTTAGGCCTCATTTCCCCAACTGAGCACCAATAAGACCCTCAAAAAGTTTCAGACTTTGGACATTTTGGGTTTTAGGTTTCCAGATTAGGGATGTGTGGCCGGTATTCCAAAATCTGAAGCACTTCTGGTCTCAAGCATTCTGGGAAAAGGCTGCTCGACTTGTAGCACTTACCAAGTCCCTGCTAGCTCAGATGTCCCACCAGTGAATCACTGGTCATGTCCGAGGCTCACTTCAGCAGCCCTGGGCACACTGGCACCATTCTTGATTTCTTTTCTGACCAGCATCACCACATTTCCTGGTTCCAAGTCACAAAAAATCGAAGTCCCCATTTCCCTCCCTATCACCCCCACCCCAGTGTTCTTTCATTTATGTTATTCGGGTGTCGCTGGTTCTGTCCATCCCCCTTCCCTTTCCTGCCTGGTTCAGGTGGTAGTTGCTTTCCAACTGGTCTCTCGCTCAGCCTGGTTCTGGAACAGTCTGTGGGTGCTACCACACTGATCTTATTACGAGATCATGAAGTTGTTCTCCCTGTTCTCCATCCTCCATAAAGTCATGGCCTTGCCTTTCTAATCCCCTACTTCTGGTCCCAACTCAACCTCTCTGCCTCTTAATTAATCCCTTGGCCTCTTTCCTTATCTATAAAATATGGGGAGTGGACAAGGTCCTGCTCAAAGTTCCTTTAGACTAAAAATGCCAGACAGATTTGCCAGCAGCCTGGTATGCACCAACCTGAGCCGCCTCCTGCATTGCCAGAGTGTCTCGGGAGCCACTGAGGGTCTGGTGTGAAGAGGGAGGAGGGGCTAGGTCCATGGTCCATACTATCTCTATGATGCCAGGGATGGTATCCACCCCCTCAGCCTGTCCTGCACATGCGAACAGGAAAAGTCACCCTTTACCTGCCTCCTTTACAGAATGTTGAGAAGGAATGACTGTATAGAAGCAATCCTTCCTTTTTCCTTCCTCCTTCTACCATCCCTCCTTTTTTTCCCTTTCTTTTTTCTTTCCTCCCTCCCTTCCTCCTTCCTTCCTTTCTCCCCAAAATATTAATCCTATGCACCAGGCACTCTGCTCGGCATTGGGTATATTATGGTACCGGGCATATCTGGTCCCTACCCTCAGGGAGGAGAGTCAACCAGCACTGTCCAATAGCACTTTCCAGAAGATGAATGTGGTAGCCTCTAACTGGATGTGGCCTGAAACATAGCTAGTGGGACTGAAAGTCTGCATCTTTAATTTTGTTTAATTTTAACTAATTTAAGCTTAAATAAGCACATAGGGCTGATGGCCTCTATATTATGGCACAGACCTAGACATCTGGTGGCAACAGAGGCATTAGCAATATTAACAATAAAGCCAGCTGGGACAGTTCAGTGAGATCCTGTCTCAAAAAAAAAAAAAAAAAAAAAAAAGATCCGAGGACAGAGCTCAGGGGTAGAGGGTTCCCTATCAGGCAGAGCTCAGGGGTAGAGGGTTCCCTATCAGGCAGAGCTCAGGGGTAGAGGGTTCCCTATCAGGCAGAGCTCAGGGGTAGAGGGTTCCCTATCAGGCAGGAGGCCCTGGGTTCACTTGGGTGACCCTTGAATATCATGCTAAGTGCAAGAAGCCAGATGCAAAGGCCATATGTTGTAGGATTCCTTTTATATAAAATGACCAGGGAGGAAAACCTATGGAGATAAAAAGCACACTGGTACTTGCCAGGGGTTGAGGGGAAAGGGTCAATGGGAAGTGACTACTTGATGGGTGTGGGGTTTCCTTATGGGATGAGTGGAAGTATTTTGGAACTAAGTAGAGGTAATTGTTGCAGAACACTGTGAATGTACTCAAGGACACCACATCGTATACTTCAAAATGGTCAATCGCACGTTTTATGAATTTTGCCCCAACGAGATACATAAATTGACACATGTGATTGATATTGTAAAGCAAAAATCAAGATGCTTTGGTAGAGAATGATGGGAAGTAGGGGGGAATCTTGTGGCCTAGGGTGACGAGGAAGGGGTGGCAGCGGTGGGGAGCAGAGCTCTACGGGGAGAGAAGATAGCAGGTGCCACAGCTGGAGGGGCAGATCCGGGCATCGGAAAGAGGCCAGGCTGGGGGCTGTGGCACACTCTGGATGGGCCGGCGAAGTAGCTGGGGGTTGTGAGAAGGCACGTCGTTGCCTCACACCCTGATCCGCACCCCAGGATCACTGATGTGACTGTCCTCCACTGGGCTGACGTTCGTTGGGAGGGTCTCAGTGCCCAGGTTCCTCAGAGAGTATCTCACTGACACCCACTGGTGGCCGGTACGGCTGGGGAGGGCGTGTTCTCCATTTCTCTACCTGTTGCAGATTTGGCTCACTGGACTCCTGGAGACTGAAGGCGCTCCTGCTGCAGGGTTCCCTGGAGTGGGGGTCGGGCTGTGCCTGCCACCTGCTCTCCTGGCTCCTTCATCCCTTCCTGCCTAGACCTCAGGGTGTGTCTCCTTCCTCTGTAACTCTTCCTTTTCTCCAACTGTCCCCTTCCTCTGAGCACCAGAGCCATGAAGTCCCAGTGGCTGGGGTCCTTCCCGTGCAAACTCTTCGGCCCAGGGGGCTCCTCTGCAACACCAGTGACTCTCTGCTCAGTCACTTCCTGTGGCTCTGCAGAGCAGAAGGAGCCCTGGGCTCGGAGGATGCCACTTTTCAGAAGGGAAGGCGGAAGAAGCAGTGGCGTTGGGAGGAAAGGGCAGGTTCAGATTTGATGTGTTCGCTTTGAGAGTCTTGCCTGCCATCCGTGGAGACTGCCATTGTGGCCAGTGCTCTGTGCGCGAGGATCAGCGGGTGAGGAAAGACCCAGGAGGACTGGCCAAGGCAGCAGTGGTCAAGTGTGATCAGCAACAGGCGGCACGTGAGGGTTTGGTGGCTGCTTTTCTTCACGTTAGATTTTCACGCCCACTCTGGGTCAGCCAGGCCAGCCTGTGGTCTCCTCATTTTCCAAAGCGAGTCCCAGAGATCGACTCGTCTCAAGGCCATCCTGCAAGCCTCCCAGGCTCGGTCACCTTTCCCGGCTCTTCTGCGACGCCACCTGAGGCACCCACCCACCACCACAGGGAAGCAACCTTTCCTCCCCAAGGGTCTTGACAAGGCCAGTGGTGCTGGATTCTGGGGAGAGGCCCTGCGGCTGCTGCAGAGAGCTGGACTGTGTCCTGTGTCTCCAACTACCAAGTGGCAAACGGGGAAAGCTAATAGAGTCCGTTCTTCCAAGGTCACTGGGGCTCAGGAGGACAACACAGAGGGCAGCCAAATGACGCCAGTAAATCAAACACTGTCCTTCACCTGAGGTAGCCGGCTTACCTCGAATCCCATGGAGTGGATCCCACAGCCAGGCCTTTGCCCTTGGTCCTACCTGGCACAGAAAGTGCCAACCTGGAAGGAGACTGCCCGCCCCCACTGTTTGTCTGTCTGGATGTTCCCTGAGTTTATTGAAGAGGTCAGAGATGAGAGGTCGTGGGCTAGACGCCCCGCATACATGGCTGCGGTGCAAGGGGCCTCAGGAGGGGACGTCCACCTCTCCCCAGCCCTAACCGGAGTTCTGCCCGCAGCCAGACTTCCGTTCAGCGATGGGGAGCTTTCCAGGAGCCACAGATCCTCACCCTAATTCGCCAGGAAGTGAGGTGCTTCCCTCCAAACCGCCCTGTGTTTATCAGAGCTGCCTGAGATCTTGTCTCTGGAATTCTCTGGCCCGGCCCCAAGGCGGTTGGCATGGGAGGCCTAGGAAGCATGTCCGCCTCCTGCCCCGAGGAACGTTGTGCCCACTGTCTGGCCCGTGCTCCCACTTTCTTTCTGGGCATGACCACCATGATAGAAAATCTGACCTGCAGCCAGGGACCTGGGAGGTCCGCTTTAGCTGGACTTTGCAGGTATTATCTGAGAGGGTGCGGGCAGCCAGACTCAGCCCCGGGCCACCACTCCGCCCCCGTCACAAACATACACCTACCTCCCCGAAGGTTTAATGATTAGCATCAGGGGAGGGTCAACAGCCCCTGAACCCGGGCCAGAGGCAGCAGGCCAGGTACTTACTTACAAAGCACCTTCCCTACGTTACCCCTACACCAAAGTTAGTTGGGAGGTACGATCTCCACTTGGATCAGATGGGGAAATAAAGATGAAGTAGCAGTCTAATGCCGGGTAGACCTGGGTCTGCGTCAGCACTCAGCACTCCCCCTTGATGTCCATGGACACCAACACTCATCCTTGGACCTGTGCCGGGCTGCTATAAGGGGAATGAAGGACACTGTCTCCCAAAGTGCTGAATCGAGAGCACAGGAGTGTGTGGTTGGAGCAACCAAAGGGCTTCTGTCCTCTACTGCTCTCGTTTGAGGGCTTGGGACCTGGCTTCTGACCCTGTCCTCAGCCCCCACCTCTGGCCATCCACTCTGGGGATTTCCATTCTAGTGAGTTCCACCTCACGTAGGGCAGTCCTGTCTTCCGTTCCCTGAGCCCGGCCGCACATCCTCAGGTCTCTGTGTGAGAGCACCAGAGCTGGCGTCAGGGGCTGGGGCTGGGGCTCAGTGGCAGAGCGCGTGCCTAGCAGCGGGTTCCACCCTCAGCACCACATCAAAATGAAACAAATAAAACAAAGGCATACCGTCCACCTACAACTACAACACTTTTTTTTTTTTAAACAAGCTGGGGTCATCCTTCGCAGATATACTCTTCAGTTCCCCTCAGCGCCTCTTGGCCTCCTGGTATCACACTGAACTCTCTGGACCTCGGGTGCATTGACAAATCTGTTTGCTCATTCTCTGTCAATCAGATTTTAAAGTGTGTTACTGCCCATCTCTATTTTATTTACGGTTCTGCAGAAAGGACCACTTGAATGAATTATGAATAAGAAAATACACTAGTGCATCTAAAACAACACCAAGCCAAGGGCTCCAGGTGAGGCCGACATCCGGTGGGTCTGGGAATTGCTGCTGTCTGCCACACTCACCCAACTTCCCTCTCTCAGCACAAATTCCACCTCCCTCCAGTGTTTGTGTGGCTGCCCCGGATCTCTCCGCTTCCTTCCTCCCTCAATCTGGTACTCTTCTGGGGAAGAGTCACCTCCCAGACCTTCAGCTGCCCCTGCCCAGAGCCAAGTGCCAGCAAGAGCAGTTGAGCACACTGACCATACTCATCTGGAACCCCAGGGCTGAGAAGGGGGCCAGAAGAACAAGACGCTACCTTCAGCTACAGCTGGGAGGCCAGGAGAAGGGAGAGAGGGAAGCAGGGGTCCACGTCACCCACTGCTAAGGGCGCTGGGCCTGGGTTCTGTGCTGCTACATCCTGAGACCCCAAGCATCCAGAACAGAGGCAAAGCGTTTGGACAGCCCCTGGGCAGAACGCTCCCTTAGGCTCCATGCCACCCACTTCTAGTCTCCTCTGGTCTGACATGTCAGTGACAAGGAGAAAGAGATGACTGTGCCCCTTGGTAGTCCCCAGTCCTGTAGAGAAGGTGGAACACGGTCAGTCCCTGGACATGACTGATACTGCAGTGCTGGGGAGGAGTCCCCAGAGATGATGCTCCCCTAGGCTCTGTGGGGATGAGGGGGCGTTTGTCAGCTAAAGAAGCAGGAGGAAAGAATGTTCTGGACAGAGGCATTGCAAGAGCAGGGCACAGAAAATATCATGGAGCCCACAGACAGTCTCCTGATGGAGGGAAAATGTCCGAGGTTTTACTCATTCATGAATCCTGTCCTTGGATGATCACTCACTACCTAGAAAGCTCTGTACTGGGTGCTGAGGAGCCAAAATCCAAGAATAAATTAGTCTCTGCCCTCAAAGACACCCAGTCAGTGTGCTCAGCTGCTCTTGCTGGCACTTGGCTTATGTCAGGAGAAATAAGGGGAAAGCAAGTAGCTGAGGATTGTGGGATTTTCTATTTAGATGGAAACTTCCAGATGATCTGGTGCAGTTTCCTGTTTCTAAACATAGAAAACAAGAGGTGAAGTAACTTGCCCAAGACAGAAACCCAGCTGGCAGGAGAGCCTGGATCAGACTCAGATCTTCAGATCTACTCCCTAAACTCCCTCCCCTCACTCAGTGTAGAAGACTCCACAGAAATGTGCGGCCAGCCTTGGGAACTGGGAGGACAGACAGCACAGCCTCTGACTAGGTGGCCAGTGGAGGATGTGGCCAGGAGCTGGGCCCTGAAGGCCAGGAAGGGGCACGTCTGTGCACACCTAGGACATGGGAGCGTCCAGTAGCCCTGCAACAGAGGACGCGGAAGGGGGCCACTAGGAGCCGAGGCTGGAGGCTGGGAGGCTGGGAGACTGGGAGGCTGGGAGGGCCGGTCCTCACACTGATTTCATGAGTCGCTTCTTTATTCCTGAGCAATGAGGAAAGGAAGCGTCGTGGGATCAGAGCTGTGCTTTCAAGATAGCTCTGGGGCAGACGATGGACAGAGGGAGGGAGTCCAGACCCGAGAGAGGGAGGCCATGTGGCCGTGAGGTCCAGGTCAGAGGTGAGGGGCACAAGGATGCAAATGGCTTTGAAGTGGTAGAAATAATCTAATGACATGGCAGGGAGTGCAGGGAGCCAGCTGGGGACCAGTTAATCATTGCCCAGGAAAGACAAGCAGCTCTAACAGAGGACTGTCACTACCCCCTGTCCACTATCGCCAGTCCTTCCAAGTCTCCGGCCTCACTAGGTTTGGGGCACCTTGCTGGGCTCTCATTCTAGTGCTCCTGCCTCTCAGTGACGATCCGAGATGTGATGACTCTAGTTCTGAGCCACCCAACACTTCCGTACTTGGCCCAAGTCCTCCCTGCCCATAGCCACCATCTACTCAGGTCCTCTTCCCGCGTACGCACCTCCGCATCGAGGTCCAGCCCCACTTACCAGCTGGACGCAGCCCCCGTACCCTGGCAGGAAGTGGTCCCAGCGCCCCTGCTGGTGTTCCCAGTTACGGCCAGCTTCCCTCTTTGGGGCATGTGTGCAACATAAGCTCCTGAAATCAGGGACAAACGTGCTGGTCACTGAAGCAGATGTGGAGAAGATGGCCCAAGTCTGCAGGACCTGACCATCTCGTCAGCCTGAGGACACAAGTGGCTGCGAGGCAGAGTGACAGAGAGAGCAGAGACCAGAGGGAGGGAGCCCACTGCAGTGGCAAGATCAAAGGAACAGGCAAGGAACAAGTGAGGGAGGCCACAGGTGCACACACCTGAGACTAAGGTGGCCACTGTCAGAAACAAAGCAGAAGACAATGACAGGGGTTGGCACAGATGTGGTGACATAGGAGTCCCCTTGCACTGTTGGGAGGAATGTAAAATGATGTAACTATTGTGGGAAACAATATGGAGGTCCCTTAAAATAATTAAAAAATAGAATCACTGTATAATCCAGCAATTCTACTTGTGGGCGTTTATCCAAAAGAAATCCTGATTGAAACCAGGATCTTTTTTTTTTTTGAGGTACTGGGGATTGAACTCGGGGCCTTGTGCTTGCGAGGGAAGCACTCTACCAGCTGAACTATCTCCCCAGCCCTGAAACCAGGATCTTGAAGGGCTATTTGTACCCCTGTTCACGGCAGCATTACCCACACAACGGCGAAACCATGGACCAACCCAAGCGTCCATCAGTGGATGAATGGCCAAGCAAGATGGGGCATACACATACAATGGAGGCCTTATCAGTCAGTCTTAAAAATAAAGGAAACTCTGACCTGCACTACACATGGATGAGACTTAAGGACATTCTGTTAACTGAAATAAGCCAGGCACAAAAATTCCAAATTCATTGAGACAGAAGAATGGTGGTTGCCAGGGTCTCGGGAAGGGGAAATGGAGGGTTAGTGTCAGAGTTTCAGTTTTGCAAGATGAAGAAAGTTCTAGAACTGAGTGGTGGTGGTAGTTTTACAACAATCTGAATGTATTTAATGCCACTGAACTGCACACTTAAAAATGGCTAGGATGGTAAATTTTACATTACGCATATTTTACCATAATATAGATTTGAAAAAAAAAAAAAAAACCACCTCCGAGAGGTCAGTGTGTGCAGTTTTTTTGTGAAGCCCACACGGCCTCTTTCATGGTTCCACAATGCTCAACTCTGCCAACATGGCATGCGAGCAGCTGCAGAGGATACACACACACACACACACACACACATGAGCAAATAAAACTTGGCTCAAATAAAACTTTATTAACAGAAACCAATGGAGAGCGGATTTGGCTTGTGAACAGTAGTTTGTCAGCCCCAGGTGTAGGACTGAGCACTTCCATTTGACCTTCTGGTGACTACTTACTGGAGGTTCCCGGATCTGTGCAGTTCCATGTTAGTGTATAGTTTTTTGTCAGGCAGAGTGAGAATTATTTCCATGAGATAAGATAATCCCAAAGGCTTTTAAACCTGGAGGACAATGCCAGGTTTGCATCTGACCCATCAATCTTAGATTCTAATGTTCATTTTTATAAACATCTCTATAAATATTGTGTTTCTGAAATTCTCCCAGGAACCATCTTCATCATCCTGTTGAACACCCCATTAATGGATTAAATAAAACTCCAACATGTGTTCTTTCTTTAAAAAACAAAAAAGAAGCCTTTAAGACATTAAAGAAGAAGAAGAAGAAGAAGAAGAAGAAGAAGAAGAAGAAGAAGAAGAAGAAGAAGAAGGAGAAGAGAAGAAGAAGAAGAAGAAGAAGAAGAAGAAGAAGAAGAAGAGGAGGAGGAGGAGGAGGAGGAGGAGGAGGAGGAGGAGGAGGAGGAGGAGAAGAAGAAGAAGAAGAAGAGGAAGAAGAAGAAGGAGGAGGAGGGAATCACCATCATCCTCATCGGGGAGAGGTAATCAGGAAAGGCTTCCTGGAGGTGGTGGCATTTGAGAAAGGCCTGGAAGGTGGAGAATTGGCCAGCACAGAGGACGGGTGCAGGTCAGGGATGGCTAGAGAGGTGGTTTGAGGTTGGAATGGGAAGCCAGAACACTGGTGTTATGGTGTGGATCTCAGGTGTTCCCCAAAAGCTCATGGGTGGGACAATGCAAAAAAGTTTAGAGATGAAACGAATGGGTTAGGAGAGGTTTAACCTAATCAATGCATTAATCCCCTGATAGGCAGGTAGGGCGTGGCTGGAGGATGTGGGTCCCCGGGAGCTTTAGGGTATATATATTGTCCTTGTTGGTATGCGTTCTCTCTCTCTCTCTCTCTCTTCGCTTTCTCTCTCTCTCTCTCTCTCTCTCTCAGCTTCTTGGTGGCCACGTCCTGAGCATCTGTCCTCTGCCACACTCTTCCGCCATGATGTTCTGCCTCATCTCGAGCCCCAAGGAATCATGGAGCTGGCCTTCTATGGACGGGGACCTCTGACACCTTAAGCCCCAAGTAAACTTCTTCTTCTCTAATTGTTCTTGTCAGGTCTTTCGTTACGGCAGTTAAAAAGCTGACCAAAACCCGGGACGGGGCAGCAGCTCAGGGATCTCCAGCCCCACTCCCAGGGCCTCCCAGCCTCTCCTGCGAGCCTCCTCTGGGGTGACGGAAAGGCAGTGGGAGGAGGTGGAACCTGGACGGAAGCCCCGCGGCCAACCGCGCCATGCCGAGGGTGCTGGGTGCATTTCCTCTGCAGATCAGGCCAGCGCTAACCGTGGATGCTCACCCCTGCCTCTGTGCCCCGAAGCCGGCCAGCTTTCTTTTCTCCACGACTGGAATGACACCTGTCTGTGCTCAGCACCCCTCCCTCCCTCTCCAGCCAGCAGGGGCCAAGGCTGGGCCCTAGCCATCTGCTCCTGCCTGGGGAGTGGGTGGCAATGAGGCCCAAGGGAGCGATGCAGCCTGGCTGGGCAGCCTTTATGTCCACGGTCACTTTATTTGGTCATCCCCTCGTTCTGGCCACAGTCGTCTTTCAGGTGTCAAGCAATACCTCCTGTACGTAGCGCCACGTCGACTCTTTCCAGCGAGCAGTCACACGATTCTCTCAGTGCAGGACAGGTCGGGTTGGCCCTGTTTTCCCACCAGCCCACCGTGCCCGAGGGAAGGAATTAGCCCAGCTGCTCTGGGTGGTGGTGACCGTGGCTTTCCACGTTCTACTGCTGCTCCTGTCTGAGGAAAAGGGACCGTGATGGATGTCACCACGGATGGGGCAGATTGAACAGCCTCTTGGGCTGCACTCTGGCTCCAGGGACACGACGGTGGGTCTGGCCGTACCACGAGCGGCTGGGAGTCTCCAGCATGGCAGGACACCGTGAGATCCAGCCGATCACTTGGGGACTTCTGTCCCCTCCGCATTCGCAGAGGACTCTGATTCGCTGGCCCTGGTGGTGCCACAAGCTAAGCTCAGAGGGAGCGCTAGTCCTGCTGTGACAGGGGCTTGTTGCTTTGTTCCTGAATTCCTGCTAATCAGGGCTAATTCCCCAAAACTCAAAGTCCTCGAGGCAGACCCTGGCCTGAGCCGAATGAGCCCATCCGCAGCTCCAGGGTTGAGAGCATACTCCCCCAGCTCACCAGGGCACGGATAAACACTAGGGAGGTGACTGACACATCAACCTTGACATACCCCGTTCCAGAAACAGGGATTAGACCAAATGACCTTCCCACAGTCTTGTGGCTCTTCAGGCCAGCCCCTGGCTGCTGCCCCTTCCAGAAAGGGATGTTCCTGTCCGAGGGACAGTTTGTACTTCTCCCCATTCTACAAACATTCCACTGCTCCTTTGGTGGCCTCAGCATTCACGGCCAGGCCAAAAAAAAAAAAAAAAGTCTGCAAATCCCATCGATTTTGTTTCCTTAAGAAACAAATTATGAGCCAGCAACTCTACTCCCAGCTAGGTGTTCCACAAGAGAATCCAGTGCACAGGACCACCACAAAACATGTGCAAGAATGATCAGAGTAGCTAAGATGGAAGCACATCAGATGTCCATCAGCAGTAGAAAAGATTAAGTCAGGATATAGTCACACAACGGAATACTACTCAGCAGTCAAAAAGAACAGATACATCTACGAGCAGTAACTTGAAGGACTCTCACAGACAGAATGACGGGTGAAAGAAGGCAGACATAAAATGCAACACGTTGTGCGATTCCATTTACATGAAGTTCAAGAATGGGCAAAATGTATAAAGAGCGATACAAGTCAGAATGGTGGCTACCTTGGGGTGGAGCATGTTGCTTGGAAAGCGGCCTAGGGAAGTTCTAAGGCATTGAAATGTTCTTTTGTGGGGTGCTGGTTGCACAGGGGCACTGTAATGTGTGCATGTCACATGAGCATAAAATTTCATGAAGCCCTTCATGTAAGTTCTTCACTACATGCATGCCACACCTTGATTTTAAAAAATTACCAAAACACTTAAAAGTTGTCCTATAAGATAGACGCTTTGACACTTTTGACTCTTTTCCAATAAATCGAAGCATTCCAGTGATTCCTGCTCTTCGTCAGCTGAATGCTAGACAAGATGGTTCCGTAAATGACTCTTTAGAAGTTTCACGCTTCAGAGTAAGCAATGCTCTGAACCTGTGCCTCCATGACCTACCCAGGTAGCAGCTCTCTCTCTATACCCTCAGTCTCCTTAGCTTTTATCATTCTGTAAAAATTGCCAGGTGCAAAAACCGAGGAAAGATGAATTCTGAGCAGGGATCCATCATGTGGGAAAGTGTATTGGTCCATTTTCCAAAGGTATAACCAAATACCTGAGCAAGGGTATTTTATAAAGAAAAGAGGTTTGTTTAGTTCACAGTTTTGTAGACTGAAAGTTCAAGATCAGGCAACACCATTTGTTCAGCCTCTGCTGAAGGTCTTCTGGATACATCATTACCTGTGTAGCCCAACATCTTTCTCTCCTTCCTCCATCTCTATTCCCTTCTTCTACTCTGTTGGTCTTTCATTTTCATAAGATCCTTTAATATATTATTATTATTATTATTATTCTCTCTTTTTAGTTTCCACATGTGAAAGAAGACATTCAACCCTTGACCTTCTGAATCTGTCTTATTTCATTGAGCATGATCTCTAGTTCTATCTGTTTATCAGCAAATGGAATAGTTTCATCCTTCTGTAGGGCTTCACATGTCCTTGAGATATATATATATATATCCACATTTTCTTTATTCGTTCATTGGTTGACAGGCACCTAGGCTAGTTATTGTGAATTACACAGCTATAAAAATTGAAGTGCGTGGATCATTGCAGTGTGCTGATCTTAGTTCTTCTGGATAAATACCAAGGAGTGGGACAGCTGGGTCATATGGTGGCTCCATTCCTAGTCTTTTGAGGAATTTCCACACTGCTTTCCAAAGAGTTTGTACCAATTGGCAGTCCTATAGTGCAATCTTGTGGGAAATAACCAGGGCCCTGTGATAACCACACTAATCCTTCCAAGGGTAGCACCCCAATGAACTAACTGCCTCCCTCTAGGCCCCGCCTCTTAAAGGCTCCACCTCCTCCCAACATGGCCACGCTTGAACCATATCCAAACCAATAGCAGAAAGCTGCACAAAGGAGTGAACACTGGGGCAGAGCCGTCACAGCGGAAGGTTGGGAGGCTGCACCCCACACTGGACACTCTTTAACTCTGGAGGAAATGGGGAGAGGGTGCTCACATTTCACTTTACATATTTCATGGAGGACTTCCACATTCAAAAACCATAGCACGTATTCACGAAGTCATTCAGCCCAACCTTCTCAGGCGACAGTGCTGAAGGTGAGGGCAGAAACGGAAGGAGTGCACCTGGAACGGTGGTGCGCACCTGTCATCCCAGCGGCTTGGGAGGCCGAGGCAGGAGGATCTCCAGTTCAAAGCCAGCCTCAGCAATGGTGAGATGCAAAGCAACTCAGTGAGACCCTGTCTCTAAATAAAATACAAAATAGGGCTGGGGATGCGGCTCCATGGTTGAGTGCCCCTGAGTTCCATCCCCCTACCACGCCCCCCCCAAAAAAAGAAGAAATGGGAGGCGTGTCCTGCTGAAATGACATGACCCCCGCCCCCGCATGGCCACACCGGCTGGTCCTCAGGTCCTCTGCTTGCCAGGGTCTTGCTCTCTGGATATGATTTTGGACAAGGCCCAGGCTGAAATGGTCGTTGAATGCTCTTGGTGACTGATAATGTTCTCTTCCTCCTTGGGGAGGGCCAGCGCCTATTCCAAGATCCGTAACATATTGTCAGCTCAGGTTGTCATAACCAAGTACAGTAGACTGGGTGGCTCAAGCAACAGCTCGTTACTTTCTCAGTCCTGGGGACTGGGGATCTGGGTTCCGGGGGCCAGCATGGTCAGGCTCTGGTGAGGACTTTCTTCCCGGGTGCGTACAGGACAACCTTCTCACTGCATGCTCAAACCGCCGATCCGTGGACACACAGGAGTAGGGATCAAGCTCTCTGGTGTCTTTTCTTAAAAGGGTCGTAATCCCATCAGACCAGGGTCCCACCTTCATGACCTAAATGCCACCCAAAAGTCTCATTTCCAAATACTTCAAGGCTTCAACATACAAATTTGGGGCCTGGGTGGTATATGCAATCTATAACACATAATTCCTCCTAGGCATGTAGCGTGATTTTGAATTCCTTTTCCATCTTGGACTTTTACTTCTGAACTTTATTTTATTTAATCAGCAAATATTTATTGTGCTGCAGGATTTGGGGAAACATCAGGGAAGGACAAAGATCCCTGTCCTTACAAGTTCTCTTCTAAAGTAGAGGGCCCTGGGGCTCAGTCCCGGGATCTCTTTTCCTTGTTTACTCTACCTTTACTCTCCTGGCGACTGCATGGTCTCACAGCTCTAGATAACAGCGTTCTGATAAGACCCTCGCCCTCCTACTTCTACTCCAGGGCTAGAGATCCCTTTCTGTTACGGTGTTGACATTCAGTAGCCGATGTGGTAGTATTAAGAGGCGGGGTCTTGGAGAGCCATGTAGGCCAGGAGGGCTTCTCCACAGTGGGACTGAAGCGGCTTCGGGCAGCCTTGGGCTTGTTGCCCTTTCCATCATGTGAACATGAAGGGAGGTGCCATCTTGGAAACAGAAAGCAGTCTTCAGCCGATGACTGGACCTGCTGCCACCGTACCGCAGACTCCTGGCCTCCCAGGACTGTGAGAAATAAATCTGTGTCCTTTGTACACCTATCCAGTCTCAGGTATTCTGTTGTTATCAGCTAGTCTCTGTCACACCAGTGCTGACACAGACGACACATGCACAGAGTAGCCAAGGCGGCCCAGATGGAAGCTGCGTGTGGGTTCAACGGCATGGGCTTACCTGTCCCCTCTACCGCCATTGCTGAACTTCTTACCTGCCAGAAGAGAGAGTCAGCCTCTACCAGCTCGAGAAAGCGAATTACTCATCAGGAATTTCTTGAGCTAGTCAGTGTCATGTTGGTAACTTGACATTGGCCATTGTGGAAGTTCTTACACCACAGACATCAACAAAGGCTACAAATCGGGGTCCTTTTCTACTTCCAGGGAGCAGATCATTCAGCATTTGCCAGTATCCCACCGAGAAGAGACCAGTGCCGAGTGCCCGACTTGGCACTGACCCTCAAGGACGCTCCAGCCCACTGTCATTGAAGTTTTTCCTCTCCTAGAATGCCATTTAAACAGACTCATACAGTTCTTTGTGTCTAGCTTCTTCCATTTAGTGTAACGCTTTTGAGATTCATTTGTATTGCTGAATGGAGTTATGGATGGTTCCTTTTCACTGTTGAGTAGTATTCCGCTATCTGATATATCAAAATGTTTTTATCCGCGCACCAGTTGATGGACATTTGTTTTAGTTTTTAGTTGTTATCCATAAAGCTGCTATGCACATTGTGTACAGGTCTATGTAGGAAGAAATATTTTCTTTTCTCTTGGGGAGATCCCCAGGAGTAGAATTGTGGGGTCATATAGTAAGGATATGCTTAACTTTATATAAGAACCTCCAATTTTCCAAAGTGGCTAGAACATTTTGCATTTCACCAAGAGTGCATTAGCGTTCCCGACTGTTCTATCTTTGTCAATACCTTTTAGTCATTCAGTGAGTACAGTGGCATCTCATTGTGGCTTTAATTTGCATTTCCATAATGATTAATGACTTCAAGTTTTATATATGCGCACCTTTGGAGAAGAGTCCTATTTATACCCACATATATTGGGGAAGTGTTTGTTGAAATATTTACCAACTTTTTATTTATTTATTTTTTGTCATTCTATAAATGGAATTGCAGGAGTTCTTTATATATTTTGTGTACAAGTTCTGTGATGGATATATGTTTCACAATATCTTCTCTCAGGCTGAGCTTGACCTACTTTGTTAACAGTGCCATTTGAAGAGAAAAACAATTTAATTTAAAAAAAAAATCTAATTTATAAATTTTTTGGTTTGGTGTTTATGATATTTGTCTTCAAGAAATACTTTCCTAACTCAAGTTCATTAAGATGTTTTCTAGTTAGGCAGGTGATACACACCTATCCTCCCAGCTACTCCTACTCAGGAGGCTGAGGCAGGAGGATCACTTGAGCCCAGGAGTTCAAGGCCAGCCTAGATAAGATAGGGAGAACACAAGAAAAAGCCTTTTTTTTTCTCCTCTGTCTTCTTATAGTTTTGCCTCTTATATTTTCTTCCATTTAGGCTTATGATTATGATTATTTTAGAGTTAACATTTTTTTAAATATGGGAAGTGTTTCTTCATTTATTTTCTGCAAGATTTGTTATAGAACGGCCATTATTTTTTCCTTAAATGTTTATTAGAATTATCCAGTGAAGCTGTTTGGACCTAGAGTTTTCTCTGTGGAATTTTTTTTTTTTTAATTCAAAGTATGTACTTCATTCAGACCCTTAGTTTCAACCTAATATCTTTTTTCTGTTCCAGAGTCTGATGCAGGATGCCATATTACAGGTAGTCACCAAATCTCCTTAGGTGTCTCTAGCATATGACAGTTTTCCAAACTTTCCTTCTCTCTGATGACCATGACTGTTGGAGAGGTATTGGCAAGTATTTTGTAGGATGTCCCTCAAGTGGGATCCATTGATGTTTTTCTCATGATCAGGCGGGGGTTACGGGTTTGGGGAGGGAAGCGACCTATGGGTCAGTTATGACAATAATTATTAGTGGTTTAAATTCCTCCCATCAAAAGGCAAAGACTCAGATTAGGGTTTAAAATGGGAACCAAACTACAGGTTGCTGAGAGGAGACACACCCCAAAACAAAACAACCCCAAGAGGTTAAAAGTTAAAGGAACAGCAACTGTGAATGTAAAATAAGAGGGAAGAAGTAATGCCAGACAAGGCGAAGACCCACTTTAAGTGCTTTAGGACTTCAGACACAACTCTCCCACCCACGAGTCCAGAACATTCTGGGGAGGGAATGAGCTTGGAGAAGCCTGCCAGAGGCTTAAGGTGGGATTGCCAGGGACTGGGATTGCCAGGGACTGGGTCACCAAAGTGGTAGGACAAAGCGGGGCATTTCCTGTGCCCTCAGGGCACCAGTGATCAGTCTGACATCGTACCCACTTTGGGGGACGTGGACACTGGAGGAACCCCCTCCATTCTGCTCGGGCACCCACTCCTCCCACTCCAGACAGTCCAGCTGACATCACGAGACTGAAAGGCCCTCTGCGGGGCCCAGTTCAGCCCTAGTTCACTGTCTAGCTTTCCCCCTCTTCGTATCTCAGTTTCCTTCACTGAAAGGAATTTGGATTTGCTGATCTCCAAGTTCCACCTTAGCACTAACATAGGAATGTTCTGGCTGCTTTTTTATTTCCCCTCTTAAAAAAAAAAAAATTCAACCAGAGTTACTGATCATGTACCAAATCTACCCCGTGTGGGAGGCGCCCAACGAGGCCTCCAAGTCTAAGTTCCTGCTGGAGGGATACTGCAGCCCTCACCTTACGCCCAGGGAGTACGTTCGGGGCACTGTGAGCCATGACCCAGGGGCTCCCCTCCCTCCTCTTCCCCCCAAAACCAAGGGTGCATCCATGGGGCAAATACTGGGGGTCCCTCCTCTTCACGTTCTCCCCTTTGCAGGCCTCCTACCTCCTATAACCTTGAACAGGTTCCCCAAAGGTCATGTGCTAGAAACTTGATCCCCAAAGCAACAGGGTTGAGAGGTGGGAGCTTTAAGAGGTCATGAGGCCTCTGACCTCCTGAGGGGATTAATGTCCTTATCTCAGAATTATTTGTTGTAAAAGCAAGTCCAACCCTCCTGCTGTCTCTTGAATCTCTCCTGGTGCTCTCTCACCATGAGATGACTTCCGCTTTGTCACAGTTCAGCAAGAAAGTCCTCACTGAGGCTGTCCCCTGACCTTGGACTTCCTAGCCTCCAGAACCGTAAGAAATAAATCTCTCTTCTTTCTAAATCACCACATCTCAGGTATTTTATTAAAGCAACACAAAACAGACGAAGACAGAAGTTAAAAACATTGTGAGGGATTATGGCATAAAGATTGTTTTAAATTTTAGGAAATAAATCCTCCCCATGAATATGACCACTGTCATTAATTGAAGGCAAACATTCTTATGTCTCTTTTGTCTTAATCATATAAACAGCTTGTTTGCGCATCCCTCAGGACTCCTGCTGGGCCGTCCCAGGCCAAGAGGAGGGTGGGAGCTCAGCTTTCCAGGCCCACATCTGCCTCGGGGGGCTGGGGCAGAGGCAGATAAGGAAGCAGAAGGGCTAGCAGGACCCAGACTGAGCCTGGTGGGCAGCTGGAGGTCGCCGGCCCTGCAGAGAAATGGACGCACCTTGGCAAGTTTCTCCAAAGGCCCTGGGTCTGGGGAAAGCTCGGTGTGGAGACACAAGGCCGGCGGGTCTGGGGCACCTTCCCCTGGGCCTGGTCTACCCACCCACTCCAGGACAAGCACTACGTCGCAACACGTTAAGTAACCGCTAAAGCATGGAAGGGCGGAGTGTCCTGAGCGGGTTTTGCAGAGCAAATCACAGTTAAAAACAGATCTCCTACTTCTCATCCTACGTCCAATCCACATACAAAGCTTCTCTTCGTTTTTCTTCGATTTGATGATGGTCTTGGGTTTCTTTTTTTTAGAGTCCCTATCTTTATGAGATACCTAAAGAAATGTTTACAGATGCAATGCCGGGATGTCTGGGAGTGGTGGAGAGTGGGTGGGGCATCGATGGCGCCAAACTGGTCACCAGGTACAGGCTCTAGAAACCCAATCACGGCTCGCGAAGGTTTGTCTATTTTCTCTACTTTTGTTTACATTTGAGTTCTTTGTTTTTTTTAGCTGTAGCTGGGCACGATACCTTTATTTTATTTATTTATTTTGATGTGCTGCTGAGGATCAAACCCAGTGCCTCACACGTGCTAGGCAAGCCCTCTACCATTGAGCTAGGACCCTGGCCCTACATTTGAAATTTTTATAGTCAACCATAAAAAGAAAACCATTCTCTCCCTCCACCACACACTAACCTCCTACATCTTTTCCTTCCAACAAAGGGATCACATTTTCTGATCACATTGAATCTCATCTGTAAATCCAAGCACTGGGGTCACAGAAGGATGAGGGGGCAGAGAGCAAGAAAGGGAAGTGGCCAAGAACTGCAGCAGCAACAGGGCCACCTGGCAGGTGACGCTCCTCACTCCTCAGAGGATAAAAACAGCATTAACACAATTTTATATATTCAGTACTTATGGCTTGGTGTGGTTTGTGCCCCAAGAGTTCATGGGTTGGAAGCTTACTTAGTATGTGGGGTGGTGGTATTGGGTAGTGGTATGGACCCTTTAAAAGGTGGGACCCTACTTGTAGGGGAGTCTTTAGGGCACTGCTCTCAGAAAGGAATGCTGGTTTCCTGAAGCAAGTTGTTGTATAAGCCTGAGCCTGCCCCTTGAATTTCTCTGGTTTCCTATTCTGAGACATGATCTCTGACTCCACAACACATTTCCACCATTGCCAGCCTCCACGAGGTGACAGAGCCAAGTGGAAGACCCTGCCAAGCCTATGCATTGCTATTTGGACTTCTAGTATTCAAAACTGTCAACTAAATAAACATCTTTTCTTCATGAAGTTACTCTGCCTCATGTATTTAGTAATAGTAACAGAACATAAACTAATACAGAGATTAAGGCAATCAAAATGGCTGAGGCAGAAACCAAGGAGAGAGTAGAACACGGGGTCAAGGGACAACAGGGCCTTCCCTGGGGCTGTTTTAGCAATTCGGAAACTTCTGGAAACTTTCTTGCAGAGATTAGAAACAGTTTGCCTCACTCCAATGACTGTGCTGGGTTTTTGCCAATCTGCTATGTAGAGGGGTCCAGGCTGAGTTCAGGAAAAGCACACTCAGACCCTGCCCGCTCACCCTGGGAAAGTGTTCAAAGACACTAAAGAAACAGAACAAAAGTGCTTTTTTTTTTTTTTTTTTTTCATCTTCAAAGACAAAGTACCCAATTAGGCTTAGAAAAGAAGTTCGGGTTAAGAGAAGCTCAAGAGAAAAAATGAAAAATGGAAAAACTCCAGAGAGCCTGGAGGTGCGGTGCCAAGGTGGTACCAGAGAAGAGCAAAAGCAGCCGGTCTGAACGGCAGGGAGGGGATGATAGAGCTGCCTACAGATGATCTGCAGCCCCAGCCTGGAAAACATCAGGCGAAGGTCAATGACAAACAACCAGTGGGCAGAAAAAATGTTGCCCTCAATATCCTTTGGTAAAGAATTCATACAAATAAGAGAAAGAAGACTATCATCCCACTTACAAAATGAAAGGAGATACGGACAAGTCATTCAAGAAATAAAAGTAGCAAAAGACATGTGAAAGGAGACCAGCGTTTCCACGGCCGCGACCAAAAGACCTGAGAAGCACAATTTTAGAGGAGGAAAAGTTGATTTTGGTTCATGGTTTCAGAGGTCCAGTCCACGGTCAACCGACTCCCTTGCTCTGGGCCAAAGATCACGCAGAACACTGTGGCGGGAGGGTGCGGTGGAGAAAAGCAGTTGGGGACATGGTACCAGGAAGCGGGGAGAGCTCTGCCCACCAGGGACAAAATACAAACACCAGAGGCCCGCCACCCCGTGACCTACTTCTTCCAGCCACATCCTACCTGTCTACCGTTAGCACCCAGCTGGATGGATCGGGTTACCCCTCTCAACCTAATCACTGGCCGCTAAGCTGTATTGTGTTGTCTCTGGCATGAGCTTTGGGGAGCACTTCATGTCTAAAGTAAATACCTAAATGTTTACTTACCTCCGTGCATGCGAGGCGAGCACTCTACCTCCAGGCTGCCCCTGCCCATTTTTCTTATGCTCTTTAGAGACAGGGTCTCCCTACGTTGTCCAGCTGGCCTAGAACCTACGATCTTCCTACCTCGGCCTCCTGAGTAGCTGGGGTTGCAGGCGCCACCCCATATGGCTTCTTGGAACGTGTCCACTTTCTGCTTCTCTTGCCATGGTGACCAGGACCCTGTCATCTCCGGGTTTTCTCCTTCCATCTGGCTGCTTTTCCCGGGCTCCCTGGCTGGCTCCCTCCTCTGCCCAGCATCTCCCCCTGGATGTTCCTCCTCTCACTCTCCAGTTTCCTGACAGCTTGGCTCACCATGAGGTCCCCTGGCCCCTGGACCTGTGTCTCTCCAGCTGCTGACGGTCAGCCCCACTGGGTGCCACCCTGGCTCTCAGACTCAGAATGCCCAACCAAACGCCGCGTGCCCTGCACCACCTTTCTCTCCCCTCGGCCAGGGGCACCAGTTCACCCCAACCCGAAAGCCATTGTTGCTTTGTCTGTCTTGCCTTGTTCAGTCCACATCAGATCTGCCCATGCATGTGACTCGCCCCACCCATTACCACCCCGCAGCCGGGGGTCCTTTGTGACAAGTCCACTCAGGTCTCTCTCTACTTAAAACTCTCGAATCTCTCACTGCCCTTCGAATATTAAGTCTGAACCCCTGGTCAAGGCTGAAGTGATTGGGGTCCTGTCCAGCTGCTTTCTTATCGCTCCTTGTCTCCCCGTGGAACATCCTGTTCCCATGTCAGCAGGCTTCAGGCCTCTTCCCCTTTCCCATCCGAACGGTCCTCTGTGTGTCCCTTCCCCACCTCCCTGCTCTCCAGAGGACGGCTTCACTCCACGGCCAGAGCCCATTTCTGGGTGAACCGAAAAAAGTCTGTTTCTCCAGAAGCCCATTGACAGAGGTGAGAGAGAGAGAGAGAGAGAGAGAGAGAGAGAGAGAGAGAGAGAGAGAGAGAGAATCTCTGCTCCAGCAGAAAGCCTAGTCCATTTTTTCACACAAGTGGAGAGACGGAGGCCCACTGTTCATCAGGACTCCTGGCTTCCTTCCCTTCGGGAGGTAATTTCCAAGACTGGCCAGAGCTTCGGGAAAGGGTTCCAGAGAAATGCAAGACACCCATCCTCCAGACCTATTCACTTTGTAATGCAAAAACCACTTCCTGCTGGAAGCAGTGGTTCATGCCTGTAGTCCCAGTCCCTGGGAGGCTGAGGCGGGGGAATTGCTTGAGCCCAGAAGTTTGAGGCCAGCCTTAGCAACAAGTCAGACTTCTTAAAAAAAAAAAAAAAAAAAGTCACTGTTTTTGCAATGCACAGACAATGAAATGACAGTACCTCACTCAGTCTCTGGCTAAAGAGCCACTGGTGGGCCCAGGGAGCCCCAGTGGAAGGGGAACTCCAAAATTCACACTGGAAATGCACTGATCCAGGTCTGCTACAGCTGACCCCGGGCTCTTAAGAAACTGATGCCTGTCCTCTCTGAACCCATGGAGTCCAGCAAAACCTGTCATCTGAATAAGTCGAAGCTTTTCTGAGCCCCAGAACTACATTCTTGGGATTTTACCAGAATTGTAGAAGTAGGCTTCATCTTGTCCTGACCCAGGAACCCCTCCTTGCTAAGACTTGTTTAAGCAGGTCAGGTTCTGTCTCACTGACCACTGGGACAAGAAACAATGCAGAGACCTTTCAGGAGTCCAAGGGGCCCAGACTCCCCACCCATGGCTCAGTGGGGCCTCAGGAGGGCCTTGGAGAGCAGCCAGCTCTGCACTCACCCCAAGAAGCTTCAGAGCTTGCCAGGACTTAGTTGCTGGGTCTTTTCTGAAGTAGCTCACTTGCCAGGGACTTTGTTCCTCCAGTTAGGCAGCCCAGGACCAGACAGTCTTAGACCCTCTGAATCCACTTACAGAGCTCACGAGAGTTGCTGAAAAGCTTGGATTCTTCCTTGACTGGTGATGATAAATGCCTAGTGATGAACAAATGCAGTGACCCCACTTCTTGGCACCGATTTCTGTATTAATCAGCCTTTTCTTCACTGTGACCAAAGACCTGACAAGAACAATTAGAGGAGGAAAAGTTTATTTGACTCACAGTTTCAGAGGCCTCGGTCCATGGACAGCTGACTCCCTAGCTCTGGGCCCGAGGTGAGGCAGAACATCATGGCAGAAGACCATGGAGGAGAACAGCAGCTGAGGACATGGCATCAGGAAGCAGAGAGCTCTGCTCACCAGGGACAAGACAGAAACGCCAAATTCATGCCCCAGTGACCTACTTCCTCCAGCCACACTTTACCTACCTACAGTTACCACCCAGCTACAAAACTCATAATCTAATCATTTCCCCTCTGAACATTCTTGCATTGTCTCACACATGAGCTTTTGGGAGACACCTCGTATCTAAACCATAACTGCCACAGATCAAGTTGGCCCATAACCAGGGTTTTCACTCACTCTCGCCTGCCATCTTGGAACCTAAGCAGAAGAGTCTAAGAGTAGCTCCACAAACAGAGCTCCTAAAGGTTAGTGTTGCTTGTTAACCTTAAAAGGTTATCCTCACTACTATTTTTAGGGGACAATGGTACCCATAGAATGACAATTATGACCTCTGAGTTACACCCAGACTTGATTTCCAACACAGTTCCAGAACTGCTTAGTAAGTAATGGCTGTGTCTTTCATATGTTCTCATTTTTGAGTATCTATGAGCCAAGGATGGTGTTAAGTATTGGAAGCAGAGGTTACTGTCCTGAAATATGTTTGAATATATGTCCCCAAGACCTCCCTGCGGCTAAAAGTTAGTGGAATAATATCAGGGCCAACTTTAAGTTTCCCAGAATCTTCCATAAGACTCTAAAGAATGAAGAGCTGACTTTTGACTACCCAAGGACCAGAGCCACCCAACCTGAGTTTCAATTCCTAAAAGAGAAACCCCCTTCAAATATTTTTAAACTGAATATGAAATAGGAAGATGAAGCAACTAGCCCAGGGTCACACAGGTAAGTGACAAAACTGGCTTTAGATTCTGGTCAGCTTATGCCTCAAAGTCCTTGAGCAAAGACATTCTTAGTGTCAACCCTGGCACTTAGAAGCCTCATACAAAAACAGGGTTTCTCCAAGGGGCTGGGGAGGACCAGGAGTAGCTGCTTATTGGGGATGAGGCTTCCTTTTGGGGTGATCAAAATGTTTTGGAACTGGACAGAGGTGATGGTTGAGTGACATTGTGAATGTACTAAATGCCACCGATTGTACCATTTAAAATGTTTGGTTTTCAAAGGACGAATGATCTCGCTGATAAGCGGATGATGACATATAATGGGGGGTGGGAGGGGTTAGCGTTAGGGTTAGGGTTAGGTTTAGGGTTAGGGTTAGGGAGGGTGGACAAGAATGGAGGAAGGAAGGACTGTATAGAGGGAAAAGAGGGGTGGGAGGGGTGGGGGGAAGGGAAAAAATAACAGAATGAATCAAACAACATTATCCCTATGTAAATGTATGATTTACCTTTACTCCATGTACAGAGAAACAACATGTATCCCATTTGTTTACAATAAAAAAATAATAATAATAAAATAAAATAAAATACTATAAACTAATGCAAAAGGAACTGGCAGAACTTAATAAACCTTAACTCATAGAGTTTAAAAAAAAAAGTTTGATTTTATGTTGCATGAACTTTTATCTCAATTGAAAGAAGAAACAAGTAAAATAAAAGGGCTTCTTCCTCAACAGGCTGGGCACTCTGGCTCCTCCTTGCCCCTCTTTGCTAAGTCACTGAAGCTGTTGGTAAGACAGCCAGGGATTTAGCTTTCTAGGACAGATAACTTTCCTACTGATTTTTCTCAATAATCTACCTCATGTCAATGGTAAGTGCTGGGGCTCCACCGTATCCAGTGGAATCTGTTTATATCACTGACCTTTTCATTGCTGTAGGAGATTTTAAAAAGGAGTAGGGGGAAAATACCCCACAAGACCCCTCTGAAAAGTTTGCTTCAAAGTATGATGTTCACATAGGCTCATGTGGCTGAATTCCATGGATTTTATTCAGGACAAGTTAGAAAAGCAAATTCCATTGTTAGTACAGAGGAAAAAGACGACAGGTCAAGAATCAGCTTATGGATTTTGGTTCATGGAATAATTCCAGGACAAAACCTTGAAGGAGACCCCTCGGTTGAGGGTTATTTAAAACCCTGGGCACCTGGGAGGGCTGGTTGGCTGGCCCCGTGTTGCCTCGCGGGAAGGGACAGGGAGCTGGCCTTTGGGAATACGAAGCCTTAAAAGGCAGAATGGAGAGACTCTCCTCTGGGAGGCCAACACACTTGACTGGCCAGAGTTCTCCCGAGGAAGTTCCTTCTGGTTCTCTGGAGAAGAGTGGGGGCTGGGGCTGAATACCTCTCAGCGCAGGGGTGAGGGCAGAGGCAAAGGGCCTGGGACGGGGCCGTCGCAGGAGGAAGCTGTTCATCAGAGGACTTTCCCTAAGCCCCACCTGGCTTCCCATCTCCCCACTCTGCTCTCCGGGATTCTGCAGCCCAGCTGTATCCTCCAGGGCACCTCCTTGACCGTGGCCTCCTCTGCTCCTTCACCCATGAAGGCATTCCCAACTACATTGTATCTCCAGGAAATATAAAACCCCTTGCCCACCGACAGTCCTTCCTGGTCTCCTCGGTTTCACTGGCTTCATTTAAGAATTGGAAGAACGGGGAGCTCCGTTTGCCACCCTGTGAGGGGTTAAGGTCATAGAAGGCAGATGTTCTTCTTTTCAGCTGAAGGCTGTGATTCCCACCAAAGATCAGATGTCCCAAGACAAGGGCCACTTGCTGTTACGAACTCGCAGAAATGCAGGCCGTGAGCCCACCTGATTGACAGAGTGATGGGTGTTTAGACTCCTCGTAGATATATATCAGTGAAGGAGGGAGTAAAACCCCATCTCAAAGATGGAGCTTAGAAAGGTAACCGACTTCTGTGGGAATATTCATCACATTCCTTCAGTAAATATCTGCCAAGGGCACGTTATGTGCCAGTCACTGGGGATAGAGCAGCGAACGAGAGAAAGTCCCTGACCGCCCAGACCTTATTCTAGATGGTAGAGGTGGACAAAAAGAAACAAATGGATGACTATATAGAGTTGCCATAATGATGTGAGGAATGAAGCAGGAAATGGGGGGGGTCTGGACACCCTTTTACACCCGGTGGAAAGTTCTCGCTGACAAGGTGAACTGAGACCCCAAGGAGGACAAGAACGCCTCCTCTTTGATAAAGGATAACTGTGAGTCTTCTTTCAAGAAGGGAATCTGTTCCAATTAAATAGAAAGGGTGAAACAAATAGATCTTTTGATTATATAGGCATTTCTGTAGGAGCTGACTGTCCACCCTTCGCCAAAGACACGAAGATTTTTGACCAGCTGATACATCAACTCAGGGAAAAGCCCCGTGTGAACCTAAGCACGGGTTGGCGCGCGTTTTCTCCACCTGTTCTCTAGACTGCAGGCCGATTCACGCCCTAGGCTACAAAGAGATAAGAGCGCTTGTGAAACTGTTTGGCTACGCTATGTCTTTAATATCTAAAATAGAAACATGTATGTCTTGGTAGATGGCAAGGTTTGTAAAGCAGGGTTTTAAACCACAACAGAAAGCCATCAAACCATTTATGTAAAAAATACGGGCAAGCATCCCCACGTTCACAAGAACGGGCTGTGGCCGACAGCAAAAAGAAAACGCCACAAAGTCTCCTCAAAGGCGGCCCTATGATTAGCTTTAGCCAAAGGTTCATTAGCAAACACAATGAAGCAGAGGCTGGAAATCCCCTGTGCATTTGGAGGCAACCCCTCTTACTGCTGGGAGCTCTTCTGTCACCACGGGAAACTGGGCTGGATGGCAGGTGGTGTGTGGCAGTCACCCCAGCTGACATCAAGACAACCCTACGGACAGGCGAGGACCCCCGGTCCAACCAGCCTCCAGACATGTGACTCAGGCCATCCTGCTGCAGCCAGTAATCCTGAGCTGGAACTGCTTAGCCGTCCCATCAAATCTTGAGCAAATAAGTAGCTCGTTGCTGTCAGTTACTAAGTTTTGCAAAAGCCAACATATATAGGCAGAGAATATCTCTGGAAAGATCTTTTGGACTGGCTGCAGGAGTTGTCCGAGGGGTGGGACATCTGCATCAGAGGCAAGAGTGGGAGGGAAATTTCCTCTGACTTCCATTTCATACCTTTTGAATTGTGAACCACGTGAATGAAGAGGCTTTAAACAACAGACACGGTGTGAACTGTTGATGCTATAGAGCACGCCTGGTGGAGAAGGTGGTTTTACTTCGTCAGTTCTTCTTTTTGTTATTACTTTAAAAAGTAACTGAACTGCAAAATCAACATACAAGGCTTTTTGTTCTGTTTTCCTTTTCCCAAGGGACCTAAGACCTTTGTCCTCTCACACAATGAAAGCCTCAGTGCACAGTATGGTGTTTGAGACAACAACCCAGTCTCTTGTCCCCTCTGCAAGTGGCTTGACCTCAGTGCTTAGAACAGTTAATAAATCAATTGCACCATAAAGCATTGTTTCATTTGCCTCTCACCAAGTTTCTTGCCTGGAAGTTCATGTTCTTGCTAACAGGGCGTGTGCGGGAAGAACAAGACAGAAGACAGCGCTGAGTCTGAGTTGCACTTGACAAAACTGGAGATGGTGAAGGAGAAAGGAGCCCTTAGCCCTCCCGCCATTCAAGGAAAGGGTCAAGGATGATCCGACCGTGGGAAAGTTGGGAATGGAGGGGTCTCCGTGAAGCTGCCAGGCTTCTCTCTCCTCTGTTTCTCTTGGGGTCACTTCATTATCATCCCGAAGACCAGTTTCGGGTGGCTAGATGTCCGGAAATGACAGGCCCTCGAGTTTGAGGCTTTGCTGTATCAGAGTGCAAGGTCAATCTCAGGGTCTAACGTCCGAGGAAGAACGCACTGGCCGTATCCCGTTCCTGGGTCGGGTCGCCAGGCCTGGATGAACCAACTGCAGCCTGGAGAGCGACCTCGCTCCAGAACAGTCCACACACCAGAGTGGAAGGAGACATCTGGGAAGCACGCTCCTTCCAGAAGAAAAGAGGGGGCTGGGAAGAAAACCAGAATCCGAGGGCAGGAAAACACAGGTTCTCTAGAGTCGAGACACACTTGGGTCTGCGTCCTGGTGTTGCCGGCTCTGCAGCGTGACGCTGGGCAGGCTCCTTGATCTTTCGGAGCCTGGGTTTTGCTATCTCCCCTACCTACCCCACAGGGTGACTGTAGCCCATGCTGCAGGGACTTCAGCGCTGATGGAGTGTCACTGTGTTGCTTAGGGCCAGCACTGAAGAGATCTACCGAGGAACTTTGGGCAGCAGAAAAACTACTTGTACACAGGGCGGGGGATGTCACTCAGGGATAGAGTCTGATTCCCAGTACTGCCAAAAACATCATCAGCAAAAATAACTTGTACATAAAGTTTCTTATAGGGTGTAGATACATGTCCCCAAGGGCCTGTGTTCATGTTAAAGGTTTGGTCCCCAGACCAGGGCTCTAGTAGGAGGTAGTGAGAACTTGAGAAGGAAGTTTAGAGGACGGGGCCTAGTAGGAAGCCTCTGGTCACAGGTTCCCCACCATCACCACGGGGCACCAAATAGGGCATTTGTTATAAATGATTAACCCCTACAAGGACTCATCACTATCACTCCAAGTCCTCCCTGTTTTAGGGTTCCTGCTTAATGCTGCACATTCTGTGGGTTTTGACAGATGTACAAGGACATGTATCCACCCTATAGAAGAGTCTCACTGCCCTAAAAATACTACCTTTTAATTATCTTCTTCTTCTTTTTTTTTTTTTTTTTTTTTTTTTGGTACTGGGGATCGAACTCAGGGCCTTGTGCTTGTGAGGCAAGCACTCTACCAGCTGAGCTATCTCCCCAGCCCAAAATACTACCTTTTAAAATTTTGTTGGTATTGGAGATTTGAGCCCTTTTTTCTTTTGAGTCAGGGTCTTGTTAAGTTGCTTAGGGCTTAGCTAAGTTCCTGAGGCTGGCCTCCAATGTGCAATCCTCCTGTCTTAGCCTCCCAAGTCACTGGGATTATAGGCATGTGCCACCCTGCCCAGCACCAAATATTTTTTTTTAACTGTCTTCCTAGTTTGTCTTTTCCAGAATGTCATATCGTTGGAATCATACTGGTTTTTTTCACTTAACAAAATGGATTTAAGTTTTCTCCATGTCTTTTTTTGTGGCTCGATGACCCATTTCATGTTAGTGCTGAATAATAGCCCGTAGGTAGTCCATTCAAGCAAACCTGCTGAAGGACGCCTTAGTGGCTTTCAGATCTTGGAGATTACAATAAAGCTGCTGAAAACATGCATTGCAGGTTTTTCTTTGGGCATAAATTTACAACTCAAAAACAGGAGCACAATTGCTGGATCATGATAATATCCTACTTAGCTTTATAAGACGCTACCTGTCTTTATAAGATGCTACCATGCCATTTGCATGGAGTGAGAACTCCTGTTGCTCTGAATTCTGGTCACCATTTGATTTTGTTGGTGTTTGGGATTTGGGCGCTTCCAGTAGGTGCATGATGGTGGTATCTTGTAATCTGCGGTTCTTTAACGGTACGTGATTTTGAGCATCTTTTCATCCACTTATTTGCTGTCTGTATATCTTCGGTGGTGGGGTGTCTCTTCGGGTCTCCTGCTCATTTTTTTTTTTTTCTGTTCATTTTTCAGTTTGGTTGTTCAGTGTCTTCTTGTTGTGTTTTAAGAGTTCTCTGTGTATTTTAGATAAATCCTGTATCAGATACATCTTCTGCAAATGCCTTTTGCAAGGTTACAGATTATTCTCTCCTTCTCTTGACTATGTCTTTTGCAGGGCAGAAGTTTTAGTTTTAATAAAGTCAACCTTATCAACTCTTTCATAGATCATGTCTTTGGTGTTTGGTATCTTTGGTGTTAGATACCTTTGGTATCTAAAAGGTCATTGCCAAACCCAAGGCCACCTAGACTGTGTCTTTTGTTAGCTCTAAAGCTTCACAGTGTTGTGTTTTATGTTTGCCTGTGATCTATTTTGAATTAATTTTTCCAAGGGTTTTGAGGTCTGTGTCTCATTCTTTTCACGTGGATGTCCATTTGTTCCAGCGTCACTTGTTGAAAAAGCTACATTTCTCTGTTGTATGGCATCTACTCCTTTGTTAAAGATTGGCTGACTGTTTGGGATCCATCTGTTTCTGACCTCTGTCTTCTAGTCCATTCTTCCACTTGTCTATTCCTTCACCACCGTTCCAATTACTATAAATTTATAATGAATCCTTTTTTTTTTGGTACCAGGGCTTGAACCCAGGGGCACTGAACCACTGAGCCACATCCCCAGGATCTTTTTTAGTGTTTTATTTAGAGACACGGTCTCACCAGTTTGCTTAGGGCCTCACTAAGTTACTGAGACTGGCTTTGAACTCGTGATCCTCCTGCCTCAGCCTCCCCAAGTCCCTGCCATTACAGGCATGCACCACCCCAACCAGCTATCATAAATCTTGAAATCAGGTTGCTATTACTTTTTACTAGTGGAAAAACAAGAGATATTCCTTTTGAAAGTCAGAAAATACTGATAAGCTAAAACATAAAAAAGTATGCCCACCCAGAAACAATCACCACCTTTACGACCACTATGCATGTTTTTCAAGATCTTTATGATGTTCAACGTGTAAAATTAATGGGAACAATCCCCGGTCTGGTGGAGTTTCTGCTTGGGAGAAAATGCACTCAGAAGGCAGAGTTTAGTGCCAAGGAGGCCTGAGAGTGTTCAGGACAGGTAACAGGTGGTAGCTTGATGGGAGAAGCAGGAAGATGGTATGGAATGGAACCTGAGGAGCGGGGAGTAGTCAGAATGTTCCCAGCAACAAGAGCAGGTTATTGCAGGCACAGGCCTGGGCAGCACTGAGTGTCCAAAGGTTCAGAAGGCCTGGACCCTCGAATCAGCCAAGGGGAGGGAGAGCAGGGGAGAGTTCCAGGGAGGAAGAGGGAGTGTTGAGGCAGACCAGGCCAGCAAGCACAGCTCACCAAGAGCCTTGCAAGCTATTTTAAGGAGTTAGACATTAGCTCAGGGCTGATGAGAAGCCAGGAGATCGGCTGCAGGAGGAGAGGGAATTGGAGGGAGGCAAGACTGAAGGCGGGAGGTAAGACATTCATTCATTCATTCGACAAATGTCGAGGAGCTGCTATGTGCCAAGCACTGTTCTAAGTGGGCGAAGTACAGCTGTGTACTGGAGAGGAAAAGGCCTTGTTCCTGTAGTGCTTAATATTTTATTGTTGTAATTTTGTTTTTCTTTTTGCTGTGCTAGGGATGGAACCCAGGGCCCCACACTGGCTAGGTAAGTACTCTACCACTGAGCTCTACGCCAGCCCTGTGCTTCTATTTTAGTGGGAGATAAACAAGTCATTTCAGAGGGTGCCAAGGACTGTAAAGAAAGAAAGTGAGGGTAATGGAAACTAACAGGGCAGGAAGAGATGGGGTGCCACCGAGAGGCAGGTTATGGGGAACAGGAGAGGGCTGGGCGCTAACATGGGGTTCATCTCCCCAAGATGAAGATGTGGTTCTGCCAGTGCAGAGTGTGGTTGGGAAACAGCAGAACTCAGGATGTACAAAGCTGCCCTTAAATGGAAGCACAGGGACGGTTAGAACGCTCCGTCCGCTCGGTGATGTGAGCCTGAGTTTAAAAAAGCAATGTGTGCCAAGGACCTGGCTTCCTTCTCAAACCTGGCAGGACCTTTCTTGGGCAAAGTTGTCAGACAGCAAGGTCAACGTCGAGACAGATGTGCAGCTTTGCTCTGTACCCACGTTACTTCCTGAAAGTTCTGTATCATTGGATTGCAAACGAGGGGCCCGGAGCAGAAGTGCCCGCCTCTGTGTTTGTGTGCCTGTTCTCGTCTTGACAATCTCCGATCCAATCTGTAACGCTGCAGGAAGGAAACGGAAGTCTCCCCGAGACAAAGACACTTATTTAAGTTAATAACCAGATGGCAAAAGGGAGCCAGACCAACGAAGGTCTGGAGGGAACCCATCCAGAACAACAAGAGTGGTGGACTTGGAGTGTGCAAAGCACAGACAGAGAGATGGTGTGTTTGGGGTGTGGGGTGACTGAGGAGGGACCAGTAGAACTAAGACTTGGGAGGGAAACAGTGGTCAGACACTCAAGATGGCGAGGGCTTTGATAAGGTATTTTTAAGTACATTGAAACACCATAGGAAGGGTTTAAGTAGGGGAGAGAAATGATTGGACTTTTTTTTTGTGTGTGTGGTGCTGGGGATTGAACCCAGGGACTTGTGCTTGCAAGGCGAGCACTCTACCAACTGAGCTATCTCCCCAGCCCCAGACATATTTTTAAAAGAGTACTTTGCTTTGTTTGTAAAGAATGGACAGGAAAGGGGCCGGAATGGATACAGGGAGGCCAGCTAAGGCGACTTTTGCAGTAATCCAGGCAAAAGACAGAGTCACATCAGGAGGTGGAAAGACAAGGATAAGCTCAGAATATATTTAGGAGGTAGCATCAAGAAGACCTACTAAAGAACTGAATGCACAGGGGCAGGGTAGTGGTGGCAATGAAGGAATGAGAGAAATCAGGGAAGACCTCTAGCATTCGGCTCGAACAACTGGGAAAATTACCAAGGTGAGGACATGGGTTAGATATACGGATGAAAAGTGAAAAATCCCTTTGTTTTTTCCTTTTGTGGTACTGGGGGGTCACACCCAGGACCTTGTGCATGCTATGCAGTTTCTGCCACTGAGCTAGGCACTTGGCCCCCCAAATCCCATTTATATTGTTAGGTTTAAAACTATGGGGCATTGTGGAGTCATTTGCAATATAGATGTTTGTTCCTATCTGTCATTACAATAGATCCTTAAATGTCTCATGTATTTGGTGCTACTGTCAAATGGGGCTTGAAGTTTCCTTTTCTATCTGTCATTGCCAGTATGAAGAAACACAGTAGATCTTCCTGCATCGCCCTGTGTTCTGTGACCTTGACCCATTCACTTGTCAGTTCTAGTTTCTGTTGGATCGCTTTGTAGGTTCCGTAAGTTTTCTGCACGCACACCACGCCGTTTGTGGGTAGCGAGTTGTGCTCCCTCCTTTCTAACCCGGCTGTATTTCATTTTTTATTTTTGCTTTATGGAACTGGCTAGATCATCCAGTGAAATGTTGAATGACAGTGGGGAGAACAGCCATTCTGGCCTTCCTCTCTACATTAGGGGGAAAGCATGCAGTGTCACTTTGCATGACAGCAGCTGGAGCTTGCTTATACCTGTCTTCTCTTCTACCCCTGCATTGCTGTGAGTCTTCCTCAGGAGGTGAGCTGGATTTTGTCAAATGCTCTTCCTGCATCCATTGTGAAAAGCTCATGCATCTTTTTCTCCTTTATTCTGCTAATGTGGTGAACAGCCATGGACTAATATTCAAATTTTAAGCCAGTCTTACTTTCTTGAGACAAACTCCATTTGCTCATATCAGTTCTTATATATTGCTTAGTGGACCTCCTGATACTTCTGTAAGGTAAGTTATGCCTCTGCTTATAAACCATATTGGTCTATCACTTCATTTTCTTGTAATGATTTTCTCAGGTTTTAGACAGGTTATGTTAAATTCTTAAAATGATTTATAAAGTTTTCTCTTCTCCATTTTCCAAGGGAGTTTGTATAGGATTGCTATTATATTTTCCTTAATATGTGACTGTGAAGATATCTGGGCTTAGTTTTCTTCTCAGGAAGATTATGAATGCATTTCTTTAATAGATATAGGGATACTTATTTTATTTTCTTTTTCTGTCTCTTTTATTTAGTTTTATATATATATTATTTATTTGTTCTAATTAGTTATATATATATATTAGTTTTATATATATATATTTAATTGTTCTAATTAGTTTTAGTTATATTTTTGAAAGAATTTGTCCATTTCATCTCAGTTGAATTTTCTGACAAAGTTACTCATATTATTCCCTTAATATCCTTTTAAGTCTTTAAGAGCTGTAGGGATGTTTTCTTTTCTCATTTCTAATTATGATCACTTGTGTATTCTTTCTTTTTCTTGATCATTCTTGCTAGTTGTTTATCAATTTTGTTCCATTTTCTCAAAGAACTAATTTTTATTATATTTTATATTTCACTGATTTTAGACTGTCTTTTCTAAGGTAAATAAAGCTATAAATTGCCCGTTTGGCACTGCATTGATTGTACCCCACAAATTTTTATTTATTATGTTTTCACCATCATTCAGTTAAAACATTTTCTAATCACTCTGATTTCTTTGACCTATGGGTTATCTGGTACTATATCAATCAAAATATTTGGAAACTTTCTAAACATTTTATTGTAATTGAGTTTTAGTTTAAAACTTTTGTGATCAGAGAACATACTCTATAATTTCAGCCTTCTGATTATTATTGAAAAATATTTTATGGTCCAATATAGTCTACCTTGATGAATGATGAATGTACTCTCCAAAAGAACATGTAGTCAGTAGATGTTGGATCCGATGTTTGATTAATGTCAATTAGGTCAAGCCAGTTGATAGTATTGCTCAGTAATTCTACATCTATGCTGAACTTTTTGTCTCTTCCGTAAATCACTAAGGAGGCTTAACCACTGTGAGTATAGATTTCTCTCTCCCTTTAGTTCTGCCAGTTTTTTTGCATTATGTATTTTCAAGCTCTGTTATTAGAGGTATTTCGAACTTTGGGATTTTTATGTCCTTTTCTCATGAAAAATATTAATTTGTAAAGGCTCTGAGCTGGGTGCGGTGGTGCATGCCTGTAATCCCAGTGGCTTGTGAGGCTGAGGCAAGAGGATCTTGAGTTCAAAACCAGCCTCGGCAACTTAGTGAGGACCTAGGCAACTCAGTGAGACCTTGTCTCTAAATAAAATATAAAAAAGTTCTGGGGATGTGGCTCAGTGGTTAAGTGCCCCTGGGTTCAATCCTTCATTAAAAAAAAAAAAAAAAGAGAGAGAAAGAGAGAAAGAAAATACTTTTATCCTGAAGTGCATTTTATCTGATTTTAATACAGCCACTCCACCTTTCCATGTTTTTGTTGGTGGATCTTTTATCTGTGTTAGCGTTTGTAAAGTGCAACTCTTTTTCAAATAATTGAATCTTGCTCTGGTATCTAGTCTGACAATTCGAAATGTATGGTCCACTTACATTTAGTGTAATTATTGTTATGGATGATTGAAGTCTATAGTTTTGCTATTTGTTTTCTCTATCTCATCCACATTTTGTAGCTTTTTCTTCCTTTCTTGCTTTTTTTTTTTTTAATTGAGGTTTTTAATTTTTCATTTGATCTCCTCCACTGGAGTTTCAGCTAAGCCTTTCAAGGGTTGCTCTAGGGAACCCAATGTGCAGCCTAACTCATCACCACCTGGAGTGAGCCAGTATTACACTGCTTCATATGTAATATAAAAACCTTACATTATATACTGAAAACCCCACAATATATGGTTATTATTTCTTCTTTAAGCAGTTAATTATCTTCTAGAATTTAACAAATAAGAAAGAAGTACATTTACTTGCATGGGTACCATTTCTGGCTTTTGCTCCTGTGCACAAATCCTACTTTCCATAGCACATCACTTTCCTTTGACCTGAAAAACATGCTTTAACATTGTCATTTCCTATGGTGCAGGGCTCCTGGTGCTGAATTCTGAATTTGTCTGAAAATATCCTTATTTTGCTCTCACCTTTTAAAATAGACTTCCTTTTTTTTTTTTTTTAAATAGCTGCTTTAGATTCATAGCACTTTTGAGTAGAAAATGCAAGAGAGTTTTCTTGTCCTGCACCCCCCCAAGAGGCCTCCATTTATTCAAGAATGTTTTCACTAAATATAGATTCCTAGGTTGACAGGATTCCCACCCCCATTTTAACACTGTAAAGATTTTTCTCCATTCATTGCCTTCTGACTAGCATTTTTTTTTTTTTTTTGGGTGGTACTAGGGATTACACCAAGGGGTGCTTTACCACTGAGCCACATCCCCAGTCCTTTTTATTTTATTTTGGGACAGGGCCTTGATAAGTTACTGAGGCTGGTCTTGACATTTGGATCTTCATACCTCAGTCTCCTGAGTTGCTGGGATAAGGCTAGTGATTTTTTTTTTTTTTCAATGTTGGGGATTGAACCCAGGGCCTTGTACTTGCAAGGCAAGCTCTCTACCAACTGAGCTACACACCCAGCCCGGCAAGTGATCATTCTTATAATCATCTGCTACCTGTCTTTTCTTCTGTGGTCACTTTTAAGATCTTCTCTTCTTTATTTTTTATGTTCAGCTATTTGACTATCATGCTTCTATAAGTGATTTTCTTTGTATTTTTCCTGCTTGGGATTTCATTGAGTGAATTGGTATTTTTCACCTCATTTGGAAAATGGCCATTATTACTGTGAACTTTTTTCTACTCCAATCTTCCTCTCCCCTCATTCTGAGATTGCAATTATACGCAGTTAAAATGCTTGATGCTGCTCAGTGGTCACTATTCTTATTTTCAGACTTTTTTCCTCTCTGAGTGTCACTCTGGAAATCTTCTGAGTTCCTTTCTTCAAGTTCACTGATCTTTTCTTCTGTAGTTTTCAACCTATTTATGAAATCCTACCTAGTGAATTTTATTTCAGATGTGATATTTTTCAGTTCTAGAAAGAATATCCACGTAATTACTTTTTATTGTTTCTTTTTCTTTTGTGAACTTTTTTTTAAATCTCACTGAAGAGACACTTATTTAATCTACTTTGTTAATATTTTCCTTTAAATCTTACATATATTTATAATAGTTGTTTAAAAGTTCCTGTCTGATCTAACATCTTTGTTATCTGTGGGTCGATTCCTGTTGTTTTTTATTTAACCTGGTTACAAGTCACATTTTTCTCATTTTTTTTTCATGCCTAGCAATTTTATATTTTATGCTGGACATTGTAAATGCTAAATTTTTTGATCGTCAAGATTTCGTTCCTTCCTTTAAAGAATGTTGTGTTTTGTTGAGGCAGACAGTAATGTGCGAGATAAGCTTGATTCTTTTGAGGCTTATTTTAAAGCTTTATTGGGAAGTGGCACAGACTCTAGGGCTATAATAGCCCTATTCCTAATGTGTGGTTTTCTAGGGCCTCAACTGAGTGTTCAGAGTAGTTAGTGGGGCTCTTGATTCTGACTAATAGGAACGCTGTATCTCCCAGCCAGATCCGGTGGCTGTTTTCTGCCAGGCCTGTGGAGTCTTGCCCTACACATGCCTAAGTCTTTAGTATTTGGCTAAAGACTTAAGGAGATCCCCAGGCAGATTTCTGGAGCTCCTCCTCTGTCCACATTCCTCTCTAGTACACTGACCCACAAGGCCAGCTACCTTGTACCTTGGCAGCTACAAATGTTGATCTCTGCTATGTCCTGCTTGGTTTCCGTCTCATTATATCATCAGAAAGTACATTCAGGCAAAAAGTCAGGGAGACAGCAGGGTTCACTTTGTTTCCTTTCCCTTGGGGTTCACAGTCTTGCACTGCCTATCATGCAATGTCCCAAAACAGTTGCTTCATACATTTTGTCCAGTTGTGTATTGTTTACGGTGAGAGGGTCATGAAACGGTACAACCTCAACTACCATATTTATGTAACGTGTCTCCTAATTTGATGGACATTCAGATTGTTCTAAACAATGATATAGCACAATGATTGTGTGCAGCTCCGACTTAAATTCCCAGTTCTGCCACTTGTTGGCTGTGGATTTTGGAGGAAGTTACCAGCTGTCTTCTCCACTTGTAGATGGGCATGTACTGATGACAACCACACCCCTAGAATGCATGAGATACTGTATGTAAAATGCTTAGGACAGTTCCTGGTACTCGAAAATGTCAGTTATTATTATTCAATATCCTTAGTAGCATAAACAATACAATAACGAGCATTCTGGAACATTTGTTTGCATCTTGTATAAGTAATAGCTCTGGAATTCCTGGATCAATAGATATATATGCCTTTCATAATTCCATAGAACTGCCAAATGCTCTTTTTTGTGCCCAATACATTTTAACATACCTATTTCATTGAAAAGTCAAGGTTTTAATTCTTCATTGCAATTTTCAAACACAGTTATTTTATGTTCACAGACAAGGTAAATTATTCAGTGATTTTCCTTAGATAGACACATTACGGCTTTATGTTTTTTTTTTTTTTTAACTTCAATTTCTTTATTTGTAAAATAGTGCTAACGCTGCCAAATTTCAGAGGAATTTTGTGAAGATTAAGTAAAACAACAGGAAAACGAGAGCTGACATGTACCGAGTGCGTAGCGTGAGCCGGGCCCTGAGCTAGGCCATCTGCCTGCATTGTCTTACTTAATCCACACAGGAATCCTGCGACACAGGTGACTGCTATCCTGCTTATAGCTGAGGACACTGAGGCACAGGGCAGTCAGGCCACTTGCCCAATAAGCCATAATCTGCCTGATCCTGCCACTTACTCTGCCCCAGCCCTCAGTCCGCCTGCTTCTCCATTCACAGATGTGAGAGCACCGCAGTCCTTGGCACTGATAGACACTCCATAAATATTCATTTCTTTCTTCTCATCCACTTTTCAGCAGCACATTAACTTAGTCCTCTCGAGAAATGTTTTTCTGCCTTCCATAATTTAATGCTGGTAGCCAAGTGCTTTGGAGAGTAGTTTTGCCCTGAGTTGTGTGTGTGTGTGTGTGTGTGTGTGTGTGTGTGTGTGACTTCTACCAGTTCTCTGTTGCCCATGGCGTCTTATGCCACCCCTAGGTTTTGCATAAGGATGGTGAAGAGTTTCCTTTGAAAACACAGTTTGAGAGAAAAGGTGTGGATGGATTAAAGGTGCTGGCCGAATGTGAGTTATTCTCACAGGTTTGGCAAAGATAAGTCAGAGAAAAGGGAGTCCACAGACAGGACAATAAAAACATCTGAATGCTCCCTGAAATGCATCTCGCTCTTGAGTCTGTGGGCTGTGTTATACAAAATGTCCCCAGAGTTCAATAAGTGTAAGGAACCTTCTGATTAAATAATTTAAAAAGTCATGTTGGGATTCCTAGCAGGTTTCAGAGGTTCAGTCTACCGTCGGCTGACTCCATAGCTTTGAGTCTGAGGTGAGGCAGGATATCACAGAGGAAGGGTGTGGCAGAGGAGAGCTCCTCAGTTCATGACAGCCAGGAAGGAGAGAGAGAGAGAGAGAGAGAGAGAGAGAGAGAGAGAACACAACACACTACACTTCCAGGGTCTACAGTAGACTCTCCAGTAATTTCTTTGGTGGATAAACTGGCAGAAAGAAATGCCTAAGAGAAGGCTGAGGAGATAGCTCAGTTGGTAGAGTGCCTGCCTTGTAAGCACTAAGACCCTGAGTTCAATCCCCAGCACTGCAAGGAAAAAAAGAAAAAGAAAAAAAAAAAAAAGTACCCAAGAGACAGATTTCAAATAGTAGAATTTTGAGGATCTTCAAGCTTCAATCTTTTCAGTATATTCCAGGAAGTAAAGATCAGGAGAATATGTGCCTGAAATAGGAATCTGATGGACAGAGAGTGGGAATAGGAGTCTGACAGGCAGTTTGAAACCGTCGAGTCCCCCTCATCTCCCTTTCTGGAGTTCCGCTTGTTGCCTTGTACTCCCACCCGGCAAATGCTGACTTCAGAAGATGTGGATAAGCTAGGAAAACTGGGAAAGAGAACACGCTACTTTTGGTTGTTTAAAAAAAAAAAACTAGCTATAGAATACTTGTGTGCCTTTGACTAGAGTAAGTATTTTAAAACTCGTCGAATTTAAACGTGTAGCTAATGGACAAATGACTTGGAAAAGCAATAGCTGGAGGAGTAGGATACAATTTGTGCCTGACAGTAAAGTGTAGTTGTCCTTACACTACCTGGCATGAAAGACCCAGCCGCAGCCTGGCTCAGTAACCCCCAGAGAGAGGCAGTCGTGGGTGCATGTGGGGAAGCCTGCAGAAACAGGGGTGTGTTCAGGCAGCCTCCAAGCGACCACTGCGCTCCCAAAGCAACTGATCTGATCGAATCAGCCAGCGGAGTTTGAACCTGTGATTAAGGAGTTGGAAAGAATCTTAGAGCTCATCTGACTCCTAAGCTCCAGGTCCACTCCTTTTAACACGAGAGTCCTAAGCTGGGGAAACTGAGACAAAGACTGCCACGTGCTTTCTAAAGCATGATGATTCTGCCCTTTCATGATCTGTTTCCCCAGACTCTTGCCACGTCTCTGGCCAAACCTCTACATTTCGCCAACATGAGAGGTAGAAATATAATTTTTTTCAAAATGACGGGGCAGAGTGTGGGCACCCTCTTATGTTTATTGGTCCTCGTTTTTTTATGGCCCCCAGTAGGAATCCCTCATTTTGGTTTGTTTTTGTCTTCTCGGTTTTACTCCTTTGATTCATTGTATTGAGGAGGAATTAGGGATTGAAGAGTGAAACAAGACAAAGTCCCTCCTTCGGGAAGCTTAGAGGCCAGCTGGAGAGACCGAGGCTAAATACGCAGACAACGAGAGCCACAAAAGAATGAATCACTGAAAATCCTTTTAAGAGAAACCGACCACTATGTATAACCATAAAGCTGGAATTTAAAAGATCCTGTTAGAGGGTATTAGAACAGCCACAGGAAGGACAGGGACTCTTTCTTGGAAAGAGTGGCATTTGCAGAAACACAATTTCTGCTGGGAACAGATGGTTGAGAGGGAGGCCACCGTGGGAAGGGCAGGAGACTGTGTTTGAGGCAGAAGGAACGGCCATAGACCAAGCTCTAAATCAGGCATGAGCCAGCACGTTCCAGGGACAGCAAGGCCACCATGTCTGCAGAGTACTCGGTGAGGGGAAGGGGGGTCTCCCCAGAGCCACCGTACTATGAACTTTATTTCAAGTGCGATGGAAAACCAGTAACAGGTTCCAAGCAGGAAAATGGCGCAATCTTATATTTTTTATACCTTTTTTTTTTTTAATTTATTTTTATGTGGTGCTGAGGATCAAACCCAGTGCCTCACATGTGCCAGGCAAGCGTTTTACCACTGAGCCACAACCCCAGTCCACAAGCTTACGTTTTAAAAGATCTCCTCTAGCTGCTTTGTGCAGAGTGGTTCAGAGGGATGGGGAAGGCCAGTTACTCTACTCAGGACCCAAGGCTGCGCCACTAGCTTGGGTCGGGTAGAGGTACTGGAGATGGACGGAAGTGAGATTTGTTCTGGAGGCAGCACTGGCAGGTCTCAGTAATGAATCAACATCAAAAAATGACTCCAGTCTGGCTTGTCCTACTGAGTGGACAGGGTATTTATAACAATGAGAAAGATGAGAGCAAAGCAGCAGGTTTGGGAGACAAGGGAGAGGGGGAAGTCCAGGCTTGGATGTGTGAATTTCGATATGGTGATGAGACACCTCGAGTGCAGTGTGAAGAAGGCCTTGGATGTAGGAACCTCGGCCAAGTATATGACGTTAGTGAAAAATGTCCCTAGAATTTTCACCATGAGATCTGGCACTATTTAAATTTAATGCTGTGAACATTTAGAGCTTCACAATCTAAAATGATTCAACAATGAAAAACAGACTCTTACACTTATTTTGTGGCCTTTCTTTCAAAAACTCGGGGCACATTGCCATTGGAGTGGCTGGTGAAGAGGAAGCGTTCAGCAGGAAAGAGGCGGGGACACTGCAGACAAGGGAATGTCACAATGGGGGACACTCTGCCAATGCAGGTTCCCCCTCCTCCCCACTGGGCAGAAACTGTTGGTCACATTTTATGAAAATTCTGATCTCTTCAGTTCTCAGAAAAGACAGTTCAGAGGCCATAGTCCCTGGGGACAGGGTTTCTCTTTTCCAGGGTTCCATATTTTGCCTTTCTGGATTGGGACTGTAGTTTTAGTGCAGTAAATAAGTTCACCCATGTGAAGTCTTTAGCATGTCGCCTGTGCCAAGTGATCTGAAATAAAACCCAGAGAGAGCTATTGCAAACAAGGTGTTTGGACTCTTAAAAGAACTGCAGTTCGGGAAACCAAACCTAGTCAGAAAAAACAGACTGTGTTCCAAAGAAGCTCAGATTGCACGGGGTGTTTAGAGGAAGTGAAAAAAGAAGACGAGGAATTTCCAAGCAGTTTGCACCCATCATTTGCCAGGGGAGGTGGCTGGTGCGGACGCTATCAGAATGCGAGGTTGTACCCCCTCCAATGCCAGGGCTACCTTTAGGTGAAAAGTTCATCTGTGGCGGTTGCAGCGGCATTTCACAGTATTTATGGCTTTTGCAGACTTAGCCCAGTTCAGAAGCTCACTCTTCATTCTGGGTAGGGATCTGCAAGAATCCCTGCGAAGAACAGCTCTGGATTTCATGGTAGGTGCCCCTGCCGGGTATGACCCCATTTTTCTAACAAGGCCTCACTTTTCCACTTTTTGATCTAGATCTTACCTTAGGAAGCATCATGGATTTGCACTTTGGTGGAAATCCCTTGGAGCTGATCTTTTGGATCCCAGGAGTTGTGTCCCCTGTAGAAAGTCATGGTTCCCAAATGGAACCATGACAAAGAGCCAGAGTTATGGAGCTGAAGGCCACATTTGAGCAATGGAGTGTAAAGTGTCACAGAATGGGCCCATTGGAGTAGCTCCCTGAGCCACCATAATTTGGATGTGACTGGTAGCCTTGCAGCAATGGGAAAAATGAAGAAGGAACATGGAACAAATAAAGCAACGATCAATACGGTGATCATCGGCATGACGTGAAATCCAGACCTAGGTAGGCTTCCAAGGAAGTCAGCTGAACAAATCAGAAAATAGAGTCACACCAACCAGGAAAGCGGGTAGGAGGAATTCCTCTGAGGGAGTTAGCTAACTTAGCCTCTCATTCTACCTGAAGAGGGGTATCTACACAGACACAGCGGTTTGGCAATAGCACACACTCTCCTTGGGCCGATGCTAAATAGTCAAGTTCTGAGTGATTACCGAGGACGGCGCAGCGAGGACAGAGAAATCTAGAGACCTGTGCTGTGCCACATGGCCCTGGCAGTAGATGGGACAATTCTGTTAACACCTGAAGAGAGATTATCATACATTCCTTCCAAACAGGGGCAGCCCCTGGCCATGATCCTAACATTCTGCCAAGCCTTGCCACTCCTTGGAGCTGGCCCCTCTGGGTCAGTCACATCCCTGAGCGCGTTCCTAACTCTACCCTCATAGTCAGAGGGATTTTCACTAGGATAGTTTTCTGTGATGTAAAGGACTTTTTTGGTCCTTGACAGTGATTTAGTTTGGGACTGGTAACCATTTACAAGATTGTGGAAGGGGGAGTTAGGTCCCTAGGAAATATCGTCCAGCAAGTCTCCAACCACCCACACAATCAAATGGACACCCATGGCTTCCTCTCCCGATAATGCATAAAAACACAGACAGGGGATCACAGGTTCTCTGCCAGTGTGACTGTATATGGATTTGCTGGTGGGAACAGACTGTAGAGTCAAGCCATGGTTCAGAGCTTGACAGCGTTTACCCAAAGAAGTAGTCATAAGGGTGAAGGATTTCACTAAAACCCTGCATCCAGTGGCCTTGCATCCTGATTGTGTGCTCCAGGTATGTAGTGAATCAGGAGCAAAGTGGCAGGCTTGAGGTCACCAGAAACTGAAGGCAGAGGTGCTCCCTAAGGAATGGGATCAAGTTTGGTATGGGATGAGCCAAGAAAAGGGAGGAGCCCCCTTTAAAAAGTGGTTTTACAGCCAGGTACGGTGGAGCATGCCTATAATCCCGACAGCTAGGGAGGCTGAGGCAGGAGGATTGCAAGTTCGAGGCCCACTTCAGCAACTTAATGACACCCTGTCTCAAAATAAATAAATAAATAAATAAGTAAAATAAAAAGGGTTGGGGATGCAGCTCAGTGGTAGAGTGCCCCTGGGTTCAATCCCCACTACTGAGAAGAAAAAAAATAAATGTGAAAAGGTTTTCCTCTAAAGGAGAGAGAAGTGGGTGCTACCTGGTTCTTGGTGAAATTCTGCATATTAGTAAAATCACAGCCAGGGAAAATAATTGGGTCTGAGGATCACCCACACCCTTTTTTAGGTTGTTCAGAACATATCCAGCAATGGGTCAGGTTCTCTGCTTTGGCCAAGGGATTGAAAAACTTGGACCAAAGTGTTTCTATGCCAGGAAGTTGCCCCTGTTGCAGGGACAATTAGTGGGAGGAAACACCTCCTGTGGCATTACCCAAACACCAGTTAGTTATTTGAATGGGCTTTAACAGGGCAAGAAGCATTAAGTAGCGCAATAGCTATAAACCACCACCCTAACTATTGAGAGCGGCTGGCATTTCAGAGGGCTGCTGGTCTTTTATGGGAAGCGGACCGAAACAGGAGGGCGTGGACCAGAGAAAAACAGCAGGAAGGGACGTGGTTAATGCAGGGCAGGCAGTAATGGCAATGATTTCAAGATCTCTCATTGTACCCAGGATCTCTCATTGTACCCAGGCCCTGTTCTGAGTCTTGGGAAACACCACCTACATAAGTGGTCATCTGCTTTGAACCAGACGTTCCAGGGTGGTTTATTTTTCTGGAGTTGATTTGACTTGGTCAACTTAACCTTTAGGTCTCTCGATGGTTCTGACATCCATTCAGGAAAGTCTTTTTAAAATGATAAACAGACATCTACAAGCCAATGCTGTTGAGTCTGGCAGCACAAGGGTGGACTGTGGATACCTGGTAGGGTCCTTTCCATCTCGACTAAAAAGCCTTTTTACGAAGGTGTCTTTTCTAACAGACAGAATCTGCAGATTGTAAGTCACCTGGAGGCAGCTGTTCATCCCCCAGTGGTGTGCAGTGCAAAGATTTTCCTGCCAAACTTGTATGCTTATTGAAGCCTGAACTAATTCATTACAATAAACTAATCTGTCACCTTGAATTAAAACTGACTTATAAGACCTTTAATTGAGTCTCACTGGCTAGCCACTAACTATTCCAAAGGGAGATAGTTTATATTTTCTAAACGGGGGAGATCTAAAGTTGAACAACACCAGGGCCAGATCCTTGGGTCAAGCCCGACTAAAAGATCCCACTATTTTTGCCAATTGTGTCTAATTATCCTGTGAATTCACTCTATCAGATCAGAGGACTGAGTGTAGTAGGTGTAATGAAAATGTTGAAGGAAGGGCCAAATTTTATATACGGGTTGTATAATTTGTTGGTTGCTATTCAAAGAGGGAATTCCCCAACTGGGAATGATTCTTTACAATGTGAAGGTTTAGAGAAGAGGTATGCCCCAAAGGCTCACGGGTGAGACATTGCAAGAACATTCCAAGGTGACATGATTAGATTATGAGAGCTGTAACTTACTTGGTAGATTAATCTACTGATAGGGATTAGCTGGGTGGTGACTGAAGGCCGGTAGGGTGTGGCTGGAGGAGGCGGGTCACTGGCAGTGTGCCTTTGGGGTTTGTATTTTTGTCTCTGATGAGTGGAGCTCTCTCTGCTTTCTGCCTGCCATGTCCTGAGCTGCTTTCCTCCTCCTCTACACCCTCCTACCATGATGTTCTGCCTCACCTGAAGCCCAGAGCAAAGGAGTCAGCCACCTATGGACTGAGACCTTGAAACAATGAACCAAAATAAACGTTTCCTCCTTTAAAATCATTCTTGTCGGGTGTTTTGGTCACAGTGACAAAAAGCTGACTGAAACAAATAATATCCTACTTACTACAGAGGCTGTGGCTCTGTGGCAAGAAAGTGCTTCACCCCAGTAAGAAAACGTGCAAACCATTACCAAAACACTAGCCTTGGGATGACGGCAGCTGGATTAATTCCAAGGGCCATAACTCCAAAGGTCCAGAAGGGAAGGGAAATGGCCCGTGGAGGTATTGATTGCCTTCCCGGGTGATGTTTTGGGCAGACCTGACATCTCTGATAAATCTGCAAATCAATTCTTGGGAGAAGGCTTCTGATAATACTCTTTTCCCCAAGGGATCATCTTGTCAAACCCCCAGTAGGTTAAATTATGGATGCAATTGAAGATCTGAGACTGTAGACAATTACAGAGGACAGGCACTGTGGTTGGATCTTAAAATATTCCCTACAGGTCCATGTGTTAGAGGCTTAGCTCCCAGCTTGGCATCACAGGGAGGCCACAGGACATTTAAGAGGTGCAGCCTAGTGGGAGTCTTCAGGTTATTAGAAACATATTCTTGGCAAGGTTGGCTGCTATTCAAAGAGGGAATTCCCCAACTGGGAATGATTCTTTACAATAATGTGAAGGTTTAGAGAAGAGGTATGCCCCAAAGGCTCACGGGTGAGACATTGCAAGAACATTCCAAGGTGACATGATTAGTTGGACCTCAACTGCCTCTTATTCTCTCTCTCCTTCCTGCCAGGTGAACAGGCTTCCTCCACCCAGCACTCCTCACCACAGGCCCAAAAGGAATGGGGCCAACCAACCACGGACTAAAACCTCTAATGCTGTGGTCCCAAACCCTCTTTTTAAGTTGATTATCTCAGGTGTTTTATAACAGTAACAGAAAAGGTGTGTTATTTGGTCCACAGCTTAAGTCAGTTTCAGGATCAAGGAAATATCCTTGTGGTCGCCATTTTGACATCTCCTATTTAGTAGCCAACTGTCAGTCTTCAGCTGGCTCATCCTTAAGAGTTTTAGTGTAGATTATAGAGAAGGAAATGATAGAGAGGAAGGATATAAAGAATCAAAAAGAGTGGCTAATAATTAAATATTATTAGCATCAGTCTTTTTAAATTTTTTTTTTTTTCCTTTTGTGGTACTGGGGATTGAACCTGGGTGCTCTACCACTGGGCTACATCCCGAGCCCCTTTTTACTTTTTATTTTGTGCAGGGTCTTGCCAAGTAGCTGAGACTGGCCTCAAACTTGCAGTCCTCCTGCCTCAGCCTCCTGAGTTGCTGGGATAAGGCTAGTGATTTTTTTTTTTTTTTTTTTTTTTTTTTTTTTGCAGTGTTGGGGATTGAACCCAGGGCCTTGTACTTGCAAGGCATGTGCCACTGTGCCCAGCCCACAGCATCAGTGTTACGTTTGCCCTTACTTTCTTGGTATCCACTACTGAGCCTCCAAAAACTTTGATGATGGCTAATGATTCAGGCTTTCATATGGAATCTAACAATTCCACAACATAAGTGCTATTTTTTATCTTCTCACCTGAAGAAGTAAAAAAATCACATTTCCAGAGCATGGCAAAAAAAATCATGCACTAAAAAAACAAAACAAAACAAAAAATCATGCGCTACTTCAAAAGCATTGCTGCTCTGGGTATAAATGTTAGCTGTTTCCCCCTTTGACAAGTCACAAGTTCTTACTAGAGCAAACAGTTCTGCCTGCTGGGCAGATGTGGCTAAAGGCACAGGGCCATGTCAACGATCTCTATCAATGAGAAGGCAGCATATTCAGCCTGGCGTCTCCTCCGTCAGCCTTCAACTAAGAGCTCTCGGTAGCCAGGCATTATAGTGTATCCTACAATCCCAGCTACACCGGAGGCTGAGGCAGGAGGATGGCAGGTTCAAGGCCAGCCTGGGCAACTTAGCTGGACCCTGTCCCAAATTTAAAATTAAATAGATAGATAGATAGATAGATACATACATACATATGTAGATGTCTCAGTGACAAAGCGCCCTTCAATTTGATTCCTAGTTCCACAAAACTCGAGCAGTAAACCAGACAAGTTCTGCATTTTCAAGTGGAATCTCTCATAAGTCTGCTCTGGGCCTGGGTATAATGTCAGTCAAGGTTACAGAGTCATGGGAACTTTATCATTAGGGAGAGAAGCAGGGTGGCAGGAGACAGAGAATTTTTTTATTTGTTATTTTTTTACTTTTACAGACTGCATTTGGATTCACTGTACACAAATGGGGTACGGCTTTTCATTTCCATGGTTGTGCATGATGTAGATTCACACCATTTGTGTAATCATACATGTACATAGGGTGATGATGTCTGTCTAGTCCACCATCTTTCATACACCCCTCCCTCATTTCCCTCTGCGTAACCTAGAGTCCTCCATTCTTCCTGGAGTTAGAGAATTGTAACAAGCAATAGTCACATTAGAAGGTGCTAAAGAGTTTATACTGGTGGACAGATGCTGAGTGTAGCCGGAGTTGAGAAGAGTTTCAGTGGAACAAGGAACACAATCAAGGGAACCCCCTAATTCTGTGACGGCTTGTAGTAGATCAGCAGTAGCTTGGGTTGCTCTCTACAGGGAAGCGAGTCTTTAGCTACAGGCCTAACTGTGGGCTGTGACACCCCTTCTGTCTCAATACCCAGTAGGTCTACTGTCATCTCCATGTGTTGGGCTTAGGACACCCAGGGCATTTCCACCTCGTTCATGGGTAAAACAAAGACAGAGTTAAAGATAACATCACCGAAACTGGTCTTGATTTGTTGAAAGGAATTTCCCATTTCCTCCGCGCATAGTCAAGGGTTGGGTCGGTCAGAGAATCCACTGTCTACGATACCCTGCCCACCTGAAAAATCCTTGTAAACTGTCTTTTGTTTGCTGATGTCAGAAAAGATGGGATTCCTTTTATTCTCTGAAGATCAAGGGAGAGACCCTGTTCTGAAATCAAATGGTCCAAGTATTTAACTTAGGGAAGCGAGAAATAAAGTTGCTCCCTAGAGACCTTGTGGTTCAGCAGCTGATACCTTGAACTGCTGAAGGTGGTTGTGCACACACCCCGTGTGAGGACGAAGAACACAGTGGCCTGGGTGGAACGGTAGGGGAATCCACCTCTGCTGTCTGCCTGCCCTTAGGATCTGAGACAGGTAAGGAGGACTCCGTGTCATTCAGGCGTCATTGGCGGGCATGCAATTATTCTTCCTCAGTGAAGGCAAATAGGCATCAGGAAGCATGTTTAAGAAAACACTACAAAGATTTTACTGTGAGTTGCTATGGCAGAGAATAAAGTGTGTGTGTCAGCCATGACCCCATGTCTAGAAACTGCAATTTTATCAAGTCCCCTTAAATCCTTGACAAATTGCTGTCCTCGATGTTGGGTTTGCAAACTATCAGGATGGGACAATTTTGGGGCGGGAACAAGGGATGATCAGCCCTTGGTTTAAGATAATCTTCCGTTGTGGGTTTAGTCCCTAGAATATTCAAAACCTTTTGTTTTTATCTGTCTATATTTTAGTTGGGGGGGCAGAAGGAATGTCTCCAATATCAATGGAACTTCTGATCAGCAGTCTAGAATGGATTCCAAGGCTGTGTTGACCTCATCTGTGTTTAGTAGGGTCAGTTGCAATTAAAAAAAAACAACAACAACAGGGATTGGAATTTCAAATGGTATATGTCTAGTGTTATCTAGTGTTAATTGTGTTTCTGGTTCTTGGAAGAAAGAGATAACGTGCCTTAGGGGCTTCCAGGAAATCTCAGCCTCATAAATGGATAGAAAATACACCAAAAGAAATGGGGATGGGCTGGGATGTGGCTCAGTGGTAGAGCACTTGCCTAGCATGTGTTGCAAAAATAAATGAAAATCCCCGGTACAGCAAAACAAAAAGAAAACAGAAAAAGGAACTGGTGAGAACTTTGTATTGCACCCTAGCTAGGAGGCAACAGGGAGAGACTATTGGCTGATTTGAAACCCTAACCATTTATAGTTTATCATTACTCCAAAAACAATAACCAAAAGATTGGTTAGGTTAAAAACTGATGGGCTGGGGAGATAGCTCAGCTGGTAGAGTGCTTGCCTTGCAAGCACTAAGGCCCTGAGTTCAATCCCCAATACTGCAAAAAAAAAAAAAAAAAAAAAAAAAAAGATGGAGTCAGGCTGATGGAGTATTGATAAATACTTTCACGATCTCATTTTTAATAAACATTTCAACATCTCCTCAAGTATTAGGAAGAAGAGAGACAAGTTTCCCTGGGCTCCTTGGAGCAGCTCTTTTGTTTAAGCTGGAAGAAGTTTCCTTCAGGAAAATGTGCTTTGTGGGGTGGGAGCAGTTTTTTAAGCCTACTGTACTTTTCTCCAGCAACCGTCTTTCTTGTGGTAATTGCAGGCTCCCTTGGGGGATTGAATTGGGTGACACCTGCGTTTGAGTCTTTGCAGCTGCTGCATCTGACAATTCACAGCCTGAGCAGTCTGGACGGAGAATCTAGTGTTTGCGGAGCTTTCTTTTTAGCAGTGTTGATGAGCGCTTTAGAGCTGTCCCACCAGGTGACAAACTCAGGAGTATCCCCAGTGGCCAGGTTGAGCTGACTTCCCTTCACTGAAGGGCTCATTTTTCCTCCAGCCCACTAGCCAAGGTTGAACTGAGAAAGGAGAGGCCTCATAGTTTATCTGTCCCAGTCTAGAATACCGTTCCAAGATTCTTCCGGTTCTGTCACGGCCCTTAAGGACTGGTTCATCTGGTTTCTGAATGCATTGCTGGATTTTCTTATTGTTTTTCCCTACAGTCAGTAGCTTTGGGGAGGACCTCAGGAATCTATTTATGTAGGTCCTTTGGTTAACTTGGTGGCATCTGGCAAGGCAGTGGCCCTTCTTTGAAAAATCAAATAGGGTGTGCCCGCCAGCTTTTTCCAGCCATATTTGGGCATGTCCCCCACCAGCAGAGCACATGGGGTAACTAACCCGTAATGGTGGGAGCATCCAGGTTGGAGAGGTAAAGTCCCCAGCAAAGGCAATGCGGTCCTGCAGGGAAGCCTGTAGCCACTGTTCTGAGCTGCTTTCCATTCAGGAGGAAGAGGACAGAGAGGGAAACCCAGGCCCTCAACTTGAAAAGGGGCTCCAATGACAGGAGGACTGTGAATCAGCAGTGTCACTGGAAAAGGGAAATTCAGACAAGGTCGGTTAAATAGGTGGGGGACTGTGGGGGGCGTGCAGAGGGATCAGTGGGTTAGTGAGAAGGTGGAGGAGGGAGCGCAGACAGATAAAGGAGCCCTCCAAGTGGATGCAGTTTCCATTTCAGAGGCCTCAGACATATTTTCTGGATTACAGAGTCTTTGCAAAAGCTTTGCCTTATTATCTTTTAGAAAGGCAACTTTGGATTCTTATAATCTTATGGATGCCTCCAGATACCAAATGAAATAGGAGTCCTGTGTGATTTTTGATTCTTATCCTTAAAATCTAATTCGGTGATGTCTAACAAACTCCAGTAACCCGCAGTACGAGGTGAAGTCAGTTCCTTCAGTCAGGAATTGCTGGGGTTGTGGCTCAGTGGCAGAGCGCCTGCCTAGCCCTCAAGTGTTAGGAAGAAGAGAGACAGAAGTTTCCTTGGGTTCCCTGGAGCAGCTCTTTTGTTTGGGTTCAGTCCTCAACACCACATAAAAATAAATAAATAAAATAAGAGGTATTGTGTCCATCTACAACTAAAAAATTTTTTTAATAATAAAAAATAAGAATTGACAGGACGAAGAACTTGAAGTTTTGAATATGTAACCAGCAGGACTTTTGGAAGGCGGCAGCTTTTCTGTGAACCCATGAGTACACAGCAGAATAGAGAGAAAAGCATAATTTGGGACAGATTCAGCATGGGGGGTTTGGGGGAGGCCTCCCACACCAAGGTGGGAGGTTCAGGAGACCATAGGGCTAGAAGGACTCCCCCAGATCCGGGACCTCAGGGAGAAAGTGGGGCATGAAGGCCCTAGCAGGTACTGTGTTCAGATCCACGGTATTCTGGGAGAGCTGTGGAATAACCACTTCTGACACCATTTAATGTCAACCAGTCTGAAATAAAACCCACAGAGTAGTAGCAAAGGTGGCATTTATTTGGAGGTTTTTAAAGAATTGCAATTCAGTTAGAAAAACCAGGCTATGTTCCAAAGCTCAGATTGTGCACAGTTTTTAAAAGAGAATGTGCAGGCTGAAGCTCAGTGGTTGAGCGCTTGCCTAGCGCACGTGAGGCACTGGCTTCGATCCTCGGCACCACATAAAAATAAATAAATGAAGTAAAGTCATTGTGTCCATATACAACTAAAAAAATATTTTAACAAAATGTAAAAAGGGAGAAAGTGAAGGGGAAGAAAAAGAAAAGAAATTCCAGCCAGTGTGCACAAGTTCTCTGCCACGGCAGGTGACAGGTGCAGACAGGCTCTCTGGACATTAGGCTTCTACATGCTGGTTGTCAGGGCTCTCTCAAAAGGAAAAGTTCCCTTATGGTCTTCACAGCTGTTGTTTCAGGGTGTTCATGGCTTTTGCAGACTTAGCTGAGTCCAAAGGTCCACTCTTCATTTGGGAAGAGATATGCAAGAATCCCCTTCCGGAAGGGCCCCAGACTCCATCTTAGGTGCTTATTAACATCAGGTCAAGGGACCCTGACCTCACAGCCAGACTTTCTGGGTTCATTTCTTGGTTTCAAATAATAGAAACGAAATTCTAACTGGTGACTCAACTCTCCCAGTGGATCATAGAAGTAAAGAACTCCAGGAACCAGGCCCGGAAGCAACAATTCAACACTTCCTACTTGTCTCTCCTTTCCTTCCCTGGGATCTAATTCTCTCTTACTGCAGGGTGGTCTCCTCCAGGGGACAGAAGACACGGCTGTGCCTGCTAAGTGATCCTAGCAGAAAGGACACTCCCTCAGCTGGCTTCACGGAATAAGGCACAAGCTACCGGGTTCCAGATGGTACTTCCGACCCTTGATCCAATCACTGCCAGAGGCGTAAGTGGCTTTCTATCTGGCCAGGCCTAAGTCACAGCATTAGACCTGGCTTTGCTGTTAGTCATAGCATCTTCCCTTCTTGTGGGAAGTCCCAAGTCAAAAAGCAATCACAGGCAACTATGGTACAGTCAGAGCCGCAGAGTGACATTTTAGCTTTTATTTTGAGACGGGGTCTTGCTAAGTTGCTAAGGCTGGCCTTGAACTTGAGATCCTCCTGCTGGGTTCCATCCCCAACACTGCAAAAAGAAACAAAACAACAACAAAAACAAAGACCGATTCATTTAACTTTACACGTTCCTACTGCCTGCTGGGCATGTGTCCCATGAGTTACCTAATTTCATGGAAACCCAGACACTGTGACAATGGCTTTAGTCTCTAAAGGCCTAAGGGTCTGTCACAGAGAAAAGGAGCAGGAAGGGCTGAACACAACCAGTACTCTTCCTCGTACGCTTGTTGACTTTGTAAGAGATCCAGTCCACTGCTCAACGATTATGTTAATGATTCTTTATCAAAACAAGTAAAAAATTTTAACATCTCAGGTTGTTTTAGTTAGCTTTTTCGTCACTGCGACCAAAACACCAGATTAGAACAACTTAGAGGAGGAAAAGTTTATTTGGGGCTCATGGTTTCAGAGGTCTCAGTCTGTGGACGGCCAACTCCATTGCTCTGGGCCTGAGGTGAGGCGGCACATGATGGGGACAGGGTCCCAGGGAGGAAAGCGGCTGAGTCCTGGCCAGGTCAGGAAGCAGAGGGAGGGCCAGGGAGGGGCTGCAGGAAGAACAACCCTTCCAGGCCACACCCAGTGACTCACCTCCTCCAGCCACCCCCCACCTGCCTACAGTGACCACGCAGTCATTCAAACTAGTATGGACTGCTTAGGTTACAGTTCTCTAATAATAATCTAACCGTTTATTCTCTGAATATTCCTGCGTTAACAGCAGCTTTGGGGAGACACCTCCTATCCACGCCATAGCATCAGGTTATGCCAATGGCCGTTAGCAGCTGTGCTACTTAAATACGGCCTATTAGAATCAACATTAGGGTCTTCATCTGATCTCACTCTGCTCGTTGGGTAGTGAGTTTAGTAGGACAATTAGTATTCACGGGAGCCATCCTGGAATTAAGCACGTGTTTCATATCCTGTACAAGTCTGGTTAATTTAGGATCAGCAGAGCCCAGGAGGTCTTAAAGGATTTATCTAGTTGGTCCCACTCAGGCCTAGAAATGGTTTTTTTAGTTTGCGTGATCATCCATGTCAGAGAGCAGGGACAGAAGAGGGAATAGGACATTTGCCTAAGGGCCTGTATGCCTACTGACCTGTATTTTTTCTGGTTGAAACCACCAGTCAACAAATTTATGTGAGATTCCACACACAACTCCAGACAAGGATGCTTTGCATATACAGTTTTGTGTTGCTTAACAGGATACTTTCCAAGAAATGTGTCATCAGGCAATTCGGTGGAATGTTCTGTTGTGTGAATACTGTCGAGTGTACTTACACAAACCTGGTGGGTGCGGCCCACAAGACACCCAGCCTATACAGGTGGCAGAGCCTAGTGCTCCTAGGGATGCTGGACAAGGCATGGAACTTATCCAAGCACAAGAGTAAATGATGTCATCAAGACCCTAAGGTAAACGCGAGGCTGCTGCTGGCACAGCACAGCGGCTGCTTTGCAGGAAATGTGTTTTTTATAAGTAGGAGTATATTCTAAGACAGTGGTAAAAGGTATAGTATAGTAAATACATATACCAGTAACATAATCACTTATTACCATCACCAAGGATCATGTGCTGCACAAACCCATAGTGCTATATTTTTATAGGGCTGGCAGTGCAGCGGGTTTGTGTTCACCAGCATCACTACAAACACACGAGCAATGGGTGCTCTACCACGTCACAACAGTTGCCACCTCACTAGGAGACAGGGATTTTTCGGCTCATGACATCGCTCTCATATAATCTCACGGGACCACTGTGGCTATGCAGCACGTGGCTGTATCTCTGGTAGGGCTAAACGCAATCCATAGTCCTTGCCCCCGAAGATTACAACCCAGTTGCTGAGGCAACCAAAATACATGACCTTGATGTAGAAAAGCAAAGGAACAAGGCGAAATCACCTCACACAAACTGCTTCCATGCTGAGAACCAGAAAGATGAAATCATTTGCAACTGTTCTACTGCTTTCTCAGGGACTTGCTTGTCTGTCTTCCCCGTGGCAAGGCATGGCCCGCATAGGTTTGGTCTTTATATTCCCAGGCTAGTGACAAAGGGCAAACTCTCCAATGATGCTGAATGAAGCGCTTAGTGAATGGGGCGAGGTCGGTGGGGTTAATCAAGGAATCATCCTACAAGCAGGATCCTTCCCCACCCCAATACAAGGGTAATACGATGCTCACTATAAAAACTTCAGAAAGAGCTGGGGATATAGCTCAGTTGGTGGAGTGCTTGCTTTGCAAGCATGAGGCCCTGGGTTCAATCCCCTACACTGCAAAAATAACCCAAAAATTTCAGAAAGTACTAAAGAAAATATAAATGAACTTGTGTCACCTATCCAGAAAAGTCACTATTATCGTTTGCTTCTATTCTTTTCTATTGAGTTGTTATCTCTGAAACCAAAATTTCATCACATTATTTTAATTTTTATTTCATTATTATTATCTTTTTAAGTTTTACATAGAGACAGTGTCTCACTGAGTTGCTTAGGCTACCCTCAAACCTGTGATCCTCCTGCCTCAGTCTCCCATGTTGCTGGGATTATAGGTGTTTGCCATCTGGTCCAGCTCATGACATTATTTTTAATGTCATTGATGATCATTTAAGATATTTCTAGTTTTTGCTAACATAGATACTACTATGAGAATATATTTTGTCTATAAATGCTTTCTGAAAATGAATCTCCATGAGCTATAACCCAAACATGGAATTATTGGAAATATTTTTAAGGCTTTAAATAAAGTCGCTGAACTATTTTTTACCAAAGAGTTCATCCGTTTACATTCTCACCAGTAGCATAAGTGAATTTCTTTCCACTGCACTTTCCAAGTATGAGAAGTGGTTTAAGCAAGGACTTCTCTTAACACCCATGGCTTCATTACATAGTTGCCATCAGTGAATCTGTACTTCTCTGAGTTTTGTTTCTTACATTGGGAACTATTTTCTACCCATCAAAATAGTTCACATCCTGATCATTTTAATTCACTCATTATGAATCTCATTGTGATCACATATTCCCGTAAGCTTGGGATTTCTTATTGGTTTTAATTTTTGCTATTGAACTCGCTACTTTTGCATCTTTGCAGAGTCTGTCCATCCCCTGTCTCCCCAAGGGTGAGGTTACTCCATCAAAGGAGTATAGGGGATTTTACAGCTCTGGGTACACACGCTGGGCGAGGTTTTCAGAACAGAACATTGGCTGGAGGAGGGGCAGCCTCATAGACCTCATTCCCCAGCCAAGGGCTGTGGCCTGGCATCTTAACTGGAAGCTGGGACACCTCAACTTCTCCCTGGGGACTTGGGGAATGCCCTCCTCATTTTCAATCTCAGTTTTCATATCTATAAAATGAGGTCTTTGGGGGCTGGGGAGATAGCTCAGTTGGTAGAGTGCTTGCCTTGCAAGCACAAGGCCCTGGGTTCAATCCCCAGCACCACAAAAAAAAAAAAAAAAAAAAAAGATATCTTTGGATTGAATGGATTAAGGACCTTTTCTTCCAGAAATCTAACCAAATTCCTCCCAGTCTGTTCTGCACCACCCTCTCCTGACTACTCCAGGGGGCTCAGACTCTGGCTCCATGCTTGGGAGACTCAGACTTCCTTTCTCGGGGCTGCAGGACACCATTGAAGTGCCCCAAACTAGTGAAATGGGAGGATGGATGGCAGAGCTGAGGCTTCAGACTCCAGATCAGGTTTGAATCTGGGCTGGGTGTGTGACGAAACCCTTAACCTCTCTCTCCTAGGCTCTTTCTCCATCTGCAAGTGAGGTTAGTAACAGTTCCTGCCTCACTGGCATTGTTAGAATTAAATGAGTTAATTGTTTGTAAAACACAAAGAACTGGGTTTGGCATATAATAAGTGATTCATGAAGTGTTTGTTGAACTAAATAAAATTGGGGGGAATGGGGTTTTGGCTCAGTGGTGGAGCATTTGCCTAGCATGTGGCGGCCCTGGGTTCAATTCTCAGCACCACATAAATAAATAAATTAAGGTACTGTGTTCATCTACAATTAAAAATATTTTAAAATAAATAAATTGGGGCTTGGGGTGCAGCTCGGTGGTAGAGTGCTTGCCTGTCATTTGTAAGGCCCTGGGTTCAATCGCCAGGACTGAAAAAAATTTAAAGAAAATTAAGATCTAAGTTGTGGGTCTCTTCAGGACTGCAACAGTTTCTCCATGATACCCCAGCTTTGGTGTGTTCTCACTCCTCGTCCTAAAACCCAGAAATCTGAGTCCCAAGTGTCTGCTTCAAAGTCTCCCCGGCACCTCTAGGCTAGAGGAGGAAGACCTCAGTTTTGAAGTTCCAGGCTGTTCCCATGGGCCAGGAAAGGTCAGAAGATGCTGGGGTCATTATTTAGGGGTCCACATTTATTTAAGAAATGAAACAAAACAAAAATAAAAACCAACAAAAAAGACAAATGGAGTTACACAAATTGCGGGACCTTTTTAATGATCTATGGAGTACACTGGGACATTCACAACCCTCCCAACCACCCAGCCCAGCACACCTCAACAGTGCCATTGGCAAGATCGCCGCAACTGCAGAGGTTCTCAGACCTTCCCTTCAGGCGGCACGACAGGTGGAACGCCAGGTAGGCCATGGGAGTTTTGATTCCTGGAGGGTCAGCTCAGGTGACTCTGGAGAAAGAGTACATAGCCAAAAGCTCGGGGACCACTACCTTCCACTGGAAGCCCTGTCCACAAATAGCCTTGGCCCCAGTATGACCTCAGCCACAGGGGACAGCTTGCCTTCATCCCCCCCTCCGGTCCCCATCCCTGCCTAAGCCCTTCTACCTACTTATTAAATTTGACCTAAAGTTGCCTCCATACATAGCAAATTGTAATAAAACTTATTAAGTAAACAAACCGCTGCCTCGTTTGAGAGTATATTCGTGTAACAAGTAACAGATTAATCATGGCCGCTGAATTTTTGGCCAATCACAGGCTGCCAGCTGCTCAGACATGTCCAGATAGGGGAAACGCCAAGCTGTGGCCAATCAGCGTATGTCACTTCCTTTTTCTATTTATAAACACGGCCTGTCTACCTTTCTGGGTAGAGCTCTCCAAACTTTTACTGGTTTAGGGTGCTGATTCATGAATCATTGCTTGCACAAATAAACTCTGTTAAATTTAACATGTCTAATGTTTTTCTTTTTTTCTTTTTAACAGACAGAAGTGGACGTTCAGTGAACTCCCAGAGTACCAAGTGACCAAGTAAAGGACCCCGCCAGGGCCCATCGTGTCCATTGATCTTTCGAAGCAACCAGGGTCACGAGTTCTGTCAGGGATTCAAGCTCCATAGATTTGTGTTTTGAACTCTCTGATTCTATCTGAGCAATTTTTACTGGACTGGATCCAGGATCAGATAGTATCTGATAATTAACTGATTGGATCCAGTTAGAGGTCTCAGATCGGTGCCATGTGTTGTTTTGTTTTGGGTTTCGGTTTCATTTGTTTTGTTTTTGTGATGCTGGGGATTGAACTCAGCGCCTTCTGCTTGCAAGGCAAGCACTCTACCAGCTGAGCTATCTCCCCAGCCCTTGTTTTGGGTTTGTTTGTTTTGCTCTGCTGGGGAATAAACCCAGGGGTGCTCTACCACCAAGCTGCACCCCCAGATCTATTTTTTATTTATAGACAAGGCTGGTCTCAAACTTGTAATTCTCCTGCCGCAGCTGCCTGAGTCTCTGGGATGACAAGTATGTGCCCGACTAGATCACTGTCTTTTGAAAATAGCTTCCCTCAAATCTGAGAAGTCTGGGACTCTAGGAGTCTGAAATTCCACTTTCTAGGATACCAACTAACTTTGTGTATGAAAATTATGGACCCAGAATGTGTGTGTGTTTAGAAAAAATGGGTTAGTCTTACTACCGACAACCTAGAATTATAGTGGCCACAGTGAGGAAGTTTCAACCCAGATAAAATTATTCACTTGTGGAATGCATTAGAAAAAAGAAACCAAAAGCCACAAAAGCAATGGAATTCATTCTTTAATTGGTACACATAGGCATCTAAAAGATGAAATAAATCATGAATTGCACCCTTAAAAGGTTCTTTACAGAAAGCAAATAAAATGATCTTAAAGAAGTCTTTTTTTTTTTTTTTTACAAATATGAGTCAAGAGCTTCAGTCTTCTGGGCAGGAAATCTTATTTCATCTGCTAGAAAAACAATTGGATCCAGTGAGCCTGCAATCTTTCGTAAGTGATAAGCTGTTGGTTTGATGAAAACAGGCATGTCTTCAAAGGTTGCGCATTAAATAGAATACAGATGCACAACTTTTGTTACCTAAGCTAACTGGCAAAATGAACTTAAGTTATCTCTATGATACAAAATTTATCAGTAAGAAAAGTAACTTCAGTTGATGGCTATTTATTTATTTATTTATTTAATGTCTCATCTTCATAAGCAATTGGATCATAAAAATTAAAAATAAGGCAGTTAAATAGTCATAAGATAAAATTCCCATGTAAAAGGTGTCTTTCCTATACCAGAAGGTTTTAACATTTATTCTCAAGAATGAAAAGGTGAGGCTGAGGAAAATCTGCACAAACAATTTAATTCTCAGACTTGGCTAAAACAAAAACAAAACAAAAAGCCCCAAAAGAATAGAGAAAATGTTGCCTCTTTACTACAGAGAGACTAAGGATATTTGAAACTGTTAGTAAACATGTTTTGCGCCACAAGGACATTTTATACTATGACAAAGCACATGCTTCTAGAAATTGACTGATAGTGTTGCCAAGTTACAGGTCACTGGTGATAGTTCACAATTACTTGCTGTCTGGGGGTTGTTAGGTCACTAAAGGGTTAAAAGTTTTAGAATCGCTGGGCACTGTGGCACATGCCTGTAATCCCAGTGGCTCCGGCTGAGGCAGGAGGTTCGAGAGTTCAAAGCCAGCCTCAGCAACTCAGAAATAAGTCCTCACCAGGCCCAACCTGGAGCACGCATGTTCAGGGTGAAAGATGCACATTTGGTAAGGAAAAGTGATAAGGTAAAGAGCATGTTTTGTGCTACTAAAGAAAATGAGTCATTTTTGTCTTAAGTAGAATGAGAAGAGGAAAATTACAGGATCAAAAAAATAAATAAATAAATAAACAAAAAGAAAGAAAAAAACCAAAATGGAATGCATGAGAATGTTGTATTATGAAAGATGAATCTTGTGAGAGGAATTTGAGTGTGTGTGCTCAAGCTGGCTAAGATTAGAAGGGAATTATTTTTAGGATTTTCTAAAAGTTGAGCATTAATACCAAAAGTACAGAACTAGAATTTGATTATCTGTTCAAGAAAAAATGTTTTGTTATATTAATCTTCACTTCATAAGAAATTGTGATTTTTTTTCTTTACCTTTTAAGTAATTGGCCTAGGAAACAAAGATTCTATATTTTACCAAGATGATTTCCTGTACTTAATGTTGTCTTTATTAAATTGTTGATCATTTAAGAAAATTAAGGACTGGGGATGTGGCTCAGTGGTAGCACACTTGCCTAGCATGAATAAGGCCCTGGGTTCAATGCCCAGAATCGTCAAAAAAAAAAAAAAAAGAAAGAAAAGAAAATTGAATCCAATTTTTCAAAGTTAAGTTTCTGTATTTATTTTTCAAAGTTTTTTCTACATCTGTAACTTTCTGTATTTATTTGCCTTTTAATTATCACTTTGGTTCAATGAATGACTACTGTTCATAGAGACCTGTGATCCTTTTTTGATCAAGCATTTAAAACCTTTGTTATTTTTTACTAACTTCCCAAAATGAAATGCTAAGTTAAGTTTTTTTCTTGAGATCAAATTTACTTTGAGCTGGGTGTGGTGTTGCATGCCTGTAATTCCAGCAACTCAGGAGGCTGAGGCAGGAGGATCCCAGGTTCAAGGACAGCCTCAGCAGCTTCGTGAGGCAGGCTCTCAGCAACTTAGTGAAACCCTATTTCGAATTTTTAAAAATTAAATTACACCATTGGACTGGGTAACAATTCCCAGAACTCTAAAGAAGAAATTGACTAGTTCATGAAACTGCTGAAGTCCCCAAATTGAGAAACAGTTCCACTAAGGCCCATGCTTTTCTGTGTTCCCAAGAGTTGACCTGAAACCCCAAGGAAAAGGGGAAAGCTCTCAAATCTTTTTTTTTTTTTTTTTTGCAGTGCTGGGGATTTGAACCCAGGGCCTTGTGCATGTGAGGCAAGCACTCTACCAACTGAGCTATGTCCCCAGCCCGGAAGGCTCTCCTTTTGTTCTGGACTTCACTGCTACTTCCTTTCCTAACTCACTAGAAATAGTACCCTGAACTTTTCAAGCAATAAGGTAACTACTACTACCTACAGAAAACCTGAGTGACATCTGCAAAAGGCATATTATGCTTCCGACATCGTGTACCCAAGACCTGGAAACTACCTGGGAGGTTATGAGTGATTGCTTGTCTGCTGGCTCTGGATTAAAGCCAGTGAGGCCCCCTTCCACTCCCTGTGGTCTGCACCCTTACAGCATGGCACAAAGGGACCTTGAAAAAGTAAATTTCCCACTAGACCTTGCTCAGGAGCTATGCTGACTTCCAGGTGAACAAATTTAAATATCTCTGCTCAAAGGCCACCTGATGGTCTTCTCTCAGTCCCCAGTGTCCTACACCAGGTCCATGGAAAAATGTCTAGCTCTGTTCTGCCTCCTCATTGGTTCTGATCTTGCTATTTAGCCTGTTCACTCCTGGTTCTTGAGTCCCCATGATACCTCCTGTAATCAGAGGCCAAAGCAGTCATTAACAAAATGACCACAATATCCTTGAAAGAGATGAAGGTAAGTCAGTTTCCACTGAGATGAAGTTTCCAGTGGGGCGCGTGGGGGCTTGTTCTTGCTGATGGTGGGACACCAGTTGTATGGAAGGTAAATCGAATCAATAAAAGTGGGGAGAAGAATCTTGGATTTTGTGTATTTTTAAAATGTTTGGCATCACTAATCATGGGGGAAATCAAAATCAAAATTGTGATGAGATATCACTTCACCCAGGTCAAGCGGTGATTATCAAAAAGATAAAAGGTAACGGGTGCTGGCAAGGACAAAGAGAAAAGAAACTCTTACACATTGCTTTGACAGAAATGTAAATTAGTAAGCAGGTAAGGAAACAGTATGGAGGTCCCTCAAAACATTAAAAATAGAACTACTATATATATATATATATATATATATATATATATCCATGTATACAAGACATACACTATTTTACATATATATATAATTGTGAGAAGTATGATGTGTGACTTGAGTTTTACAGATATTAGAAATTAAGAATTCTGGAATAAAAGAACTTGTGTTTGCCCAGCTGTGACTACCAGGTGACCCATGAGCATTCAGTGAACCCCCACCACTGAGGGTGGCAGAAATACACACACGTTTGGTCTATGTTAATGGTGCAGCTCATTCACAAAAACTGGCACAGTAGGCAAGAGTCCATATATTAAAGAAGGAATGGAATAAATAAATAGATCATTGGCAAAATAATCAGAAATATACAAAATTTCTTCAAACAAATCAAGCCATCTGGCAATACAGATAATATTCGGCACCCATACCAAAGACTCATGAGCAAAGCTGACTCTGCAAATCTAAGGTCTGGCTCGTGCTGTGGAGCAACCATTTGGGGTGAAACCCAACTAGGGCACTGGAAGGAGGGCACACCTCTGATCCGTGCAGATCAAGGGTCAAAGGTTGGAGAGTTGGGAAGGCAAATGCTGGGAATTGTTGGCAAAAGAAATATACAGAAGAGTCGGGGGAGAAAAAAAATAACAGAATGAATCAAAACTATTACTCTAGGTAAATGTATGATTACACTTCTTGTACAGACAGAGAAACAAGATGTATCCCATTTGTTTACCATAAAAATGAATTAAAAAAACAAACAAACAAAAAAGAAATATACAGAATAGCAGGAGCAAACTTCAGGTCCCACACCTACAACGATTCCTCTGTAAGGTGGACTATGTAGTCATAATATGCTAAGAATTCAGCCTGGGCAAGAAAAATTAAAGTAGAAAACATTAACGGGGACGAAAAATAAGGGACAAGGTAAAAAGGAAACACCCTAAAATAGTGCTCACCTATGGGGTTCCATGTGAATGGCACAGCCCTGTGGTCACACAAATGGGCACAAACAATTATAAAATAAATGGCAAAGACCTATAGTCACACCAGTAATGGAAAGAATTACAAGACGCCCCAAAAACACTTAGCATTAGGATCACACGGTATCAGCACATCAGAAGGAAGATTCAGACACAAATACAGCAACCAAGTAGATGCGCTGACACGGAGCATAGGGCAGAGGATAGAACACCTAAGTTAAAATTAGCTAAGGATGCAGACAGAACTAGACACACACTCCACCTCTACGCTTTGAAAAGGAGATGATGACCCATGGGAAATATCCAAGGTGCCAAGCATCCAAATAAAAAGAAGAAAGATGGACCATTAAGAAAGATCCACGTGCAAAAAATTTCACAAGAGATATTAACTATCCAGGCATTCAAAGGGCATATGGGCACTCATGGACTGTACAAATGGATGACAAGAACACGAAAGTGACCTGGCATGAGTTACAAAGGGCGATACAAGGATGTGAAGATTGCAAAACTTCACTGACAAAATTTAAATTCCGAATCCTAACAGACACATGCAAGTTGGACCATCTAACTGGATTAAGCAAATGGATATACAGGGCAAATACAACACCAATACCCACAAACATGGGTGGACGTCTACTCAGAATTCGGTTTAGCTTCAGCAGCAGCAAAATTATCAGCAGCTTTTATAACCAGAACTTTAATGCTATGAAATGCAGCCTATGGACCCCTAGGATACGAGTGATCAGGAAACCCATTTCATAACACAGGCAGGAGAGTGCCTAAGCAATGAATGGGTATACAACGGGCTACTGAAAAGAGAAACACAATTGTTTCCAGAATTCCCAACTTTCCAACTGAAACTGCTTTGTGCATGTTTCAATCTAAATCAGAGAGAACACAGAGTTAAGGGAAGTCCACATTCCTATTTACATACGCCCATTGAAAATAAAGAAAAAAAAGGGAATTAGAAAGGCCTAATGTGCTACCTTACAAGGTGCACACTGAAACTAAGGATAGAAATATCACCCCACAGGAAATAGTGGCACCGGAAAATGGAAATACCTTCCGATAATAGGATGCAGAGACATTACAACTACAGAAGATCAGCAGTCTCTGCTCCTATAACTAGATACATGAATGAACCAATCTGATGGGCCATTCTGACATTTGCAGTCATCTTGAGCACCACAGCAGTTAACAGCAGCAGCACTGGCAAAACTCAAATTAAGCCCAATAGAAGGACGAACACCTGGAATGCGGAGTACCATCATGACATCTACCCGTGTCCAGGCACTAACATGCAAGTTCAGACAACTTGCAATTGAGCTGTCTGCCCTGCAGCCTCTCATGCACACTCATTGCTATTATTCATTCCTATTATTATTCATCTTTCTTAATATGTATTTTTTTAGTTGTGGATGAACCTTTATTTTTACTTATTTATTTATATATATGCAGTGCTGAGACTCGAACTCAGTGCTAGGCAAGTGCTCTACCATTGAGCCACAACCCCGGTCCCTTATTATACATCTTTTAATCATCTATGCCACCATAACTATCACATTCTACTACTTATTTGTCCACAAAGACTGCTATTTCCCAGATCCTGTTAGTATACCAGCACCGGTTACTACCATGCTTTAATTCTACAGATGTATACATACCCACCTGCAGCACTGATACACTTTACAGGAGGAAATTCACTAAGGTGACCATCTGTATTATAGAAATACTAACAGATATGATATCCAGTGCTAAACAAACAAGACAAGTCTAACAAAGATCATCTCAGGTGAAAGGTACATGTCCCACAATTTAATCCACAGTGATGATGGTTTGGTTATAGTAAATAGAATATGGAGAACACCATTTCTTTAAATCTGTTGAACTATATACCTGACCTGTGAAATATGATTTCAGCATCCGGAGGTTTCTCACTACACATAATTCAACTTTCAGGTGGAACTCATCGTTGATAGTTTATGCCAAATGAGAACATGCCATGATTGTAAACATCAAATTTCAGCTAGAGGAAACCCATTATACATATCAGGATACAGTATTAACAAGGAATGGTGTATAAGAGGTCACCCTCTGAATATCATTATGTTTGAGTAGATTATCCCAACCATAGATTACAACCCCATTAATATAGCAACTATACCTACATATGTTAGAACATAGGAAATTTTGTATGGATGTCATAAATCAAACACTGAAGTACTATATTACAATCATACCTCAGGATCAAATGCTCTTGTTATAAACTCAGAATGTATAAAGCTGACAAATGGAATTAATGTTACAATGAAAGGAAAACCTTACCTAGTCTCCCATACCCAATAAATGTCATATGGGAACCTTCCTGAATCATGGCATGATAAAATTCAAGAAATCCCATGAGTCAAAACAACACACATGGACAATGTCATCAAAATAAACCAGGAGGAACCCAGAACAGCATCTGATGCCTTCCACAATTGGTTAACGTCAAGAATTCAACTGAAGTCTCCAGAAAGCATGCAGTCACAGTATTAAATGTTAACTCAATCATACTTGGAAAAGATATTGAAGACATACACACCAAATGCATGTTCTTCCAAATAATTGACAAAGCCTTCAAAGCCCACACACCATGCACACATTCACAGTCCAATTAGAACCCTCTGACCTGCATCAGAGGGTTGGTATAACCTGACCAGCATATTACGGTCTCACCCAAAGAGAGACCATATTCGGATTATTCTTATTATTGGCAATGATATTTGGATTCTACTTGCTCAAAATCTGTGTCATCAGCCTCTAAGAACAATTTATGATTCCTTTTATTCCAGAGATTTTGGGAACATGACCTCAGGATTCAGGGGATGGATTGTGGAGAACAGGCTATGTCCTGTTCAGAGTTACTCCATGATATATAGTACAGCAGTAACCTGAGTTACTCCATTTTATAAAGCAGTAGTTTGCAATCAATTACTACATTTTTAGTACAAGTGCCAAGGTAGAACGACACTGTCTTGTTTGTATAAGTAAACAACCACCATGTACACAACGCAACTATAAAGCACAAATTGATAAATAACATGCATGCCAGCTTAGACAAACTTCTGATTTCTTGTCCACCGGACTTGAGCAGAATATAGTTTCTTCTGCCTGTGATGACCACCCACGACCCATTCCAAGCTGAAAGCTCGAGCTGACACTCTAGAACTGAAACTGCTAACCCTCCAGACTCTCTGCCTTGACAGCTCTACAGAACTGGTTCATTAAAATCCTTAACTGACTACCTACCTGATTCTTCAACTCCACATTCAGAGTTAAAGAGCACTCTGCCTGTGCTCTTGGAAAAGCGTCCGGTAACCAAGCAGTGTCTTTAACCCTTTCTTAGTCTTTTTGTGATTGATATATATACATAGATACAGATAGAGATATATACACGATATATATGTACACACACAATGACATATATATATATATGTGTATATATATATATATATATATATATATATAGTGTGTGAAGTATGATGTGACTTGAGTGTCATAGATATAAGAAATTAAGATAAATATAAGAACTCATGTTTGCCCAGCTTATGTCTATCAGGTGACCCACAAGTATTTGGTGACCTACCACCACTGAAAGTGGTGTGGCCTGTGGATTTATTGTTATTTAATAAATTCTGACACTGTGGAAAGACACAAATGTGTTTGGTCTGTTAATGACATAGCTCGCTCATGACAGTTAATTAGATTTAACCACCCCACTACATATATACTCAAAACATCACGTGTACATTATAAATACACACGATTTTATCTGTCAACTTAAAAGGGAGGGAAGAATCGTCAAATTAAATAAAATTTGACCCAAAGCTGCCTCCAAAAGCATTTACGCACGTCAACTCCTTTTTCTGTCTATGAATGGTGCCTGTCCCTTTTTGATCGTTTGTTTGCCCAAATAAACTGCCAAATTCAATTTGTCTAAACCGGTTTTCCTTCGACACAATCACACTCAGCCGGAGCCTCTGCAGGCCGCGCCTGGCCCTACCCTATTTGCATGTGAGCCTGGGCCCCGGCGAGCTGGGGCGCACCCAAGCGCTCCCCGGAAACCGTTATTCTGCCCACGATGTTCCCTAGGAGCCGTCCCGGCCACTCCCCGCCTGACACCACTCAGGAAGCGGAATTCAGCCGCGACCACTTTAAGGAACCCGCGAGGGGGCGCGTGTCCGCGCCTCCTGGAGCAGACGAGTCCCCCGCGGGGCGCCGCCCCTGCGGGCCAGCGGGAGGGCGGTGCTCGCGCCCCACGCCACGCGGCTCAGCCAATGGGAGCGCGCGCCCGGAGGCTCTGTGGTCCGCGCCGCGGGTGCTGAAACTCCAGCGCCGACGGTGGGCTTTGGGCGCGCGCCAGCATACCGCTCCCGGGCTCGCGAGGCCGGCGTGCGCTGCCCGGAGTCCCAGAGCGCGCACCCGACAGCCCCAGCCCGGCTGGCGCGCGGCGTCGCCAGGCCAGCAATGGCTCCCGACCCGGTGGCCGCCGGGACTTCAGCTCAGGGATCCATCCCGCGCTACTTCACCTGGGAGGAGGTGGCGCAGCGTTCCGGGCGCGAGAAGGAGCGATGGCTCGTGATCGACCGGAAGGTGTACAACATCAGCGAGTTCACCCGCCGGCACCCGGGGGGCTCCCGGGTCATTAGCCACTACGCTGGGCAGGATGCCACGGTGAGCGCCGCCAGCCGGGGGCACGGGAGGGGGCGAACCAGGACGGGGGGCAGAATGAGCGGGAGACAGGAAGTTTGGCGCCCTGGGTGGAACATCTACTAATTCGGAAAAAAAATAGTCAGGAAGCGTCGGATGATGGAGTGTCCTACCGACACGGGATGCAAGAGTGGAGAGGAGCTGTAAAAACTAGAGTCTGGGGGTTGGGGATAGAGGCCACCAACGTGCACACACACAAAGGGCTGGCTGTTCACCACGTGTATTCCATCTGCAGGCTCCATCCGTGGTCTCCAGGCGTAGACAGTACGCAGAGCCCGGATAGGAGGAAGGAGATCGAGAATACTAGGCCCGGGGAGTGCCTGAGGGAAACTGCTGGGCTCCACTGGCAAGCAGGAGAGGAATCCCTCGAGGGTAGAACAGAATCCGGGAGCCCGCTGCCTTGGGATCCCCTGCGCTATGTGAAAACGGGAACGCGGGGAAGGGACTGCACGGCTGGACGCACAGGGAGGAAAGGGAGCGTTACACTGAGGTGGGGGCACCAGCATGGGCGCACACTTATCGAAGATTTCCAGAACTGTCCTTGAATACCGCCAGGGAGGTCACTTAGCCGAATGTCAGGGCGACTTTAGCTATTTGGCACTTCGGACTGCTGTCCTTCCTTGGGCCTTGCTTCAGGGTGGGTTTGCGCTCCAGCCCAGATCCCGCTGGTTAGTTGGTTTGGTTGTAGTTTTGTTTTGTTCTTACCGTCTTAGGGATTGAACTCCCAGGGCCTTGCGCGTATGCTAGGCAAGTGTTTTACCTTTGAGCAACATCCCTGGCTCTTTTTGAGACAGGTGTGCACGATCATGCCTAGCTCTACTGATTCTCTATTTTACAAAGAGCCTTTCGGAACCTCCCCGGGCTGCAGCAGGGGGTGGGAGGTGTTCACTGCTTGTGACCCATTCACCATTGCATCAACCCCTAAGTGTCGGAGATCCAGACTTCTCCCATTGGATCCCTTTCTAATCCCATGCCCTGCGGTGTAACACCCTAACTCCATCACCCATCTTCATCCCCATCTCCACCCTGATATCCCAAAGCATGCCTCCGATCGCCAGGGTTCCAGTTAAATCACCTCGGGGCTTCAGCTTCGCTGCAGGGCTAAGACCCGCCCCTCCCTTTGACGAGCAGCCTTAGGCGTGAGGCTGCAGCCTTTGCCAGTTGCCTGTAGCGACCACTCGAAAGCCGAGATGGTTGTGGACAGCGTGGGCCTAGGCCGCACTTGCGCAGATGGAGCAAGTCCGACAACAGGCAGTGTGATTTGGGGCCTGGGACGCCACAGCTGGGTCGGTGATTGGTCTGGATGTGTGGTGCCACCGGATCCTCGGCTCCGCCCCAACCCCCGCCCCCAGCCTCACAAGCCCCTCTCGCAAAGGGCCAGCCCCCCACCTACCTCTAATGTGAATCCTGACTTAGAGGACCCCACCAAAATTAGCCACCTTGGGGAGGGTTGGTAAGAGTTAGGGGAAGTTGGGAACCCTGCCGTAACAGTAGTGGACAGGACGGGGAGAAATGTGACAAGTTCCACAGTTCGGACAGGGAGACTTTCACCATGCAATTCAGAGAGAAGCTGGCTCAGAAAGAAGGACCTTGTTCAAATTGTCAGAGGAAGAGAAGTCTCATAGCCCCATCCATCCCTCCCTACTGTTTCTCATCTATGCTTAAATTCCTGGGCAAAATCTGCCCACAGGCACCAAGGCCAGCCCAGACAGGTCTGCAGCCCCCAGGCAGTGTTTCCCACTCCTGGCGGGGTGCTGTTCTCATGGTAACCCGCCAGCTGGGAGACTTTGAGCTGTGGGCAGTTGGAAAGGCCCAAGCAGCTCAGAGGGCAGCAGGCTGGAGGGAGGTGGTCTCTGCTTCCACTTGGGTAGGCAGCAGGCAGGAAGGTGCCTTTCGTGTGAGCTGTTCAGGGCCTGGGCCCACTGCTCACCTTGCTGTCTTCTCCCCACACTTGTAGGATCCCTTTGTGGCATTCCACATCAACAAGGGCCTTGTGAGCAAGTACATGAATTCTCTCCTGATTGGAGAACTGTCTCCGGAGCAGCCCAGCTTTGAGCCCACCAAGAATGTGAGACCCTGTTTGCTGTTTGGAGATTTGGTTGATTGGGGGGGGGGGGGTGGAAACAGAGATCACAGGTGACAGGTGACAGTTTTCAGGAGCTTTGAGATAGTCACGGGATCATGAGCCCAAGGGAGCAGGTCTTTGGAACCATGATTCTCCCAAGGCTGCCACCACCAATACTACAATCGTCACCGTCGTCAGCAGTGGGAGACCTGTATTGAACACTTGCTGTGTCCCCATCATAGACCCATAAAATTCTCATACATTTACATATGAGAAAACTGATGCTCAGAAAGATTTGGCGCCGAAGATCACACAGTAAATGGCAGGGCAGGGACCTAAATCAAGTCTTGCTTAACTCTTAGGCATGGTCCTATCTGGGGCAACTCCTGTCATTGTGGTATCTTTGCCTAGGATTATGGACCTCCCACAGCTATTTCAGTGGGAGGCCCTTAGGCCCTTGTCTCCAGCAGTGTTGGGATGCAGCTAGGAAGAATTAACAGCTCCTCTTCCACAGAAAGAGTTGACAAATGAGTTCCGGGAGCTGCGGGCTACAGTGGAGCGGATGGGACTCATGAAGTCCAACCACCTCTTCTTCCTGCTATACCTGCTGCACATCCTCTTGCTGGATGTTGCTGCCTGGCTCATCCTTTGGGTCTTTGGGACATCCTTCGTGACCTTCCTACTCTGTGCAGTGCTGCTTAGTGTAGTTCAGGTAAGAGCCTTTGACTTGTCAAGTGTACAGCCATTCATGGCCTCCCTGGGGAAGGCTTTGTACAATTCAGAAGACCAAGAATGCTGCCTGCAGATCTGAAGATACCAGGGGAGTTGATGCAGAAAGAGAACATTCCATTTTCTGTGACTTTTATGTGCTCATTGGCCACATGCACATCTTCACTTCTCTCTTTGTCTCTCTAATCCTTCTTCCCAGAATTCCCTTCTTCCCATGGAATTTGTTCTCTGAAACTTGAAGTTCAGGTTCTGTCATAGCCCAGTGTGCTGAGAACCAAGATCCTGGTTTCTCAGCGATGCTGGACTCCTTTCCCTCCACCAACAGAGCCCCACATACTAACAGTGGAAGGTACCCAGTCCTTGGCTGTCAGAATCCGTGTGGCAAGGCTGCTTACCTCTGAGTTCTTTCTGTATCCTGGATGTGAGTCCATCCTAAGTCATGGAACTTCAGAGCTGGGGAAACTAAAGAACAGAGAAGGGATCGTGACTTGTATCAACTCACATGTGACTCAGTGGCAGAGCCAGAATTGAGACCCAGGTTTCCTAACTTCTTTCTTGATGTGCTCGGTTGGGAGTACTGTGGCCAGCACAGGCCTGGGTGAGTGAAGGAGGAGGGCCAGGCTGAAGGGACTGCTAAGGTCAGGGAGAAGGATGCTGGGTGGCTGGCTGCTCTCGGCACTAACCTTTCTCTTCTAGGCTCAGGCTGGCTGGCTACAGCATGACTTTGGGCACCTGTCAGTCTTCGGCACCTCTACATGGAACCACCTGCTACATCATTTTGTGATTGGCCACCTGAAGGTCAGTGGCACTGGGATGGACTCTCTGAGACTCCAGTCTCAAAGTGGGTGTTTGAGGGGGGAAGAGGTGAGACTAGGTTTTCATATTCACATCCCCAATTCTCTGTAGGGGGCCCCTGCCAGCTGGTGGAACCACATGCACTTCCAGCACCATGCCAAGCCCAATTGCTTCCGAAAAGATCCGGATATCAACATGCATCCCTTCTTCTTTGCCTTGGGGAAGGTCCTTTCTGTGGAGGTGAGCAGAGGTTATCAGTGAAAGGTCTTGGGGAATGGAGAGCAGCCAGCACAGAGGGATCTGGGGGAAACAGTGTTATTGGTGTAGGAAAGACATCCGTCGGGGAGTGGGCTGGCTGGGGCCCTTGCATTTTAGAATTTCTTGGAAGCAACTGGCAGCCCCCCAGGACTGGGCTGCCTAGGAGAGAATCACTCATCCCTCCTACTGAGTTCAATCAGTATGAAAGCACCACATGCTGTCAGATCCAGAGGGTGACCGGAAGATGATTGTGCAAGCCCCTGCTCATTCTTGAAGGTGATACATGGCACCTCCTCGGGGTGCTTTTTGATAGCCCTGCACGTGTCGATTCTCTCACTTACATTGGATATCTGCAGTGTCATTTTCCCCAGTCCGCTAGTAGACTCTTACTCCTCTGATGCCTAGTACTTGAAATATCCGCTTACTCAGTACATTTGGCTGCCAATATCCTTGAACTCTGCATCTGTAGGTGCCAGCAACCACAGATCAAAAATATTCAGAAAAGTTGGGGGTGGGGGGAAGGAACTGTAACAGAATGAGACAAACCTCATTACCCTATGTACACGTATGAATAAGCAAATGGTGCGACTCTACTCCATGTCCAACCAGAGAAACAATAGTTGTACCCCATTTGTGTACAATGAATTTAAATAAATAAATAAGAAAATATTCAGAAAAGAAAATTCAATGGCTAGGAATGGAGCTCAGTGGTAGAGTGCTTGCTTAGCATGCACAGGGTCCTGGGTTCCATCTCCAGCACTTCAGAAGAAAGAAAGAAACAGAAAAGAGAGACTGGTGTCTGTAACTTGAACATATGCACTTAAAAAAAAAAAAAAACATTTTCCTAAGCAGGACCGTAAAATAGCTGTTTTTGTAGCATTTCCATAGTATTAGGTATTACAAGTAATTGAGAGAATTTAAGGTATCCCAGGAGGGATAACTGGGTATGTTGGTGCACGCCTGCAATCCCAATGACTCAGAAGCTGAGGCAGGAGGATTGAAAGTTTGAGGCCCGTCTTGGCAACTTAGCAAAATCTCGTCTCAAAATGAAAAAGGAAAGAAGCTGTGATGTCGCTCAGGGGTAAAATGCCCCTGGGTTCAATCCCTAGCACTTAGCAGGCGGGTGATTTTGTCTTTTTTACTGGGAAGGGGCTGGGGGTGTAACTGAGTGGTAGAGCATGCAAGGGCTCTGGGTTCAAAATAAACACCAAAGCCCATTTTGCCAGGCCCACGGGACTATAGTTACTTGCAAATGCCACTTTATATGAGGGTCTTCAGCAGCTGCAGATTTTGGCATCTGTGGGGGATCGGGGAGCCAACCCCTTGTTGAAAAACCAGTGGGCAACTGTACTTATTCCACCCTTTGGATTCCAGCCTGACCCCCCAGGGTGGTCAGCACTGGGTCTGAGTTGTGTGAGTGGGATTGTCCTGCTGAAGGAAGGGTGCACTAGCTCAGCGAGCAGTGGAGGGGTCTGAGTGGCCGGCAGAGCTCCTTGAGAGGTTAATTTAAAACCTTTGTCCCCCAGTTCCATGCTGTGGTCAAAGTTCTGCCAGGCCCCCTTCCCCCACTTAATGACAATTCTGCTTGCCAGGGATTGAACTCTCATTGAATGTGTTTCAGTTCCAGGCAGGAGTTCAAGGTAGCCTGGCTCTCCTTTCCCCTCTGGCCATGAGAAGAACTTCGGAAGGGCTTGGGCAGCACGGGCTGTCCTAGCGTGAGGAGCTCCTAGCTTGAGGCCTCTCAAGCTGTCCCTCATGTTCTTGTTTTCCTTCTCACTGCATAAGCAGTTGACTTTGGTGGTGCGTTAGGCCTCCAGCACTGTTAGGATCAGCATTGTGCAGGTGATGAACTTGCCCTGGCTCTGGTGGCTGCGTTGAGCACAGTGTGGGTATTATGGTTCGGATCTAAAATGTCCAAAGGCTCCCATGTTGAAGACTTGGTCCCCAGTCAGTGGCAGTATTGGGAGCTGGTGGAAATGTTAGGAAGTGGGGCCTAGTTGGAGAAAGTAGGTCATTGAGGCCTACCCTTGTAGGCTCTGTTAGGACCCCAGCCTCCTCTTCTCTCTCCACTTCCTGGTTGCTGTGAGGTGAGTAGCTTTGCTTTGTCACACTGCTCCACCATGATCTGCCCTACCACAGGCCCAGAAATAATGGAGTCAAGGGGCCAAGGACTGAAACTTCTGAAACCATGAGCCAAAATAAATCTTCCTCCCTTTAAGTTGTCGATCTTGAGAATCTTGGTACAGTGACAGAAAGCTAATACAGTGGGTTGAGTGTTAGGAATAGCACTGGGCTTTTGGCACTTGTGTTGTCATTACAGTGGGTTTAAGAAAAGGTGGGGAGACTAGATGGAAGGAGCCTTCTCACACCACTACCTTTTCTGCTTCTTGGTACTAGGATTTTGGGGGGAAACTGATCTGCAGATATTTGAAATAGAGAAAGACTTGGAAACCAAAGTGAGCTCTCGCTGTGTTATTCCTTCTAGCCATGGGGCTGAAGACAGGCTGCCTATTAGTGCATGCCTTTGCTTGGGCTGTGTAGGGCTTTGCTCCGTCCCTTTCAGAATAGCTTAACTGAACAGCCATGCCCTGGCTAATTCTGTGACATCTGCCCTAGGCTTCCCAGCTCTCCTGGAGGACAAAGAGGTGCAAGGGACACTTAGCCCATAACAGAACCCTTCTGACCTCTGAGGGGCTCAACATGGTGGGACAAGTCTTGGGGACCATAATGACATTTGAGTCCCATCTAAAGAGAGCAGTGGATGGGGCTCCTTTGCATAGAAGTTCCCCACCCACCCCACCACCCAAGAAAGGTGGGTCTTCCAGGTTTCCCCGTTCAGTTAATGTTGCTTGAGGTGGAATGTCCCTCACCACTACATCCAGGTCACCAGCAAACCTTGTTAACACTGCCTCCAAGATATATCCCAATTCCATCAAATTTTCCAACTCCACTGTGGCCCCCCTGCCATGTATTAGTTGATTTTCTGTTGGTATAACAAAATGCCAAAGGCTAGGTACCTTATAAATAAAGGAGATCTTTTTCACTCACAGTTTTGGAGGCTGGAAGTCTAAGATTGGGCTGCTTTATCAGTTTGGCCTCTGGTAAGTGCCTCATGGCAGATACGGTCACAGTGGCAGGGGGGCCTGTGAGAGTAATTGTGGTAAGATAAGCCAGAGACCAGGGGAGGCCAGTCTTGCTCCACTCTCAAGGGAGAACTAATAGGGTCCCACAAGAATCACATTAGTCTCTTCTGAGGGTGATGCCCCCAGTGATTTAATTATCTCTCATTAGGCTCCACCTCTTATAAGGGCCCCACCACCTCCCAACATCACCACATTGGGGACCAAGCCTCCAACACAGGAACCCTTAGAAAGCAAACCACATCAAACCATAGTACCTAGTCAGGTGCTTCTCTGGTCTGGATTAGCTTCAGCCTCCTCACTTGTGACTGTCCCCTACAATTCACTCCAGCCAGAGTGAGCCTTTTAGAAGCACAAAGCAGGTCATGCACCCACCTTGACCTTACAGAGCTTTCTGAGGTCCCACGTGATTCGACTGCTCCCTCGTTTTCTGATCTGAACATCCACAGAGCCTTTGTTTCCTCTGTCCCTTCTTTCAGTGTTCTTGCCCTGAATCTTTGCATTGCTGGCCTTCTTTCTGGCTCACGGTAAAGTTGAGGTGTGAAACCTGAAGGTGGCTGTATCTGACCACCTTTGCCAGATCACTGCCTGCTCTCCCTGTTTTCCTGTTGGTAATCTAAGTTATTTTGAGCTCTTTACCAATTTGTCACCAGCTTCCTCTCCTCAGGTTATAGCCCCATGCAGGTAGGAACTTCACACTGTTCGCCTCTGCAGACACCCGGACAGTGACTGGCACAGACTAGGTACTCCAGTGCTTACTGAACAAATCTGCAAATGCAGACGGAATGCTTCATCTAGCTGAAGTGCTTGCAGAGTAAGCTCCGTAGCCTCTGGATACAGTCGGGGGGACTCATGAGAGGCTGAGCCAAACTTCTGCTGTGCCCTTCTGATTGTCTGGTCACCAGAACTAACTGGGGCAAGAAATGCAGGAGCCGTGGAGTGACAGAGCAGAGCAGACACACCAGCAGCTCTGGCTGGCTGACTGGCCTGGCAGCCGCAGCCTGTCTTTCTAGTAGCTAGGCTTACTAAATAACCACCACCCACAGGGAAAACTTTGCCAGAACCTTCAAACTGCAAAGTAGTTCTTGGTGCCCTTTCCACACGTACTTGCCAAACCTTACTTAACTTTTCAAAGGGACTTTATAGAGCTTGTGTTGAAATCACGGTACAAAAAGATTTTGATGGGATTAGAAGCTGGACATAGAAGGAGTAACTGCCTACATAGGCGTTTTCCATGGAGACTTAGATGTCCAGAGTACCAGATGGGAGACAGGAAAGGCAAAGATGGGGCCTGAATAAACTCATGACAGAGGTCTTTGGGTGACTATTGGAAGTCCTGAGGTCAGACAGACTCTGCCTTATACACATCCTGGTGTGGTATAGGCCACTGAGCCGTGGGCCATGTCACCACAATGCACAGAGCAGCCAAGGCCTCTCGCTGTAGGTGCTGGAGGTA